>NC_138035.1:47588297-48816596 GCF_964106645.2 Podarcis pityusensis | reverse complement strand
CGCTAGACGAAAGGATTTTCCGTTTTTCAATGCACTTCGCAGGACGAATTTCCCTATGGGCTTGCTTCGCAAGACGAAAATGTCTTGCGAGTCTTGAGATTTTTTTTCGCTCCCCCCCCTTTTTCTAAGCCGCTAAGCTTTTAATAGCCTTTTAGCAGCTAAGCCGCTAAGCCTTTAATAGCCGCTAAACCGCTAATAGCGCTAATCCGCTAAGCCGCTAATAGGGTTGCTTCACAAGACGAAAAAACCGCTAGACGAAGATACTCGCAGAACGGATTAATTTCGTCTTGCGAGGCACCACTGTATAGAAAGTACCCATTTGATTAAAATAATGCATGAAAGTGATTGACAGAGTGTGAGGAACATACACACACAAATAAAGAAAAAAGAGAAACATTATTATTAGTGCCATACTTTGCAGATGTAGCTTGTTTCTGTACAAGTGTCTGAAGCTGAGACTATAGGTTAAAAGTCTGCAGATGCGGTTTTGTATGCACGAATGCGTGTTCCGCATGTGCCATTGCCCCAGGGTAGTAGTTGTTACTATTTGTGAAGTTTAGGGATTAATTGTATCCTTTACAAAGGTCAATGAAGCATCCAAAGATTGCAAAGGACCTACTAAGAGATGGCTATCTTTTAGATAAATTAGTTGGTGATTTATCTTGATTATGCTTTAGTTCGTGCTTCAAAGAATCTTAAGTAGTGAACCCCACAGTCAATAAAAACAGATTACTCAGCTTTTGTTGAAAACTTATCTTTTCCACAAGGGAAATCTATCTTTGACCAGCTTCTTTAAAGTGTAACAAACAGATTTTGATTCACAATCCAAGTAGCAAAAGCCAGAGGCAACTGACATAGAACTAGAAAGTACACCCTCATGCTTGAGCTGACGTTGCTCAGAGTGCCACTCCACACCCAGGGCCAGATTTAGGTTTGATGAGGCCCTAAGCTACTGGAGGTAATGGGGCCCTTTATATGTCCAGCTGTCCTTTGTCAACAACAAATTGTCGCTGTTTTTGTGTGTTGAATATATGCTATAAGATAATTTATGGACCTAATAGCCAATTGCACATATAGAATGTAGGCACCCTATACAGTGGTACCTCGGGTTACATACGCTTCAGGTTACAGACTCCGCTAACCCAGAAATATTACCCCGGGTTAAGAACTTTGCTTCAGGATGAGAACAGAAATTGTGCTCTGGTGGTGCAGCGGCAGCAGGAGGCCCCATTAGCTAAAGTGGTGCTTCAGGTTAAGAACAGTTTCAGGTTAAGAACGGACCTCCGGAACGAATTAAGTTCTTAACCTGAGGTACCATTGTATATAGAAATGAGCAAAGCAGTGATATTTTAGGGAGCAGGCTAGCAGGCGGGGCCCATTGCTTACATCATGGGAGCCTACACAACACAAAACACTGTTGCTGTATGTAGGTTTTATTTTATTTGTTTGTTTTTAACTTATATATTGGGGGTTTTTTCCTTTGAATTTTTTGGGGGCACCCAAGAGAGTGGGGCCCTAAACTATAGCTTGTTTAGCTTATATGTAAATCCGGCACTGCACATACCCGGCAGTTACTTCCTAGCAATCAGAGCCTCGCCTGCTGCCTACAGTGGCTGCTAAGGGCAATTCCTTTGGGGGCTCTCTGCTCTGATACATGCAGAGCACATATGGTTCTCAGGGAAGGGGGGCAGGCTCTGGCAAACTCTCCAGAGACAGTGTGTCACTTGGTTGCTGTGCTGTTTCTAACACATCTGACTCCTGTCTCTGTCCACTGCTACCTTGCTCCTGTTCTTCATCATCCATTATTTCTAAGCTCCTTTCTTCTTCTGGGGTGTGACCTGTCTCAAACCACCAGTCCATACTCTCTTCCCCTTCTTCCTCTCTGGAAGGCTCCTGGGGTGGCGGTTACCACCAGTCCTCCTCATTTGACCTGTCCCTGACAATAAGATAGGGTTGGCAATGTGAACTATGATGCAGTAACTTTAAAAAGATATATAGCAAACAGTTACCGGCTTCTTCTTTGAGGCTTCTCTCTTTCTGCAACAAAAGGCAGCAAAACTGGTAAAGAAAACAATTAAAAAATGAATGAATCCTATATGAAAACTAATGATGTAGGAAAGATGAAATCCACTTCTTTGCAAAACGCTTAAAGTCTTTTGCATATCATTTAAAATGTCATCACATGGATGTATTTATATCTAGCAATATTCAACAAGCAGCTAGGCAGTGAATATACATATTTCACTAATAATTTCTCTTGAGAAACACATGCATATCTACTCATTTCAAATGTGCTAACCCTGCTTTTCAGTTACTAAAAAGTATTTACACTGCTTTCAAATATTTTGCTTCTTGCACGAAGAAGTCCTATCATGCAGCTTCAAAAACCATGATATACTAGATGATATTGGAGAGCTTTGGGGGAGGAAATTTAGCACCTTAGCTGGCCTAGTAAGCATTACTTGTCAACAGTTTTGACCCTTTTTGCTTGCTTTCAGGGCTGTGATCTCAGTTTAATGGATGCACTTGACAGTAGCAATCCTTTACAAGTACTCTAAAAGCAGACATAAGTAAAACAACCCAAACCACATCCATTGTTAATAATTGATGCTTATTCAGCATTGGCGGGCATTGATTATAGGCTTAAAAGGAAGTTCTTTGCAATATTGATTTTGATGCTTTTGACTTGCTATATCAAGACTGAAAGCACCACCACTCTTAATGGAAGTCGGTCACATTTCTTAAAAAATTAAGCAGTCTTAAAGCACATGTGATTCAATACTAGACTCTATCCTCTTTTTGCTGCACAGACTGCATGTCCTTGAAGGAATGTCAAGAAAAAAAGTGTTAGATTATCCAGCTTTTCTAAAAAGAGTATAAATTAATATCCAGACAGTCTAGCTGAAGTCACTTGGGGGAACGAGTTTGCATTAAAAATAATAATAATAAAAGGACAACCTCCACAGTAAACAGTCATTATTCTCAAGCAAAAGAAGACGAACATTTAAATATTTATCCCCAGTTCTATGTTTTTCATGGAACTAGAAATGTGTAAACTGAAGATTCTATAAGCTTTAGTAGAATTGCAGCTGTATTTTGTGCTGCAGACATAAAGATTGATTATCAATGAGTTGGTATTTAGGCGATACAAACCCAGTTCTCACATTCCATTGGTTAATTACCATCTCTTTTTAAAATGAACATTATATGAGTGCAACACTTTGAGCTGCTGAATCATGACACGAAATGCGTCCCATGGGCAAGATGCTGAACAGTCCCCTAGTTCAAAATGGTAGCTGAAGTTTATATCAAATAGCTCAGCTCAACACTGTTTAGGGAGGAGATATGATGGTAATATCCTTGATATATTGGTATATTGGAATCATCTTTAAATTATTTACCCAAATAAAATTTGTAGGTTATACTATATATAGATGATAATCTCAACCAATATTCTTGGGGGAGGGGGAGGCATATTTAGCTGTCCTTCTTCGGGGGGGGATTAGATTTATGGTTTAATAACCGGCAATACTGCATCCAAAGTACACAGAGGATAGTGCCAGCAGCCTCTGCTATATTGTAAAAACAATCTAGTAACTAAAAATGGGACTTTTTCAAGCACCAAATAGGAATGAGGTCAGCTGAGAATTGCCCTGTAGTTCAACATTTCATTAAAACTGAAACACTTTATTACCACCCTTAAATTTAAAGAAGGCTCGAACAGGCTATGCTGCCCAGTTTTGAATGAGACAAGAAAAAATGTACTGCCAAGAATTACTGTCTTGGTGTATGGCTTCTGCGTTTTAAGAATGTGCAGTAAGGTTTGTAATTCTGGAGCTCCGGTGCTTAACCCAACCCAAAGGTCATGATCTGAATTTGGCTCCGTCCTGCGGTAACATTTTTAAAAAGTTCAACTCTTATTTCTAACCAAGGTGCTGTTTTTACTCCATTTCTCGGAGAAAGAGTTTCTGTGTGTTTCCTTTAAGAATGTGTCCATAAGGGTCACACACCCAGAATGTGAATGTGCTAATAAAGGACTGGAACACAAAGCACACAATTTAGTGTTGCTTATAGCATCAGACTGATTGGATGATAGCATCACATGGATGTCCTGTACAAAGGGGAGTGAATGAAGAATTCTGTGCTAAATGCCTAGTTTGGAAACTCCCTTGGAACATTTTGCAAGAGTTGTGTACAGCACACAAAGCCAGCTCTGGAATGCACCTTAGCCAGCTCTGGAAGAGCTTGCTAAAAAAATAAGCAATAATCTCTCCATCAGAAAGGGAGAACTGGCGGGTCACAAATTCTCTTACATAAAATAGTAAGATTCATATTTGAAAGTCCAACATATGAACCTTTGCATCACCCCTTCTTTAGGACGCAGTGAGGAACTTTGTCGATAATATGTGTGTTGGCTGGGAATCATTGGACTGGAAAAACCTATTCAGAAGAAATCTTTCATTTCCTTTTGTTACTACAAAAGTCTGATTATATTCAGCCAAGCAGATGTACATGTTGTGCTGCTAACATACTTCAAGCCTGACCTGCGATAAACTTTGTCATTTAGCTGGATCTTAGAAGAACAGACACCACTGAGAGTGCAGACATCCTGAGACAGAAATCTGTGGATGCTGTGGTTTCTAAATGAACATATATCCAGCAGTTGCATTGCTAAAAAGATACCTAACCTTTGGATAGTGCAAAAATAATGGCAGATTGTATAATTATCTTACTTGATCAATAAATTTTGCTGAGTAAACCTGGCACATAGCAAACTACACATTCTGCAATATTCATAGAATTGTAGAGTTGGAAGGGACACCAAAGGTGATGTAATCCAACTCCCTGAAGGAATCACAGTTCAATTATATGGGGGGACAGGACAATAAATGTACTTGAATCGTGGACATAGCTCAGTTTGCAGCTTTGGAAGTCGTCAAAATGTAGTTTTTAAAAACATAAAAATGAATCAGGCAGAATAGCTGCTATCCATGTAGTGGAAGGTGCATGTGTATGAGAATGTGCTGTGCTTCAAAAGAAAAGCGTACTAGAAAAATATTGTAATACAGGCAGCTGTGTCATACTGAGTCTGACCATTGGTCCATCCAGTTCAGCATTGTCTGCACTGATTGGCAGAGGCACTCCAGGTCTTCAGGCACAGGTTTCATACAGATGCTTGGCCCCTAAGTGATGGCTGCTCCCCAAAATGTGATGACCAACCAAATGAACAGAGATGTGGCCGGGAACTATGGGAGAAAGGCATGTGCACCATTCTGCCTAAGACTGGTGGCCCATGTGCCAATCACTCTAAATGGCTATGTTCCAATGGGATGTGCCCAGTCCCTGCCCAGGTGTGTGTGCATGTGGTTTTCCTCTTGGGTGCCTATTCCTGGTCTTGGGATCTCTCGCCATTCAGCCATAGCTCTAACCAGGACCAGTTCTGTGCTGGGTCGCAATGCTAATATGTCTAGGTGTGATGTTTGGGATTGTGAGGAAGGCATGTCTTGAGCATGGCCTCTGAAGGATTGCAGGGGCACCACCATCATGCTATTTTTTCCCTTCCCCAGTGGCTGTTTGATTAACATATTCCTTTATTGAATGGCAGCCTCTTGGGTTCTGGTTCTCCTGCCTCTCCTTGTTGCATTTGAAGATAAGGCTACAGTGACCAGTACTTCCACTGTTGGAGGTATTAAGCCTTCAAACATCAGTTGCTGAGAATCAAAAGTGGGTATTGCACTGTTGCGCTCAGGTCCTGCTTTTGGGTATCTGATTGCCCACTTTGAGAACATGATGCTGAACTAGATGGACCTTTAGCCTGATCCTGCGGGGTTTGTCTCACAATTTTTAGGTTATGCTCGTATAGTGTTGGCTTTGCAGACACAGGCATAGCAGGATCAGACCTATGTCAGCTATGCAGGTGTTGCCTCCAAAGGCAGCCAATATATAATTTTGTAAACAAACAAATGTGCCATTGTAACTGTACCACAAATAACGACTCCCAGCTATTGCGTACTCCAGCGGCTATGAAAGTCCAGAAGTCATTCCCAGCAACATAGCTGATGCCAGCAAAGTGAACTGTACTTTCACAATGTTCTTTTAATACCCCCAAACTCCTTTCATGCTGCAATAGCCAGATGAGTATTATCAAAGCTGATTACACTTTTTCTCTGACTTCACAAGATATCATTAAGCCATTAAGGTAACAATTACATCTGCTGTAGACCATAGATTAAGCCGTTGAAGGACTTGACCCTAAAGTGAGATCTATTTTTTGATTCCTATTTAATGATTACAGTCAAACTTTATTGCTTAATTGCAACACACATCAATGAATTTTGCATTTTGATTAGGTGATAACTTTATGTAATGCTCTGGATCATTTGAGGATACGCCCATGAAACAGCTACAACATGCAGATGAGCAGCAAGAAGGGCAGACTCTGGGTTTCAGCCCAATTAAAGCAAATTTGCTCTGTCCATGCAGAGATGTCTATTTGCATTGGAATTCCCATGATGCTTTGTGGCGATCTTTTCGCTGCTAAAATTTATTTCTGAACTCACCATGACATATATCTGTCATTTACTGTGCAGCAGTGGCTGAAGGAACAGCTGTAGCATCCTGATAAGGTCTCATAAGGGGGCAGAGTTATTACTGTCCTCTTTTCATATTTCTTAGGCTTTTGATGTTTTTAATTTTATTTTATTTTTAAGCCTGTAAGGGGAAAAAAAACATTTGCTCACCATACTCCAGCAGGTCTCACAGAGGGTCTGTCTCAGCAACCTGGGTCTTCTTGATTTCCTTCTGTGCTGTAAGGTTGTTTTTTTTTCCCTTCACAACAGACAGTTCTATTCATACAGGTATGTTGTCCAGACATGGTTCACTTGACATCCTGGAGTCCAAGGATGCAGCTGCCTGATAGATAAACCATTTCCACAAGAAATATGTGCCTCAAAACAGAAATGCTTTGTGCGGCCTTGGATCTGAATGCAAGACAGATACTAGTGACTAAACATGAAACAAGAAATATCAGGGGAGAAATGAAATGAGAAATCGGTGCATTAAAATATCAGTGAGAGACATACAGCACAATCAGTATTCACTGCCACCTCAGAAGTAAGTCCTACTGAGTTCAGTGGAATTAACTCCCAAGTAAAAGTTCATGGGATTTCATCCATACAGATAAGTAGAAGGTACAGTGGTACCTTGGTACTCAAATGGCTTGGGTCCCAAACAAATCGGCTCCCGAACACCGCAAACCCGGAAGTGAGTGTTCCGGTTTGCAAATGTTTTTCGGAAACTGGACATCTGATGTGGCTTCCGTGGCTTCCAATTGAGTGCAGGAAGCTCCCGCAGCCAATCGGAAGCTGCGCCTTGGTTTTTGAACCATTTTGGGAGTTGAACAGACTCCCGGAACGGATTAAGTTTGAGAACCAAGGTACCACTGTATATAGTTCAATATGAGTACCATTCCCCATACAGAACCAGGCTGAATATCCATTCCTGCCTCGACTTGCCTTGCCAGGAGCAGCTGTTGCAGCTACAACACGGCCGGGCAGGAAGGAAGAATGGACTCCCTCTCCTTCTTTGGCACTGGTGTGGCAGAAGAAGGCGCTTTTGCCTCCTCTTGCTGGACTAATTGCCAAAGATGACCCTTGGCCAGTTGTGGGCGTGTGAAGGTGTAGGCCTTGGGAGTGGACCTGAAGGGAAACTTATTCCCTCTGCTCTGTACCTAAGTCATATAAAGATAGCCATGCTAGGGCTGAGGCAGCAGTCAGTCCTGGATTTCCCACACTCCCTCCCTCTATTTCAGGGATTATGGGATGAAGTTAGGAGGCTTGCCCCTACTGGACCTTGTTATGGAATACATTGGTCACCATATTTGGGGCAAGAGAGGAATTCTCCCTGCAGACCAATTGAGCCTGTCTGCGAGTTTTGCCTTCCTGACACAAGACACGACTTCTTGGCAAAAAAAAGGGCATTAAATTGGATCCTTAGTTGTCACAGGGTATCGTCTTAAGGAAGCCTGGGTGAGGTGCTTCATGTTCAGATACCCAGCTTGGGAGTGGGCTAGCCAGAAATTTTGCAAAAACAGACTGCGATGTTAGGTCTTAGACATAACTGTGAACTAACATTTCGTTCTTCAAAATTAAGCGTGACGACCGTCCATGCTGTATGCAATCCCATAGCTATATTGAAGCACAAACTAGGGATTTGTCTGTATTGCAACTGGCACCGATTCATTGCTTATGCCAAAGTAGAATGTAGTGATGGCTTTCTTGCCATAATTGAAATTGACTTCCCCCATCGTAGTTGATGGGAATTCTCTTTGTTTTATATTTTATATATTTGAATATCTCATGGAAAGATGCACAAATGTGTATTTTATACTGAAACAGAATCTCATATATTCATGCAGATTTTTGGCAATTGTGCAAAACACCACACCTCATTAATCAGCAGGAAACTGAAGACCACCCAGTATACAACCCCTTTATCTCTCAAGAAGAATGGTTGAAGGCAGCCGGGAGCATGCAAAGAATGAAAGCAGGACAATTTTATTTATTTTATTTACATAGCTATAGCATAATAACATTTTTCTAAGAAAGCAGAAAAAACCAAAGCTTTACACAATAAAAAGGGGGGGGGGGAGGTTAGTAAGTAAGTTAGTTTTTTAACAGTTTAAAGTATAATTTAAAACTGAGTTGAAAACTGGAAGGCCCAGACTATAACACATAGTTATTTAAAAGGCCCAGGTGAATCAGAAGGTCTGTGGTGCCAAAGAAAAACAAGGATGGTGTCAGATAAACCTCTCTTGGGAGGCTATTTTATAACTGGGGTTCCACTACTGAAAAGACCCTCTCCTTAATGATTACCAATCTCACTTCTTTTTCTATTTACAGGAGAAGGTGTTCTTTCAGTTAACCTGTTCCCAAGTCATTTCAGGTTTTAACGGCGAGACTGTCCACAGTGCAGACTGTGAACGGTAAAACACAGCAGAGCAGAATAAAAACATAAAGCCTAGGACAACCAACGAGGTTCTTCTGAAGGCCTGGGAGAACAAATGAGATTTGACTGGACAGTGGAATCCCATCACAGTAGTTTCTGCCTACACCTACAGGTGGAGAAAGTCCATAAGTGGGATGCCACAACATAGAAGGCCCTGCCCTGCCTTACTACACAGCGAGCTACACACGCTGGTGGTTTAAGAAGCCCCCTGCCACTACAGGGCCTGGGCTAGTCAATATCAGAGGAGGCACTCTGTCTCAACTTCTCCTTGCTCACAACCCTCTGCAAGTCGAATGGCAAACTAATGGTGCAGAGTTGCACATGATACTTCTGTGAAAAAAGGAGGCTCCCACCAATGGTGGACTTCAGGCTTTCCAATTTCAGCAGCACCCTGTGACATGTCAAAATTTGGTGCCCCCCTCCCCGCCTCTCACCTTCTATTCTACATCATTGCTGCGGCATCCCTTGCGGCCCCTCTCGGCTCAGCACCCAGCGTGGGCAAACCGGTCATGTTCCCCTAAATGTTCCTCTGTCTCCACTGTATCATCTGCCCATCATGAGTGAGAAGGCCATAGAACCATGGAATCACAGAATTGTAGAGTTGGAAGGGACCATGAGGGTTGCACAACATGGGACTCAAACCCACATCCCTGAGATGAAAACTCTCATGCTCCACCCACTGGTGGAGGAAGGGGGTGCGGTGGGTGCAGTCCACCCCAGGTGTCATCCCTGAGGGGGGTTACATCGCTGCCCTGCCCCTCAGGGACACTCGCCACTTACAGCAGGCGGCGCTTCCCTGGGACACTCGCCCTACCCCTGCATGTGGATAGCCCCGCCCCGTACACAGCTAGCCCCGCCCCCAGGTGCACAGCATGTGCACCGCTCTGGGTGCCAGAGCAGCTAGCTCTGGCTCTGGCTCTACCGACTGAGCCCCCTGCTATTCTTCACAGACTTTTAAATGGGATCCTCATAACAGAGGGTCCTGGTTGCACGCGAGACCCAAGAACTCACCTGACAGGGTTAAAATGGGGGAAGGAGCAAGAAATCCTGGTCATTCCCCTGGGATCATGCCAGACGATTTTAGCCAATAGCCAGTGGGCGGCGTGATCCCAGGGGCTTTAAAAATGGCAGTGTGACACAAGGAGGGGCACTTGCTTCGCACTGTTGAACACCCGCCCCTCCTCCCTAGTTTAGGTAGCGTCGCTTGGCCTTGCTTTGGTTTGGGTCGCCTGTTTTGGAACAGGGGCTGGGTAGGAATTTTTCCATTCGGAGACGGGTGGGGTGGGCCAAAAGTGTGGCCAAAATTTGCCCCAAAACTTAAACTAATATAAGTGTCCGTGTGTATTTATTTTGGGGGTGGGTCTTGGGGCCTCGAAACAAATCTACAAATAATAGGTCACTAATAGCAGCCATTGCTACTGTCAGCAATTTTTCTTCCTTTTTTTTCTTCTTTAGCCATTTGGTTTTCACCTACCCCTTAGCAAATTGTCACAACTTGTAAGGTGGCGGTTAGGCATTGGCTCAGTTGGATTGTGGGGAGGGGAGGTGCAGCCATCAGCTGCCCCTCCAGGAACTGGGTATTCCATTAAAGTAATCTGAGGGTCCTGGATGTCATCCGAAGTCCGCTTGAGGGGCTAGGGCCATGCCAGGACCACAGGAACCCCGGGGTGAGCTAGCTCCCTCTTTTGGTTTACCCCATTTGACAATCACCCTGAGAGGTGGAGTCAGTTATAGTGGGGAGTCAATGCTTAAGCCAATACTGCTCACGTGATTGTATTTCAATAAAGTTGTGGCCAAAATTTGCCCCAAAATGTAAACTAATATAAGTGTCCGTGTGTATTTGTTTTGGGGGTGGGTCTTGGGGCCTCGAGATGCAATCACCTGAGAAAGAACAAAACCCCAAATGGGCTAGTGTAACACATTGCAGTGATCTGCGGTTTTGTAAAAAAAAGAAAAATATCTTCCCCCATCTTCAGTAATATCAGTGGTGTGCAATGAAAAGATTTCCTCTGTGCTTGAAATATTACACTGCTCCTATTGAACATGACACCTTGGGTGGAAGGCTATAATTAGAGAATCTACAAATAATAGGTCACTAATAGCAGCCATCGCTACTGTCAGCAATTTTTCTTCCTTTTTTTCCCTTCTTTTTTCACTTCTCACATGAAGCCAGGCTTGCTAATTAGATTAAGCATGTCTGCAACTCTAATCTCTGCAAGCAGTGGTTAAAGGAGACACTGTCATGTGACACCTGGTTTGTGTGTTAAGAAATGATTAGCAGAGCTAATAAATGTAATTTAAAAATATAACTCATGCACATAATTAACTATGCCTTATTTCCTTGATTAAAAATCTACTTATCGGTGATAATGGCTAACACGCCAGGTTATCTGAGCCCGGGGAAGATTTTCTTCATTTGGTTAAAGGTGCCAGTGGGATATTTTTTTCCAGCAAGAGATTTTTTTTTCCAGCACTGTGATGGAAAAGGAAAACTCCCATACACTTGGTTTTATTTTATTTTATTTAAGAACTGACATTGCTGCAAATTACCTATTGATGCTATGTAAACACCATCCATTTAAAGCATTTAGGACCCTTGTACCTACGGGACCGCTTCTCTTGTATGTCCCACGGAGGATCTTACGGTCTTCAATAAAAACATCTTGGAGATCCCAGGCCACAAGGAGGTTAGGCTGGCCTCAACCAGAGCCAGGGCTTTATCGGCTGTGGCCCCGATCTGGTGGAACGCTCTGTCACAAGAGACTAGGGCCCTGAGGGACTTGACATCTTTCCACAGAGCCTGCAAGACAGAGCTGTTCCACCAGGCCTTTGGCCAAGGCACAGCCTGACCCCCTCCTTCGGTAATCCTCACAGAACTCTAGCCCAATAGTTCCCATTAATTTGACTCTGAATTGATTTTTGAATGAATTGCTTTTAGAATGTAATTCAATTAATTGATTGTGATTTTATGTAAACTGTGTTATTTTTACTGTTGTTAGCTGCTCTGAGCCCGGCTTCAGCTGGGGAGGGCGGGATATAAATAAAAAATTATTATTATTATTATTATTATTATTATTTACTGTATAGCATAATTTGCCCCTCAAAGAATACTGTGAACCATAGGTGGTGCCAGGGGGGTACAGGTGGGCAATCGCCCCTCAAAAAAGGAACTTGCCCCCCATTTCTGAATTGCATTAACTTACACAGTTAATTTTCTTTTTTCACATGCCTAGAGATATACTTTGCCCCATCTAAGCCCCGCCCCTGCCACCGCCCCATCATTTTTTTTTTCCTGATGCCACCACTGCTGGTAATTGTAGTTTGTTAAGGGTGCTGGGAATTGCGGCTTTGTGAGATGCAAACTACAGTTCCCAAGAATCTTGAGTGTGTGTGTTTTAAATTCGAAGGACCATAAAGGATTTTGGGGGGAGGGGTGGTGGTGGATGGACTGAAGTCCTCATTAATCTATATACTTTGATTTTATATTGAAAGATGGATTAAAAACCTATTTGAAAGCATTGAGGCAAGATTTCGAGAATGGAGGTATCCGTAAACTCTGGGAGTGCAGTTTCCAAAAACACAAACAATATCAGCCTTGCATAACAAAGGGGTTTGCTGTTCCCTGATGCAAGCCAAGAGGTTGTTCCTTAGTATCAACAGAGATGCCTTTTTCAAGGATGCGATTCGTAGGCAGGGAGTTTTCACAAGCATGAAGCTCTCTCAACACCTATCCCCTGCTCCCAGATCCTATGTAACTCCTGGGAACATTGGAAATTCATACAGCTTTTGCTGTTTGAGGTTATTTGATACAGAAGACATCCTAGGGCTGTCAGTTAGCACTTTAATAGGCTTTTTTAAAAAATGGGGGGGTCATTTCTTTTCCTTATATGTTGCATCCAGGGCGTGGGTGGAAACCTATCCACTTTCACCATGCCAGGCAGAACTTTATAAACTTTTTTTCACGTCTCCTCTTTTCTCTAAACCAGAAAATCCCAAATGCTGCAACCATTCTTCATCAGGGAGTCCCTTCATCCCCGTGATCATTTGGGTGGTGCTTGTCTGAACCTTTTCCAATTCCACAATTGGAATTTCCCCCCTGTTTCACCCACATTGTTTTCCCCCTGTTTCACCCCTGTTTCACCCACGTTGGTGGCAACTTCAGAGACTATTTGCCAGGAATGGCCATAAACCAGGAACGGCTATGGCTGTAGAATTTTACACAGTGGATGCTAAGTAATCTAATGCTGTATTCAAAATATTGGGTATTGGGTAGAAATGAAGATGCAAAGAACTGCAGTAGTGGTTATCCTGCTGCCTCTAAATGTATAAATACATTTATAATTTATTTATTAATACACCACATTTTGGTACATTTTTATTAGGCTGCTCCAGAAGCTTATGGGGGAGCGATTTTTAAAATTGTTGAAGAGTTTCAACTAGTTCCTTGCATTGGTACTGAAGTTGATTGACTTCCAGTCCAGCGTATATTTTAAATAATTTTTGCTATAAACTGGGGGAAGGAGGGAGGGAAACTTGTGTGTGCCTCTAAATTCAGATAACCAAGCTACTACAAATCTTTAGTCAGTAGTCTCTAATTTGTTATTTAGAACACAGTCTGTATGCAGAAGGGGTTTTTTATGCTTAACAGTCTATTTTTGTATAATGCCTGTTCTTCCTCCCCACTGCCATCTTTTAGAGATGATCGTATCACTTAGATTTAAACCTTCAGGTTTTTTCTCATTTTTATTATTATAAACGAATACGACACAGTCCAAATAATTTCTCATAGATTTGCTTGCAGATTGCGTGTTTCACCTGTCATGAATCCTATTAGGCTGCAGGAACAAAGGAACCGTTGCAAGAGTTTCTGATTTAATTTACATACCGGTATGTAACAAAATACAGTGGTGCCTCGCAAGACGAAATTAATCCGTTCCGCGAGTCTCTTCGTCTTGCGGTTTTTTCGTCTTGCGAAGCACGGCTATTAGCGGCTTAGCGGCTTAGCGGCTTAGCGGCTATTAACGGCTTAGAGGCTTTAAGAAAAAGGAAACAAACTCGCAAGAACTCGCAAGACGTTTCATCTTGCGAAGCAAGCCCATAGGGAAATTCGTCTGGCGGAACGACTCAAAAAAGCAAAACCGTTTCGTCTAGCGAGTTTTTCGTCTTGCGAGGCATCCGTCTTGCGGGGCATCACTGTACCTCAGCTACTTCATCACTACACAGTGGAGGGATACTAGGTAAGGGATCGGGCCATAGGAACTGGCTCGTGTACACAGAGTGATTTCTTAGGAGTTACAATTACGTAGAGAATTGCAATAGAAAATGCGTGGGTGGACTTCTACCCCATCTGTACTGGAAATAATTCAAAAAAGGAAACAAATTAAATGGTATACCCTCCAACATTCCTCACATGCAAATAGGGACATTCTATTCTACATCAAATATTATCTAGATTCTGACAATCATTAATTTCTTGGGTTCATTACAGTTGTTTGGATGGTGATGCCAGCTTTGTATCTTTAAGTAATTTGAAATTATCAAGGGCTGCCAACTTAGTTTAACAGCGGAATTGGGAGAGAGAAAACAACAACGGGAAGTACAATACACCACAAGGTGTTTGAATATTTTGTTATATTTTAGATATCCTTATTTCAAATGCACATCACTGTATCAAGCTAGGGAGATATGAACAAAGTGTGCGTACTAACTACACTTGTTTAGGGAAGTTTTTAATGTTTGATGTCTTATCGCTTTTCTATTATTATTAATATTCTGTTATGAGCCACCCAGAGTTGCTGGGGAAACCCAGCCAGGTGGGCGGGGTATAAATATTTTTATTTATTTATTTTTTAGATCTGGATTCAGTGTTTCTAGAACAGACTGCCTCAGACTGAGGAGCTTCAGGATTTGCCCAATTTGGCACATCCATCTAGAACTGTTTCATTTCACCTCCCACATTAACTGTTGAGAAATTTCTAAACAGAAAAAAAAGAAAAAAACTGTAAAAGTTTTCTTTTTAACGGTGGGTGAAATTTGCAGGCATGGTAGTCTTCTCTGTCTCAATACTTCCATCAAGAATAATATTAATGTTTTAAATTAAGCTCTCTCTTTCTCTCAGGCTTTACACAGCAACCACATTAAATCCACATTATTTAGGAGTTTCAGTGATTTTAGCCTTATTCTAATGTCCTACAACATTCATTTACATAGATGCAAAGGAAGGGTGAATAGCTGTACATTTTCTTTTCTCTTTGCTGCAATTTAAAAGTTTTAATTTTAGGAAGCAACCCCTAGGCAATATGGCAAGTGGTCCCCTTTCCTCATTCTCAAAGGTCAAGAACATCACATCTTTTTATAAACAATTGGAACAATTAATTAGCCGCGGTTTTAATTAAACGATGATCCCAATGTAACAGTGATGGAATTACAAAAGGAAGATAAACTTGCACACCAACATTTAGTTAATTTAATTAGGTATGGCACTATTTTATCACCCCTCCAGATAACAAATCTGCTGGATATTATGGTTCCTCTTACTTAGCTTTTCTTCATTTCAGGGGCACGTAACAGTATTGTTATAAATGTCACACGATAAAACGGTTTACATCATTACATTTTTCAAATTAACACAATTTGAATTTCAAAGCCTTTCACAGCAGCTCAAAAGATACAGAAAATGTCGTTTAGTATTTCAGAGCCAAATTTACTAAAGGGACTTTTTTTGGCCAGTAGGATTAACTTTTGGGTGGTATAAGGGACCCTTATGCACCATGTACATAAATATTAAGCAGAATCCTGACCCTTGACCTATTGCCACAACTGGTCTGATACCAGAAACATTTACCAGAGTTCAATAGGTTGCCATTCAAAGCAAGGTCTGATCTGCGCTACACTCTGGAAGAATGTTTGAATTTGGACACTGGATGTAGATGGGATGTACTGAGAAAGATGTGGAGACAGACAGAGGAGAGAATGGGGGTGCGAAACAGAAAATTGTAGTAGTAGAGCACACTCATTTGGTGATACTTTTGGAATTTGATCTTTAGGAATTGATCTAATCTGCGCCTCTTAGATTGATGTGTGGATTGGAACTTAGTTTTTTACCTTTTGCAATTCCTAAACGTTCTGATGCCATTCTGGTCTCAAAAAATGGATCAAAGTCTATTTTAAGACGTTCATTTTGAGAGAAAATGCCCTATACATATCTGCCTACAGTTCAGTAGGGCTTATTCCCAGGTAAAAGGATAAAGGATTGCCTTCTTTAAAAATGTATTTAGCTGCATATTTATCCGTGGATTTAGATGTGGATTTTTTTTTCTAAAAAGAAAAAAGAAAAATCAAAGATTAATGGGAAAACAGGACAGAATAACTTATGAATGAACATATGTAAAAGTGACACAGACTGATTCATGCATCCCTCCCATCACCCAGGCTTACATTTTTTGTTTGTAATTGGATCACTGTGTAGAAGAATAAAGTGAATAGTATGAGAGCTCAGAGGTGATTTTGTACCTATAAAAGAGATTATAATTGTTCAAAATTGATACTAGCCTAAAACTCCTACTTGCCTTTCTGTTTTTTCTTGCCCTTTTTTTCTGCTACTATCCATGGTTCAGGTTTCACGTTCAGGTTTCACAGGGATGAGGGTGGGATGCGGGGAAAGACCAACTAAATCATCCGTTGGTTGTCAAATGTTGCAGTCAACCCACTAAGCAACACCTTGGAACTGATCGCACCTTGTGCTCTCTGCATTTCCAACATGATGTTCATAGCAATGGGGCCATCAACAGGATTTTCTGTGACTGGTTCACAGTTATACTGAAATATACTTGGAGTCGATAGTGGATTTCATGCTCTTTATTCAGCTCATAGTGGGAGGAGGAATGAAAGTCCCCCCAAAGTATCTGCTTTATATACATTATTTACACAATGGGCTGTGCGTGATTGGCTAATTCCGGAATTCTCCTGTAGGCCAATCAGGTTGTGGATTCACTTCCGTCTGGAGTTGGATTGGGTGGCTCCTGCAGACCAATCATACTGCTGAATTGTTCTAAGACCAATCAGACTGCTGCATTTTGGATCCTATTCAACTCAGTACGTAACAGTTACTTAGCTAGGAGTGTGCAGAAGGCAGGGCAGGAATTAGGGAGTAGACAGAGAAAATTAGTGGCAGTTTAGTGAGGGATCACCAACCTTTGGCAACACAAGGAATTGCTGTGGACCCCTCCCTGCCGCATTGCAATTGCATAAACCACATTGCAACCCCACACATGGACAAAACACACCTTCTTCCTCACTGCGCTACCAGAAAAACTAGTGATCTTCATTTTAAAAAAAGGATTCAACATTTCTCACTATGCATAGTAATAACTTTAAAAAATGGAGATCACTAGCAATTTACACATTCTTTACCAATACATTGTTGAATAGTTTCTTTCAGATATGAGAGGGAAATTTCAATTTTTTTACAGTAATGTTATTAAAATCTGTGTAATAGAACAATGTTAATTTACTATTGATTTTTTCCTCTTTTTTTACAGATCACAGTACAAAGACTTAGAAATAAATATTTTTTAAACCATAAAGGAAAGTTGCATTTAAATAATCTATACCTTTTCAACAGCATTTCTGTATGAGGGGTGTGTGTGTGTGTGTGTGTGTGTGTGTATCTCGCACAGAAATGTCCATTTAGTAGATGAGGGACTAGACACAAGAAAAATATGACTTAACTGATATCTTGGGGTAGTGAAAGTTCTGGAGATCTGTCTGCTCCTCTTTTTAAAAGAACTCAATAAAAATTAAACTGGGAATATCTAGTTAAGAAAATCTATGCAAAACTCACTGTCCCAATCTGCATACTCACTATTTGTGAATAATTATCTGCTTATGAAGGGAAGTAGGGATATCACACACACACACACACACACACACACACACACACACACACACTGCACACCTATATTGAGCTGCATCTTACATTACAGAGTACCATGTGAGAGACCTGGACTGCCATGGACATCAGAATTCCAAATGAACCACAGATTGACTTACCATTTTATGTACTGATGCTAAAATTAATAACATCTCATTTGGCACCAGAGATGACGGGAAGAGCAGGTGAAGAGGCAGACAAGGTGATTTTTATTCCATTTGCTGAGAGAACATAAAATCATTGGAGAAAGTAATCAGAAAAATGTGAACGCAGCATAAATACTTCATTTGCATCTTAACTTCTTTGTTAGTTTAAGAAATCTTCCAGTCTCCCCACAGTGTTTTCTGCTGCTATGAGGCAGATTTGGATAGGGTCCAGATCTATCCACTAGATTCGGAAGGCGGAAATTGGGGAGGGGAGTTGGTCCCATTTCAGGGTCTGTGCTAAGGATGCAAACTTTGAAAGGCCTTTAAGCCTCAGTGCACTCTTGATGACAGTATTATATTGGGAGTGAGAGTTCCCAATATGAACTCTCTCAAAACCTCTTTCAAAGGAGGGCTTAATTTTGTTTACCCCCAATTTCCTGGCTTGGATTAAAATGCAAGCTGGAAGAAAGAAATGTGAGATTTCCATATTGACACATGTTTTGCACGTTCAGGAGAAAAACGTCTCCTGGCCAAGCAAAGTCTTTGGCAGCCAGAAATCTTGCAGCCCAGTCTTGGAGACTTCCTGGTTTTTAGCAGCTTGATATTGATTGTTTTTGCTCCTATAATATCTTACTTTCCCCCAATTCAACGTGAGTTTAAAAGCGTTCACCATTGTGTGGAAAAGCATCCCCCTTACCCTTTGTTTTTTTTTAAAATGATATTTATTAAAGTTTCAAAAAGGGTTACAAAAATAAGAAAAGGGGGAAAAAAGAAAAAAAGAAAATACAAAATACAGAAAAGTAAAAACAATTAAAAACAAATCCATCTTTCCATGTCTTGTCTTTCATTTACTTATTTCCCTGACCTCCTCACACCTCCCTTTTTTGTATTCCAGTTCAGTTAGTTAATTCAGCAAATCCTTTCCCTCTTTGTTTTTATCTTAGTCCTTTATCTTAATATATTATAACTTTAGATTCTCACCTATTAACAATCCATTTTTACATACTCCTTTGTAACATTGCTGCTAAAACCACTTAACTTCATTCCAACATCATTCAAACATTCATTAATTTTACAGTATTTCTGTAAATAGTCTTTAAATTTCTTCCAATCTTCTTCCACCGACTCTTCTCCCTGGTCTCGGATTCTGCCAGTCATTTCCGCCAGCATCCCCCTTACCCTTTGGACCTTCCAATACCATGAATAAGAAGCATGACAACTATCATTTGGGTGAAATCAGGCCACAGCTTATTGACTACAGATGCATACCCTCCAACATTTCTCCGATGAAAATAGGGATGTCCCGTTCTATAACTATAATTTTAATATTTATACCCCATACATCTTATTGGGTTGCCCCAGCCACTCTGGGCAGCTTCCAACATATATAAAAACATAATAAAACACTACATTTTAAAAACAACCTTCCCTATATAGGATTGCCTTCAGATGGCTCAGGGGTCAGATAACGCCATCCCCTCCAACATTTCTCCAGTGGAAACAGGGACATTCTAAGGAAAAGTGGGACATTCTGGGATCAAATCAGAAATCGGGACGGCTTCTCTAAATCAGGGACATCCCTGGAAAATAGGGACACTTGGAGGGTCTGCAGATGCAAGAAGTTTGGCATAGGCATTGAGTAGACCCCCACCCTTCCGGCATTCCTGCTGAAATAACTTATGCTTTAGGATCAACTGGAAAGGTGGGAGTCCCTGACCTACATCAAGGGGTAGCTCCTCAACTGCATTGCATTTAAGTAGTGCTGTGCCCCTTCACCCCTGCCTGGGCATCCAGACAGAAGCATCTCCCCAGGATAATAAAGGTATGTTGTATAGGAGTCAACTCCTAGGAGCTGAGGTCCCTTCGGTCCCTCCTCAAAAAAATATTTGAGGGGGCCAGGCTCCTGCAAAGTTGATCGCCATTGCCATTCAAGTGGTGTGCGTGTGCCCTGTCATGTCACGGATTATGTGGGGCCGGGCTTGTAACGTTAACATATGAGAGTGCTGGAGGTGAAATAGTTAAACAGGTTACCCAATCAGAAGCCAGGGGTGGAGTCAGAGGGACTATAAAACCAGCTCTGGGAGGGGGAAGTTAGTTGGGAGTTGGGTGGTTGGTTGGAGTGGGAGTGAATTGGGATAGAGTCTGTGGGTAGGTTGAGTTAGTGTAGCGAAATAACCTGAGTCAGGAACAGTTAGGGGCCAGGAAGACAAGTAAATATCTGAGAGGTGGTTTAGTGAGTGAGAGCAGGTAGCGGAAGTTATAGGTCTGGATAGGCACCCCATGATTGTAATTGAAACCACACACTTGTTAAACTGCAATAAATAAACAGACGTTTATGTTGCAATTTAACCCTGACTGGACTCAGTATTGTACCAGGTAGGGCCTGGGTGGTGGCAGCAAAAAATAAAGTGGTGGCACAGGGATCAATAGATGGTGAAATGTCCAGGGACCCTGTGTGATCGCCACAGGGCTTACCTGGGCCTCTCCAATATGTTATCCAAGTTGGCACCCCGTGCTATGTTATACCTTCACTGTCTGAATACCTCTAAAAGCCTGACAAAATAGGAGATGTGTGCCACAGTTGCAGAATCACTTAGGAGTAAGGGCTTCACAATTAACTGGCAATGGTCCTCCATGTTGAAAAAGAGGAAGATAAAAATGTGAGCTAGAGAGGGAGATAAGCTATCTCAGGCCCAGAGATAGTTGCCCCAGTCAGAGACACTTTTCCCTGCTCCCTGTGTACCCTATAATTTCCATGACGATGAACCATTTAATCTTTAAAGCAGAGTGAACTGCCACAGGTTATAACTGTTAGCAGATTTATTATACAACAATAATATTTCCTAGTCTAGCAAATTAAAACCATTTCTCAAGTCTGTAGTTATATTTTGTCACAAACCACCGATACCTACTGTTATGACAATTCTGCCTGAATTAGTCATTTACCATTATGGAGACATCAATTTTAGGTTTTAATCATTAGTGATACATTATGAATTAATTTTAATAACACTTATCATAATGTGTTCATTAACTATTATTGTGGATGTCATAAATAGTCAGGCTGCCATAAGTTCTTTTAATTTGAATGCAATCTTACTTAATTGACAGTTTTTATAGCTGAGATTTGGGTGCTCTTTTTTCAGTGTGGAAGGACTTCTTTTTAATACCCTGATCATTCAGCCCCCAGCATCATGAGAGTGTGCAGTGACCTCAGTGCAGTTCTATTAGGGATGCTTGAGGAATCTGGTCTTTGCAAATTCCGATATGCCTGGAAAAATCCACATTGCCTGGACTAATATGTGAACTGGAGTGTATCTAGCCAACTGGATTTCGTACTTATTCAGATATTTTATATATTATATAATTTGAATTAATCAAATGCTTAAGTGTCAAGTTTCCATTCCAGGTATGGAGTAACACTATATAGTGTAACACGTGGAATGGAGACTTGGTACACAAGCAGTCGGTCAAAGGCTATGTCTATCAAAATAACAATGTTGAACTTGCAATATTCAAACCAAACAAATCTCTTGCCTGCCTCTGGGAGTCAAACCACCCCAGAGGAAATCCACTACCCACTCGGGCAAATAACATCTTCCCCTTGATCTATGGTAGGCCCCCCTGCTGCTCAGCATTCCTCAGGTCGCGAGTGCTCAAAACTAAGCTGCACCCCCACACCAGATGCGAGGCAGTTGTGATGTACTCTTCATTCACCACACTAAATTCAAATTACATCGCTGTATAACAGGCAACAGCTGGATCAAACCCACCCATCAGAAGCCAATTGAACCGAGGGCAGTGAAAAGTAGGGGGGGGGGGGAAGGATGCCTGAAAAGGCCAATCGGGGAGCAACCAAAAAATTGCTACTCAGCCCATATGTAGGGTTGCCATTATTTCAAGAAGTAAAAACTCAAACACAACGAGTTGCTGCCCGTCCACTGCTGCCAAGCCTGAGCCACCCATGCCAGTGTCAGAGCCAGTGTCAGAGCCTGAACCAGAGCTGCACATGCTCACACACACACACACACACACACTAAAACCTCAAATCCAGGACAGTTGCTTTAAAATGTAAAATTTTTCCCCACATGGGCATGCTGGACCCCCAAGAAGAGGACATGTCTGGGGATTCCTGGATGTATGGCAACCCTACCCATATGGCAACTGGCAAGACCTCTACTGTTCAATGGGTGCAAAGGCAGGATACTGAAAAGGGGGATGAGGAAGTGCCATTGGACTGGAATAATGCCCATTACCCCTGATCATTGACCTTGGTGGCTGCAGCTGATGGAAGACAACAACTTCTGGAATTGGCTGAATTGGCTGTACCTCTTCTAATTACAAAGCAGTTTATAAGAGTTTGTTCTGAGCATTGCTGAACGTCTTGGTTTTGACATACAGGTGAAAATCTAGAAAAGAGTCACATCAGAAATCTCCAGATTTTTTTTTTATTCATCTTGTATATGTATGTGCAAACCTTGCATATTGATCATGTGAAGATTGGATAACACCAGATCAGCAGATTATGTATGACCTACAAATGTGCTATATCAGCAATTGTAAATGCAGAAATTATCATGAGGAGTGCACCCAGGCTAGAGAAGGCTATCTGAGGAGACAGGCAATTCATTAAGTTCTTGCTGGCAGTATATCCATTTGGCAATATAAACTGGTATATGTTAGATGCTAAAGGCTGAGCAATTCACTTTAAGTGAATTATGGACCTTTCATTTTCTTCACTGAGACATTTAACAGACTAAACATGAACACAGGAGCATATGATATTGACAAAATGTTGCTCCTTAAATAAATTGGTGAAGGCCAACCATCACACATGCTTATTGAGCATTTATTAGTTTATAGTAACGCAATTTGAAATTTAATGCACGGGTAATAGGATTCTGAGATCCTAAAATTAAATCAAAGCAAAAAGTACATATTCCTGAAGGGGGCTAGTGAAAGTTTCATCTGAACAATTCACATGTATTTAAAGAAGTGAAGAAAATCTGGCAAAATCTCCTTCCTGAGAACAGTAGTGGCGTTGCGTAATGAACCACTGGCACAAAAGATTATTTCTCATGAGCCTCACTGCATGGTTATTGTTTCAGAAGTGTGTTTAGCGGGTGGCTGGCTGGAAGGGGCATTCCAGGGATGGGGAATCACAGCAGGGATGGCTAAGTGAGACACTGGAAACTGGCAAAAGGACAATCTGGATAATCCACATGTCAATTTTACATCCCCCATAATGCTACTGGACCTGAAACCCATGAAAAGTTGGGAAAGGGCCATTCCAGACTTTGCTTTGATACTAATTCCTATTAGGAATGCAGTTTTCAAAATGCATTTATTCCATTGTTCAGTACTAGGAAATATGCTTAGATGATCCAAGCGTAAATCAATCCTCTTTTTATCGGTCATGATCTGTTCTAGTTGGAATGGTTTTACCTGTTTTATAACTGTAACAGTTGTATCTGTTTTCATATTGTTATATTGTTATATATATTGTTATCATATTGTTATAACCTGCTCTAGGACCTTATGGGGAATGGTGGGCAAGAAATCTTATTAATTAATTCAGTCCCTGGAATCTCCTACTAGAAAGCTCACAAGTAGCAGGACTGTCTGAGAATCTGGATAGCCACTGACTGTCAGAATATACCACCCTGGTTAGATGGATCAATGATCTGTTGCAATATAAGTCCTCTCAGTATATTCATAGTATTGTGATAGTGTGCAACAGGACACCGTAGCCAGCTTTCTCAGGTACTTAGCCTACTTCAACCCATCTGTTACACATGGTCTAATGCCACTTTTTGAAAACCAGGATGCAACATATTCTGTTTAGTTTTGTTATTTTTGTGTACCTGGGCTGGAAACTTTTTGTTCGGCATTTTCTCTCTCTAGTAACTCATATGAAACAATGTAATTGACCAGTGTTATATTCAAATGTCAGTCATAATAAAGCAGCAACTGCCTGCAAGGATGCTAACCAATGTTTTACTTTTAAATTGTTGTTTCCATTTTAATGGAGAAATTGGTTTTAAATTTGATTTTCTGTTTCCATCCATTGTTGTCAAGGCTCGTGACATACAATGTAGGAGCCAAATTTGCTCTTGCAGTATGCAGGACTGTATGACCATGGCAGGATCAGTAAGAGCATATAAAATATGATTTGCTGCTTTTTTCTAAAGCTATACACTTGGGTACATATTCAGGAGTCATACCAGAATCGGTTAGAATTAATCCTAATATCCTATTACTGTCAGCATCCAAGTATGTTAAGGATATTGTACACTACACTGAATGCCAAGGAGAGCACCAGATAGATTAAATTCTGAGAGCAAAAACCTGTGAGCAAAAGCATGCGGCTGCAAAATAAGAAGCAGAAAATTCCATATTCCACTCACACTGCAAAGTTGAAACAAAGTCATAGCATTAGATCATACCAGGTCTCTAGCCGTAGAGGTATCACAATACCAGTGAGAAGCATTTGCATTCTTTGTATTTTCTCCTATGAAAGATTGGAATTAAATTATATTTCTTAGCATGAGGTTCTTTTATAAAGTGGGACGCGGGCGGCGCTGTGGTCTAAACCACTGGCCCATTTGGGCTTGCCAATCAGAAGGTTGACGACTCAAATCCCCACAATGGGGTGAGCTCCCGTTGCTCGGTCCCTGCTCCTGCCAACCTAGCAGTTCGAAAGCACGCCAGTGCAAGTAGATAAATAGGTACTGCTGCGGCGGGAAGGTAAACGGCATTTCCATGAGCTCTGGTTTCCGTCATGGTGTTCCGTTGCACCAAAAGCGTTTTAGTCATGCTGGCCACATGACCCAGAAAGCTGTCTGTGGACAAATGCCAGCTCCCTTGGCTTGAAAGTGAGATGAGCACCGCAACCTCAGAGTCGCCTTTGAAAGGGAAAAGTTGACAGCTATGCCTCCCAGAGCTACAGAGTGGTTTAACAAGCAATCCCTCTTCCCAGGAAACGATAGGAATTATAGCTCTGAGAGAAAAATAGGGGCCTCCTAACAACTCTCAGCACTCCTGACTAGCTTTGGCTTGCAGAATTATTGGGGGGAAGTCATGACATTCCAATCCCCGAGCAGTGCAAGATTCCAGGGGTTCCAGGATTTGGTTTCCTTGGAATGAGGCACAGCGGAGACTGTGCTGTCTTTATGATATATGGTTTATTTACACATATATACAACCTGAGCCTACTACAGTGGGGCTCACAACATTAACACCCCAAGAGGGTCTTGTTTCTCCCACAGTCTTGGATTCAGACAGAGGCCAAGCATGGCTTTGTTTCTCTGGCTTCCCAGCCTGCTTCCTCCTGCTTCTAGCTTACAAAAGCGACACTTTGTCCTTTGTCTTTCTAACTAACAGGCAATTGAGGGAGAGGCAGCGCCCGTTTTCTTTCTTTGTTACTTTAATGACTCACATTAGGGGGCTATTACCAAGAAACTTGCCTGAATATTCCAGAAATTGAATCCCTGTTAGATCCAGGAATTAGAAGGGACGGCATAAGGCATAACCGCCGCCACCCCGCCAAACTCACAACAGTATCATAGTGTGAATGTGGCCAGTGTTAAATGGGAGACAATAGAACAATGGAAAATTATATGAAAGAAATAGAAAAACGTTCTAATATAAATCCCCTAGGGCAACTAGCTCAATTGGTTAGAACGTGGTGTTGACAACGCCAAGGTTGCAGGTTCAATCCGAATAAGGATTCCTACTTTGCAGGGGGTTGGACTAGATTACCCCCAGGGTCCCTTCCAACTCTATGAGATATCTACAAGACGTTTACGGGAGATTATCATTTTGCCTATAGAAATTGAGGCACCCCCCCCCAAAAAAAAAAACAGTGAGAGAATAGTGTTAGAGAACAACCTTCTATTTTTACACGGTCTAGAAGAAAGAAGAGACTTTAGCTATCTAGACAGTATATCTGCGTCAAAGCATTCCCCATGGGTGGTTGTTCAAAAAGAAATGGGAAAAGTCTTGGTTTAACTTTATTCTCATTCTCTCCATGTCTGGAGGGTTCCCTCCCAAGCTGTCTGAATGTTTTACTGTTCCTTTTATATCAGTTGCTGAGTTGCACTCATCTCTACATTGTTCCCCTTTCTCTTTTGTCTATTCCCCCCACTCCCAACCTTAGAGAAGCTGTACTTTGCTTAAAAGGAGTGGGGGAGAGAACCTCGCTTTAGCACTCTCACAAGCTTCAAAGTGCTACAGCAGTTTAGACTGCTTGTAGGAGGCTTAGGTTGTGACACAAGCATAGTCATGCAGTTGAACTCTACTATACATATAAAAGGAAAAATACAAAACTTATTTCACAGGGAATTTCAAGGCTGGTGGAAGCTCTTGTTCAAAGGGAAATATCTATTCCTGGGTGGGAAGGAAATGCTACTTAGCTGAACTGTGGATTCATTTTAGCCTTCAGACACAACAAAACAATATTATGAGGCCCATTTTGAGAGGATTGAGATCTACATTCTAGTTTTGTAACTCTGGGGTAGCACTGCAGTGCTTTGCAAAATGTACCTCAAAGTAGTACCTTCATCTCCACACCCGTACTTAGCAGAGGTCTATATAATTCCACAAAGGAGAGAGCCTTTTTTGTGGTGGGTCCTCACTTTGGAATGCTGCACCAGCTATAAAATGTGCTTCATTATTAAACACATTAGAATTTTCCCACTTTGCTATTTCACTATTTAATTAATCTTGGACTTTATTGTGTGTGTATATACCTATAACAACTTCTTTGGAGATCACTCATAGCCAAGTAAGATTGTCTTCCATGAACACGGTCTTAACAGTTACAGATAGGTAGCCGTGTTGGTCTGCCATAGTCAAAAAAAAAAAAAAAAAAAAATCCTTCCAGTAGCACCTTTAAGACCAACTAAGTTAGTTCTTGGTATGAGCTTTCGTGTGCAAGCACACTTCTTCAGATACACTGAAACAGAAGTTGCCAGATCCTTCTATATAGTGAGAAGGTGGGGAGGGGTATTACTCAGAAGGGTGGTGGGGTGGTGGGAACCACCCTTCTGAGTAATACCCCTCCCCACCTTCTCACTATATAGAAGGATCTGGCAACTTCTGTTTCAGTGTATCTGAAGAAGTGTGCTTGCACACGAAAGCTCATACCAAGAACTAACTTAGTTGGTCTTAAAGGTGCTACTGGAACGGTCTTAACAGTGAGTCCATAAGTGACTGTGGAGGCCAATTCTGGATCCACACATCCTTCCACAGTGGGGACATAGTTTTCCAGACAGGAGTTGATCATAGTGAGGGTTTGCCAAATGTGCCTTCCTCTTAGCACTTAGAGTGGCTGGGGAAGCCCAGCCAGATGGAAGGGGTATAAATAATAAAAATATTATTTAAAATTATTATTTTCCCCTTTCGTCCTGAGTTCAAGCATCTTCAAATTCCATGACAGCTTTGGTAAGGCTGTTCTTGAAATTTCAGCAATTTCCACCTGGACGCTGCTTCCAACTGCTGCATTCCAGCTATGTCCGGGAATTTCCAAATGTATGGCAACCCTATGGTACTCATATTGATAAAACTGCCATTGGTGTCAGCACAAAATGGCTGCCATGGGTAATTAAGAAAAAGGTGTGGTACTTCATACCAGTGAATGCTGTCACAAAAAAAAGCTCTGTATGTATGATGTGGAAATAAATATTTATTTACTCACTGACAGAATTTAAAAGGAATTTGATTGTGTTAAGTAAAGGTAAGGCCCAAGGCAAATTCAGTGCCAGCTGTTGCTTGTAGGCAATATGAAAGTGGAGATTCAATAAGTCCTGGACCACTTTCCAGAGATATTTCACACTGTGCAGCCTAATATTAAGTCATTAGACCATCATGCTGTAGGTACGAAATGAGAAATTTTTAGGTCTGTTGAACACTGTCACTGTTTCACAGTTGGTTAGGTTAAAGTGCTGAAGCACAGGTGTTTCTGTAAGCATGATATACTGAAAGAATCTAATGCTCAGTGGCCCTCAAATTCACACTTTCACCTGTGAAGCACACAGGGCTAGTGAATAATAAAGAACATATAGGTGAGGTTAAGACTTATGTGCAGTTTCACATTCTGTGTGGCTGTGTTGATCCACACATCAGTTTGTTCCTAAACCTTGTGAGGAATAAAATTAGATTTTATAGTGGGGGAGGAGAATTAGGGCCCTGGAACCGTAAACTTCATTGAACACCAGAGCAGCCATGGCAGACCAAAAAGGTTGACAATAATGGAAAAGTACAAATCTTTTTCTGAATCACAGAGGCAGCAATGTGAAACTTTGGCATCTTCAAAGATAAGAACTTGACAATACGTTTCAAGAAAACATCATACCTGACAAGATGCTAAAGAGAATGGCAACAGCATCTGAGCAAGTGTTGATCTGTAAAATTTCCATGATGGAATGAATAAAAGTGACTGTGAGCTTAATCAGAGACAGATTTAGGGGAGTGCAACTGGTTCACCCACACTGGGTGCCAAGCTGAGAAGGCACCACAGCAGGTGCTGCAAGAATGATGAACAATGGAAGGTGAAAGGTGTGGGGTGGTGGATTTGTCCATCACACAGGGCACTGCTGAAACTGAAAACCTCAAAGTCCACTACTGCCTTAATAAAGAAATGTCATAAAAACAGGGGTGCCAATTACACATCCCACTAGTTAGATTATGGATGCCCAACTCCTAATCTACATTTTACAGTCATACCTTGGTTCTTGAACGTAACCTGTTCCGGAAGTCCATTTGACTCCCGAAACCATTCAACAACTGAAGCGTGGCTTCCAATTGGCTGCAGGAGCTTCCTGCACTCAAGCAGAAGCTGTGTCGGAAGTTTGGCTTCCGAAAAACGTTCGAAAACCGGAACACTTGCTTCTGGGTTTGTTCGGAAGCCAAAACGTACGAGTACCAAGGCGTTTAAGAAGCAAGGTACATGGTATGTGAGTTTTGTAACGAAATTGACACAAAAGAAGGAAAACTCTGATCAGTATCAAATGTGTTCAGAGCTTCATTTCTTGTTCTATTCCTTCTAACCAACTCTACTTTTTACATTTTCTCCCCAGCTGAAGATGATGAGATCCTGTTCTATGGCACAGGCTATAATTATGAACTTTATTCCTGAGTATGCTACACAATATATCAATTCTGTCCAACAGCTAGGTGGGCTGGAAGATGATAGGAGGCCATTTTTATTAATTTTTTTGTTAGAAAGGAAATAGCAAGCCTATGATGCTCATTCAATTGAATCTAATTGATTGCTTTGTCAATACAATTATAATGCTAATCTTATGCATCTCTTAAGCCATGTTATTTTCCAAGTAGTATGAGGCTATGGTTTTCTTCAAAGCTTATGATGATATTGCTCTTCAAAGCTTATGATGGTATTGAAGTATTGATGATCAATTAACTGACTGATATGTTTCAGTTATAATATTGAGACTGTAATCTTTCATCACTAGTTATGTTCTACCCACCTGGTTCCTAGTGTGCTGGTTAGATCACCCAAGTAATAGAGGACGTGGAGGGGAGAACTTTCATATCATGTCACTGGTGACTGGGCAATGAGCAGCCATCACAAAAGCTTATGATGAGGAAATTTGATTTGATGTACTTTAAGAGAGTAGGTATTCATAGAACTCCATTAACTGATGCTAAGAATGGTAAAGAAATAGGTGTAATTTAAGTAGAAAACAGTTGACCTGAGATACAAGATATACTGTCTTGTGGCTCCTTTTCACTCCTTGGTTTCTGTGAGAAATGATCCAACCATTAATGACAATAGATAACTAGATGAGTATAAACCCCATGTGAGGGTTGCTCATAAACAGTAGCAGCAGTGAAATATCATCTAAAAGTGTGTTTATAGGTGATGTTGTTTTTTATTTTATTTTATTATCACAAATATAACATAGTAAAAAAATGATGTAAAGGTAAAGGTACCCCTGAACGTTAGGTCCATTCACAGACGACTCTGGGGTTGCAGCGCTCATTTCGCTCTATAGGCCGAGGGAGCCGGCATTTGTCTGCAGACAGCTTCTGGGTCATGTGGCCAGCGTGACTAAGTCATTTCTGGTGAACCAGAGCAGTACACGGAAATGCTGTTTACCTTCCTGCTGGAGCAGTACCTATTTATCTACTTGCACTTTTGATGTGCTTTGGAACTGCTAGGTGGGCAGGAACTGGATCTGAACAATGGGAGCTCACCCCATCGCAGGGATTTGAATCGCCGACCTTCTGAATGGCATGCCCTAGGCTCTGTGGTTTAGACCACAGCACCACTTTAAAATGCCATCAACTGTGTTTCTCTTTGCTTGTTGATTATTTGTCAGCTTCAGAAAATTCAGAAGAGGGAGATCAGGCCACCACTAGTGGTGTACCTTCAATACAGGAGAATGGGGTGTATAGATTTTTCAAGTTGGAAACTTCAGAGGTAATTTTAAGGCAAGCCGAAACTTCTTTGAAGTCTGAGCATAGCTCATAATTAGTTTGCCCCCCTTTGCAACTGACATTTATATCAAGTTAACAAAAATAACGAGATGGGGTTGCAGCAGTGCTATGTAGTTTCCGAATGTGTTCTTCATCAAACGTCTCTGCAGAATCTGTTGTCCTGATCTACTTTGCTCTGTATGCAGAATGGAACACAATATGGCAGATTTTGAATTGAAATGCAATTGATGTCATCCCTTTTCTCGGGAGTGTATTGTTATGCTGTTGGTCAACCACTGATCAGTCTTTTTTTAGGCAAATGGGTGGGCAAGGACCCAGAATATTCAACTAATGGGTGCTAGTGTCTGAGAGCTTTCTGAATTGTGACATACATATTGAAAATGAATGTTTTTCAGAAGGGAGAGGAGAGGTTGATAAAAGAGAAAAACAATGGTTTTGGGCACAATTGAAAAGCACCAAAGCCTGCAGTTTTTCCATCATGCTTAGAATCATGTTTTTTGTTCAACCAATGACCTTCCTTTTTTTCTCCTTGGAGCACATATTCTTTTCTACCTGTAATTCTTTTTTGCCTGCATTTCATATTTAGCTGCGACAGCTTTCAAAGCAGAGCACATTGCTCACTCTTCTGTCTCCAAGGACAAAAGTCTTTACAATAATTCTCATTGTGCGTTGGAGTGCCATGCTTATTCTCTAAAAAGGAAAGCAAATCATTAATGGAATAATTCAAGGGTGTTTTTTTTTTCATTTTTAACAAAATTTATGAAATATGTACATGCAAATGAATGTGTGTGAGAGAGAGAAATAGGGAGGAGTGAAGCATTTACTAGCAGACATCTTTCTGTGTACCGTATTTTTCACTCTATAAGACACACCTGACCATAAGACGCTCTTACTCTCTTTGCAGCGCCTCTCCAGCAAAGCGAAGTCAGAACAGCAAGAGGAATCGCTGCGAGCGAAAGCAGCGATCCCTCTTGCTCTCCTGGCTTCAACGATAGCTGCGCAGCCTAAATTCGCTCCATTAGACACACACACATTTCCACTTACTTTTTAGGAGGGGGAAAGTGCGTCTTATAAAGCAAAAAATACAGTAACTCTTGTTGAACCACAGAACAACAGGGACAGTCTATCAATGTGCATCAAAACACCTCCCACTTCCACTCCTTGCCATGAGAACTCATTAGCCTCCTCATGTTGGTCACTAGCAAAGCAGGATGTGCTCTAGATGAACACCCTTATTTAAAAAAAAATAGTCCCAAAATATTTAGAGTTGTTGCTGTTGTTCTTCTACTTAATGAAAAGATATTGGATAATCATATATTATTCCCAAGATATAAATACACTCAACAAACAAAGCACCCAACACTCTATTTAAATTTCATGTACCACTGGTATTCCAAATAAGGATGCTCTGTCCCTCTTTTTAAAAGGGCAGGTGATGGGAAGGACCTCCATTTCAGACCCCGGAGAGCTTCAGCCAGACAATAGGCATATAACATTGAAAGCCCAGTCGGTGCACATTTACGTCGTTCCCACCCCATTAGTATGGGAGCAGATTTGCCCCACCCACAGATGCCCAGGAAGTTCAATCCAGGTCAGGCGTATTGTACTAGATTAAATAATGAAACTAGATGCATACCACAGCGTGCATTAGAAGAAATACTTCAAACACAGGTGGAAGAAAGAAGAGTGTAATATATGGTCATCTGCAGAACAGGTACACAACGCAGCTAAGGAAATCCATCCAAATTAATTACTGGTGTCACAGTTGCTCAGCACTGTCGTTTCTCCAGGCTCCTGGTTCCTTACTATGGGCCTGAAAACCCTAGGAAATGACAATCCCAACATTCTGGGCGCTCCACATCATGTTCATGAAGCATTCTGACTAAATCAAATATGCAAATACCCTTTTCTCACCATTCTGACTGGTAAGATGAGGAGAAATGGCAGGGGCAGCAAGGAGGCTTCTAAGAGGGTTGGGGAGGTCTCTGGGCATGTCTGTGGAATGCTCTCCCCAGGGAAGTTTGCCTGGCACATTCATTATACACCTTTAGGCGCCCGGCAAAAACATTCATTCTTAACCGGGCCTTTGGTTGATTTGATTGACATCCTATGCCCTTTTAAAATGTGGGGTTTGGGGGGGGTATTGGGTTGTTGTTTTTTTTAATTTTGATTATATATTTTGCGGTTTTATATTGTGATTTTGTTCTGTGAACTGCCCTGAGACCTCCGGGTATAGGGTGGTTAATAATAATAATAATAATAATAATAATAATAATTTATTATTTATACCCCACCCATCTGGCTGGGTTTCCCCAGCCACTCTGGGCAGCTTCCAGTCGAATATTAAAAACAACACAACATCAGACATTAAAAACTTTCCTAAACAGGGCCGCCTTCAATTGTCTTTTAAAAGTAAAATAGTTGGTTATTGCCTTGACATCTGTTGGGAGGGCGTTCCACAGGGCAGGCACCGCTACCGAGAAGGCCTTCTGCCTGGTTCCCTTTAACCTCACTTCTCACAGCTAGAGAACCTCCAGAAGGCCCTCGGCGCTGGACCTCATTATCCAGGCTGGATGATGGGGGTCAATTAATAATAATAATAATTACGTAGCATTTCTTTAGCATTTCATGAACAGGTGAGAGGAGGTAGGAATTCAGCCCCATCATCTTGCCAATAACACAAGTGCCAATAACACAATAAACTTGGTGTTTGGAGCGTCCCATTCAAACATTTTACATGGCATATTGGAGAGGAAGACAGTATTGGCAGTCAGAGAAGGCAAGATGCCTTCGGACCATTTTGAGACAAGAAATTAAGACAAAAAAACTGGGGAAGATCTTTTCAAATATTTGTGTTTGCTATGGTCATGGCTTACACATGCATGTTAGAGATTTTTTGAGGGAGGAGAGCAAGGAACTTTTCAGCATCCTCTCACCAAGCAGATGCAGTTGGGCACATGAGCCACCATTCTGATTAGGAAACACTGTGGGCCTCCATCAAATGATTCTTCCACCTATGTCACCCTTTTGGCACCAGATGCTGGGTGGGATGTAATTTTGTGGCTTCCCTAATTCAAAGGGGTCACAGACTCTTGCACCACCATCAAGGAGAGTAAAACCTCCATTTGCTGTCTTCCTCACATATGTATTTGGATTGGGACCATTTTAATTGGGAAGGTATAAATTCTGCATCTTAAAAGTGTCATTTCCAACATCATCTTTTATTTTGCATTGAGATCATGTACATTAATTAGTAATGCAATCATATACACACTTCCCTGGGAGCAACTCACTGGGCTAATGTCTGAGGAAACGAGCATAGGATTACACTGTATATTATATCATTTTATAATAAAATAAAGATGAAGCTCCTGGGTTACACAAGGATAACATTACATTAACTAAGGCCAGCTCTGCAGAGAAGTATTCATATTCATAGACCTGCACTGAATTCTGGCTTTTCTTTCATCATCCAAGTTACTAATCTTGAACTACAGGCCACAGTTCAAGCTATTTTATTTTAAGCAGTAATCAAGGAAGGGGATATTAAATCATATACTTTAATTTCCCAAAGTACCCAAACCCTGTAAGGTTTATAAATTACCTTCAACTTTTGCATTAACTTCAAACATTGCATTCAACATTCATTACTGTAGCAGTTTCATTTTATGCATTATCTGTACTGGAACATTTCTTTCATTTAGATTTCACTTTAACCACGGAAAGAAGTAGCTGGAGATAGTCCCCAAGGTTTATGACTTCTACCCAGGAGCATACAGCTTGCAAATCTTGCCTTGAGAGGTAAAAAACATTGGATGCACATATTGATTCCATTACTTCCCTTCATAAAAGAAACACAGTGATTCGGGTGGACGATCGTGTGGTTTGTTATTTGAAACCAGATTCCCTCTTGCTTCGCTTTTGGAACAATGAACATATCAAATGATAGACCGAAAATGATTGATATCTATTGTAACGGTTTTCAGATAGTATATTGTAAGGTTACCAGATTTTTTCAAAGAATCCGGGGACACTTCTTTTTTTTCTTTTTCTTTTTTGACAATAGAAAAAAAGTTATTAAAAAAGTTATTATTTTTTTTAAAAAAGAAGTAATATCTTCTCTTCTGTGGTCTCCTCTATCATGCGGCCTTCCTCTAGGCCCTGGCCTGCTCTCTTGGAGTACTAGCCACCATGGAGAAGGCTCGGGTCGGGCCTGGGCTTGGCCATGTGTCCTTGCCCTCCCGGTGCTCTCCTACCTCTCCTCCTCGGCGGTGGCGGTGGCAGCGGCATGGCAAGGTAGGGCTCCCTCTTTTTTCTCCTTTTCCTTCCTCTCTCTTCCTTCTACTTCTCCTCTTCTCCTTCTCCCTGCGTCAGCTCCGGGGTTTTACTGATCCCGGAGTGCTGCTGGGCAGGTGGACGGATGCTCTCACTCCCAGCTCAATTCGGGTCACGGGGGGGCGGTTCCCCAAGTTGACGCGGCAGTGGCGGTGGCAGCAGCAGTCTCAGCAGCCCAGAGCCAGCCTGGTAGCGCAGTTGGCTCTGGTTGGCTTCAGGAGCAGCTTGCTGCCGTGGCACCCGCCATTTTCCTCACCCGAAGTCCCCATATGATGTATCTTGTGCCATTGAACCAATCACGCAACATTCATCCCCTACTAATAAATCTACAACACTTAAAATATATATCTGGGGACATTCTGGGGATGGATTTTGTCCGGGGACAGATTTGTAAATCCGGGGACTGTCCCCGGGAAAAGGGGACGTCTGGTAACCATAGTATATTGCAAGCGAAAAGGAATACCGCTAAATCCCCATACCAAATCTATTCTAAACTAGTTGCCAAATACTGAAAATTTCAGCCAGCTTTTTCACTGTTGGTTGGTTGGATGAGAGAGAATTGAACTTCTCTTAAATCCTTGCATTTGCAGGGAGCCTTGCAATTTGGCCAATGGGTTTCCCCACTAAGTTTTTTTTTAACTTAGAAAGGGATTTCCCACAGCTCATAGCAGAGTGAGGCAACCTCTACTGCCTCCCTTCCACTGTGCTCCTTGGAATACCTTGGAAGCAACACGGCCCTTATATTAAACCTTAAAAACAAGTGTTTTTTGTTTGTTTGTTTTTTAAAAAAACACTGCCCACCTCCAAAGGTTAAGGTAAATGGCCACACACACACAGAGACACACCAAAAATTTCAGAGAAATTTATTTCCTCCCACAAAAAACAAAAAAATATGGTCTCCTATTTTCACAGGGGTGTGTGTGATATTTTCCGGAAACTTTTGGCCCTATGCAAAATCCACTTATATAAACTGAGTGTGCAATCCACTAAAAACTTCAAGTCAGATTGAGACGAGTTTAAGCCTCTGAAAACCAGTTGATGGAAAACACAAGTAGAGGAATACTGTTGTGTTCATGTCCCATAGCCAACTGGTAGGCCACTGTGAGAACATATGTAATTCTGATTCAAATGGACTGGACTATTCTTTTCTTTCACCTAAGATTGCCACAAAACTTGGGCAATAAGTGAATTGGGGACAAAATCTGAAGTTCAGTAAAAAAAAAATCAGATTGGTTTATTTACTCCAAAATCCAGGTGGCTTTACCAAAATCATCAGACATCCTTCTAATGTGAAAGATTGTCATTCTCGTGGTTATCTACTACTGCACTATGACCCTTCCCACTGTGGGTTTCATGCTTGAATGTGCTCCAAGAAGGCAAGTATAGAAGCATTTCTCATTGCATGCTAGCTTATTATGAGCAGCAAGTATCTTGAGGAAGGCTGAGATCTCACACTGTGTGCCAAGTTCTATTCTGGACAATATTTTGACACATTCCTTAAAGGATATTTTCCTAAAGTAGTATAAAAATCAATGGGTTCATACGCTTTGCTCCAGATAATTTGTTAAATTCAAGTAAGAAGCCCTAGGAGTGAAGATTTTAAGCAATGGTTAATAAAGTAGCGAGAGCTTTCAGCATGCAACAGGAAATGGCTTTGACTGGCTGGCTAAACCAGGTGAGGATAGCTGATGGGTCTCAAACCCTCAGTGAGTTAGGGACTTCCCCTGCATACAAAGATAGACTCTGGAGGATTGAGCAGACAAGACCGAAAGCAGATCCAACAGTCAACAAGACAGTTTCTAGATTGCTGTAGAGGAAAGTGAGGGCCAGGTGGGCTCATCAACCTGGGATGATAGCCCATCTACAGGAGGAGAAGAAAGACTCTGATCCTAAACCTCTGCTGCCTTGTGGGATATCTTTGGGAGAAGCAAAGGCTAAGGAGTAAACCCTACACACATCCAGAGTGGAGTCCCTAAGATGGTTGGATAGGGCCTTGTACGCCTCTTTCCGGCAACTTCTGCAACCAAGCTGGTGCCAAATGTATTGTTCTACTTCACTTTGGACCACATCAGCGATTCCAAGAGAGGGGTTTTGTTGTCTGCGCAACCCAGGTTCTCCATACACACTGCCCAGGTTTGTACCCTGGGTGGGGTGTTATTTTGGTGCTGCTAAATCAGCAGAGGTACACCCCATTGTCCCTCGAGACAGAAGGATGCCGAGAGATAATAAAATAGTAAAGGTGCTTCTCATAAATGGGCATAGACATTGGAAGAAGTCACCACACCTGTGTGCCAAATGCAAAATGACCAAATAGGTTAGGGAAACAAGTTTCCAAACCATAGATTCCAAACTTCACCTACCACTCGCCTTCTAAACAGGCAAGCGACTCCTGTGGTTCCTTTTATTAAAAAAGTAAATCATCATGTTAAGAAAATATTCAGTCTCTCTATCTCATTGAAGACATTTACCCAGTCCTTTCTCATGCATCTATGACGAATAATTTAGAAGAACTCGATTCTCTCTCTCTCTCTTTATTGCTATCATTTTTTTATTACAATCGTTTATTTATTGAGCAGTGGGGAGTGGAATTGTTCTGAACCCTGAAGATTCATCCTTCACGGAGTATTAAGAGGATATATTGTTTAATAAGAAGAATTTATTCTCAGGCTAGTTTTAAGTTCCTAATGAAATAGTTAAAAGAACACTGTAGATGGTTATGTGGGTTTCATTGATTAAGGGAACTAATGGCTGCATACAACTACAATGGCGAGGTGCAGCACTTTGGTTTTTGGAATGTTGAGTGATAGGCCAAGCTTTTCATAAGCTTCTGTAAAGATGTTTAGGATGGTTTGGAGGTCATCCTCTGAGCGTGCGCACATTACATTGTCATCAGCATACTGAAGCTTTATGATGGAAGACAATGGCAAGGATTTATTAAATTGACAGTTAAACCAGTATGAAACTGAAATTAGGCTGGGGTCACAGGGTCGCATCATGGCTGACCTACTGAGGCCTATAGTGTGCCTATTGCCAACCCATGGAGCCTGCTGGTCTGCTGCTCTGCTTTCCTTTTCTTCTGTTTACTTGTGGTATTCAGTCTTGCCATGACAGAGTGAGGAATTGAAGCATCCTCTTCTGTCCACCTTGCTTTCTCCCTCTGAGTGATGTAGTAAAGTGGACATAGAGGCACTCACCCTGCCTGCAGGGTGGCGCAGGCAGGGCAAAATTGCTTACCTGCCTTCCAACTGGCCTGTCGCTGCCTGTCCCTGAGAAGGGCTGAGGGAAAACATGGGGAACAAAGACATGGGTGGGCATGGCGGCAGGAGTACCCGATTGCTTCCATCTCCACACTCACACAATACCTTCCTGCCTGCACATTTTCCCTGCTCCTCTCCCTCTCAGGAACCAGCAGCGAGCCTGGGTGTTAGGAAGGCAGGTAAACTATACCACTCTGTCTGCATTGCCCCACAAACCGCTGCTGCTCAGAGGGAGAGAGCAATTGAGCAGCTGTGACAATGCTGAGCTGGGGTGAGCTCAGTTTCTCATTTTCTCTCAGTTTCTCATTTTCTATATCTCCACATTTCCATGTCAGTTTGCAATATTTCAAAAGCAACCCTAGTGAAAATTTGTCAGCATTTTAGCATACATTTCTCCTAAAATATATATTTCCCTAATATGCATAATCTCCTCTAATATAATGCATTTTAGGTTTATTGTTGTTGTTAACATTTCGATATCACCTTTATCTTCCAAGGGTATCACCTTTATCTTCCAAGGATCTTAACCAGCACATGGTTATCCTCCTTCCCATTTATCCTCACAACAGCCCTGTGAGTGTCAGGGTGCTGTCAGAGGCTCCTGGCTGGTTGCCCAGGAAAGTATAAAGACAAGGAAACATTTCTGATCGTCCTTTTTTATTCCAGTCTTTACAGAGAGAGGCTATAGAACCCAGCCTCTTGGATAATGACAAGTGAATTTTCACACACACCCATCTCTCCTACTTCCTCATTCGTCATTCTCATCATCTCCTCTACGGGTGCCCCTAAGTGCCCTCTGTCCTTGAGCTCTTTGCTCTCCTACTTTTAAGGCTCGCCAGCTTCTGGGAGATGGAGGGTCTGGAATACTTTCTAATGACAATGTGTCAGCCAGGTGTTAATCTGGCTCTCCCATGATTTCCCAACTTTCCCCCTTATCTGCCTCTGAGCTGCGACCTCCCTCAAACTCTTGTTGTAAATCTGTACTGTCTTCCTCTTTCTTCTCCCTGGAAGGGTCAGGATGGGGAGGCAGTCTCCACCATTCCTCCTCTGCCCAGTCCCTGACAGTGAGGTAGGTTAGGCTTAGGTAGGTTAGGCTTAGGTTAGGTTAGTGAGCTTCATGGCTGAGTGGGAATTGGAACACTGCTCTCCCAGGTCCTAGTCCAATACTCTAACCCTTACACCACACTGGCTCTTTAATTTTTTTATTTTCATGTACAGTGGTACTTCTGGATGCGAAAGGGATCCAGAAGTGAACCCAACCCGCGTCTGCGCGTGCGCGGGTTGCGGTTTGCCACTTCCGCACATGCGTGTGACATCATTTTGACCATCTGCGCATGCATGAGCGGCAAAACCCGGAAGTAATTCACTCTGTTACTTCCAGGTCGCTGAAGCACGCAACCCGAAAATACTAATCCCAAAGCTACTTCAACCCGAGGTATGACTGTATACATTTTATGCACACTTTGGCCTAATAATACACATTTTTTGCAGACATTATTTTGTTGGAAAACTGCGCTGCAAAATTCAGGGAAGCGCCCATTTTTATGGGTCGATCTATTTGGGTGTGCATATTGTTTCAGGAAGCACAAAATAGGTAGGTTCACATTAGAATGCAGACCAAAACCAGAATGCAGACCAAAACCAGTTTCTCCCCCACCCCAACCCATAGCAGAGCCCTCTCCCCCAATGTTATGCGTGCCACACTTTGGAAGGATCTACATCCTGAAAAGTGGAATATAAAGAATGGCAAGAAATGATACCTGAAGCCAGCATTGACTAGCATGCATTTCAATATGTCCTCATGTTGCCGGGAGAAGACAGCAGTTTCTAGGATAATTTTTAAATATTGTAGCAGTGGTATTGGAGCTGCATTTTGTGGCTCATCCCGCCGGCACAGCTGTAAGGTGTAAAAGCCTGCAACCACACAATAGTGCCAGGTATCTATATGTTCTTAACATGAAATTTTCAGCAACAACCGTGAAGCAAAATTCAGGTGGGCCTTTGCAAGTTGCAGCCACATTGCAGCTGCACCTCATGGCAAAAGGAGCTTCCAAAATTACAGCTGGAACATTCAAAAGGCATCCCGATAAAGATTCTTACAGTGCTGTTAATCAATTGTGTGGTGGAAGAAGGGGCTCCCAGTCTGAGTTCAGGCACCATGCTTTTGCTCCTGATAGTTGCTAGCATGATGCCTGTCTGTTATGTGCATGTGTTGAGAATGTGTCTTCCAGAACATTTCTGCAGGGGTATATTTATGGGACTGAACATATTTTTTTCTCCTGCAGATGCTTCATGTCCATTAAAAAAAATGTGTATACAGAAAATTGTTTCTATATGTAAGCAGCTGTCACAGGATTAAGATGAATGGATATAATTAACTAAGCCAGGCCTCAAGCAGTAGATTGATGGATTGTTTGCAATGCATGGAGAATCCAGCATCTAGAACCAAGTATTGCAATACCCTAGAGCCACTTGTGATGCCCACCGAGTGAAGCCATGAAACCAGGGCATTGACTTTGCTACTATAGTTTTGTATGTTGTGGGGCTTAATAGAAAAGAACTTTGCACAACCTATTTAGATTTTACCTAAGTTTAGCGAAATCCGTGAAATTGTAGACTAGCTGAAAATATCAGGTCCAGGATAGTCAAAACCATGATAAAAACATCCAGACCCACTGCTGATTCTTGTTCTAAAACATTTTGTTGTTGTTTAGTTGTTTAGTCATGTCCGACTCTTCGTGACCCCATGGACCAGAGCATGCCAGGCACTTCTGTCTTCCACTGCCTCCTGCAGTTTGGTCAAACTCATGCTGGTAGCTTCGAGAACACTGTCCAACCATCTCGTCCTTTGTCGTCCCCTTCTCCTTGTGCCCTCCATCTTTTTCCAACATCAGGGTCTTTTCCAGGGAGTCTTCTCTTCTCATGAGGTGGCCAAAGTATTGGAGCCTCAGCTTCACAATCTGTCCTTCCAGTGAGCACTCAGGGCTGATTTCCTTAAGAATGGATACGTTTGATCTTCTTGCAGTCCATGGGACTCTCAAGAGTCTCCTCCAGCACCATAATTCAAAAGCATCAATTCTTTGGCGATCAGCCTTCTTTATGGTCCAGCTCTCACTTCCATACATCACTACGGGGAAAACCATAGCTTTAACTATACACACCTTTGTTGGCAAGGTGATGTCTCTGCTTTTTAAGATGCTGTCTAGGTTTGTCGTTGCTTTTCTCCCAAGAAGCAGGCGTCTTTTAATTTTGTGGCTGCTGTCACCATCTGCAGTCATCATGGAGCCCAAGAAAGTAAAATCTCTCACTTTCTAAAACATAGCTTTTATTTATTTTTCTTTCTGATGTAGTGGAGCAGAGCCACTGGTACTTTATATATTCAGTATTAGTCATACATGATGTATCCAGTATTTCTCATACTAACACAGAATACACCACTGGATAGCTCAGTCAGTAGAGCATGAGACTCTTAATCTCAGGGTTTGGGGTTCGAGCCCCATGTTAGGCAAAATATTTTTGCATTGCAGGGGCTTGGGTTAGATGACCCTTGGGGTCCCTTTCAACTCAACAATTCTATGACTCCAATTCAACAATTCTATGACTCAGAGAAAACCAACTGAAATGAATAATCATTTCAGGTCCATTGGTTTCAAAGGGTCAACTCTGAGTTGGGTCAACTGATACCCATTGGTAGCAACAGACAGGGATGTACAAAACATAGGAACGCGCAGTTCAGTTTATTTGTCTAGATAGATATGAAAGTTTTGTTTTTGTTTGCAATTTAGCCTTTGTTTTAATTCAAACCATGAACTGTTCTCTATAACTACATTCTGCTTCCTGTCCCGTCCTGCCCCCACCTTGGTTGGTATGTCTGTGCTCATTCTGAAACCTATTAATGAATTTCAGATTCTTCATTTATGGGAAATGTTTCAGCGCAAACACTCAAGAACTCTATTAGTTTGATAAGGAGGAACACTAATGCAGCCACTTTCAAATCAAGCTTCTGATTATTCAAAAATAATTCGGGAGTGACAGGTACATTTCTAAAGGTTCTGTTTGTTGAAAATGCAAGCAATTCAAACCTCAGATACATTAGCTATTCAATTATGGCAAGGTCTATCAACAACCTTGCGTCAGAACATCACAACATAATAATGGGTTAGGAGAGAACTTCTGAGAGAGTCTCTTCATGACTAGCTTATACACCATGGACTGGGAACTATTTTGGCCCAGTGGATCTCCCTCCTTGACAGCTTTCTTGACAGCTTACCTGTTAAGGTTGTCCCAGAGAGGTGGTGGAAGTCTCCCCCACAAGGAATCTGCTGACAAAACAGACCCAGCAAGACCAACCTCATCAGCTAACATCAGCCACTGATATCAGCTGACTGATAGGTGACTGGGGTGTATGGGAAATGACTTTGTGGGCTAACCTGGCCCAGAGGCTGCCCACCCCTGCTATCTACTAATTCTATAGCCCAATCATTCCCAAAACATGGGTGCTGGAAAATTACCCAAAAAAGGGAGATACCTAAACTTTTTGGATAGCATCAGCATGCCTAAATGGAATCATCTATAATAGTATGTCATGGTTGCGTGCAAATGGCCTGTTCTGCTTTGTAATGAGAAATGGTGTCACATCCAATGAATGCCAGCAGGAGGAGCTATAGTTTTCCTGGTTCCTATCTAGGATGGGTCTGGGTCCTGCCCACTGCATACATTCTCCCGATTGGTAAAAAAAAACCAACTCTTGGAAGTCACCAGCAAGAGGACATGTTGCAATGTCCAAAAGCTGCTTAAAGGTAAAGGTAAAGGGACCCCTGACCATTAGGTCCAGTCACGGACGACAAAAGACTGCAGATGGTGCTTGCAGAATGTACTTGAAAAGCTTCTGAAATAAAGATTGGCTATTGCATTCCCTGTGGTGGCAATCCTATTGCCAGGCATCGAGGCCTAAGAGCGAGCATCAGAGAGCCAAAGGCCTGTAGCCCAGTGGGATCTCACAGAAGCAAGTTGGCATGTGTGGTGTTTGCCCTCCTAGGTGTGTGACATCATACTGGGTTCATAAGGAAAGGGTTAACTAATTGTAAAATGATTAACCAATGGGAACCCAAGGGGCGTAGTTAATTGTTTATAAGGTTTAAGAACAGAGGGGTTTTGGACAAGAAAGGAGTTAGGAATCTGAGTTAGAGACAGAGAGGATAAGTCTGTGGGTTGGGCTAGTCTGATGTGAGAGAGTGAGAGAATTTGTTAAGAGGAGTCAGTCAAACAATTGAGATAATCATTCAGAAGATATTAGGAAGATATAGGCCGGTAAAGAAACTGAAGTTAAGATACTGACAGGAATATTATCTGAGAAACCATAAACTTGTTAATGTTTATAAAATAAACTTGTTTATTTGGTTCACTTTTAACAACTGTCTGGACTCAGTGTTTTACCCGAGAGTAGCAGGTTGGTGGCAGCGGGGAAGTGAGCACAGTGGTGGCACAGGGATCAATAGACCGTTAAACATCCAGGGACCCTGTGTGATCACCACAGCCTGACTCAAGGCTGGTTAATTCTGGCACATCTCAGCTCCAGATGGGAGTGGACCATTCAATCACTCTCTTGCCAAGACACAACATGAACCCCTTCCAGTTAGGATGCTTGCCTCAGAACCAGAGCCACAGGATTTAGCTGCTCTCAGGGGGAGACAGTCTGACTCTAACACTCTCTCAAAGTATCTCACATCACTGGCTGTGAGTGATGTGTCTCCGATTTTATTTTTATTTTTTAAGTGTACCTTAGCAACCATTGGGGAAATGATAATGTAGTCTCTGTGGTGGTTTCCCACGTATCCCTATATTCCACTGGTAGAATTGTGGAGAAAGCTGAGCTCTTACTAACATTCTGTCATAGGTGGGATCTGCAGTGTAGAATCACAGACACACACCCTACCAACGCCTCTAGTAATGTGTCAGTATCCATGACCACAAAGCTCATACCGTTTTCATATGGCTGCTGGGGTTTGTTCATCTCTTCTTAGGATTTCCTCACCACAAATATATTTTGCCAGCGTTGGGGTTCCTCTGAGCCTGCTTACACATTATACAATCCTGCTTATACAGAGCCAGTGTGGTGTAGTGGTTAAGAGCGGTAGTCTCATAATCTGGGGAACCGGGTTCGCGTCTCCGCTCCTCCACATGCAGCTGCTGGGTGACCTTGGGCCAGTCACACTTCTTTGAAGTCTCTCAGCCCCACTCACCTCACAGAGTTTGTTGTGGGGGAGGAAGGGAAAGGAGAATGTTAGCCGCTTTGAGACTCCTTCAGATAGTGATAAAGTGGGATATCAAATCCAAACTCTTCTTCTTCTCTTGTCCACGGCTAATACTGGTTTGGCTACGTACAGGAACATAGAGCCTGAACATAAAAAAAGGGCATGATGAAGCCATAACGCTCTGCTCTCCACCCTCTGCACAGTCTATGCTACTTGGGTTATTTATTTTGAAGTGGGAAACACAGATGCAAACTTTAACTAGAGTTGTCCAGGAAGGATTTGCAGTTGCTGCTGGTTTCGAATGGCTGATAAAAGAATGTGGGCATTTCCAAATATTTTCACTATTCTAATACAGATAAATGACCCAGAAGGATAGAAATGCTGGTTCATAAATTTAAGAGTACCCTTGCTTGCTTTTCTGTAGTGTTAATATCTTGACAAATTTCAGTCCTCTTGCCCCTATTAAATTAAAACCAGTGTAAGCAATTCTTTTAGCCATTACTGATAGCCTTGTCATCTGATAAAGCTGTCACTGCACAAACAGTCACAGGTCATTCCCCCCCCCCTCCTCACTCCAACTTGGCACACAATCTGCCGTGTAGCTAGTTATGATAAACCTGTAAACTACCATTCAGTATTCCCTCACCAAAAGAGTACTCTTGCCTGCCACCATTTTGTGTGCCGCCTCACAAGCACCTCGGCTCAGAAAGGCTACACTGTGTCTGGAAAGATGAGCTAGGAAGGATCTAAACAAATTGAGGACAAAAGGCACTTGACGTCACAGCCTCTATAGACTGACATGGGACCTCCTGAAATGGATAATGTACACTGGAAGAAGAATTCTGGCTTTAAGACTTAGTGCAGTGATCTCATCATGCATGAAGGTGATGGTGTGAAACCAGGAAATACAAGTAACACTTCTGCTCATAATAGGGGCTGTTTTGAGGAAAGACTTCAATGGAAGACAGTGTTTGGAACTTTATGACACCAGAACCCAATATGAAGATGAAAGTGGTGTGTGAACTTGAAGTCCCGTTGAAATCTGTTAAATTAGCGGTAAATAATCAAGGTCTCATTTATTTCAGTGGAACCTGGATCCAATCCTCTGTCTTTTGGGGAACATGTAGTCACACACTGAAACCTTTTATTGCCTCTAAGTTAAAACTACCAGAGACAGCAGCAAAGAAATTATGGTTAAAATTGCATTTTCCCCACTAGCTATGATACAAGTGCTATTGGTGTCCACTCCCAGCCCCGCTTATTAGCATTCATAATTTTAAAAGAATTGTTTTAATTAAAAATAAAGCTCTTCAGGTCACCTTTAAAGTTTTGAACCCTCAAATGGAAATATTAACTAGCCTTTCCTGCAGCCTATTCTTTCAAAAAAGATATTTAAAAAATCCTTAATATGATTAAACTTAAACTGGAGAATGATAAAAGGCTAGATTCTGCCCTCAGGCCCAAATCTTTTTTGATTAGGACTCTGCATCCAAATTAAAACTAACTTATTTCACCTCCACAGGACTCCTGCAGACTGTGAATCTAAGGAACTCAAATATAATTCATTCTTATACATTTAGCAAAACACACTTCATGCATAACGTATAATGCAGGCTGAGGATTGGCAGGGATTCCAGTTCACAACCAAAGCACTGGGTCTAGCTGAAGATGCCATTAAAATTTGGTGAATTTCACCAGGAAATAACTTTTAAATGAGATACATTTATGTCAGATTCCAAATTGCATTTTGCATGTATAAATTTTAACTGTGGTTTTATCCTTCATTTTCCAGATCTCCTCCAGACACCACCAGAAACACAAACAGAATCTACCCATTCCAATTTCATTTGTGTCCCTGAAGGGCTCTTCCCAACACCTGTTTTTACTGGCAGAGCTTAGGTTGAGATCCTTGATATATCAGTGCAGAGTGTCTCTGACCACATGTAGTGTTTATAATCAAGTTTATAATCATTAGGTAAGGGGGGGGAGGTAAAGTACCCCTGGATGATTAAGTCCAGTTAAAGTCAACTATGGGGTGCAGCACTCATCTCGCTTTCAGGCCAAGGGAGCTGGCGTCTGTCCACAGACAGCTTTCTGGGTCATGTGGCCAGCATGATTAAACTGCTTCTAGCACAACAGGGCACAGTGACGGAAGCCAGAGCACACAGAAATGGCGTTTACCTTCCCACTGCAGCGGTACCTATTTATCTACTTGCACTGGTGTGCTTTCGAACTGTTAGGTTGACAGAAGCTGGGACAGAGCAATGGGAGCTCACCCCGTCATGGGGATTTGAACCACCGACCTTCTGATCAGCAAACCCAAGAGGCTCAGTGGTTTAGACCACAGCACCACCCGCATCCCTTATAATCATTAGGAATAAGATGGTGGAAGATATTTGGTATTCAGTGCTGCTCTTGAAAAACTGGACACTAGGATTTCCATAGATTCATTGGGGAACAAAATACAGAATGAACTCCAGTGTGTGTGATTTTGTATTAGTCTATTATTTGCTTTCAGTTTCATTTGGGGGATGGACTAGAATTCTCAGTGATCTCCAACGAAGGCATTTTCATGGTAGACCCACTGAAATCAATGGACTTTTTAAAAAAAACTTAAGTCTATTCTGCATCTTTCTATCATTGGAGATCACTGTTTGAGTTAAACAGCAGTAACTTGGATAACAATGTTGTGGCTCACCTATGGGTGAGCTGTGTGTTTAAGTCTCAGGTTGATAATCTCTTTGGTTTTCCACTTTGCCTATGCAGTCCTTCTATATCTCTTGAAATAGCAGCAGGAAGGCTATGGCAGAATTTTGAATGTTTTCTGTCTTTCTTCCTCATTTACAAAGGCCAAGTATAACAGCTTTCCATACTTACTGGTTACTTCTATCAATGAGTAATTATCTGTATGGAGAAGAAGCTTACTATTAAAATTATCCTTTCCCAATGATGCCCATCTACTTCTGTTATTGAAATAAAGTAATTAAGACATTTTTTTAAGGACACCATGAGAGGAGGTAAAGACCTGTTCCAGAGATCACTCTATGAATCATTATCATTAACAAACCTAGGAACAGCCTTCTGGTCAGGCCAATAGACCATTTAGTCCAGCATGACAAACCAAATCCCTAATGGGAAATCCACATACCGAATCTCCCCTCCTGAATTTTTCAGTAACTGCTATACGTGGGATCCATTAGGAGCTAACATTCGATAACAGATTCATAATCTCATTTCAGTCGCCATGTAGCTTCCCATGTTGCATCAGCTCACAAGTCTTTAAAAAAATACCCAAAAAAAACCTCTTTCTAATCCCACCCGCTGAAAATTAATTTTTTTCAGGAAATAAATCACTTCTGTCTCTCTCACCAATGATGAATTCTGTGCCTCATTGCTTGGCAGGAAGAGCTATTGAACACAAGTGAGACTTTACTCTAGTGTAAACATGGGCTGCATATGTTTTCTGGGAAGCATTCCAAGTGGCTGGAAATGGCCCTCATTCAAGCTTGTGTATAACCAATTTCCTGAGAGTGATGCAAAGCAAACAAGGATAAAGACACCGGTACTGGACTGAGAATATTTTCCAGAAGAAAGGAACTTCCCTATAGCAACTGTTCAGCTTTCATTTCTATTTAAAAATCCACGTAAGTTGAAATTCATGTGAAATGTGAATGTTTTAAATGTAGAATAAGGAAGCATGCTTCAGGGTGAAGAAGCCCTTGATGTATATTCCCAGCATGAATTGTGATGCTGTGAGCGGCAGAGTTAACCTATTTCCCTTTTCTAAATATAAAACCAGGTACAATCCGGTGACCTAATACTCTCAAACCCCAATGCAAGATATGAGACTAACAGCAAATCATGTCTTCGCAGAAGTAAGTCCCATTGGATTTAATGGAGCTTTCTCCTAGGAAAATAGGTACAGTCGTACCTTGGTTCTCAAACTTAATCCGTTCCAGAAGTCTGTTCCAAAACTAAAGTGTTCCAAAACCAAGGTGCGCTTTCCCATAGAAAGTAATGCAAAATGGATTAATCCGTTCCAGGCTTTTAAAAACAACCCCTAAAATAGCAATTTAACATGAATTTTACTATCTAACGAGACCATTGATCCATAAAATGAAAGCAATAATCAGTGTACTGTACTATAAAATAAATAAGACAGCATTGCAGATGATAAAAAAATAATAATCTTACCTGCACTGATAATAGTCATTTCCGCAGTCACACAATCAATTAATCAGTAGCTGAACTGGGTTGCACACAGTCACAAAAACAAATTAACCGAAAAAGCCTCAAAAACAAAAATGCAAAATAAATAGCAAAAAACAAAAGCGCCAAACTTAATCCATTCCAGAAGTCTATTCGACTTCCGAAATGTTCAAAAACCAAGGTGCAGCTTCTGATTGGTGCAGGCGCCCCAGAAACAATAGCATCCAAAAAATGTTTGAAAACCGGAACACCGGTACCACTGTATAAGATCACAGCCTTGAGGACATAGGTAAACAATTATGATGCAGTAATTTCAACTGAACTTTAGCACCCTTAATTTTTTTCTGGTTTATATTCTACTTCCAGATAGCATGGTTCTATGCCTGTTTTAAACCCAAGCAGTTGACAAAAACCAATAGATTTCATATATAAATAAAGAATATAATAGGCTGAATTTCCAGAACCACTCATGCCACGAGATCATGTTTGTCCAGCATATGTACATCTTAACGTAGTCTTTATCATGTTAGATTTAAAATGCTGCTGGTACACACCTCCTGTTCACCCTTACAAAAGCTTAAATCCAGTGAAAATCAGTGATGTTTAAGCTTGGGTGACCATGCTCTGGAATGCATCCAAGACCTTCAGATTTCAACCAAGGAAATACTTAATTTTAAATAAATGGAGATTGTTCTTCAGATTGTTTTGAGAGTTACAAATCAGGTGTTTTACAGAGCTTTGATTTTATTTTGAAAATAATTATTTAAATTACAGATTTATGCAGGCTAGCAAGAATTTTTCTTCTGTTCTAAGTTTAGGAAGTATAAACATATGCAGATAGTTGCTACTTCATTGCTACAGGCCCTGAAATAATCCTAGTAGTTCAAAGCAAGGTTCCTATACACAACATCTTTGGAAATCAAGGTGTTAAATAATAGCTAAGAACAAGGCAATAAGACAGTATTTTTAGAGTGTTAATTTAATGCCTATGTTTTTCCCTCACAGATGTTTTGCAAATGGTAGTTGATCACTGTTGCAATTTGGTTTTTAATACAATGCCATTTTTACAAGCTAGGGCTTTTGGTGCTAGTCAATTGGGAATGGGTGTTAATTAAGGACACAGAAGAGAAGCATTAAGAAGATTTGATAGGTTTAAGGAAACAGCAATTAAACAAAGTGCTAAAGCAATTTGCATATTTTAATAAATCAAGATCTTTTAGATGCTCCATTTCTGATATGATGTGTTTCTTCATTCTTGGTAGTTGTTCTGGAAACCTTTTGGGACTTGGACAATATGTATCCAGAAACATGAAATTTTAGTAAGGAAAATCCATCTCCTGTACTATAAATAAAAACAGGATCAAAAAAGAAATGGCCATAATATAATTGTGGTACCCAACAGCTGGGGCTGTGCATCTGTAGCAGAGAACTGAACCAATCAGCTTTCTTTGGGAAAAGGTGCAGAGGAAGAAACTAAACCCAAAAGATCTCAATTGGCACTCTTGGTCAGCTTATTTCTGTTCTTACCAATTTGCTTACAAGTGGAGCCCCAAAAGCTGGATAGGAGGAGGAGCTCCTCAACCAGTTATTGGTACCTAGCCTGTGTTATGAAGTTGTTGTTGTTGATGTTTAGTCGTTTAGTCGTGTCCGACTCTTCGTGACCCCATGGACTAGAGCACACCAGGCACTCGTGTCTTCCACTGCCTCCCACAGTTTGGTCAAACTCATGTTCGTAGCTTCGAGAATACTGTCCAACCATCTTGTCCTCTGTCATCCCCTTCTCCTTGTGCCCTCAATCTTTCCCAACATCAGGGTCTTTTCCAGGGAGTCTTCTCTTCTCATGAGGTGGCCAAAGTATTGGAGCCTCAGCTTCAGGATCTGTCCTTCCAGTGAGCACTCAGGGCTGATTTCCTTAAGAATGGATAGGTTTGATCTTCTTGCAGTTCATGGGACTCTCAAGAGTCTCCTCCAGCACCATAATTATTATTATGGCCACCATAACCCTCCATTCCATGACCTACTGGTGCATTGTGGGGGTGTAAAGCAGTAGCCAAATTACCAGCACTCAAGTTCTGTTGGTTGCCACCACCATCATTTGTGGTGGTGGCATTTAAAAATTTAGAAAAGTGAGAAATAAGGCACACCTCCAATGCTAACAACGAGCCTTCTAATGAAACTGTTGAAAAATTGTCATCAGTACCACCCTGATAATTTTTTCTGAAATGGCGTCCTTATGGAAGACCAATTTTGATGCTCTTCCCAACACCTCCATTTGAGCGGATTCTCTGTTGGAACTTCTCTGTGGGAAATTTTCAGTGCATCAGGCAGCAGTGGTGGAGTACAAGTCTTGCCAAAAAGATTCGTAGGGAGCAACTCTAGGATGGCACCATCTTCAGGGTGTTGCGAGTCCTGAGTGCCACTCTAGGTAATGTCTCAGATGCACCTGGCCTTCTTACCTGCCATCACACCTGCTGCCACAGAGTTTTAAGAATATGTTAGCTTCATATTTTGTCTCTAAACAAAAGCCTTTTAACTTCAGTGAGTTCCATGTTGAAGCACCTCAATTTCTTCCAAATGATTATGCTGCATTTTTATGAGCCCTGCTTTCTGACTTTGTTTTGTTTAAATGCTAGGCTAATGCCCTTTGGTAACTTATAAAAGAAATGTCAACTCTCATAGCTGTATTTTTATTTCTTGACACTGGCACAGTGCAGTGGTACCTCAGGTTATTGAGTGAATCCAGAAAAATGATTAGAGTGAAAGGAGATAAAAAGAGTAACCCGAGGTACCACTGTAATTTGAGACTCTGGTGACTCCTTGAAAACAACTACAGTGGTACCTTGGATTACAGATGCTTTAGGTTTACAGACGCTTCAGGTTACAGACTCCACTAACCCAGAAATAGTACCTCGGGTTAAGAACTTTGCTTCAGGATGAAAACAGAAATCATGCCGCGGTGGTGCGGCAGCAGCAGCGGGAGGCCTCATTAGCTAAAGTGGTACCTCAGGTTAAGAACAGTTTCAGGTTAAGAACGGACCTCCAGAACGAATTAAGTTCTTAACCCGAGGTACCACTGTAGTTCATATTTAATGCACATCGGCAAATTTCAAAGCTGCAGTGAAAACGGGCACCTGAATGGTTGAAATCCTGTAAGAAAGACTGATGAACTCCTTGTAATCTCTGACTAAAATATCACATCAAATATATGTTTCCCAGTACTTAATGGGCTCCAATGAGGAGCTATGTAATGTGCATGGAATTACATCAATGAAGATATTATCTTGGATAGCTTTATTATTTTGAATGGGAACATATGATTCCTGTCTCAAGCATGCCTTGTAAATGTCTGCATTCTTTGGCATTTTGCCTCTGTGGGAAATGGAGAACACTTGTCTTTATTCTAACAATTTGATCCCAAAAACAGGATGGGGCCAGCAGGAATGCAAGGGACTGTATGTCACATGTCATTCAAGGCAGTTTGTAATTTTAAAGAACTAGAAAGAATATAAAGAATATAAAGTTGGGTCTCTGGCAAGAGGACAGTTGAACCAGACAGCTGAATGTACCCAATATTACAGTGGTACCTCAGGTTACATACGCTTCAGGTTACATATGCTTCAGGTTACAGCCTCCGCTAACCCAGAAATAGTGCTTCAGGTTAAGAACTTTGCTTCAGGATGAGAACAGAAATCATGCTCCAGCAGCACAGCAGCAGCAGGAGGAGGCCCCATTAGCTAAAGTGGTGCTTCAGGTTTAAGAACAGTTTCAGGTTAAGTACGGACCTCTGGAACGAATTAAGTACTTAACCCGAGGTACCACTGTACAAGGCATACAGTACATGCAAGCAGTACTCTAGAATCATCAAAAGAAGTACAATATTACAATTAATTAATTATTTTCATTATATCCAACGCAAGGGACCTCTTGGGAGCAGCGGAGCAGCTGTAGCAAACAGGACTGGAGCCCGGTGATCCCTGTTTTGAAGAGAAACTCCTTCAGATGACAAAATAAAAGAAAATGGTGGCAACCCAAGCCAAACAATATGGTGTAAACTTTTCCAGACCATGAGCAGGCTCACTCACCCTGTGAAGTTAACAATGACCCACATCGGGTATAAGTAGAGGCAACTCCCACACTAAGCGATTGAGTTCTTATACAAAGGCAGAATGGGTATTATGTGGTATCTGTAGTATTGCCAATTCTATTCCAGGACACGGGTGGCACTGTGGTCTACACCTCTGAACCTCTTGGGCTTGCCAATCAGAAGGTCAGTGGTTTGAATCCTTGTAACGGGGTGAGCTCCTGTTGCTCTGTCCCAGCTCCTGCCAACCTAGCAGTTCGAAAGCACACCAGTGCAAGTAGATAAATAGGTACAGCTGTGGTGGGAAGGTAAATGGTGTTTCTGTGTGCTCTGGTTTCCGTCACAGTGTTCCATTGCACCAGAAGAGGTTTAGTCATACTGGCCACATGACCCGGAAAGCTGCTCTGTGGACAAATACTGGTTCCCTTGGCCTGAAAAATGAGATGAGCATCGAAATCCCATAGCCGCCTTTGACTGGACTTAACCACCATGGGGTCCTTTACCTTACCTTTTTTTATCTAGTGCCAATTCTGCTTATCGAAGTGCTGAAGTGGGCACATCTGGGGTAATGCGATCTCATATTATTGAGTTTTCTTTATCACTGGAGCTATGAAAGTTCTCCTGAAACCCTTCACATTTAATTCTGTTAACATATTTAATTCTATTGACAAATAATAAAAAAATACCCCTACCTAGCTTTTCCATAGACAGGTCCCACAAAAGAAACTTTTCAAAAAAATGAATTGAAACAAGACAAAGACAAAAAGCTCTTTTAAAAAGGTAAGACAAGGTTGTCTCTTTCTGTTGATTAGTCACCTTTAAAAGAAAGGGACCTAATTACCACATTACAGATAACAAGTTGAGTTGTTAAGCCTCTCACAGAGTTCTCTATCCTTGATGTCCAAAGCCTGTTCTCATGACAGGGGGAAATTGACAACTCCATTTACATTCAACAGCTCCAAATTACAAGCATGCCACCTGAAAGGACCTTGTCTGCTCCATAGTCCCAAAACCATTTATTTATATATCCATCTCTCAAACGCTTGTTATCTCACACTTATGTTTACCTCATTCCTTCTTTGTCAATCATTCTGAGCTGTGTAGTACTGACTTAGTAATCAGCCTTTGTTGTTTGTTTTAAATTTTGCTTCAAGAGCTGCTGAACCAAAGGTGCATCACGTTATTGACCAGGAAAATGTGCTTGCATTTTTTGATGACTGAGCCACATTACTAGGGTGAGAACAGTTCAGCAGTGTTTGGTGAGGGATGCTGAAGCAAAGAACATAAAATCAGGAATAAAATCCACACGTTTTACTCTGTGACAATATTGGAGCATTTCTTTGAAATAGGAAACAAATGCCCAGGCTGTATTGCTGGGGGCAAGGAAAAAAATTAAAAAATAGAATGGCATGTTTAGTGTTAACAGATCTTATCCTCAAATTCAATTATGTATTTGTTAATCTGCACTACATCTTTTGCATCATGATCCAAGCCCTGTTTACTCATAAGGAGCTAACATGTATTTCAAAGAAAGCAATGGCCTCATCACTTTCACTGCAACCAATCTATGACTAATCCAAGGAAGAGGAATCAACCAAGGAATCAGAAACAATGGTGTCAAAAAATGCTCAGAAAAACATAACTATTTTCATGGTTCAAGTATTTTGAGCAGGGAATTTTCAACACACAAGAATTGTTAGTTTTCAACCTACAATTCAGTGGCTCAGCCATTGACATCATTGTTTTTTTACTGATGTATAAATCTGTTAACTACGAGAATGTTCCGATAATCAGGTCATGCATCCATAGCAGTGACCACAAGGACATATGCTCTGGAGGGTAGAACTTGAACCAATGACTTCAATTTACAAGAAAGGAGATTCCATCTAAACATCAGGAAGAACTTTCTGACGGTAGGAGCTTTTTGACAAGGAACAGACTCGCTCGGGAGGTTGTGGACTCACCTTCATTGGATGTTTTTAAGCAGAGCTTGGATGGCCATCTGTCATGGATGCTTTAGCTGAGATTCCTGCATTGCAAGAGATTGGAGTAGATGGCCATTGGGATCCCTTCCAACTCTACAATTCTATGATCAGGGGATGTGGCTCGGAGGGCCCATTGACGTAGCTAATCTGGGCAGCCCTGCTCATGTGTTAACCAAATGTAGGGGCACTTCATGTGAAGAGGGGTTTTGTGTGTCTGCTTATTTTCTGTTAACAAAGACCATTAGCCTGCTAGTAGATCAGAACTGGCCTCCCAATCAAACCATCCCAGTTCAGGATATTCTAATTTTAAACATGGTGGACCTGGCCATCAGTCCACCTAGACTGGTAAAGAAAAAGTGTTTTATATGCGTTGTATACGCAATATAACACTGTGACACCAGATGGCGCTGTGGAGTCCCGTCTTTCCCTATAGGATTTCCCTGTATGAGTTTACAACACATTTAACTGAATCGCTTCTTTGACGTCTCTAGATCCAGCCTTAAAGTTAATGGAAAGGCTTCTCTTTGAATGCAACAGAAGGAGGTCTCCATGCACAGATGAAAATTAAGCACATTACTCGATTCTTAACTCTTACATGCCTTCGTCAGGCTTTCTCTCAGTTTCTGCACTTTTCTGTCGACTCCCTTCTGAGTGAAATCACTTCTTTTTATCTTTCGTCCTTCAATAATCCTCTCTGACATGAAGCTGGCAACCTAAGCCATGAGAATCTGAGGTTTACCCCTTGGGAGAGCAACTGACATGGTATCTTTGAATCGAGGGTTTAAAGCTGTAACAAAGATGTATGTTTTTGATCTCTTAATATACTTTATGCAGTGACCTTTCGTGATGTGGGAGATATGGTATCCGCCAAGTGTACGGTAGCACCATATAAATCACTGAAAGGAGGTTACTTAACAGACAGTTCCAGGCATAGGTGTGTGCTGAACAGCTTCTGTTTCAGCACAAGCCCTGGTATGAGATGTTGTGGCCATGTTGTATATTATAATACATCATATTGTGTTACCCACCCTTCTGTGTAAGGTCTCTAGGCAGGTTGCATCTAAAAAAGATGATGCAGTCCAATGAAACAAATACAATAACTGCACTGCTTTAAACTAAAGTATATAATACATATGTATCAACAAACCAGATGGTGTATAAGGGGGCATTAACAGTAATAGGTCGGTTGTATAGGGCCAAGGAGAGCTGGTGTGGCTTCCGTGTAGAGATGTAGAGAGAGCTGTGTAGAGATGGCACCTGAAACACCTTTAAAGGGAGGGAATTCCACAATTTAGGGACCAATATATAAAAGGCTCTGTCATGGGCCATCACACCTCCAAGGGAGTTGCTGCCATTAGAAGAAACTTCAGTAACTTAAGGAATGAAGTGGCATATTAAATACCACAAAGAAATAATCCAGCTCCGAGGGCCTTCTGGTGGTTCCCTCACTGTGAGAAGTGAAGCTACAGGGAACAAGGGCCTTCTCGCCCTGTGAAACGCCCTCCCTTCAGATGTCAAGGAGATGAGTAACTACTGTATACAACCTTTTTAGAAGACATCTGAAGGCAGCGCTGTATAGGGAAACCTTTTAACGTGTAATGTTCTATTATGTTTTTACATATGCTGGAAGCTGCCCAGAGTGGCTGGGGCAACCCAGTCAGATGGGTGGGGGAAAATCATCATCAGAATATCCTGACTGGCACATAAGGGAGAAGGTGCTCTTGAAGGTATTTGGAACCCAAGTCATTTAGGGCTTTTAAACACGGAGGCAAGGATCTTGAAAAGGGCTTGGAAGTAAATAGGCCTTGCTCCCATCTGTACCACGGTGCTTGGCGGTGTCTTCTAACATCTGAAACAGAAATAGCCACAAGTTTCACTAAATTATTATGCCTCTTCCTCAAAAATGACATAGTCGTGTGCTGTATGAGAGAGGAAAAGAAAAAACTGAGTAGGCTTGCTGAATCTCCTGAGAGAAATTAATTCATTTCACTCATTTTAGAACCCCAGATATGTCAATCAATGTAAAAGTGCTGTCTACAAAGACGCCATTGAAAGATACCCACAAAAAAGAGAAAGCTGTCCCTTGCCTTGGGTGGCTGGGCAGGATTGTTCTCTGTATTAAGACAGGAATGGGCACCTTCAGCCCCAAGAGGCAAATGCAACCCCCCAGTTCTTATCTGGCCCTTGGGACACTCTCCAAGCCATACCCACTCTTAAGCCACTTCCCTTTCCCTAGCACACTCCCCTTCTCTCTTGACCACACCCCTTCACTCACCCTGCTTCAGAACTGAAAGGCATTTGCCCAGCAGGAATGTGTCACTGAAACTTGATAATGCCTCTTGGATGGTAGGTGCACAAATGGGAAATCGGCATTCATTGCTCCTCTCACTGTTTTCTCTGGCCTCCAGAAGCCTGCCTGAATGGGAATGTGGCCCTCTGTCTGAAAAAGGGTCCCCCACCCGTGCTGCATGAAGATAATGATTGCATGGTACTGCTGAGCACTCTTTTCAAATATGCAGCCTTGCAGGGGAGATGTCAGCAAAGCTTTCCAGACATTGTAATGTAGTTGGATGGTGCCCGAAACATTTGTCAGCTTGCGCTGGCTCCCTCAAGCCATTGACATGGGCATTTGGCTGCCAGACCTTTCCCTGCCCCCAGCAGTACCAGCTCTAATGGTTTTATGTATGGTTCAATTTCAGGGATTTGCCATAGATGAAATAGATATAACCCCAGCCCCATCATGTAATTGAATTAGTTATGACTGACAATTCCTAATTAAAGGCAGCCCAGCAAGGGCCACTGGAATATTGTACTGACGCTGCTCAGGTCGTCATAAAATGAATTACTAGAATAATGTGGGGAAGATACGATGCCAGAGACTAGAATATATAATACTTTTTTTTCTCTCCTGACCACGGTACTAGAGTGGGCATTGCTTTGCTATGAATCCTTGGCATGGTTTCATTATAAAGTCCATAGCTGGCTGAAATGTTTAGACCTAAGAAGAGATTTTCATTTCAGTCAAAACCCTTTCGATTCAGGGAAAATACTCTCTGTGCTATGCAGAAATGAAATTAATCTGCCTTTAAAAAAGAGAGAAGAAGATTTAGACGCAGCTGAATCTTCTTATTGCTGGGGCTCTGGAGATTTGAAATCTGATCCTATGCACTTAGGCGTAAGTCCCATTTACTTGGAAGGAAGTTGCAGTCAGTACTTATTCTCATTAAGCAAGTTTAGGGTTGCAGGATTGTGCATACGGGAAATAAATATCCATGTGTTGAATGGAGTTTACTTCCTAGTAAGTGTGTTTAGGTTTGCAACTCTCACCATATAAAGGAGGTCAGAAACAGGGTACAGACATATTACTATGATAGTTGCTAAGCCGGAAGGTAGAAAGACACAAAATATATACACGTTTTAAGTGGAATTTGTCCCATCCCTGTAAAAAACTGGGACTGACCAGACTTTCCTGGATCCATCTATCATGGTACAGTAGTAATATATAGGGAGAGGCAGGGATATAAGTGAATGAAGTTGCAACAATCACTTCATGGTCCCATTCCGGTTTGGTTTAAGAAATTATTCTAGTTTAATTAGAACAGTGGTTATCAAAGGGTGCGGTACACCACACTGGTGGGGCAGGAGAGAATGCCAAGTGTGGCAGGAAGATTCAAGGACAATTGGTATTTTGGGAATGATTCATGTTCCTATGTAACTGCATTGTTTTATACTTTATGGATCATATTATAAAGTAGTTGTGTTCTGTGTGATAAATCAAGTACTGCTAGGAGTTGTTCCTTTTTGTTTTCCACTGCATTTCTTATCAATAATAATAATAATAAAATAGTGCAGCACAAGCAAATTTTTATTCTGAAAGTGTGGCTCAGAAAACCACCGAATTAGAATTATGGTGAATAGAGCAGCAGACTTACTGAACTCATAGGACAGTAAAGGAAAGACTGGGGGTTGAACCTCAATCGCCTTGTCTTGCAGGGGGTTAATTCTGTGGTTTACCTTGCTTCAAGGATTGCTGAGATAATGTATCAGTAGTACCTTGGTGAACTGCTATGTAGCTCAAAGTCCATGAAATTTAATCACCCTAAATTTTATTAACGGAGCATGCCCACTGATTGCAGCATTCCTACATTGTCAACTGTGGGAGAAAAATGTACATTCAATGGGCCTCCTAAACAACAAAGGACCCTGTTATACAAAGAGATGGTCAATTAGTTCCATTGCTCTGGTGCAACTAGTTGATAAGTGCAGATATGGCCCCTAGCACATCAGAAAAAGAAGTTGGAAGTATTAACAGTTTTGGACAGAATTACAGCCTAGAATCAGAAGTAAACACTTGTCCAATTTGTCCAGTAGATCTCAAAGAGGTAGAGATTAACAGGCATTTGTCAAACTATGGTTGTAAAAGGGAGATTTCTTTTCCCAGGGACCTGCAGATTTATTATGGCAGTATAACATCAGTTTACAGCAAAGAATCAAATCAATGCCGTTCCATCACAGGAGAGATACGGCCGATCACATGATTGGAGGATGCTTGGCTTTGACCACTATGTATTATTTTCTCTGGCAGGATCAGGTGGTCAGAGAGTATGCATCTGGAAGAACAATGTAAGGTTTGGCAAGCTGTTGTCAACAGAAATAAACACATGAAAATAACAGGCACTGCTTTTCCATTTCCACAAAATATATAGACAGCATATGAAAAGAAAAGATAATATCATAGAAGTGGAAATTGCTTGGACAGAAGCGCCTGTATAAGGTTCCATTTTTATCTCTGTGACACGGGCTTTTTTGGTCCCTATATTCTTGTAATATAAACTTGAAAAGATTCACGTAGCACAAAGTACAATTTTGTGGAGACCAGTGATCTTCGGTTTTGTCATTTGGTGTGATGTTACTTGTTATGCCTGAATTTGCTAGGCAGATTTCAGGCATCTGCCAAATTATTATATGCTGTGAATAATTCAGTGGGAACCTAATGAAATCCCATCTCCCTGCACACTAGTTCACCTCAGACCTATGTTGAGCTTGCAGAAATTGCCTGAGCTTTTCCCTGGGCTGATCTTCAACTACCTGCCCCTCGTCTAAGTCCCAGCCTCATTTAGAAATGAAATGAATAAAGAAGGCATTTGCTTATTGAGCAGAATGACTCAAGCTCTCTGTTACAAACTATGAGCTAAATCAGTGATACAGAGCCCAATGAACAACATGGGAGAACAATGTCGGGGGTGGGGGGAACTGGTGCATACATTTCATTTCCCAAAAGGTCTATCTCTTTTCTTTTGTGTTGATTTCCCCACACCACCCCCTCAGACAGGGTTTCAATTTCTACCATTCCTTTCTGCGACATTTAATTTCCTGCTTGGCAGGGGATTGGACTTGATGGCCCTTGTGGTCTCTTCCAACTCTATGATTCTATTCTATGATTCTAATATTTCTTTGGAGTCAGTCTCAGTTGTGTTGCTATGAACTAGATAAACAGCTACTTGTTTTCAGGTATCTCTATAGATATATCAATGTGACTATCTAACCTTAAAACTTCATTAGATTTATAGTGACAGCTGGTGCCTGATAGATCTAGTACTAATGAGATGTTGGGGTTGTACCTGGAGATTCCTTCTTCTCATTGCTCTATGTTTTGTTTTGGTGACATCAGTCAAGGCCTTCACATCCTGCAAAATCAGGAGTTTCACTGAGTCACTGGTAGGCATCTTTTATATGATTGGTTGAGTTTACTTGACTTGATAGATCCCAAGTTGTGTAGAACAGTCCTGTGATTACTTTCTTAGGACCAGAGCTATTTGAAATCCAATTCTGTATCTGGCCCTTTCCAGGTCAAACACTGTATCTGGTGTGGTCAGCTCTGTAGCAAGAAAATCACCAATTATCTCTAAAACACAAGAAGTGAAATCACATGACAGCAACTGTCAATTAAAACTATATATGCATATTAGAAATTGCTGTTCTGTAGAATGGGTGACATTATCAAGTTTTACAGGGCGGATGTTAGAAAGCAGTTACCTGTCATATTATATTCTGGAATATTGTGTCTAGGAAGCCACTGCCTCCAGTATATACAGTGGTACCTCAGGTTACAGACGCTTCAGGTTGCAGACTCTAACCCAGAAATAATACCTCAGGTTAAGAACTTTGCTTCAGGATACGAACAGAAATCGTGCTCTGGCGGCACAGCGGCAGCAGGAGGCCCCATTAGCTAAAGTGGTGCTTCAGGTTAAGAACAGTTTCAGGTTAAGAACGGACCTCCGGAATGAATTAAGTACTTAACCCGAGGTACCACTGTATTGGGAGAGTGCAATTGTCTAGCTGCTGTTCTGCTCATTCCCAAGATCTTGTCCAGAGAGGATAAATGAAAGCTATCTACTTCTCCAGCAATGCTACAACAGAAAAGAAGTTATGTGATGCCATTCAACAAGACCCTTGGTCTGATTCAGCATGGTTCTGTCTACGTTCTTATGAACCCAGTAAGACATACCGTATTTTTCGCACCATAGGGCGCACCGGACCATAGGGCGCACCTAGTTTTTAGACGGGGAAATCAATTTAAAAAATCTTTTTTCTCCCCCAGCCCCAAAGAGTAGCGTACAGGCTGCGCACAACCTCTCCCTGCCAGAAGGGTTGCGCGCGGCTATGGCACAAGCCAAGGCAGCGAGTGGGATGGATCCCGCTGGCTGCTTTGGCTTCCTCTTTAGCCCCGCGCAATCTCTCCCTGCCAGGAGAGGCTGCGTGGAGCTAAAGAAACCATAGCCCCGTGCAGCCTCTCCCTGCCGGAGGGGTTGCGCGCGGCTATGGCACAAGCCTGCATTCGCTCCATAGGACGCACACACATTTCCCCTCAATTTTTGGAGGGGAAAAACTGCGTCCAATGGAGCGAAAATACGGTAATTCTGAGTAAACCTACACAGTATTACACTGGATCAGTATGTGTTGATAACCTAAGGCAGGGGTAGCCAATGCAGTGCTATTCAAATGTCATTGGACTATGACTCCCATCATTCATGACTCCGACCTTTGGTCATTTTGGCTGAGGCTGATGGGAATTGTAGTCCAAAGGCATTTGAATGGCACTTCATTGGCTAATGCTGAGTGAGTAATTAAGCCAAACACAGAAGAGCTTTTGAGGGTGAATTTGATTTTACTGTAATATCACATAATCTCCCCCCACCCCACCCCCGTACTCAGCACACAATTTGTGAAGGAAGCAGTTGCATATGTGGATCAAGCAGTTGCATACAAAGGCATGAGAAATGATTGCCCCCGTTTTTCCTCTTTCTCATTTTGCCTGAAGAGAGAGAGACCATCAGGAAAAAAAGTAATGACATTTTTCTATTTGGCTGGAAGGCCCTGCTGAGTGGCAAAATCAAGAACCCGAAACCTGATTTTTTAAATAAAAAAAACCCCTAAGCTCTAACAAGCATAGTGACCACAAAGGCAAGTTAATTAGATGCTTCCCTTAGGTGCAACCAAGCAGATAATATGTCATCCAGGTGACACTGTCTGCCAGGATGTTGACTTGCATTTGAAAGCTATATCTCAAAGGCAAAAGGGAGCTTCTTGGGAAATAAAAAAAAAGATGATAGGTTTAAACAGGTATTAACTAGATGTAAGAGAAAATAATCCCAAAATATCGAAACTATCAAAAATGCCGCACATTTAGTCTCCACAGCTACATTCCACAGTTATCATAACTTTATTTGGTGTGGCATAGGACAAAGATCCTGTGGACAAACCCTGGAGTAGGCCCACTGAAATAATAGGATTGAAGATAGTGAAAATTCAACTTATGTCCTGTCAATTTCAATGGGTCCGCTCTAAGCATGACTGATGCAGGGATAGACAATGTGATAGCCTCCAGGTGTAGCTGGTTTCCAACTCCCTTCAGCCCCAGCCATCAAGGTCAGTGGACAGGGATGATGGCACTACATTGGCTACCTCTGTTCCAATGCATGACAAAATGAGGAGAGAAACCATCCCAATAAGGGGTTCATTGGTCTTAAAGGAGAGTCCAGTTTTGGAGTTGCCAGGGCACTATGCTGCCTGCCGCTACTGCAGACAGAACACATATGACTCATAAAGGTAAAGGTAAAGGGACCCCTGACCATTAGGTCCAGTCGTGACAGACTCTGGGGTTGCAGCGCTCATCTCGCTTTATTGGCCGAGGGAGCCGGCGTACAGCTTCCGGGTCATGTGGCCAGCATGACTAAGCCATTTCTGGCGAACCAGAGCAGTGCCCAGAAACGCCGTTTACCTTCCCGCCGGAGTGGTACCTATTTATCTACTTGCACTGGTGTGCTTTCGAACTGCTAGTTTGGCAAGAGCAGGGACCGAGCAACGGGAGCTCACCCCATCACGGGGATTCGAACTGCCGACCTTCTCATCAGCAAGTCCTAGGCTCTGTGGTTTAACCCACAACACCACCCGCGTCCCTATATGACTCATATCATCACACAAATAGACTAGTTGGTGGTTCAGTGTTTTCTGTTAATACAGTTTAACCTTTCTCCCTTGCATATATACTTTCCCCTTCTGTACATTGTTCTTGGGAATATTTCTGCGAACAATTCTTTCCATGTTCTGTGGGGACATCACAGCATAACTGTGGACCTGCAAACAGAAAAGGTGATGTCTAGGTTGCTTTCAAGTGGAACTTGATTCTTATTCTAACGTTTAGCATTAATCTTCAGCAGCCTTCTGATATCCATTTGCATACAGCAGCTTGAATGAGAATCTCTCTCAGATCCCCTCTCGAAACTGCTCAAATATACCACCCTCCGCTAACTCTCACCATTCTTTTCAGCGATCAGATTGCGGATATTTCTGTGTTTTTTATCGCTGCACTGCAGACAGAAATCCCACAAGTGAAGCTTCTTCCCCCAACATAAACAGCTTCCTCAACAGCTGCTCAAGACATGGGGTTTCCACAAAATAATGACATCTAGAGTTACCACTGAGTTTTCAACCCAACTATCTTTGAAATAAATATGGGATCTGGTCCTCCAAGAAATTTGAGGGCAGGGGAAATCAAAGTGGCTGATGATGGAAATGGCCCACATTGGCCAGATTACATTTCCTAGCTTCTGAATCTATCCTATAGCCAGTGTGAGAGCCAGTGTAGTGTAGTGGTTAAGAGCGGTAGACTCGTAATCTGGGGAACTGGGTTTGCGTCTCCGCTCCTCCACAAGCAGCTGCTGGGTGACCTTGGGCTAGTCATACTTCTTTGAAGTCTCTCAGCCCCACTCACCTCACAGAGTGTTTGTTGTGGGGGAGGAAGGGAAAAGAGACTGTTAGCCGCTTTGAGACTCCTTCGGGTAGTGATAAAGTGGGATATCAAATCCAAACTCTTCTTATAGCAACATCAGCATGAGGCGCCAGAAAAGGGAGAGACAGAAATCCACTCCTACAGCTCCCTTCCTATATTTTGGGGAAACAGCTTGGCTTATTCTAGAGCAGGCATCCCCAAACTCGGCCCTCCAAATGTTTTGGGGCTACAATTCCCATCATCCCTGACCACTGTTCTAGAGTGTTGATGGAGAACCAGCAAAGGTCACAGGGGTTACCCATCACCATCAAAGAGCACATAAAGAATAAGGTTTCATCCATACCTTACATTTAAAGCACTCTTAGGCTGGTGTAACAGTCATGGAGAATTCCGGGAACTATAATTTAAGGGTACTGACCACAAGGAGCTACAATTCCCAGTACCTTTCATAAACTACAGTTTGCAGGATTCTCCACAGCTGTTAGATAGTGCTTTAAATATTTGGTGTGGACATGACTTCAGTTACAGAAAAAAATAAGCTACTCATTTCAGTAATTATATAGACTGGTGCTTGCTAACTCGACATTTTCCTGCACAAACAATATTCTTTTATTAAATTAAATATGCTTTCTTTGATATTTCTATTGTGACACTTATACCCATTAGTCCATGTAGTCATCATTTAACTATCTCTCGTATTGTGTTGTTATATTCTGCTGGACTTATGGATCTTTCGTTGTCTGACAGATCTCACCGATTCACTACACAAAAGCACACACCAGCTTTCGAGTCACTTAATTTTAAATCACCCACCCCCCACACCCCTGTGTATTTGTGATTTGACCTGGTTTTGAGGGATTCGGCTGGAAAGTAATTGGAAGCAAGTGGCATTTAAATGGCAAAATACCCCTAAAGTTCCTCTGGAGATTTTAGACTGTGTGTCAGAGAGTCAAGCCAGGGTGACAGGAGGAATAGAATTTGCTTTTTCTGATTATTATTTTTCCCCACCACCTGACACAATGAAACAATAAAGCACTCTCCTGGGATTTTTGTGAACAGGATAATGAGCCAAGAATTCAGTCTTAAGAACATAAGAATGCAGCAAGAGCTCTGCAGGATCAGGTCAAAGTCCATCAAACCCAGAATTATGCCTCCTGCGATGCCAGCCTGATACTTTCACGAAGCCTTGATTATCCCAGTGAATAGCAGCTGAGTCATGGAGTGACTCAGCATTGTAAGGGGCCAAACTGCCTACCAATGGCATGCCCTTCTGCCACTGCACTCCTGGACAATGAAATCTCTGAGAAATGCCTATCAGTGTGCCAGAGCTCCTGTCACCCACTGCTGCTGTGAGCCATCTAACTGCAGAATTAATTTCGGTTAACTAACAGTGCCCTTCTCCAGCCTTCACTCCATCAAACCCTCACATGGCAACAACCACGCATTGATTGGAAATGCCAAATCATTTCATTTTGGAGCCATACAGGTATTTTTGAGAGCAAGATGGCTAGGTTTGAGCATCAACGGTAGGTAGCTTGCTTCAATGCTGTTGCAAAGGAGACCGTATTCTCCCAAATTTTCTGGCCTTATAAGTAGAAAGCCACATCCAGGGCAAATATTCAGATTTCCAAGCTTTGAACGGACTTTCTGCAGGCATTTGTGCAAGCAAAATCCAATTACTCTGAAGTTCATGGAAAGGGAGCATAAAGGGTAGCGTGAAACGAAACACAACGCCCTCCATCTCCCCAGCATTCGTCCCTGTCTGGTAACAGGATTCCAGAAGTTCATAAAAGTTAATTAATACAGTTCTTGGGTGGATAGTTCCTGGATGAAGTAGGAGAGTCGACGAGTATTGCTACTTAATCCTCAGACTCGGCATACAGAAGAACTGCACTTGAACACCCGTAAGTGCAAGCCACACACTGACATCACGATCATAAATAATTCTCTGCCAGCCAACTCCCCAAACAAAATGAATGCTGCTCAGGAAGAATGTCTGGTGTAGTGGAACTAAGCCACAAATTACTCTTCCTGACCCTGGCATTGCTACGCTTGACCTTGATGGGTCAAGTTAAACTGTTAATGTCAGAAAGGTGACTCTGCCACACCACACCAGCTGCAGTTCAACTCTGTCTAGATTTCAACTGGGAAATCCAGTTTTAGACTTGCATACCAGATAACTGGATAAGGAAGGGCCTTTAGATTCAGAGATTTAGAACCTTGATTTAGAGAGGGAAGCCCCCACTTTCTTTTAATTCTGTGCAGCTCCTTAACACATGAAGGCGGTTAGACCTCCTCCACATTCCAATGGGGATGTATAGGCAGATGGGGAATACAACACTGGCTGGGCGGCGTTGTATCATGTGTGCAGTTGGCTGCTCCATGTGGAATCCATCTGATCCATCAGCTGGGGATGATCTGGTAGATCATATGTTCTGGTTCAAGATTTTAATTGAGGTGTATCAGTTCTTTAGGAGGAGGAGGAAGATGTCTGGATTTTCTGAACCCATTCTCCCCTCCACACCAAATGACTTGGTGGTGGAGTGCAGTGTCTTCAAATGGGACCATAAGTGCAGAGGCAGATTCAGGAGGGCATGGCTGGTTGGGTTGCCCTGGGTGCAGATCCTTGGGGGCACCGTAGGAGGCACTGCAATGATGATGTTGAATGGAATGTGAGAGGTAGGAGGCGCCAAATTTTGGCATCACACAGGGTACCGCTGGAATCTGAGACCCACTGACAGATGTACCATCACAACGGCTGCATGTACATAAATTTGGCATTTTCCTTTCCTTTGTTTTTTTCACTACAAATATAGCTTTCCTTTAAGAAAAGTCCCAATTTTTATCCAGGAATTATTAATGCTAATCTCTTCTCTAGCTAGGATAGTTTTTAAAAACCCCACATATACACAGTGTACTTTATCATATGAACCTGATTTAAACTGAGTCAGACCATTGCCTCTCAGCAGATCTCTTTGTCCTTCCAGTTTTTCTCATTTTTTTTTAGTTTGCGTTATAAATATATTCCTTGTTCTTTAATGGAATCGATTCAACTATATTGACAATTTCCTAATAGACTTAGCAGTCCCCAACTTCTCACTAAAACAAAAACAAATGTAGCATTTATTTATTTACTTGAAATATTTCTAGACTACATTCCTGATCAGTGCCCATACCATGTGACTTACAACAGTAAGAGTTTACAAACCATCAACAACACAACAAAAAAAACTTAAAACCTTCAATTTCACCCCCTACGATAAAAATGAAGAGTTATAGCCAACTAAGTTCTACTTAGACTAGACCCAAAGAAATTAATTAGCCTAAGTTAGTCATGCCCATTCATTTCAATGGGTGTACAGTGGTACCTCGGGTTAAGAACTTAATTCGTTCTGGAGGTCCGTTCTTAACCTAAAACTGTTCTTAACCTGAGGTACCACTTTAGCTAATGGGGCCTCCTGCTGCCACCACCCCGCTGCCACGCGATTTCTGTTCTCATCCTGAAGCAAAGTTCTTTACCCGAGGTAATATTTCTGGGTTAGTGGAGTCTGTAACCTGAAGCGTCTGTAACCTGAAGCGTCTGAAACCCGAGATATCACTGTACTCTAAAGTACAGCTAGCTCTGGATGCAACCGCAATACACATACTTAGACAATCAACTGAAACACTTGTGAAAGCATTAGCAACACACACAGTCCAAGCAAGAAGATGTTAATCAAGAATGGGCTAAACAGAAAACACGAGAGGTGGAAAGAAGAAAAAGTCACTACCAGAGAGGAATAGAAACTGAGCTGATAAATGGCAAAGCTGACTGGAAAGCTCAGGAAACAAGAGGACAAAAACTTTAAAAAAGAATGGGGAAATTTATAATTTATTTAGGAGACCACTGTAAGCAGATGAAAACATTAGCAGGATTTTCATCACACTTGTAATGTAACAAATACTATGGATAATATGGATGGATACAAAATTTAGATTATGGAATTATATGCAGTTGTAAATGTTGACAATAGAACCCATGGAGGGAATGGAGGGAAGTCTCGAGATTCTGAGATATCTCTATATATGGATTTGCATTTGGATAGTTATCGATTTATATTTGTGCTTTAAAACTTGGATGATGTAAGGCAAACAACTTTAACGATGACTGGATAGTTTGGTTGCATTCTTTGATGGGGGTGGAAAGAAATATTTCAGTATATTTTGCCAGGAACTGAGCCTCCCACAAGGAGGCTCCATTGTGCACACTAATTGCTTTTTAGATGAATTCAAGTTTTAATCAGTGTTCATCTTTACATAACCCGGCCTCCCTCCCCCACCCCAGTGGTCCTTTTATTTTATAGAATTTCTTTTATTCTTCTAGTTCGAAGTTAAGACCAAATGCAAATAGCTTTTTATTGATTTGCTTGGAAATAATTTTCTTTGAATCCTTGGTGCCTCTTGAGCAACATGAACTCTGAAGCTGGCAGAAGAGACTGGATTCACGCTGGCAATCCTAATGAGCAAAGCTGCCAGGGTCCTGTGGCAAGCCGGGCTATGTGTGTTTTCAAGAATGTGTCATGCACAGTTTTCATCCTTCCGCTGTATATTACTTATACCTTCTCCTTACAGTTTTCATTTACCAGAAGGGGAAATGTAATGCTGTGCTAACATTTAATAAAGGGAGTTAATGAAATGTCAATGTGTGATATTGTTATAGCCGTGGGGGCTGATGCAAAATGCCCACACTAATGTTTTCTGAATTACCGTGGCTTCTGACATCATGGACTGTAGACTCATTCATAGGATTCCCTTTTATGGGGTGGGGCTCAGCTTCATTCAGATTGTTTCAACAGACACTTGAAAGGCTTTATTCAGTAGGTGCTGCTGAGGGAAGATTCTTGCCACTCAAAACACATTGGTTCTTCACACACTGCCTCAGACGCGCATTTGAGGTGTCCTCTTTCCTCTGTTCCCATGCTGGTGCCTCCCTTTCATTCCTCATGCCCTCCAACACTTTGAAGCCAAAATCCAGGACACCACCTTCCCGATTTTTACAGCAAGAGCACGGTTGCCATTTTGGTTGCCATGATCTCACACGATTTCACACTGCCGTCCCCCCTCCTTCCAAAAAAAAGCACTTTTTCCAGGCACCCAAAAAACACACATTTTGGGGCACCACAAGAGATCACATCCCTGAGAAAAGTGCTTTCTTTAGGGGGAAATAGCACTGTGAAATCACCCAAGATCGCATCAACTAAAATGGCCGCCGTTCTCTTCTGATAAAAAACAGGATGTCCTGTTTTTTCTTGATCCATTCATTGTGCATGTTCATGCAGAATCGCAAGCAATGCCTCTTCCCCATCCTAGAGATGCATGAATCATGCTTTTAGTTCATGTTAGTCTCACATGTGCTCACTCATAATTCAGTTTTTTTTAAAAATCAATGTTGCTGTTTGCCTTTATATACCTATTTAAATATATATATTTTAAAAGAGCAGTGAAGCCACTGATAAATCTGCTGCTCATACCTGCCAGGGTCCAAAGAAAAAGCAGGTTTGTTTGTTTATTACTTCATGGACTGGGTCCATCATGGTAGCTGGATGAATTTAGGATCCAGTGGATCCCTGGACAGCCCAACTCTTCTCACCCCTTTTCAGGGATTTAAGCTTGTCACTGCTGATCTGCACTTCTGGCAACGGGGACCCCAGCAGTGACAGATCACCTGCCAGCAATAATGAGCTGACCAATGCATTGGTTTCTCTATGTATTGATTGCAGAGGTTTGGGTTCTTCTTTTAGTTTACATTGGCTAGGATTAGATTTAACATATTTATTATGTCAAGCAAATGCAATGCAGTCTTCCTAAGCATGCAGTTGTTTTTGAATAACAACTGGCAACTGGGAGATTAACTACCTGAAAAATAAAAGTTTAATGAACAGTTGTACTTAATGTTTGGAGGAAATAGCTGGTTGCTTCCTGATGAACGTATCCTCTGAAAATATTTTCAACTGTTAAGCTGCTGTTGTGCTATATAATTGTATAATTGTTCTAAAATAAAAGAAAGCAATTACACTTAACTGCTAATTAGTACCATTTTATTTTTAATGTTATTTTAATAAATAACATACAAAACATGCGTACAAAAATATTTATATAAATGTTTACATTATGCAGTTGTTATTCTGATACAATGCTGATTTATTTTCAGTGCAACAGATTATTAATATTTGTTACATTTCATCTCAGCTGTGAAAAAGCATAAAATGTTTGTGTCTTGTTTATTGTGTAGTTTAATTACGGTTGTTTCAATGTAGTTGTTTTACTATGTATTTTAATTATGCGGAGTTGTATTTTCAAAATTGGTTTTATTCCCCTTATTTTGCTGTTGGCTTTTACTTGTATACGAACTGCGTTTGTTGTTTCTTCTTGAAATGAAAGCCAGTATATAAATTGTAACCAACATTATTATTCACATCATCTTATAATTTCCAGAGTTCCCTGGTAAAAGGGGTTGATGGATAAACTACTCTTTAGAATTGTTGCTCTGTGTGGGGATTGCCTAACAATTTTCAATACCTTTAACAAACATCTGTTGCCAGGATTCTTTGTATATTGCACATGGGGCCCAATTTTTTACCATCATGATGACATACCATTGGTTTTGGTCTGAAACTGAATATCCTATCTGAACAGAAGGCATATTTTGCCTAGGTCAAACTGATTTTTCTCTGAATATCACTTGCCCAGGCAGGTACTGGCCTAAGTGTCCATTGAAGCAATCCTTCAATATAGAAAACAGTGTGGGAGAATGGTGCTTGCCTACATGGACTTATATTATATTATGTCAAGGCTCTGCCAAGGCTTCGGGAAAGCTTTTCCTCCCCTGGTTGCAGCAAGACCATAGAAAACAAGGAGAACCCTTTTTAATTAGTTTTATTCCATCCTAATAGCAAGAGACAAAAGTACTCAACAAGCCTTAACATGGCATTGCTCCAAACTGGGCTCCTCCTCCCACATTCCTAGCAACAGCAGCCCCCCTTACGGTGGCTGCTTGTAGCCAAAAGTCTCTGAATACAGTGATACTTTGGTTCTCAAATGCCTTGGTACTCAAACAACCTGGAACCCGAACACTGCAAACCCGGAAGTAAGTGTTCCAGTTTGCGAACTTTTTTGGGAAGCTGAACGTGCTCTGGTTTGAGTGTTACGCTTCTGATTTGAGTGTTACGCTGAGGTCTGTCTGTTTTTGCTATTTATTTTGCATTGTGCTATTGATTGATTGTGTGACTGCAGTGCATTGTTTATTGCTTTCATTTTATGGATCGTTCGATAGTAAAATTCATGTTAAATTGTTGTTTTAGGGGTTGTTTTTAAAAGTCTGGAACGGATTAATCCATTTTGCATTACTTTCTATGGAAAAGCATGACTTGGTTTGGAACGGACTTCTGGAACGGATTAAGTTTGAGAACCAAGGTACTACTGTACGTTGTTCCTGCACCATTAATGAACACCGAGTTCTGGGAGAAGGGGGATCAGAAATACTCTCCAGTGCCAACATGTCAGATGGCTGCCCCATCGCAATTTCCCCTCCCCTTTCTTCCAACATGCCCCAACTCCTTTGTTCGTCTCTCTCTGCACTGTGACCTTCCTCAAAGCCCTGCTGTAAATCAAGGCTGTCTCCCTCTTCTCCTGCAGTGTCAGGAGAAGTGTGTTTGGGGGGGGGGTTCCCCACCAATCCTCCTCCTCCATATCGCCCTCTTGAGTCTGATCCGTGACATATTACTGGAATAGACCTTACTTGCACTCTGAAGTGGTCCAGTCTAGACACAGGTTTGTGAACTTAGTAGAAATTAGACCCGTGAAAATGAAGCAAGTGATTTCATTATCTTCTCCATGCATGTGACTACATCATGAAGATGGGCTGAAATAACTCTATATTGCAGGTGCACTGATCTCCCAATCCATCCAAGGTATTGTTCATAGGTTCCAAACCCTGCTGATGGCCTCCATGATGACAAATATGTCACCTGAGATCTGAGTCCCTGAACTGGTCCATGGTGTGACAGTCATATTGTTCTACTAGCCAGTAGATGGGTGATATTAAACTAAGTTTACTCAGAGAAGAGCTGTTGAAATTAATAGTCCAAACTTAGCCATATTAATTTCAGTAGGTTTACTCTGAGTAAAACTTAGCTCTATACCACCCAATGGATTGCTGTTGTTGCTCTTTCTGCCACAGCATTAGATAAAAAGAAAAAATATTTTATTTGCTTTAGGGTATGTTGATTAGACCCCATTTCCTGAGTGTTACATTGCACTTGTGCAAGGAGGAGATCCCTCAGGTAAAGATAAGAATTCTCTGTTTGGAGTTCTGAAGAAAGACAAGTATAATCCACAAAATTGTAATTGCGGGGCATCACTTTCAGCTGTAATGAACACCTGTGACCTTTAAATCCAACAGAAAAAAAATGGCTATTAGCTGTAATGCTGTGAAAAATAGGACTCTCTTTTGGTTCACTATCTTACTTTAATTTGATCATTCCTAAAGAATACTAATCCAGTGAAAGACCTTTTTTTATCCTAAGGTATATCCATCACCGATGATTAAAAGATTAATTTCTTTTTTTGATCATGAGCATCACGTCACTTCACACAGACTGCTATTAAATTGAGCTGTTACCCTAGGGGTTGGGATTCTTACTTATTTTCTCTGCAGCCCAAACAGTAATATTTCTCTGTTGGCACAGTATGATTCTTACTTTGTTCCCTGCCAGAGTATTGAGTAACAATCCAGCTTTTCCCTCCCACTTATCTGTTTGCCCTAGATCTGTCACTAACCCTAGAAAGCAATAAAAGGAAGCTGGACTTGTTTTCGGTAAATGTATAGTAGTGAACAATTGAATTTTTTTGTTGCTGAGATCCTGGCTGAACTAAGTCGAGGAGCTTCGTGTAGAAATATGACACGTGGAACATATATTATCTTTTAGACTTTCAGCTTTCTATACACAATCACCTTTCGTAAATGCTGAGAGTAAAGCGTAGACATCGGCTCACATTGGCTCAATGCTATTTTCTGGTAAAGTTGGTCTCAAATTCAAATTAGCATCTGACATTTTATGCATTACCAAAAAAAAAAAAAGGTCCCCCCATTAAGTTGTGGGTGAACATATCAGATGACACAGCGATTCTTCAAACAGCTCTTGTTTATTCACAGGCCAGAACAGAACTGAACTGAAGGGTTCAGCCAGCCTGCTTATATAGAGCTCCAGAACAACGTAACTGTAGCAACTTTCTGTAACCATCCAATCACTGAACATCACTTTCGATCCCTTATTTGCATATGTGGACCTGAACTATCTACAGTATCCCCCTGCTGGCCCAGGGTGAGAACTTCAGTACATAACACCCCCCCACACACACACACATCCAGGCATCTGGTTGGCCAATATGAGAACAGGACTCTGGAGCAGATGGGGCACTGGCCTGATCCAGCAAGCTCTAATTATGTTCCTATGTAATAGGTCAGCAAGAGTTTCTGACTCTGTTGTGTTGTAAACAAAATCAGCCCTTTATAGATACCCTTGGATACCCTTTATGGGGTATCCAAGAGCCCATATAGAGTCCTTAAGTGGGTTCTCTATCGGTAGGAGAAAATAACAGAGGCCAACCAGAGAATATTGAGAAGCAAAGCAGCTAGTAAGCCCGATCTTTATTAAAGCTGTTGCAACAAGGTGCTCCCCTCACACGCAGGAGGATGGAAGAGGACCCAGAACAAAGGTGTGCTTGCCCTTATTTAGACATTTTAAATTCCCTGCCCTGGAGCTCAAGACTACCCCTTCATACATCATACATACTTCACAGAAGGGGTATAACCCAGGACCACCCCCCACAAACATCATACCTGCACAGAAAAGGCGGTCTGTAACAGAAATTTGAATGTTGTTTTTCCTGTCTGCCAGGTTATCGGATAATGCCTTACCTGATTGCCTTTCCTGATAGTCTGTCCATTCCTTTGAGATGGTGATTACCCAATTCCTGAGACAATGGGAAGGTTCCCTCACCCCCTCCCTCCTTGCAGAGAGGGAGGGGTGAGGGAAAACACCCCCTCCCTCTCTGCAAGGTGCAGAGAAAACATTTGGTCAGTTTGGGAGTCAAAATGGTTTCAGGACAGTCTTCCTGTGCTGCCCAAGACATGGGGTCCACATATCTATGTACGTGCTTGGTTGGTACATTTATGAACATTTATTATGTATATAAGACCTTAAATTTTTTATTACTGTTGTTTAACAGCAACAGCAAAACTGTCTTTCCATCTCATTTAGGTTGCTGCGAAACCTAACATGCGAAAGGAATCTGAAGTCAGTTCAGCTTTGGTAATGAAAACAAACCCCTAGGCTCAGGAATTGATCAGCGGGACAATACACGTTTTCACCTGATTGGTAGATCTTGAAGCTCTGATTTTAATAAATCAAAGCAGATTTCACAAGCCTGAAATTGCCCCCACCTCACTCTAGGAAGTCCTGTGAGCAAAGTGGCTTCCAGGAATGTCATTACCACCACTGTCCTGTGAAAAGGACAGTAGCAGTGGGAAAAAGTGAGCGAGGAACAGTTTTAGGCAATCATTTGCTTGCCCTGGTGCATCTAGATTTTGAGGCAAATGTTATTTGGAGAGAACATCCAGCTGAGTCCTACTTCTAGCACTTTTTCCTTTTCTTCTTGGACAAATGCACAAACATCAACATGTGCATAAAAAGCTTGATGTTTCTCTTTTCTTCTGAGTTTTTCTCAATAAGAAAATGCATCTTGCAAAATGGGAAGTGGGGGGAGGGGGAGGAAAAATCAATCTCTTTATTTAGGAACAAATTAAATTCCCACCTACAGTAATGATTTTTTACCTTAAAGCTGTGATAACAATCATGTTGCCGTGTCAGGTTCCTCACCCTCTTATCTCACAACAGTTAACCTTAATAATCCCCTCACTTTCAAGCTATTCTGGACTTATGGGTCTTTAAGTATTTCAGTTAAACTTGATCGTTTACTTACACTCTGCCTCTAATAGACTCAGTGTCACTTTGAAGATTGTAAATGGATTTCACTGAAGAATCAAGTTCTTCAGACATGCTAGGACGAAAGGTTTCCCACACCCCTCCTGTAATTGATATTTGTGCTAAGGGGAGAAAAAAAGATTCAGCCATTTTTTGCAGCTCCTGTTCAGTAAACAGAGACAACCCAAGACATTTTCTTGCCTGAGTCAAAGGACAAAATGGCAACTCCTCCATTCCATGGAAGGGAACCTAGTAGATCCTGCCTTCCTGGCTGTCAGTGAAGTAAAGTCATGGTAGCTTTTGCTGATTTCATATGCTTAGAGCTACTTGGCTGCACTGTCCTATTTTCTAAACCCCTATTCTTCCCCGTTTCTCTTTCTCCTTGCCTTGCCTTAGGCCCTGGCCTAACCAAGCCCTGCTGTTAAACTGACTGAATGTCAGCTTTAAATACCATTAGTTTTTCTTTTTCTTATGCCCTTGGTTTTGATCCCACCCAAATTCATCCTAAGTTCCATCTATGTGTTCGTGTAATGGACCTCTTCAGAAAGGCAGTACATTAGCTGGGCTGGAGTTTCGCTTTTGGATATTAGCGGCACACAGTCTTTTCTGCAACAAATGAAAAGCAACTAGAAAGCACCCCACTCCGTTCTAATTTGTTTCCTGAGACACAAATGCAAATATGGAAAGGAATGAGAGAAACCAAGGAATCCCCTACAGTATTAATAGAATCATTGAATAGCAGAGTAGTAAGAGACCTCAAGGAGAAGGGGACAACAGAGGACGAGATGGTTGGATAGTGTTCTCGAAGCCACCAGCATGAGTTTGACCAAACTGCGGGAGGCAGTGGAAGACAAGAGTGCCTGGCGTGCTCTGGTCCATGGGGTCACGAAGAGTCGGACACGACTAAATGACTAAACAACAACAAGAGACCTCAAGGGGACGCAGGTGGCGCTGTGGTCGAAACCACAGAGCCTAGGGCTTGCCGATCAGAAGGTTGGCAATTCGAATCCCCGCGACGGGGTGAGCTCCTGTTGCTTGGTCCCAACTCCTGCCTACCTAGCAGTTTGAAAGCAGGTAAAGTGAAATAAATAGGTACCGCTCTGGCGGGAAGGTAAACGGCGTTTCCATGTGCTGCTCTGGTTCGCCAGAAGCAGCTTAGTCATGCTGGCCACATGACCTGGAAGCTGTCTGCAGACAAATGCCGGCTCCCTCGGCCTATAGAGGAAGATGAACATGCAACCCCAGAGTTGTCCGCGACTGGACCTAACGGTCAGGGGTCCCTTTACCTTTACCTTTACCTTTACCTTTAAGGGACCTCAAGGCAGGGTCACCTAGTCCAACCTCCTACAATGAATCTCAACTAAAGCATCTAAGACAGATGGCCATCCAACCTCTGCTTAAAAGCCTCCAATGAAGGAGAGTCTGCCACCTTCTGAAGGAGTCCGTTCCTTTGTTAAACAGCGCTTAGCATCAGAATGTTCTTCCTGATGTTTAGTCGGAATCTCCTTTCTTGTAATTTGAAGCCAATGACCAGGTGCCGCATTAGCAAATTGATACAAAGGGATTCAAGGGACATTCTGTAGAGGGGGGATTTTGGAAAGCATGGTCAATGGCACACCTGCGCTTGTACAGAAGCAGCAATGTCAATGGTAGCTGCTGCATCATGTCGGGAGGTACAATTTGTCTGTAGTCCCAAAGGTAGATAGATGATAGATAGATAGATAGATAGATAGATAGATAGATGATAGATAGATAGATAGATGATAGATAGATAGATAGATAGATAGATAGATAGATAGATTAGTTTCCTGCTTGGCAGGGGGTTGGACTCGATGGCCCTTGTGGTCTCTTCCAACTCTATGATTCTTTGATTCTATAGATAGATAGATAGATAGATAGATAGATAGATAGATAGATGATAGATAGATAGACTTTATTCGCATTAGCCAATGGCCATGGCAACATAAAACAAGCAATATATACAAATAAAAAGACAACAATGGGTATAAAGGGCAATCAAATGACCAAGATTATCGTAGTCCCAAAGCAAAGGGGGAAGGTGTTGTTCCCACACCCAAGAAACTCACCACCAGCTCCTGTGTCCCACTTTTCAACACAGACTAGCATCATGCCACAAAGCAAGAACCACTCTTTCCTCTTCAAAGCAGAAAACAATGTGAGTTTCTCCACAAAAATACATTAAATATATTTTCTGCCTTAGCTGCAGCAACTCCTTTGGTTTGCTTTCATTCATTGGAACAGCCCAGGACCCAGCCTGTTTCTCCTGCCTAAAACAAGCAGTCAATTTTAATTAACTCGGTCTGCAAGAGTCGTTGGCATTTGTGGAAACCAGGCATAAAGCCAATACCCAGAGCATCTTTGATCAATTTGCCCAGAAAGAAGCAAAGAAAAGGACAGTGTTTGCTCAGACAGCCTTACAATGATAGCCTGGAATCACAAGAGCTGGGAATAAAAATTAAGTGCCAGTTATGTGGCACTTGCTCAAGTGAGTCACCCATAATTTTTTCTCCCCCTGGAAATCACTTGAGTTGGAGCTGAATAGGTGAACCTTGTTTTATTTTTATTTGCCCCATTTATATTCTGCCTCTCAAGGATCGCGGAGAATGTACATGGGATTTCAGAACAACTCTTTCAGATTTACACTCTACTCATTTATCCTCTGAACCCTAGACATGATGAGAGATGGTGGATACAAAAACATTTAAAATGTTTCCACATTAAACTGCAATTAAAAAAGAAATGTATTTGAAGGAAAAATATATTTAAATACAAATTTAAATATGTGCTTTATCTCAAATACTATTCAATGATATATTCACCACATAATAGTAGGTATTTTGTTTTTTGTTTTAACATACACATTTCTAAATCTATTTTTATCCTAAAATATGCAAACAAACAAACAAACCACCTTTTGGTATGTTCTTAAAGCCAATAACTTTATTTCACACTCAGAGAAGTGTGAAATCTGAAGGATAATAATGAAGTTCTGCTCTGTGTATTAGTCCTGGAGGTATGCTTAAAAATGTGGAACAAGTGAAATTATCCTTCATCAGTAGCCTACAGGTCAAACAACACATTATAGCAGCTGCATATATGTTTTTGTATTAGGTAGAGGTAAAGGTAAAGGACCCCTGGACAGTTAAGTCCAGTCAAAGGCGACTATGGGGTTGCGGCACTCATCTTGCTTTCAGGCTGAGGGAGCCAGCGTTTGTCCACAGACAGCTTTCCGGGTCATGTGGCCAGCATGACTAAACCGCTTCTGGTGCAACAGAACACTATGATGGAAACCAGAGCGCACAGAAATGCCATTTACCTTCCCGCCGCAGTGGTACCTATTTATCTACTTGCACTGGTGTGCTTTAGAACTGCTAGGTTAGCACGAGCTGGGACAGAGTGACAGGAGCTCACGCTGTTGTGGGGATTCGAACCGCCAACTTTCCAATTGGCAAGCCCAAGAGACTCAGTGGTTTAGATCACAGCACCACCCACTGTGCAGAGATGATTGGGCATGGATGGTAGATTTAGTCCTCCTAAGTTATAACTCTTTCAGCCCCCATCCACCATACAGTTGTTAGCAATGGTAAGATGCCACCATTGGCACCAATGTATATGTAATTATTGTGAACTATATAGTTGAGAGAGGGGAGATTATTTTGGTTCAGCTTGGGAGGGAAGCATTAAATCTCTCCAGATGCTGTGGTCCCAATCCAGATCAGCCCCCTCAGCTTAGTTATGAGTATGAAAATAACCATATGCGTCACTGCAGGCTACATATTAAATGGTATATGTATTTCTGTATCTTTCAAGTTTGAACCCGAAAAGACCTGGGTCAGGAAGTTCTACCTCGGTGGAAGAACATTCACCAACCACAGATCCTTCTAATGGATTCTGACACGCAGGGCATTGTTATAGCCTATGGCACAAATTCCTGACAAACTTTATATATAATTGAATGGAAGAATGCCTGAATCATGTCTGGAAACAGCAGGGAGTCTTGTGCAAAGAACACAGTAGGACATTGTTTTTCCTTGATATTCTACATACTGAGACTGCCTGAAACCTGAAAAGTCACACAATAAAGCACGCAACATCTGCTCAGTGCCTGAAAATATCTAGTGTACCACTTCATTATGCCAAACTTGTTTATACTAAAGAGGCCTGTTAGCTAAGGGGAAATATTATCAAAGTTATGGATGGATTTTCTATGCACGGAGACTAAATCCTAGTAGATCATGCCCATGCTTTAGTTATCTTGCCATAGTAATTAGGGCTGCAATCCTACACAGACTAGATTTACTAGGAGTAAGGCCTATCGAATATGGGGAGAACTTCCTTCCAAGTAAATATGTACAGTGGTTCTTTAAGGAATACATCAAAATCTATGTGGAAAAAAGTAGAAATTTTGACAGATATTGAGTGAATCCAGAAAATGATTAGAGTGAAAGGAGAGTAAAAAGAGTAACCCGAGGTACCACGGTAATTTGAGACTGGTGACTCCTTGAAAACAACTACAGTGGTACCTTGGATTACAGATGCTTCAGGTTACAGACTCTGCTAATCCAGAAATAGTACCTCAGGTTAAGAACTTTGCTTCAGGATGAGAACAGAAATCGTGCTCCGGAGGTACGGTGGCAGAGGGAGGTCCCATTAGCTAAAGTGGTACCTCAGGTTAAGAACAGTTTCAGGTTAAGAACGGACTTCCAGAACGAATTAAGTTCTTAACCTGAGGTACCACTGTATATGCTCCCCTTTGTGATCACAGACCACTGCTACACACTCCATGGTGGACATACCATTAACATGGGTGCCTATGATTAGTTCGGAACAGGATAAAGGATGCTCAATGCTCTGAGGCAGGATAAGCAGCCCAAACAAGGGAGAGTGTGGGGGTGCAGGTGACAGCAAGCAGGAATCAGGGTCATGAAACTATTTCCATAAACATCTCTAAATTAACTTCTTTTAGGATCCAAGTCAAGGATTTCACATTTTGGAAGTAATGGGGATATGTAAATAAGGGACTGAGATTGAAGATCAATGAATTAATGTACTTGTGGCTGGCGTCAGTCTATACTCAAAGGCATGTCCTTACCATGCTGTCGGTGGACTGTGAAGGTAATGTGATTTAGGGATTAACCATTCTGAGGAGTCTCAATCTTAATTTCTAAAATACACACAGAGAGAGGGGTGGGGAGAGAAACTGTACCTTGAATTCTCCTCTGCTTTAAACATCACTTTCTTGTGCCTTAAATGCTCTGTACGCTCATCACCTGGTTATCAATAAAGTTATCAATACCGAAATTCCCTTCATTGTATACTGATGGGTGAGAATGACTGTCTGATGACTCTTCACTGTTGCTTTCACTACAGCACAAGATGCTTCTGAAATGCAGCAATAATGAAGAATTGAGCAATAGTAGTTTAATATTCAGACCCAGGGGGCTCAGAATTAGTGATGAATAACTGAGTGGCTATATTCCTAGCTGAAATGCATTCTAGTTGTTGTTGTTGTTGTTGCTGTTGTTGTTTTAAGTTTTATGATTAATTTTATGACTTCTGATACAGTATGTAAATAAGAACGACAATAAATCTAGCTAGTAATATGACGTCAGGAAAAAACAAAAACATGGAAACCTGATTAGCAATCAAAAGAATGAGAGCAGGCCTGTAATTAATCACATTAGAATTCTAAAAATGAGTTGTAACATGTGCCATAAAGACTAAGTGAGAAAAGAATTCCAGTCTCTTAGAAATGAGGTTGAAAATTTTCATTAGCACCAAAATCTATTTCAGCGAAGAAGATGATAGCTTCAATTGATTCAGCTCTGAAAGATTTAACAGGGAATTGGGCAACTATGATTAATACAGGAGGCTCAAAAAGAATCTCTGAGCAGACACAGTATAATCTGGAGAGAAATCTAATGTTATAAAGGCGCTTTACTTGATAGACTTTAAAATAAGGATGATAATTAAGGTGCATCGCTTTAATCAAATATAATTTATACTGCTTTTATTAAAGAAAGGTTCTCAGTGATTGTAAAAGCAGCAGTTGACTTTCGGCGAAGATGCCCAACCATATTAAAATAAGTTGGGGTATGTGTGTCAAACGTATGGCAATAAAGAATTAGAATTAACTTTGCAACAAAGCAGCACTTTATACTCCTAGTCTAATAAGAACGTTTCGGGGAACTGTGGATCACATCCAAAGTTGTAATTGATTAAAAGTGCTGAGTCAATGAGCATAGGTGCATTGCATCAGCAAGGTTTAAAAAGTGCTGAACTCCTAAAGGATTTGTTGAAGCCGATATGATTTTCCATTGACTTCAAAGGGCTTTGGTTCATGCCTGTACTTGGGAGGGGGGCGGATACTGCATTTTCTGTTTTATTAAATAAAGTAGTGCTCTCACTGTGGATCTGCTGGGAGCTCTGAGAGAGGTTTCCAGTACTGAAATGGAACTATTAATTAATGTGTGTTATAGGTGGTCATAGCTATGGTTTTCCCAGTCGTGATGTATGGGAGAGCTGGACCATAAAGAAGGCTGATCGCCAAAGAATTGATGCCTTTGAATTATGGTGCTGGAGGAGACTCTTGAGAGTCCCATGGTCTGCAAGAAGATCAAATCTATCCATTCTGAAGGAAATCAGCCCTGAGTGCTCACTGGAAGGACAGATCGTAAAGCTGAGGCTCCAATGCTTTGGCCACCTCATGAGAAGAGAAGACTCCCTGGAAAAGACCCTGATGCTGGGAAAGATTGAGGGCACAAGGAGAAGGGGACAACAGAGGATGAGATGGTTGGACAGTGTTCTCGAAGCTACCAGCATGAGTTTGACCAAACTGCGGGAGGCAGTGGAAGACAGAAGTGCCTGGCGTGCTCTAGTCCATGGGGTCATGAAGAGCCGGACACAACTAAACAACCAAACAAAAACAAAACATATGTGGTCATGGATGCATTCCTCATGGGCCAGGAAGGAGAAAAGATGTATTCCTTTAGTGTGAAGATTATAACCACTGCATGCTTGAAGGGGTGCTTTGGCAACCACCACAACATACTTTAAACTTACGGTTTTGTTTATTTTATTTTTTTAAAGTTTCTTTTGAAAATCCAGATTTAAAAATCCTTTCTAGCAAATGGCTGTGGTGATGCAGGTAATGCCTGGGCGTCTGACCTAGAATGTAAAGCTCTGAGAAAAACTGCCTTGGTCCTTTCTCAGAGCCTAGGTAGCAAAAGAGATGGAGAATGGAGGCAGCTTTCTAGCTCACTGCCACAGAAAGGAACCAGACCCAGGCTGCCTGGTGAGGGATCCTTCTGAGTCTTGGGCCATCAGCCAATGGCCAACCTGCTGATGCGCTTATAATTTTTATTAAATTTTCTGTTTTTCAATTTAAAATACTCATTTAAACACGCTTAAAATATCAACGACTCCCCTTCTTCTCTTTCCGTGGTTCATTTTGCATATCATAAATCTCTGCATATTTGACAAAAACTAAACCATTCAGTATTCCATTATTACATCCATCAAAACTTAGTTACACTGTTGAGTTTATCTTAATGCTGCCCGCATTTTCAAGTGTACACAATTTCCCCTCATGTATTCAATAAATGTTTTCCAGTCTTCTCTAAATGTACAGTATCTTCTTCTTGTTCTCTTATTCTTTATGTTAAGTCTACAAGCTGTGCATATTTTGTCAGCTTACATTGCCATTCTTCTTCAGCTGGGACCTTGCTCGCTTTCCAACGGTGCCTCCATTATATATTTTTTGGCACCAGGCAAAAACATTCCTCTTCAACCAGGCCTGTGACTCATTAATATTCTACAGCATTTTAAATGTGCCCGAGAGAAGAAGGATATTGTTTTACAGTCTTATTTTGCTTGTTTTTATACTGTATTTTATTCTGTGAACCATCCTGGGACCTTATGATGAAGAGTGGTATATAAATCTAATAAATCTAATAGATAAAAATGAATAAACTTAACAAACTGATACCTGGGTATCATAACCTGAGATCCAGGTGAAACTATCACTCTGCTTACACAACTGAAATTTCAGGGCATTTTCTGGCTGATGTGAATCAGCCTTTTGTGCTTGGTATTTCTGCCTTAGGTCTACTTACTAAACTCTGTACTTTTCTTACCAATACTACTCATATTTCTCTAATTAGCTAACTTTTTAAAGTGATGCTGTAAAAAGCATGTAGCCTTGCCACGCTTAGCTGAATACACTAATTATCTAAGCTGGTAGAAAGTAATTATCAAAATTGGAGTTTCGCCAGGATGGTAGGGTTAGAATTCATGTCCATAGTGGGGGGAGACTTTTTAGGAGATCTTCAAGGACAACAGTGGGCCTCAAATATCACATTAGACTTAACAGGGGTAGGGAGGAACCCTCTAAATCAACAAACAAGTTTGACAAACCAGTAAGATCATAAGGCATTTTATGTAGATCAGAAAAAAACACAGATTTCTTTCTAGCCTGAGCACTGAAGTCATAGCAGAGGAACGTCTACGAGTTTAATGAGGTTCCATGGGCTTCTGCCTTACATTTTTAGACACAGAATTGCTCAGAACTCTTCTTTTAATTGCTGTCAAAGGCTGGCGACAAGAAGTTACGGGAACATTTAATAGCATGGCATTAAAATGGTTAAAACAGAGTTTGATCTAATAGCTTATTTTCATTGAATATCTGCTAAACAAGCTAGGCATAAAATTAATTACTTTTTAATTAAATTCCTAAACTTAATCACCATACAGTGCTTACTCTGATAACATAGCACATGTGGGGTGCAAGATAACAGGTTAACAATACTATGCAGTGAAACAAGGTTTTAAAATGGTTTTCCCTCACTGTTAATATTTAAATGGGGGGGGGCTCTATATGGTTATCCCAGTAAACAGGTGTGATTGGACATTAGCATTTCTGTGATCATAACCAACCCAAGCTATTTTTTTTTATAAAAAAGTATCCACCAGTGTTCTGTATATGTAATAAAACAACCTCAATGAATTACTCCATATCACCGAGTCCCTTATATCCTTTATGTGGACGACTGGTGAAACCAGGCAATTGCAAGTGGACCTTCTCTTCTGTAGGAATTGACATGAAGAACATCCTTTTCCTCCCAGGTATCCTGGGATTTGTGTTCAGTTATAATAACTATCAACTCCCTTGCCCATAGTAAGGCGTTCATTTGATTTTTACAGATGGACAGGGATTTGAAACTTGTGAGCAAGATGACAAAAATAATTTATTACTTATATCCTGCCCATCTGACTGGGTTGCCCTAGCCACTCTGGGCGACCATACCACCTTTTAATAGAAATATGACAAGATACAAATTGAAATGTTGTTTTGGTTATGGAACATGTTTTTAAAAGATAAAGGAATTTTATAGATTTTTTTAAAAAAAAATATTAGAGGTGTATTCAGTGCATGCAAATTATTTTTTAAAAAATGCAGGAAGAAATCAAGTTAAAATGTACTATAATAGCTATTGCAGCCTAGAGTATTCCCTTTTGTTACGACGTTTACAAATCTCTCATATTCTGTGCCTGGCACCGCCAAAATTAAAACAAAATTGCAAAGCCACAGAGGAATCAAACCATGCGAGTCAAATAATTTGTGTCTGACATATCAAAAAAAGAAGAAAAAGAAATAAACTTTCATAAATACATTGTAGAAGATGGTGGATTGTTTGTTTGTTTCTAATCCTCAAAGGAAATACTTTAGTTTTCATCTCTGTGCTATATAACCAAAAAAAAAAAAAATCATTATCCAAATAAGATACAAAAAGTATCCTTTTCCACATCTCCACTTCATCAGAATAATTTTTTAACCACCACATGGTAGGTAAAAAAGCTATCCAACAGACAGCCTAGATATAAAGCTGGAAAAAACCAGCATGGCCTTTGGTGATTTCATGAAGAAATCTGGCCAGTTCCTTCATTTCCTGTCTTCAGGGAATTCGGTTTTCAAAGGCCTTCACCATACATTTTATTAGAAGAGAGAGCCTGTCAGTTTGTGAGCATGTCTGGAGAGGTGCAAACATTCAGAGTCATTAATCAATGACATGATCACAAAGCACCTAGAGAAATATAGACTGAGGAAATAGACTCACTAAGCTCTATAAATCTGCTGGAATGTTATAAACAGGAAAGCAATTGCAGTAATCCAGTTTCATCTCCAAAGGTGCGCGACTTGATGCTATCATAGCTAAGATTTACCAAGTTCAGCCTAGGAGGCTCCATTTACGCACGTGGTGGCGAAAATGAGGGGGGTGGATCAGGAATAAGGAGTGCCACACTGCAGATAGAGGGGAAAGAAATTACATTATAGCTCAGAGCTAGAATTTATTTTTCTCAGGCTGGGAAGACCAACAATGGGGAAACATAATTAATGTGGGGAAAACCAAACAGAGTAATTATAAATGATACAGTGTCAAAAATGGAATGAACTGCCGGTGAGTAGAGCTCCCCGGGAACCTATGCTGGGACCAACATAATTTAATATATTCATTAGCAACTTAGGAAATGAGGTATGGGGTCTATAGCTGATGCAATTTGCAGATGATAAAAGACTGTGAGGCGAGGCAAACGCCTCGGAGGAAACAGAGCTTAAAATACATAATCTTGAAAGATTAGAGAAAGGAGGAGAAATCAATAAACTGAGATTCAGTGGGACAAAGGCGAAGGGAAATAATTCCCAAGGAAAGAAAGGGAACCTGCTAGCTAGCTATGCCCTGCCGGTGTCCTGAAGAGAGGCCTACACAAACAGATTCTGTGAATTTATCTCTCCGTCTCAGGCTTTCATTTCTAAGGATCACTGCCATTGCAAGGTTTAGAAGAGTCCTTGGGTAAGATGTTTTTGCTGAGCTCACAGAATGAGCCCTACTGGACTAGAGCAAAGGGCCTGTATCCCAGCCAGTAATCTCACCACTGCATTTTGGACCAATTGAATTTCTGAGTCATATTCATGTGCAACCCCACAGAGAGCACATTACAACCATCCAATTGAGAAGTTACCAGGGCATGGAGTGTACACATTACCAGCACCCTATACTATTTTTGATGGGACGCGGGTGGCGCTGTGGGTTAAACCATAGAGCCTAGGACTTGCTGATCAGAAGGTCAGCGGTTTGAATCCCCGCGACGGGGTGAGCTCCCGTTGCTCAGTCCCTGCTCCTGCCAACCTAGCAGTTCGAAAGCACGTCAAAGTGCCAGTAGATAAATAGGTACCACTCCAGTGGGAAGGTAAACGGTGTTTCCGTGCACTGCTCTGGTTCGCCAGAAGCAGCTTAGTCATGCTGGCCACATGACCCGGAAGCTGTACACCGGCTCCCTTGGCCAATAAAGCGAGATGAGCGCCACAACCCCGGAGTCGGCCACGACTGGACCTAATGGTCAGGGGTCCCTTTACCTTTATACCATTTTTGCTCCTTGCATGTTCAGTCAGGATGCCTGAAGATGGCTTTTATGTATTGCACTAGGAATGTTATGGTGAAAGATTAGACTCTTGGCAAGGGATATACATGAGTCCTTCTTACTAGAGGTGTAAGAAGGCATCATTTTCTATTCCACCCTCTATTCATCCCAAGCAGCTGTGTTTCTGTTCCACTGTAATTCGGCTGTCACCAAAAAACGACCCGATTCATCTTGCTCTCTGCTGTGGTGAAATGAAGTAACTTACAAAAATAAGTAAATATATAAATAAAGGACCTACCCACAGGACACCGACACAAATACCCTGCATCAACACTATGCAATAGAACAAAAATCAACATCCTCCCATATCTCCTGCCTCTCTTTTCCTCCAACCACATAATGTCTATGACAACAGTGTCTCATACTTAATGTAAATGAATTGTGAAAAAGACTCTACAAATTGAAAGTGGAGATGCTATATGTACTTTTCTTCCTTGTTTGTTTGCCTGCTTTGTTACACAAGAAAATCTGCAATAAAAACTAATTTTAAGGAATACGTTGGCACAAATGTTATTCCACTCCATTCATTTCAATAAAGGGAAATGCAATGCAGATGGGGGGGCGTAATCAATTATGGATCGTTTGTGGATCGTATTCACTGGATTGATTTCCATTCCGGACAATGGGGGGGGGGGGGAGAGAACATTGTCCATTTCTGCTCTCTGTGTTTTTGTCAGAATTCTCCAACAGCCTTACTTCTAATCAAATGTTGTCTTCCAAGATGACTTTGCTTGAATCAACAGATTAGCTGGCAATATCTTATGCTGAAATATTCAGCCCACTTTCTCAGAAGTAAGTCCCTTTGGAATAAATGAGAAAACACCATCAGGATTAGGCTGCAAGATGATATCCTAATTACGGAAAATTCTTCGCACTTTGCCATCCCCAAAGCCTTTTCTTCTTTCAAGGAAAACTTCGGTTGGAGGGTAACCTGTTGTGCCAGTAAGAAAAAAGTGATTGGAAATGCATTAATGTTCAAAAGTCATCTATCTAGATAATGAGAAATAGTGATCTAGCTGCAATCTAATTACTTTTAAGGATTCTTGGGTTTTGAGCATTCAAGACAGCGACGCCTTTAACTGCAAGCCAGCCATAACCAGATCTGGGCAGATTTTCAGTCTTTTCTTTGTAATGTAAGAAAATGGAATCTTTTGCAACTCAACATGCTATAAACCAGCAGTAGCCCAATTATTCTTACTAAGCACATTCATACCTTTTATTGATTGCCTGTCAAAATCATCTTTAGCAAGCCAAGAATGGGAATTGGGGGGGGGATTCTATATGAAAATAAGCCCCCCAAATAATTTAAGCAATTCAGAACAAAAGCTCTCTGAAGATTATAAAGCCATCCTGATAAATCTTACAAGTAAACCTATGAAAGATGTATCTGAAAATCCCAAGGATATGCCTTCATATTTATATTGTAATGCAGCAAGGGATTTCGCAGGGGTGATGGAAATTCTTGCGGCTGCATCAAAGGGAAGTAAGGTAGGGAAAGGCTATGGAGGAAGGGAAGCAGGCCGGTCTCTCTGCCTTTCATTGGCTAAGCTGCTCAGGAAGGCAGGTAGAATGGAAAAGGGTCAGGTTATAATACTAATAATATAATAATTTATTATTTATACCCCGCCCATCTGGCTGAGTTTCCCCAGCCACTCTGGGTGGCTTCCAATCAAGTGTTAAAAACAATACAGCATTAAATATTAAAAACTTCCCTAAACAGGGCTGCCTTCAGATGTCTTTTAAAAAGAAGATAGCTGCTTGTTTCCTTCACATCTGAAGGAAGGGCATTCCACAGGGTTGCCAAGGCAGGGCCCTCTAGACATTGCTGGACCACTAGTACTACACCCATCAGTTCCAAAAAGCATGGCCAACACACCCTTCAACATTTCTTTGATGAAAATAGCAATGTCCTATTCCATTGTTGTTGTTGCTGCTGCTGCTGCTGCTGCTGTTATACCCTGCCCATCTGACTGGGTTGTCCCAGCCACTCTGGACAGCTTCCAATATATAAAAACATAATAAAACATTAAACATTAAAAACATTCCCTATACAGGGCTGCCTTCAGATTTCTTCTAAAGGCTGTAGGTTTACTTATCTCCTTGACTCAGGGGTTGCCTAACTCCATACCCTCCAAGATTTTTCTGATGAAAATAGGGATGTCCTAAGGAAAAATAGGACATTCCGGGATCAAATCAGAAACCGGAACGGCTTCTGTAAATCTGGGATTGTCCCTGAAAAATAGGGACACTGGAGGGTCTAGGCCAATGGTCAGGGTTCAGGGGAGTGTTAGTGCAGCAACATCTGAAAGGCAACTGACCGGCTGCCCCTGGTCTAGGAAATGTAAGATAACAGAAGCATCATTCTAGGAAGGGAAGAAGCAGAAGGCTAAGATACCAGCAAATCATGAGAAGCCGGCTTAGAACACTGGAGGCTGCAACTTAAGAGGCAGAATGGTCCAGTGGAATGCAGGAAGGAGAAAAGAAGAAAGATCAGGGCTTTTTTTCAGCCAGAACCAGTGCTTTTTTTCTTTTAAAAAATGTTTAGGGGTACTCTCATTTTCCTACTCCCTGCCGCCCCTCAATGAGGCCAAACTTAGATTCTCAAAATGTTTAGGGGTATGCATACCCCTGCGTCCACCCAGAAAAAAAGCACTGGCCAGAACTGACCAAAACTCAAATCCAACACCTCTCTGGTGATGCCATTGAGATTCTAGGAGAACAAGGGAGGTGCTCATGGTGAGTTCCAGCACCTCTTTTTCTAGAAAAATAGCACTGACAAAGAGGAAATGTAAACTGGAACAGAGTAAAAGGATTTGGGGCGGGGTGGAGGGAGAGATAACCTGTATTTGTTCTAGCAACATAAACAAAATGGACTGAGTTTAAACTCAGCCAATTTAATTGGCTGATTTGCTATAGGCAGCACAGAAACAGCGTGGTCTTCACTGGTCATTACTGTATTACATAATGCAAGATATTAGATTCCTCTTGACCTGCAAATGCTGATGAGCTATTATGGCAGAAATCACTTGTCAACAATGCCATAAAATTTACAGGAAGCATTTTTTTTGTATGTGTTGTGCAAGACACAGATAATATTAGCAGTTGTCATTGTTGCTGGATTATCAGTGGTCCAGTCTGAGCTTCTGTCTAAATCAAATGTGAATATGAAGTGGAATGAACTGGAAAGCTATGTTAGCCATTTGCTAACAGTCAAAATGAAAATTTCTGACATCCATCCTCGTGATGCTTAATTAGAGCTATTTTCAGAATGACTTCCGAAACGAAGACATTTCTTTTTCTGCGATGTCGTCCGTCGTGATATCGCGCCTATCTGAGTCCATGCATAATGTGTAGGCAAGAATGTTGTGTCAGGGATTTCCTCGTGATGGCTGGCTATAATGTGACAAACCCAGGGATGGTTCACATGTAACACTAAGGCAAACCAGGGCTTAGAATGAACACATGAGCATGAAGATTACTGGAGAATAGTGTATGGGTGCTGCACTCCTCTCCTGGTCTTTCTCCTAGGAGCCAACTCCTGGGGGCCAAGGGGGCTTTGCCACCAAATAAAATATTTGAGGGGGCTGGACCCCCCTCCTCAAGTTGATGGGCATCACCATTCAAATGGTGTGCATGCACCATGTCATGTGATCGATTATGTGGGGCTAGGCTTACTCCCCCCCATATTTTATTCAAATTGGCACTCCTTTTTTCTTTTTTTTTTACTTTTGCATTCACATAATATGAATTTTTGGGACGCGGGTGGCACTGTGGGTTAAACCACAGAGCCTAGGACTTGCCGATCAGAAGGTCGGCGGTTCGAATCCCCGTGTCAGTGTGAGCTCCCGTTGCTCGGTCCCTGCTCCTGCCAACCTAGCAGTTTGAAAGCATGTCAAAGTGCAAGTAGATAAATGGCGGGAAGGTAAACGGCGTTTCTGTGTGCTGCTCTGGTTCGCCAGAAGCGGCTTAGTCATGCTGGCCACATGACCCGGAAGCTGTACGCCGGCTCCTCGGCCAGTAAAGCAAGATGAGTGCCGTGACCCCAGAGTTGGTCACGACTGGACCTAATGGTCAGGGGTCCCTTTACCTTTACCTAATATGAATTTTATTTATTTATTAAAGTTCTTATGTTACATTATCATATTACATCACAAGGCTTATTATACCATAATTTTCAACATGTATACAAAGTATATATACTAAAAGAAAAGAAAAAGAAGAAAAAACAAGGACAAAAAACTATTCCAAAACCATATATGTACCAACACTTTGGACTTCCTGTCTATCCTGTTGTATATTCCTTTTTTACAAATGAATGTACGCTTATTATTGTATATTTATTTACATTTTATCTAATACATTCCTATATCAATATGTACCCTTGGTCTGATTTCTCAACTCAGTCTCTCTCCAATGTCAATCGAATGCTAGCATAGATAGTGAACCTTTACTGTATTTTTGAACATATATCTTATATCTATCACACTCTGACAAATAGCCTGAGAGGCAACTCAAAACAAAAATTTATGGAAAAATGGGATAGATACAAATTGGCACTCCTGGTCCTTCTCATGACATGCTGCCACATGCAAAGCTGTGGTTTGGCTTAGCTTGCTTTCTGAACTTAGACTCATGGTTTGCCTCCTTCAGACACGTGGTTTATCTGGAGTGAAACAAACCATGAGCCAGAGTTGATATAACACACTGAGCACTGAGCCAAACCATGGTTTAGCTCATGGCTTAGCACAGTAGCAACAGGGTTGGAGGAGCAAGAAGACAGCTGTTGTTTTCTAAATGCACACTGGAATGTATGGCATGTTTGAATTATGGTGCTGGAGGAGACTCTCGAGAGTCCCATGGACTGCAGAAAGATCAAACCTATCCTTTCTTAAGGAAATCAGCCCTGAGTGCTCATTGGAAGGACAGATCCTGAAGCCAAGGCTCCAATATTTGGCCACCTCATGAGAAGAGAAGACTCCCTGGAAAAGACCCTGATGTTGGGAAAGATTGAGGGCACAAGGAAAAGGGGGCGACAGAGGATGAGATGGTTGGACAGTGTTCTCGAAGCTACCAACGTTTGACCAAACTGCGGGAGGCAGTGGAAGACAGGAGTGCCTGATGTGCTCTGGTCCATGGGGTCACAAGAAGTCAGACACGACTAAACAACAACAAGCACATCATGATCCTTATGAGGTGTTTGTCGACCTTTGGTCCTCACCCTGCACTCAGCTCTCATCCGTGGCTCCTAGAGCACCCACACCCAGAAAATGGCTTCGGCTGGCTGGCTAAACCAGCAAGATTTTCTGGTCAATTTTGTTCCACTGGAGCAGGGGTGAGGGACATGGGCACAGCCAGAATTTTTGTGGGGGCAGGCTTTTGTTAGGGGGGGCAGGCTTTTGTTGGGGGAGGGAGAACCTCAGATTTGTATTGATTTTGATTGATTGGGGCAGCAGTTTCCCTTCTGCCCCCCTTGGCTACACCAAAGGTGGGGAACCTTTGTTATATTGCACGCTGCATTTTGTCAGGGGAAGTCTCTCGGCATCAAACGGAACTGCAGCCAAGACTGCATGGGGCAAGAGTGATCCCCACTCTCTTTGCTGCCCCTTTTCCTCTCGATCTGCCAACATCTTTGTCCTCTTCCCCTCCTTTTCTCTCTTTCTGTCCTCACCTGCATTTCCTAAAATGCATAATCAAACAAAAATAAAATTGAAAGGAATCTTGTTGATGCTTACTTGGGAGTAAATTTACACATCAAAACTCCTTGAAATCATTTGCACAGAACCAAGAAGAGGGGTGGGTGGCAAAAAGCCAGAGAGAGAGAGAGAGAGAGATTTTAAAAGGAAAACAGAGGGGTTTGGTTGATCTTATGGAGATGCAGTCTTTTAATGATCCTGTGACCAAATAAATCCAATTCAAAATCTGACCTCAGATAGACAATTGCTGCACATAGAAATTCTCTACAAAAACAAATTCATTTTGCTGGAAGGGATGCTCATTTCCCCTTTGGTCATACAGTTATAATACTTCTTAGGATTTCTTTGTATTCAAATGATATATTGCCTACTTTTTATGCCCTTTACAAATAAATGTGTTGAGGTGTGTGTGTGTGTTTATATGTTTGTTTGTTTGTTTGTATGTGTATGTATGCAAACACGCATCAGGAGGGTGGGGTGCCAAACTAGGTCTTTGATCCATGTGACAGAAAGTCTCATTTCGGCCCTGCTTGGAGATCTCCAGGGGCCAACCTGTCCTGTCATGATGTGGATGAAGAAGCAAGCAATAGATAAGGAGCATGGATAAAACAGGAGAGTAAGTGGTCAATTCTCCACTGGTAAAGAGGTTAATGAGGAGGTAGCTGAATGAATAGACCCAGAGCATCCCTATAGGAACCCTTCAATTAACCTCTTTTGTTTTTGTTACATTCAATAAACTGAAGAGTCATCTCAAAGGTGGGACCAAATTTGTCAATAAAGCAAAATCATTTAGTTGAGATAGATTAATCTAAGGAAGCCCTTAAAAAAATAGACAAATGTAACGTGCGGTACATGGGAGGGAACATTAAATTACTGACAATTAGGTTTCAAGATTAGCTGTGCACCCTCAAGGAAAGCTTCTGATTTAAAAAACACAACAACTTCCCAACCCAGTGGAAATGGATATAACAAAAAACTTGCTTTAAGTAAATAATTAGAACTAATACAACATGAGTAAAATTATTTTGTAAATGAGCCATGCATGCCAGTTGTTTTTTAAAAAAATGATTTAGACACTTTGATGTAAAAAATATTGTGCTGCTGTCCTCCCCCCCCCCCCCAAAAAAAAATAGAGGAGAAGGGGACAGCAAATAAAAGCAAAGCAAATGAATAATAATGTGTTGAGTTTAGTCAAATAGATATAGATATATAGATATATTGCAATAAATATACCTACATTAAGATAAATATGTTAGTGAACAGCATAAAATAAATAATAACAGTAATAATAATGGACAAAATCTATCACAAATCAAATTGATATAAAGTAAAAAGTGAAGGACCCCTGGACGGTTAAGTCCAGTCAAAGGTGGCTATGGGTTTGTGGCGCTCATCTGGCTTTCAGGCCAAGGGAGCCGGTGTTTGTCCACAGACAGCTTTCTGGGTCATGTGGCCAGCATGACTAAACCACTTCTGGTGCAATGAAACACCATGACAGAAACCAGAACACACGGAAATGCAGTTTACCTTGCTGCCGCAGCGGTATCTATTTCTCTACTTGCACTGGCGTGCTTTCGAACTGCTAGGTTGGCAGGAGCTGGGACAGAGCAATGGGAACTCACTCCATCACGGGGATTTGCACCGCCAACCTTCTGATTTGCAAGTCAAGAGGCTCAGTGGTTTGGACCTGCATCCCTTAAATCTCTTTAAATCAAATTGATATAGCCACACAGGGAAATCATCCTTTGGAGAAAGCCTGAGTGAACAAATGAGTTATAAACAGGCACCTAAATGCCATCATTGTAGGTTCATGTAGCCTGATGTTCATTCCAAAGGTTGCTCCCCAAAGGGAGTGTATTCCAAAGGTCAGGGGCTACCACACTAAAAGCTCTCATCTTAGTGGACATATGATAAACTTTAGGAGTATATGGAGACTAACACCCCATCTGCATGATAGACTCTGTTATGTACTGAGTTGAATAGGATCCAAACTGCAGCAGTCTGATTGGTCCTAGAACAATAGGATCCAAATTGCAGCAGTCTGATTGGTCCTAGAACAATAGGATTCAGAATGCAGCAGTCTGATTGGTCCTAGAACAATGCAGCAGTATGATTGGTTGGCAGGAACCACCCAATCATGCTCCAGATATAAGTGAATCCACAACCTGATTGCCTTACAGTAGAATTCCAGAATTAGCCAATCATGTGCAGCCCATTGTGTAAATAATGTATATAAAGCAGATACTTTGAGGGGACTTTCATTCATTCCTCCTCACCACTATGAGCTGAATAAAGAGCATGAAATCACTTTGCGACTCTGAGTATATTCCAGATTCAAAGCGGTATCTTACCATTTTAAACAGTCATAGCTTATCACAAAGCTGGGGTTTTGGTAATTAAGGGTCCTTGGGGTTGGTAATTAAGGGCAGTGGGAGTTGTTTGTAGAGCTACAATTTCCAGAGTAGTACAACAATCAATCCCTCTTCCATGGCAACTCTGGGAATTGTAGCTCAGGTTAAGGCCAAGGCATAGACAATTTTAAATGCCTAGATGGCTAAAAATATTTTAACCTGATACAGCAGATGTTACTGTATGTTGTGCGATAACCAACTGCAGTCACAATTAAGTCTTGATGAAATTATGTCTGATCTGCTAATGAATCCGCTACTAAACCAATCCAATCTATGTCAGGAGTGTTATCTTGGCAAGCCTCAACCATAGGGTCTTCATAATCTTAACTGTTTTCCACAGCGTAATGTGGATTTTAAAAGAAACCGCTCTGTTTGGGGAGATGATAGGAAGCGTTTATTCAACTGGCATGATAGAGACGAGGAAAAGTTGGATTTTAAACCTTCCTGAGCATGCACTTGGTTGAGTTCTGTTTAACTTTAAGATTTGTAATAGAATAAGAAATGAAGTCTCATTAGAGTGTTATTTTGACAACCTGGAGCTTCAAAAGCATCCTCTTGCTCTCTCATTTCTAAGCAGCTGCATTGCATGTGGATAGATTTGCTGGCCTGTTGGTGCAACATAGCTACAACTAATTTAAAGTGCAGTTATCACCCAGCTAATGCATCTGCTATTGCTGTAATAACAGAGCCACACTACTTTAGCTTCCATTATTGGAGCACAATTTGCTTTCATTCCCACTTTAGAATAGATCCCTGACATCCGTTTTAAATATATATTTCATAATTTGCTGTAACAGCTCAGATCCCTACAAATTTATTGCTTTTATATATATATATATATATATATATATATATATACAAGACCCAGTTTTGGATGGAGGTGTTGAGAAACTTCAGAGTGAAATTAAAATGAGTCAATTTGAGTCATTAACATTTTCACATGCTCTTACAGAACTAAATGCAAATATGCAAACAGACTTTGAACACAGGTGGCATAAATCTATGCAGAATTTAAAAGGGATGTAACATACAAGCAGTTGCATTAAGGTTTTCCCATTCAGTTTTCAAATGGCGATACTAATCTTTTTATTTCTACAATTAAACTCCTTAGAAAACACTATTTTTTAACTATTATTGATCTGCTCAAAAACCAAGTATGAATTTAGAAGAATTTTATTTTGGCAAATGACTGGAATGCCAGACACTCAGGTAGTAAATGCATTGTACTTGCACTGGAGTCTGTAGATCAATAAGAATACCAAGAAAACCTCTCATGCCTGAGTGAGCTGATCAAGCACAACATCGCTTCCACTGCTAGGAAGGAATGCTCACAAAAAGTAACTCTGACACTGAGCATTGTAAGGGTTCAAAACTGTGGTGTCATTATAACAGGCTGGAAAACATCTTCCTTTTCTTTGGCGATCACTCGTGGTCGAGTAAGATTGTCTTCCATAAACACGGTTTTAAAAGTGAGTCCGTAAGTGACTGTGGAGGCCAATTCTGGATCCGCACGTCCTTCCAAAGTGGAGACATAGGTTTCCAGGCGGGAGTTGATCATGATGAGGGTTTGCCAAACGTGCCTTCCTCTTAGTGCGTTTCTCCCTTTCATCCTGATTTCAAGTGTCTTCAAAGCCCATAACACCTTTGGTAAAGGCTGTTCTCCAATTGGAGCACTCACAGGCCAGTGTTTCCCAGTTGTCGGTGTTTATACTACATTTTTTTAGATTTGCCTTGAGAGAGTCTTTGAACCTCTTTTGTTGACCACCAGCATTACGCTTTCCATTTTTAAGTTCAGAATACAACAGCAAGCTCCACAACTTGGATCCTGCCATCATCTTGTTGGGTCCACAATACAGAAATGTCATGACAGCAAAGCACACAAATCACAAATCTCTCCTACCAAACCAGAACTGTGAAATGCTCTGCTTGCAGACTGGCTGTGCATCAATGGAGCCATCTAGACACTCCTGCCACTGCCCAGTCCTGAGCTCGCTACTGCCCTGCCCCATCCCAGGCTGGATCTAAAAACACCAAGGATGCGTTTCAGGAAAAACACGTTGTAAACTGTTAATGAGAAATCGCATTGGCAAAAACAGAACTTTGCAGCGCCATCTGGTGTCACAGTGTTATAATGCATACACAATGAATATACAGTGGTACCTCAGGTTAAGAACTTAATTCGTTCTAGAGGTCGGTTCTTAACCTGAAATTGTTCTTAACCTGAAGCACCACTTTAGCTAATGGGGCCTCCCGCTGCTGCACGATTTCTGTTCTCATCCTTAAGCAAAGTTCTTAACCCGAGGTACTATTTCTGGATTAGCAGAGTCTGTAACCTGAAGCGTCTGTAACCCAAGGTACCACTGTAAAGTGCTTTTTCTTTACCAGTCTAGTTGAGTCCCCAGTCTTATCCAGAGAAGGTACACCAGCATCAATGACAGCATGGTTCCATTATTCTGTTCCCACCACACCAGCCACTCCTGACAATCAGTTTATTTTCCTACCACCAGTTTGTATCCTCAAGCACTAAAAGGCATCTGAAGGAACCCAGCCCAAATTGGCTGGAGATTTGGATACAAATTAGAGAAACGAAGCTTTCTCTGAATTCTCTCTGTACAAAACCATTGTTTCACGATGAAACTGTGGCTTGTTTTCTTTTGCCATATTCCTTGGCTTTTTCTTAGCCAACATGTAGTAGTCATTTCACCCTCTCCTCACGGAAAGAAGTGCCAAAATCACAAGACCAGGTTTTGCATCTGTCTCAATGCAGCTGTAGCCTGATTCCAGGAAGAGGGATTGATTGTAAAAACCACTCTAGGAATTGGATATCTATGAGAGAAATGGAGGTCTCCTGACCACTCTCAGCATCCTTAACTACAGGTACCATGCTTCTTTGGAGGAAGCCATAACTGTTGAAAGTGGTATGATATTGCTTTAAATGTGTGATGCAGATGGGGCTTGTATGAATTTGTAGTTGCTTTAAAAATACCAGAAGGTGGCAGCTGACAGATTTATCGTTGCTTGCTGACCTGTGAGTCCCTGATGTGTTTGGCACTGGCCTGAGTTAGTATAACAACCTGCCCCAGTTGATGTAGACACTGTAAATATTGCATGAGATGGAGCGCTAATGGCCCTTTTGAGTCCATGCAGACAGAAATAAAAGATTTCCAAAGAGCTCAGAGAAAGGAATTAGGCTTTTAATACTATTTGTCAGTTTAACCTGCCTCAATTAAAGGTCATAAACTTGAAATGTCTTTCACGCTTTTCTAAAGTTACATTTTCTCGAAATGACTCATTGTTTGTGTGTCTGACACATACAAATGCCACTGTTTCTAATCAGATTTGTATATTGACTAGGAAGGCTTTAGTAAAGTCTTAGATCTGATCAAAAGAGATTGGGAGAGTGGCGTCTGGAAGAAATCATTCTTGTCAGCTGGGGAGCGGGTTAATTCAGATGCAATAAGCATCAAAAGAAATAATTTATCTTTGAGTTTTGACAGTGTGCAGGAAATGAATTAGTGATTTGCTGTATATTTTATTTTATTCCTAGATCATAGGAAAAAGGCTGTGGTTTCCGTGATATGTGGGTGGAGGTCAGATTTACATTTTTTGCTTTGATTGCAAGCAAACTAGGGAAGCTGTTTCATAATCTTCCGGTAGTTTAATTGCTACAGAATCCTTTGTATCTTGTGTCTTGGAAGACATAAAGTATGTCAACAGTAGAAGAAGATACAGCCTTGTATCCAATCAAGTTCTCCTCAGAACTGATATTAATAGGCCCAGATTAGTCACACCTAATTATTTAAATGCGTCTACTCTAAGTATGACTAACACTGGACACAACCTATAAAGAAAAAGGTTCAGAATAGTTTTCTACCAATACTACCTTAAATAAGTATAAACAGATAGCAAATGCCATTTATATACTATGTGTGAGGTAGGCGTGGGAGAGGGAGAGGGGGAATAAATTGCTGAGAAAATCCTACAATTCAATGATTTTGCTTAACATTTTCATTTTTGTAGAATTGTAGAATTTTTAATCCACGTCTGCAGAGAAAATCCTATAATTCAATGACTTAACATTTTCCTTTTGTATCCATCCCTGCCAGAATGACCTATGTTCTATAACCTGTCATTGTTTCTTTATTTTTCCATATTTAACTCAGAATGCTCAGTTATGATAAGAGCTTACAGAATAAAGCTATAATTGGGTTTTTCGTAGGATGTTTCCACGCTCTGTGATACCCCACCCCATGGCAGCTATGGAATGATCTGGCCCATCCAACCAGAGGATAATGATACATAGCTTTCTGTACCTGACTCAGCCAATGCTCATGTTTCTCAGAATAGGCCAGATTTGTGTTTAGGACCTGGCCAAATCCAGTGCCCATATCTAACCTTGTGCGAGATTATAATTTCAGTTATTGTATGAAACATTGTATACATGTTTCAATGCTCTCTCCTCTATGACTCTCCCTGATAAGGTAAAAAGGTAAAGGTAAAGGACCCCTGGATGGTTAAGTCCAGTCAAAGGCAACTATGGGATTGCAGTGCTCATCTCACTTACAGGCCGAAGGAGCTGATGTTTGTCCACAGACAGCTTTCTGGGTCATGTGGCCAGCATGACTAAACCAGTTCTGGTGCAGCGGAACACCATGACAGAAACCAGAGGTCACAGAAACACCATTTACCTTCCCGCCACAGTGCTACCTGTTTATCTACTTGCACTGGTGTGCTTTCAAACTGCTAGGTTAGCAAGAGCTGGGACAGAGCAATGGGAGCTCACTCCGTCACAGGGATTCGAACCGCTGACCTTCCGATCGGAAAGCCCAAGAGCCTCAGTGGTTTAGACCACAGTGCCACCTTCACTTTTCCCCCTGATAGAAGATATCGGACTAACTGGTCAGCTATCAGCTCCTCCTTATTTACCAGCATAATACTCTCTATACTTGGGCATGTTTAGTTTTCTCAACCCTGGTGAATAACAGGAACCTCCTGAATTGGAACATCCTAGTCAAGTCCTCTACCACCACAGAAAGTAAGGTATCCTAGCTTTGGACAGTAATCCTTTTCACCACATTGTGGATCTGAAGAATAAGCATCATTCTATATTTCCCTGAGGGAGAGCCTCACCTGCTGGCTCTGCTCTTCTGCCCCCTCATGTGCTATCAGAGACTTATTCTTTCTGCAACAAAATACTCCCTTAGAAAGTAACTCACATTTTTCATCACAAACTATTTGCTTTCCCTTTTCAGGAGGACTCCAGAAATTGTCAAAGGTTCTCTGGAGGCCTACATGTTCTTCTGCAGACATTAAAATGTCTCATTCAGCTCTTGTTTAGACATTATTGATTTAATATAACAAGCAGGTGAGCAACTCTCCTGGGAAATACTGCTGTGTAATTGCTGTGGTGACATAGGCGGCAAACACCCCCCTGGACAAAAAGTTGTTTAATCATAATCAATACACAGCCTTTTTCCATACTGAAAGCCCTGGGTAACAAAATATGAAGACCTGTGATAGCAGATATGAAGTGATGATTCTTGCACATTGGCTACGAAGCCCAAATGTCAGGTTACTAGTTAATTTACCCTTTCATGTGACTTGCACACTTCTTCCATTATACCACCCTTGTGTTGTGGCATTTATGTGCTCACAGCCTCCTCAAGACATTTTAATGGCAAAATTCTATATTAAATCAACAATTTTTTTGTTTTTTAAAACCAATATCTAGATGAATATAGTATGCCAGAATAACACAAAAAATATATGGAAGAAAATCTACCTCTATATACTCAAAAGTGAAGAGGCAATAGCTAATTGGGGGTGTAGTGATACACCAGGGGTCAGCAACCTTTTTCAGCCATGGGCCGGTCCACCGTCCCTCAGACCATGTGGTGGGCCGGACTATATTTGAGGGGGGGGGGATGAACGAATTCATATGCCCCACAAATAACCCAGAGATGCCTTTTAAATAAAAGCACACATTCTACTCATGTAAAAACACACTGATTCCTGGACCATCCGCAGGCTGGATAGAGAAGGTGATTGGGCCGCATCCGGCCCACGGGCCTTAGGTTGCCTACCCCTGTGATACACTATGGTTTAGTGTGGAATGAACTTAAAACCCCCAAAGTTCACATGCTCCCCACATCAACTTATGGTTGATGGGAGGGTTGGAAGACAAATGTGCAAGCCTATCTAATTTGCAGTTCCTGAATCAATACCGTTCAGACAAACTGAAATGTAACTGAAATTTGAACTTTCACTTCTCCAGATTTTGTGATGCAATTCTCCAGTCCAAATCATGTGTACCAAAATGCAGATATCAGTTTAAATGCATTTTATTAAGCAAAATTCTGTAAAAAAAATAAAATAAAATGGATGTACAAGGATAAATGCATATAAAAAATGCATACTTTTTTGTGTGAACTTAAAAAACAAACAAACCCATGAACTGATGCAGGGGCGAGGAACGCAAACTGAAAAAGATGCATTCATTAATCTCTAGTTGCAAGTATCAAAAGTCACCAGGAATTTGAAAATAATCAGTAGGATCACATTTTCCTTTTCTCTTTCCTGATGGAAGTTCTCCATCAAGGTGCTCAAGGCTGAAACCAGTATAAAAGGGGCCTAGATAATCAATTTTATTGAAGAGAGCAGCAACCACTAACATTGCCCTGAAGGAGATATTTGGGATTGGTATCTGAAGAAGTGTGCATGCACACGAAAGCTCATACCAATAACAAACGTAGTTGGTCTCTAAGGTGCTACTGGAAGGAATTTATTTTGTTTTGATTATGGCAGACCAATACGGCTACCTACCTGTAACTAGAACTTTGGGATTGGTTGACAGTCATTCCAAGGACATATTTATAAGGACTGGTTACCCCCTTGGGGCACGGATGTCTGCCTCTGTCATGGAACATTAATTACCTCTTGGGCAGTTCCATAGTAAGACTGCTGCTTCACAGAAGACCCAGTCATATTGACTCTTCAAAGGCAGCCAGGAATTCACTGAATTCCATAAAGCTTTGGGGATGTTGTTGCCATCCATCTAAATCTCACCAAGAAATGGTTTAATTGGTGCCTTCATTTATGTGTACATTAAGGGACAGTGATGAATGAGGAGAAGAAGAAGAAGAAGAAGTTATTTATACCCCGTCTGGGCAGCTTCCAACAAAATATTAAAAATACAATAATACACCAAACATTAAAAACTTCCCTAAACAGGGCTACCTCCAGATGTCAAGGTAATAAACAACTATCTGACTTTTAGAAGACATCTGATGGGAGGGCGTTCCACATGGTGGGCACCACTACCAAAAAGGCCCTCTGATTAGTGGTAGGTGGTGATCATGATAAATTGGGTATCAGTGTTGCTGCATTATCACTTGTTTTTCCTGCCATAGCACAGAAGCCACTGGGACTGAAGATTGGCCTGAACATCAAAATAATAGCAGTAGGACGTAAGATTAACAGATTTTGATCATTTTCTATCTAATGCCACTTTCTTAGGGAAGCTAAATAGATTTCATTGTGAAATTTTACTTGAGTTTCCTGCAGCTAACCTTTTGCACAAAAATACATTGGGTTCTTTCCTTATTCCTCACATAATATTACTGTCATAACATTCTGAGTCCCCATAACTAAAGAACTTCCAATGTAGCAATCAAGCAGATAGGTTTATGATAGTCTAGTTGCTATGCTTTGTTTATTACTTCTTTGTGTTTGAACATATTGTAGTAAAAAAAACCAGAAACATAGAATTGATTTAAAAGTACAGAAATTAGAGGTTGGGAGCTTATGAATGAGCCAAAGGATTTGTGTCTCAAGAATAGAAAAAATAGTTCCATCCAATTTGAAACTGATTTTCTCCCCATCTTCCTTTAGCATACAAGTACAACAAAAGAGAATTGCTCATCAAATGCTCTTTAGTTTGTTAATTCCATTGGGGATTGCTGATATAATTATACCCCAGTATGATTTCCTCAAAGATAACTTAGGCCAATGATAAACAGCTGAGAAGAAAAATCAAGGGATTATCTTAATTATAGCAAAGTGGTTTGCTATTAAACTAATTGAATAAAAAGTAATTGGATTATGTATGATTTTCAACAGCTCCTAGATTTTAAACTGTAATTAAATTGTCATACTTTTCATTCAAAAGATGGAACAGCTGAAAACAAACTATATTTAAAAACAGAAAAATAGCACAGATAAGTACATCTTAACATCAAAAGATACAACATGAAAGATTACCAGCTAGTTCAGTTTCTCAAAATGTTAAATTAATGCAACATGTGTTAGAATCAAGATTGCTCATGTAGGACCTTTTCAAATATTACTACTTGATGAGAAATCCATAAGGATTGACTGAGAATCCATTATTCTTAAACAATTAGCCCATTTGCATTCATTAAACACAACCACATTGCCTAATTTCATCTGTTCTTTTGCCTAGTCATTAGCTAAATCTAAACAACTGATAGCAAAACAAAGATAGCAAGATTTGTTGTTGTTTTTTTAAATGTAATCACTGTATATTTCACTTAACTAAGATCTTCAAGAAGTGAGATTGAAATTTACTTTAACAGAGAATATATAATTCCAGTAACCTTCTGTGTTGAGTCTTTCACTTCTTGAACTGATTGGGTTCATGAGATGCTTTGCATGCAAAGATAAATAAAATGAGCAGCTGTTAATGAGTACAACATAAAATATTAAACTCAATTATTGGTAATGGAAGTACAGACTAGCCCCATAAAAATATAAAATTGGTTTTTAGGACAGAAGCAAAAGAAGACAGAAAAACTAATTAAATTACAACAGAGCCAATGTTAAATAAACTGCCTCAATGTTAACGGAATAACCCCTTAAAATCCCAGACAGACTGTTAGGTTTCAGAATTTATAGGAGCACATGTGTGAGGAGGAGGATGATAATAATTTGGGAAGTTGATTGTGCTTTCCAAAGTTTGCAGACAGATGAGATGTTCCTTCTGTGTTCATGGAAATTTTAGGCAGAGCACAATCCTCCTTTAAGATGTTCCATTTGTGAGCTATGAAGAGTGGGGTTCTTCTATATTTAGTTATGAGACAAATTCTGGGGGTGGGGGACAAAAATTACTGGCATTCTTGCAGCCTTCCCACTGTTTCTGTCTGCTGCTGTCCCCCACCACAATGCCCTGGGATGATACAACAACATGAAGTCTCATGGTCATGAGCATAATGGAAAGAGGATCCTGCCTAGCACTGTATTTTCTCAACCAAACTGTCAAAAAAAAAAAAAAACCAACCCTGCAGATTATCCCTTTCTGTATGGGCTAGGAAGATATGACAGGCCTCTCAGAAGGTCGAGTATTTTCAGTAGCTCCAATGTGATAATAGAACCTGGAGAAAATTCTAGGGAGACTTTGGAAGTTTTACAAGGCCTCCAGGAAATGATTCTGCTTTTACTGAAGAAGTACCAGAACAATGGTGAAGAATCTGTGATGGGGCATGGTGTATTAATTTTAGTTTACCCCACCCCCACTTCCCCCATTAAAAAAAATAAAATAAAATAGAGTCCCAAAACAGAATGAAAAACTAAAGCCCAAGCCCCGCCCCCCAAAAAGTGGAATATGTAACAATAGAACATCTTGCAGATTTTAGCTAGTGGTCCACCAATAGCTTGTGTGTTTTGGCCAAACAAAAAACTATGATGTTATGATCTTCTACATTGGTAATGGTAACACTGGGAAATATCCACTCACCTGGGACACTGGGTGGGCAGCCGTTGCCACATGGCATGGCTGCGGTGGGTCCAGGAAGGCTGCCATCTTCTGGTGTGCTGAGGGAGGTGATTGTTTTCTCTGCCCACCTCCAGCCGTGTCGGACCCTCAGGTAAGGGTGGGCAGTCAGAGGCAGGGGCTTGGGAGCTTTGACCAGCCTGCCCTAGCCTATTCAAGAGGGTGGCCAGGTATTGGCCGCCATCTTGGCTGATCGTCATTGGAATAAGGAATGGTTTGCCTGTAACTATTTCTAGGTTGTTAGCCTAACTTATATAGGCATTCATTAATGAATGGAACTCATTTCTAAAAGATGTGGAAAGGAAGATTTCCCAATAACAAGGGAAAGATTCAATTTGCTCACCTTCAAATGCCCTCAGTTGTGAACTGCAACCCACTCATCTGAAAAGTATTACCTTTTAACCAGTTTAAATTCAATTATTACTAGCTAGAACACAAATTACTCTCTTGTGGCTGAACACAACTGGACTTTATGTCAGGGTGCTATATTTAATATATATATAAAGCATTAGAGCTTTACCCATTTTTTATTTTATGTAATCTTCATAAGTGTGTCCCAATTAAGCTGAGTGAATTGTAATAATAATGGGGATATGTACTGTGAGATTCTCAGCTATAATATGATTCCCTAATAGGATTAAATTACTTAATCCTTCATCCCACTTCCTTTATCGGTCCATTCCAGGCTGTATTATTGCCTTATGAAACTGGACAGTCCTGTAATTTATTAATCCCCTTCAGCAATCATCCTCGAGCCATTTATCTCTCAGCACTCCCTTTGCTGTCAATGGGGCTACTCTGGAGGAAACAATTAAGGAATAAATTCATAATATCACACGCATAAGCACAAGCCACATTTTTATAAGCATATGGTACTCAGTTTCTTTGCAGTGGAAGGCATTAATGTTCAAAGGCTAAGGGTGGTTGTGTGTACAGCACACTTCTCAAACCAATATGCAGACAAAAACTCAGCTATCTATCCTTTGAAATTATTACTTCTGATTTTGTGGCACAGTTCTGTAGCCAAACAATGTGTATGAAAATGCATTTGTATTTGCATGAAATGTATATATTAGGAAAATAGCATGCAAAATACATTATTTTCAATGCCACTGAATTTAAAATTCATTATTTAAAATGCCACTGAATTTTCACAGCGATTCTTTTTTTAAAAAAACTGCTGTGGAAAGGTGGATAACTGAATTTAAGACTGAAAAATGAGGAACCAAAAGAAGCTAAAAGGGACAACTGTGATAATGGCTGTGTGGAGGGTGTGTATGAGAGTGTAGAAATGGCTGGACAAACCTTGACCTACTATACAAAGGTAATAACCACTGCAAACTTTTGCGCCACTTCAGGCCCCTCCTGAACACAACCTGTGGCTCTCTATCTAGGCCCAACATATTCCACCCCCTGGCTCTGAGTCCCGTGCAAAGTCCTCCCACCCACCTATTCTGTGGGGACAGAGAAAGGAGTGGAAATACTGTGATTGGCTGCCGAGTTAGTCAAAATGTCATCCTCCATTCAGGCTGTGGGGATGGGAAGGGAGAACATTGGAATAATGATACGAGATTCTCCATTGGCTTCAATCGGAGTTGAAGACATGTATACTGTGTTTTATAGCTTTGCCAGCATCAGAGGACAGCACTATCTTTGAGTGCATAAAGGCTGTAAGGAGACCTGCCTCTTCAAACTCAACCTATTTTTGCCACTTGCATAGGCAGTGTAATCACCAGTGAAAATTGCTCCAGTGTAACAGAAGGCTGCCATAATGGCATTATTTTGATGGTGTACATCCATGACACAAGTGCTTCTTTGGGTTCTACCAGTAGGTATGGATGCAGCAGCAATACTATCCTTGCCTAGTGGGCATAAGGCAAAAACAGGCTTACTCTGTTATTTTGGCATAGCCTTTCATGGATTTGCACCCACTTTGCCAGATAAATGTGATCCACTAGATCCTCAGCACATATAAAGGCATGTGCATGGAGATTTTTTTAAAAAAAACAGTAGAGCCAGAAAATCATGGGATACAAAGGCTGCAGAATCCTAGTGCTCTACTTTTGATTATGACTTCTTTAATCTTTCCCAGTTTGATATCTAGAATTCACTTTAATTGATTAAAATTGTTGCCATCTTCCTTTTTTTTTACCCCTCATTAAAATAAATGGCTATTTTAAAACTAAATTTATATTTTAGATACACATACCCAAACCTAATTTAAAAGGGTGTGAAAATGTTATAGCATATTTCATTGCAAATGAACATTACTTTCAGACTGCTACATCTTGTCCTCTCAAACCATTATTTTATTGCAGTATCAAAGATGAAAGTAAATGATATTTTAATTCTTTGTCCTTCTATTTAATTTATAAGTTTGTGTGCGTGCGTGCACACACGCATGTTTGTGACACCAGGATATGTGACCTTGTGCTCTACCCAAACTGAACTCCTTGCCAATATTTACAACTGAGTTATCGTCCTTCAAAATTGGGATTATAATGAAAGTGCTGGCACAACTTTACTATAGCAGTGCCGCTGTAATAAAATTTACAAGGTGCAATCAAGTCTCTGAGATGTCTAAGCCAGTGTCATCTCTTGATGTATTTCTTGGGAGCATAATGGATCAAGAGACTGACAACTGTGATGATTGTGTTATTGAAATGGTTATCAAAGCAATGCTGGCAGGAACAAGGAAGTCATTTTATTTCCAGCATCCTTTGTTGTCCTTATGAGGAAAAACAGATTTTGTGGGGAGACAGAAAATGTAATTGAAGAGCTTATGTGAAAGGGATGATCCCTGCAAATTTGCAATGTTCATAATTGCAAAACTACAGTGAGACACACTAATATTACAACAAAATCAATTTCCCATTGACTTTCCCATTGAGAGTCAGAGAAATTAATGCATGCATTAGATTCAACTCAAAATATATGAGAAGAGTATAGAGGAATATTTTAATGTGTATGAACAATACAGATTCCTCTTGAATTATTTTTTTTTATATAATTTGTGTCCAATATTCTTTGAAAGAAAGATAATATATTGTGGTATGTACAAGCTTAAGATGGTACTATATCTTTTATTTTGAGCAAATCTTGAACTCTTTGCTGCCTGGCAGTTTATCTATTTTGGATATATTTTCTCAAAACAAAAATATCACCGAAATAGATAAAATGCTAGATGGTGTGGAGGAGGGCAACTCCATACTCCATCATAACAGTCACCATTATAGAAGCAATAATTTACATGATGCTCCCATTATGCAATCAAAGAGCATTCATTAAATCATAGCTGATGTGAGTTTCAGTTATTTTTTAAAAAAAATTCAACAGGAAGGGTAATGCATTTCCACCTTGTGTCAACAGGTGAGTTTGGGTCTACAACCCTATGCAGTTTCCTGGGACCAAACTTTATTGAAAACAATGGGGCTTACTTCTAATTAGTCACAAGCTTCATAGGTGTTAACTTTTGGTCTAGGAGGAACAAAACAGTCTAGGAAGAAAGAAACGACCATCAAACAAAATATACTGTATACGAAGTCTGTATAACAATGAGGTCAAAGGAATAAGATGCTTAGAGAACATTTTAATTCCAGACTGAAAAATGTGTGTCTCATAGAATTAGTGGTGCTAACTCTGGAGTCAGGGAACCCAATAATATGTTCCATAGGTTTTTGAGTACTGCAGACATCATATAATCATATCATAGTCAATTGATTAATACACAAAGAGACATTCTTATTAAATAAAAATGAAAAAGGCAGGAAGAGAGCAAGGAAGTGAAGATCTAATTTAAGTGGATTTTTTTTCCAATTAATGTTTCAAGGTTTTTAAAAAAGCTATATAGGCAGTTATTGAAGGAGGCACAGATACTTCTCTGATCTGCTTCCAGCGTTTATAAACTGGATAGAATTTGGGTTGCTATGTCACAGTTGTGCCCTTGAATTGCACCCAGAAACAAATTGTTAACCAGTGCAGCTGTAGTAAGACAAGTCTGATGGGTAGGGTTTTATGTTGACTCAGAAGGAAGTCCCTCTTGCCTCTCTGTGATCAGTGAACCTTACTCCTAAGCATGTAAACACTGAACTTCCAACTCACAAGTATGTCTCCACAGAGGTGACACCTACTGAATTCAATGGGGCTTGTGCCCAAATAAGAGCAGTTAGGATTTCAGCCTCAGTCAAGTTGCCAAGGACAAAGTCTGAGAATAATGGTCAAATCTGAAATTTATTGAATCTTATTGTTCTAGTTATTCCTATTTGCCTTTTAGACTAAATAGTTATCAGAACAGGACTGTGATTTTATGTGGATTTTTATGCTTGCCACCTTCTGAGGACTTGTCCCTAAAAGGTGGCATAGGAATGTTTAAACAAATCCTGACTTCTAAAGGATGATGCATCTTTCTGAATACTTTCATGTCTCTCCTATCTCCACGCAAGTGAGCACAGTGCTGTAGCACTTCTTTGTGGATTGGTATATCCACAAAGCCTTTCATTTATAAGGACCTGTCCGCACTTACCTTTTTACAAGGGTATAATTGCTGTTTGAGTGAATGTGTAGCTTTCGACGACCTGCACTTTCAGCCAATTGTAGCTGTACATGGTTAAGTGAGTGCAGTTTCTCACTTCTGCACCAATTGAGAAGAGTTCCATGGCAGTAGGAACCCCACTTATGTGCCATGTTTCGTGAATTTAGTATCTGACCATGCAGGCACTTTTGGATTCTAGAAGAATTAAGGGATTTTTAAATAACAATCGCCCGCTGCCCATGGTGTTGTATAGAAGCATAGCAACAATGTCTAGGAATGGATTTCTATGTAGTTCTAAGAGCTTTTGAACCCAAAGGGGCCATGCTTTGAGATAATAAACTGTGAATGAATATTGCACTGCCGCCAATTATTTCTTCTATTTGGCAAATGATTTCTTTTATTCCATGTGCAGCAAACAAGCCTTTATGCAGAAAACGTAATGGTTCACCTACGTATTTCAAAAGAGCTGTTCTGCAGGAGTTATGAGTTTGTAATTAGTGCATACAAATAATGAGCATAACTGATGGATGTGTACACTAAGTGCAGATTACTAACCATAAAATCAGCCCTGAAGGATGCCGCCTTAATCTTTAACCGTTAAAATCCTTCAATAGATGCAACACAATCTAAAATTTGGTAAGCACATTGTAACTCCTGCAGGAAATCAATTGGAGCCTATAGAGCCTGAAACAACTTATATGCACATTTAAAAACTAATCCATATAAGAAAATCTTTACCTTAATAAAAGAGAAACATGTCTGCATCCATTCACATTAGCCATTAAAAGGCACAAGACCAATCCAAGATTCCCCAATGCACATGGAAGTGGCTCCAAAAGGCACCCAAAGCTTGGCGTTTATCCCAATCACTTCAACACACATGCCTAGATTCCATGGCATGGAAGTAAGAAGGACCACTGTCTGCATCCAGTTCCATGCATACACTGGGGCTCTACAAAGCTGGCTGATGATCAGAAGAACTTCATGTGCTCAGGGCATAACCTGACATTGATTGATTGAATACTTGATTGCTATTCCACTTAATATATTAAAAATATCTCAAAGCCGTGTACAAAAAACCAAATCAACAACAGACCATTTAAACACAATATTACAAAAATAAAGTGGCATACAAAAATGTTATATTAGTACAAAGTTACCATACCCTCCAACATTACTCAGATGAAAATAGGCACATTTCTCACACTCCCCCAAATGACCCTCTCTGACCCCACACATGTCCTCCATCATCTTGAGAAAACCCTTTAATCCTGTTTTATTTTATTTTATTCTTGGGTAAATTTACAAAAAGAAAAGCACACACCAACAAATAAATTTTAGAAAGGAACAAGATTAGACATGGGCACACAAAGCATTAAAAAAAAAATTAAGACTCTCATGAATTTGCCTTTCTACAGAAGTACAGCTTATATGGAATTAGCACAATATGAAATAAGTTAAAAAGCATGCATACTAATAGTGATCTCTTTACTCTAAGCTCTGACCTTTAAGTTGCCAAAACAGCACCACCAAAATAGATATGAGAAAATTCAAGGGAATCCTGAGGTTTGCTGAAGACCAAAAAACAAACGCAGTCCAATGAGAACTGAGCATGATTAGTGGGCATGGAATATTTATTGATTTTTGGAGGGAGGAGATGGAAAACCAAGGTGAGTAAAAGGAATGAGATGTTTGAAATCCTGAATGGGAGCACACCACACTACAACATTTTGTTACAAGTCACATTTACACAGCCTACAAACAAACTAACAAAACCAACAGTAGTTAAAAACAATCAGCTTTAAACAGTAGTCTATGAAGCCAGCTTGGTTCAAACAAATCATAGTTAAGGTTAATTGCTGTGGGGGGATTCCTACAATGCAACAATTTTCCATTTACCTAACATGGAAACAGAATCTTCCAATCTTTTCCTTGTGGGTGTACTAAAAGAGGAGAGCAGAGAGAGACCATGAAAGTGGAGAGGCTAGGCTAAAACTCATGAAAGAAAATAGCACCATCTGAAAGACTCTTTAGGGTTTAGAAGACTCTTTAGAAAATGTGGACCTTTTTTTCTATACATCAGAACTAGAAAAATTTGTATGAAATTATCAGAGAAGAAATATTTAATATTATATGATGGGGTATTTCGGGGAACATTAATTTGGAACTGAATGTGAAAATTGATCCTTTGTCTTGGTATGATTCCATTTTATTAATTTGTATCTGCTTTTGGAACCCCAAAGTATAATTCATACTTTCTATTTTTAACTCAAATTGCACTTTCCATATTATTATGAATACACAGGCCAGAATTTGGGGACAACACAGGGGGTGGGGGTGCTTATTTTCCTTTCCAGCTGCAATATCTGTAACACACTGAATGCTGCTCCAGAAAAATTTGAAAAACCCAGCCACTAGGAGCAGTTTTATAGAGGGCAGGAGGAGGGCAGGATGGAAACGCCACGATGAAAGCACAGCCATTAGATTCCAGCCACAATTCTAAACGAGGACTAATTCATAGTGTTGAAATAGTTTTTGTTGTTCACATAACAATTTGTATATTTCACCTTCCATTAATTTCATCTGTGATCAGATACCTTTCATTTTAATTAGCATAATCTCATCATGTACTGAATTCAACCATAATGACCTTGTAAATCAAGAGGAAACTTGCACATCCTAACCAGCTTCAGCAGGTTGCGTAAAAGCATGATCTTAATTAATTTCTCTCATTGCAGGAACAGCCGGAAGGACAAGCAAGCAAAACTTCTTGAGGTTAAATGGGCCGAAGCTTTATTATCAGTCTTGCAACGGACAAAATTGCCAGTCAAGGAATCAAACGCTTAATGAACACATAAGTCAAAGCCTGCCCTGAATGACATCACATGCAAAGTTGGCTTGCAACTCCTAGGGTGACCTATTAATTTCACTAGGAACAATGAATTTAGATTGCAGGTGTTATATAAGGCATTCAAATAGACCAATCTAACCCCATAACATTGTTATGGGTGAGGGGTTCATATCAGCTTTTGATAGGTCAGCTTCTTTTCCAATAACGGGTGGTCCATTGGGACAAGTGCTCCACCAACCTCAGTTTGCCCTCAGCTGCCTCCACTCTTACATCAAATCTGTCCAGGGAACAACATTTGTTGTCAGCTCTCTCCTCTGTGGTCTCACTGTTGCCTTTGTGGACTGCAACAGGTCTATCTAGAATCTATGGGTTGTATCCAAATAATTTCTACTGAGTATAGACCCACTGAAGTTAATGGACATGTCTAGCTTAGGTCTTTCAATAGGTCAGTAGAACTTAATTGGATACAATCATTGGCTCTGGCTCCACCTACCGCTGGCCTCCCTCCCCTTCACGCTACTAGCCCCAATGGGCACCAGCCACTGTCATGCCCACTGGGGAACTGCAGAGTGCTAGCCTGCTTTGCATTCTGGCCTGGATCCCTGGTGTGCTGGGAAGCGCAGCGGCAGGGGACCTTTGCTTTTTAAAGTCTCTCTCCCCTCTCCTGGGAGGAGTGACACTGCCACCCAGTTCTTTCTGACCAATGGGATGCCAGAACCAGTTGCTCAGGACCTTCACATAGGATTCTTCTGCACTTTTTTGCATTTGAAGACACTGCGAGGACGATACCTATTAGATATTAACAATACTGTTAGCTATGAATATAGGAATTTTTGCTGATTATTATTCTTAAGCTTCATTCTGCATTGTGTTTTATTCTGCATTTTAAGGTTTATAAGTTGTTCTCTATATTAATACATGCTAAGTCACTTGAGAGTAACAGTGAACAAACATACAGTGGTACCTCAGGTTAAGAACTTAATTTGTTCCGGAGGTCCGTTCTTAACCTGAAACCGTTCTTAACCTGAGGTACCACTTTAGCTAATGGGGCCTCCCGCTGCCGCCACCGCACCGTCGCCACCTGATTTCTGTTCTCATCCTGAAGCAAAGTTCTTAACCTGAGGTACTATTTCTGGGTTAGCGGAGTCTGTAACCTGAAGCGTCTGTAACCTGAAGCATCTGTAACCCAAAGTACCACTGTAATCAATTAACAGAATCATAGTAATAATATTGTTAGACATAGTACAAGAAAACAACAACAACAAAAACCCCTGGTTATATCATACCCCATTGAATTTAAACAACAACAATCCTAGGAAGACTTCAGTGCTACTACAGAGAATACAAATGAAATTGATTAAACAAATGTCAAGAAAAGCCTACTATAAATTTGGTTTATTATAATCATGATTCTAAAGCTTACTGGATGCTTAAGACTTGTCATTCTGAAATCCTTACACTCTTAGTGGTACCATAATTAATTTAGGTTGCTGAAGCAGGCTTGAACCTTAGACTTCCCTAATGATAGAGATTTCAGGCCTAACGATTTCAGCTGAGAAAAGACGTAAAAGAGACAACCCATTTTGCGAGCTGCAGCTGATTCTCAAGAGCTGAAGAGGCAGCCCAGAGTCACAAGTATTGATCTTTACACCTGGAGATAGGAGTAGCTGTATATTATTTCCCATGAGATAACAGGAGGCATGGGAGTAGAGTTAAGAGTCTTAAGACAGCAGACAGTGAAAGAGTGTAGTCTTCCACATTGCCAAATCAAACCTCCCGGCATTTTGCTGAGTTTGGATTGCCTCTTGATATAAACATATGTCTCGGAAAACAATTATTACAGCTGCCATGAGTGCTGTACTGCTGAGAAAGGGCCGAAGCCATTAAGTGACTACTGTCTGATGACCCGCATTAAACCTCACTACAAATAAGATGGTTTGGGTTCTTTAGAGGCGGCATTCATTGGCCGTGCCTGCACTTTTGGATTGTTAGGCTCACTGCTTTGGCTGATGCAGGGAGAATGACAGCTCCGTAAACTGCTCTCCTCCCTAGAGGAATAAGTGAGCATGCTGCTGCCTTCTTCATGGATACTAGTCTGAGCATCAGCTATAACTTGTATATGCCAAACAAGCTAGCTTGCCTCTAACTGTCGTGATTGACAAATCTCAGACTCTGCAATGTATGCAGAATTCCATAAGGTGATCAATAGAAATAGGCCAAGTCTGAGGATAATCCTTGAGTGCATGAAACTCAGAGTTCCCTACGTGCTCTGTGATAGCTCAAATGTGGACCTCCTACTCCTGTGTTAAAGAAACAGAGAGCCAGAGAACAACAATAGTAAGATGCAGCAAACCAGAGGAACCTTTCAAGTGAGGTGAAAGTTTGATTAAGCACACATGACAGGGCATAAGTAGACGCCGCTTCTCCAAAAGAAAAGATGCACTTGTCACCCCAAAAACATATACGTTCAATAAAATCCTAGTATAATCAGTCATTTTATAATATATACTGAATATCTATGTTTTATTGAGAGTAAGCACATCAACACTGACAAACGTGGCTAAGTCAGTTCTGCTCATTTCCATGGATTTACTCTTCTTAATACTTAGTTGAATACCAGCCTATATATCTATTTCCATTCTGTATTTAGTTTTCTAGTGTCTTTGTTGTGTAACACTTCATAAACCTTGGTTGGGAAGTGATTTATAAATTCTTCAAGAATAATATAAATAGAATGCATCTTTCCCATGATTTGCTACAGTGATACGCAAGAAGCAAAAACAGATTTACTTTTTTATATAAGAAGTTATGGAGAATTTTTGTTTGTTTTTTGCATGTGCACTGTTCATCTCCCCAAAACTACTGTATTTTGTATTATCAGTGCGGGCGGGGGGGGGGGAGAAAGAGAAATGTTCACCCCCTGTTCAAGGTGATACTAACACACACACACACACACACAAACACATACACAGCATCACCATTGTTGTCTTCTTTCTTTCTTGAGCCTATGTGGTACAATAAATCACATCTAAAGGTGGTGATTAATAATGAGACACTTCACAGCAAAGGATCCGCAGGAAAAAAAAGGCAGAAGAAGAAGAGGAAATTGAGCAAACAGGCAGGGTTATCTGTCACCAAATGACAAAGTTCAAGTTTAAGAAGCAGCTTGTCAAATACAATCGACTGAACGAGTGATAGATTAGATCTTAATAGCACTAAAAGTAAGCTATAAACCATTGCCTTCTCCCGCAACATAAAAGCCTCTCCTTTAAACACTTGATGATGAAATGCAGTAAAACAAAATAAAAAATGCTACCTGGACGACTAGTAGCGCTTCTTTTCTCGATCCTGAGAAAGGGAAGAGTGTTAGCATTTTGTAATGCTTCAGTTCCGCCAAGGTCAATCTCATATTTTCCTTTGTTATGAAAAAGTGGCTGAGATCAATCTCACGCCTTTCCTAATTCTAAGACTATTGCAAACATTGCACGGATCCCTTTCCAATTTGCAGCTCTCCTGATAAATAGGCTGGTGTCAGCCCCCCCCCCCCCCATACCAGGTGCTCTTCTACAAATTTCACTGCTCATTTTTCTTTCCACACTAAAGGTGCCTTCAAAATATATATATTGGAGAGAGAGGAAAAAAATGGATATCTGACTTATACTTCCAGTCATCTCTCTCCTTGGCCAGTGCAGCCTTCTAAACTAAGTGCCAGTGCAGCTCTAAACTGGTGCTGGCTATCTGCAGGCTTGTCTTCGGCTCAGTGCTTCACCTGCTGAAAAGTGGCAATTATGGCCAGGACATGAAAGTGTGTGTGCACATGGGTGTCTCCTGCTGAGTCTCTCCCCACTCCTGTGTGTGTGTGTGTAAGGTGCATTCCACCCTCACTTTCTGCCAAGTTTGTGTATGTGCATTGAGGCAGGTTGTTTTCCTGTCTCCCACCCCGCTCTGCTGACTGTGCGTCCATGCATGCTGATGGGACGCGGGTGGTGTTGTGGTCTAAACCACTGAACCTCTTGGGCTTGCCGATCAGAAGGTCGGCAGTTCGAATCTGCACGACGGGGTGAGCTCCCATTGCTCTGTCCCAGCTCCTGCCAACCTAGCAGTTCAAAAGCACGCCAGTGCAAGTAGATAAATAGGCACCGTTGCAGTGGGAAAGTGAACGGTATTTCTGTGCGCTCTGGTTTCCATCACAGTGTTCCATTACTCCAGAAGCAGTTTAGTCATGCTAGCCACATGACCTGGAAAGCTATCTGTGGACAAACGCCAGCTCCCTTGGCCTGAAAGCAAGATGAGCACCGCAAACCCATAGTTGCCATAACCGTCCAGGGGACCTTTACCTCTTTTTTTTTTACCCAATTATGCTGGCTTACCCCTCCCCCCCCCAAGAGTTAGCTCTCTCTCAATTCAGTCCTCAGACTGGAAAATGTTTGCTACCCCTGTTTTAAAGTTATTGACAGCATTTACAATCAAAGACCTTGAAAACCTAGCATGGATTCAGTAGGCTTTACAAGCCAGAACCTGTTTAATATCCTGGCACAAATGAAAGAAGGGTTATTATTACCCAAAAGTCGGAGGAAAGGAAAGGATCTTCAATACATAAGTGTTCTCTTTGGTGAACTACCCTTTGCTGGTCAGAATACAGTGTAACTAAACACCACCAGGGAGTGTGTTATTCAAGTATACAGAGGAAAACTCAAGAAATGCATGTGTTACCAGTGGAACAAATGCAGCAACATTCCCAGCACTTTCAACTGCCCATCATCACTGCCTTCCTGCAAAAGTGGATCAATATATACTGCTCATTGCGCATTCAGTCCACGGACTTCACCTTTGCTATTGAAGTCTGTTATTTGATAAGGGAAGTGCAAAGGTGCCCTTCTCCGTCCGATGATAATATCTCCCTAACATTCCACTATCAAATTTACTTCTGTCTTAAGCCTAGAAAGCAGTTGTCTGCTTAGAGACAACCATGCTCTTGCACTGCCCCCATTCCTTTCAAATGAGCTTGCATTGAGAGACGGGGAGGGGTCCTTGCACTGCCAGAAAAGTAACTTGCCTTGTATGTGCAAGTATGAGCATTCACCCTGATTGGTTGCAAAGAGATTACATGACTCTATTTAACGAGAATTCACTCTGATTTGTTTGTGCTAGACCAAGTTGCAGCAAGGCTTAGCCCACACTTCCTGCTGCCTTCTCCCATCATTTTCTTATAGCAAAAATTCCAATCTTTTGGGGAGCTGGGCTCATTGCACAAAACCTCGATGCAACCGTAATTGCACAACCCTGAATTTTCTGGTTGTGTGATTTCATTCCACCCAGTGATACTACCATGATTTCCATATATTCAGCATAAAAACCGCAAGGTGCTATTTTGCATTTAAGAAACCCAGGAAGCTGCCATTGTCTAGCCAGGGGGTGTATCTAGCCCAATGTTATCTGCTCTGACCACCAGCAGCTTTCCAAGGTCTTTTCTATCATCTGCTACTTGATCCTTCCCAAACTGGAGATGCAAGGACCTTTTTGCACCAAAAGCCCGCTTCGTACCACTGGGCACTGGTCTCTGCCCCATATTAATAGCCACAATAAAGAAAGATGCACTAAGCAAGGCTATCAGCATTGCGTGACCAGGAGGCGACAGCCCCAGCCCCCAGGGATCATAAAGAAGGATTAAAGACTCTGACAATGTTATATGGAATTAAAATTAGGCCACAACTTTATTAAACTTCCAAATGTAGGAAGACCTTGGCTTAGGCCTTGGGCTTAGGCCGGGGGGGAACTGGGGCTCATCAGGATAAATGGGATATGAGGGTGCTCTGCGAGACGTAAGTGTAGCAGGCAGCCAAGCCCATATCCCCACACACAGGGTAGTTCACTGACGAGCTTTCAGTGTATGACCAGTGACACCCATATATATAACCCTTTTAAGAGGGGGACCCTGGAATTGCCGTCGCAGGGGGGTGAGTCACCACTTCACACACACACACACACACACACACTGCATAAAGGGAAGCAAAGACTAAAGGATTCCACCATAGGCCATAATCCCCAAAGTTGTGATGAATTACTACGGGGAAGACAAAACCTGCCAATGCAGGAAAATTTCTTCTCCTTCAACAGCAACCAGTCAAAGACCGTAGCAGCGCCCACTAAACAGGAAGAAAAAGTTAATCTGCAAACAAGAAAACATTAAATAAAGGGAGAGTAGGGAGGGTGAATCTCCAGAGCCGACTGCCTGGCTATTGTCGGCTCCACCCCCTATTTATAAATGGGGCTAGCCCCACCTCCCAGCAAGAAACTTGATTACTGAGGCTGGGAGTGAACCTCCAAAAATTAACACTGAGAGGCAAGCCAGCCCCTGTTTGCCAGTAAGCTCCCTGGGAACTGTAGCACCATGTGCGATACCTCAAAGGGCACCCACCAAGTAAAGTGTGAGTGCTCATTACCCTCTGGATCCACTTTGCAACTTGGGCTGGATCTACACTTTCCTTTCTAACATTATTAGAATGATATTACACATACCATTCTAAAACATCACAGGGCATACTGGTAAATTTAAAAATTCCTTACCTTGTTTTCTCCATAAAAATACTGTTTCCCTACTGCCGGTTCTTGGTTGCTCTGCAGCGCCCTCTGGTGTCACATTTTAATAACAGATTATGAACGTTAAAAGTAGGACATAATGTGTCCATCTACTTTATGAGAAACCATTATAAACCATGAGTTGGGATCCAGCCTTGTAGTCAGCCCTTCTTGAAGATTATGTTTGTGCAACCTAGGACCCACATACCTACGGGACCGCCTCTCCTGGTATGCCCCGTGGAGGACCTTAAAGTCCACAAATAACAACACCTTGGAGGTTCCAAGCCGCAAGGTGATTAGATTGGTCTCAACTAGGGCCAGGGCCTTTTCAGTACTGGCCCCGACTTGGTGGAACGCTCTGTCACAAGAGACTAGGGCCCTGCGGGACTTGACATCTTTCCGCAGAGCCTGCAAGACAGAGCTGTTCTGCCTGGCCTTTGGTTTGGACTCAGTCTGACCCCTATGTTTCCTCCCCTTATGGTTTTGATCTATGGGCTATTTTTAAAATGAGGCTGCATTTTAAATTGTATTTTTAACCTGTATTTTAGATTGGCTCCCCCCCCCCCCTATTATGTTTTTATTGTAATTTTACTGATGTTAGCCACCCTGAGCCCGGCTCTGGATGGGGAGGGCGGGGTATAAATTAAAAATTATTATTATCATCATCATCCTCCTCCTCATCACCACCACCATCATTGAGTGCAAGAATCACAGATTCCTAGAACTGTAGAGTTGGAAGGGGCCCCAAGAGTCATCCAGTCCCAGTCCCTGCACTACAGAAATCACAGCTCACGAATCCTTTACAGATGGCCACCCAAACACTGTTTAAAAATCTCCAATGAAGGAGAGTCCACCACTTTCCACGATAGTCCACCCCACTGCCAAACAGTTCTTACCACAAGAAAGTTATTCCCAATGTTTAATCGGAACCTCCTTTCTTGTAATTTGAATTAATTGCTTCAGGTCCTAGCCTCTGGAGCAGCAGAAAACAAGCTCGCCCCATCTTCCATGCCCTTTAGGTATTTGTGAATATCTAAATAAGTGAATATTTAGATATGTGGCTAACATATCGCCTCTCAGGTTTCTGCAGGATAAGCATACCAGTTCCCTGATTGCCCCTCAATTCTGCCTCCACCTTCCTGGGGACCCCTCTCTGTACTCCACAGCTCTGATTCTCCAATACTGAAATGTCATCCTGTTTATACACCTTTTGAGAGAAGAAGGAGAGTTCTAAAGTATCCTGATCTTTTGGGAGATGAAGGCTGAAGCATTTGGGTCTTTTGAAGCTGCCAACAGAACAGCAAAGCTGGAGAACTGAAGGGTCCCGGCAAAACTAGATGTAATGCTTAAGTAGAGAAACAACATTTTCTCATCAATTGCCTTTGATTTTTTTTTTTTTTTTTTTTTTTTTTGCAACCACAGCATGGATAATGGATAATTAAACTGCCACCTAAGAGAGCGATTCCACTTTTCTGAATATACCACATATCCCATAGGAACCCTTTGAAAACAGCATATTTTCATTTATTTGAAATTAAAATCTTGAGGGATACCATTAGACTCGTAAAACAGAGCTTGTTACCTCTTACTGTTACTCCTTGAGAGGGATCTGTGTGCTCACACGTATGGGAAATGCACTAGCCGAGACCACAAGACCAGATCTTCTGGCAAGATTAAAAAGATCTGGGAGCACACTCTCTCTTTTTTTGCCCCTGGCTTAAATGGGGTAAGAAGACATTTTCCTCCTCAGTGCTAGCCATTGATTAGGACAGAGTGTCCTGTATATTAGAGGAAAATAGATTCATGCTGGTACTTGAAGCCTTTGCACTCATGCTTAAGCACTCTTAACGCAAACAGCCTGTCTATTAATTTACCTTGTTATTGCTCCCTGTCTCTCACATCACAGAATGTTGAAAGTAGCATGCAAAGATGGGATAGATTTGTTCTCATCTTGAGCTTGAGTCAGTGCTTCCCCCCCCTCCTGTTCCCAGCCTTTTCACCTTGTTTTTAGCCAAGTACCAGACTTTTAGAGTCACAAAACAAGATTAGAACTTTGCTTGCATGTTTCTAAAATGACAGACCCTCCAAGCGTCCCAATTTTCCAGGGACAGTCCTGTATTTACAGATCCTGGGATGTCTCACTTTTCCTTAGGAGGTCCCTATTTTCCTCTGAGAAATGTTGGAGGGTATGAAATGATATATTGTATAGATTTGAAAAGTTGACTAACTGGTTAGAAGGATTCAGCCAAAGCCTACAGCCTGAGCCAAATCGGGTCTATTCAGGGGGAAACTGGGCCTTGTTCGAGTCTGGCTGAAAACACTGTCTGAAATCTTTTTGTTAACTCAAACTTTTACATTGAGAATTAAACATTGTACTTATTGAGGAACTGCACGCAAGGTAATCTGCATAAACATGCTAGGAATGTATTGTGGGTACTTTTGTTATCATGTCTCCCTGTTCCCCATTCTCTCTCCATTCCTTAGAAAATTACTGCACATTAGTTCAGGTGTCCATCAGAACTGTCTGCAAATGTAATCTTGTTAGAAAAGTGAAGAGGTTCCCTGTTCTTAAAATATGAATTTTCCAAGCACGGATATTTCAAGGAGCAAGCTGGCTCTTATTAAAGCAGTCAGCATTGTGAAGCTGCAGGCAGAGTAAGACCAGCCTAATGGCTTCTGTGATTGGCACTATTAATGACTTCTTCTGTCTGTTCCTGCTCAGCCTAGCATGTACTGCTATGCAGCAGACTCCATGATTCCCCTTGGTTGACAAAAAAACCCCTGTTGAATTTAAAAAAAAAACCCTCTTCCTTTAATATGGCAAATCTCCCTAATGCTCACACAGAAGGACTTGAATTCCCAACAAGCATGCAGGGGATGTACTCAAAGAATATAAGCAGAGGGGGAGCTTTGATTTCAAGAGGTTACTGCTTTGTACAATTATTCAAAAGATATTATTTCACCACACAAGGCGTCCAGTAAAGCACAGCACTGGGAGCAACTGGACATTTGAAGGATGCCAATTCTATGTGCAAGAAAATGAGATTGTGACAATGATGCGGTTTGGACCGTCGGCACAGCAACAAGGTGAGGGAGTAAGGAAAAAAGAGTCGAGGAGTTTAAGGAAGGGTTTTATAGGCACATAAAGTATTTCAGGAAAGTCTTGGTAGCAAAGAGAGAGGTGTGCAAAAAGCATCAAAGGAGAATGGTCTGGGTGGGCTGTGATCACAGGGGAAATGAAAGGGGAGAATGAAGAAGAGATGTCAAGGTGGGATGGGGAGGTGTAACAAACTAAATGAAAAGCTCCGGCAGTCAGGAAGGGATTCTAAGGCAAGACCAATATGGCAGGGAAGAGGAGGCAAAAGGAAACAGAAATCTATTGGGGAGAGTTGACATGATAAAGACACTCTGGAAAGATGGGAAAGACATTGACGATGCTCAAATGGTTCCAGATTCTGTTTCTGGCATCTCCAGTTAAGAATGGGAGAGATACCTTGCCTGAAACCCTGGAATCTAGTATTTGACATTCTGTTTCTGAAGAACCTTTGGCATTCTTTCTTCTTCTTCTCCCCCCCCCCCCGTTCAGATGTTTCCACAATTATTTAGTTTAACCTACCTATACGTACCAGCTCTACGCAGGAATCGGCATTGCTATCCAGCAACTGAGATGCTTAATGCTTAGCATTCTGCAGCTATATGTGCATTGCTGATCTCAAGCCAGAATGAATCATTTTGCAAAGGCTGATGTGCCAGTGCCTCCTACGACACAGCAAAATTGAAGGTGAGAGTTCAAGTGCTGCAATTTCAAACTATTGATCAATGATCATCTCTGGCACCCTTGGGTTAGTCCTGTTGGCATATGGCAGGCAAGGAAACCGCTAAGGTTAAGTATGAACCATCAATTTCAATGTAACTCTCGCAAGCTGCTGTTCATAAGTTGACTATCTAAACTCTTGCCTTGGTTGCTTTCTCTCCCCCACCAAACCTTTTCCTTGCTTGCCTCTTATCGCAGCAAAACCTACCGCCAAAAGCATGTGTTTGAATTCCATCAGATGGAGAAACGTAAATGTTTGAAGAGCATCTTGTCTTAGAGAGCATGATGGTCGCATTATTACTCTGCTATATAGCCACCATTTTTCTGGCCTGAGTAGTTCCTAAAGCTGCTGAAATTCACGGGGTTAGTACAGCAATTAATCAGAGGAAGCTTCTACCAGTTGCCAGACTCTTTGTGCTAGCAAAAAAAAAACTGGAGGAAGGCAAGCTGCTCCCTAGGTATCTCCCATTCTATCCACAATCATTTCTTGTTCTGATCAATGCAGGGAAGCCTAAGTAGCTTCGTCATTCATGTAACAAGGTCATGCATATAACAAGGCAGCAATCAGCATGGGTCCACTCTGAACTGACAGTTGGCCTGTTTGGCTTTGCTCAAGGAATTCTACTTGCCCAAAGGAATGTCTCCTTCCTCTCCTCTTCCCACAAAAAAATAAAATCCTGTCTCCCACACAGGATAATCCAAATTCTCACTTCAGGGGCAGGAAACCTCAAACACACGCCACTCTTGATCTCCTCCGGTGTCTCACCCTGGAAATGGCCTGGATAAAAATATGACCACAGACACACATGGGAGGAAACATACTAACAATACCACACGTAGGAGCTCTATTTATTTTTAAAAGTGAGAGAGTCCTCAGCCTCATCCATAGGAGCTGACTCCTAGGGGCTGAAGTCTTACCGACCCCCAGTAAAAAAAAATGGGGGGGGGGGGCTAGGGGTCCCCAAAGTTGATGGGCATTGCCATTCAAATGGTGTCTGTGTGCACTGCATCTGGTGATTGATTATGTGGGATGAGGTTTACCTAGGAGCCCTCTGCAATATTTTATTGAAGTTGGCACCCCTGCAATCCAAACAACCCCCAGCAGACTTGGCTTTTGTCATTCCCTTCCCCAGCACCAATGCAAATTTTGCTGATTTTGGGAGTCCTGGGCAGCTGCAGACCTGATGTTAAATGCTTCCTTTCAGCCACAGGCTCTTGGAGACAGCTGCTTCTGCAAAGGGATCTGGTTTTTTTGTTTTGTTTTGTTTTAAGTTTGCACATGTCTCAGCTAGCTGCCTCCATGCCATGCACCTCATTTGGCGGCTGCATTCTAATTTAATTTAGATTGCAGCCCTCCAGATGTTGCTAGAATCAGCTAACAGGACCAACAGAGATGATGGGACTTGTAGTCCAGCAACATCTGAAGGGCCATAGATTCTCCATCCCTTAAGTGTCTGAAAAGAAGCTGGATCCTGTGGAACAACAGTGCTAGCAACTCACACTAAAAGGACAAAATAGGGCCAATAATTTATCAGGGACAAGTCCCCGGAAACAGGGATTGCAATGGTTGGAGTATATAGAAACCAAGGCCAGTTGTGCTTTGCTAGCTAATTTGCTACTAGTTCCAGAGGTTCCTGATAGGCAAGAAGTAGGATCTGACCAGTTGTTTAAGTTTTCCTCGGAATTGATTTGCTTTGCACCAGGCAGGCCTTGCATGTTGGCTTAACGTTCTGGAATTCTGCATCCAGCCTTAAATTTGCCACTCTGGCCTGAGATCACCTACTGCTCAGCCTCACAATGTTCCTCCACTCTGTTTTGCTTAATCCTGCTGCTGATTTGTCAGGGGGAAAGTAGCCTGACCTGCTTCTGTGCTTTTTCAGCCATTTGATCTGGGGCAGGAATCAGTAATGTGAAATGTTTCGTAACATGGTGCTAAGCATTATCACCCACTGATGCCTGCAGATCAAGCTGCTATTAAAGGCACAGGAGCAAGGAGTGGTAAAAAAGAGAGCTGGCAATGCTACCACTGGTCTTACAGAAAGCTGTCAACATGCCACTCCGCAGTCTGTTCCTGTCAGGGCTGGAGTCAGATGCAGGTCAGCACAGAGAAGCAGTTGCCAGTGAAGTTAACTCTTTATTCAAGAAAACGGCATACAACTCAGCAACATTTCCCAGTAGGTCTTGCCCCTATAGGGCAGTTACCGGGACTGAAGGTCCCTCCCTGCCTTCCACAATCTCTAAGGCTTCTCCTCTCCCAGATGTTTGCGTGGCGAGTTCCCGCCCCCCACCAGGATAAATAAAGACACAAGACACCATAATTTAAGGTTAAATGGGCGAATTAGGCCACAACTTTATTGAATTCAGGAATGAGAGGCATTGGCTTAGGCGTTGGTCCTATCGACTATCCGGCTCCAGCCCATTTGCTGGAGACACAGGAAGGGTTAACACCATAGAGGGGGAGTCTCCTGCTGAGGCACGTCAACTAGGAGCTCCCCCGGGTCACCGCTCTGGGGTGTGCCTTTGGCCCACACCTCCATAGGCTTCGGACAGGGCCATGCCCCCCGGAGTCCTTTATCAGACCACCCTTCATTCACTGGGGGGAGGTGATGGCGTTCCTCCCCCACACACATCCTCTTAACCCCTTCTTACCAATGCCTAACCGCCACACGAGCAATCGCTCGCCGCCAATACTCTCATGCCTGAAACCAATCACTATATCCATCAGCCAAACATCATTTCCAGCATCCGATAGATGCACGCCAGCGAAAAGAGGGTGAGCCCCCTCTGCGCCAGCCCTAAATAGGGCAGGCCATGCCCCCCCAGCCAGCCAATTGGCTGGCTGGGGGGGAAGACGCACCGGGATTCCCCTGTTCTTGCAGGGGCTGAAACCAGCCCCCGCTCACGTGGGGGTGGGCGTGAAGCCCGCAACCCCACCTCCTGGGCAGGCCGGAAGTGGCTTTCCCAAACAGTCTCAAAATGCATCTGACCACCTCTGGTCTCTGTCCTGTGAGTTATTGGAGACCAGGAGGAGGGGAGCGTGTTGCATCTGGAGAAGGAGAATCTCTGGGTTCTTAAGCAGTCTCTTGACCCCTGACCCCCCTCGGCTTCAGCCTCAGAATCTGAACTGCTCCCGTCACAGGTTCCTCCTACTCACTAAACTCTGTTGTCCCTTCAGCATCCGACAAATCCTCCCACTCTTCCCTCTCTGAACTCTCCTCAGTGTCCCACCACCAATCCCCAGGCTCTGACCTTTCCTCCTCTGGGGCTTCCCTTGGCACCTCCCACCACGCCTTGTCATCCAGCCAATGCCTGACAGTTCCCAACCATGCTGAGGGAAGCAGCCACAGCCAGTTTGAATGAGTGGGAGATGGACCTGAGCGAAGGCAGGTTTGACTCAGGTCCACCCCCAAAAGTGTTGCCCCCATAACTTGGCCATGATTGGCCAAATCAGATTTGAAATGAGCAACTGTCCTGTCACTCTTCATGGCCGGCTGAGCCTGATGACATTACCAGTCAGCCGTGTAGGAAGTTTATTTCGTGGAGCTCCCAGCTTGTCCCCAGCTGCACCGGGCCATAACTGCCTCTGTTGCCACTGAAAATGGTAAGCAGTCTTTGGCAACGTTACTACTGGTATTACAGAAATCTAACAACATGTCAATTCTCAGATCTGTTAAAATACATCACTTAATTCATCATCGGATCTCATACAATTTATACTTTTCAGCTGGTTGTGAAGACATCGACTTTCCCACACAAATCCTCGCAGAGCCCTGAGTGAGAAAAGATCAGTGGTTAAGTGAACAAGTTTACTTTGGAAATTGAAAATAAATATGGAAAGCTCTTTTTATTTCACCTTAGCTGGTGGAATGTACAGCTCAGAACTACAAAGTAACACTGACAGGTTTAATATAAGTATAAGAGGGCTTCTGAGCTGCAGTTTATATTTCAAAGTCCCACCGGAGGCTCCAGGGGACTTTTTTATTGTTCCAATTCTTTCTTCTTGTATTTCATATGACATCACAGGAGACTGTTTATTGGCTGGAACTGCAAGTCAGACATGTGCCAAAACTTTCAAATATAAATGAAATACAGAACATGTCAGCTTTACACAGCTTCCACTACCTTCACAGGGCTGAAGGGAAGGATAAACCCTTTTCACTGTATCTTAAGAGTCAACATTTTGACGTGCATTATACTGCACCAACTCCGGAGAAGTGCTTTGAGAAAGAAAAGGGTTGATTTCAAAAGCACTGCTGAGAATTATTAGCATTGTTTCACCCAATGGGGCAGGGAGAAGGAGGACGTGAACTGAAGGCACAGTTTTAACACAATTTAAGTTATGTGTGTATGTCCACTGTCCACCGACCAATGTCACAATTCAGTGTGTTTCTCTGGAAGAAACCTGGCAGATTTCTCTGCAAACATCCATAGAGGAGACAATGATTTTGGTATCCTGCTGCAGCAGCTGCCTCCTTCTCACATAAAGGTTGACCGATTTTCTCCCCAGGATAAGGAACCTGCAGATGTGCAGTAAGACTTATTAGCTGTGCTTCTCTCCCACAGATTTCAAAGCCCCTTTCTTCATCTTAAAGCCATCCCTTCTGCTGCAGCTGGATCTGATGGAAGTTACACGTGGAGTCTGTCCTTCTCTATAATAAGAAACCTCTTCATAGGTTGTAATCTTTTTTATTAAAAAAAAACTTGAGGAGTTGGTATTCTCTGGAATACCAACAGGCTTTGTTATGCCAAGCAACAGCATGGTTTAAACACCCCACATCATAAATCAACACACAGGTTGTTGTTGTAATAATAGTAGTAGTAGTAGTAGTAGTAGTAGTAGTAGTAGTTTAATGGTGTCTGCTGTTGGACCTCCACCAGCACAAAAGAGAGGATCTCCAAATAGTACAAAGCCCACAGACAAAATCAATGGGACCTGTACACTGTATAAAAGGTAATAAATGTAACTGGTAAATATAACAATACAATATATTATAGCAATAGTACATAAGAACGTATGTGAAATATATCATGACATATGAAAAACAGACTCACACTGTAGCCAAAACAGAAGACCAAAAATGTAAATATCCCATGCAGCTGAATTTAAAAAGAATGTATTGTGAACAAAAACATATATATGCTGTGTTAAGGTGCATAACATTGCATTGAGAAAGAGAGAGGTCACGTCAGATATTTAAAGGTTGCATTCAAATATTTCTTTTAATTATTCATAAAGGTAAAGGTAAAGGTACCCCTGCCCATACGGGCCAGTTGCGTCCGACTCTGGGGTTGCGCGCCCATCTTGCTTAAGAGGCCGGGGGCCAGTGCTGTCCGAAGACACTTCCGGGTCACGTGGCCAGTGAGACGAAGCTGCTCTGGCGAGCCAGCACCAGCGCAGCACACGGAAACGCCGTTTACCTTCCCGCTATAAAGCGGTACATATTTATCTACTTGCACTTAAGGGTGCTTTCGAACTGCTAGGTGGGCAGGAGCTGGGACTGTAAGACGGGAGCTCACCCTGCCGCGGGGATTCGAACCGCCGACCATACGATCGGCAAGTCCTAGGCACTGTGGTTTTACCCACAGCGCCACCCGCGTCCCTATATATATACATATACATGCATATATATGTGTGTGTGTGTATATATATACACACACACACACACACACACACACACACATGCATGTTGAAATTTGTGGTTTTAAATGCAATTGTGTGAATATTTCAATTATATGTTTTGAAAATATAGAAGGAAAAGTGTTTCAGCACAAATGAAATATCAATTTAAAAAAATAAACACACCGATAAAATGCTACTGACAGGAGAGTTAACAGCCAAGGAGTGCTGAAGTAGATGTATGATGAGAGGTTCATTTGCCCATTATGTCGCTGCTTTGATCATTGACTGATCTTATTTTTATCTTTCTTCCTTTATATTTAAAGGACAGGCCTTGAGGGAATTCCCACCTAAAGATAATTCTGTTACTTCTCAACAGGGCAACCAGATCTCCGTAATTAAGCCTTAAATCCAAAAGATGTTTTGGAATATCCTTAAATATCTCCACACTTGAGTCGTAAATTTCTAGAGTCTTTTGGTAATGCAGATTCAAGATTTTGTCTCTCTCCTCTTTTGTTCGAAGGGTGATCAAGCAGTCTCTCACCTTGTTCTTCCTTCCTCCTCTTCCAAGTCTAAATGCACTCACTATCTTAAATTCTTCCTTCCCCAAATCCTGTTGCCAGAAATCTGCAAATTCCTGCGTAAGAAAATCAGCCAAATTATCTTTCTCACGTTCTGGTACAGCCCTGATTCTTAAATTTCTTTGTTTCTCCTTCAATTCAATCATAGACAACGTCAAACCGTGGTCCTCCAGTTGCCTATATATCGGTGGTATCTTCTCTTGAGTAGCAGTTGCTATATCTTTTGCTTCTTCAGCTATCTTTCGGGTCGAAGCAGATTCCTGTAGTAATTTTTCAATAGACTCTGTGTTGGTATTCACCTTCTGTCCCAAATTATTGATGCTTGTAGTATTTTGGTCAATTTTAACTGATGCTTCGGCTACTTGTTTATTTGTTTCAGCTACTTGTTTAGCTAAATTTTCCAAAGATTCATTAATTTTACCAAGTGCCTGAGCCAAAACGTCTTCAGACGACATAACTTTTGGGTTAACTTGTGGAGGTGCAGCCCCTGGTATTCCAGATGGTCCAGAAGGACCAGATGTTGAAGCCCTTCGCTGCAACCCAGTATCTGTCCGATAGGGTCTGCCAGACCTAGTAGTTTTTTCCTGCGTCAACTCTAACTTTCCTCTTCCATCTGCCATAACACTCTCATGAGAGTCCAAGGTCGATCCCACGGCTGGAATTTGTTTTGAAATGGAAAATTCCTCTAGCCCAGTTGTTATTGTAGCAATGTCAAGCCTCCTCTAGGGGGACACAGTAACAGCCAAGGCTTGCAACTTTAAGAAAAGAAAATATCCTTATAAGTCCCCCAATTCACATAAAAACAACAGTTTCAGTTGCACTTAATCAGTTGCTTTAAAGCCAGGAGAAGTTCAGAAACACTGTATCTCTTTTGCAGAGTTAGCTGTCAAAAGTCTTCTGCTTACTGATAGGCTTTCCACAGAGCGGCATTTCTTATCTCGGGGCAGTCCGTTCCCAGGTTTTAGGCGGTGGATTTTAGCTCTTCCCCCCCTTTTTTTTTTTTGCAGATAAATACAGTTCAAACCTTTCCCCCCTCCTCTCCTGCAATCCGGAGGGGAGATCACTTTCCTGATGTTGAGATTTAAATCTTTTTTCAAACATCTTTCGAAGTTTCCGCTTACAGTCTCTTTGCTTTGATCTATTTACAAGAAAGGAAGGCAGACTTCCTGTTTATACCTTCCCGCTTCGGTGCCGAATTAACTTGTTTTTCCATTTAAATCCAATTTAATCCTACTCACGGGTAGTTGCTTTCAAAGTCAGATTGTCTCAGGAAAAAGTCAGCGCTCTCTGATAACGGCTATGCGGCTTCACTCCGTGGAAGAAGCAGTCGACTCTCAGCACCGCGCCGCTCACCCCATCTCGCTCCGGAGCCCTTAAAAGGGTCCCTTCGCAGTTTGGGGGGGGTGCAAAAGGTGCCCGCCGAGTCCCCACGTTCACAAGCTTCACCCGCCTGTGATTTTTAAAGGGTCCCCGCTTCGCTGCAGCGGTCAGACCCGATCCTGTGGAGCTGGTCCCTCAGAAACTCAGAGGGAGTCCACCATTACCGATGGCGCCAACCCGGAAGTCCCTAGGCACTGAGGTTTTACCCACACCACCACCTGCGTCCCTTTAATTATTCATAGCTTCCCTCAAAGAATCCTGGGAACTGTAGTTTGTTAACAGTGCTGAAAGTTATTATGAGATCTTTATTCCCCTCACAGAGCAACACACCCACCCTTCACTCAGCCTATGAATGAATATGGCTCAGGGCATTTGAATACTTTAATTATTTTCCTTTGGTACAATAGGGTCCATGTTTTGTAACCTGGTCTCATTTAACCATTATTTCAACGCTATAAATAGTTCAAATTGCTACCTTCCCTGCATTCACATACCTGTTGTTTGTTTACTTGTGTCTGTTTTTGTTTGACAGTGATCTATAATTTTTATGGACTACGTATATTGTCATCGGGATGCGGGTGGCGCTGTGGGTTAAACCACAGAGCCTAGGACTTGCAGATCAGAAGGTTGGTGGTTCGAATCCCCGCGATGGGGTGAGCTCCCGTTGCTCAGTCCCTGCTCCTGCCAACCTAGCAATTCGAAAGCACCTCAAAGTGCAAGTAGATAAATAGGTACCGCTCCGGCGGGAAGGTAAACGGCATTTCCGTGCGCTGCTCTGGTTCGCCAGAAGTGGCTTAGTCATGCTGGCTACATGACTCGGAAGCTGTACGCCGGCTCCCTTGGCCAATAAAGCGAGATGAGTGCCGCAATCCCAGAGTCGGTCATGACTGGCCCTAATGGTCAGGGGGCCCTTTACCTTTACCTATATTGTCATCAGATCCCATTTGATAACAATTTATCTTGCAAATACAGTGGATTAAATTGCCCTGGCACCATGGCACAACAAATCCTGATGCCAACGACAAACAACAACGGTAATAATAATAATAGATGATGGGGAAATACACTGAAAAGTTGGACAAACAAATGACGAACAGGAAGATACATAAACACCATACAATCAAATCAGGAGGAATGCTCATTTGTTAACTCCCTGTAAACAAACGAGAACAAATACTCAACATAGCCTGGACATAGTCTAACCTAGCATGGTTTTTGATGATACCAGCAATGAGGCCACATAATACAAACACAAAGGCTTGGATCCTAAGATAACTTAATGGCAATTCATGGAAGGAAAGATTCCCTTCACCTCCTTCCCTGGTAACTCCCAACAGTCTGAACAAGGGATGGAGCTTAGAAGGTGCTGGGAGAGGGGACAATTGCACAGCTTCTCTGACCTCTCGTGCTCCATTCTACATCATAGTTGTGGCATCCCCTGTGATGCCCCTACAGCTCCATGACCACTGCAACCAAACTGGTCGTACTCCCCAAATCCTCTGCTAGCAATGCATGATGGGAGGGTGATGGAGCAGGAGAGGGGCAGGCCAATGTAATGAGGGCAAGAAAGAGCCACCACCAGTTTTTGTTCTACAGAACAAAATAATAATGATAATTTTATTATTTATACTCCGTTGCTCTGGCTGGGTTGCCCCACCCACTGTGGGAGGCTTCCAGCACATATAAAACCATCAAATCAAAATCAAAATACCACCACTCTCCTCCCTCTCTCACACTCAAGCATACCTGTGCCCTGGTCACCAGTCAGGGTCATTCTGCACCAGCCTAACTTTTGAAAGGCTCTTTTGGGGAAAGTATTTGAACATCTTGTGTCATTTCCCCCAATAAGTGGGAGTAGAGGAAAGTAATAGATTAATCACACAGGTGGGTAGCCAAGATAATAGCAATGATCTCACACTGTGGAGGCTGGCTGTGAGGCCATGTTTTATTGTAGCTGTCGTATGCCAGCCCCTTTGGCTGTCCTGCGGTGAACCAAACTGCTTTGTCAAAAACCCGGTTCCTTGTTTTCTCACCTTCACACCAGGAAACTACAACAGTCAACCGCCATCAACTATCCCTGTCTAAGGCAATCAATATAAAGAAGCAAGTCACTGGTACTGGTGATTTGAGGGAACTGTTGATATAAATGGTCACAGAGCAAGTGGACGCAAGGCTGGAACATGTTGATTCCATCTATTCGATGCTTTTGGTTAATGTATTTATTTATTACACCACTCCGCCCCCCCCCAAATACAAAATTCGCAATTACTATAATTGACACACATCAAAAAGGACAGGAGAAACAAAAATGTTGTAAATAAATAATTCTGATTTTATTTGGACATTCTGAATAATCCTACCTGCCACAACAACAAAGACACTCTCTACCTCTGAATTGTAATTAAGGGCCAGGGGGATACTGGGCAACTGTACAATACATTCTGTGAAATAGTGATGTTTAAGTAATATTGATTTGGGGCTGGGGGGAATTTTTCAGTTTAAGCAAAACCATCAGAGCACTTCGTCTGTTACATTTTTCCTATGCTGAAAGCAATTCTGCATGGGAAATAGCTTTCACCTCCAGACTGTCAGTAGTTTACAAGATGGACTAAGCAGCATAATGGAAATATATATATTGGCACTCAAAGTGGATCAAAGTGCTCTGACACCCTGGTGCAACAAATGATTTTGCAGTTAGGAAAGTGCTTTTGCAGTTAGGAAAGTGCTTGGGAAAATGCACTGGAAAGTGGGATGAACAAATGATGAAAAGGAAGATGCATAAACACAGCTCAGTCAAACCAGGATAAATGCTCATTGTTGTATAACCTCCCTGTAAACAAGTAAGAGCAAATGCTCAACAAAGATCAAACACAGTCAGACTTCCATGTAAGCACCGCACAAGCAAATCAGATTTAATGCTCAATAAAGAAGGGACCTAAAAGCACCCAACATCGTATGAGTGTATTTCACTACATGTACATGGTGTGCTGAGAAATTGGGACTGACCACAAAATTCATACATGTACACCATGCAACAATGCAAAAGCCTTAGTGGTGTCAGAAAAAAATTAGAGAAATAATAAAATTAAATGTGAAGGTTAAATTTGCAAGAAAACTACGAAAGAAGAATGGAACAACATGTATGCATGAACTATTGATATAACTCAGGCATGTCCAACCAGTTGATCACGTGATCCTTGTCGATCACCCACAAAAACAAAAACAACTCAACAACTCTGGATCTTCCTCCTCCAAAAAAGCTCAGCAACTTTGGTCAATCCAATGGATAGATCACTGCCAGCTTTTTTTTATAGTGGGAGTAGACTTCAGTCTCTTGGGAGTTGGACATGCCTGCTATAACTGTTAAGAACAAAAGGAGGGAAAGATAAGAAAGTTGCAATGCCTTGTGATTAAACCGGTAGAAGCACTGCTGTGTATGGTCACAAGTGCCCCTTTGCTTCCCATTGCCTGTAAATGTATAAACTTCCCCTTTTTTTGCCACCCCTCAGCTACTTGTTGGTTGAGGTTGTGTCACTCTAGCCTTGCAATGCCTAAATAAAGGTCCTGTTTGACTGACAGTCAAAGTCTGCTTGAACCCACAGCGTATTGGGTATTGAATCAGTCTCAGTCTCAGTCAGTTTTATTGCACATAGCCAAAGGCTGCCGCAATGTACACAGAATTATTTGACAATTAAAAGAAAATATACTGAATTGGTAAAAAAAGACTTAAAACATTTATATTATTAAAACATTACGTACTCTAAGGGTATTGAATCCCAATATTTCCCCAACAGTGGGATGTTGTTTTACTCGATAAAACCATAATTTGAATAGGAAATAGGGTATGAATTAGGGTCGCAATCTGTGGTTGTGCTACAATTTGGTGTGATGTCTGAATTAATTAATAGCTTTTATTTTATTAGCAGAATATCTAGGCTTCATTGAAACACAAAGTTATCTGAATGGCTCGCAGCATAATTAACAGCCTAGAGTTGCTTCTTTCATCTCCACAACCCTGTCACCGTACAAAGCAGCTGCTTCCCTTTTGAAATCATTTTTCTCCTACCCCACCCCCACAAAAGATCTATTTCCTACCTATGGAGTGATTATTTACTAGAGTGGGTTTTTTATGCCATACTTATTTGCACACAATTCCCCCCCCCCCAATTGCCATTTCTCTATTTAATCTTGATGAGATGCAAAGTTTATTCCTTCCAGTTCCATTAAAAATATGAACAATTCCTGCTTATTATATGCATTATCCCACACATTGCTATATGTAGAATCTTATATATGCATATGGACTCCAGGTTTCTTAAAGTAACCAGCTCATAAACTGAGGCACAAAGCAATGTGCACACCTATATAAAAATATGTAGCATTTGTGGATAAGAAACCCATCTGGAGTGGAATTTTCTGGTCTGTTAGAAACCTTTGGAATTGTTGGAAATTCCTATGCAGTTACACCAAACACAGGTGTCTACTTATCAGTCCTTCAAGACCAGTGATAGAACCAATTAATTAAGATGGGAGGGACTGTTTGCTCCTTCAAGATGAAAGGGGTGAGTGCTCAATGCCTTGAAGGTTCCTTTAATCAAGCATCGTGATTGGTTACATCAAGGAACGGGCTAGGGGCCAGAGTTTTGTTTAAATCTGGCTTAGGTCATTGTATGGAACATTCTTCACAATGTACTTACAGTGGTACCTCTGGTTATGTACTTAATTCGTTCTAGAGGTCCGTTCTTAACCTGAAACTGTTCTTAACCTGAAGCACCACTTAGCTAATGGGGCCTCCCGCTGCTGCCGCGCGATTTGTGTTCTCATCCTGGAGCAAAGTTCTTAACCCGAGGTACTATTTCTGGGTTAGTGGAGTCTGTAACCTCAATCATATGTAACCTGAAGCGTATGTAACCCGGGGTACCACTGTACTATTGCCTGTTATGCTACTAAACTGAAACCTGATGTTTGCTCAGAGACCTCTTACCTTAACTTCATGTATGCTTGGACAGTTGTTAGAAAAGATAGGATTTGCTATTTTTAAGCTTCAAAGTTACTTTACCTTCTGCTGTTACCAGAAATCTTTTTTTAAACCTTGCAACTTTCTTTCAATAACAGCTTTATAAGGAAGTTTTGCCGTTTGAGTTCCTGGACCTACCCAGCTTGGTTACATTCCAGAAACAGGTCAGTCTCCACAGTATTAAGAAACCTTTAAAATTATTCTGCAGAAACGTAGGGCCTGATTCCTTCATATGTATTACATTTATTTTGTGTATAATTTTGCCTATTATGAGCTGGACTTCTTAAAATATAAACTGAGCTTGTATAAGGAGCTCGGACATAAGCAGGCATTCAAGACACGAGGTCCTCTGAAGCGAGCAAAGCTTGATCAAGCCAGAAGACCAAACCCTGTGCATAAATCCATATAGAACAGATCCATCCCTATTCTTTACCCTCATTCTGCCTATAACTACTTAATCTAGCCTCAAACAACAAAACAATGTTTATGGGTGTTCTCTCACTTTTTTATATAGCGAAGTCATTTAAAATAGGATGGATTAACTCAAGGTCTTTCTTGACTAGAAACCAGCTGGTTACCTGTTCATTGATTCATGAAGTCTATGCCAGCTTAAACTTAGTAAGTGTTGACTGCCCCAGGAGAAGCTTGCCAAGCCAGTTACACTTGGCAGGGTTTTGTGAAAGCCTGCCAAGCCCGAAGCAAATAAGCAAGAAAAGTGAACAGTAATCCTGTTTTTCCCTTAAGTGCTAAATAGATTTTTTTTTCCTAGGAGAAGAAGCGATGTTGTAAATTATGAGCCCCTTATCTAGTATGTTCAAAATACACTTGCCACGAGAGATGCGTGGGTGGTCTGGCAAATACCCATTCAGTTTCCATTTGAGGGCAGTGAGAAAATCCTTTATTCATAAGTTTCAGTAAGCTTACGGTTGGCTCTATAAATAAGCACCAAATGGATTTTGTAGGATGATTTGATTTCCATTTGATTCCATTTTCGAATGTTAGCAATGCTTGATTTTTCTCATTCTCATTTCCAACAAATGGTAGATACCATTTGTATGTAGCCGTTTGGTATTGCTGATCATAAAATGAGAAATTAGTCAAAGGTGATGCCGTAAAAGCAGTTTTTCTGGTTCTAGGTTTTTGTTTTGTTTTGTTTTGTTTAAAAAAACCTCAATGACATGAAAGGGTCATTTTAACAAATCGGTCCAAAAGTGGTGATTTAATTCCCATTAAAATTTTCAGTCTATCTGGGAGTAATGCAATTGGCTGAAAGAAACCCTAATCACCTTTCCTCTTCATACAAAGAAACAAGTTGATCAGTTTGGTTTTCAGTGTCATCCCTTCAAAGAGCTAAAGTGAGTCTCATGGCTGAAATTATGGATCAGGAGGGCTGGATGATCCCTCCCACCCATCACTGCTGTTGTCTGCCAACAAGGCCATCTGCCACTGGACTGCCCAACCTTATTACTGCCCCATCTCCACCCACCCTGCTGGCAACAGCACAATAGCCCACCATTTGACCTAAAGAAAAAGCTGGGGTTGGCTGTGCTTGCCAGCCATAGAGCAGCCACCATTGGTCACTGCCTGGGACTACTGTTGCAGAACTGAGGCAGCAAAAACTGCTAATAGAGTATACTGGGGGGGGGGGAGTACCAGATGCTTCTCCAGCACTGATCAAAGATTCAGGTGCTTCCATGCCAAATATCCTCATGCACCAACAAGACTATTCCTGAAGTAAAGAGGTGGCAATGTAAGGATCCCTTTTAATTTTCCAACGCTCGGTTATTCTTTTCTCCTACAAACTAAAACAGCACTTGGGGATTTCAAAAGCTTTTCCAACTCTGGCAATCAATTCGTGTGGAGGCTCTGATTGCCAGAGTTGGAAAATCTTTTGATGGACGTGCCCAAGGATTAAGGTTTTCTGGGAGATGATTTACAATGAATTTAAAAAGGTATTTAAATATACCTTCTTGAAGAAACCAGAGGCCTTCCTCCTGGGCATAGTCGGCCAATCGGTGTGAAAGAAGGACAGAACTTTCTTTATGTATGCTACAACAGCAGCAACAATACTTATTGCAAAGCACTGGAAGACACAAGATCTACCCACACTGGAGGAATGGCAGATGAAAATGATGGACTATATGGAATTGGCGGAAATGACTGGCAGAATCCGAGACCAGGGAGAAGAGTCGGTGGAAGAAGATTGGAAGAAATTTAAAGACTACTTACAGAAATATTGTAAAATTAATGAATGTTAGAATGATGTCGGATTGAAGTTAAGTGGTTTCTAGCTGTAATGGTATAAAAGAATATGGAAAAATTGGTTTTTAATACGTAAAAATTTAATGTTATAATATATCAAGATTAAAGATCAGGATTAAAAAGGAGGGAAAGGAATTGCTGGACTAACAAACTGAATTGGAATACAAAAGAGGGTGGTATGAGGAGGTCCGGGAAATAAGTAAATGTAAGAGAAGTGATGAAAAGATGGAATTGTTTTTAACTGTTTTTTCTTTTTTTTGTATTTTTCCTTTTTATTGTTAATTTTTCCTTTTTATTGTTAATTTTCTTATTAATGTAATCTCTTTCTTTTCTTTGAAATTTTAATAAATATCATTTTTTTAAAAAAAGGGAAAATCTTTTGAAATCCCCAAGTGCTGTTTTAGTTTGTAGGAGAAAAAAAAATCCTATACTTGCTTACCTAGGAGTAAGGCCTATTTAAATAAAAGGGACTTGCATTTGAGCAGACCTGTACAGGACTGCACTGCATGCTTGCAATTACGTACACCCTTAACTGAAGGCTAGTCCACACTTCCATTTGCCGTGCCATCTTCCCCCAGAGGAGTTTAGCTCTGAATTGGAACAAACAGCAACTGGTTTTTCCACTGCTTGCCATTTGTTCCGATTTACTCCTGAAGAATGGGTTTTCCAGGGGGAAGCGGAGGGGCAAATGCAAAACCACTTAGATTAGAACGATGCTTAGAAAGCACAGTACAAGTGGAAAACTGCACGGACCCATGCTTTCAAGGCATGGGAAAATCAGAAGTGCAGACAGGCCATCAGAGTACATCCCTATGAGCTTAATAGGTCTTTGTTCTCTGTAGATATGTATAGACTTGCACTCTAATTTGTTGTCCAAGGAGAGAACCTAAATGTTTTGCTGCCCATAGAGAATAGGAGGGTGAACCCTGACATGCGGGAGGTTTTCTTGTGCAGGTATATGCTGAACTTTGAGTTGGATGTTTCTCTGCCCAGTTTTTCCTATATTTTTTGTAGTATATCGTGCATAACACGCCTCTACACATTGCTGTTCTGTAAATTAATTAAAGCTCCAACTAGGGTGTGAAGAACATATTGGAGTAAATTTAATTTTAGCTCAAATCGTTGGACTCAAAACTTTTGAGTCAGAAGTGAATCTTGACAGATGTATCACCTTGTGTTACACTGTTAGTTTTTCTAATTTCAGGATAGGTGGTCTGTTTATATAAACACAAAACGATGCACGTTAGTTGAGTGTTTGAAAAGTATGAACTGCTGAAACTACCAAACTCTAGTACTTGAGTTTAAATCAATAGCATTTACAAATGATCTCTTGTGGGCTGATCCCTAACCTTTGGCCAAACCCTCCTGAGTGGATTAGACGGGCCAAAAGTGTGATTGTATTGGCAAAGTGCACTGAAGCCACATTCACACCATATACTTAAAGCACTATGATACCACTTTAAACAGCCATGACAAAGAATTCTGGAAGCTGCAGTTTGTTAAAGGAGCTGAGACCTCTATGCTCCTCACAAAGCTATCATTCTCAGAGTGGTTTAAGAATCAACTCCTCTTCACTGGGAGCTCTGGGAAAGCCTGCTTACTGACTCTGCCAGTAGACAGCATTGCTGATGGGCGCAGTCACAGACAATTCAAGGGCAGATCCTCTCATGCCGTCAACAAACGATGAGGTTCCTCTGCCAGCCACATGGGACAACAGGAAAAGCCTGTGAAAATTAAATTCAAACTGCTCAATAAGGGACACTTTTGGGGGTGGGACAAGCAGGGAGGACCAGATTGAAGGCTTCCCTGATCTGGTCCGTCCTCACTGCATATCTGCCAACTGAGCTTTCATATTCTTAGGTTTCAAATTTAACAGTCACTGGTATTTCAATAAGGCCATGCCTATGGACTGCTTGATTGCGCAGCCTTTGAGACATTCCTTGGATGGGCATTTAAGCACAGATTGAATCTACTCTCGTGGTTTTTAACATTAAGGAATGGTTTTGATAATATATATGGACATATGACATCCTACTTTCAATGTCCGCAATGCATTATTAAAATGGGACACCAAAGAGCGCTGCAGAGCAACTAGCAGTAGGGAGACAATGTTTTGATGGAAAAGGAAAGGTAAAAAAACACTTTAATGTACATGACATACCTAATGTCGTTCTAATAATGTTATACAGGTCTGTGTAGATGCAGCCCAGATTGAATCAGGCAATACACTACTTAGATGACTTTTTGCTGATGTGCCATACAGACTCATAAGCAGGGGTCAGCAAACTTTTTCAGCAGGGGGCCCGTCTACTGTCCATCAGACCTTGGGGGTGGGGGCAGACTATATTTTTTGGAGGGGGGAAATGAACAAATTCCTATTCCCCACAAATAACCCAGAGGTGCATTTTAAATAAAAGCGCACATTCTACTCATGTAAAAATGCACTGATTCCCGGACCGTCCGTGGGTCAGATTTAGAAGGCGATTGGGCCAGATCCAGCCCCCAGGCCTTAGTTTGCCTACCTATGCTCATAAGACTGTCAACACCTATGGACATCCTTTGAGTCTGTGGAAGCTGGGTGTCCCGTTGATGGTTGGTAAGACCAAAAGCCCTTTCCCAAAACTGTCATACTTTAAGACTGAGCTTGACATGATGGCACAATATTCCAGGCTACCAGATTCAAAACTGATAGCCCTCAGAGAGATAATATCTCTTGGTAACTGGCAGTGAAATTTGGTGTTGGGAAGCCAAGTGACTAATGCTGTACCTCCTGCACAACCAACTACTAATGATATGTGTGGGGCTAGGTTGTACCTCTGTTTGGTGCAACATGAGGGAAAGCCTAAAAATAAATCTTGATTACCAGAAATCAAACCAAGCAAGCTTATAAGTAAGGTGGAAAATACAAAAATATCACGCCTCCTTTCAAAATATTTTTCCAGGTACATTGCGATAAAACCTGCTCACCAACTATTTGTTAGGAGAGGAAATGTAGGAGGAGGGAGCAGATGATATAACCCATTTGTTCCTGCACTGCATATATTGCCAGTAACAGAGAAAAGAAGCAGCAGGACTTGTCAAACAAATGTTTATGAAGTGCAGTTGCTGGAAATGTTTATACCTTGCTATTGAATAATGCACCAAGGATATTAATAGAACCACGTATTGTTCAATCTGCGCAAGTTGAAAGACAAGGGAATGGATTGAGATTTAGTAAAAGATACTGGAGAATACACCCCTTTGGGGAAAGAAGAACCCTGAAATTAATATCCAATGCAATATGATGTGGCTGCAGCAGGGTTTGGCTTTGATTTTGAACTTGAAGAGAAATAAATTGTAACTGGACTAAGGGAGCAATCCAAACTCCTGGCCAGGGAAAAGCAAGACTGAACAGAGTGGTAAACAAACCACCACATTTCAAAACCCACTGCTCACTCCAGCCAAGGAAAAAGGTAATATGGAAGTATTTTTCTTCATTTTTGCTCTTCCAGCTCTAGGCTGGTGCAACAGAGAGGCCATATAAAGCTTCTGGACCAGACTGGGCTTTATAAAGCTGCTGGAATAGCTTAGGATTCAGCAGGTACTTCATACCATCTACAGCTACACCTGTTTCTCAGACTCAGAACCACCAAGCGTCTGAACACATTATGTATTTAAATAGGTTTTACTCACTGAAATGAATGGCGATTAGTCATGTTCATTAATTTCAAAAGGTCTACTTAGTTGAATTCCACACATTATTATGATGGCTCATCTATAGAATATGGAAAGTTAATGTGAGAAAGAACAACTCTGGCTTCCTTTCGCTCATCAACTGATTGTCATCGTCACCTGACACATGTATCCAGGATTAGGATGCAAAACGCCCAGGCAATCTTGAGCTCCAGCCCTGGCAATTTTTAAGAAGGAATCATGACACAGGTAAATATGGCAATTAGTAATGAGATGGAGAATGTAAGGTCTGCATGGCACTTAAAAGTTGCATGAAAAAGCTGAGGGCCACTATCAACTTCTAATCTTTCCCTTCATGCCTTCTCCATTGGAGAACAGGCAGGGAAGAAAGATGGGTGAAGTGGGAAATGAAGAAGGGAGTCAGGAAGAACAGCTGTTGCCTCATCTCTTGGTGCTTTGTATCTTTCCAGCTGCAATCCTGTACACATTCACTTAGGACCACTGCTAAGGACATACACCAAAGAGAGGCAAGGCAGCGTCAAGGTCTGGGGCTGTGTAGATGCAGCAAGCATTCCTCAGCCTCAATGCCAGCTCCTCCTGTTGGTGGGAGGCTGTTACTGCAGCTACATCCCACTGGGAACGCCACTCTGTGTCTCTCTATTCATTCTAAATGCCTTTGGATCTGAACCAATTCCTCCAGAATGTTTCAGTCTCTAAAGCTGCAATCCTATGCACACATACCTGAAAGTAAATCTCACTGAACTCAATAAGGCTTACTTCAAAGTAGACATCAATGGATTGTACCACAATTCTTCTACTGCTCAGACCCAGTCATATTATTTATTTGCCCTTTGGTCAACAAAGGTCCGTATAGTTAAAGCTATGGTTTTCCCAGTAGTGATGTATGGAAGTGAGAGCTGGACGATAAAGAAGGCTGATTGCCGAAGAATTGATGCTTTTGAATTATGGTGCTGGAGGAGACTCTTGAGAGTCCCATGGACTGCAAGAAGATCAAACCTCTCCATTCTGAAGGAAATCAGCCCTGAGTGCTCACTGGAAGGACAGATCCTGAAGCTGAGGCTCCAATACTTTGGCCACCTCATGAGAAGAGAAGACTCCCTGGAAAAGACCCTGATGTTGGGAAAGATGGAGGGCACAAGGAGAAGGGGACGACAGAGAACGAGATGGTTGGACAGTGTTCTCGAAGCTACCAGCATGAGTTTGACCAAACTGCGGGAGGCAGTGGAAGACAGGAGTGTCTGGTGTGCTCTGGTCCATGGGGTCACGAAGAGTCGGACACGACTAAACGACTAAACAACAACAACAAACATTAGCTCATATACTTATGACATGAGGATCATCTTAAGAATTCATGAATCCACCTGCAGGATCCTATGGTTTCATTGCTATTTATTTCTGATGAGATCAGTTATTGTAAAAGAGCATTTTATCCTGAATTGTATACATTCAAGGAATATATAGGAAAAGCAGTTTCTATTCAGATGATGGTGCTTTTAAGGGAACATTTAGTAGCCTGAGATTGATGGCCCAAACAAAGATTGTATTTTTTGGTAAAGAAGAAAAAGAAAAATACATTGGGAATGCTACTGAAGTATTTGGAGCAATAAACAAGCTATACTTTATAAACCTTTTAAAGACTAGGGCTTTGTTAGAAATTATTTAACAGCAGGTTTTCCAAGGAACAGATTCTCCTATTGAGAGAAAAGAATTAAACTTGGAAACCAAAATGAAATAATGTGACTATTAAACTCTTATTTTGATTTATGCTTGTTTTAGCCTGAAATAGGTATTTTTTTTGGAGGGGGGCAAATAAGCATAAAAATAAATAAATGTTAACTCATTTGCAAGGATGTTGTGGTTATATCTGGATGAACCAGAAAACAAGATTTTTCCTCTTAATTAAATTTTGAGCATTCCTATATCATATCCACAGTATTCTAGCAGTAGAGCTGCCACATTTCTCTGGTCAATCCTTGAACTGCTGCATTCTTATTATACAAGTGTCATGCATTTATTTGAGATGTACAACAGTGAGTAGGATTGTCTCCTCCTAAATAATGATGGCAAGTTTTAGAAGCAGAATATTTCTAGCTGGCTTCACTGGAGATTCTTCAGTGTGAAATTTCTACAGTAGTTAAGGTTGATGTTGCTTCCAGATAACTGTTTATTGAGCATTGAGACTGATTTATTTTTTTTAACAGGAAGGTTATATGACATTGTCCCATGCATTCCAGTGTATTTCCCCATCAATGGGGATGGGGGGGGGGCAAGTTTTCTGTGCAAGAGATCAAGGCAACTTTAATTGCACAGCCTGAATTTGCCAGTATAATAATAATAATAATAATAATAATAATAATTTATTATTTATACCCCGCACATCTGGCTGGGTTACCCAGCCACTCTGGGCGGCTTCCAACAGAATATTAAAATACAACTGAACCCCACCCCCAAGTAGCAGCAGCCTGACATTTATGGAGATGCTTATAGAGAGGCAGAAAGCTAGAGTTCTACAGCACTTGCCTTCATGCCCTGGTTGTGGGCTTCCTGGAAGCATCTGGTTGGTCACTGTGGAAACAGATGTCACTGTGATGGGTGTTCAGTGTGATGCAGCAGGTCCTGCTGCTGCCAGAGGCATGGGAACCTGGAAAGGAAAGGGGGGAAACCATGGCAGTAGGTATCCTCCAAAATACGTCCATGTTTGTCTATTCACAATGCGTGTGTGGCATGCAGCTAATTGCAAGGGTTGCTGAACTCAGCACGCCATAGTTCAGATTCGCATTTCTGTACAGGGGAGTTGTGTATAATAGACACATCACACAAAGCAAAATGAAAAAGTGATTAAGTTAGCCATGTTCAACACAGCTCTGTGTTTTATCTTTACACATTACCTCTTGAGCAAAAAAAAGGAGGTCTCCCCCCCCCTTTAAATGATGCCATTACTCTAATAGCTTCCATTTACATTCTGAGTTTTCATTGTACTACTTACCCAGTTCCATTTAAATGGTGAAATATGTGGGCTGTCTGGCTATTTTAATGTGATGCCTTTTCATACTGTAATTGAGAGGAGTCTCCAATGAATCAAATGAATGCTTTCAGAGGAATCTCAAGCCCCCAACAGACATCAGCTAAAATGTTAAGAGTGCCTCAGAGTCCCTTTGGTGCTATATCTTTTTACCATGAAAGAAATGCCATTATTGTAAATTCCCAGCCTTTGTCTAAAAAATCTTGTACCAGATCCCCAGAGTGCCAGTTCAGTTAATTAATTCAAACAATTTCCTTTCTAATCTTTAAAACATTTTCATATTTAAAACAATAAATGAGACACTTAAGGGGGTTCACTCATTGCTGGCAATTAATATGCCAAGGAATTGAAAGAAATATAGCTGGCCTGCCCTGAAATGAATCATTTTCCAATAGCTCTGACCTGTGCAAGGTTAAAATTATGACCTCACGAGTGCTTGGAGCAGGCAGATACCATAAAATCATATCACTTACATGATCTCGGATTAACATTTTCCTGTTTTTGATTTTTCATTTTGACTCCCCCCCCCCCCCTTTTTTTTTTATAACCAAGCCGATACTTAGCTCAGTGACTTATGCCACTGTGGGGGGCTTCAAGTTATTTAATGATAACTTTAAAATTAGCAATTAGTATAGGAGTAGATTGGTTGCATTTCCCCTGAATCAGAGCATGAGGTTAATGCAATTGGAAAGTTATGAGTCTGGATTTGACACTAATTGATGATTGGGTTACAGTATGTCGAGATAAGGATTCAGTACGAGAGAGGCAAGTCTGTACAGTGGTGCCTCAGGTTACATACGCTTCAGGTTACATACGCTTCAGGTTACAGACTCCGCTAACCCAGAAATTGTACCTCGGGTTAAGAACTTTGCTTCAGGATGAGAACAGAAATTGTGCTCCAGCGGCGCAGTGGCAGCAGGAGGCCCCATTAGCTAAAGTGGTGCTTCAGGTTAAGAACAGTTTCAGATTAAGAACGGACCTCCGGAATGAATTAAGTACTTAACCTGAGGTACCACTGTATTTGCAAATCTGAATAAGATTCAGAGAGTGAGATAGGGCCTAGTAGATCACAGAGAGCAAGCAGAAGCAATCTGAGAATGAGGGGAGGAGATCTGGAACATGCTCTGAAAGTCAACTTGCACATTACTGCATATACACACAGAAATGGTTGGAGAAAGCTGGAGAGCTTGTGTACCCCCCCCCCCAAGAGCCTGAAGAGAGTGTCAGTGAGTGCAGAGGAAGACCCGGAGAGACTGAGGCACAGTGGGGCTTTGTTTACGCTGCTCAGCCTCCTCACCTAACAGCTTGTGTGCAGGGTAGCTCAGCAGCTTCTTTCCTGCACATCCTCCAGCCTCCTGCTGACCCCAAAGCTTCAATTCTAGTTGTGGATATTTTTGGATACAGTATTTTTGGTATGGATTAAAGAAACAGCAGTACAGAGGGTTTTTAAAGGGCGTTTAGAGGGAGGTTCCCATGATACACAATATCACTTATGCACGTGGGTGCCCGGAATGTAATCCCCACATAAGGGGGGGGGACATCTGTACTAAAGGATACACCCCATAAGAATTAGCAAAATCAAGACAGGCAGAATGAACAGTTAGCCAAAAAAAATCACAACGATAAATATCTGAAGAATATTTATTGGTATTTATTTAGATAAATAATAAATAATAAATATCTGAAGAATATTTATTATTGGTATCTGAAGAAGTGTGCATGCACACGAAAGCTTATACCAAGAACTAACTTAGTTGGTCTTTAAGGTGCTACAGGAAAGAATTTTTTACTTCAACGATAAATAAAACCAAGAAAATTGCAATGATAAATAAAACAGTCCATTGCGTGCCTGAGAGCAGAAACAACTGTTAACCTGGCACCAAAATATTCGCATTGTCAGCACCAGGTAAGCCTCCCTAGGCAGAGCATTCCATAACCATGAGGCCACAACCGAAAAGGCTATCTCCGTCGCTGCCTCCCTTTGTACTAGTGACGCTGAATATTTAGTATTCTAACGGACCTCATAGAGAAAAGGCAAAGTGCACTCAGAAGAGAAACACAAGGTTCAAAAATGAGCCTGGAACTCAGCAAAGTGATGCAGAATTTGAATTTGAAAGAAATGTGTTTCTTGCCACAATGGACCACCTAATTTATCATCTTAAGAGCTGGTTTTAGGTAACAGGAGAAATATGTAAACTTTTTAAAAGCCACTCCTAGATTTTAGAATTTAAAAGCATGAGTGAAAAAGATTTATCAGAAGGATGCAATTTTGCAATTGAAAAATATCCAAACAACCTAACATCTAAAGCAGTAACTTTGAACACTATGCATGATGCTTGCTTTGGTAAATGGGGAGGACCATTTACCACTATGCGCAATCTGCAACTTGAGAATGTGCTTTCTAAAGCATGCATTAAGTTGAGGACTTTATGTTGCCTAAGTGTGCAGAAGCGGAAATGGCATTCAGTAAGCTGTCCCTTTTAAAGATTCTCATCCGGTTCAACCATGAATGAAGAGTCATTGAACAGCTTGGCGCTGTTAGTCATTCCACATGAACTCGATATCGATTTCTCAGAAGTCATCAGAGGCTTTGTGAATGAAAAAAACAAGAAGATGGTCCTGAAATACATGTTCCAAATAATTTATTCATTATATGATGTCATTTGATCTACTGCTGTAGGGTGAATATTGCTCCTTTTCAGAAAGACATTGCTTTTGTTGAATACTGTTCGAATTCATAAAGAGCTTAGACTGTTCGTTTCTCTGTCTGAAATCTATTTGGTGAGAGGAAATAGCTACTGCGATTTCTTTTAATTTTAATGTAGCATAATGATTATGATGTTTTAACTATTTAGCCTTCCTGTTTGAATTTTTTAAACTGCTGCTATCATTTTTAATGTCATTTCAATAAATGCATCTTAAATGAACGCTGTGGACTCAAAATAACAGTCCATATTGGTAATGTATGAGCATGTTGTTGTTTAGTCGTTTAGTCGTGTCCGACTCTTCGTGACCCCATGGATCAGAGTACACCAGACACTCCTGTCTTCCACTGCCTCCCACAGTTTGGTCAAACTCATGCTGGTAGCTTCAAGAACACTATCCAACCATCTTGTCCTCTGTCGTCCCCTTCTCCTTGTGTCCTCAATCTTTCCCAACATCAGGGTCTTTTCCAGGGAGTCTTCTCTTCTCATGAGGTGGCCAAAGTATTGAAGTCTCAGCTTCAGGATCTGTCCTTCCAGTGAGCACTCAGGGCTGATTTCCTTCAGAATGGAATGGTTTGATCTTCTTGCAGTCCATGGGACTCTCAAGAGTTTCCTCCAGCACCATAATTCAAAAGCATCAATTCTTCAGCTATCAGTCTTCTTTATGGTCCAGCTCTCACTTCCATACATCACTACTGGGAAAACCATAGCTTTAACTATACGGAACTTTGTTGGCAAGGTGATGGGCAGCAGTTATTGCCAATAGATTGCTGGGCAGTGGGGTGAGATGGGGCGAGGTGGGGCGTGTGAGAGGGCAGGGTGCCCAATTCACATTACAGCCCAGGAGTTCCTGTTGGCACCCCTAAAAGCATCTCTGTCTTGTCTGGATTGTGTTCCAGTTTATTGGCTCTCATCCAGTCCATCACTACAACCAGGTACATGCAAGTTACATTTACACTTTCCAGGTACTGTGTTCAATAGGAGTAAATTCTGCTAGATGGCGGCCGTTTTCATTGCAATATTCCATTTCTTCCCAGACTAACATTTCGAATGTTAATTCACAGCTATTCTTTGTGCGGCATTGTGTACAACTCTTTCTCCTCAGATCTATCTCACTAAAGCAGGGGATGGGGGGTGGAATTCAATTTTGCAGGTAAAAAGTCCTCTTCTGAGAAGTGTTATGCAGAACTGAATCAATGCATGCATAGATATATCACAGGAACATTCTGTAATAATAATAATTTTTTGAAAGATAAATAATGTCATACCTGATGTTTCTCTTGGCACATCTTATTTCTTTTTGCCTAGGGGAACTTTAGATAAACCAATGGGGGAAGGACTTAACAGCACAGCGATAAGGGAATGCAATCTGGCTGCTTCTCTCTCTCTCTCTCTGCATGTATATTTCATGATATTTTAGTTCATCTTCATAGAAGCGCTTTTGCATACTCAGTCCTCCAGGGCGACACACTTATTCAAGTTAAAAATGACAACAGTTTGAAATATTTCTGTTATATAAAGAAACATAAAAGAAGTAGATAATGCTATGCATTCACAATGATTAAGTAAAATTTCAGCACTATGATGCTTTAACTATTTAGTTTCCCCGTTGGATTTAATTATTTTTTTCCTTTGAGACATCTCTGAAGTTGACCCTGTACGATAAAACAGAGCAGAAGATTGGAAAATGCATTTTATTGGTGGCTGCATAACAATATATCCTTTCGGTATTTGGTTAATATAAATGTTTCATGTTGTGGCATGGTTTTACTGTAATGTATAAGATCATGGCCACTGGTCCCATCACCTCCTGGCAAATAGAAGGGGAAGAAATGGAGGCAGTGAGAGATTTTACTTTCTTGGGCTCCATGATCAATGCAGGTGGTGACAGCAGTCACAAAATTAAAAGACGCCTGCTTCTTGGGAGAAAAGCGATGACAAACCTAGGCAGCATCTTAGAAAGCAGAGACATCACCTTGCCAACAAAGGTCCGTATACTTAAAGCTATAGTTTTCCCAGTAGTGATGTATGGAAGTGAGAGCTGGACCATAAAGAAGGCTGATCACCGAAGAATTGATGTTTTTGAATTATGGTGCTGGAGGAGTCTTTTGAGAGTCCCATGGACTGCAAGAAGATCAAACCTATCCATTCTTAAGGAAATCAGCCCTGAGCGCTCACTGGCATTCACTCAGAGGCATATTGCTCTGACAATGGAGGTAGAACATAGCACTTCTCATAGAAGTAGAGTGGGAAAGGTCTGTACATGGCAGCCTTACTTGCATGTGTGTTGTATCTGCTGTTGGTGGCCAAAAAGCTAAGACATCTCTGGCTCCTTAAATTATCTCTTTTGATCTGGCTTTTCCATCATAGCGAGCCGTTTTCCAATGCTGATTCCATTTCTGCCAAAAATATTCTGTGAACCTTAAACAGTTAACAGTTACCAGCCAATTGATCAGACTGCAGGAAGGTAGTCATCAGCAATCGGGGTGCTATTGATGGGTTTCTTCCGTATTTATGAGGGAATCAATGAAAAATAAAATGAAAAGTCTAGAATGCCAGTTGCAGACTTATAATTATACATTCATACATCCTATAAGCACTTCTGTTAATTGAATCACAAATTTCCAAAAATGAAATGCAGAAAAAGCCTTTAGAGATGAACTAACACTCCTGGAGGGCTACCCCACCATCCTGTTTCCATCATCTATTTCTGCTACCCTTGTTGTTTTCTCTTTGGGGCTCACTGATGTATACAATCCATAGTTTATAATCCTACATATTAAAACTCAATGCAAGACTTCCTAACTGAAGCCTAATGCAAACAGAGGAGAATTCTTATTACTAAGGCTACTTTGTATTTCTTTCTTTCTCTTTTTTGTCAATAGCAAAGTGAAGTACCAAGTGGTACCTCGGTTTACGAACTTAATCTGTTCCGGAAGTCTGTTCTTAAATCAAAACCGTTCTTAAACCGAGGCACGCTTTCCCTAATGAGGCCTCCCACCGCCGGTGCCCTTCCACTGTCCGGCTTCCGTTCTTAGACCGAGGTAAAGTTCTCAAACCAAGACACTATTTCCGGTCTTGCAGAGTTTGTAAACCAAATCATTCTATTAATAAAAATGTTTAGGGGTACTCTCATTTTCCTACTCATATTGAAATACTGCCCCCTCAATGAGGTCAAGCTTAGATTCACAAAATGTTTAGGGGTATGCGTCCCCCTGCGTATCCCCAGAAAAAAAGCACTGGTCATAGCTATGATTCTGCCACCACCCTGCCAGAACCATCAACAAAGCCAGCAGTTTCAGAGTTTTTTTTAAAAAAAAAGTTGTGGGGTTATTGTTGTTGTTTAATAAGATAAAAATAAAAATGGAGGAGAGGTAAGGACGCAGGCACACACATTCTCCTCGGTCATAAGCTCCCACCCCAAATCATTTTGCCCTTTTTATTTAATTGGTTTCACCAGCCCCAGTTCCATATTTCCATCTGGCTTCCCCTATTCTGCCTGTTAACAAAATGCAAGACCATGCCTCTCACTCCTAAATTTAATGGTGTGGAGGAGGAAGATGTGTTCAGGCTTCTGAGCAATACCTTCTTATAATACCTCCATGGTTCATACATATGAGCCAAGACTGGAAGGTGAACATCAGGCTTTGCTATGGGGATCTCTCCATGCAGGGACATTTCATTCTTACTGGATTTCTCTGCTTTTCTGGCATTTTGATTATAGCAATGAAAAGTCCTGTTTGACAGCTTTTGCAAAATTATGTAGTTTATCCAGTTCTTAAGATGCAAAAATCATTATTATGAACATGACATGTCTAGGTGAAAATCGCTGATTGTGGAGCATTAAAACTACAAAATCCATGATGCTTTGTGGCTGGGGGGGGAGCAAAATAACCTAGGGCCGTTTCTGAAAGCAAGCAATGTTAATATTGATTTTCCTGAGCTTCTTCTGGATGTAATAAAAAAGGTTGTTTGGAAAATGAGCAAGGGCTTATTTTAGATTATTTAAATATCACTTCTGTTTTAAGTGTGCCTTTATAGATTGTCTCAACAGTTATTACATCCCCTGATCTGTGGATAGGGCAGATTAGACATAAAGATATGTAAATAGCTAAACATCCATTCATTTTAATGAGGCTTACACAGGAAAAAAAGTCCTCATTGATTTTCACCCCCCTCAATAAACAATTAGACTGTTACCAGATATCTCTTCTAGCAGCTACAGATTCAGTAGCATGAAAGTGGAATTGAAGAGGTAGGTGCCTTCAGGTAGAACACATCAATTCACATGGGAGTTTATCAGTCTGGATTAGCACCAGGTACTGGGTGGGTCAGGCAGGTAAGTGAGCAAGGGGCCCAGGCAAGCAGCAGATGGGCCAGGGCAATTCCCCAGCAACCACAGACCCTCCAAGTGTCCCTATTTTCCAGAGACAGTCCCAGATTTACAGAAGCCGTCCTGGTTTCTGATTTGATCTCAAAATGTCCCGCTTTTTCTTCAGATGTCCCTATTTTCATCAGAGAAACGTTGGCGGGTACAGTGGTACTTCGGTTTACAAACACCTCGGGTTACAAACACTTCAGGTTACAGACTCCGCTAACCTGAAAGTAGTACCTCGGGTTAAGAAGTTTACCTCAGGATAAGAACAGAAATCACGTGGTGGCGGCACAGTGGCAGCAGGAGGCCCCATTAGCTAAAGTGGTACCTCAGGTTAAGAATGGTTTCAGGTTAAGAATGGACCTCCGGATCAAATTAAGTTCGTAACCAGAGGTACCACTGTATTGTCATGTGCCAGGAGTTTGCTTCACCTGCTGAGCAGCAGCCTGAAGGAGCAGAAGTGACTCCAACTGCTGCTGATCAGCCTTCCTGCTTCTGATGAAAACCAGCTGGCTACAGCTTTCTTAAGCAGGGTTTGCAGCCTCAGTCAGTTGCTGGAAGCAATATTCGCTGTTCCTGACCAGACCTTGTTCCTTCTTGCTTCTTATAAGCTTGGACCCTCAGCTTTCTTGAACCCTCGATCATCTGACTATGTGAACTGAGATACTCATGACTTTAGGACTGGACTGGACCTTGCCTCACAAGCAGGCCATAAATCATATCACATTACAATCTGTTTTTAAAAAATATATATCAATATATATCAAAAGTTGGAGCCAAAAAGCAGGTACCAGGTGACTTTTCTCAGGGAAAACATTCCACAAATAGGAAACCACTGCATGGATTTATGAGGCTCTCAGAAGCACAGCTAAAATATAGAACTGTATTTGCATAGGAAACTATCCATGCATTCAGGATCACTGGAACTGGGCAAATTCCCTATGAGCACACACTTGCAGTTTCACTGAATACGTGTAGTTCAAGAGCAGAGCCAGAGGGCAGGATGCTCTTCCTCAAACATCCACTTACATTCCTTCTACCCAAACAGAATGTTTGCGAGGAGCTAAACTCCCCATACGGACCATAGATGCCTGCCTGAGGTGCTGTAAAACCCTCTCTCCAAAAGAACCACAGACATAGCTTTACAGGTACTTGCAAAAATCTGATAATCTGCACATCCAGTAAGCAGCTAAGTTAGTTCTTGGTATAAGCTTTCGTGTGCATGCACACTTCTTCAGATACACACATGTGTATCTGAAGAAGTGTGCATGCACACGAAAGCTTATACCAAGAACTAACTTAGTTGGTCTTTAAGGTGCTACAGGAAGGAATTTTTTTATTTCGACTATGGCAGACCAACACGGCTACCCATCTGTAACAGTAAGCAGCTAGTTTGCAGAAAGGTGCCCTGAGAAGGGACTGAAGGGCAATAGGGACAACTCTGTCACACGGCAGATTGAAGTGATCTGCTTCGGGTGGCATCGTGAGGGGGGAGGGTTGGTGAAGGCAGGAATTGGCATTTGACGCTGCATCAAGTGTGTTGGCCCAAGTGGTGGTGGAATTTGGCTGTGCCTAAGGGAAAACAAGGGACGCGGGTGGCGCTGTGGGTTAAACCACAGAGCCTAGGACTTGCTGATCAGAAGGTCGGTGGTTCGAATCCCTGTGACGGGGTGAGCTCCCGTTGCTCGGTCCCTGCTCCTGCCAACCTAGCAGTTCGAAATCACGTCAAAGTGCAAGTAGATAAATAGGTACCACTCTGGGGGAAGGTATATGGCATTTCCGTGCGCTGCTCTGGTACACCAGAAGCGGCTTAGTCATGCTGGCCACATAACCCAGAAGCTGTACGCCAGCGCCCTTAGCCAGTAAAGTGAGATGAGCACCGCAACCCCAGAGTCGGCCACGACTGGACCTAATGGTCAGGGGTCCCTTTACCTTTTAAGGGAAAACAACTCTCAACTCCTGCATCCCAAAGTGATCTCACACCAAATTCTGTTGCCAGGAATGCCCCCCCTTTATGCACTTTTACCTCCAGGGCTGGTTTGGCTTTATACCAGGGGTCAGCAAACTTTTTCAGCAGGGGGCTGGTCCACTGTCCTTCAGACCTTGTGTGGGGCAGGACTATATTTTGAAGGGGGGGAATGAACGAATTCCTATGCCCCACAGATAACCCAGAGATGCATTCTACTCATGGAAAAACACCAGGCAGCAGCGGCGTAGCGTGGGTTGTCAGCACCCGGGGCAAGGCAAGTAATTTGCGCCCCCTAACCCCTAACCTGCCGCCGCTGCCAGCTTCTTCTTGCTGCTGCCTGGTCTGGTCTGGTGTGGTTCTCTCCCGTGCTCAGCGCTGCGCTGGGCGGCCGCTGCACTGTCCCTCCCCCAGATAGTCCCTCGCTCTCTCTCCGCACCGCACGCCTGGCACCCACCCCCTCCACAGTGGGCGACGACTCAGCGGCTCGGATCGGATTCGCACAGCCAGCACTGCAGTGAGTGAGAGAGAGTGAGTGAGCCAGGTAGGGGCAGAGAGCTGCGAGTGCGAGCGCGCCCCCCCCAGATGTTGCGCCTGGTGCAGCCGGCCCCCCCTGCACCCCCCACGCTACGCCACTGCCAGGCAGGCCCCACAAATCTGGCCCCCGGGCCTTAAGTTTGCCTGCCCATGCTTTATACCTATAGTTGCTGATACTGCCTGTAGAAGCATCTTTCTGCATAAAATATAAAGCAACAACATAAAACAGAATGTACTGCACTGATAATGGGGGGGGAAAGAAGGCTTTAAGCTCTAGGGTATCCCCCCCCCCCCCCCGGTTTTCCTACACACACACCTCTTGCTTCATTTTTCAGTTATGCATGAGATACCCCATGCTTTTCATGGAACTTTGAGCTTACAGATCAAATAGGGCATGTAAGATTTTTAGAAAACCCATTAGAAAGATAATTAGCAGCTTGTTAAAACACAGGGTTGTAAAAATCCAATTTGGTTTGCAGCTTTTACTCTATAAAAGTGATATTTAAGTCACCTTAAATACATTGATTTGTATGCTCTTTATAACCATAATAATAAAACTAAGGATTCAATTTAATAAATATCACTGGGCTTGCAAGTAGGGGAGGGGAGAACAGCTAAGAGAAATGTTTCACAGAACATTTCATTTCATTTACAAGGATAACAAAACATCAATAAATGTTAATTTAAGAACTCCCAATGATATAGAATCTCATAATCATCTTATGAAATGATCTATTGATTTTTCAAGGTTCTCCAGCAGAAATGTTTAGACTTTATTTCAGGTAATGAACAACCTATTTTTCCTGTAGGCAGGTATTTAATATATATTCAGCTTTTTCTTCTGAACTGTTAAGCACTTCAAATTGCAAATGAAACATCTTTACAGGTTGTTTACTAATATTTAATGCAATCTTATGCCAAGGGGACTTATAAATTTAATGTGTAGCACATCCAATTCCAAAATTGGAAAAAATAGATTGAAGAAAACAGCAATTATTTCAGTTTATTCTAAGTAATCTGTAGCCTGTGGGAGTAAGGTCGGGAATATACATTATTGCAGCAAAACATGCGTTTGGAATCCATTTTTCCCAGGCGTGAATGTGAAAGCAGGTGTAGCAGCATATTTGACAGGGGGAAATCAGTACATTTGATTCTTCTGGCACCTACAGATGTTCCTCTGCAACTTTCCCCTGGAAAATATTGCCCCAAAAAAGAACCAGTTTTGGAGGGTGATTGGAGAAAGCCAGTGTTAAGCAAACTGTTCTTCCATCAATGCATTCTTCTCTAAAAGGACTCTCTAGTCCCATATTTGCAGAATTAGGGTGAAATTTAGGTCTAAGGTTACAACCTCATGCATTTTGGCTGCAGAGCACATAATCAGACACTAGTCTTAGGGATACCATGCCCTCTTGCATTGACCAGAAGGGTTTGACTAGCATTTACTTCTTAGAACATATGATATCCCACCTTTCCCAGAGTAGAGTTAAAGACAACTAACAGCATTCAAGCAATCACCATGAATTAAAGTTATTATTTTATTTTATTTATATATATTTTTAAAACCCCACCAGAAACAGCATGGTAGATAATTCAGATAATTTAGACAAGAGAGGCTTCTTAAAATACCAAGGTTAATGTGATCCCCACCAACTGGTGAAAGCTAAGAATTTCTTGTGAAAGAAATTCCCTGTTGAAGGCCCCAACATGACCTCAGACTTCTTATGCATTTCAGCCAACCTAACATCAGCCCACCTCAGGATGCAGAGAAAGGTCTTCAGGTGCATGCAGAATTATATGGTAGGAAGCAGTCCTTTAGGTACCCTGGATGCAGGCCATTTAGGGCTTCCCAGGTAAGAACCAGCAAGTTCTTACCCACCCAACTGCTCTTGAAACCTGCAGAATTACTTGTACAAATGAGGCATAGAGTTTTGTGCTCCCAGCTCTTGGGTTACATTAGGCAGAGCAAAGCAGATAGCTGATAAGAACCAGCTTATTGTATTCTCCCTGGAAGCATATTGGTTACCAGTGCAGACTTCCTAAAATAGGTGTTGTATGCTCATCTCACTCTGTTCTTGTGAGCATCCTTCTCAACTGCTGCATTCTGCACCAGCTGAAGATTCTGAAGACTGTAAAGGCCATTGATGTACCCAAGGCATACAGCAGTGTGGCTTGGTTCTACCTCCCCAGAAACAAGTGTGGTGGGCCTATCAGCCTATGCTACGTAAAGCCATCACAACCACCACACTCTGTATTTTTCTTTTGCTTATTTGAAATGCAGGATTTTTCATTTGTACCTATGGTGCTGTTCAAATCTTCACTTTTAGACTACTTTATATTGTTTTGCTTATTATATTGTTAGCTGCCTCGTGGACCTAGCCAACCAAAAGGCAGGGTAGACATATGCTAATAATCAAACAGACCATTGTACCAAATGGTGTATTGTGACCCTACTTTTCAGATTTCCAAACTAATGAATGAGCTATAACATATGACACAAAGCTACTGCTAGGGCAGGGACTGGGCTTTATCACAGGTGTAAAGGAACCACAAGACCACATACATAAGAATTTTATTTCAGATCAGTCTTCAACTGGCCTGATCCAAGATGGGTCGCAACAGGAGCCCTAGCTGCATGCAAATATATGGTGAAAAACTAAGAAATGGGTCCCCAAATGCGTGTTTTGGGGGAAAGTAGGTCCTGGGTCTGTAAAGGTTAGAGATACCTACATTAAGAAATATGGGTCTCGATGTGTTAGAAAAATGTCTCCGCGTGTAGGTGACTTTGCATTTTTCCAAAATGCATGCTTTTGCTTCCCAGGCACAATCTAGTCCTGAATGTTATTTCATTGGTGGCAGTTGTATTATTCTATAGAGTTTTATGATTCAAATAAAATGCATTATGTGTTACAATTTAATAAAAAGAAAACTTACTTTTTTTCCAAAGTGTTAAATAACTTAGAGTCCTGCATAATGCAATGTAGACACAAACCCTGGGCCCTGTCAAAATTCTGTTCTAAAGCCAAATCAAATTGTGATGGTCATAAACATATTTTCTTGTAATCTCATTTTCACAGGTTCTGCTCTGTTGAAGTTAAAGAAAGGTGCAGCACAGAGTAAGGCATGAATTTATTTATGGCAGGATTTTACAGATATCGCACTCTTGTTTGGAAAGAAAAAGAAGAATTCTTTCACATTCAAAAACCACCAGCAAGTGATGAAATGGAACTGTGTCAAGTCAGTGAACATTTCCCAATTAGTGGAAAGAATATAATTCACGCTCCACCTCAAGAAGCTTCAGTTAATTATGGGGTTGGATATTAACAATGAGGTAGCAAGAATTGGGTAGCTTAATTGAAAATCAGACACTGATTATACCATTAATATTTGACCTTGATCAAATTGTAGTTCATCCTTTCCATATCCAATCTAGTGACTTTTCCTCCATCCAAATATCAGCAGAAGTTTTCACATGTGAAACCAGATATGGTTGTTCCAATGTAATAACATGTAACCACATTTGTCCCTGTGGCAGTTTCATTGGTTGTTATAAGCCAATTATAGGCTGTGCGGATATATAACTTCATGGTGTGGAAACCTCTAGACACCTTGTAATATACTTAGGAATAGGCAGAATGTGCCATTTCCCAACCTATACTAGAAAATTAAGCAACTGCTAAAGCTGGACCATAAAGAAGGCTGATTGCCGAATAATTGATGCTTTTGAATTATGGTGCTGGAGGAGACTCTTGAGAGTCCCATGGACTGCAGGAAGATCAAACCTATCCATTCTTAAGGAAATCAACCCTGAGTGCTCACTGGAAGGACAGACCCTGAAACTGAGGCTCCAATACTTTGGCCACCTCATGAGAAGAGAAGACTCCCTGGAAAAGACCCTGATGTTGAGAAAGATTGAGGGCACAAGGAGAAGGGGACGGCAGAGGACGAGATGGTTGGACAGTGTTCTCGAAGCTACCAGCATGAGTTTGACCAAACTGCAGAAGGCAGTGGAAGACAGGAGTGCCTGGGGTGCTCTGGTCCATGGGGTTACGAAGAGTCGGACACGACTAAACGACTAAACAACAACAACAAACCAAATCACATGCTCAATGATCATGTGGATCAAGGCATCAGCACTGTGCCATGGTTGCCAGTCCCACAGTATGCACATGCTCATTTGATCTTCTGTACATAGTCTACACCATGGGTAAGCAAACTAAAGCCTGAGGGCCAGATCCAGCCCAATCGCCTTCTAAATCCAGCCCATGGACGGTCTGGGAATCAGCATGTTTTTACATGTGTAGAATGTGTCCTTTTATTTAAAATGCATCTCTAGATTATTTGTGGGGCATAGGAATTCATTCATATATATTTTTTCAAAATATAGTCTGGCTCCCCACAAGGTCTGAGGGACAGTGGACCGGCCCCCTGCTGAAAAAGTTTGCTGACCCCTGGTCTACATATCCTCTGTGGTGCAATGGGTCAGTTTGGCTGGCTGTTAACCATAAGGTTGGTGGTTGGAGCCCACCCAGGGACAGCTGTGGGCAGGATTTCTGCATTGCGGGAGGGGGGGTTGAACTAGGGGCCCTTCACAATTCAATGACTCTGTCAGTCTGCATGTGTTGTATGGGGTTGCGTTCCTGCTAATCTCTGTGTTTAGTGCTTTGTAAAATGCAAAAATATCAAATAAACTAACAGGTGAAAACAGTGGGCATAACCCTCCTGGCCCCTACTGGACAGACATTCATTAGTTACCATAAGAAGATAGGAAGAGCCTGCTGGATGAAGCCAATGGCACAGCATCCTGTTCTCACAGTGGCCAATCAGATGCCTATGGGAAACCTGAAAGCAGAACCTGAAAACAACAGCATTCTCCTTACCCATGATCCCCCTCAACTATTATTAGTTGTCTAAACAGATTCTATTTGCAGGGAGCTGCAGTTGTACGCAAGATCTCTCTAAATCAAGCCTATTGTAAAGCATGCAGGAAAGAATGATCTGAAGCATTTTTTGCTCACAGACATTTCGCTGTGAATTCAGAGGAATCTCTTTCATTTCTGTGGAGACATATAATTATACAGCTTAATGTTGAACCAAGTTCTATAACCATTAAATTGATTTCCTTAGATCACCAAGTAATGCCTAATTAGTGGTAATTATAAAATACAACTAAATAAAATATTAATATCCCCAACCACTCACATCCTAATTGTTACTCTCTGAATGGCATACCTGGTGGTTTGTCTCTGGGGCTCAGCACAACGTGTCTGGATTAAACAGCAGGTAATTTGAACATTTTATTAGGGAAAGTAAAGGAATTAAGTCTGGAAAAGGCAAGGAAACCACATGTCTTACGCTCAGTTAGCAAACTCAATGGCATTGCCTCTGAAAATGTGTGAGGATACTAGTGGAGTCACAACCTGGAGAGGCATCATGTGTACAAAGCAACATTTCAAAATGGAAGGTGTCCCTAGTGGGTGGAGTGGTGGGGCTGTGCCCATTACCTGAGCTTCTTCCAGCTGAGTCGCTGCTGCTGAATTGGCTCCACCAGTGTGTTTGCACCACGCTGACTTCACTGCCTCCTTGGTCCTCTCCCTGTCCATCCCAATATGCAACAGCAACTGAGCCAGAGGGAAGTCAGGTAAGCTGCACAGTTCTACTATACTAGTGAGAAATGTACTAGTGGTGCATCCACACTGTCCCAGCCAAGCTCCATGAGTGCAACTGGATGCATTGCAATAATAGAAACTTGGAATTGAAAGGGGTCCTAAGGCTCATTTGGTCCAAACCCCTGCAATGCAGGAATCTCGGCTAAAGCATCCATGACAGGTAGCCACCCAACCTTTGCTTAAAAACCTCCAAGGAAGGAGAGTCCACCACCTTCCAAGGGAGTCTTGTTCACTGTCAAACAGCTCTTGCTGTCAGAAAGTTCTTTCTGATGTTTAGTCAGAATCTCATTCATTGTAACTTAGGTCCTCCACTCCAGGGCAGGAGTAAACAATCTTACTCCATCTTCCATATGTCAGCCCTTCAGATTTTTGTATGTGTGCAGCAATAAGTGTTTGCATAGGCCAGGCATAGGCAAACTCGGCCCTCCATATGTTTTGGGACTACAACTCCCATCATCCCTGACCACTGGTCCTGTTAGCTAGGGATGATGGGAGTTGTAGTCCCAAAACGTCTGGAGGGCCAAGTTTGCCTATGCCTGGCGTAGGCCTTCTAGTTGATTCCATTCAATCATCCATTCTGCAGCTCAGCCAAAGAAGTAACCTTGAAACTTAAGGGAAACTTAATTGTATGTTAAAACTTACCAATTTTCCACATGAAGTAGCCGAATCGAAATTCAGCAAAGCACCCGAGAAAGACCTCTTAACGATGTTTAAGAAATAAACTCTATATAGGACACTGGTTTCTTTTTAATTATTAAAGCATAGTTTCTCACTACTAGCAGGGAACATCGTCTAAATGGCTTCAATTCTGTTGCACAGAACTAAGCTAACATTCCTGGTAATGTGTAATGTCTGCACCACTGTTCTATCTTGGATCATTCTTTTTCTTATATTCCTCATAAGAAAATTTCTTTTAATGGACATTCCTTAAGAGAGCGGTGCCAAAGGTGGCAATGTTTTCCACTGAGGATCAGATTAAAAGTGTGTCATTTTATATTTCAAATTTACCTCTCCAGACACAGGATTAGGAATGAATTTAAAGATGTGAACCATGGGATTCTCAGGATCCCAAATATATATATATATTTTTCTTATCATCATTATTTTCAATAGAAAAGCTTAAAAGATGTTAGTCCATGGAAGCTGTGCTAACTAATATACAAGGCAAGTGGGAGCTGCAATGAAATGAACAGGATACTGTTCAGGTTCTTGCCTGAAAGCCAGCCATGTCTTATTCTGGGATACTCTATTACATGCTCACTGACCCTCTAGTTTTCCATTGCTAGTTAGTTAGCCAGTATTCCATAACTACTGAGCATGCTCAGTCCTTGTTGGGCTATATCTGGGTCGTCGTCCCCAAGATTCCCCCCATGCAACCATTACTGAAGCCTGCTGACACCTCCATGTTGTGTATGGACACTGCCACTTTTGCTATGTAAGGATCTGCTCTCATAGAATGAGTTCACTGTTAGTTGACAGGATTTTTGTTTGTTACCAACTTCTCACCATTATTAATTACACTAGTTTTCCCTGTTCAGAAACAGCTGACTTCACTTACTAAAGGCTCATCTAAGTTTTAAACATTTACCTTATTTCCATATTTACCATTCAGATGAATACACTTGTAACAATTTTACAGGGAGATCTACTGTCTACATGCAGACTATGGACTTCATTAGAACTGCATTGCTATTAATGGCCAATTAACTGTTGTCTTAGAACATAAGGTCTTCAAGGCAAGAAAACAAATATTTTTATTGAGGAAGAACCACGTACGTTTACAGCGTTGTATAAAATGGCTTATTAATAGCAGTAATTGATAATAAATTTGTTTTATCGAATAAATAACGACTCATTGGAGTGCCGCTTATGGGAGGTATAATGAGTTGCTGTAAGGCCCAATTTGTAATAACAGGAAGCATTAAACTGGTATAAAAGGCATAATGCCTTCGATGGTGCATGCTGTCTTTTACAATTGTTGCCGTAGATTTGCAGGCGCAAGTAGTGCTTAAAAGAAGATTACGGAAACCTTCTTCTATCTCAGCACTAAGCACTTCCTGCTGCTGGAAAGGCCCAAGTCCCAGGAAATTTGGTCTATTGGTTGCAACACTAGATGGGATCCAGGCTTCGTCATGTCATAGAGTAACAATAATAATAATACCCATATGCTGAAATGAGCTGGTGGTGGACTGAGTAGAGGGGTCCCTTTGCTCAGCTGTGCTGCCTGAGCCAAATGTCCACCAAATGTCCAGGTATTGGGGGCAGGTATTCCATAATTAGGAAATACCTTTATTAGGGATTCTCCCCTCCCTCCGGCAGCATCAAGGATCAAAGAAGAAACAAGAAAGTTCATATTTGTGGTTTTTATTCAGCAATTGTGGAGCAAGGCAAACAACCCTGTCTTAACTCCATGGTGATGTTGCTCACTCTGAGCCCCCCCCCTCCTTCCCCAGTAACAGCCTGTGTCCCTACAGGAGGCTTCGGGAGTTAATTGTCATTGGGCTCGTTGCTCTTGAATTCTGAATGAGCAATGAGTGCGGAGAGAAGGAGGGGCTTCTATGCTCTCCAAGGAATTCTCTGCTGGCAGTTCTCCAACTCCCGCTCCTTCCCCTAAAATCTCATAACTTGGCAGCTCAGTGTTCTGCTGCAATACAATCCTGTCTCCCTCTTCTCTGGAAACTACAGGGGAAGCAGGGGGCCAATTCCCCCCCTCCCCCTCCTCTGAGGGAAGCAAGGGCCGGTTCCCAAGCCCCCTCTTCAGTCCAGTCCCTGACACCAACTAAAATGTGATGAAACAGTGGGAAACTTTTGTAGTCTGGTATAAAGCAGTGTGCTGTGAAGGAAAGAGAACATCTACCTGAGGTGGACAGTGCGACCACTTCTCACATCGGCATGATTCAGCTCTCAGAACTGCCAGTTCTATAACGAACAACCGTCTTCCCCTTGATCATTAGACTACAAAATATTATCGCTAGTTTGATCTCATAACCTCACTGAGACCTTATGATGAGGGGTGGTAAATCTAATAAATAACATATAAATGAATAAGTAAGTAAAAATTATGATGTTACACTGCTCAACAGAAAGGGCATGGGCTATTGGGTGGCCTCATACTTCCATGCATTTGTTTCCATGATATTTGAGTAGTGCGCCACACTGAAGAATGATACCAGCCATCAGTCACATCTTCCTTGAACATCACTATTGGTGAAACCCAACTGTTGACCATATGCTTTGCCTGCTGAAGGTATCAGGTAGGACTGGGAGGGTCCAGTCTCTGAAACCTTGGAGAGTGGCTACCAGTCAATGTAGACAATTCTGAGCTAGAAGAACTAATGATCTGACATGGTATAAGGCATATTCATGTATACCCATTATTCTGTGATAGAACCAGTAGAGTCAACTCATTGCAGCTGCTTACATATGCAGCATATGTGTTCAGGTCTGTGGAAATTGTGATTCCTGCCTGCACTCTTGATGCACATTCTTTTTTGGACTAAAGACAAGAGATTGATGTGATCAATAGATAAAGAAGAGAGCGATTAAACTCATTACTGAAGTATGGTCCAAAGATCGGCATTTCCTCCCCCTTATTGGAAAGACATAGGAAGCAGATGAAGCTGTTTAAAATAATGATTCACTCTCTACTACAAAAACAAAAACATCTTTATACCTAGTTTGTCACTGTGGCAGTTCAGTGGCCATAGAGTTTTTCTCATGTAATGTGAAGACACTTTTATTTCAACAAGCAGGCTAAAGGAAGAATAATTGGAATAATAAAAGGAATTAATGTCATGGGTGAGATCATCATGGAACAATTGCTTTAAAATAAGTTAGGCATAAATAGACCACAAAACTTGGTTATTTCTGATGGCATCAGTAGGGTTAAGCAGGCTGCTTTATGTGTTCATGGCTCTAGTGCTGTTTCTAATTTTAAAAATTGCCAAAATGTGATCTCTCTTTGTGCTATAGGCAGAAAATGGCTAATATACTCTCAAGAACTGTAATTTTATTCCTTATAAGTAAAAAAAAAAAATCAAAAAAAATCAAAGGTTACTTGCAGCTATCCCGGAAACGACAGGAGATACCCATTATTCTGTACTTGGGTAATATAAATCAAACCATGCTTTATACATTCTCTTATACCATAAAATGCATATTTCTTGATAGAAATATCTTCACTTTTTTTGCCTATGGAGATGGTAACGACTTTTCCCCCTTGGGAAAGGATTGAATTATTAAATGCCTTTTGACACCATTCAAGACAAATTAAATAAAACTTAAAGGAATATAGATGTCTGTCTCTTTATAATCCAATTTTAAGTAATAAAGCCTGACAAGAAAGAAATTATCTAATATGGCCCAATTAGAAGAACTATAGATTTTAAAACTTATTCTTTATGACACAAGTAAAGTCTCAGGCCTACTGATCTGGAATCTAATCTTATTTTTAAAAAACTTCTTCCTTCCCTGGGCCCATCTGCAGGCCATGAAAGGGGTGTCATTTTCAGTGATTAATCTGAAAGGTTTAAGATAATAACATTCCTTCTTTAACAAAAATGGTTGTTGTTTTTCTGCCATCAATTAGCAGCAGAGTTGGCAACATTCCTACCTTAGTTACACTGGCCAAATGGAACAAACCTACCTATGGCATCATGTAGCACCACTCCCAGGGGACATGGCTGGGGAAAACGATGGCTACCTTCAATGGCCAGTGGGTACATCCAATGTTGTTGTTTTTTCCAATGGTGTCCTAAACCTCCACTGTCTTGTACTCATTTGTGAGAAAGGCTTTGGGAGCAAATCTCCAGGAAAAATCCATGCCCGCTGCATTGCAAGACATCTTCGGGAGAAAAAAAAAGGTTAAGGACTGAATCCTACACAAATCTGGAGTGGAGTCCCTAAGACAATTGGATGGCATCTTGTACGCATCTTTCCAGCAACTCCTGCAACCAAGCTGATGCCGAAAGTATTGCTCTGCTTTCCTTTGGACCACATCAGTGAGGCCGAGAGCAGGCTCTAGTTATCTGGGCAGCCCATGACCTCCATACACACTGTCGAAGGCTTGCACCCCACAGAAGTCACTTCGGTGCTGCTAACACAGCCGAAATAATGTGGGAGGCAGCAGTGAATGGGTTACCAGTCTCTGAGGCCACAGCAGGTGCTGTGATTCTCTGGCCTCAACCTCCCTGGAAGGGGGCACCCTCGTCTCTCAAGACAGACAAATTTCAACAAAATGAAAGGTTACTTGCAGCTATCCCGGAAACGACAGGAGATACCCATTATAAGTTACGAACTTAATTCGTTCTGGAGGTCCGTTCTTAACCTGAAACTGTTCTTAACTAGAGGCGTGCTTTCGCTAATGGGGCCTCTTGCTGCCGCTGCACCGCCGGCACACGATTTCCATTCTCATCCTGGGGCAAAGTTCTCAACTTGAGGTAACTCTTCCAGGTTAGCAGAGTTTGTAACCTGAAGCGTTTGTAACCTGAGGCATTTGTAACTCGAGGTACCACTGTACTCGGTCCATCTTATAGCATAGATAAGGAATGAGGGAACTCTGGCCCTCCAACTCACGTAATCCCTGGCCATTGGCCGTGATAGGTGAGGCTGATGGGAGCTGGAGTCTGACAACATCTGAAGGGCCACAGGTTCGCTATAACTGTCATGAAGTCTATTTTAGAGTTGGGAAGGGCAACCAAAATGGACATACAATGAATGGCTAGACTGTGAATTTGTTGAATATGAATAATACAAGTCATTAGGGAAGCCCCAGAGAATGTTGCTATCTAAATAGAAAAGATTCCTACTAAACTACAGCATACTATCCCTAGCAAAGGAAGTAGTTCTGTTCAGCTCTTTTTTCTGCCCTCTTCTAATTGTTTTTAAGTCAGCTGAAGCCATTATAAGGCTAGACCCAGCTCAGATGAACCTAAATATCTCATATGAAGCCACATTAAAATAGAGGCCCTTCCTCATCTCCATTGTTTAATTCAGCTGACTCATTATACTAAGGCTGCATTCACATGTGGGGTTTATTGTATCTGTTCAATGATAGAAGATTAGCACTTCTGTTTTCTAACGTTCCTTCCACAATGAGCACTCACACTTTACATGGTGAGTGCCCTTTGTGGGATCGCGCGTGGGGCTACTTACTGGCAAACAGGGGCTGGCTTGCCTCTCAGTGTTAATTTTTGGAGGTTCACACCCAGCCTTAGTAATCAAGTTTCTTGCCAGGAGGTGGGACCAGTCCCATTTATAAATAGGGGCTGGAGCCGACAATAGCCAGGCAGTTGGCTCTGGAGATTCACCCTCCCTACCCTCCCTTTGTTTAATGTTTCTTTTTTTAAAAAAAATAATTTTTTTATTAAGATTTTAAACAAAGAAAAAAGAAAAACAACACACACAAAAAAACAATACAAAATTTAACAATAAAAACACAAAACATAACAATTAAAAACAAACTCTCTTTTCCATTCCCAATTTTAAATTACTTATTTTCTGGACTTCCTCATACCTCCCTCTTTTGTATTCCAATCTGCATTATTTGTCCAGCAGTTTCTTTTCCACTTTTTTAAACCCAATCTTTAATTTAATAAAATATTAAAATATATAACTTCAACTTTTTTAAACATAATCCTTATTCTTAATGTCATATACCTTTAAATTTTTCCCTTTTATTATCAAATTTCCATTTCTTTAAGCATCTTTAATCTTGATCTTTAATCTTAATCTATCCTTAACTTTAACCTGTATAGCTGGAAACTACTTATTTTCAATCCAACATCACTCTAGCATTCCTTAATTTTGCAGTGTTTCTGAAGATAGTCTTTGAATTTCTTCCAGTCTTCCTCCATCGACTCTTCTCCCTGGTCACGGATTCTGCCAGTCATTTCCGCCAATTCCATATAGTCCATAAGTTTCATCTGCCATTCCTCCAGCGTGGGAAGTTCTTGTGTCTTCCAATACTTTGCGATGAGTATTCTTGCTGCTGTTGTTGCATACATAAAGAAAGTTCTATCCTTTTTTAGCACCATTTGGCCCACTATGCCCAGGAGGAAGGCCTCTGGTTTCTTAGGGAAGGTATACTTAAATACCTTTTTTAATTCATTATATATCATTTCCCAGAAAGCCTTAATCTTTGGGCACGTCCACCAAAGGTGAAAAAATGTACCTTCAGTTTCTTTACATTTCCAACATTTGTTATCGGGCAAGTGATAAATTTTCGCAAGCTTGAATGGGGTTATGTACCACCTGTATATCATTTTCATAATATTCTCTCTTAAGGCATTACATGCCGTGAATTTCATACCAGTGGTCCATAACTGTTCCCAGTCAGCAAACATAATGTTATGTCCTACGTCCTGTGCCCATTTAATCATAGCCGATTTTACCGTTTCATCTTGAGTATTCCATTTCAGCAGCAAGTTATACATTCTTGACAGATTCTTAGTATTGGGTTCTAACAATTCTGTTTCTAATTTTGATTTTTCCACCTGGAAGCCAATTTTCCTGTCTAATTTAAATGCCTCCATTATTTGATAATAATGAAGCCAGTCTCGCACTTTGTTTTTTAGTTTTTCAAAACTCTGCAATTTCAGTCTATCTCCGTCTTGTTCCAAAATTTCCCAATATTTCGGCCATTTGACCTCTATATTGACCCTTTTCAAGGCCCTTTGTTTAATGTTTCTTGCTTGCAGATTAACTTTTTCTTCCTGTTTAGCGGGCGCTGCTATGGTCTTTGATTGGTTGCTGTTGAAGGACTGGGAAGAAATTTTCCTGCATTGGCAGGATTTGTCTTCCCCGTAGCAATTCGTCACAGCTTTGGCGGTTATGGCCTTGGGTGGCATCCTTTAGTCTTTTCTTCTCTATATGGGGGGGGGGGGCGATTCCAGGGTCCCACTCTTAAAGGGGTCATATATATGGGTGTCACTGGCCATACACTGAAAGGTCGTCAGTGAACTACCCTGTGTGTGGGGATATGGGCTTGGCTGCCTGCAACACTTACGTCTCTCAGAACACACCCATATCCCATTTACCCTGATGAGCCCCAGTTCCCCCCGGCCTAAGCCCAAGGCCTAAGCCAAGGTCTTCCTACATTTGGAAGTTTAATAAAGCTGTGGCCTAATTTCAATTTTATATAATGTTGTCAGAGTATTTATTCCTTCCTTATGATCCCTGGGGGCTAGGGCTGTCGCCGCCTGGTCACGCAATACATACACTTGTTCTATCACATCTCCACTGCTATACTGCCATGTTGCAGTAAATGTCATTCACACATTTCATTGCTCTTCTACAGTCTGCCATTCTTTTAGGCTCTACCTTTTTCGGCATGACTTTCTATGATGAGATACTGGCGTGCTTTCAGGTCAGCCACACGACAAAAAAAGTATGGACCTTGAAATGGGCAGGGAGTGCAGCGCATGCTGGCATGCCAGCACATGGTGAACCCATGAAAAAGGCTGGAGAATTGCCCCGCAAGACTCCCACAATTATCCAGTACAAGGGGCCGAAGACAGATATTTCCATGGAATCAAACGACGTGGAAATGAGCATTAAACTTGCACCTTATAGTCCATTACATTTCATTAGTTTTCCATAACTGGTTTTTACATCATGTGAACGCTCAAATATAATGTGCAAAATAACAGGGAGATGTCAGGAAAATGGCATAAACTGCAGTATGAAGGCAGCCTAAGTGTCACAGGCTGATGCAATCCATCACTCCAAAAGCACATTGGTATTATCCAATCCATCCTAGTGAGAGTTAATAATCTAACGAAAAACAAGGTGATTGGGCAAGGAAAAGCTGCAGCAGAATGTTAAAAATGATAGGAATTCATCATTTTGTTTTTTACCCTGATATTTAGATCCTAGAAGACAAAAAGCAGGATTTGTAGCTGCCTTATATTGGAAATCTAGCAAGAACACACAATCTCTAGAGATTATCCTAAATCCCTATTTGAAACATAACGTTCTTGTAGAAAAGAAAATAGTTGCCACCCAGCTATCAACAATGAGGTCATTAACTGCAGAAGAAGATACTAGCATATGCCATTCGCAAATAGAAATGAAATCCCAATCTGGACAAGATGAACAATCATGCTTTTTGTCTGCATCAAAGTTTGGCTAATGTTGTGTCTCATTATCACACATTCAGTGGTGTTCACGAAACACTGTTACTAACAATGAAGTAATTAAATATAATATTACTGTAGTCATTTCACCAAGTGGAGAATTTTCCATACAGCATGGCTGCACTGGGTAGCAAATCAAAGCTGTTTAATTGCTAATTGGCTGATGCAGGAGCACATCAGTCTTTTCCAGATAGCCAGCAACATGGAATGTGTCCTGAATACATTGCATTCCCCTAAATACTGCCTCCACTCACAATGCAGACAGTTTCATTTGCAAAAAATGCCAATGCTCTCAGAGATATTTTTTGTAGGAATACTTCCCTACTTTGTGCATCCAACACACTTGCTTAACAGCAATACTTGCTGGCTGTTGTGGTGCATGTGGTGTGACAAAGTTGTGCAACCACCCTCCTGACGCCAGCATCATTAACGCTTACCTTGTTGTTGTTGTTTAGTCGTGACTGACTTTTCGTGACCCCATGGACCAGAGCACGCCAGGCCCTCCTCTCTTCCACTGCCTCCCGCAGTTTGGTCAGACTCATGTTTGTAGCACCATGGAGAACACCATCCAACCATCTTGTCCTCTGTCGTCCCCTTCTCCTTTCAACAGGTAATTGTGCCCTCCATCTTTCCCAACATCAGGGTCTTTTCCAGGGAGTCTTCTCTTCTCATGAGGTGGCCAAAGTATTGGAGCCTCAGCTTCAGGATCTGTCCTTCCAGTGCTCACTCAGGGCTGATTTACTTAAGAATGGAGAGGTTTGATCTTCTTGCAGTCCATGGGACTTTCAAGAGTCTCCTCCAGCGCCATAATTCAAAAGCATCAATTCTTCGGCGATCAGCCTTCTTTATCGTCCAGCTCTCACTTCCTGGACAGGTGAGGTGGGGCCAATCCAGTGCAGCAACCCTGTCACCGTTCTGTCCTAGTCCCATCTGAGCATGAAGGAGCAATGCCAATGGCTAGAGAGCTCTGCTACTACTATTTGCTTAACACTTAAAAACAAATGAATTATGCCACAAGAGGTTTTCTCAATTTTCTAGGGCAGGAGTGAGGAACCTGACCCAGAAAGCCTCCCATTTGAGCTGCAAGGCCATTTTGGGAAAGCCCCACCCACTTTACAGAAGTGTTGGGTTTAAAGCAAGCTCTTGGTTATTCTTTTGCTAGAGCAGGACACACTCCCAGCCATCAAGGAATGGCTGGTGAGAGCGCACCTTACTAAAGGTGCACCTTCCATTCTATGGAAACTGCTTCTCTCTCCTAATGCTGCTCTTGAAAACTCCAAAAACTGGAGGGTCAAAGATCAGTGCAGGGCTGTTTGAAAACCCTTTCCCAAAGAGCATTGCAGTGTTTTAAAACCTCTGATTTTTAGAAATTTAAGGAGCAGCACAGGGCTGTTTGGGAAAGGAATTTCAAAGAGCCCTTGTAAACAACTCCATGCTGCTCCTTAAAACTCCAGTTTCAGAGGTTTAAGGAAAAGCATGGGGCTGTCTGCAAATGTTTTCCAAACAGCCACGCACTGTGCTTTGAAGTCCCAACAATGCACATGAACCATGCAGAAAACTAAGCATAGCTCATTCTCCAAATCTCTACTTCACAACAAATTTGACCATCCCATTTAAATGCACACATTTTTTCAAAAGCAAATGCTTTACCTAGTTGCAAACTAAACTTTGTATCCTCATGGAGTAAGGGGGGAAATCAGTATCCAATTAAAGGGTTTAGAATAGTGTTATTGTTGTTTTCATAGAGTTCAACTTTCAGTACAAAAGTTGCAATTTCAGAGAAGATGAAGCTCCCACTGAAATGCACACCGTCTGTTGTATATCTTCAAAAACGAATTACTTTTCTTTTTCCTGAACAAGGCACAGTGGTTTGCCTAGAGAGCAAGGGAGGGACCATGCTGTGCATGACACTGTATATTGCCTCCTTTAAAATAACAATGGTCCCTCTGGAAAAACAGGATTCTCATCCCAATTCCTCTCATGGCAACTACTATCATGTACAGTTGTACACAAGTTCAGTGAAAATGACCCTGTAAATTAGCATGGATCCAAACATTTGTCTGGGATTTTTTTTTTCAACTATTCTCCATCAATTAATTAATAAAAGAAAGAAATTGCATCTAACAATTTTCAAAGGGGAAGGAAAAATTCTGTGAATTCATGGTTGAATTGAAAGCTTTGGTTGGGTGTAACTTTCTTACCTTACATTCTTCGGTAAAGAAAGCTGATCGCCGAAGAATTGATGCTTTTGAATTATGGTGCTGGAGGAGACTCTTGAGAGTCCCATGGACTGCAAGAAGATCAAACCTATCCATTCTTAAGGAAATCAGCCCTGAGTGCTCACTGGAAGGACAGATTGTGAAGCTGAGACTCCAGTACTTTGGCCACCTCATGAGAAGAGAAGACTCCTTGGAAAAGACCCTGATGTTGGGAAAGATTGAGGGCACAAGGAGAAGGGGACGACAGAGGACAAGATGGTTGGACAGTGTTCTCGAAGCTACCAGCATGAGTTTGACCAAACTGCAGGAATAAAAAAAATCCTTCCAGTAGCACCTTTAAGACCAACTAAGTTAGTTCTTGGTATGAGCTTTCGTGTGCAAGCACACTTCTTCAGATACACTGAAACAGAAACACTGAAACAAACTGCAGGAGTTTGACCAAACTGCAGGAGGCAGTGGAAGACAGGAGGGCCCCATTCTTCGACTGTTGGAATCTCTTCCTGCTTCCATCTTTGCGCCAGAAGTATTCTTGCTGCTGTTACTGCGTATTGGAAAAGTTTACAGTCTTTTCTATTAATTTCATTACCTACCAATCCTAGTAGGAAGGTCTCTGGTTTTTTAACAAATGTATATCTCAACATCCTTTTCAATTCATTATATATCATTTCCCAGAAGCCTTTCACCTTTTTACACTCCCACCACATATGATAGAAAGTTCCTTCTTTTTCTTTACATTTCCAACACTTATTACATGTTTTATACATTTTAGCCAATTTGACTGGCGTTATGTACCATCTATATACCATTTTCATTACATTTTCCTTCAACGCGGTACACGCCGTAAATTTTAACCTTTCGTTCCATAATTTCATCCAGTCATCATATTGTATATTATAACCGAAATCTCGGGCCCAATGTATCATTACCGATTTTACCTCTTCATCTTTTGTATGCCATTCCAGCAACATTTTATACATTTTAGGCAAATTTTTATACTCATTATTCAATACCTCTATTTGAAATTTTGATTCTTTTCCTTCATATCCACACATTTTACAATCTTTTTTAAACATTTCACTGATCTGATAATAATGCAACCAATCATAAACAAATTCTTTCACCTCTTCATAAGTTTTCATTTTCCATTTCCCCCCCTCTCTTACTATCAGTTCTCCGTAAGTTATCCACCTCCCCCTCATATTTATCTTTTTCACACTCATCACTTCCAATGGTGAAATCCAATGGGGGAGTTTTGGTTCCAAGAGATTTTTATACCTCTCCCACACCTCTATCAGTGATCTTCGGAAGATGTGGTTTTCAAAACCTTTATGGATTTTTCTCTTTTCGTACCATAGATATGCATGCCACCCAAATCTATTGTCAAATCCTTCTAGATCCAACAACTCTCCATTCTCTAATTTTATCCATTCCTTTAACCAACATAGGCATGATGCTTCATAATATAATTTCAAATCTGCAGGGCGAAGCCACCTCTTTCTCTCACATCTGTTAGTAACTTAAACTGAATCCTTGGCTTCTTGCCCTGCCAGATATATCTTGAAATTATTTTTTGCCATTCTCTAAAAATTGATGTCCCTTTAATTATCGGCAATGATTGGAATAGAAATAACATCCTTGGCAGCACACTCATCTTTATCGTAGATATCCTCCCCCAAAAAGATAATTTCAATCTTCCCCACATCTCCAAATCCCTTTTTATTCCATTCCAAACAGGTAGGTAGTTATTTTGAAACAAATCTATATTCTTGGGGGTTAACCATATTCCTAAATATTTCACTTTGTTCACCACTTCCAACCCTGTCCTTTGTTGCATTTCCTCTATTAATCCTTGGTCCATGTTTTTAGCAATGATTTTAGTCTTTTTTTTTATTTAAGTAAAATGATAGTTTTAAGTTCAAATGTAAAGAGAAAGAAGAGAGAAAAGAAGAATGATATTTAGTTTGACAGTCCAGACTAGTCCAATAGTAAAAAAGGGAAAATAAAAATAAAATAAAACAAGGAAGAGTAATTAAGTCAGTTCCAATTCACTTGGCTCCAAATAAAAATGTAATCCTTAAAGCAGCCAGCTAGGCAATTCTTTCTCAGCTCATTCCGCGGACATGCACAAAAAAACAAAAACAGCTTGAGTAGTTAGCCTTCATTCAAACATAGTCCCTTCCCTTTCCCTTTATACTTAAACGTTCAAATTTGGTTAGATGCAGGGGTAACAAATCATTAAAGAAAAATTTATACTGTTCAATATTGTCCTTCCATCCCTTTATTATATTTTATTTGTCGCTGGGTGACTTCCTTCAGCTTAAAATGGGGACACAAAAGTTCTATTTTGTTGCACAGTTTTTTTTCAAAACCGAAAGTACCGAGAAGTAACTTTATTTCTTTCTTCACTCAGACCGTTCGTTATATCAAAGACCTTTTAAAGTCATCAAAATAGTTACCCTCTGCTCCCTCTTTTAGTTACACTCTTTTTCTGCAGCTTTTATTGCCTTTGCAACAATTTATCTTACTTTTAACAAGTTCTCCAAGAGAGAGAAGTTCAAACCGCTTGCCGTATCACCAACCTCCCTTCCACGCTCCGCTCGTAGTCTTGCGTTCCTCTCCGATTACAGACAAAACTGACCTCTTTTTATCTCCTTCTTTTTTCCAAAGCCTTCTTTTATGTAATCCAATTATAATCCAAATTTGGCTCCGATTGTTTGCTTTGAGAATCGGTCACTCGCCCTACAAGCCTGAGGCTGCGTTCTCGAGGGTGAGACAATGGCTTCCTGGTGCCTGCTTTCTCCGCCCGCCGCTCTCTTCGCTCCAATTACAGAGTTACCTGGTGGCCGGGCAATCTGCAAACGGCTCCGCTCGGATCCTGACCCTCTGGTTTCCCTCCAGAGGGGTTTCGGGGGGCTATCGCGCCCTGTAGCACCCCCTTTTACCCTCGAAAACCCAGACTTTCTCTTGCCAAGAAAAGTCCCGCTTGCGCCGGGTCCGTGGCTCGACCGGAAGTCTGCAAACCACTGTTCTAAATCAATACTGCCCTCCTGCTCCCACTATTCCTCCTCAGTCCAGTCTCTGACAGTGGGGCCAAGCTGCATTGTTAGCTTCTCAGCAGCAGCAGCACTGAGACTTATCAGGAGGGGGAAGGTGTGGGGAGGTCTGGGATCTGCATGCACATTCGTAGGGCCACTGGATGGTATTACCAGGAAACCAGCATTGTGACTGTGGCCCACCAAGTGGCCCACTTCTGGTTGCTCTCCTGCCCAGCTTTCCACACTTCATTTAAAACCCAGAGGGACATGCCATGAAGTAACTGAAATACAGATATGAGAATATAAGATTAGACACCTTCTCGGGAGATTTTAGGGCATGGAGATTTGGCAGGTACTCCCAAGGGAAAGTGACTTAAATAGACAATGATTGGGACACAATGTGGTCAAAATGTCAGCTGAAATTCACGTCTGCTAACATCCATGAGGCTGGATTGAAGCTCTTTCACATATGGCAGAGGACTCCAGTGCAGAGCCTCTCTTCTATGCATTGGAGAAGCTATATTACCTAAGGTGGACTTGCCCTAAGGTGGAGGCTTATTGGGTATTAATTTTTACATGTGTTAGTCCAGCTGTACTACAACCCTTAACAACTGACCCTTTGCTTGCTTTCCTATTTATCTCCGGGGAAGGGGTTAATAAGCCCTGGTCCACAGAGATCTGATAGTGAAGTTACTTGTGGCTGCTAGATTAGAAATTGTATGTCACTGGAAGGATCTTGCTAACATCTCTGTTAATGCCCAGTACCCCAGAGTCTGGCAACTGGCTCTAAATGATAAGTTAACACAGAGATGCTGGAAAGCAAGGAGAAAACTAAGCAAAGACAAGTTCTCTAAGACATGTTTTGATTTATTACACATGTTAATAACAAAGATAAGACACTCTGACCTCCAGCATCCCATCTTTCCTTTTGGTTTGTCTGAATAGTGTTGGCCAGACCTGAAATTTCAGAATGCTAACAAATTTTCTGTACTGTATCCATCATAGTCTACCCTGTAGTCTAGCGTGTTTTCTTCATGTTTTCTGTCACTACATTGATTTTGTCCTACTTTGTTGTTTGTGGGGGTTTTTTGGGGGGGAGTTCAAGAAAAACTTATTATTATTATTATTATTATTATTATTATTATTTATTTTAAAGGAATATGGGGTACAACTTTGACTTTAAAAACGTAGATGGCTGCTGGCTGCTGGTACAAATTTTCACAATGGTAAAGTTGTCTCAGTCTTGTACCTTGTGAATGAGGGGAAGGAAGGAAGGAAGGAAGGAGAGGGAGAGAGGGAGAGATTTTCCTCTGGTGAAGAAATTAGAGGACATTAGAGGACCACCACTGCTAATAGTGCTAATTCATATGAATACAGTGGTACCTCAGGTTAAGTACTTAATTCGTTCCGGAGGTCTATACTTAACCTGAAACTGTTCTTAACCTGAAGCACCACTTTAGCTAATGGGGCCTCCTGCTGCTGCCGCGCTGCCGGAGCACGATTTCTGTTATCATCCTGAAGCAAAGTTCTTAACCTGAAGCACTATTTCTGGGTTAGCAGAGTCTGTAACCTGAAGCGTATGTAACCTGAGGTACCACTGTAAAAGTTATGCAAATTTTCTACTCATGTCAGTAGTTTAATATAGGAGGAGAGCATTAAGAGCTGAAGTTTCCATAAATAGGACATTCATGGGGTGAAGAAATCCCTGCTCAGCAGAGGTTCTCCTGCATCTTCTTTCAGCGAGGTTCTTCCGCGTTACACTGTTTACGTGAGCTGATATTCACACGTACTGAAAACGTATAGATAATTTAAACATAACATTACACTCTAAATACAGAAAGAACATAACCTCCTTATTTCCCACCTCTCGATTTTCATTCTGTGCATCAGTTCTATGCCATAAATTAGCAGTGAATAAAACAAAACAGAGGTGTCTATAAATGTGAATAAACGTTTTCCTTGGCTTTTTGGCATCCATTGGTCTTGGGAGACAATGGAGGAATGTGCTGGGGGGGGGTGAAGTCAAACTGTTGTGTGCTTACAGCGCCTGCTGCGGCTGTAAGAGGCCAATATGGAAGAGACATGTTTTGTTGCAACCGGGGGCAGATGAAGGCATTCAGGGGCCACATACCAGTAACAGGAATGGGCAGACACATACACAGTGTGAGGGCATATTCCAGTGAAGTGAAATCTCCAGAGGAGGGTAAAAAGCAGTGCTAGTGAAGCATCACCTTCAACATTCCATCAATTAAAATCAGAACACATATATTTTTATGCTGCACTCCCATGCAAGCCAGATGGGGTTTCCTCACCTCAGCCTTCTGCCTCCATTACAAGCAACAGCTCCCTCAGCGAGCACCGGACCAGCACCTCCAGTTCCTCCTCCTTTTCCTCCTCTTCCCCGCCATCCTCATCTTCATTGGCTTCTTTTCCTCCTATGGAGGGGCAGCAATGGGCAAAAGAGGCACACTGGCTATGCCCAATTGGGGTGACCAGGATGGCTTCTGTAATCCTGGGATGTCTCGGTCTACTCAGGACTGTTGATGGGTATGGTGAGGAGCGTGGCTGTGACCAATGCAGAATCTTGAGGACCAGATAGAGAGGGCTGGAGGGTCACATTCAGCCTCTAGGCCTAAGATTTCCCACCCCTGTTATATGGTCCTATCAGTCTTGCACAATGGGAAACCTGTAGCGCTAAGACTACTTTCCAGATGTGGCATTAGCAAAACCCATTCAATCTCACGTCCATCTCACATGAACAGAGACACAGAAGACCATTGTTGCTTACCCCGTCTAATTCCTTTATATTTCAGGTTTAGAACGAATAACTCATAGTAACACATTCTCATTCATTAACTCATACTTTCATTTACTCATCCTCACAATTCTCTATGGTAGCTTAGAGTGGGAGACAGTGACTTGCTGAAGGCTAGCCAGTGAACTTCATGGCTAAGCAGAGATTTGGACCTGGTCTACTATCTCCCAAATTAACATTATGTACACTTTACAGGTAGGGTTGCGGGTGGCATTGTGAGTTAAACCACAGAGCCTAGGGCTTGCCGATTCGAAGGTCAGCGGTTCGAATCCCCATGACGGGGTGAGCTCCTGTTGCTTGGTCCCAGCTCCTTCCAACCTAGCAGTTCGAAAGCACATCAAAGTGCAAGTAGATAAATAGGTACTGCTCCAGCGGGATGGTAAACAGCATTTCTGTGCACTGCTCTGGTTCGCCAGAAGTGGCTTAGTCATACTGGTCACATGACCCGGAAGCTGTATGCTGGCTCCCTTGGCCAATAAAGCAAGATGAGCGCCGCAACCCCAGAGTCGTCCGCGACTGGACTTAATGGTCAGGGGTCCCTTTACCTTTACCTTTACCTTTACACTATGTAGGTAATGAGTTCAGACTTGTCATAGAGCAGTGCTTGACCAAGGTAGTTCTTAGTGCCTTCTTCCACACAGTGAACTCTATGAGCCAGGTATTACTGCCAAGATCTAGTGTATTAGTAATGCATTGTTGGCACACCTAGCAAGGAACCATGAATTCCAGCAGAGAATGTCAGGAGCATTACCCCTGTATTACTTTGGCCATCCATCTAATCCCGCTGTCACTAGGAACAATAAAGCAAAATAGTTATCAAAACCTTTCAGACAACATTCTGTTGAAATTTATCTAATTTATGGGCAAATACTGTCAGTGATATTGTAAAACGGTTTGGCCTATAAATGAAGAAGAGATAGAAATTAGAAGAAAGGTGAAAAATATCTTCATAATCAAACCGATGAGGCCACAGCGAGAAAATAGCATTTTGCTAATCATCTCCAAAGACTGCTGGAAGGCATTGCACTGCTTCCCACCCCCATCATAAGACCCATAAAGGGCAGCCTTTGTTTAATAGTGACACCTGACATTTACTATACAGCTTCAGATGAATAGTATCCTGTTCAATTTATGGAGTTATCAGTGTGTCATCTCTCTTTTTAGAGAACAATGGTTGCCACTGGCATCCTAGGTAGATCTTGTTTTCCATATATCAAAAGTTATGTTCCAGACCGCTGCCCAATGTAGATACAAGCTGAACGACCCAGAAGCTTTTCTATGCCAATATTTCCAATTTTGCTAAGCCTGCAATCCTATGCTGATGTATTGAAGAATGAGTCCCTATGAACTTGGTTCTTATGTGATGCCTCACATCCTGTCAAAATCAGTTACTTGGCTTGAAAATAAACTGGTATTTAGGGAAGATCTTCAAGACTTGGTGTTATGCACCTAGTGCTTGATAAAAGTTGAAATATTTCATTTTAAGTCTTTCAGACTATTTTCAAGGACAATAGTCAAGTGGATAGATTATTATAGATTTCGGGGGGGACCCCCTAAGCCTTAAAAATTAATAAATGGTAGGATTTTGATTAATTGAGATATGGATGGAAGTACAATATGCAAACTGTGCCAGGCAAGGAATCCCTGAGCTGGCTTATGCAAACCAGCCTGGCTGGCCTAGTGAACAGCAAATCTGTCAGCATGCCAAAAGGGGTTGATGGCCATCTGAGAGGAATCCTTTGGCCTGGGGAGACAGATATTGCCAAGGTGATGGGTTGTGTGATTGAGATGACAGGAAAAGAGAGTTTTTGAGCAAGGTGTTCTGGAAGAGGAAGAGGGAAGCAAACAGACTGGGATCCATCTTGGGCAGGATGGCTGCAGGCTGGCTGGGAGAGATGCCTCGGACTCCAGTGCTGCACTGCTGTGGGGTACAAGCCCCTCTTGAAATGACCATGCAGTAAGATCTGGACTCCCTCAATGCAGACTGAAGGTGGAAACAGGTGAACAAACCACATTTCTTATGCTACTACAGTCTGTGCAGGATCTCAGTTCTCCAAAGGAACACACACCTGGAACCCCATGGGTTTTTGCCACCACTTGGCAGCGAGAGGGGGAGGCACCCAACAGAGAGCCACTATGGTGTAGTGGTTAAGAGCGGTAGTCTCGTAATCTGGGGAACCAGGTTTTCGTCTCCGCTCCTCCACATGCAGCTGCTGGGTGACCTTGGGCCAGTCACACTTCTTTGAAGTCTCTCAGCCCCACTCACCTCACAGAGTGTTTGTTGTGGGGGAGGAAGGGAAAGGAGAATGTTAGCCGCTTTGAGACTCCTGGAGGGGAGTGAAAGGCGGGATATCAAATCCAAACTCTTCTTCTTCATTTGCAACAATACCATCAGTACAAAATAGTATCCAAATTGTTGGTACCGACAAAGGGCCCCAGCCGAAGCTAAAAGACCACACTACTGAATGCTAGGTCAGTGAGCATCTCAGAGTTGCAAAACTGTTCCTTAATGGGAGGTCTGATTGTAATGAGAACTGATATATTCTCCCAGATGTAGGTCAATGGGCCTGCATACCATCAGCATCTCTGTCTTGTCCGCGTGACAGCTCTGCTCCACAGGCCTCTCAAAATTCTTCACTCTGTTTGTGGGGAAAGAAGCTGACTGGTGCATTTCAATTACTTTCTCCAGAGTGAGAAGAAATTATCCCAACATGTTTCACAGAGCTCTCTTTAAGGTGGGAAGAGCCCTTTTAAGGGTCTCTAGTGCACTGAAACTGCCCCCCCAGCCCCCTGTCTTCACTGGGCACTTAACAGAGTTGCCTGATACTGGGCTATAAAAATGTCAGGGTAGCTTTCACAGCATCGCTACAAACAGTTTACTGGGCCTGCTTCCCCAAACAACACAATGTTACATCTCATGACATTATTTTGCTTGCCACAAACATGATTCTCTGATGCAGTTCGTGCGCTGGAAAATGCACAAAAAAACAAAAAGTGTTCTGATTGCTCTAAAAACCTAGTCCAGTTTTCTCGAGACGTTTCCCTTTTTCTTACTTGTTCCTATATGATGACCCTTCTTGGGCTCTTGTGTGGCCTTTGTGACTAGACAAATAATCATTGTTGCGACCCTCCAGAGCAAAGAGAGGCACATACAGGGCAGGAAATTCCCTCCCGGATTCAGTTCCTTTGAATGTGCTGCTTCTGTGTCTGTTTAAAAACTTCACAGCCACAAACGCCTGCAGCACATGACAGGGATGGAGGAAAAGTCACCAGACCACAGTAAGGCAACTCTTTTGTTGCCTCTCATGCTGTGTTGTGAGTGACACATAGTGTTCATGGGGGGGGGAGGTGCCTCTTCTGGTCTTCTCAAGCTGACCCTTGTTGACAGCAACTACTGAAATATATAATCCAGGCAGTTCCACTGACATACAGATCACCTTGCTTTTCTACCATGGCCACAATTCACAGCTTTTCCGATTCTTGCCAACTACGGCTCTTTATCCCCAGTCTACCTAGGCCTCCTGGAATTGCCACTGCCATTCCGTTCTTCCAGTCTTTGCCAAAATGCAGGTTGCTATGGGATGATCACCACCATCACAGGTATTTATTCTGGTTAGCCTCTCGTATTAGTGTGTTATACCCAGAAATTGAGTAAGTGGCAACCTTATCAGCACGGCATCTACATAAAAGGCGGGTGAAAGTGAGACTGATCTCCTGACATATCTCTGGGTGATTTGCAGTAGATTGGCCGGGATTTCTGGCTCCAAAAGGAGTATTAATCACTTACCTCTCAACCAGAGAGTTCCTCACATATAATATATGCCTTCAACCAGTGCAGTTCTGCTGGCCAGTTTTAAAAAGCTATATGTTAAAATTCCTAGGTCTGTAGTAAGTTCAAGCTTTGTCTATACAGGTTTTGCCAGCACATAGATCATGGGGCTCAGTAGCTAATTGGCCCTACGAGCCAGTTATTTGCATCTGTTTTCACTGTCCCAGCCACTCTTTTGCACATGGTCCTTAGTGGCGGACCTCAACATTCTAATAAGAATAAAAAATAAAATGTAGATCCCACAAGCCTGAGGTCTGACCATCACTGGTCTACCTGCTGGAGGAAAGTGATCTTTTGGATTTCTGCCTGCCCACACTGCTCTTTTTACAAGCAAGAAAGAGAAAGTTCTGCCAGAATAGCACTGCAACTATGGCTGTCCATCTGTACTCACAGGACAGAAAGCTGCTAAAACCACCACAGCCCTTCCAAGAAGGGAGAGGGAGAATTAGTGTCAGCAACTGTGTAAGCATTTCTTCATAATTCAACGTCCTTGTGTTTGTTTACTCTCCCTTGTCAAGGTAATTTTACTAGAAGTAAAAGAAAGAAAGAAAGAACAAGGGCTAGATTTATAGCTGTTGCCTCATCTTGTGTTTATCCCAACTCTCCAAGGAAAATGCATACATTCTGTGGAAAAAGAAACTACCAATTTGCTTTTCATTTGGCAAATGAAAGCTCATTCCCCTCGTGTTTAGCCAGAGATTGGAATTAAAGCACAAGTTTGTGTTTAACGACAACTTCAAATTATATAGCTCCTTATGCCAAGGCGTTTTTGAGTAATGATGGCTGCATGCAATGCCTTTGACACAGCTGTGGGAATGCTGAGTTGTTAGATAACCAGGAGTTATAGCACTGCTGGAAGACAGCAAGTGCAATGGGGAGCCTAAAATACTGTGTGCGGAGGGAGGGGGAGATTCACAAGCATTATGACTCATTTGCCTGTGATGCTTCTTCATTTTCCTCCACCTCTCATTTCAAACGATAGGAGATGCATAAAGTTAAAACACTCAGGTAATGATAATAATAATAATAATAATAATAATAATAATAATAATAATAATAATTTGTATACCATACCGCCCTTCATCCAGAAATCACAGGGCACTTCACAACATAAAAATACAAAATGAGAACACAAAATACATAATAAAAACAAGACTAAACCAATAGCTCTCATTCCACAAATACATTTTAAAGGACATATAGAATGTTGATGAGGAACATTTTTACCTGGCAATTATCTTTTCGTTTGGTTGATGCTTCACAGAATTTGGAAAGGGGATTCAGATAAAAAGTTGCATATCCAATTGTTCCTTTGGAAAAATAATAAATGCAGTGACAGAAAGGATGTGAATGTGAGGTAGCTATATGAGTAAAAAAAATTCCTCTTGCTGGTATTGAACTGGAAGATATCATTTTACTCATGGCAACTCCAAGACACTTTGCTGCCTGAGGCAAAGGACAAGATGGCATCCACACAACACACACACCCAAATTCCATGTACAGACACTGTGACCAGACTGACAGCTGCTGAATCTTACTTCAACACTGCTGTCCTCCTGTAACTTGAAGCATAATGTGTACAGGTCACATGTGTCACTGTCCTCCAATACCTTCTCAACCACCCCTGAGCATCTGCTGCCTCAGGTGGCTGTCTCACTCTACCTAACGGTAGGGCCAGCCATTATTTTACTCCATGTTTGTTCTGATGGCAGAAGTGAGCCGACTGATACTATTAAATTGATAAAGGCCAATCAAAGCAGAGCAGAAAGCAGCATCTTGTGAGCCAATGGAGGGATTCTTCTCTACTAGTTAGGTTCACCATTTAATCCACCTAAGCAATGTCAAAGAGCAGATTCGATACCCTTAAGAGGGCTTCATTCTAGAAATTAAATGCAGTATTTCAACAAGTTGGCATCTAGTCATCAGACTTGCTGGAATCCAATCAATCTGAAATCCGGCCCCTGTTCAGAACAGGTATCATGAATTTCATGAACATCGTCGACATCCGTCACTAGCTGGCAACTGCGGCACATGGAAAAGCTATGTATTTTCCATCAATGAATATTTTATTCCAGCTTAATTGCATTGAACCTTTATGAGAATTGCAGCCTGAAACAACTTGCAATGATTCAGCTCGAGGCGAGATGAAATGACAGATTCCAACGTCGTTTTAAAATGAGCTTGAAAATGAAAATGATGGAAATAGAACTGAAATTAACTTCACTGTAATGAAAACTGACCACTTGTTTTGTCCACTCTTGCGTTCAACAAAAGCAGAAGAGAGGGAATCGGTGCTTTGAGTAGGAAGAACAACCTTGTTGTTGGAGAGCAACTGCCTGCTGGGTGCCCTCTCACAAACATCTGTGCTCAAATGGTCACATTTTGTCCAGAAAGGTGATCTACTAGGGATCTAGCAAACTACACCAAAGTGCACTTGAGGTTCTTGTCAAAACCCAGTATTAAAATGATCAAGGAGTGCCCACACCACCTATACTGATGTGAATAGGAGGAAAATATGGTCCTCCAGACTTTGCTCCCACCATCATTCCCCTGAGCCATAGTGTCTTGGAATGATGCAAGTTAAAGTCTAAAAACATAAGGAGGACCACCAGTTATCCACTCTTGCTTATCCCTCCTTTCACATAGGGCTTCCAGAAATCTATAAATGTTCAGTCTTCCTCCAGTTCCTAATCTAACCCAAGTTAACACTTTATCAACTATGGATTTTCAATGGGTAGCCATTTGATGTTGAGTGTCCTTTACAAGAAGCAATTTAAATTCCACCTGAAGCCTAGAACCACATAGTTTGCTCAGCTGGACAAAGCAGTTGCCTTCCTTTTGTTGACCTGGAAATTTCAGGACACCATAGTCTTCTGTGAACCTCAACACTGAGCATTCTTTTCCTTCACTTTCTGTGGGCTGTGCCAGACAAAGCCAGATAGAGCATAAGGAAGGAAAGGTAAATCTCAGCCTCTGTTTCTCTCTCTCTCTCTCTCTCTCTCTCTCTCTCTCTCTCTCTCTCTCTCAGTTTAAGGTACCCACTGCAACGCCAACAGAAGTAATTCACTGTGCAGCCTCCATAATAACATCACTTCTCACTCCTCCCTTTGGTCTCTAGGACAGCCTTCAATAGTTACCTATTACATTGCCCTTTTCGCTAATATTTTCTCAGTAAAATCTCATTTCTGCCAAAGCACTGAATTCATCTCTGTTGCTGCCCACCCTCACCCCAGTAGCTTATGAGGGCACTCTACTAACTTAACTGAACAATCTGAAGTTACTCACATTGTGCTCCTGTGGGTTTAGGAAATGTGCCAGTTTCTGGGTTTGCTCTACCAGACAATCAGCAGCCTGCCCAGCAACATAACAGAGCCAGGATTGCAGTAGGAAGTGATTCTCCGAGCACAATTCAGCTAAATTTAGCCACTCCTGTTAAAAAGCATTAAGAGTGAATTAGATTTTTTAAATGGGAAAGGAAGAAGCACATTTCTATTTTCTTTCATTTTACATAATCAACATAGCTGAATGCTTTAGAAATTATTTTTTCAGTGCATGAAATACTTAACAGCTTTATCTCTTGTTTTCCTTCCAATTATTTCAGTTTCAGTTTCAAGCCACTGTTGTTCTCCTTTTGCCTGTTTATTCTGCCTCCAAAAATATCCGAGAATTTTTAACTCGTTCATCTCCATCCTCTTTTTCCAGATATGCCAGATATTTTAAAAACAGCTGAATACAATTGAAGAATACCTTTCACTTCATGTTTCTCTTATTATGTTTTAAGCTACTTTCTTCTCTTATTGCATTCTCAACAGTATTTAATTTCCCATTTTGAAATAGTCATACCGCAAAAAGATACATTCTAAGATTGTGAGATGCTCAATTTTGCTTTGTATGCTTTTAGTTAATACCTGTAATTGCTCCCTTTGCTAGTTACAGAATGTTGTATTGTTCTGCACAATTGCATGTTAAAAAAAAAAAATCTTTAAATTGCATTTGGAAATGCTTCCACTGCAACATTTGGAACTTTTCTTTCATTTTCATTTTCATTTCCAACTCTCTTCAGGCAGGCACCATCATGAAATTGGTGAGAAATAAAACAGCCGCCCCTATTGTTATTCAGTTCAAACACTTTGAAATCACTATGACAAGCTCACTTCCGCACAATACAAACTTTTATGTTGCCTGAGCTACGATGTTCAAGTCCCTTCAGAATGATGAAGGTATGGTTAAAAAAAAAAAAAATGCCAATCATTTGTTCCATATGAGGTGGGAAACACTCAGCGTGGGTTTTAAAGTCTCAAAGGGATACACAACAGAGAAACATGTTAGGAACATAAATAAACCCAATTTCTAGACAGAAATGCCATCCAATTATCCAAATTATGCTTTCGGGAAATCCTGGCAGCAATTATAGGGATACAATTATTTTGCTAGGAGTACCAGGTATGTCATTAGGTGGCCTTCCATTCTCTTGTTCAGAGAAAAGGTCAGTAGTGACAGATTGACTTTCAGTTGCAGAATCTTTTTCTCCTCCTGGCCTAATCTTAGCATCAAAATTAATGATGACTAAATAAGATCAGGAGTACAGTACATGCTGGTTACAAATGGATACCATTCTTGCTCCCCTGCTCCATTTCCCCAGTGGTGAAGCTGCATGCTCCGCTACTGGGGGCGGAGAGCAGGTGGAGGCGTGGATGGTGCCAACTGGGGGCGTGGCACGCATCCCGGGGGCATGTCATGCTGTCCATGGGGGCATGGCACATATCCTGTGGGTGTGGTACGCCGCCCATGAGGGTGTGTTGTGCTGCCTGCAGGGGCGTATCGCGCATTCTGGGGGTGTGGCGTGTCGCCTGTGGGGGCGTGGTGCCCAGCGTGCAGGGGGGTGCGGCGCATGTCGGTGCCACAATGGCACCCTACCAGAATAGTGGTGCTGGGGGCAGTCTGCTCCCTCCGCACCCCCATTCCTCTGCCAGTGCATTTCCCTATGGAATTGTCATTCCCTGACCCACCCACCCACCCACCCACCAGTACCTATAACTCCTTGCAACTAAGCCAAAGTTCATGTAATTGAAGTAACCACATAATCTTGCCCTGCCTCCCCATGTCTCCATTTACCCCCTTTCCTTTGTGGTTTTCCTGTGTTTCTTGTATCGTAAGCCCCTTGAGTTAGAGGCCTGTCGTATACAGTTGTGCTGGCAAAAGTTTGGCTTCATTTCAAATCAGTGCATATCCCATAACTTCCTGCTGAAATCCTGTATACCAAATATGTTCTGGTTTATTTTTGTCCTGCTTCTGTTACACTACAGCCCCTCTGAATGCCAATAATGTGGTAGCATCGAAGATGCATCAAAGAACAAGCCAAAGCAAGAGAAATCCCCTGCTAATGTGCTATTACTGCATCAAAAACATGTTGTAGAACACACCTGCAATAATACACCAATCTGAAGGGGCCCTAGGATCAACATCAAGGCCTTGAGTTTTTAGATTGGTATATGACAGGGGCAGGGCCTTGTCAGTGGTGGCCCCACATCTCGCAACTCCCTCTTGAATGAGGAACATACAGACTCATCCTTGCTAATTTTATAGACAATTTTGAAGATATCTTTCTAACTCAGACCTCATTTCATCATTAAGGCATGTGTCTGAAATATTTTAAACTGCTGCTGGTTTAAATTAATAGTTTGGGTATGTAATCTGTTTTATTTATTGTATTTCCTAATGTTCTACATTTCTTTCTCGTAAACTGGCTTGTGAGGCACATGCATCCTGAAAGGTGGGATAGAAATCACTGACATAAACAAACAATTTAAAATGCTTTTATACATGTTAATTGTTCTTATTTTTGGAGCCAGGGTTTTATTTCAATCACTTTTACCGGGAAGAAAATGAACTAACTCTGATCTCTTTTTGTTATTCTTTTATAATGGCTTGCCTACTGGAGAATAATGAAAATAACCTCTCAAAATGCTAGACAACACAATGCAGTCTGTTCCTGAATGTGGGTTTTTGTTATGGTTATAGCAATAAGCTGCTTATTCTCCATGTTCTAGTTCTATAAACTAATATATATTTTACTGCATGAAAATATATTTTGCAGGGTGCTGTTTTATACCTAGCATCCATGAAATGAACAACTTTACGCATTCTTGTATTCCCAGCATAATATGTTCCTTCCCACTCAGTTTTATGACAACAAACAGAGCAAATTGGCATAAGGATAAAATGGTCTTGATAATTCAGGGCAGATGACGGCAAACTCACCATGTATGGTTGAATATTCAGGGCCTGTGCTTTTCTTCTTTTTTCATTGCCAACAACTATCTCCACGGTTACTCTGTGAGAACGCAGTCAGAGTAGTGATAGATATTTTCCCTCCAGTACTGATGAGGCTACAGAATGAAATAATAACTGGATGTTAAGACAGGACGCTTGGACAGTTTGGATAACAAAGCCAAGGTTCTGCTTCAGTTAACATCTGATCCCTGCTTCTTCCTCCACAAGCTTTCTCGGTCTAATGACCCCTAGAAATGTCCAGAAAGCACTATCAGAGAACTGTAAACAGGTGAAGCAGAATCAGCACGATGACCTGAAAAACACAATCAATGTCCCTTTCCCATCCATAGCTTTCTTTGTGCACCCATGCATTGATGACAATTTTGGAGCACAATGTCTCTGCTTCTATTGGGCTGAATTTAAAATGTATTTACAGTTCAATTGCATTAAGGAAGTGGAACTGCATGGCTCCTAATGGGAGGGGGTATTATTATTAGGTCTGGCCTTAATGTTATCAGTAACATGAATCAAGAAATGTCTTCCATTTGCTGAGGCTGGTCCAGCAGTCTTGGTCCCCCTTGGACAGAGATAGCCTAACCATCATTATCTGTTTCATGATAGCACCTAGGTCAGGCTACTTGGTAACTTCAACTAATGCAAAATCTAAGATATGTGGTTTTTTAACACACTACACGGCTGGAGAATTGCAACGCAAAATTCGGGTAAGTGTGAATTTCAACGGACAGCTGTGCTACAGTTCTTGTATTGTTTTAGAAAGTGCAAACTTGCACCCTAAATCCAATTTCTCCATCCCTAGTGAAGAGAAAACCATGCTGTGATCTATACTTCATCTCTGTGCTTTTTGCTAATACATGTATTACACAAAATAGCAGACTGTAAATGTTTATTACAAAACTGTATGATGATGTGATTAGTTATGAATTCGTCATCTATCTGTTCTTATAATGGTCAGTGGCAAAATCTGGCTGGGAGACTCAGGCAACCCGCACACAAGGCAAAATCAATTGTATAGAGATACTTTTCTTTGCAAACACTGAACACATTTGTTATTGCTATCCACTCTAATCCCTCAGGATAGAATGGGTTAGAATGACTGCCTAAACAAAACAAACAAACAATTTAGGCAAATCCTACTGGATTTACAAGTAAAGATAACAGCCTGCATTACGGAGAGGCCTTTCAATTGAAGTAGGATACAGTTTCTGTTATTCATGACACCAAGGACTTGCAATATGAGGGAACAAAGCAAAATAATATGTTGTTTCTATAAGCCCCCTCACATCTGCATATGTCATGTTGTTGTTGTTTCCATTTATAGACCACTTACTATCTGAAAGGTCTTGAAGCAGTTTACACTAGATAAATGCATAAATATGTATGTCTATGTGTACACACACACAAATACGTACATAAAACTATGCCAAATGATTCACACAACAAAATAGATTAAAAATACCTAAATCCATAAATATAAAAATAAATAAAACCAGAGAGCACTACAGAACAGCGTAATGTAACATTCAGTCCATACAACACAACAATACACACAGTCACAATCACCATCCATTTCACACAATCATTGCAATCATTCACCACCTGTCAAAAGCACTCATACATAAACCACTCACACTCAACCATTTCACACCCTACATACAAAAGACTAGCGCTAAGCATAGGAGCGAACTCCTAGGGGCTGAGGTTCCTTTGGACCCCCCCATAAAATATTCGAGGGGGTGAGGGGGCAAAGTTGATGGCATTGCTATTCAAATGGTGTGCACACACTGTGTCTTGTGATCAATGATGTGGGGCCCCCATATTTTATTCAAGTTGGCACCCCTGCTGCTAAGCATATGCACATAAGATACTCTCCTAATCTCTGAAGCACTAATGGGCTCATGCCCCACACCCACATGTAATATTCCTCTCCTATCTCTCACCCGAGAGTGAATCATAGAATCATAGAGTTGGAAGAGACCACAAGGGCCATCGAGTCCAACCCCCTGCCAAGCAGGAAACCCCATCAGAGCACTCCTGACATATGGTTGTCAAGCCTCTGCTTAAAGACCTCCAAAGAAGGAGACTCCACCACACTCCTTGGCAGCAAATTCCACTGTCGAACAGCTCTTACTGTGGCCCAGATCATTACGAGAACAGACTCTCATCCTGGAGGATATAAGAACTACTTCCATCCACTCATTGCCAACTACATTATCATAACCTCAACACAACCTCACAACACTTTAGCTCTCTGGTGCTACCATTGTCAGCAAATTATGCTGCACGAATGATGAGTCTCAGTTCACCAAAAATCTGAGATCTCACTTGAAGGCTGGACATTTAAAGAATTTTAGATTAAAAATGTTTTTATTTAAAATGCTCAACACTGAAGGGGTTAAATACTCTCTCACACACACACCCCTGAAAAAATTTACAGTGGAATCATTGAAGCTCTGCTACTCTTTAGATGTTTAAGTATAACAACTTAGTATTCAGTCTGGTTCCTAGGCTATTTGTTAAATAGCACAGCAAATTGCTCATAAACCCACGATAATAAAAAAACAAGGGAGAATGATGTAAAGATTGATGGTTCATAGGTACATATATATGCATACACTTTATAGTATCCTAGGAAAAATATAGCTGGGTTTAAGTGATAGAGAATGAGCAAATTACATAAACGCCCAGAATCCCAAAATTGTGGACTGAATAAATTTCAGAGAATGAAAACAAAATATTACTAAATACTAGAATATAATGCTTCACAATAACTTAACAAAGTGTGACAGTAACAGTTTGGAACAAAAGACAAGGATGAGTTGGCTGGATCACATTCCAAATTATAATGAGAAATTGGACAGAGAGTCATTTCTGTGACTTACAGTTAGAAAACATTTCAGTGGACTTACTTGAAACTTGGCAACATAGGAGAGGCAAGCCGGAGGGTGGTCCTTGCCAAATTACGGGTAGAAAGGATAAGAAATGGCTTGCTTTGAATGAGTTAAATGTTGTGAGACCTCACAACAGAATTTCTGTGTTTTTCTACCATAGGCTTTGCTGGGTTGGTTCCTGTGGGAAGATTTGTACCAAATCTTTTGGGAATTTCTTCATTGTGTTAGGTCAAGGGGGATGTCTAGAATATGTGCTTACCCATGAGTTTGTAACAGTGACATCAGATGGTTGACAGATGAGTGGTCTTGCCCATCCGCAACGGTGACCTGCCAGCCCGATCCTGTTTCCCACCCCTGATTCATATGACTGACATACATCTCTTGCCTTCCGCACATTTCTAATTTCCTGCTGCACAGCCGCTCATCTCCTCCGATCTGCTCACCACCTTCTTTTCTGCCTTAAAACAATTTACTTGGCTTTTGTTAACTGTGCATATCACCAAGAGCTTGCAGAGTAAAACTGAAATCAATGGGCATCCTGCTGAGTAAACAAGGATAACATGGTGAGGGCACAGAAACACTCAGTTGCTTGAAACAATTCAGAATGTTGTTGTTTTATTGAAAGGATGGAACCTGGCTAGAATAGTTGGAGGAGGGGATCACTGGTGTTATTTAAATTAGGAAGGGAAGAATGCATATGGACACATGTTTCCCTACCCATATATTCAGGGGGTAGGTGGTTTGGAGGTGAAATCATGGGCATAAATATTTTTGATTCAAGCATTCATATACTCCCCTATCATAAAATATTAGGGAGGTAAACAACATAATTCTGATTTGGAAGGTGAATGGGTGTGTGTATTCTGAGAGCAGAATTCATTTATTCAAGAATATAATTTTTTTTAAAAATCCTGTTTGTGTCAATTATTCTGAATTACACTTTTTATCATTTTTAATGTATTCTCTCCCCTCTTGTTTTTAAGCCATGCAATTTTGTACTGTTATTTTTATCTTGTTTTGATTTTAAGCCACTTTGGGTGGGCCTTTGCCCTGAAAAAACAGCTTTAAAATATCTTAAATAAGTAAGATAAGTGAAATAAGGACGCGGGTGGTGCTGTGGTCTAAACCACAGAGCCTAGGGATTGCTGATCGGAAGGTCAGCGGTTCGAATCCCTGTGATTGGGTGAACTCCAGTTGCTCGGTCCCAGCTCCTGCCAACCTAGCAGTTCAAAGTGCAAGTAGATAAATAGGTACTGCTCTGGTGGGAAGGTAAACGGTGTTTCCGTGAGCTCCTCTGGTTTCACCAGAAGCGGCTTAGTCATGCTGGCCACATGACCCAGAAAAACTGTGGACAAATGCCAGCTCCCTCAGCCAGTAAAGCGAGATGAGCGCTACAACCCAGAGTCGTTTGTGACTGGACTTAACTGTCAGGGGTCCTTTACCTTTTTTAAATAAGTAAGAAAACAAGGAAAGCCTAAAGCACACAGACCATTCTAATGTGAAAAGATGATGAGATTATTAAATTTAAAAATATACACAGCTGTAATGCTTTGAAAATGGTTCTGTGCTCCAGCAGTATTTTACACTGCAGCTAGCGCTGGTGCTTTGTAATACCTTGTGATTTGCCCAATTTTTGGTGGTAGAGGGAAAGGGGGAGACCATGTGTAACAGTGTGGGGAGGGGAAACACACCTCCTTCCCCCTTTCTATGAAAAGCTCCTTTTTACATTATCACTTGGGATGCAGAGGTGGCAAGTGATGTGACCTTGTGAATTAGTGCCGTACAGTACTGCATAACCGCAACCGTGTACACTCCACACATATTTTCTGTTACCAGGCTGAGAAAGTATCTGTGCTTGTTAATCAAATTCTGCAGCCAACGCCTGTGAATGACAATGGCTAATTGCAGCAGTGCGCAGAAACGACTTATAGGCCTCGGTTGAAATGGCAGAGGAAAACAATGTGCTCCTGTCGGGCTTTGATGTGGGCAGCCGTCATCCTGACTGTGCTATTAGATTACTTGCTGTGCAGAAGGGTCCAATTATCCTGCAAGTCTGTGAAGGGTGTTTGACCATTGTGCAATATGGTGGGTATTCACATGTGTCTGGGAAGGGAATGGGCTTAGCAAATCAGCAGCCGATCATCTATCAATCTATCAATGGAATATTGTCTCCTGTACCATCCTCCAAAGCCATATACCGATAGGAGGGTGTGGGTTTGGCATGTGCTGTACTGTTATGTGGCTGGCAGGGAGCATTTCCCTATAGAGAAAGGACTATGGTGCAATGTGCATTGGTTTCAGAGTGCAGGCTGGCTGGGCGGGGCGGGGAGAAGGGCTGTGCTCTCTGATTAGCAACACCAATGCTTTTTATTGTATCACTGGGCAGGGAACTAGCCAAACAGTGCTGTGTTCCTGTGGAACTTGGGGAACTAGGAGGAGGGGAAGAGGAGAAAGCTGTTTCTATTCAAAGATCATAACCCCCAAATTCATACTGTGAAGTCACTGACACTAATTAGTTCATGGGTAGGCAAACTAAGGCTCGGGGGCCAGATCCAGCCCAATTGCCTTCTAAATCTGGCCCGTTGACGGTCCAGGAATCAGCTTGTTTTTACGTGAGTAGAATGTGTCCTTTTATTTAAAATGCATCTCTGGGTTATTTGTTCATTCCCCCCCAATATATATATATATAGTATGGTCCCCCACAAGGTCTGAGGGACAGTGGACCGGCCCCCTGCTGAAAAAGTTTGCTGACCCCTGAATTTGTTGAATTGGTGTGATCTCGCCAAATTTCAATGAGCCCCCAGGGTCAACTGAGCAGCATCTCTTATATATAGCTCAATGGGAAATCACATGGGGAACTATCAATCTATTGTGCAAAATTTTGGTTTCATGGTTTTGTGTGGAAGGTGAATAAGAGAAAGCATCACTTGTGGCTATCCTTTACTAAGCAGGGGGTTGGACTAAATGACTTTCAAGGTCCCTTGCAAGGTCATTCTCTGTGGATTGTATAGGTTGCTTGTTGGATACTTGCACTATGTAATGGTAGGTTCCGTTGCATAGACTCCACAAGTCTGTTCCAGTGAACATAAATCTGGGGCTTAGATCTGTTGTGGAACAGCCCCTTTGAAGAAGATAACAGTGATTACCCAGACCTCACTGCTGGTTGCGATGGGCCTCCCATAACAGTCCCAAAAATGTAGGTCCACCGCTGGCAGAACCCGATGATGCCAGAGCAATAGCTGCTATGGGTTGTGATGTTTCCTACTTCTCAGTTGACACCAATGGAATAGCCACATATGTAAATCCCTTATGAAAAACAATGAAGAGTCTTGTATTCAAGTAGACCACATTTCAGGGCCACATTTCACAAGAAGCCACATTAGGATGAATGCTGTGTAGAACCAAGAAATTATTATCACCCTGTGATAGAGTGGGATTATAGGGAATTGGGTAGGTGTGGGAAAGGGCAGCAGCTGAAGAAGGAGCAAAAAGGGTTTTCTTGTGTGTGTGTTTCTTTGTGGCTGATTAGCTGCTCTCCCTGTGCAAAGGTCAGAGGGGGCAGGGTTTCGGTTTCTCCGGTTGTGCTGGAATTTTCTTCTGCAAGCAAACTGGCCGGCTTGCAGGTATTGCCTATATCATAGCAACTGTCACAACTTGAGTGGCTAAGGCACTGGGGTGGATCCTTAGTCACGGGGGTACCCCATTAGAGGGGTCTAAGAGGGGGATCCACAAGTGGACTGATGGGCCTACATACCTCCCCCAATGGTGGCCTGTGTGTGGTCATGGCAACCAATCCATTTCAGGGGCAACTCCCTTGCACAGGATTGAGCCCACTGAGTTCCTATCAGGTAGCAGGCTGAGTGCCTGTTGCTGGATACATGCCCAATGCTTTAGCCAAACCTACTTTTTCCAGTAATCAATAAAGTTGTGGCCTAATTCAACCTGATATCAGTCTCCTGTGTACATTCTTTCAGTCCTCTCTGCAGCAGCCATGGGCATCATCCACCTGTGACAGAAAGTGAATCCTTCCTTGTTCTCCATTCCTCCCAACTCCTCCTTTCTGTTATAGTTTCAGATTTTTCAGAACTCTGAGAATTCGCAGTTGTAAAAGTATAGCAGTGAGGAACAAGAAATCTAAATGTTAAAAGCCGTTACACAAAGTTTAAAGCAGAATGAAAATCCATAGGACTTCAGGCACAGATGTAAAGTCAAGTATGTGTTTAGGTGCTTTAATAAGTGAAAAGGAAAAGTGGGCACTTCATCTGGCAGCTGAATGATAAAACAGTACAGAGAAGGGGCATGAACTGAACTAAGAACAGTGTAGCTTTATTGTAAGACAAGACAAGGGGACAGAAGAAGATACAAAAACTGCACTTGTAGCTTATGGTTTTGCAGCAGTAATTTGAAACTCATCTCTTACCTTCATACAAAATTTACAAGTCAAATCATAATGAGTGACCGGTGATTTTATGCATGCATTTATTCCATTAATTTTCTTCAAATAAGGCACATGCCTCATCCTATATGGCTGCACATAAGACAGAATGAAATAATGCTCGTTAGATAATGTTTGACAAGATTATTAAAAGATCGAGCATTTTATGATGCCTGCTGCGGATGTATCTGTTCTGAACCCCAGGCAGTTAATGTGAGGTGCCGTTTAAATAATGCAAATGGCCAAAGGCTCAAGATGACTATATGAAGGGGAATCTGACCTTAGATTTTAACAAAATGTAAAAAAGTTACTTTTTCCAACATGAAGGCAAAACTTCCATCAGAGCCTGGCTGCTGTTTAATTAGGGTCTAGGGCAGTTCACAGTCTTTCATTTGCCCTTTTGATTTATAGGCAAGCTGTTAAAACCACTTTGGTGCATTTATGTAGCCGTAGGTCAGTAGGTGGCAAACTGACTGTGAAGATTAAGCAACATGTTTTCTCCAAGAAAGAATAGTTCAATGCACATGACAGTCATGTTTCTATGCTTTTCTTTTCTTTTCTTTTTGCTTTGTGTGCGAATACATGTTCTATTGAAATACCCACACATGCACACACATGATGTGACCTTACCTAAGGAAGCAGATGGGGAAACCATTCCATAGTAAGAGGTTCTCAAAGGAATGACTTAGAACAGGGCAAGGAGGGCAGATCAAATCCACATTTTACAAGATTTCCCATAATTCTCTTCCACAAGGAGTAGCACCATAAACTGACACTCAGTGAAAACCATGCTACACATCACAGGTAAAAGTGAAAAATTCATAGACCTAGCTCAGCATTTCCTGGGAACTTTCTTATTACAGTGGTACCTCTGGTTGTGAACGGGATCTGTTCCAGAGGTCCAGCTGGATCCCAAGGTTTTCACAACCGAAGGAGAAGCAGTAGACCGCTTCTGCGCATGTGCGCGCGACGAAACACTTCCGTGTTGGCCGTTTTCGCAACCTGAAGTTTACATTACCCAAGGGTAACGTAACCCAAGGTATATTTAAAGTTTGATTGGGAAAGTACCTCAATACAGCATAAAATTCCGTTAAGTGCAGAGTGAGATTTGACAGTATTGTTCAAGTCATTTTGGCTTCAGATACAGTGGTACCTCAGTTTAAGAACAGCCCTGTTTATGAACTATTCGGTATACGAAGTCTGCAAAACCGGAAGTGGTGTCTCGGTTTGCGAACTTTACCTCGGTCTACGAACGGAAGCCGAACGGTGGAAGGGCACCAGCGCGCCTTGGTTTAAGAACGGCTTTGGTTTAAGAACGGACTTCCGGAACGGATTAAGTTTGTAAACTGAGGTACCACTGTATATGTTTTTGAATGGTTTTATATGTATTTGTATATGTTTTTGAATGGTTTTATTAATTATGCAGTTAGGTTTCTTATACACCCTTTATCATAAACAAGGTCCCAGGATGGGTTACGAGACAATATATACAATTATTAAAGCAAATGAAACATTTGCAACCCTAAAACAGGAAAACTACAATAACAATGGAAAACAATTCCGTGTTAAAATAGTTTCTATCCAGATGCAGGCTGGGATAAAGATCTTCACTTAAAAGGCTTCTTGAAAGGGTAAGGTCTTTACTAGATACCAAAAGGACAACACCGATGGTGCACATATGATAAGAAATTGTAGGGAATTCCAAAGGTTAGGTGCCACCAAATGAAATGCCCATATATTGTATGGAACAGACCTCCTGGTAAGATGGTATCTGACCCTCTCCTGCAGAGTGCAGCAATCTATTGGGAATATAAGGGATGAGACAATTAAGAAAGTAGGGAGAATGTAACTCACTTCAGAACTGGAGCCAATGTGTTTGGAGTAAGAGCCCTGTTGCCCCTTAAAGTCCACATGCATGTATCTAATGCAGGTTCTAATCCAGAGGAACAGTTAATAGCTCTCTGGAGGAACCCCTGTCTAATAGCACCACATCTGGAACTAGAAAGTACTCCCAGTTTAGGTCTTTTGATTGGAAATAAGGAGGAAGGAATGCTTCTTCTTTCTTTTCATTCCTATCCTTTATCTAAAACCCAACCAATCCATTGTGGTTTCTGTCGTGAATGCAGCAGCCTACAGCTCTTTTCCATCAAACCCAAAAGACAAAAGACATCGCTTAACGATATATTTTGGCTGTGAAATTACTGAAGAGAAATGGGAAAAATTAAGGTTAAGTGGGTGGTAATGAGATAAGAGAGACTCCATTAATGCCACGGCTTCTTTTGGTTCCAGTGGAATAGAGCACGTTAGGTTTTATTTATAAAACTACGGCACAAAGAATCATACACAGTATACATCTCGTTTTCATCTGACTTTAGATGCTTTATTAAAGGGCTTCTTTAGTGGGATGTTGAAAATAATCCAAATGGCTGTAGTTTTAATTAAAGTTCAAATCAAACTTTACTGTCTGGGTGTAATTTAAATCTCTCTCTTTATAGCAGTGAGCTTTGATGCCACTTTAAATCAGTTCATAGAAGTCTGTGAGAAAATCTGAAACCCTTGCTGTTATTCCAAAAACATATCAGTCCTGACTGAAGATGATAACAGCACAAGGGATGGGAGGGTCACACAAGTTGTTCATTACCAGTTATAAACTGGTAAGATAGTAACCCCCCCAAAAAAAAAAATTAGGGGGTTGGAGGGGGAGAAATCTCATTACATGGGTGGAAGTCCATTTGTGTGACATTGAATGCTGCTAAATACAGAAATTAGTACTCTGTGGGTGGGTGTTAGCATGTGTTGGCTGAGATTCCTGCATTGCAGGGGGGTTGGACTAGAGGTAGGCAAACTAAGGCCTGGGGGCTGGATCTGGCCCAATCGCCTTCTAAATCCAGCTCGCGAACGGTCCGACAGTGTGTTTTTACATGAGTAGAATGTGTGCTTTTATTTAAAAATGCATCTCTGGGTTATTTGTGGGGCATAGGAATTCGTTCATCCCTGTCTTCCACTATAGTCCAGCCCTCCACAAGGTCTTAGGGGACAGTAGTCTGGCCCCCTGCTGAAAAAAGTTTGCTGACCCCTGGACCAGATGACCCTCAGTGTCATGTCCGACTCTACAATTCTGTGATCCTATAAACTGTGCCTATCCTAATTCTGAAATTAATTTTAGAAACCTCCCTCTTCAAAGCAGAACCTTCAAAGAGTGGAAGACAGGGAGGTTGGAACCATAAGAACAACAAAGGAGAGAAACAAGAGCAGGAGAGATGTTCTTGTTCCTTTGTTCCTGCTCTTCCTTTGCTGTGGACTGGTTGGATGCAGAAGACTGGTGGGAGAAACCAGCTGGCGAACCACCAAGGGAAGAAGGCTCAGAGCCCAGGGAGTGGTGGTGGGACAATGATGAGTGAGAGAAGAGGGAGAAGACTGGGAAGAGGTAGCAGGGCTTTGTGAGCTGGGAGAGTCTGTGTCAGAGAGAAGTCCAGAATCAGAGGCAGAAGCTGAAGCAGGAGAGTGGGGTGAGGGAGGCCAAGAGGGAGAGATGGGTCCAGCAGGTGTCTCCCCCTCCTGCTGCAACAAGGTTCCCTCCACCCTTGTCTCTCAGAAGCAGAAGAGAGCTGAAACAGGCGGAGCAGCAGCAGGCTGCCAAAGACAATGGCAGATATCTAATTCTAATTTTGTCCACCTCCTCTTCCCTGCCAAATTCTGCAAGGGCAACACTGAGACATAAGGAGAAGGAAACTGACAGCCAGTGGCAGTCCATGGATTGGTTGCTAGGCAGGCTGAGGTTGCTGGGGAAGTTTGTGCCCCATTAGTCCTAAGGGGACAGCTCTCCTGTGTTTGGAGGGAACTACATTATGCCTATCTCAAGATAGCCTAGATGTAAGGAAGTCCAGGAGAAGGATGTAAGTACACCCCAACAGTCCATGCTTCCAGAAGGGGAAAAAAACACCACAGATTAAGAAATGTATTTCAGCAAAGCTATTTACAAAGGAGGCTTTGTTCTGAGTTGCTTGGCATTATGAGGCTTCAACCTGACTGGAAACTATTAGGGGTAAAAGTTCCATCACTGTTCCAAATATGCCTGCTGAACACCTTCACGATTAACCAGTGCTCAATATTCAGTAGAAGCCAATGACAAATAATGTTTGGGTACGGGAAGAATTGATCAGTGCTTAATTAAAACAAATGCCACAATTAAATTAATAATTAGAAACCATATGCAATTGCTGGCCTGCTGTGCTCTCTTAAATGCAAAATAGAACAGCAGAAATAAAAATAATGGAACCAGAAGGAAAGAAAACTTCACTGTCTCTTTAAGGACTGGAGAGCAACGTTGTTAGTCAGAATGGGCTGAAACTGGTCAGATCTTGGTTGCTGAGCAAAGGAAACAAGCCTTGCGTTTGTACTATGCCTAACAGTGCTTTACTTATATAAATAATAACAAAATGTTTGGAACCAGAAGTCCAGCAATCTTAAATAGAACAATCACCCATACAATTGCAGTGATCAAGGCTGCAATCCTATACAGTGGTACCTCGCAAGACGAATGCCTCGCAAGACGAAAAACTCGCAAGACGAAAGAGTTTTTCGTTTTTTGAGTTGCTTCGCAAGACGAATTTCCCTATGGCCTTGCTTCGCAAGAGGAAAACGTCTTGCAAGTTTGTTTCCTTTTTCTTAAAACCGTTAATACCCAGGGTGCATTGCTTGAAGAGGTGCAGTTGCGACTTGACTTTGAGGAGCAACTCATAGCACGCGGTGTGGTAGCCTTTTTTGAGGTTTTTGAAGACTTTGGTGATTTTTGAAGCTTTTCCAAAACTTATTTTGCAGCCATTTGGTAAGTTAAACTTTTAAAACTTTTTTGGGGGTTTTTGGATTTTGGGTTGGGGTGTTTGGAATTCAAGGACTTGGTGTTGGGGAGGGGTTTGCAAGAATCTGGAAGCTTGTGTTTTTTCCCCTGCATTTTTATGATTTTTTGTGACCATTGGGGCACTCTGCTGTTGTTAAAAAAAAAGATTTCTGGGTTTCGATTTCTGTGTGGTGGGTGGCTGGGGGGGTCAGGGAATTGTTGAGGGTTTGCAAGAATCTGGAAGCTTGTGTGTTTTCTGGGAGGTTTGGTGCTTTTGAATTTTTTGGATGTGAAGCACTGATTTTTTTGGGGGGGGGTTGCGAAGGTAGGAGCTGTGCTGCCATGGGGCCCAAGAAGACTGCTGCTGCAGAGGCCGGTGAGAGGAAGAAGGAGAAGGTTGCACTGGAAATGAAGAAGGAGATCATCCGGAAGCACGACGGTGGAATGCGTGTGACAGACCTCGCCAGGGAGTACGGGAGGAATCCATCGACCATCGGGACCATCCTGAAGATGAGGGAGAAGATCCTTGCGACTGATGTAGCCAAGGGAGTCACCAGGATCGTGAAGAACCGCCCAGCTGTTCTGGAGGAGGTGGAGAAGTTGCTGCTCATCTGGTTAGAAGAGAAGCAGCATGTAGGGGACACAGTGACTGAGGCCGTCATTTGTGAGAAGGCCAAGGCCTTGCACGCAGACCTCGTCCGGCAACAGCCAGGAACCTCAGGCGAGCCAGAAGTCTTCAAGGCAAGCAGAGGCTGGTTTGACCGGTTCAAGACGAGATCTGGAATCCACAGCGTGGCCAGGCATGGAGAGGCTGCCAGTTCTGATGTTCCTGTGGCTGAAGACTTTGCAGCGGAGTTCCTGGAGGTTGTGACGATGGAGGGCTATGTTCCACAGCAGGTCTTCTGGCTGGACGGGATCAGCCAGAGAAATTTGAATTGCGCTTGGCGCAGCCTTTGGCCGGACTGTGTGGCACCAAGTGACTCTGATGCACCAGAGTCAACAGTGGTGCAGGACATTGTTTCCTTGGGGAGGACCATGGGCCTGGAGGTCACAGAGGAGGACGTCAGCAAGCTGGTGGAGGAGCACGACCACGAGCTGACCACCCAGGAGCTGGTCGAACTGCAGGCAGAGGCTGCGCAGGAGCAGGCCTCGCTGGAAGAGGAGGAAGCAACTGAGGAACGGCTGTCCTCCAAAGAACTGAGGGACATTTGCCAGAAGTGGAAAGATGTGCAGGCTTTTGCACAGCGGCACCACCCTGACAAGGACCTGACACGTGACCTTGCGAACACTTTTGATACGAGGGTCATGTCGTCTTTCAGGGAGGTGCTGAAAAGGCGGATGAAGCAGCAGACCATGGACAGGTTCTTCAGCAAGAAGCAAAGAGTGGAAGAGGAACCTTCTTCGAGTTGTCCCCCAGAGTCTTAGAAAATGTATGTACAGTACACTTTGGTGATTTTTAAATGCTTTTCTGTCATGTTTAAAAACTTAAATTATTGTTCCTTCAATTTTTGAAATGCTCTTTACAGTATGTGTGACTTTAAAGAGCGAGCACTTAATAAACTCTTTTTGTACCAAATTTGGCTTGGTTTGGACTTTTTTTGACCATAGGAACGCATTAATTGAATTTCAATGCATTCCTATGGGAAACCGTGCTTCGCAAGACAAAAAATTCGCAAGACGAAAAAACTCGCAGAACGAATTAATTTCGTCTTGCGAGGCACCACTGTACACTCTTGCTTGGGGCTAAGTCTCACAGAACTCAGTGGAGCTTACTTCTGAGTACACCTGTACAGGACTGCACTATTAGAGGCACAGACCTAAATCCCACACAAATTTAGGAACATAAAACATACTAAGTCAGACCACTGGTCTTTCTAGCCCAGTATTGTCTGCAATTACTGGCAATGGTTCTCCAGGCTTTCAGACAGGAGTCTTTTCCCAGTCCTATCTGGAGATGCTGGGGGGTTGCATTTGAGCCCTTTATATATATATAAATTTTTAATTGGTTTTACATAATTTTACACATTTTAACTTTAACCATTTCAAACATTAAAATAAAAGGTTCTTTTGAACCTTCGGACCTCCTTCCCTCCCTCCATGGGTTCCATATTTAAGATGAAGTTTTCTGCCTCTTTTATCATTATCCATCTGTTATACATCCATAGTTACCGTAGTTAATTCCACATTACAAGTGTCATTATATCTCTGCCAATGATTTTAACTTTTTACAGTGGGCTTTCAGATAAATTAAGAACTTACTCATCTTTTAAAAAATACTTGATCTTCCTGATTTCTGATCTTCCCCGTCAGTTTCACCATCTCTGCATACGCCATCAGTTTTGTCTGCCATTCTTCTCTTGTTGGTACTTCTCCTTCCTTCCATCTCTGAGCTAGAAGCATTCTCGCTTCCGTCATTGTATACATAAAAAATCTTTTATCCTCTTTTGATAGCACTTGAGCCCTTTCTCAGTGGTCTTAAACTAGCTTAACTCTGTGTTCCATTTAGCCCATAAGAAGACATGCATTTATAAAGAACAGACTTACTCGGTTAGTCTTCCTCACGTATGGGGCTGAAGTTCTCATCCTATAACCCACAGGATTTCCTGGTCAAATCCCAACCTATTTATAATTCGAATTCAATGATAAACAGTTCACAGGGCTCTGAGATCAAGTGAGAATTGGGCTAAGGGAACTGGGGCTAAGTAGAATCATAATATGAAGCTGTTGTGTAATTGGCTCCATCACACACCATGTTCTCAGTGCGGGCTGACATTTTGCCACCTCACCAGACCATCTCTCAGCTGTCTGTTGTCATGGAAAACTCAGGACTTGAGCAAACAGCAGCAAAATGATTTCACATCTACTTTACTGGGTATCAAAATTTAATCTGCATTCTCTCGAGCCACATTTGAGACCTGTTCTAAAGGGTGAATACCAGCAGCCATGAACCAAGTGGTAAGTTTCTGTGGAGGACTTACAATACCACAGGGATCTGGTCAGTTCTAGCATTCACCGGTGTAATGAGGAATATTTTATAACTCCCCTGCTCCCTTGGATTTGTCATCAGGTATGGAGGTGTGTTAAATTCTGATTACCACATGGGCAGACTTTACTGAGAACCAATTCCCCCTGTGGTTGTATGTCCACAGTGATAAGCTATCACTTGGTAAATGGTCATCTGTATTCATTTACTGTTATATTTGCCACTACATTGCACCTAAAGTGAAATTGCAAGGTGAAGCTAGAGGTTCCTGCTTGACAAAACATCCAATGGAATTCAAGGACGAAAACAAGAAAAAGTGTTTAAATAAGGCAAACAAAATTGCCAAAGAGGTCCACACATCTCTAAGTTACTACTGAGTTTCAGGTATTTCAAGGAAAACAGAAATAAGTAGTGAAACTTCTGTGTGGTTTCCACACATCTCCCCTCTGTATCACGAAAACTGGGCCTAATTCTTGAGTGGGGATGTATACAATAAAATGTTTGTAATACACATAATATCTTAAGCTTGATCACAAACTGAATGCAAAGCTCAAAAGCAATTGCAAAGTTTCTGATGTTTCTTGCTCAAAGGTTAATTAAATATATTTTAGGCATTTTTCAAAAAGAAACAAAGAACGTAAGAAACGTGTGTGTGTGTAGAGGTATTTTTATATGAAAGGATATATTTTCAAAGCATTAAAAGGGAATCTGTTCATGTTTAACAGGATTTGTTTTAATACCTCCCACACACCACTTTGAAAATTTACCCCTCTCTGCTTTTAATAGTGTGTAACCTTGAAAGCGTTGTGACTTGGGAGAGGCTGACATTTCTAAAACAAAGATATGTTTAAGAAAACAACAAGCCTGATAAATTTAAAATAAAATATACAGAGAGGTAATTCTATAATAGTTTTCACATGGTAGGGGAGCAGTTGACTACAAGCTGTGAAATTCAGCACTTCTAAAAGATGACCAGAAATTATAACTCCTTCTTACAAATGAAAAGTCAGTATGAAACTCTAACCTTTGGTACCCTGACTTTGTACAGTTAATATCTTCCAAAATTCAAAAGAACTGTATATTTGATATAGAGGTGCGCTGGGTATTCTCTAATTTAATATTCTCTGTGAAATCACCACACTACTGCTCATTCCACTCCTAAAACACAACGGGAGGCCAGGGAAATTACATTTGCACCCAGCCCTCCAGGAGATGGCATCAGTTTGATGCCTATCTACAAAGCTTCCTTTGCCTGTAGGGAACATTTCTCAGAAATGGCTATATATTTCACAGCTCTGCCTCCTGCCCCTCAGTTGTGTTTTCAAGCCAACATGCTCCCCACCCACCTGGTTCAGTGTGATTTTTTCCAATCCCCAAACAAATTTAGAGGCAAGTAGGAATTTCTTTCCATAAGATTCTGATTGGCCTTGGACTATTTGGGTTTCCCCAACCACCCTCTACATCATGCTGGCCAGACTAGCTGTTAGTCAGTCAGGATACAAGGGTCTTTCACATTCCTTGGCAGATATAGTGCAAGGTTAAGATTTTTTAAAAAGAAAGAAAGAAATTCACAAATTGCTCCAAAATGTGGAGAACTGAATTTAAGATTGAAGAGAACCCAGATTGACAGGTCTTTTCCTCCCTAGTCTTGGGTGACATCCAATGATGTTCACCTGCCAGCTGAACAGGATTTCTACTCACCCTTCCCAACTTTATCCTGGAGGTTTGTGGGAATAGTTTGGGGAGGGTGGCAGCTGCAAGGAGCAGGAAATGAAGGGAAAGTCTCATTGTATGAGCAGAAGTCTATTTGACTAATGTTGAATAGCACCTTGTTTTGGGGGTGAGTGTTGATGCAGCTAGCTAGATTCAACTCTACTTCAGATTTAAGAGCTGAGGGGGAGAGTATAGAATTCACACATATTTATTTCATAACTGAAAACCCATATCTGAGGTTACAGGAGGATTGCTGATTCTTAAAATATAAAATGAAAGATTGGAACAAGGGCGAGTAAATTATAGGGAGTATTAATTGACTACAGATTATAGCAGGGTGGACTAAACTCTGCTAATTACCCAGGGCAAGATTTCAAAAATCAAACTGTGGTGTCACCGGGTGAAAATAAAGCAACATTTGTGCATTTCCTTCAGCTCTCTCAATACCACTTAATTTCTTAAATTATTGGACAGCAAATGTCTGCAATTTTTGTGCACCCTGCCAAGATAGTGTGAAGAGAATTAATGATTTTGTTACTCTTATAAGTTAAGCATACCTTTGTTGCAGCACAGCTGATTCTTATTGCATTCCAAATTTTAAAAAGCAGTTACACAAATCAAATGAAAAAGGCTACAAAACTTCCTGCTTACAAATCATTAGCTCAGGAACGTTAAGCAACACAGAAGAAAACGGGCTGCATTTGAAGTACAATGTAAAGCTGTTGCAGTTTTGACATTTAATACTTAGGCAAAACCATAGTGTTTCAAAATTATTGGTCAACTAAATCTTACTCAGAGTAGACCCATTAAAATTAATTGATCTCAATTGTCCATTACCTTCAATGGGTCTATGTTGAGCAGAAGTCTTGACGACCACTCTATTGCACAAGTGTAAAGGAATCTTGCATAGTGCAACAGAAGTTACTTGTTCAGAGCCCTTTCAGAAAGAGCTGAAGTCCCACCGATCTGCTGTTTGGTGGGGAAAGGGAACTGAGTGGGACTTAACCCAAGCCCTTACCTTCACCTCCAAAATAAGATTAATTTTAATATTTTTGAAGGCAGACCCAGGTTTTGGATCAGAAAGGGGTAAGGTGAACAGGATCCCCTGTTCACAGCTAGATGGTCAAACATGCAGAGAAGCTTACTTCTACTTAGATAATCCCCCTAGTTGAATTTAAGCTAAGCTTTTTTCCCATGTGACCAAAATAGGCCCCCAATCTAGGGATGGATAAATTTGTTGGGGCATGTACACATTAACTGCTTCATGCACAGAGAGGTCATTTCCCCCCCTTCTTGTGCTTCAAGTTGTATTTTCACATTGCTGTGAACACCAAAGAGGGGATGTAGATGTCTCCACCCAATGCACAATCCCTATTTGGTTTTCTATACACCAGCAAAAAAAACACAACAACCAACCAAGCTGTCAATTTGCCACATTTCTGCATCAGTTTACATCTTTAAAAGAAAATCTCATAAAAATTTGCCAGCATTTTGGCATGAATTATAAATTTCCTTAACAATTTTGAATGCTGTTTTGTCTGATATGCACATGTTTGTTGTTCTATCTGCATGATTTCCCATAATATATGCATTTTTCCCCATGTTGGTTTGTTAGAGAACAGCATCGCAAAATTCAGAGAAGTGTGAATTTTTGAAGGACGGCTGAGTTTCGGTTCATCCATTGTTCGGGGAAGCATGAATAAGATAAGTTTTCATTAAGAAGCCAACGGAACCAAATTTTTCCACCATTCTTATCCCAAGCTCCAAGCAATAGAAAACAGCTGATAATATCCATCCCTATAGGGTCAAATAGTTACATTGTGGAGAGACATTATGAACGCAGTTAAATAGTTAAATAGTTAAATATGAATACCCTCGCAGAACCAAAGATTCCATGGCATAGGGTCACAGAGTAGTTATATTAGACTTCCCCAAACTGGTATATTCTAGATGTTTTGAACTACATTGCCCATCACCTGCAGTAAGCATGCAAAACATCTGGAATAATTGCTATTAGGGCAAATGGAGCAACATCCCACTAGCTCCCGTCTGTCTTCAACCATCCAACCTACCTCCTTTCCATAGTCTCACCATAGGCCAGGCATAGGCAAACTCAGCCCTCCAAATGTTTTGGGACTACAAGTCCCATCATCCCTGGCCACTGATCCTGTTAGCTAGGGGTGGTGAGAGTCGTAGTCCCAAAACATCTGGAGGGCCGAGCTTGCCTATGCCTGCCATAGGCCCACTTTGTTTCCTGGAATCCCTGGGGAGTGATGCTACTTCATGTAACACTGTTTCTTGGTAGACAATGTGGAGCATATGTTTCATCATGTGGATTCTACATTGATGCAAAACACTATCTTGGAAGTTACGTGTTTGGAGATTTTATCTATCCTGCTGAAGCTTCGTACCAGAAAATGTGTTGGAAGTTAAAAACGAAAAGTACCCACATGTATCCTTGCACACAAATCCCAACTTACACATGAACAATTTTAATTGCAGGAAAGGATGAATTACATACTTCGCTTGTTACTCTTTCAGCATCTAAGACTCATCACTTGTTTATGTTGAGCAACGACTAGAGCTTGCCTTGGGGGACTATTAAAGTAATTCTTCCAATAAAACTTTTTTCTCCTTTTTTAAAAAAAAAGAAAAACACTATACACATTTAAAAACCTTTTTGTTGTTGTTAAGTTAATAAAACTTTTACGCTCAGATCAGCTGTAAACTCAGCCAAGTCTATATTTTCCTTCGGGACAAAAGCTCCAGAAGTTTTTATGTTTCCCTTTTATTTCCCAGGCATCTCTTGCTTTATTTCTCCTCCTGTCCTATATACTCATCTGTCCGGTAGTGTTTGATTTTCAGTGTCCTGCTGAAACTTTATGGGTGCTACATTCTACACTCCTATCAAAACCCACTCGTTTTCTGCTCTTTTGCAGAGCAGACAATTCCAGCTTACCTACTGCTCCTTAGCTATGAATGCTTTTCTAACATGCATACTGCATTTGCATAGCTGTTTAGTTTCATCCATATCTGTAATAGGACCCACATCACTAGCCCTCACTGGGCACGTGCTCTGTCCAGGAAGATGTGACAGATGCACGTTTTAGTGTCAGGAATATCAGAAAGAACATTCATAGCAAGGAGGAAACCAATTAGAGGGACTTCTCGGTAGTGGCGCCCTCCATGTTGAATGCCCCCCTATCAGATGTCAAGGAAATAATCAACTATCTGACTTTTAGAAGACATCTGAAGGCAGTCCTGTTTAGGGAAGTTTTTAAGGTTTGATGTTTTATCATGTTTTTAATATTCGGTTGGGAGCTGCCCACAATGGCTGGGGAAACCCAGCCAGATGAGCAGGGTATAAATAAATTATTATTATTATTATTATTATTATTATTATTATTATTATTACAGTAGCGACCCTTCTACCAGCGACCCATTTCGCCATAAGGACGGGCCTCCGGAATGGATTGTGGTCGTGAGTAGAGGTTCCACTGTATTCTGGTTCCGTCCACTGGTCTGAGATGGAACAGTTGCTGCTTGCACTAAGTTCAGGGGAAGTGTTATGATGAAACCACAGCAGGAACAAAGGATTTCAATCTCCATTCCTCCCCCATCCCACAATCATGATCTATCCCCCCCCCAAAAAAAAAAATTGTACTGTTTATTAGACCATCAGCTATACAAGGCCAAAATGCATAACAGATATAATTTTTGGTTGCACCCTAAGTGAGTTTCAGGGCTTTTTTTCAACCAGAACTCATCAGAACTCAGTTCCAGAACATCTCAGGTGAGCGCCATTGCCATTATAAATGAACAAGTGAGGTGTTCATGGTGAGTTCTGGCACCTCTTCTTCTAGAAAAATAGCACTGTTCATGACCATTAAACTTGAATCAAATCCCACTGAGATGATATACAGTGGTACCTTAGTTCTCAAACACCTTGGAACCAAAACACTGTAAATCCAGAAGTCAGTGTTCCAGTTTGTGAACCTTTTTCGGAAGCCGAATGTGCTCCATTTTGAGTGTTACTCTTCCGATTTGAGTGCCACACTTCCATTTTGAGTGTTACGCTGAGGTCTGTCTGTTTTTGCTATTTATTTTGCATTTTGTTTTTGTGGCTCTTTTGTTTTTGTGACTGTGTGGAACCCAGTTCAGCTACTGGTTGATTGATTGTGTGACTGCAGTACACTGTTTATTGCTTTCATATTATGGATCAATGGTCTCGTTAGATAGTAAAATTCATGTTAAATTGCTGTTTTAGGGGTTGTTTTTAAACGTCTGGAACGGATTAATCTGTTTTGCATTACTTTCTATGGGAAAGCGCACCTTGGTTTTGGTACGCTTTGGTTGTTTAGCAGTAGCGCAATTGCTCTGCATGCAGGTCTCAGGTTCAATCCTGGCATCTCTAGGTAGGGCTAGGAATACCCTCCTCTAAAATCCTGAAGGACCAGTCAGTGTAGACAATACTGAACTAGTTAGACAAGTGGTCTGACTCCGTCTAAGGCAGTTTCTCATGTTCCTGTAATGGAGGGGAGAAGGGAATGTGCAGATAAGTGTGAGCAGTCTTAACCGCAATATTATTTCTTTTATACTTTAGTCTGTTTTTCTAACTTGCACAGAGTTTTGATAAATTGCTCCTCTATTCTCTTTATTTCAAGTCTGATATGTTTCAAGATATTATCAAGTTGACAGTGGAACCCAGTGAATTGTGAATAACAAGAAATTGCAATTTGCCCAAACCATTCCCTCTCTTAGAACTACTTAATCTAAATTGTGGCAGTCACATAGATCTGTACTTAAGCATGCCAGAGCATATGGCAACCCCCCCAAAGGTATCAGTTAAACATTTTGGCTCACAACAGACTTTTCTTAAGTCAGTGTTCAGAGATAGCTGACGGCTGATATGACAGTATCATTTTGCTTTAAGACACGATGTTCTATTTCTTCCCAAATTTTCTAAGGAGGATTATGATAATATACTTAATGTAATTTAGAAACAAGATTTGGCAGTGCTATGGCCCACTTTTATGGCAGGAATCTGCATTGCTTTGATTATCAGGCTTGTATATCTGCTTAGCTCGTAGGTTTGCTAAATCTTTCGGAATCCTTGAGTAGGTTCCATTTGTTTTACCAGATATTTTGTTTCTTGTGATCTTATCTATAGCTTGGAACCAAGCTGTTTGACCTCCTATTCTGTGATTTTATCAAACCGCAAGTTGTTATTCCTGTTCCAGTGAGCTTAGCTGGATTTTCTTGTACAAAGCGACACATCTGGTTAGAGAAGAACTATCAAATCACAATTAGGAACAAGTTGCAACCATCCATTGAAGCAGTAGGGGACCTGTGGCCCTTCGGGTGTTGACATGCAATTTCCATCATTCCCAGGGATGGCTGGGGTTGATAGGATTTGGAGTCCAACATTGCTTGAAGATCCATGGGTTCCCCATCCCTGTTCTGTGCCATGGGTCCTGCGATCTGAACTAGTTCAGGGCTGGGGTGGCTGTTGCTATCAGATGAGTTATCAGACGAGGGGGAAGAGGCACCCTTGGTGGGGAGCAACCCAAGAGAGTCTCAGACAAGCTCTGTATGAGCCTGGTGGGCACGACAGTTCACTCAAGCCCTCTTGAGGTGTTGTGAGGAAAAAGGGGCCATGTTCACTGGCCCCTACCCATCTGTTATATCCACACTATCCTACCCCAACTAGCCATGTGCTGATGAACAAAGGTTTGTAACGGTGTGGCTGCCCTTCCTATGTGCAGAACCATGTGCAATCAGGGTTCTAAACCATGTGGAGAGCTTAGATCCATCCTTTCATTACTATGAATACTTGAAGAGGGTTATAGAACCAAAGCCTGTTTTTCTCCCCAATCGCTCATTGCAAACATTTCCCAAAACCACCGATAACAGCATTAATGCTATCAACTGAAGTGTCAGTACTTCCTTCTTTCCATGTTTATTTCATTTGCTTAAAGTCTGTTCCCACCTTCATTTAAGTGATGCATTCAAGCATCAGGCATGTTGACGCGAATATCAATATTCTCTTCAATACAATAAAGGCGCGTAAGTGTAATATTGAATAATTTTTTAAGATATCAATTTATGTCACGGCTGTCAAGTCCTTTTAATTTTAACTTTTTAAATTTAAAGGTGCTTGGAGGAAAACCCATATGCCTCAGACTATTCCATCTATATTGAGTCGCAAACATAATGTCAAGTGACGGCACATTTCTGGATGGAACCCACCCTGGTGTCGAAAGCCACGGAGAGGCAGAAAGGCAAGATGGTTGTGAGACAGGATTCTCTTGCTTGTACACCACTTGAACTTGAGAAGGAAATAGCTTATTTAGGCTGCATTCACAAGTGAGGTTTATTCCATTAGTTTTACTGGTTATTAGTACTCTGTCACGTTTTCTAATGTTCCTTTCAGACTGCAGTCCATCTTAGCTGTGAGTCCTGGATTATTGCAACATGTTATACATAGGGCTGCCTCTGAAGATGGTTCAGGAACTTCAGCTGGTGAGAATTCAGCGGCTAGGTTGCTCACCAGGGCAAGATTCTGGCCTGAATGCACTGATGGCCAATTAGTTTCTGGGCACAATTCAAAGTCCTGGTTTTGATCTATAAAGCATTAGGGACTGCAATACCTCAAGGACCCCCTCTCCCCCATATGAACTGACTCAGACCCAGCAATAACCATCTGAGGCCCTTCTTTGTGTGTCTCCTCCATGAAAGGTCTGGAGGGTGGCAACACAAGAATGGACCTCTTCTGTAGTGGCTCCCCGTTTGTAGAATGTTCTCCCCAGGGAGGCTCACCTTCATGACATATATTCAGGTGTCAGGTGGAAAAATTTCTCTATAACCAGGCCTTTGACTATGTCTTATAAAGGTATATGTGGGAGGAGAGTTTATTGACTTGTGTTTGTTTTTGTTTTATTATGTAATTTGTGTTTTCCTTTTGTATTTTTATGTTGTGGTATTCAGATATTTGCTTTTTTCCAGAAGCAAATTACACAGAAATGAGTGCTAAGGACGGTATATAAATTTTAACCACCACCACAAGAATGGAATAGACCATGCATAGGCAAACTCGGCCCTCCAGATGTTTTGGGACTACAACTCCCATCATCCCTAGCTAACAGGGCAAGTGGTCAGGGATGATGGGAATTGTAGCCTCAAAACATCTGGAGGGCTGAGTTTACTTATGCCTGGACTAGGCGATCCTCAGGGTCCCTTCCAACTCTACAATTCTATGATTCTAATATACCACCATGTTACACTAAATTTCATTCACACCGGTTGATACATCAGCATGAAAGCTGGAAATTGTGCCCAAGATACTACCATTATAATAATCCCTTCTGTTCAACAGCAGAGGAAAGCCATTTGAGGAGCATCACCAGCAGGATCCTGGAAGTATCTCCTTGCAGTATCGGGGGGGGGGGGAGTGGGACTCCATACTATGCAGGATGCTGCTGGGGGAGTGAGGCAAAGGGTGGCTGGATCACGGTGCTTCTTCACTTTGTGGCTCACAGACTTTTCTGTGGACATCTCTTGGAACAGGTTTGACAGCAAAAGTAAGCTGTAAAGGTAAAGGGACCCCTGACCATTAGGTCTAGTCGCAAACGACTCTGGGGTTGCGGCACTCATCTTGCTTTACTGGCCGAGGGAGCCGGTGTACAGCTTCCGGGTCATGTGGCCAGCATGACTAAGCCACTTCTGGCAAACCAGAGCAGAGCATGGAAATGCCATTTACCTTCCCACCGGAGCGGTACCTATTTATCTAATGGGCACTTAAACCCCGTGCACACCCCTACACAAAACTCCCTTGATTTTCTGAGTTTCCAGGCATGCAAACAGCCTTTTTCCAGAAGCAAACTGCACAGAAACGAGTGCTAAGTTTATGCTATATTCCATTTGTTTTCCAAAAGTGGCGTTTACATTGTATGAAAGCTTGAATATAACATGAAAATTAACAGTTAGGGAAACATTAGGGAAACGGAATAAACTGCAGTGTGAATGCAGCCTCAGTCATTTGGACCTTCAGTGACAATATTAGCCCAACATTTCCACAAAACTGTTGGCATAAACTCTATGAGTGCCTTCCAAAATGTGTTCTGAATACTGCTGCTTAAGCATGATGTTCTAATGCAACACACAGCCTAATTTTCAATCTGTCAGGGGGCACATCCATTTCTGGCTGTGTGTTTTTTCTCATTCTGTTGTCAGTTGCCATTCTAGCATCCGTTCGAGACTTCCTAGTACATGCTGAGATATAATTATCTAGAATTCATGCATGGTCACCAAATAAGCCCTATCTTACAACAAAATTCTACAGATAGCCTAGCAAATAATCTAGTCACCTACACAACAGGCTAAATTTCCCAGTGAAGTGAAAGTGATCCCTGTGAGCTGTTTCATTTCAAAAGCAGTTTGAAATAGCACCATGGCCTTATTCCACCGGCAAACTCCAAACTCTCATCAGGAATTTCGATCAAAGCCTACGTGCATAATCCAAGTTAAATATACATGGTGCCTATAACTGGAAGATCCTGCAGTCTCTTCATCATCCAGAGACAGCATATGAATGACTGCATGCGCATAGGTTCTGTTCACAGCTTCTGATGAAAACATGGTGGGGAGCAGCAGAAAAAGCTGTTGCTGCCCAATTTCCCCTGTTCATGGAGATGTTTGGTCAATAGGACCCATGAACATTATTGCTAGTGAGGATATTTTCTATGATTAGCTTCATTCCACAATAGCTGGGTTAACAGAAACCAGATGCAGATACCAACCAAAGCCGAGATCCAAATCAAACATAATATGCAAATCTGTATGACACATACTTCCAATTCACCACACTAGCCCATATTAATGTAAACCTACAGATTTCCATGTTATTTTAGCCAATATTGCCCCCATACCTCACAGCCTGCAACCCATCTTAGCTATGTGCAAACCCAATTAATTTCAACATGGGGATTGTGCTCTGTCGTACTTGCTGTGAACTCTCCTTAGGACAAGGTCTAGCGGGGTCCAACTGCATTGTGTTATTATTCACAGCTCCAGGACCAACAGCCACTGTGACTGAGTGTTACAACCCATTCAGTAGCTCTAGTTCCCATCTCAGAGTCCCATACAAGGTGCTGCAGAGCAGTGATCCAAGGTGAGGAGTGAGCCTGAGCTTAGGCTGTGGTGATTTCCACCATTAGTTTGAGGGGGCAAGTTAATCTGCCAAGACCATTAATTTCATAAATCACTGATAATCAAAACAGACCAGTGATTCCATCAGGGCAAGACTCTGGGGGCAGAAGTCCGGGGCCTTTACCCAGCAGAATGAGCAGTGATGCCCTCCAATGGAAGACGGCTGGCTGACCACACTGTGAATTTTAAACCTACATTCAAAGCTACCTTCCCTAACCTGATGCCCTCTAGATAGTTGGATTACAACTTCCAGCATCCCTGACCAATGGCTAGGGGACTGATAGGACCTGTGCAAGAGGTCAGCTTTTAGAATCCCCTTCTCACTGAATCTAGAGTCCAAAATTATCTAATTGCACCAATGGTTTGGTGTACTACTAAATTGACAGCAGAGAAGAGGGATAAAATACCTATGGATACTAACACCAAAAGTAGCCTGAGGCAATGGGTGACATGGTAGAGTCATTTCAACCACTTTAGCTCATTTTGCCTGCCTGCCATTTGCCAGGTCCTCTGGGCTAAGACAGGCAAGCCATACTTCCTTCTTTCACACGTATTTTACTAGTTTCCTGGGTCAATTAATATAGTTAAAGGACTGAGCAACCTCCCTGCCATGCACTTTTGGCTTGTGCTTTTGAAAGCACCACAGCCACTGAGTTTGCTGCATTTTTGTCAAGAACTTTCATCCCAATTAGGAGCGGCTTTACCCAGACAGAGTTTATTTCCCCTGTGAGTCCAAACTGTAAGTGAGGAAAGGCATTTAAATTGCTCCTACTACGGGCTTGAATCTCTAAAGATAAAGGCACTTACTACAAAATGATTAGACGAGTCATTTAAGATATATGGTCCTCTGGACTGGCACTTTCTCTATTTTTCACTTCATCTATGAACAAATGAGAGGCTGCTTCCATCCTGGTAGATCCAAGAAAGTTTTTGAGAGTTAGGTAATAAAGAACAGGGAAGGTGGGGTAGCCAGAGGGGAGGGCATGATGTCCACTCAGTTGTGAGTGAATAAAAACCACACTTGAGACAAAGACATTAAGCATTTCTTCCACCTTCTCTGATGAAAGTGGAAAACTGAAGAAATCTGAGCTGGTTGAAGCATTTTGGAGAATTTAAGCACTATATCTACTTTAAAATCCTGACATTCCCAGACTATCCAAGTGTCCCTATTTTCCAGGGAAATCCCCGATTTAGAGAAGCCATACTGGTTTCTGATTTGATCCCAGAATGTCCCACTTTTCCTTAGGATGTCCCTCTTTTCATTGGAGAAATGTTGGAGGGTATGACATTATCTGACCCCCGCAAGCCGTCTGAATGCAATCCTGTATAGGGAAGTTTTTTAAAATGTTTAATGTATTATATTTTTATATGTGTTGGAAGCTATCCAAAGTGGCTGGGGCAACCCAGTAAGATGCGTGGGGTATAAATAGTAAAATTATCATTATGGAATGGGACATCCCTATTTTCATCTGAGAAATGTTGGGGGGTATGCATTTCAGTTTACCATGGATGTGGTTAGGGCATCTTGGCCTCTTTCTCACAGATGCTATTAGTTGTACCCAAGCATTCCAGAGCTTCACACAAACTGGACAAACAGACTGTTTTTCATTATGGCTCGTTTCCATGTAAGAGCTTTTTACAGAAGAGGTAAATGTACCTTTAATGGAGTCAACAGAGATCACATTAAATAAAATGGAGGGAATATTTATGAATAAACTTCTGGAGGCTACCCATTCATCACTTTGCTTTCTTGCTCCAAAATCCACCGACGACTGTGGCAATTTACAAGCTGGGGAGTAATTTATTTATTTATTGTTGACAGCTCGACCCTGAACAAAGATCCAGTACAAACAACTCTAACCAGCACTAAATAAAGATTACAGGGATATTATGTCTTCTTTCAGGATATTTCTGGGTGACTAGTCACAAACCTGACTTATATTAATGTTTTTGTATTGGAAGAACCTGCCAGGGACACGGAGCATAATGAATTTCCTAAAGGTTCTAACACAGCCTTGACTTTTTGACAATAACAGGCACCTGGTTGCTGTTTTTTAAAAAAATAAAATGTATAAGCCTGAGGTATCAGGAGGCAGGAAGAAAATGGTTCTGGGGGAAGAAGGAGAACAATGTCAAGAAGGTTGACACAATTAGAGCACCGTAGTGAGTTACCCTACATGGAGCAAACTGGAAAAAGCATCTAATGACATTAAAAAAATACACCTATTGTCTCCTGCTAGCTATGAGACACATCTGAAATTTAAAACATACTTCCCATATAACAAGGTCATGCCTTGCTGTCACGATGACCCTCAAGCAGGCTGACCTATGAAGCCTAAGTTACTTTGTTATCTGCTATGAATGACAAATATGGTCGGAAAACTTTTCTGCAGAAAAACAGAACCATTGTTCAGTTTCTGGCTATACATATTGTGAAAGATATCTCTCCCACACTTCTCCCATAAACGTGCTTTGCTATCCATTAAACACTTGGCTCTTCTGTTTCAAATACCTCTTCTCAATATTGAGCAGTGATGTTAGAACTGTGTCGTGGGAAACAAAGATTTCCCTAAAACTTGCCGAGTTTCCAATCCAGTACAAGGGGGTCTGCCAGTGTGTGTGATGGATAATATAGATGGTTATTCTATTATTATAACTTAGACATTCAGGCTTTCTCAAAAGTTTGTGACCTTCTTTTAAAGTTGTTTACTCTACATCTGCTACAAGCTTATCCTTGATATCATGAGTGATGGAATGGAGGAAGAACACAGAGGAGCATAGCTCCAGAATTTTTTTGGAGCAGTATTGATGACTTTATCTGCCTGAGCAGCAGGGTAACTGATGAACTGATGAACTGATGAACCTCCTTGCTCTGGAAAGTAAATGAAGTAGTTATTACATATGGTGGGTGGGTGGGTGGGTGGGTGTGTAATTAGTCACATACTCCATTCCTGTTGTAAGCTGGTTTAGTTATTGTTCAAACTAGGGATGGGACTCACTGTTTGCCTGTTTGCGGTTCTCACCAAATCAGCTCAGTGAATGTGGATACAGTGGTACCTCAGGTTATGAACTTAATTTGTTCCAGAGGTGCGTTCTTAACCCGAAACCATTCTTAACCTGAAGCGTGCTTTCGCTAATGGGGCCTCCCGCTGCTGCCGCCGCCGCCGCACCGCCACACGATTTCCGTTCTCATCCTGGGGTAAAATTTGCAACCCGAGGTATCTACTTCCAGGTTAGCGGAGTTTGTAACCCAAAGTGTTTGTAACCCCCAGGTACCACTGTTCTTATTCCACAGTATAGGCTCAGCCCATAGTGGGTATATCAATGGGATGTACTGTCAATATTTAGCTTGTTGAGCCAAAAATTACAATCTCCAGTCCAACAATGATTTTGATTCAAATGTAAGTCACCTGCCCCTGGGGCACACAACTTCTAAACAAACAGCATTCATTGTTCTTCAACTGAGCCTTGCCTTGATTAGTTAATAATATCAAGGAAAGGCTCACTTGAACAACAATGAATGTTGTTTGTAAAAGATGAAGTGTTTGTCTCTGAGCAGGAGGATAGGGTACATACTTTAGTAAAGTACCTACCTTATCCCCCTGCTCAGAAACAGACCTTCATCTTTTAACTGTTGACGTATTTGCCTGAGTTTTCCAGATCCAGTTACTCAAGATTATATTTTTATTTTCTAGGCTGAAATCCTACAACAGAGACATTTACTTCCTCATAAACATTTATTGGCTTACTTGTTCAGGATTTCAAATTTATAATCCACCCTTCCTCCCCAAAGGGAACACAGGAAGACTCTCACAATAAAGAAACACCCAAGAGCAATTTAAAATAATGCTATACAATACTGCAGATAGAAAGCAGTGTAGAAACTTCATAAAACTATTGGCCAAAAGCCTGGATTCTTAAAAAACAAAACAAAACTTTACATCTTTCCTCGATGCTGATAAAGATTTGTTTATCCCTCTCTTTTCTGATTTGGGCAGTGCACGCTTCTGGTTGCATACAGGAGTGGAGAGAATCCGCATTTAGAAGGGAAAAGCGGTATTCTGTACATTTGCTGTGTAATGCCAATGCAGGGCACACAGACCGTTCCGATACCCAAAAACAATGACAGCAAGCCAAGCAAAGTTACAAACAACCTCGGAGATCAAGAACAGCGATGAGCAGTTCAGGACGATAAGGTTATCAAAAGATGGGTATCGAAGACTGCTTGCAAGTGCTTGAATAACAGGCAGGAGATCAGTTTCTGCACAAACATGCAGACTTTAACAAAACTTGCTCTTTTCCTCATTTTCCATTAGCTTTGTCTGCATCCAAAGTTCTAACAGAAAAGTGGGGTACACATAATAAACTAAGCCATTATGGAAAGTGTTCCCAGGGCATGTAAAATGTAAAGAAAGCTAACGTGGGGATCCACACTAGAACTGGCGTGGATATTCCCAAGTTTCCATTTTCATGTTGGAGAGGAAATCTTATTTTCAATCTCAAGCAGCTAGATATATCTCAGGAAAACTGGAAGTGCTTCTCTGTCTTTCATCCCAGCCTCCTGGTCACTTAATTACAATTGCATCAAAGTCCCAAATGCTTCCAAACACCCAAAGTTCCCAGTGCTGAGGAATTTCCCTGCGCTTCGCCTGTGAGGGACTGCAGAGTTTCCTTGAGTCTTACAAGCCAGCCTCTGAGGGCTTTTGCACAACCCTGAGCTGTGATTACCATCCGAAAGGGAAACAGCACTTCACCTTTAAAGCCCTAAACGGCCTCGGTCCAGTATACCTGAAGGAGCGTCTCCACCTCCATTGTTCTGCCAGGACACTGAGGTCCAGCGCCGAGGGCCTTCTGGCAGTTCCCTCGCTGCGAGAAGCCAAGTTACAGGGAACCAGGCAGAGGGCCTTCTCGGTAGTGGCACCCGCCCTGTGGAATGCCCTCCCACCAGATGTCAAAGAGAAAAATAACTGCCAAACTTTTAGAAGACATCTAAAGGCAGCCCTGTTTAGGGAAGCTTTTAATGTTTAATAGGTTATTGTATTTTAGTGTTTTGTTGGAAGCCACCCAGAGTGGCTGGGGAAACCCAGCCAGATGGGAGGTGTATAAAAAATAAATTATTATTATTATTATTATTATTATTATTGTTATTATTATTGTTATTATTATTATTATTATCAAAGACGAAGTTGTGAGCTTTCTGGAAAATGATGGTTCTACAATAACAAAAAAAGTATACCGTTTCAGATCATCTCTAGCCCACAGTCTCATGGCTTTGTAAGATAGGGGCTCAATTACATACTCCAAGGCTGTCTCAGAACACTCTAGTAACGGTGAAAGCTTCCATCAACAGGATTAGGTATTCCATGGTTACATTCCAGGCCCATAAGCTGAAACTACACTAGCTGGGTAATGGCCCCTAAGAACACATTGGACAAGACCTCTATGCTTTACACTAGCCTTCCCTTGCCTCTTGTGCATAGTCCAATGTTTTGACCTGTAAAGACCTAAATGGTTGGACATTGCACAGCTATGAGGATCTGTATTTCACTTAAGGCTTAACTCACTACCACTTTCCAGGACCAAGCTTTTAGATAACCTGGTTTCATCTTTAGGCACAGGTGTAATTACAATTTATCTAGTGACAATATATACACACACACACACACCACCTTAAAACTCACAAAGCCTATGGTTTGCAAAATAGCTTGATATCAGTGTATCTGACCCTGAAAACTCATTTCAGACTTGACACAGCAGGCATGTCCAAAGCAATTTTCTGTAATTACTGTTGGACGAGCAAGCCCACATTCTCATAGGTGCTGCTCCACATATAATACCTTCTAAAAAGAAGTACCTTTAGCACAATGCATTGGCCGCCTCCAATGTGAGAAAAATGACAGTGGTGTTATTGAACTGTATCAAGGTCACACTCTGAATGAGCCACTATAATGCACATTAGAAAAATAGACCCTTATCTGTTTAAACATCTTATTCCTCCCACTGTATAAGCCTTCTTTGAAAAATGCCATGTGATGGGCTCTTCAAGGATAGATTTGTACCTGTCTCTTGGCTAGATAATTAAAAGTTAATTCTAAAGGGCTACGGATATTTGTTTGCTACAAGACTTTCAAGTTCCTTAATTTCCAACTATCTTATCTGTCTCCTTCTGGTTCACCAGGCACCCATTCCTCTTTTAAATACATTTTTTAAACAATGGAATGGGCATTATCACCAGCATAGAGCAGTTGTAAGAGCAAGACAATTGTATTTTTCCCCTGGTATAAACTTATACCTGACTTTTGGTGATTTAAAAAAATCAACCAGTTCTATCAGATATATTGCATTACAGCTCAATGTTTAGACAATCATTAAGGGATACAGATAATATAAATTATGGGTGTTAGCCAATGTTGCGCTACAAACACAACTTTCCTCTCCCCCTGCCCACAGCCCTCCCTATACTCCAGAGGATCCCTCAATGCTCCAGAGCAGATTTTGGGGGTTCACAGGTGAGGAGATGGAGAAGCTCCATTGAACAAGCAAAAGTCCATGAAGCAAGTGGACTGACATGGTTGAATGTCACCCAACGTGTCCCACTTTAGTCATTATTGTGCCTTGGATATGGTGTAGTCCTTAACCATCTTCCACCAGGCTCTCTTCTCACAAACACCTGCCCCAGAAGTGGCACCAGCACTGGCGGACTTTAGGCTCTCAAATTTCAGCAGTGCCCTGTGCAACTCTAAAATCCCCTCCCCAAACTCTCACACTCTGTTCTACATCATTGTAGCGGTGCCCAGTGTGGCTAAACTGGCTGTGTTGCCCAAAAACTGCCAGATATCCTGGAACCAATGCATGGGCCCCACCACGCTCACTGCAATGCATGCCCTGCCCCTCCCTTCGTTATTTTGGCCGGCACTCTAGGCAACATCAGCCAACAGATCTACTCACAGTACCCCTGACCAAACATCACTCTGGAGCACTGTGAGAAATCAAAAGGGTGGATAGACCCGGATTAAAAGGTAAAGGGACCCCTGACCATTAGGTCCAGTCGTGGCCAACTCTGGGGTTGCGGCGCTCATCTCACTTTATTGGCCGAGGGAGCCAGCGTACAGCTTCTGGGTCATGTGACCAGCATGACTAAGCCGCTTCAGGCGAACCAGAGCAGCGCACAGAAATGCCGTTTACCTTCCCGCCAGAGCGGTACCTATTTATCTACTTGCACTTTGATGTGCTTTCGAACTGCTAGGTTGGCAGGAGCAGGGACTGAGCAAAGGGAGCTCACCCCGTCGCGGGGATTCGAACTGCCGACCTTCTGATCGGCAAGTCCTAGGTTCTGTGGTTTAACCCACAGCGCCACCCGCTTCCCCAGATTATACAGGTGTTAAAAAAACAAGACCAGGGTTTAAGCCTGCACCTTAACATCTGTGCTGACCACAATGGACACTTTTTTTCTTTTCATTTTTCTCAGATTGGTTAGCATAGATATGAAGTTCTCCAATTCAGTTTGCTGTCCCAAATCTAGTGCCCCCAAAACAGCCATTTAGGTTGACTGAACACTTGAGCCAACCCCGTGTTCAAATCCTCACTTAGATGACAAAGCTCAACCGGTGGACTTGGCAGCTTCATCTAACTCACATGATTGTCCTTAGAATAAAATGGAAGAGGAGGAACTAGATGCACACAGCCAGTCCAAGATATTTGGTTGCCTGAGGAAAGGACAAGATGGTCCTTCCTCCTATTCCGTGGCTGGCATTCATCACTGATGACAAGATAGCATCAGCCACTACAGGAAGAAGCTGTCTTGGGAGGTGCACAGCCGTCCACACAGAGTTCTGTCCCCCAACACCTCATCACCACTTACTGTTCACCAGCACCTGCCATCTAAGGCAATCTCACTGTGCCCAATGGTAGGGCTGGCACTACATAGCAGTGCTGCCTTGAACTCTTCATAGAAAATGCAGGATATAAATGTGGCATAATAAAAAAAAATTAAAAACACCAGAAATGCAAAAAAAAAAAAAGGTCTCAGTGTAGAGCACTTGCTCTCCTACTTGTTTATAATGAACAAAGCTCCTCTAAATATCATCATTCAAGAAATGCAATGAAACTTAAGCATGGCTGGTAAATGAGGCTAATGTAAATTGTCACTGGAGTTTGGATCCCAAGAGTTTCCTTTGCATACTTTCTGCATACTATCGTATTTGTATATGGATACAGCATAAAGCATCAGGCTCCATTTTGTGCATGTGTAAATTAGGTGCATGTCAGCATCTAATTGAGCTACTATGATTAATTGTTTTATATTGAAATTGCATTATCTTCCCACTACAACATTTGCAACACGCACACTTGCTGTTGTGTGCCTTTTTTTTCTGTGCTGAAACAATTTTTACATTAAATTAGAATTTTATCAAGTAAAGTAGATGAAGCACATATTTCATTATAATTTCTATAATATGTATAAATTTGAATAGCAAACACTATATAGCGCTCTAATCAGGTAAAAAAAAATGCCTCGCAATGCAACTGAAATAAATCAGACAAAGGCAGCATCCTAATATAGTCATCGTTAATAAAATAAACACAAACCTCAAGGATCTCGCAATTTGCCCAATCCTGAAGTCATTACTTTCATGAAAAATATGATATTCATTTAATTAGAAATTATATGCTGTTGAGAACTGTAGAATCCACATGACTTTAAGCACTGCATTGTTGAAATGAAATTGATTCCAGCTGCTGCTTATATTGTAGCAACTATTCTAGGGATCAAGATGGGCCTCTCTTTGATCTTAATAGACAAGACTGATACCTGTCACTTGAAGGTTGCACAAATGAGTTCATTACCAGCAATTTGCCTGCAGCAGGTTTAGGGAACCATATTTTATCCTGAGGACTGTATTTCTTTCTGGGCAGCCTTCCACTGGTCAGATACCTGTAGTGGGTGGGACAAGAGACTAAAAGTTTGCGGAGCAAGACGTGCAAATTTAATACCCTCCAAGCGTTCCGGATTTTGCCAGGATAGCCCTAAAATGTCTAAAGCAGTCACAATTTCTTACTTCACTCCAGGCTGCCCCAATTTCTCCCAGCCAGCAGATGTGGGCGACGGAAGCAGTTCCTGAGGTGACAGAGACATTTGGCATGATGGCTCCTTCCCAAACCCTAGTTAGCGCTTACTAGGCTTTGGGAAGAAGGAAGGTGGACTCTCGGACCCTGTCAGAGCCCTCACACTTCCTGCCTGAAGCAATAGGAGCAGGTGCTTTCTTCAGGTGAGGGAGAATGGGCTTGCCCAGTCTAGGTACCACTCTCACGTGTCCAAAAGCAGTGAGGAACATGAGATGCTCCAGCTTGGAGGGTGTGGGGCATGTCACAAAGGAGTGTGTGTGTTGTGTCTAGAGAAGCAGCAGAGGTGTTGGCATACACCTTTTTTAGGAAGTTCGCAAAAACAACAACAGCACTTTTGACATGGGTTGCCATATGTCCGGTATTTTTACTGAGAAATTGCAATTTCTGGGAAGTTGGATGTATGGCAGCCCTGATTTATCTGTTTGGCTGGTTAACACTACTGGATTTCTTGTTTTGTGAATGAGTCTAGAACCATCTTCAGTGCACACATGTGCTTTGAAATTCGGGAATTCTGTAGTATCCAGGCATGTGGATGAAGCAGACCAATATGTCTTATTTTAAGCATATGCATATATGTTTTAGATTATAGGGAAATTGACATTTCAAAGTGAAAGGTTCCAAAATCCTTAAGTATCATATGAATCGTCTGCTGAACCCCACACTGAAGTGGATTGTCTTTTTTTTTTAAAGCAATTTATTAGGTTTTACAATAAAAATAAACATAATAAGCAATATAACATTGATCTTAACATATTTTCACATTTTCTTTGGACTTCCTCACATCTCCCGCTCCCACTTTCATCGTTGTAACATTTTGTCAGCAATTTATCATCTTATTTAAATTCTTATATCCCTTCTATATTTCATAGTCTTATAATTCTCAGAAGGAGCTAAATTTCACAGTCTTACTTATTTTCTTAAAAACTTCTAAATTAAGTGGTGCTCAGTTATTTTGATCTAGCATCTTATTTAGCATTCACTCAAATTGCAATACTTTTGTAAATAGTTCTTAAATTTCTTCCAGTCCTCCTCAATCCTCTCTTCTCCCAGGTCACGGATTCTGCCGGTCATTTCAGCCAGTTCCATATAGTCTATCAGTTGTATCTGCCATTCTTCCAGTGTGGGTAGATCTTGAGTTTTCCAATGTTTTGCGAGAAGTATCCTTGCTGCTGTTGTTGCATACATAAAAAATGTCTGGTCCTTCTTTGCCACCCCTTGGCCGACAATACCCAAAAGGAAAGCCTCTGGTTTCTTAGTGAAGGTATATTTAAATACCTTTTTCAGTTCATTATAAATCATTTCCCAGAACGCCTTCACTTTAGGGCAAGTCCACCAGAGGTGGAAGAACGTTCCCTCACACTCTTTGCATTTCCAACACTTATTATCAGACAGGTGGTAAATTTTGGCAAGTTTGACTGGGGTCATATACCATCTATAAATCATTTTCATTACATTTTCTTTCAGAGCGTTACATGCAGTAAATTTCAATCCATTACTCCACAACCTCTCCCAGTCCTCAAACATGATATTGTGCCCAATGTCCTGTGCCCACCTTATCATAGCCGATTTAACCGTTTCGTCTTGTGTATTCCATTTCAACAGCAAGTTATACATCCTTGAAAGTACCTTAATCTTTGGTTCTAGCAATTCTGTTTCTAATTTCGATTTCTCCACCTGGAACCCTAGTTTCTTATCATTTTTAAAAACTTCTTTAATCTGAGCGTAATGTAACCAATCTCGCACTTTGTCTTTCATTTTCTCCAAACTCTGCAATTTCCAATTGTCTCCATCCTTTTCTAGTATTTCCCAATATTTTGGCCATTTAGCCTCCATATTGGGTCTTTTTCGGGCCTTGGCTTCCAAAGGTGAAAGCCACCTTGGTGTTTTATTTTCCAGCAAGTCTTTATATTTTGTCCAGACATTAAACAATGATTTTCTGACAATATGGTTCTTAAAGGCCTTATTTGCTTTAACCTTGTCATACCATAAATATGCATGCCATCCAAAGGCATTGTTAAACCCTTCCAAATCTAACACATCAGTGTCTTCAAGAAGTAGCCAGTCTTTTAGCCAGCAGAACGCTGCGGCTTCATAATACAACTTTAAGTCTGGCAGGGCAAAGCCCCCTCTTTGTTTTGCATCGGTTAAAATCTTAAACTTAATTCTGGGCTTTTTGCCCTGCCAGACAAACTTAGAAATGTCTCTCTGCCACTTCTGGAAGCACTCCGTTTTGTCCAAAACCTGAAGTGTTTGAAATAAAAACAACATCCTTGGCAATACATTCATCTTGATAGCAGCAATTCGGCCTAACAAAGAAAGTTTCAATTTTGACCAACTATCTAAGTCTCTCTTAATTTCTGTCCAGCATTTTTCATAATTGTCCTTAAATAGACTTAGATTTTTTACTGTTATGTTTACCCCTAGGTATTTTACTTTTTTAACCACAATAAGTTCCGTCTCATTCTGAAACCGTTCTGACTCTGTATCAGTCAAATTTTTCCCCAAAACCTTAGTTTTCTGTTTATTTAGTTTAAATCCAGCCACCCGACCAAAGTCATTAATCAGTTGTAATACTCTTTTCGTACTGGGCTCTGGCTTCTGCAAGGTCAAAACCAGGTCATCTGCGAAAGCTTTTAATTTATATTGTTTCTGACCGACCTGAATTCCTTCCACCAACCGATCCCCTCTAATCATGTTCAATAGCACTTCCAGAACCGAAATGAATAACAAAGGGGAAATAGGGCAACCTTGTCGTGTCCCTTTTTCAATTTTAAACTCTTCTGTAACCACATTATTAACTATCAGTTTAGCTTTCTGTTCTGAATATATCGCCTCAATCCCATTCTCAAAACCCCGTCCCACTCCCATCTCTTTCAAATTTCCCATCATAAATTTCCAGGAGATATTGTCAAAGGCCTTCTCCGCGTCTATAAAAATTAAAACTGCTTTTGTATTTATATCTGTTTGCAAAAGTTCCAAAATGTCAATAATGTTCCTTGTATTAGCAAACAGATGTCTACCTGGGAGAAAGCCGGCCTGGTCCTTATGAATTACTTCATTTAAAACTTTTTAAAATCTATTTGCCAAAATGTCTGCAAATATTTTGTAATCCACATTTAAAAGAGAGATGGGACGGTAGTTCTTAAGTTGTGTCTTTTCAGCTTCCGACTTTGGTATTAATGTGATGAACGCTTCCTTCCAAGACTCCGGTGCCCTCTTCCCCTCCATAATTTCATTGCTGACCTCCATCAAAGGTTGTATCAAATAGTCTTTTAATGTCTTATAGTACTTGGAGGTCAGCCCATCTGGTCCTGGAGATTTGCCAAGTTGCATGTTCTGGATGGCTTGTTCGATCTCCTGTCGTGTTATTTTAGAATTCAGGATTGTCCTATTTTCTTGTGACAATTTAGATAGTCCGTTTTTTGCCAAAAATTGTTTAATCTCAACATCGTCTTGCGGCCCTTGGGTGTATAATTTTTTGAAATATCTCTGGAAACACTTTCTAATATCCACTGGATTCTGGATGTTTTTTCCATCAACCTCTAAGTTTGTAACAGTATTTAATCTTTGTCTTCTCTTCAACTGCCAAGCTAGCAGTTTTCCACATTTATTCGCCGACTCAAACGTTTTTTGTTTCATTAATTTAACCTTCCATTCAATTTCCTGATTTATCAATTTAGAATATTGTGTTTGATAAAGTTTAATTTCTCTCAGAGTTGGCTGTGACTTCGGATTCACTCTTAATTTCTTCTCTAATTCTTTTATTTTATCCAAGATCTTATCTTTTTTCTCATTTTGTGTTCTTTTCTTTACTGCATTCTGTTGTATCAAGAATCCCCTCATTACAGCTTTGCTTGCGTCCCAGATTATTCTTTTTTCCACCATATTATTCATGTTTATCTCAAAGTAGTCCTTCAAAACTTTTTGGGCCTTCTTGGTAATTTCCTGATCTCTAAACAAATTGTCATTCATCTTCCATCTAAAGGATCCAGTTGGTAATAGTGTCATATCCATCTTTACTGCATTGTGGTCGGAGCAGGTCTTTGGGCAGATTTCCACTTTTCTGACCTTAGGTGCCAGGCCTCTAGAAATCCATATTTGGTCGATTCTTGTCCAGGTCAGTTGGGCTTCAGAAAAGAATGTTCCCTCTCTTCCTAGTGGGTTCTTTGTCCTCCAAATGTCAATCAAATCCATATTGTCAGTCATTTCAAAAAAGGTTTTAGGTAGTCTGCCGTCTTTTGTAACATTTTGACTTTGTGACTTGTCCATGTTAGTTGATACGACCCCATTCATATCTCCCATCATTATGATGTTGTTGTAGTCTAGATAGTCCAGCATTGTCTCCTGCAGCTTCTTGTAAAATTCCGATTTCCCTTCATTAGGTGCATAGATTCCTAATATCAGCAGTTTCTCTCCTTGATATTGTATCTCAATAGCCAAAATTCTTCCATGTTCATCTTTAAATAGGAATTTAGGTGACAGGCTCTCTTTTGCATATATCACCACTCCTCTCTTCTTAACTTTGTCCGACGATACAAATTCCTGGCCCAATCTTTTATTTATTAACACTTTTCTGTGGAGCCTCGTCACATGTGTTTCTTGTAAACAAATAATGTCCAATTGTTCTTTTTTTAATATATGAAATATTTTCTTCCTTTTTTCCGGAATGTTACAACCATTAATATTCCAGCTCAACAGTTGCAGAGACATCCTGAATTATCTGGTTATTTTTCAAGGGGTGGTATCTTGTTCTCAGGATTTTCAGGTTCCACAGGTGCTGGTGTTGGTACTGGCGTTGCCTCAGGCCCAGAAGGTAGTTCAATTCCTTTTTGAAGGTCCTCTCCGTATGTAGACAAAAATTTGTCTCTCTCTTCCAGTGTTCTTACTTTGACCTTGAAGTGGATTGTCATCTCTATGTCAGCATTTATGTATTTTTTTAAAAAAAAAATTATCAACATCTAGCCCACCCAATTCCTAGTGCAGCCAGCAATATGCTATTTTACCTCAAAATCACATTGCTTTAACCTCATTTGCATATCCTCCAACATTTCTCAGATGAAAACGTCTCTATTTTCATCTGAGGAATGTCGGAGGGTATGAGATTTTACCTTTGTACAATAAGCTAATTTCTACACACACTCACACACTTCTTTATTCTCTAGCCAGAGAAGCAAGAGGCATTATCAGAGTTTTAGGATGCATACTAGCCCAGCAAAGACATTCAAGGGGAGTGCACAGCACAGCTGGGGATGAGTGTGGCCTGGAGCAGGGCTGGTGTCAAGACAGTCCTGAGGGCTTGCAGAGCTGCATTTGGCCTGCAACCCTGAGGTTCTCCACTCATGTCCTAAATGATCAGGTTAAATCAGGTTACTTGAAGGCTCGTCTCCTCCCATGTGACTTACTCATCCATTCATTATACAATCATTTCAAAACATATTTTGTTAGCCTCCTTGAACATCCCTTGTGAGCAGAAGGTTGGATTTAAATAAATAAATTACTAAATAAATAAGGGTGAGGTGTGTGGGAATTTGCACATCCATTGAAATGTGGCTAAAGATCATATTCGTTTGAAGGCTCTCGGGTAACAGCAAACACTGCTTAGTGAAAGCAAAGCACGCAGCAGTAATATTTTTCTTCTGTCCCATAAACCAAGCCTTCTACAACCTGGAATCTTACATATGCCGTTGCTGCTACTGCGGTTTTTTATTTCATCTATGAATTGCTTCCTATGAAACATCTCAAAGCAATCTACAGCAGAATAAAAACATAGATAATGGATATTGTTAGACTCCAGCTCCCATCAGCCCAAGCCAGCATGGCAATGGACCAGGACAGTATCAGATGAAGCTGGAGAAGTCCATTGGTTGGGTAGGCTGTGGTATCAGGGCTCATAATGGTTGGAAATGTTTGTGATGAAAGGCAGTCAAACTGATACAACGAAACTAGCTCCCATTTACTTCCCAAATGAGTCTTCTCATTCTGCAAAGAGCGCTAGTGCCAATGTCCTTTTGTTGCAGTAGAAAGAGAGAGGGAAAGTATTCTTTTCATAACAGTCCAGAAATGAAAGTTTATCCAAAGTTAATAATACAGCTATATGAATAACACTCCCAGGGAGTGCTGAGAGAGATTTTTTCCCCCTAATGCTTTATTGATGCCTTTGTTTGACATCTAACAGGTCTTTCGACTTTACAATCGTAATTAAATGTAATGATTGCTGATTTTATTTTTATTTACAAAAGCAGTCTGCATGAACAATAACATTTGATTGAATTGACTGAACTTCATTACAATGGACCATGGAGGCCCAAATGTATTTAAACCAAACATTGTAATTAGACATCAAAACAGAGACAAATCAAAGAAATCAGAGCAATGGAGCATCAAAATAATACCAAATTGAGCATCTGTTGTGGGAGAAAACAACAGAAGCAATTAAAGGAGAGTCGCCATATTGTGATATATTAAATGTGTCTTTAGGGGGACTGTATTGGAACAGTCCAGTATCCCTCTCATACTGGTTTGGTGCAGTTTAATCTCTGAATTTGCACGCAGGAGTGAGTGGATTGCTTGCAAGGTGGCTATGTCGTTCCTCATACAAGGAAGCTGCTTATCAACCTACCTTTCTCTGCTGAGCATTGACTTGAGAACAGAACCTATTGGGGCATGGAAGCTAGAGTAAGTACTCCTTCCGTGTAATACACAGAGACGAAATACTGTACTTATGAACCTGGAAGTCACTCTAGATTGGAATCATTCACATTTATCCTGTATGCCAAGTTTGGGGAATGTGTGGCCCTCTAGATGTTGACAGCAACACCTATCATCCTTGACCACTTACCATGATGACTGGAGCCGATGGGCGCTGTAGTCCAGGAACACCTGGAGGCTCATCCCTGAAATATATATACCAAGTCGCACAACCATGTTCAAAGCAGATGGAATTGGAGTTGGAGCCACTTTCAAAGCTGAATGGCAGAACCATAATGGGTGACCTTGTGAATTCCGCAATGTTTGCCTTTTTCCTGCCGTGGTTTTATTATTTCTCAATTATAGGTTCTCAACATACAGCAAAAATGCATTAAAGCTTCAGGACGGCATCCCAGGGCTAGTAGAGGCAGAATGTAAGGTTAGATGGCCCCTTTGCTTTAGTCTTCTGGCAGGGAAAAGATCTAACAAACATAAACCAAACGTAGTTTTTCTGCTCTGAAAAGTCTAAAAATCATACACCACAATCCACTATTAAACTTAGGAGAATTTTTTTTCCAGAAATGAGAAGTACAAGGTTCAAATTTAGATACTGGCAACACTGAACCCACAATGAAGCATTTTCCCACGCAGGCAAGTATAATTTCAAGGATATTTGACCACATGTTGTTTGCAAAATATGTTCTGAAGCAGAATAGGAGAGATGTGGAAAAGAAGCAGCTTCCAGGTTACAGTTGGCAAAGTGTCACGGTGATCTGAAGAAAGCTTAATCTTTGCATCTTTTGTGATATTTGTACAGCATCAGTTACTCCGGTGGGCACAGAATATTGATTTTTTTTTTCCAGGGTATGTCAAAAGTTAAAAACAGCACAGCGCCATTTCTTAACAACTGACTTCACTTATCAAACAGCAAAACATGAAAATGTCTATGGCACCTGAAATCATTTAATGTGTTTATAGCAGCAATAAAATCACTTCAGGTGCTTCAGCTGCAACAGTTTTGAAAGCAATAGAGTTCAAGTGGGGAGAAGCTCCATCAAAAATAAATCAAACCTAGTTTTCCTTCTGCTTCAGGAAGTGTGTGTAATAGAAAGTTATTAAGACCAATGCCACATGCAGGCATTGCCTCAGAACTACATTTCACTGTCCACATATTCCCCAATTAATCAATTGTCAGACTCACTTCTTTTTGCAGACACTGAAAATATTGGGTTCCACTGATGGCTAATTACGTCGGGGAAATTGCTTAAAACAGCCCAATCTGGTACCTATCATATGTTTAGACCACACTTCCCATTGATTGGCCCCAGCCAACATGTCATCCAAAATATCTGGAGGGCAGCATGTGGCTTAAGGACATGGCTTGAAAGTATTTTTTTCCATTATGTTACATAAGAAATGATCATATTCTATTAGCAGGGCTTTTTTTTCCCCCAGCCAGAACTCACTGGAATTCAGTTCCGGCACCTCTCAGGTGGGCATAATTGCCATTATAAAAGAACAAGGGAGATGTTCATGTTGAGTCATGTTGAGTGTCCGGCACCCCTTTTTCTAGAAAAAAATAGCGGGATAGGGAAATGGAGATAGTTCTCATCTGTATGATCCAAATAGAATTATGGCATCTCTCTCTTGATAGCCCCTACAGAAGTATGTAACATTGTTTGCCTCTATTCATAAAACACAACCCAAATCTTCCATTTGATATGATAGAAGCAACATCTTTTACAGGGTTTGGCCATGGTCAAGGACTTCACACAGATAAGGCTGGTTGCCTAAGTAAATTCAAAGAAGCCTCATATTTGTGGTAGGTGAGTGGTATGGCTAGACCTTCCCTGATCAATTAAATTTTGCATCCATGAGAGTGTTCTCTCACTGCATTGGGAATCCAACGCAAGGATACTGGATGGGAATAACTTTTGCGATCTTTGAGGTGAAAGCTGAGCAATCACCATTCCTTCTGGTTATTAGTGCACCACACAGATTGAACATAACTCTGTAATAGGTTTACACCTTTCTATTTTTATAAGGCAACCATCAGATCTTTAAAAAAGGATCCCGTATGTAAGGCTATGTCTAGAGATTCCAGATATATAATGTGAATCTAGTGCAAGCTCTTCACAGGTGAACATAAAAAGTGCCATGAACTGTGAGAGGCAGCAGGGAATACCTACAATAGACACAACTCTACTGGTGTGTGGGGCATGCACAGATAAAGAGTCAGACTCTGTGGGAGACTTTTAAAAACAGAAAGGAGGCTTGCTAAAGGATTCTCACTGTCTCTATTTGAAATGCATCAGAAGTTCATGTCAGCCACTCAGCAGATCCTTATTTAGAGGTAGGCTGCTAACTTGGGCACAGTGTGTCAGAGTGCATCAATGTGTTCAGAAAAGTGATTTATTGTGGCAGAACGAAGTCTAATTATGTGCATAGCTTACTGTTTTTCAGCAGAGAAGAACCCAATTGACTGAAAGGGGATTTATTTCTTGTTACTAGTGTTTGCTTACATGTTCTCTTTGTTTCTTCTCAAGTGACATTAAAAAACAAACAAACCCTTTCCCACTACCATAGGTTTAAGATGAGCATTGCATTGTGAAGGTCTGTCATCACTACACTGAAAAGAGGAAAGCAAATAAGTTGTGTTACAAACCTCAGATAAAAGGTATTTCTCTCCATACTATATTTGCCCTCGTCCGTTGTCAGGCAGACGACTAAGTGTGCATGCATGAGGAAGTAGGTTGGTACAAGCAGGCGGGTGGAACTAGTAGGGTAAGTGTGCAAACAGGTGGGAAGGTCTCACTCTGCTCTCCCATCACCATACCCACCATGGCTGCCTCAGCTGAGAGAAGAAATCCTATATTTAAAAGCAGGCACCCTTGTCTCATTGTCAGTGGTGAGGGCAAGGGGGTGGAAGAAATGGAGAAGGTCTTCATCCCCTTCACACACACACACACACACCGCCCAAATGCTCATGACTCAGCAAAAGAAAAAGTCTGTGGGGATTGGGGCGGAGGGCATTGACTGAGCTGTGAGGAGATGAGGAAGAGGGGGTTGAGAGTGAGCTCTGAGGGCATGGGAAAGCTGTGAGGGAAAGGGGAGTTGGGGGCAAGCTGTGAAGGTGGGGTTGGGGGCACCTTCTGAAAGGGGAGGGATTGCATGCAGCTGTGGGGGTGGGTAGGCAAGGTGTAAAGGGAGCAGGTGTCAGGCTTCAGAGGATCCAACCCCCCATGGTAGGTTGCCAGGAATGGATAAGACAGAGAAAGTTCTTACCAATGTTGTTTATTCAATATTCACAGATAGAGGCTTAGAAATGCATCCTCTTGGAGTAATGGTGTTGCCCTGAGTGAACCCCACCCCATTATACACCATCCCTACGGTGGCTGATCTGTGCTTTTTGCCTCTGAACTCTCTGCTCCCCTACTTTCAATGCCTGCCAGGTTCTGGGAGAGGAGGCTCTGGAATATTTTCTAAAGACACTGAGCGTCAGCTGTCTCTCCTCTGGTGCTTCTTCTTCTTCCTCCTCCTCCTCCTCCTTTCCCATTACTTCCCAGCTTTTCCCCTCATCTGCCTCCGAGCTGTGGCCTCCCTCAAACCCCTGTTGTAACCCCTGTCTCCTTCTTCTCTGGAAGGGTCAGGCTGGGGAAGTGGTCTCCACCATTCCTCCTCTGCCCAGTCCCTGACAGCGGGGTTGGCAAGAGGGTGAGGGGTTTGGTAGGTGGGTAGACAGGGTTGGCAAGCAACAAAAGCAGGGGCAGATGCCCCAAGTTACACATACCAGTGTATGCATCCCTTTACCTTAATGGCCCATAATCGTGCATGAGTTTAGCTCTTTGCACACTCACCCTGTTTATTTCCCCCCACATGCACTCATTTCCAGTATGTAGCCAAATGGGAGAAATATTGCTTTGGGCAAGTCAAATATTAAACCACGGGGCAATGAAGGTTATAACTCCGCTCTCCTTTCTTAAAACGTTAATTGTGAAAATTCACCAGCATTTTAGTGTGAATTTCTCCTTATATGAATCCTGATATACACATTTTTTTTCCTATTGCTTCCTTTAATATAACATTTTTGCATTTGTTTCCCCCTCCCACTAGTATATGTATATGCCCCAGCATATACATGCTTTGCAGACATTACCTTTCCAAAGCACTGCATTGAAAAATTCAGAGGAGTGTGAATTTTGGCACCAACACTACTCTTCTTGAAGAAACCTTCTTAAAGGGCAATTCCCTCAGAACTTCTAGGCTATTTTAAGAAGCCAAAATACTCCTAAAATATATGCCTAACTGACATTTTTCTTAGCTTGGTGAAGATGCACTTTTTGCTTCTGTCTCAAGAATTTGGCTGACTGAATGCGCTTATTGCAAGGACAAGTTGTCCTGGAGTAATTATACACCAGCCTGAAGGTTTCGGATAGTTTAGTTTTGGCAGAGTCCAGAGATGAGCTATAATGTCTTGATTTCAACCTGGGCTTTTTTCCTAGACCAACTTTTTGGTTTCTTTGCACACGTCATCCGAAACATAGGTATTTGGAAATTAATTTCCATGTCTTCAATGGGAGTGACTTCCCAAAAAGTGCTTATGTGGGATTGCGGTCCCACTTGACTTATAGCAGGATATCTCTTGGTTCCCAGAGTTCTACCCTTAGATGAAATACCCTTCTAGGCCTTAGAGACAAGCATCCGCCATAAGATTCTATATGAGCTGTCAGGGAAAGAACGTAACAGAAGACTCTAAGGATATTATAAAAATTGATTGGAGTCATAATTCTCCCTGAAACTTTGAAGGAAAACCTTGATCTGCTGATGCAATAGCTATAATGCAGCGGATAAGCTGAATGTCAGGCCTTTTCATCGACAGTTCTTCTCCTCATCTTAAATGTCCTACCAACTGCTTCTTGCAGAGCCACCCCACCCTCCAAAGATCCCAAAATAATTATTGCAGCCTGCCATAGATATAAACAATCAAGCATCAGGCTGGGGCAGATTGTCGTTGCTTATAATTTATATATAGTTCTGGCTGCCTCCCCTCAAAAAGGATATTGTAGAATTGGAAAAGGTAAGATCAGGCAACTAGAATGATCAGTGGGATGGAGCAACTCTCCTGTATGGAAAGGTTACAGCAGGTAAGGTTTTTAAGAGGCAAAGAGATAGAAGTGTACAACATTAGGCATGGTGTAGAGAAAGTGGGCAGAGAAAAGTTTATCTCCCCCCCCCCCCATAATACTAGAACGCAGGGTCATCCAATGAATGTTGGAGGATTCAGGATGGACAAACACCATGCAGCACATAGTGAAACTATGGGATTTGCCCCCACAACACACAGTGATGGCTACCAACGTGAATGGATTGCAAGCTGCTCGGAACCTCACATTGGATAGAGTGTAAAATGCACTGTAATGTTATCGGTGTCCATCGAAATATCAGAAGAGTCTGATTCAAACTCATCCAAGTGATACTTGAACAGTTACAAGTGAATACGGCCACTATGATCATTGCAGATTTTATTTTAACAAGAGTTTATACTAATGAAGCAAACACATGAATTATGGCCCTATCCCATTTGTTCTGGCCCTTAGAAAATTATTGTGAACAATCTCCAGGGGCTGACGGTCATTCAAACACCAAAATTATACCAATTCTTTCTTTTCTTTCATCACTAAGGACACTGATTCTTTTTGTTGTAGTAGGAAGTGGGGGGGTGGGGGAGCAGAGTCTCGATTTTTTATCTTTGGCCAGTTTTTCTTCTTTTCTTTTCCCCTCAGCTTTTGTTTTCTCACTGTTTTCTCTGTCCTTATTGTTGGTTATCCTCCTGCCTTGCTGCCTTCCATGAATGTGAAGCAAGTGTCAGACCTTTAAAGGTGTGACCATAAAGAGAATTTTCCTTTCGGCTCTGCTGGCAAGATCTGTGTGATATTATGATGTGTGATGCTGGGTGAGTCTAACACACCGTGGCGAATCTATGAGACATTAAGCATGATGCTTCATCTGCAGCAAAACTAGCATTACACAGTTGAGGGTTTCACTATACTGAAATGAGGTTACAGACTGCATCTTGCCTTTATGTACATAATCCTACATTAATTCCCATGTCCAGAAATATTGACTCATATAAATTTTGCAGCCAAATCACTTATCCCAGCATCACACTCAGCAATATATATATATATATATATATATATATATATATATATATATTCCTTTCCTAGACTACTGATTAGACAAAGAAAGAAGCACACTCCACACTTTTAGGGAATAACCTTGAGGGGGTGGATACTTTCCACCATGTGTTAGACAATGCATGTTGTATTTCCATATATAATGACAGCTATCCAAACAGGTTGATTAAACTGCAGCCACACACTTACCTGCAAGTAAGTTTCATTGAACCCAACACAAGCCTATGCCCCTCTGCTTCATTTGAGTGCAAGCCTAGCCATGTCTACTCAAAAGCAAGTGCCATTGAATTCAGTGGTGGTTACTCCCAGGTTAATGGGATTAGAACTACAGCCTTAGCAAGCAAGTAATTGTGCAAATTAGCAAAAAATGAAAACTAAAATCGCAAAATTGCAAAGATTAAGTAGCAAACTAAATTCAGATTGTAAATAAGATTTCTAGTAATGAATCAGGGCTTGACAAATTCCATTTCTAAACACCTTAAATAGCTGCACCCTGAATTAAATTACAGGTATTTCCTCTTCACTAACATGCCCAGACCGTGATACTTCAACAAATCAGCAGATCATGTGTAGTTTACTGCCACGCATAAAAAGCAAAGAAAACCAAATAGTCAAGATGTCCATGAAACACTATCGGTTCATAAATACATTTTCAGCAATTTCTTATTTATTGTCCCTTATTTTGGCCATCCCAGGAAATCTATGTAAATATGCTTTGTGAAACAATAAACAGAATTACGGGAGCCAACAGTTCAGGCTGTACTTTTATTTGTAGGATCCATTTACGCATTAGTGGACAATCTTGTTAGTATATATGACCTCCATTAAAATAATGCAAACATTAATCTTGGTACAAGGCCATTTGGGCAACATCCCATCTCATTAGCAAGCCAATGTTCACAAGGAAAATCTTTCATATTCTGTTCAGAAACTTGCAGCTAGTGAAAAGGGGGCCGTTGCCATTATAAGAGAATGAGAAAGGTGTTCGTGGTGAGTTCCAGCACCTCTTTTTCTAGAAAAATAGCACTGCTGTACAAGCAACCTAAGTTTCAGCCTCCAGTTTTCCAGCTTTGTGGACCATGAGAGAGCCTTAACTCTGATCTTAAACTCAGCAGGTTTTTTTAATCATTGAAAAATCAGCACATGTGCTTGTGTGCACTGGTAACTTGTAAGAAGAAGATACTAGCAGACAACTGTAGCAAATTGTGCAAACACAATTTAACTGTTTAACTGGTGCTAGGAGGCCAGAGGGAACATGCCTCCTTTGCAAAGGCAACTAGGCTAACACTCCCAGACCCAAACTCCTATACTTGTCTAATGTGAATGAAGGTACAGTGGTACCTCTGGTTACGAACTTAATTTGTTCCGGAGGTCCGTTCTTAACCTGAGGTACCACTTTAGCTAATGGGGCCTCCCGCTGCCGCCGGCGTGTGGGTTAGCGGAGTTTGTAACCCAAAGTGTTTGTAACCCAAGGTGTTTGTAACCCAAGGTACCACTGTACACATTTGGAAACATACCAAAACACATCTGAATAAAAGTTGATATGTATATGAAGAGCATCTGCATTTGGTTGTTCATCCAAAATCACAGGTCATCCGCCCTCACTGCAGTACCACCAATACATCCTTAAAATTATGCAAGACTAAAATTGGACTTGGGCAAAAATCTTGCTGCATGTTGGTGGTGGGCAATGAAACATTGGCCTAGTTCCCAAAAAAATGAGGTCTGTTTTCCCTTCTTTCTCCATCTTTAAAGTAAGAGCAACACTAGTGACCTCCTCACAGAAAAATCTGACAGGTCACATACAGTCATGATTCACACACACGCTTTATTCAAACTTTACTTTCTGGTAAAAGAAAAGAAATGGCAATGAAGAAGAAGCAGCTCAGAAAACCAGTGACTGTAAACAGGCTTGCTAAATGCATGAATGAATAGGAAGCAGAGTTGTATGCTTTTGTGAAGACTGACACACATACCCTGAAATACCAACCGCACATCAAAAATGGAAGCTCACGAAAACTCAGTGACAGTGCTGAGCAATAGTGCCGAAGATGGACGAAAATAACTTCCACCCTCTCTCCCTTCTAAAGTGAGCACATGTCACAACTGCAAATAATTCACGATGGACAGTGTCAACTCTGCTGTAAGGCAAATATTCAATAAGCCGAAAAACAATGTGTCCTGGTGCTGGCTACCAAAATATAACCAGCCAGAGCCTGGTTCACAGAATGATCTGATGACAAGAGCTCCAAACAAGAAACTTCACCGTACAATCAACAGCTGTTGAGCTGCATTCTTGTACATATAAGCTGGAACAATGAAAATAAAACACAGCAGATGTGCTTGAATTGTAAGAAGCTTCAAATTATATATAATATTTGGGGTGCTTAGGCTGAAAAAAGCACTAATGAGACTTTTTAAAGGCTCTTAGTTGAATGTGGCTTCTGGAAAACCATCTTGCCCTGAAGGGAGAGAGAAGAGGAAGGGGAAAATTCAGACAGAGAGCCTTCTGAAGATCCAACTTGCCCTGAGGGCAGGGGAGGAGAAGCACAAACAAGCTTTCAAAATGGTTTCTTTCACATTTGTCTTTGGGGATCACTCGTAGCCAAGTAGGATTGTCTTCCATGAACATGGTCTTAACAATGTGTTTGTAGGTATCTGTGGAGGCTGGATCCACACATCCTTCCACAGAGGGGACATAGGTTTCCGGGCAGGAGTTGATCATGGTGAGGATTTGCCAAACGTGCCTTCCTCTTAGCTCATTTCTCCCTTTCGTCCTGAGTTCATGCTTCTTCAAAGTCCATGACACCTTTGGTAGAGGCTATTCTCCAACTGAAGCACTCGCAGGCCAGTGTTGGTAGTACAATAGCTTTGTAAACAAGCATTTTGGTTTCCCTGCAAATGTGGTGCAAGGATAAGGGCCCTTCACATGTTGTATGAATGCAGAGACTGTGTGTTTAACCTGCACAGTCTCATGACCCCACTTACCATGTTATTTCAGATGAACCCTGTTCTGAAGGTACACAAAGTCACCATCTTGATGAAGCTAAACAGGTCTGGGTCTAGTCCATGCCTGGATGGGAGTCAACCTGGGAACCTTATGCAGGCTCCCTTGGGTCCCATGTTAGAAGAAAGGCAGGGTATAAATGGAAGAAAGTAAATGTAAATAAATAAATAATCAGTAAGATAGCTACATCTTGTCCTCCCTTATGAAATAGCTACTTCCAGCATTTCAATGCCTTTGCATGGAAAACATCTATTCGTACAGCCATAATAATACTAGCTTGAATTGAAATAATTCAGGCAAAGAGGCTGCTTCCTATACCTCCCTCTGCTTCCCCCAGGTGGTATGGTAGTTAAAAGATGGCAGTTGCGTGTTCAGACTCAAATTTTAGTTTGGCTTTTGGCAGAATTTAGGCCACAACTTTATTGATTACAGAAAGTGAGTGGTTGCATAGGCTCTGGTTCGACTAGCTCCCTGCACCCTTGCAGGTAGCGCTGACCCAGGGCACCAGCATAGGTCAGCCAAGGGTGAACACCTGGATAAGCGGAAAGCTGGGAACAGACTATGTCCACCACCCAGATGTCCCCCTGGACCCAGGCACGGGCACAACCCACTCTCAGGGGTTGACCAAACCATTTGAGTCCCTGGATTCCTTTAACGGAATACCCTTCACATAGGGATGGGAAGAGTGTTCTCCCATCCCTATCACCTGAAACAGAGCCTATCCGCAACCTTACAAGTTGTGACAATTTGCTACGCGGCAGGCGAAACCCAAATGGCAACAGCCAATCAGCCAAGTAGGGAAAATTCCTGCCGTGCCCCTGTCCCAACAACAGATGACACAAGACGGCATAACAAGGTCAAACGCAAAAGCCCTAAAAATAGGGAGAGGTGGGTGGGTGTTCTGAATGCACGCGCCAAAAGAGGAAGTGCTGGGTCACATGCATTGGTATATATAGGTCCCTTGATCCGTTTGGACTGTGCCCCACTGGCCAGATTGAACCCAACATCAAGGGACCTACCAGTCAGGTGTTGTGGCTGACCAATCTTACCCACCCACAGCACAGGAGGTCAGTCTCCAGGTCTCACCGCAACACGTGCCCTCTTTTAGGGAGGACACGATTTGAGAGAAAGGAGGACTTAATAGCATCGGGTAGCATGTGATGTGGAAGTTTCTGTCTGAGGGCTGCTGCCAGCCAGAGCAGACAGTACTGAGGTAGAAAGAAAAATGGGCCTAGTATAAATTAGGGTCCTATATTCTTACTATAACAATTCAAGGCATCCCCAAGCAGCAAAGATAGGGACACAGAGAGAGAGAAAGAGAGAGATTTCTTTGGGACTGATGCAAGAAAGAATGGGCTGCCTCTGCTAAAACAGTCCAGCCCTACCATTAGACAGAGTGCATCAGCCGCTTCATGTCCACCAAAGCAGCCGTCTTTTCGTCCTTTTGTGCTTTTGCCTTGAAGATTTTCTGAGACCTTTGGACGTGGATTTCTGAAAGACTCTAACTATCCTAGCTTTGCCTTAGAGTATAGAAATGAGTATATAGCTAGCTATGATTTACAACGTTTTTATTTTTCTGTACTTGTAATGACCAAATGATGTGCCTGCTTATTAGCATGTTTTTTATGTTTTTAAAATAAATCTTGAGAAAGACATATTCTTGTGTTGTGTGTGCCTATCCGGGGGAATGGCTAATTCCAACGCCTAGACTTCTTGGTTGCGCTTTATCAAAGGATTTCTGCCTGCAAGCTTGTGGAAACAACTTGTAGTTTGGGGTTAGCCGGTAAGAGGAGCACAGCTGACTCCCTTGAGCTGTGGCTTCTGGTAACCCTGGGTTGAGGGAGTGGTGGCAGCCCTACCGGGTCTATTTTGTCCTGTTTCTGGAAAAGTAAACGGGCTTGCCAGCCTTGCTCCAGAAACCTGTTCTGGCCGGAGAAGCAAAGACGGGTGAGGGAGGGGCAAGGGGCTGGGCGCTCGGTTACCACATACATCAAATGTGCAGGGAGTGTGCCATGTGACCTGTCCCATGCGCTATAAATACGTCAGCTGCTTTCAGGTGCAGGATAAGTCTCTGTCCTGTTGGGACAGTTGGGGGCATATGGTGTGATTCACTTCAAAGGCCATGACTTGACTATTACCCTATATAACACTTACGACAACTGGCAACACAAATCACTCAAGTCTTGTCAGTATCTGTTTGTGTGTGCCTATGTACTGAAAAAAATTAAACTTGCATGATTTGAGAAGAGGGGGAGGAATACACTTCATACACAACTAAGTTCTGAAATGTGGCTACTTTCCCTCTCTCTGCTAGTACAACTCAGATGATACAGATGCAGAAAATGATTGAGAATTGTATTTCCTTCAGCAACAGAAAGAAAGATAGTGCTTCATAACAGGGTCAACTATCTGCCATAGGCATCCACTTCGCCTGAAAGAAAATAACTTCCCTTGTGGAATTCTATTAACCCCTTTACTGAACTGCCAACAATTTAATCCTTTTTCTATCTGTTATTGCCCATTTATAGGTTGTTTTGTAGATTTGGTTCCACACCAATTAAATGTGGCGCCTCAATTTGCATCAAAAATATCCATATAGCACATGGAAAATTGCAATGAGATTCCATCATAGTGAAAAGAAATGTATACATGTTTGGCATTTTGCATATACAAGAGCAATTAGAAAGACACAATAAGTCACCCATAATTTATAATCAGATGTAATATGGCTTTCGTTATGTGTATGTATACTGCTTGTTAATTCCCCCTGCAACTATTATTCTTTGGCCTGTTAAGTCTGCTATTTTACATATATACACATTTTATTATAGATAACTGCGCCTGCAAAAGAGTAATGATCAGATGAGTCAGAAAATTTTTGTTTATGCAAATGAAAGTCCTGAAATGCTCCTAAATACAGTACAAACAGCAAAGTCTTGTGGCACCCTAAATATGAACACATTTATTATGTGATATAAGGTTTTGTGGCCTATAGTCCACTTAAACAGATTCATGAAGTGTCAGCCTGAGTTATAGGTTTATATTTACTTGTTTGTTTGTTTGTTTGTTTGTTTGTTTGTTTGTTTGTGGTGGGGGAGATTGAGGTCAGAGGGAAATGAAATGAAGAAAAGTACAGGCAGTGATAGTTACATACTTAATAGTGGCTATTCACAAAACAGTTCTTGATGGCACAGACATCCTAGGACTGCTAAGCCAATTAACACAAATGTACTAAAATCCTTTGTTTCAATACAGTCTGCAAGTGCTAAAACAGAAACCTTTGATTTGTTGTAAACCAGCACTTTCATGGTGCAGACCCCTTTTGAAGTTGAAACATGAAGCTGCTGAATTATAAAGCTCAAGAGTTTCAAATACTTTAGGATTTCTAAGGCCTGGTCTCCAAGTAACTCACTCATCAATCACAGTTCTGACTTCACTCATTGGCTAAAACACTGACAAGCAGGAGCAGCCAGTCAGGCTTATATCATAAAAAATGTTTTGAAGGGGGCATGCACATTTTGCTTTATAACTTACTTTCTAGGAGGGAGACGGTTCCACTGTCAAAAACAGCTCTTATAATCAGAAAGTTCTTCCTGATGTTTTGTCAGAATCTCCTTTCTTGTCACTTGAAGCCATTTGTTTGGGTCCTACTCTCTGGAGCAGGAGAAAACAAGCTTGATCCATCTTCCATGTGACAGCCCTTTAGATATTTGAAGATTGCTATCTATCTCCTTCCAGTCCCCTCTTTTCCAGGCTAATATCCATTCCCTCAACCGTTCCACAGAAGGCTTGTTTTCCAGACCTTGTATTGGTTGCCCTCCTCTGCATATGCTCCAGCTTGTCAATATCCTTCTTTAACTGTAGTGCCCAGAAATGGACACAGTATTCCAGGTGTGGTCTGACCAAGGCAGAATAAAGAGGACTTCCGGGGGAGGCACCTCCGGCAATGGCAGAATTCCTCTGACCGGGAGGAATCTGCTCCATGGAAATCTGGGTCTGGCCGCCACGGCGAAGGCGGAGACCCGTTAAAATCACAGGCCGGAGAAGCCTGTGAACGTGGGATTCGGCGGGCACCTTTTGCGCCTCCCCCACTCGCGGGGAACCCTGGTTTTTGGGGCTCCAGAGCGACGTGGGGTGAGCGGCGCGGTGCATCGAATCGTCTGCTTCTTCCACGGAGCGAAGCCGCATTGCTGTTGCTGGAGAGCGCTGACCTTTTCCTGTGGACAATTTGACTTTAAAGTAATTACCCGTGAGTAGAGTTGAAACGGAAGAATTGGATCTTTAAAAGTTTAATTTGGCATCGTAACGAGGAGGTTCAAAACAGGAAGTCCGCCTTCCCTTTGTGTAAATAGACTGAGGCAACGAAGTTGCAAGCTGGAGTCCTGGAAGGTCTTTTGTAAAAGATCAAATTTCCAACGGTAAAGATCATTAACCCCCCTCTTGGAGGCAGGAGAAGAGAGGGGGGAGGTGTGGATTGAATATGCCTGCGGGAGAGAGCGGAGAGGCTTAAAACACCGCCGCTCAGACCCTGGAAACGGGCTGCTAGTAAGATTGATGGGTTTTTTTCCTTTTTTTTTTTTTTTTTTTTTTTTTTGAATGTTCATTGACAGCACTTAGAACGTTCATTGACAGCTAGCTAAATAAGAGAAATACATTGTTTCTACTGTTCCCGGCTGTTTTTAAAAAAGGAGGAAAGTAACTGAAAATTGAAATTAACTTCGGACTATTGAAACTGTGTTTAAAAGAGGACATATTGACCGATACAATTACAACTTGTTTCCCCCTATTGGAAGCTTTTGAAATTGGTTACTTTACAGGAGCTGGGCTGGGGAAACTTCCAGCTGCAAGATAAGAAAAGTGTGAGACTTTGGAATTGACCTTGAATTTCTAAAGTGTTATGGCAAACGGAAGGGAAAAAGCAGACGGGATGTTGACAGAGGAAGCCTTAGTGGCTGCATTATTGAAAATAAATGATTCGCTGGAACAACTCCACAAGAAAACAGATGCGAGGAATGCGAAACTGGATGTTGCAAATATTGAGACTGATTTAATTGTAGAAAGTTGAAATAAGTTGGGACAAAAGGTGAAAACTAATTCAGAAACCACCCAGAAACTGATACAGGAATCTACTCTGATATGGCAAACTGCAGATGAAGTCAGGGAAAAAACCCTTGCTGCTGAACTTAAGGTGATACAACTGGAGAGGAGAGCCCCATCCATACAATGACAACTTGATGAACATAAGCTGACATTCATTATGATTGAACTTAGAGAAGAGCGGATAAATTTGGGGACCAGAGCCCTGTTTGAGTTGAAGAAGGAAAGCCTGACAGAGCTTCAGGAGGTGACAGGACTAACATTGGTTGAGAAAGAGAGGTATTTGGGGGTTAGTATGACTGCCAAAAATGTGAATCTGCTTAAGGACAATTGCGAAGGATGTTAGATTGAAGAGAAGGGGAATTTGGAAATATGGTCAAATCAGAAGATGTTACTGTTGGGCCGAGTTGTGGTGGGGATGGGGGCTGCTGTGTTGCTGGGATGTTGCTGTGGTTTCAAACATTGCAAGCTCTGGATGGGATGGAGGGTCTCAGGAGGTGGCAGAGGGATGCTCCTAGAGTTGTTTGGCAGGGCAGGAAGCCTCGAGTTAAGCTTAAGATATTGATGGATGCTAAAGAAGGAGGTGGACCTGCCCTGCCAGACCTTTAAACTTTGTTGTGAATCATCTGCCTTTTGCTGGTTGAGAGAATGGTTGCTTCTTGAAAACACCGAAGTGTTGGATAATGGCAGACGAAGTAGATGGACTATAGGGAATTAGCGGAAATGACTGGCAAGATCCGAGACCAGGGTGAAGAGTCGGTGGAAGAAGACTGGGAAAAGTTTAAAGACTATTTATAGAAATACTGTAAATTTAAGGATTGTTAGAAAAATGTTGGAATGAAATTACATGGCTTTAGTTGAAATGTCATAAGGAATTAAGTATAAATAGATTAATAGAAAATTAAAGAAAAAGTATGGCAAGAATGTGTTAAGACAGCGGCGTAGCGTGAGTTGTCAGCACCCGGGGCAAGGCAAGTAATTTGCGCCCCCTAACCCGGGGCAAGGCAAGTAATTTGCGCCCCCCCCAACCCCTAACCTGCCGATCTGAGTCGAGTTGCTGCTGGCGCTGCCGCCCAAACCACGCCGCTTGCCCGGAGGAGGAGGGGGGCAGAGAGGCGAGGAAAATGCAACATGGCCCAGCAGCTGCAGCAGCAGCAGCAGCGGAGGCGGGGCTGTGAGGAGGGGCTGCCTGGCACGTCCTCCGCGGCCCTGACGCGCGGGGCTGAGAGCCGCTGCCTGCCGGACGCCTTCAGCCCGGGCGCGCGCACAGCTCGTCGGTTCCACAAGACATGGGGCTCCGCTACAGCCTGCGCCCGAGGCTCTTCGGCGACTCCGGAGGCAGCGAGCGCGCCCCCCCAGATGTTGCGCCTGGTGCGGCCGGCCCCCCTGGCACCCCCCACGCTACGCCACTGTGTTAAGATAATTATAGAACAGAAAACAGAGTAAGATGGAAAGGAATTGCTGAAACAATAGATGTAGAATACAAAAAGGGAGGTGTGAGGAAGTCGCTGGAAATAAGTGAATGAAATATAAGATATTGAAAATGTTTGAGGTGTTTTTAAATTGTTTTTGTTTGTCTTTGCTTGATTTGATATTTGTATTGTTTTTTCTTTCTTTTTTCCTTTTCTTTGTGTTTGTTGCTGTGTTGGAAATTTTGAAAAAGTAATAAATATCAATTTAAAAAAAAACAGAATAAAGAGGTACTCTTGTGTCCCTTGATCAGGACACTATATTTCTGTTGATACAACCTAAAATAGCATTAGCTTTTTTTTTTCTTTTTTGCTATTGCATCAGACCTTATATTTGTGCAGCTGGTTCTTCCTGCCTAAGTGCAGAACCTTACATTTGTCCCTATTGAAATTCTTTTTTTTTCTTTTTTTTAAAGTTTGGGCCCAGTTTTCCAATCCTGTTTCTCCCCTGCCCTCGTTGCTCAGCTTCCCGGTATGGTGAACAGGACACTTCATTTGCCCCATAGCAAGCATGACTGGAGACTGGACAAGGGAACCAATGCAGTAATGAGCAGGTTATATCAAGCTGAAGATCAGCCACCCCTACTTATGATATTTAATTGGGTTGGGATGAGGAACCTGTGGCCTCCCAGATGTTGTTGTGCTCCAGCTCCCATCAACCCCATCCAAGGTGCCCAATGTTCATCCAAGGTGCCCAGGGTGATGGAAGTTTGAGTCCAGTAGCATCTAGTGGGCCAGTGGTTTCCATTCCTTATTAAGGCTTGACATAGGAGCTCCCTCTTCTATTCTGTGTTAGGGCAGTAAGGAAACAGTCACGGACACTCAGCGCACAGTAAATAATATATGTTCCTATCAATTTTGTATCATTTATGCCGAGACAAGACGGCTAATAAAGCAGGTGCATGAGATGAAATAAATCAAAGTCAGCCCGGAAGAAGCAGCCTAGCTTTATTCTCATTAATAAACACTAGATGCAAGTCGACAATACAGTAGGCAACAACGTAATTAGTGCAGGGATCTGATTGTTGATCACAGTGTGACCACTGCAGTCTCTTTTGATTAAGGGGAAGTGGAATGATATCATAGGGAAAGAAGATTAAAGCTGGAGATAGTCTGAGCAGAGCCTGAATAAAAGCAGTCAAAGAACAATGCAGAGGGCCGGCTTCAGCTATGCCTGAATAACTGCTACATCTGACAGCTGAGCTTCCCCTGACTCCCTGGTGGTCTGGCTTCAGAGGTTGGAGTTGCTTGTTGCTATGCGAACAAAAAAGAAGTGTGGTGAATTTCCCAAACGCCGCCTGCCTCTCCCCCGTGGCCTTGTTGCCTCTTTGGGGATTGTGAGTGGGACCCCTTGCCCTAATGCAGGTAATGCCCAGATCATAATGTCAAGACCAGATGAGCCCCACTTTGAAAGAAAAGCAAGTGTAGCCCTACTTATTAGTCCCCGCGGTTAGAGATCTTTCATCTGCGCAGAAAAAGAGAAATCTGTGTTTTGATCAGGCCTCTTTCAGAATGACAAGTAAGCGGCTTTTTCTCTGGCTCCTCGAGTGCTTATTTTTGAATGAAAACTGGCACACGCAAACGCTCCAAGGGATATGAAGCAGCTACCCCTTAAAGTCATAATAATACAGAGACTCCCAAAGCAAACCGGCTGATATTTGTCCATGGTAATGAGATCACTGATAGCATGCAAATTAAAATTTAATTTATTTTTAAACCACTTCTGTTTCATCTTGATTATCCAAGTCAGCATGAGCATTTAAAAAAGAAGGGGGGGGGATACACCTTTGGAAATATAATTTGTATTTACATACTGGGAAGGCATTTTCCTTTGTAATCCACAGAGAGGGCTGGTTTCTTATGCTAGATGATTTCCATAGAATTCTAAACCATTTAAAAGTAAAATTAAATACAGCCAGAATGTAAGTACAATAAAATGCATTACGCACCATAGTCTTTTAAGAAGTCTCTAAGGGTGTTCATGAAATGACTGATTTAAATGCTATCATGATTCAGAGACTCACAGGATGCTTTCAGACCCGGACTATTTAGCAGCACCCAAACATTTCTCTCTGCTATAAGCTAGAAGTGGAAGAGCAACTCTGCTTCCAGGTGTCCTACACTCGGAAGCCAAGTGAGTAGTCCCCCTTTGTTGTTGTTTAGTCGTTTAGTCGTGTCCACTCTTCGTGACCCCATGGACCAGAGCACGCCAGGCACTCCTGTCTTCCACTGCCTCCCGCAGTTTGGTCAAACTCATGTTGGTCGCTTCAAGAACACTGTCCAACCATCTTGTCCTCTGTCATCCCCTTCTCCTCCCCTTCTGTCACCCCCCTTTGCCCATCCCCAAATGGTGGGGTGACTTTCATTGTGTGCATATGTGTGTGAAGGTCAAATACTTCCTCCCACCTCACTGATCACTATTGCCATGCTAAAAATAAAAAAAAAATGGTGAGGGGGGGAGAAAAGAAAACAATATAAAGACAATGCTATTTAAAAAGAGGTTAAAGTCAAAGAGTTGGTTCCTAGTAAAAGAAATGACTAAAACAGATGGTACTCTTATTTCTTTCTGCTCTATGACACAGCAAAGTAATCCTTTATCAAAGGGCGGTGTTATGTACTAAGCTTGGATCCTAGAACAATAGGCAAGTAGGATCTTAGAATGCAACAACTGATTGGCTTGCAGGAAAAGACCAATCAGGCTCCAGGAGGAAGTTAATCAGCCTGTTAGGCTGGTAGGATCCTAGAATGCAACAACTGATTGGCCTGCAGGAAAAGACCAATCAGGCTCCAGGATTATGGGGGCTGTAGTTCAACAACATCTGGAGGGCCAAAGGTTCCCCAAACCTGGTTTAGGACATGAGGTGGTGGGTTTTAGCCAGAGAAGGAATTGGGGAAATCAAGCAGATGCAGCTCATGTGAGCATTAATGGTTGCTGTAAGGATTGCAGCTAGATATTGAATATGTAGTGCTGAGAATATTCAAAAACACTATAGAAACATTTATTATTATTTTATTACCCAGTGCTTTTACAGTTTAGCTTTAATGGCATAATCTTTCTTGCTAATCCTATTCAGGTCCTACACAGAACTCTCCCATTGAATCAAGTGGCTTAAATTTAACTGGGTTGTGCCCATTCAGCCTGACATTTCTACCTGAAATGACAAGGTAATGTTCATGTGACATAGTTCATTACACTACACTGGCACACTGGCTGATGGTACACACTATACTAAGCACTTATTTTCTAACAAATCTCATCTTCGGAGAGCGGTTAGATTTCTGATAGTCATTCAACCTGAGAACTCTGACTGAAAGGTTTCTTCTTGCAAGGGAGAGGCTGAGATTGAGCAAGCAGGCAATATCCTATGAATACATGAAACACACAGAGAACTATTCATGCAGTTAAACGTTACCCATCTGTACCTAATTCATTCACTTGCTCATGGCCGATCTGCTGATTTCTGATATCCTGTAAGATAAAGTGCAGCCATGTTTATCTATCATGACAGTGCAGTCATGTTTATCTATTAGACAGCTACCATACTTGGCAATTTCCATACCTTATATTCAATCATTTATTTATTGTTATGAAAGTAACGGGGGATATACTTATCTCTGACTTAAGAAACTGCATTGCCATTATTTCTGACCTGTGAGTTTACCTCCAGGAAATATATGTGCATGCAATTTTGTGCCATCAACCCGATCTATTTTCTCATTTAAAGTTTGCTGTTGCCATTATGGTTGTTTTAAGGAAGCCCTTGGTGTAATGCATTGGAAAGCTTCTGCTTTGATAGTCATTAGCTGTACATCTGGTCAAAACAATTTCCACATGTTGGCTGTTGGAAAGAAATTTCCGCAAAAAAAGCGTAACCCACGGCTCGGCGGAGTATTTGTGAAATGTTTCAGTTATTCACTGCCATTTAAAAAATGTCCACACGGGCTTGTCGGCGCAGCTTTTGAAATGTAACAAATTAATATCCTTACTTTGTTTTAATATGTGGACAGATGGTGTGAATAGGGTTGAGCGGTGCACAGTGGCGTCCCTTGGCTTGTCAAGACTTATTTACAGCACAGGAGTTGTCCTCTGATGGCTGATTATCTGCTTCATTTAGTAGGAGGGAAATTAACCTCTGGTTTCCATGCTGATGACTCAGCAGGTAGTATACCACTAATGCTAAAAAATAGGACCAGAAAGGCATTGGTCTTCAACCCTAACAAGACCCATTAAGGAGCCAAATTGCTTTATTAAACCCAGGAGATAGAAGCAGTAATTTCAGACCAGTAGTTAGAAATAATAAAGTTTGCAGGGGAAAGATGAAGGAAATTAATTTTGCCACTATGCATAACCCCCAAAATTGCATTATTTCAGGTGCCAACTAATTTTACACATTTCAGCAAATGAAGATAGTTGAAATAGACATGCCTGCTAAGTTAAAAAAGGAAGCAGGGGGAATACAGAAGCTTATATATTTTTCTGCAGCTCCAGTGCCTCCTGTTTTCTGGTATGGCTCAGCATAATATAGATCTGGAAAAAACCAAAGTAGTCTTTTATATAAAACAGCTTGATGCTAAGCATACTGGATGTACAATTCTTGATGCTGGGATAATAATAGGAAAGCAGCAATCATCTGGCTCACACTGCAGATTAAATTGTCGCTAAACTGAACCCCTAACAGTAATATTTGGGAACTAACCACAATGAGTCTGACCCTAATTTGACTCAGCTAAACAAAATATAAAGACTGAGACCTAGTCTAAAAGGTCATTTACGGTACAGATTTACTCTTTCCAGTTTAAAACAAATTCATATGGGGATGTCCAACCACACAACCTCTTCCCAAACTAGACCTCCCTCCAATGTCCCTTGCACAGCTGAATGGGTAACTGAGCTAGCTCATATCTATAGGTATGGACCTTTCCCCTCTGGCCTGCTGCTATGCCATAAATACAGGCCCATTCCATGGCTTCAGCATTGCTGTTGTTGACTGGCTTCCCCATGTTTTATTATTGAGTTCTACTGATTTTCACATTGCTGCGGACAGAGTTCAGCCTCTGGTTGATGGGGTTGCGATCATTTGAGCTGGGCAATGCGTGTTTCCCAATGTCACCATTGCAAGTCCCATCTACATACAGCAAATGTCATAGACAACAGTTCCCAACTTTCTTTACTGTTGGCCATGCTGGCCGGGACTGAAGGGAGTTGTAGTCCAACAATAGCTGGAGGGCACTATGGTATCTGTCAATGGATGGTACATTTTGCCCACATTGCTGCCTGTCCAAAATGGTTGAAGGGAATGTCTGGAAGACCAGGACATTGCTGTGTCACCTGCATGGCAAATTTCCCGACACTCACCACAGGGCAGTTTGGGAGAAAAAGCACCTAAGATTTCCAGGAATATATTCTGGAAAGTGGAAGCAGCCGATGTATGGACATACTTCTTTGTATAACTCAGCTGCAATGCATTCCATCCTATGAAAAGCATTTAGTTCAGCTATATGTTTTTACAACAGTTTAAGGCACAAGCCCAAATGTTTACACAATAGGTGATGACATGCCTGTCAACTGTCCCACTTTGAGCAGAATGCCCCAGAATTACAGAAGTCATCCCGGCTTCTGATTGGATCCCAGGATGTCCTGTTTCAGCTCCTGCAAGAGTGCGGCCCCCAAAGTGTCCTGATTTTGGGGGGGGGGACACATGTGCTCTCGTGCGAGTCACCTGGCTCCTACGGAAGCACGGCCCCGAAAGACACACAACCCTATTTTCCTCTGCAGCATGTTGCAAGGTATGTGATAAGACCACATGGACATTTCCATAATTTTGTTACACAAAGGTAATATGTAGGAAGGAAGGAAAAGGCCCCAGCCAAATAAAACAACAATGATATCTGATGCTTAGTACAGGATTCCTGCCTCTGTAGCTTTTGTTTTGGGTTAACAAGGACATTTGCCACACGTTAATTTGAACTGAATGCAGTTTAAATTATCATAGCACATTTAGTGTGCATAGACCGATTCCCCAAAATCTTCAGCTTAGATACCGCAGGTCATATCTCATTATATAGTATTATTAATAATAATTTATTATTTATACCCTGCCCATCTGGCTGGGTTTCCCCAGCCACTCTGGGCGGCTCACAGCATATATCAGAACATACTAAAACATTCAACATTAAAAATTTCCTGATACAGGGCTGCCTTCAGATGTCTTCTAAAAGTCAGATAGTTGTTTATTTCCTTGACATCTGATGGGAGGGCGTTCCACAGGGTGGGCACCACTACCGAGAAGGGCCTCTGCCTGGTTCCCTGCAACCTCACTTCTCACAGTGAGGGAACCACCAGAAGGCCCTCGGAGCTGGACCTCAGTGTCCAGGCTGAATGGTGGTGGTGGAGACGCTCCTTCAGGTATACTGGTCCAAGGCCGTTTAGGGCTTTAAAGATCAGTATCAACACTTTGGTGGGACGCGGGTGGCGCTGTGGGTTAAACCACAGAGCCTAGAGCTTGCTGATCAGAAGGTCGGCAGTTCGAATCCCCACTACGGGGTGAGCTCCCGTTGCTCAGTCCCTGCTCCTGCCAACCTAGCAGTTCAAAAGCACATAAAAGTACAAGTAAATAAATAGGTACCATTCTAGCGGGAAGGTAAACGGTGTTTCCGTGCGCTGCTCTGGTTTGCCAGAAGTGGCTTAGTCATGCTGGCCACATGACCCAGAAGCTGTACACCGGCTCCCTCAGCCAATAAAGCGAGATGAGCGCCGCAACCCCAGAGTCGGCCATGACAGGACCTAATGGTCAGGGGTCCCTTTACCTTTATCAACACTTTGAATTGTGCTCTGAAATGTACTGGGAGCCAATGTAGGTCTTTCAGGACTGGTGTTATATGGTCTCGGCAGCCACTCCCATTAAACCAACTCATGAGTAACCTGCAACAAAGCACTAGTATACCCACAGCTGAATAAGAGAAATCTAGCTGCTATATGTCTTATCCTAGAAAATATACCAATGTCCCATCACAGTTCCTGGTGCCTCTTATTGACATTTATAGATGATGCTGGTTTGGGGTGCCATTCACAGGATATACAGTGGACCCTCTGGATATGAATGTAATTCATTCCAGGGGTCCATATGTACCCCCAAAATCTGCAAGTAGAGGCACCACTTCTGTGCACATGCGCAGCGTGATAAAGCGCTTCTGCGCATGTGTGAGGCACACAGAGCGCTTCTGCACATACACGTGTGGCGAAACCCGGAAGAATACACTTCTGGGTTTGCCGCGTTCACAACCCGAAAGTTCCAAGGTCCACTGTACACTTGAAGCATCAAAAAGGAAAGCATTTCTTTCTACTGAATACAAACTGTTTTGTTGAGGGGGTAAGAGTACCAATTAGTCCAGAGTAGGTCTGGAGAGATGTAGGATTTATAATGGCTGCTCTTCAGGGGGGAAAATTGCTGAGGGAAATCATGCTCGTAAACAGCAGATGGGAGTTTTAAACTAACTTCTAAAACTTGTCTCGAGGAATTAAAAAAAAAAATGTATGAAGCTCAGGGATTCTTGTTATGAAAACAGCTTCAGGGTGTTTGTTCTCAGAAGGCTTTCAGTCATTACACCAAAGGGTTTTTTAAAAACCTATGCTGTTCTTTGAAATCAAATGTGAAGTTCAAAGGTTATGCAAATCTTTTATATGGTGTGTGGGGAGGGGGCACACAGATGAGATTTTAGGCTTCTTCCTTGACACACTTCTGTTTATTCCGTTCTCTCACACATTTCCTCAGAGGAAAATCCAGGGCAGCCAAAAGCACAAATTGCAATGAAAGCACCTCAAAAATGAAAGCTTGGTTAATCAGGCCACTTGATCCTTGCTGCATACAATTAAAAACGTTGCAATGCAGATTCTTCCACCTAGCTTCCAGTGTTGTTAGCTCCCTGAGGAGATTTCTGAGCAGGGTTTTTGTTTTGTTTTGTTTTTAAACCCTCTAAGGTCGTTCATTAATTGTTTTGACTAAAGCCTCAAATTCAGCAAGTCATGCTGCATATTATGGATCTCAGGTGTAGAGCAGGTTCAGAAAGCCTTCTAGGACACAGAATCATAGATTAAGAGTCTCATGCTCAACCAACTGAGCGATCCATGAGCCACCATCACGATGGGTGCAGGACAGGGAAAAAGAAAGTGTGTGTGATTTTAATTTGTAATTCACTGTGATTTAATAGTATAGTTTTTGGAATAAGTCATCTTGATACTTTTTTTGTATAGGGGATAAATAAGTGAAGTAAGTAGCTATAATGGTATGGGGTTGCTCGTGCGTAAGTTGCTGCCTCTCCTGGCTATGTTGCCTTGTTAAACCTTTCTGTCTGGACAGCCCTTCAATTCGTGGCTGCCTCAGTCACTAGCAGAATCCGTCAGTGGGCGTTTGACACCCAGTCTCCTCCTACTTTCTCTGCGCAGAAGTCTTCTGCGCAGGGAGGGCGTGGGTAGCGGAGGACCAGTGCTCTCCCCGCTGGTGTCCGGTGAAGAGTCTGGGAGCCCTCTCGCCGATTCCCCCATCTGCCCCTCCTTATTCCTGGTGTTGCGCTGAATTGCTTCCCCATCTGCTGAGCTGCCTCTCTCCCTGCTGGGCCCTTCTCCAGCATCATTAGAGAGCCTTCCCTCCACCTCTAGCTTCGATGTCAGTTCCCTGACATCCACCTCCCCCCCAGGACCCCCTCCACCCCCGGCCCAACCTGTTGATCCAACTTCGTCCCTTTCTTCGGCCGACGATGCGGGGAACCCCCGGAAGGAGCTGTCGTCATCCTCAGAGGATTCGAAGCCCGCTTCCCACCCGTTCTGATCCCTTCCCGCGGGGTGGGCCTCCCAGTCTGATTCTTCTTCCTCCGAAACCTCTCCTCCCTCCTCCTTGGAGGCAGGAAAACCCACAAAATCCTCTTCATCGTCTGTGGTTCCAAATTGCTCCTCCCAGAATCTCGCCAGTGGTTTGGGTTTGCCCAGGAACAGGCAGTGGAATTCCTCCACCAGATACCCGTCATCAATTGCCTCCGCGGGAACCCACGTGTTTTCCGACCCGGGTTCTTCCTCCCAAGCTACCAAGTACTCCACCTGGGGTCCTCGCCACCTTGAATCAAGTATTTCCGTGGCCAAGTGGTGGTGCTCCCTCTCTTCTACCTTCAGGTGTGTGGTGACTTCTCCCTCTCGCCCCGGGAATTCCCGCCCCTCCCTGTACGGTGAGAGTAGGGACCTATGGAACACCGGGTGTATTTTCATGCTGTCAGGCAACTTGAGCTTGAATGCCACGGGGTTCACCTGCTGTGTTACTTCAAACAGTCCCAGCCGCCTGGGCTGCAACTTCTTGCACCCCCCCTTAAAGGGTAACCCTTGGGTTGACAACCACACTCTGTCCCCCACCCGTATGGTTTCCCCTTCCCTACGGTGCTTGTCTGCCTGCCTCTTGTAAATTTCCTTGGCCCGCTCCAAGTTCATCTTAAGTTGCTGGTGCAGGGCCTCCATTTCTTCCACAAACTGCTCTGCCGCAGGCACGCTCCAACTTTCCTCCCCACTCCCCGGGAAGGCCCTGGGGTGACACCCATAATTGGCCATGAACGGGCTCATTCCCGTGGACACATGTTCAGCGTTATAGTACGCAAATTCAGCCAGCGCTAGTTTCTCCACCCAATCGTTCTGCCTCTCGCTGACGTAACAGCGTAGGTATTGCTGGAGTATACTGTTCGCTCTTTCTGCTTGCCCGTTGGTTTCCAGGTGTCTCGCCGTCGAGAAGCCCACTTCGACCTATAGCAAGCTCATGAGCTTCCTCCAGAACCGGGAAGTAAATTGTTTCCCGCGGTCGGAGATAACCTTCGAGGGAGACCCATGCAACCTGAAGATGTGATCTATAAACAACCTGGCTGTTTCCTCTGTCGTAACCGCATGTGAGCAGGCTATAAAATGGCACATTTTTGTCAGTAAATCGACCACTACCATGACTGCTGTCTTTCCCCGGGACTTGGGCAGATCGGTCATAAAATCAATGGACACCACCTCCTAGGGTTTTCCCGACGTGGGTAAGGGTTCCAGTAATCCTGCGGGGGCAGCCCACTCCCCCTTTGCCCTTTGGCAGCGGTCGCAACCCCGTACATATTCCCGTACATCCTCCCTCACCCTGGGCCACCAGAACTGCCTGGTGACAAGCATCATGGTTTTGTGCTGTCCAAAGTGTCCAGCTGTGGGATTGTCGTGGAGTTGTTTGAGTACCTTCCCCCGTAGGGTCTCCCCCGGTACATATAGCGCCCCCTTATAGTACAGCACCCCTTCCTTCTCCTCAAACCCTCCCTGGGCTTCTCTTCCATCTCGGATTTCCCGGATTTTAGTTTGTGCGAACACGTCGTTTCTAGTGAGTCCGGCCAGTTCTCGTTTCCCCACCAAGATTCCCCCACACACCCACCGGTCCTCGAGGATCACGTGTCGTATCTCCGGCGGCCCCTCTCCTTCCCAGTACTCTGGCTTCCTGGAGAGTGCATCTGCTCTCACGTTTTCCTCCCCAGGTACGTATCGGATTTCGAAGGAAAACTTGGAGAACTCCTGTGCCCATCGAATCTGTCTCTGGTTGAGTACTCGTGCGGTCCTCCAGTATTCCAAGTTCTTGTGATCTGTACAAATCTGGATCTTGTGCTGCGCTCCTATTAGTAGATGGCGCCATCGACGAAACGCCGCATAGATCGCAAGCAGTTCACGGTCATACACAGTATAGTTTTGCTCCGATTTGCTCAGCTTTCGCGAGAAAAAGGCACACGGCTTCCATTCCTGCTTGCTCCTCCCTGGCTGCAAAAGAACCGCCCCAATGGCTGTGTCGGACGCGTCAGTCTCTAGCCTCATGGGTTTCTCCAGATCCACGTGCAGGAGCTGCTCTTCCGATGCGAACGCCTTCTTCAGTCTTTCAAAGGACTGCTGGGCTCCCTCTGTCCAGACGAACTTCCTTTTGCTACTGAGACAATCTGTGATGGGCGCTGTCAAGTGGGCGAAGTTCTTGATTAACTTCCTGTAGAAGTTGCTGAACCCTAGGAACCTCTGCACGTCCTTCCGGGTTTTGGGAGCCTTCCACTCCAGCACTGCCTGCACCTTGCTTGGGTCCATCGCTAGGCCCTTGTCTGACAACCTGTACCCCAGAAACTCGACTTCTCTGGCGTGAAACTGACATTTTTCCAGTTTGACCCACAACTGGTGCTTCTGCAGTTGTTTTAGCACTTCCCTGACGTCCCTGACATGTTGCTCCTCATTGTCCGAATAGATTAAGACGTCGTCCAAGAAGGCTACGCAGTTCTTGTACAGCAGGGACCCCAGCACGTGGTGCATGAATGCTTGAAAACAGGCAGAGCCCGACCGTAATCCAAAAGGCATAACTAGGTACTCAAAGGCCCCTAGGGGTGTGAACATTGTGGTCTTCCATTCGTCCCCTTCCCTCATCCTAATCAAATTGTATGCTCCCCTGAGGTCCAGCTTGGTAAAAATTTTCCCTTGCCTCACCCGTGTTAAAATGTCGTCAATCCTGGGCATCGGGAAGGTCACGGGTTCCGACACCAAATTGACGGCCCTATAGTCCACAACGAGCCTGGGTTTATTTGTGTCCTTTTTGTCCACAAAGAACACCGGACTGCCCCCCACCGCTTTCGATTCTCTTATGAAGCCTCTTTTCAGGTTCTTGTCAATAAATTCCCGCAACTCCTTCATCTCCCTGTCCGACATGGCATACAGTTTACCCACCGGCAGCTGCGCCCCCGGGAGCAAGTTGATTTGGCAGTCAAAGGGCCTATGGGGGGGTAGTCTATCCGCCTCCTTCTCGCTGAAGACCTCCTGCAGGTCAGCATATTGTGGTGGCACCTCCCCTTTCCGCTCCACAGCTATCCCAGCCACCCTGGCCACGGTCATTCTTGGGGTTTCCCCCCCAGACAGTGTTCCAAACAGTAAGCGGACCCAAAGGTTACCGTCCTCTGATGCCACGCCACCACTGGATCATGTTGTGCTAGCCAGCTCATCCCTAATATTATTGGGGGCCCTGCTAGTGAGGTTACGTGAAAGGCGATGGTCTCCGAGTGCCTGGAAACCCTCATTCTCATTGGTGGGGTCTGGTGTGTCACTTCCCCTCCCAGCAGCTCTCTGCCATCAATGGTGGTTACTTGCAAGGGGAAATCTAAGGGCAGCAGGTGGAGCTGGTGCTCTAGTGCAAAGTCCTTGCTGAAGAAATTGAAGGAACTGCCTGAATCCAACAGCCCTTTCACCTTGACTGGGTGCCCATTCGGGAGTTCTAGCACCACTTCTATGGCTATAGCCGCCCTGGGGGGGTCTGGTTGGGGCACTTCTATTGGTTGCTGGCCTGGCTGCTGTGTCCTCTGAGTGGCAGCCAAGCGTTGTCGTTTCCCGGCTCCTTTGCTTTTTCCACCTCCTCCTCACCCCCTGCAGCTCCCACCATTCCTTGCCAGGCCTTTCTTTGAGGGCAGACCCTGGCAAAATGTCCTGGCCGCTGGCAGAGGAAACACTTCTTATTAGTTTTCCAATCCTTTCCCTCCTTCTTGCGACCGTCGCTGGAATTTGAAACCTCCCGCGCGCGCGCCCCATCTATTTCCATTGGCTCCGCCGGCGGGGAAGGCTGCCTTGGTATTTCAGGGATGCAGTAGTCATGGTAACGTTGCTCTCTCCCTTCCCGCTTCTCCTGAGCCCGCGCTTCCTGCCTTACACCAATCGCAAGCACAGCCTTGGTCAGCTGATCCATCGACTGCGGGCGGGGTGCGCGGGAAAGCTCGTCCTTCACCGTTGGGGACAACCCCTCCTCGAACAACATTTGAATGGGTTCAGAGTCCAGTTCCCACCCGAGCCGGTGAACTAACATGGCAAAGCGTGACCAGTAGTCTCTAACTGACTGGTGCCCATTTACAGTTCATCAGTTCCCGCCGAGTCACACTTTGCTGCACATCACTGGAGTACATTGCGTCCATCCCCTAAAAAAAATTCCTCAGGTCCTTCAAGGCGGCATTCTGCGTTGCCATTAGGGGCCTGATCCATTCCCTGGCCCCATCCTGCAGATGCCCAACAATATAAGCCACCCGCTCCCCGTCGTCTGCAAAATCATTCTGCTGCAGTTCCAAAGCGTACTCTATTTCCGTCCGGAACACACTATAGTCCTGAGGCTTCCCCCCAAATTTGTGTACCAGTCCCGGTACCTTCCTTGCTATGGGGGTGGGTCTGACCTGTGCATCTTGAGCCCGCCTTTCGTCCAGCCGCGCCGTTAGAAGAGCCACATGCTGCTCCAAATCTCGGTTCCTCTCCACCAGATTTTGCACTCCTGCTGCTCCCTCCATGGCGCCAGCTTCTCCAGTTTTGCTCATGATGCTGCCTGCCGCTGTGCACAAGCAACGTCAGGGACTGACGGATTGCTATAATGGTATGGGGTTGCTCGTGCGTAAGTTGCCGCCTCTCCTGGCTATGTTGCCTTGTTAAACCTTTCTGTCTGGACAGCCCTTCAATTCGTGGCTGCCTCAGTCGCTAGCAGAATCCGTCAGTGGGCGTTTCTTAAAACTTTTCCAACATAAAAGTTGTTTGACACCCAGTCTCCTCCTACTTTCTCTGCGCGGAAGTCTTCTGCGCAGGGAGGGCGTGGGTAGCGGAGGACCAGTGCTCTCCCCGCTGGTGTCCGGTGAAGAGTCTGGGAGCCCTCTCACCGATTCCCCCATCTGCCCCTCCTTATTCCTGGTGTTGCGCTGAATTGCTTCCCCATCTGCTGAGCTGCCTCTCTCCCTGCTGGGCCCTTCTCCAGCATCATTAGAGAGCCTTCCCTCCACCTCTAGCTTCGATGTCAGTTCCCTGACAGTAGCAATAACAATTTGGAGAGAAAATTGTGTGCAAGTTGTTGTTGTTTAAAAAATACTAATTAATGTGGAAACTGGATTTAACAGGCTTATGAATGAACATGTGAATGGACTAGATGATGCTTGTGTTCCCTTCCAACTCGACAGTTTTATGATTCCATGTGTGAAACTGACATGGACTTAAAATAGAAATAAAGGATCACCAATGAGGTGCTCATGGGTACCAGTGTGCCCACCAATATCTCCTACAGTACCCAGTAAATATCCCCTCAAAAAACCACAATGCATGAGAGACTGTTTTCTCTTCCTGATTGGCCTCTCCTGCAATGAACAGGTCCCCTTCAGCATTCTCACCTTTCAATCATTCAATGCCATGGCAGGACACACACACACACACACACACACACACACACACACACACAGAAACACACACACACACACACACACACCTTCCCTCCTGATCAGAGGAAAGATGCAAAGCATTTCTTTCTGTGAGCAAGGGCAGAGATGCACGACTCTTTCACACTGAGAAAAGAGCAAGCACACACCATTTTGTGGCTGATATCCACAGCACTTCCTCAAAATTCCGAATGTGCCCACGGACCGAAAAAGATTGGTGACTCCTGAAATAGAGTGATCTGTCCTTCTTTACTTTCTCTTATCTCTTAGTTCTATCTCACTCCACCCTGTTCCCATCCATTTTATGCTGCATTTCTCCCCCCCCCCACCACCACCACTAGAATAGCACTGGTCTTCACAAGAGATTTAAAGCCTCCCACACAGCATCTGTGCTAAAGCCACACTTTAGGCATGAAAATTCAAATGCAGTTTATTTTGGGAAAGTTTTTTTTTTTTTTAAAGAGCTATAAAACACAACTGGTACAGTTACTATACAGAATAAGAAAATACAGGCTATGACACCTGAAACGTTTTTAAAAGATATATAACCACTTTCCAATGGGACGTGTAATGGCTCCTTGCTTTCACATTTCCAACAAAATAACTGGATTCAATTAGAAAGGAAACCCTGAAATATAAGGGTATCCAGCGTCTCTTAGCTGTTTTACAGGAATGCTTATGTCCAGTCCAGTTAAAATAACCACCGCCACCCATTTTTCATCCCCTGCCATGTATTTCTGAATTTCAGGGAAGCCATTCTGTGGAAATAATCCCAACATCTTCAAAAACATTAAGTGCAATAATAACTTTTAACCTGTAGTGTACCACCCTTTCTCTGAAGCTATATTTCTTAAACCATAAATGCACAAACAGAATCAATAGATTCTACCCAATTTTTCCTTATTCTAGTTACAGGCGTACCTTGGTTTGCATACACCTTGGTTTGCATACATTTTGGATTACAAACACATCAAGCCCAGAAGCGCATGTCCCGGTTTGCAACCTTTTTTTTTTTTTTTTTTTTTTTGGATTACAACCAATTTGGGGGGTATTACAAACAAAAAATATTTGGAGGCCCCATTGGCGAAAGCGCACCTTGGGTTACAACCTGTTTTGGTTTACAAACGGACCTCTGGAATAGATTATGGTTGTAAACCAAGGTATCACTATATTACTTTTCTGTTTTCAGGCATTTTTTATTATCTGCCATCCCAACCTTGTCTAATACACTGGAGGGGTTTAGGAGGAGACAGATCTACCCCTCTGCCAGGCTCCACTCATCGGGTGGACGGGGGACACCACCCAAAACACTGGTGGGTGGCAGCTCCTACTAGTGTTTTCTCAGTCAGTAGTCACCAGCATAAAACTCAACATTTCTGGGGTGGGGAAAGGTACAGAGCTGGATTGGCCAAGGATCTGCTGGATCGTAGCCAGTCCAGCGATGCGCCAGATCTGAACCCATCTGTTATGCCAAGATGGAGCTGGCACCATGAAAACATGCCCCTCTTCTGCCCTGGCCAGCAGCCGCCATGTTGAACTTTGGATATGGCCATAGCTCCACCACTCTGTTCATCCCCACTGCTCCCAGATGGAAGTTATTATTTTTATCCAACAAAACAACTAGAGGGTAATATCCCATACTATCCACATTTTCTTGTGGGCCCATCACTACCACAAAAAAATGTCATAAAAATAGTTAAACTTCATAATTACAGTGGTACCTCAGGTTACAAACACCTCGGGTTACAAACACTTCGGGTTACAGACTCCGCTAACCCTGAAGTAATACCTCGGGTTAAGAATTTTATCTCAGGATGAGAACAGAAATTGTGTGCCAGTGGCATGGCGGCAGCGGAAGGCCCCATTAGCTAAAGTGGTATCTCAGGTTAAGGACAGTTTCAGGTTAAGAACAGACCTCTGGTTGGAATTAAGTTCGTAATCAGAGGTACCACTGTACTGTTGAGGCCAAGACTGAAATGCAAATTCAGTAAATATATACGCAGTTCTAAATGCCATTATTAAACATCACCATTTCCCATCCCCATTCTAGCTAATAGCAAAGAAATTAAGTTTTAGCCATTGTTATACAGCACCGCTTCTTGGAGATTTCCCACAGAGGAATATCTGTCATTCCATTTTAATATACTTTAGTAATATTGACAGGCAAAGCATCCCTGTGCTATTTGCCAGAAGGACTATCTATGTGAATATCACACCCACCAATGTACAGAAAGGATCCTAATTATTTGCAGCATGTCCTTGCCCAGTTGTCAGCTAAGAATATCTGGGCTCAGAATAGGTAACCCGTGAATAATTCCCAACAGGGGTCAGTGGCATTTGAGATAGACTGAAAGCTTTGATGAGAAAGGAACAACAGGCACTGGAATATAGGTGCTGTTTAGACTAGGAATGGAAGCAGCTCCAGAGAGTATGGTGAATGGTATGGGATGATGGGAGTTGTAGTCCAGCAAGATCTGCTTTGCCACAGTTTTCCCCCATCCCTGATTTAGAAGCTGAATGTGAGCCCTGGCAATAGTAATACAATGGGACTTCTATTCTAAAGACAGAAAGAAGAGGATAGCATTGGCATTGGCACTTCAGAGAGCTTCAAAGAATATTTATGCAGATCCCGAAGGGGCATGGGTTAGAGATGTTCTTGTAACAAATCACAGAGGCCAACACAAAGGTATTGGGACAAGTGGACTCCTCACCTCTGATTGGCATGTGGTGACATTGTCCCAATATGGATACACTGGGACATTTTTGATACGGAGAAATAATTTGGGACTTATAAGCATTTTGGTACTCACACTCAATTTGGAATCATTCTCATTATACTTCAGTTCATGCCAAATCAGGTTTTGGGTTGGAATACTTAAACTCATTTTCAGTTGCTGTTTTTTTACCTTTCCACATGTTTTATGTTTTTAAGCGCTTTCCCCAGCATTTTTACACTTTTAAACTCAGTTTTAAGTAGAATAGAGAATACTTATTCCTGTGCTTTACCTGTTTTATACGTAAGTACCTAGAAAACTTTAACGATGCTTTCTTTAGCTTGGGTTTCTAACTTCAGGTAATGTGCAGAAAGGTCAATTATTCAGCAGCTTTTGTCTTCAGCATTCAAAATCAAGCAGCATACACAAAGCTATCAGTTAACAGACTCTGTTGGTGGTCCAGTGAACCATTCTGCTTGCTATTTTTGCAGTGTCAGCTTTGTCAACTGTGTGACTTTTGTGTTATCTTGAGTTTATTTTTGCATTTCATCTCATGCTATCAGCCAAGGTAAACATATAAGTTCTTGTAGATGTGCATGTAATCACCCAATGCAAATGCACAAACTCCAAACCACAGACAGCATCAGAGATACCTGAATGGGATCTATTCTGCAGCTGCCTATTCCACTAGCCTTAGCCATTCTGTTATTTTTTAGATAGGTAACCACATTGGATAGATATTGCACTAGAAGCCATTAGCAGCCTCACACGCATGTAGAGTAATCCTACGCATGTTTACTTGGAAACAAGTTTCACTGCTTTAAGTGGGGCTTACTCCCTGGTAAATGTACAAAGGATTGCAGGCTAAATGCTCCAGTATATAAAATGTGAAGTTCTGTTAGAATGCAGAATAACAGATTCAACCAACGATGAAGAAATTTATCTTTGGCCATTTGGCTATCATATTAAACAAGAAGAGGGAAATTCTCTCTGTCTCAGTGTGGCAAGATAGGCACTGCCTCCTCTTGGCTATCAAAGGCATTCTCAGTCACAAAATGAGGGTATATCACAGCAGCAAACACTCCCAAAGCCATCACAAATAGCTCTAGTTGTTCATTATCTGTTACAGGAAAGCTTACTTCTCCCCAGCACTGGTTCTACAAGGCCAGAATTCTGTCAAAGTGCTTATACTCTGCAGAATACTGCAAGATGTATGGTTTCTATCAAGTATCTCAACTTGTAATAGTACCCATATGTGCTCTTCCAAGCTAACCGGCTAATGCTGAGACCACCATCACTCGCAGAGTTGGGCAGAATGACTAATATAAATGATGAGTGTATATCATTTAGATTGGTTCTAGTCCACATAATGTCAAACCGCCAACTTGGCCTTGGTCTGAAGCATCTGGAGGATGCTTTAGTAGATGTCAGAAACAGGCAGGAGTCTGAAGGGTGGGCAGAGGAGGTAGGAGGGAGGGAGGATGAGCTAGGAAAAGGAGCCAGTGATTTGTGGGTTCCTGTGCCACCTGTGGGCAGGGGGAAGAGGCAGAGGCTGGGCAGTCAGAGACGGGAGAAGAGGAAGCGAAGGATGGAGGACATGTGGCACACCATTGCTCCAACTGCTAGTACAGAGCACAGGTCTGAAGGAGATGCACAGCTGGCTATTTAGCAGGGGCGGTGCATGTGATTCTTGCATCTTAGGATCTGATGTAATCTAGTGCTTTGCCAATAAAAAAACCTAAACTTCCAATCGCATGTTCTCCTTGGGGGTTCTGGGTGTGCTCTGGACAAACAGATACCTTAGGGCTGTCAGTGTGGACCCCAATAGGTAACTGCCATTAAAATATGACATTAAGCACATCCCTCTCTCAAGCATAGGCACTTTTCTGTGTGCAATTTTGCCTAATATACACATGCTTGCAGAGGAATTTTCCCCAATATAATGAATTTGTATGTTATTTGCATAAATACAGTCATACCTTGGCTCCCGAACAATCAAAACCCGGAAGTGAGTGTTCTGGTTTTCGAATGATTTTCGGAAACCAAATGTCCAATGTGGCTTCTGTGACTTCCAATTGGCTGCAGGAGCTTCCTGCAGCCAATCAGAAGCAACGCTTTGGTTTCCGAACATTTTGGAAGTCAGAAGGACTTTTGGAATGTATTCCGTTTGACTTCCAAGGTACGACTGTATATGCAATTTTATGCACACTTCACAGTAGCATAAGCATAAGCATTACTGCACACATTACTGAAAAGGCGCATTAAAAAATTCAGAGGATTTCAAGACATGGCTGTGTTTTGGTTCTTATCTTGTTTTGGAAAGTGTGGATTTGGTAGGTTCATCTTCAATGTTAACTGAATTGTTATTTCCCCACCACTCCTAAGGTAGGAGTCTGTGGGGCCATGTTTTGCAGAAATGCGTAGCTTACTTCTGCATATTACATGTGGAATATTGCCCGGTTCATATAATTCATTCAGAGCATAGCTCTTGGATTTTGGCTGTCAGGTTTAGTGCTTCTCCCACACAAGACATGGAATGCTGGCAGTTTAAGTAGCTGAGGTTTATTTCTCAATAACAGTCAAGCTTCCACAACTCATCCTTCGTCGTCGGAATCAGTTGACTCAACTGGCTTCTGACCCCTCCCAAGGCCAGATATACGCCACGACCTCCCCCGCCTCCTGATGGCCCACCTCTGCTCTAATCGCTTGCTCTGCCTCCTACTTCTTGGAGACTCAGGTGCAACCAATTCCTCTTCCTCTGGAGATTCCTCTCTGCTGAGCGTGTCCCTGACAATGGATAATGCACACAGCTCTGCAAATCACTCTAGTTTTTACTTTCATCCTCACATGGCCCTTTCCCTCTCCCTGGCCATGAGAGAACTGTGTCCACCTTGCAAGGTCCCTGCTTTTATTGAACAGCTCCTCCTCTGTTCTTTGACACAAGCGTTATGGAGAGGCTTGCTATTTTGGTGTTTGATCTGAAGCACAAAAGCAGCACTGCTTTGGCTCTCCTCCAGTCATATCTGAAGCCAAATGCATTGCTTACAAACAATGCCTTCAGGCAAAAAAGGAATCTGGTTCTGCAACACAAAGCTACTGCTTTCTGAGACTTGGTAGAAGCAGGCATGCCCAACCATCTCTATTTTAAATGGCCAGTTGCAAGTTGTAGTGCAAGACAGAACAGCAGCATTTAGTTTGTGAAGCACTTTCTACCAAAAAAAAAAATAAAAAAATGCTTTCAATAATTAAACAATACAAGGCAGGAGACAGGAGTACATTCTCAGCAAGCCAGAGATGTACTGTAGGGCAGACAGGTGTATTCAACTGGGATGGAGACGTGTCAGTTCTGAAGAATTAAGACGTGGTCAGCTAAACTAAGGATACAATGGGAAGGGAAGTTATGTTTTCACCTCTGGAATCTCTGAGGCAAAAAATAAGCATTGGGTTGGCAGGAGGCCATGTTTGAGGGAGAAAATGGCACAGCTTCTGACTTGACACCTAGTCCTAAGAAGTGGTCAGTGGCCAGTTCTTTGGGGTTGTGCTACAGCTGCTGTTTGTCCTGTGTATTTATTTAGAATACAGTGGTACCTCTGGTTACGAACTTATTTCATTCCCGAGGTCTGTTCTTAACCAGAAACTGTTCTTACCCTGAGGTACTGTACCACTTTATCTAATGGGGCCTCCCGCTGCCACCGCCACACAATTTATGTTCTCATCCTGAGGTAAAGTTCTTAACCCGAGATACTACTTTTGGGTTAGCGGAGTCTGTAACCCGAAGTGTTTGTAACCCGAGGTGTTTGTAACCCAAGGTAACACTGTATAAAGATGGCTGGAGAACTGGATCTGAAAGTGGTATCCTGTGGTGGCTCATACCCATTGATATTATAGGTGAGAAGTCAGAGTGTAGACGATTCCAGCTCTCCCCTCAGATCTCCCTACCTGCTGAGTTCAACACTAAGGGCAACACTGAAGAAGAGGAAGTTGACAGGCATTGCCACCCCACTGGACTGCTTATAACTAAGCCTGAAAGCAGGTGAGGGCTAGTTGAATACAGACTGAGGCTGGTGGAGCAGTGAACCCATTCACTCTTATGGAGCAGAATCCACTGGGAGCAGCCACATAGGATGCCACATAAGTGACAGAGTACAGAACTCCCCCTTTAAGCATGCATTAATTCAAAGGTGATTTGCTTCCTTCTGCATTCATTGGCAGCCTTCCAAGCTCTTAGTCTGGTTACCAGGATGTGTTCTGGGGGGGTTTCTTGCTGAAGGACTGGGGAAAAAATGCTGGCAGGAGCAGACTAGCAAAAGCTGAGGATGGCACAGATACTTCAAGCAACGCATTACAGCTCCTAGTTTCATTTGGAAAGGGATCTAAAATAAAAGTGCCAGACTCTTAATGCCTTTATACAAAACTGTGGCAGAGACACACTTGGAGTCCTGTGCCCAGTTCCAGTAGTGGCATTTCAAAAAAGGAGGTGGGAAAAATGGGGGGGGGGGTTGAAATCTGAAAGATCAAGAGGCTGAAACAACTCTTCTGTGAGGGTGGACTATACTGTTGGGACATCTTCGTTTGGAGGAAGAGAAAAGGGCAGGAGACCTGATAGAGAAAACTCATGTAGAGAAAATTCCTTGAGTCAGAAAATTCCTTGAGTCATTCCTTGAATCAGAACAAGTGAATCTGTATCCACTGCCACAGTTTATGAGTAGGGGATTCCAGATTTCACGTCCTGCCCCCGTTACCATTTGCCGATTGCCATGGGACTTGGGGGGGGGTGAATTTTTGGAAGACACCTGTGTTTGAATTTGTTTTGTGTGCGCACGCTGACCAACGCACAGTCTTTGCAGTAAGGCCGGTAGATTCTTATCTGCTGCAGCCTTCATCTGCCTTCACGGCCGTTGTAACATGCTGCTTGTTATCTTCCACCTATTCTGCCATTGAGGACATCTTGGATCATTCTTGGTCTAACTCCTCCCCTTTGACCTTACCGCCTTGGGGGACCCTGCTCGGAGTAGGAGACTCATGATGGCTTCGCTCACAAGGGTCAGAGAAACGTGCAAGCCCACTCACCATGACAAGGTGATAATCCAGCGAGTGAGCCTATCACACAATACTAGAACCTAGATAGTAGAAGCTGAATAGTAGATGGTTGGTTGATGGGGATGATGATGCTTTTATTTATACTCAACCTTTTCCCCTGGCAGGGACTCAGTTATAGGAGAGCCACAGCAGGGATGTGGTAAAATGAAGATTGGATTCGTGAGCTGTTGCTCACCAGTACAACCATTATAATGTGAGTTGTGTTTAATTTTTACCCATTAGCAGCTTTCCCCACCAGAAAGCACCAAGGTTGTGGAGGGCTGTCGGTGCCGAATCAGGTCCCTTATTTTCAATATGATGCATTCAACTTTGTGATATAAATAACCGATGTCACAGTCAGAATATAACTACGTTTAAAGTAAGCATCAGGGTACTTAAAGTGAGCAGCAGCGGAAACAAGCAACTTGGTATGAATAAGTCTCTTTCCTGCCCACACTCTCATTTGCTGGTTCATTAATTTGCAGTGCCCAGAAAATGTGAACATACGAGGTTAATCCTTCCAGCCTTCTGTTTGTATCCTATGCCTCTACAGGACAATACTTCACATGCCACAGCCCTCTCTTGAACTGTGAATACACTGTGGAGTCTATCACTAGAAAAACAAATGTTGACATTTTATTTGTGACAACAGCCACTTTTAAGTGGCAAATTCTGGAATATGAAAGATATACAAAGAGAGGGGGTAATGGCCACATATGTCAAGTTGCTACTGCAATTTCAGGAACGTTATCCAAAGCAAGACTTTAAAAAATAAAATCCTTTGGCACTTTAAAAAAAAACCACACACACCTTGAAATGCAAAACAAAATTAAAGTCATATTAGGCTTTGCATTTCTTCAAACCACTTACTCAGCATCAGTCTGATGGGCTTTGTGGAATGATTGAAAAAGAAGTTGCTTCAAGACTGCTGTTTTAACACTGATAAGGAAGCAAAATAAAGAAAAGAGTGAAGATGATAGTTGGGCACAAACAAGTGACAGGCAATCTAAAGGTGAGAAAGAAGTTATTTAAGGTACAGCGGTTGGAAGGACAATCTAGTGACATGAACGCAGCAAAGACAACCTGAACTTTAGATCTCGAGTGCTGCGGGGGGAAATATTTTAGTTATAAAAGCAATTGGCTTAAGAAGGGATCTGCCGAAGAAATGAATTAAAACTGTGTTCAAAGAAGACATCCAGTATAATGCCTGTTCTCTACAGAGGCATAAACTAGGCAGCCAACAGGTCCCCCCCCCCTCCAGACCCTTCAGCTGTTGTTGGTTTTGAAAAAAAGACAATAAAGGTCAAAATACTGATTCAGTACAACCCATGTGACTGCCAAGCTTTTAAAAGATGTGTTTGATACAAGCAAGAATCATGTCTTCCTTTTGAGATTCTGTCTGTTAAACCTGTGAGCTCAGGGGCAAAAATCATAGCAAACCTGATATTTTACTAAATATCATTTTATTACTTAGGCTGGTTTTGGAATCACAGTTATAAACACTTGATTTTCAAAAATGCCATCTTATTTTGTATCACTAACACACTTTGATTTGGGAAGGGAGAGGATTGTAACTGGAGTCTTAACCTTTGCTTCCTACAGGTAGCAGACTCCTATAAGGATCAAGCTGTGTGTTTCTAAGACCATTGCAAAAGTAGTAGTAGTAGTAGTAGTAGTAGTAGTAGTAATAGAAGAGGAGGAGGAGGAGTTTGGATTTGATATCCTGCTTTATCACTACCCTACGGAGTCTCAAAGTGGCTAACAATCTCCTTTCCCTCCCCCCCCCCCCACAACAAACACTCTGTGAGGTGAGTGAGGCTGAGAGACTTCAGAGAAGTGTAACTAGCCCAAGGTCACCCAGCAGCTGCATGTGGAGGAGCGGGAAAGCGAACCCAGTTCACCAGATTACAAGTCCACTGTTCTTAACCACTACACCACACTGGCTCTGGTAGTAGTAGTAGTAGTAATAGTTGTTGTTGTTGTTGTTGTTTGTACCCCACCCATCTGACTGGGTTGCCCCAACCACTCTGGGCAACTTCCACCAGAAATAAAAACATAATAAAACATAAAACATTTAAAAAATTCCCTCTACAGGGCTGTATAAGTAGGGTAGACCTCTTCACTTCAAGTATGCCCTTATTTCTGAACTTGGAACAAAATCTGGTGGTGCTAATGGACAACTTTTTATCATTTATTATTGTTACTCTTACTATTAAACGTGAAATACCGTGACAGCATATATTGCACGTGCAAAGTGATGATGCATCTGTGGTGTAAACTGGAGTCATCTCCCTCCTAAGAAATGGTGCCTAGGAATTCACTGCAACCGACCTCTTGGGAACTGTGCCTGGATTAAACCTAAATTGTTTTGACAATGTTTATTACTGATTTAGCTTTCTAATCATCTTATGCAAATAGGGCTGTTTGGGAAGAGAACAAACCTAACCGCTTCATGCTATCCAAGGCCATCATCATAATAAGGTACATTCTCTCATACTCCTGCAATGTAACAAAGCAGTTTGCTATTTGTCCTTGTCAAGTGGGAAGCATAACCAGCACAGCTGACTGTCCATTCGTGGCAACAATTTGCATCAGAAGAAGAAGAAGAAGAGTTTGGATTTGATATCCCGCCTTTCACTCCCTTTAAGGAGTCTCAAAGCGGCTAACATTCTCCTTTCCCTTCCTCCCCCACAACAAACACTCTGTGAGGTGAGTGGGGCTGAGAGACTTCAAAGAAGTGTGACTGGCCCAAGGTCACCCAGCAGCTGCATGTGGAGGAGCGGAGACTCAAACCCGGTTCCCCAGATTATGAGACTACCGCTCTTAACCACTACACCACACTGGCTCACATGTGAACAAAGTTCTTTAATACCACTCCTCTCTGATTTGGCAAGCTGAAAGATAACACTCTGGTCCATTCTGCACATCTATGTACATGTTTTCATATGGATGTATATGTGTTGATGTATACAGAGTGGATTAGGATTTCTGCTCTGCTACAAAAATAAGGATACAGAGTGAGATCCAATGTCAGGCATCTGCAAACTCAGCAGTGCTTCTCCTTCCTTCCAGCCGCTTTCCATCCCACCATTCACCCTCTCAAAAAAAAAACCTTTCCCAAAGGGTGTGAGACCTTCTATAGCCATTTTTGAGTGTGCATGGGGGACAGGAGTGGGGAGAATAAAAGTCCCATTGCACAAATTGATCTTCACTGTGCAAGTAAGTTGCCACAACTGGTTTTCACTCATGGCCTTTAACAGTATATTTCCAACTGCTTAAAATGCCTGGTACCAAGAACTGAAAGCTGAAGCTCCAAAGGTCAACTTTCTACCCACCACGCTTGTTCGAAAATCCCATCTACGTGTATTGGAAAAGCAAAGCCACTCTGGGGTGATACAGCCATGCTGGAGCTGCTCCATTTCAAAATCTGGCAAATGACCACAGCTTTGAATGCACCCACACTTTAAAAAAATTGCCAATCTCTCCTCTTGAAAACTTCATAGGAAGCCATGCAACAAGGGCAGACTACTTCCAGCGCATAACTCCAGTGCTTAAAACTCTCATGGCCTGCCCAAATGCTACTGGCTCAAGTTCAAAGTTCCTACAAGGCCCTGGACAACTTGAGTCCAGGATTCCCAAACATCTGTTTTAAGCAAGTTTTCTGATTTCATGGTTAGTTTTAACTGATGTTATTGTTTACTGTATCTTTTTAACCTCACTGTGAACTGCTTAGAGACTAAAGAGAACAATCCTGATGCTTTTTAAAATATATATATTATTAATTGACTTGTTTTCTGTGAAATTCAAATTGTAGTGATTATTTCTAAAGTTGTATTTGCATATTTTATGGCAATTTGTGTCCTATGGGCCTGCACCAATTAAAAACCTAGTAATGCCCCTGTTCTTGAGGCTGACCCAGAATAAGAAATGTTTGTCCACCCCTCTCCCCCCCCCCCAGTGAACCATCTATGTACAGAAATCCTCAGTTGCTTCATGTCTATCTGTTTAATTGCAACGAGACTCTGGAAGAGGGCTTGCTCCCAAGGGGGACCATATCCTTCTATCAAGAAAAACAGTCAGGGAAAGATCAAGCCTAGACATAATAGAAATTGCAAGCGTCTGTGCTCTGTAGACATATGGGATAACTTTTCAAAAATGTTAGAACAAGGCAAGAATCAGCAGGAAGATTCTCCTATTAGTATTCCCAGCAACATCTCAAAGCTCCAATAAGTCTCACATACTTCATGCTAGGAGGGAATCTGCGAGGACTGCAGTTTATTCTGTGGCCAAGGAGATGCTCAGAAATGTGACTGAATACATTCTCCCGGGGCTTTGCTAATTCCTACGGCTGTGATCCAATTCAGTGAAAACAACCAGGCATGGTGGGGGGTAATCGCTGGAACTGGTTGGGATTTGTAAATAGTTTGGGTAAAAAATTGAGAAGCTGTGAGGAAAAAATATCTGTTTAACATTCTAGTCTAAGAGCCTGGTGTCAAAAACCACTTCAAAAGTTTGAACACTTTAGCTTTTATCAGTTGCCAAGAAGAAGGAAGTGAGGGAGGTTTGTCCATCGTTACCTTGCTTTTCCCCACAGTAAAAAGGGAGGGTTTTGTGTCCTATACAGATTGCTTCAGTCCTTCATGTGATCTGGGTTTCCAACCTACATATGTACAGATCTAGGTGTGCAGGCTTTTGTCCTGCAAATGCCCACAACTCATGTGTACACACCAAGAGCTCCAGACATCCACAACTAACATGGACACATCAACAGTGGGGCCACAGAAGTTGTGCAAAGTCAGAGGCAGGACAGCCCTGTTTGAAGTGATTGAAAGAGGTCTCCTCCATCCATATAACATATGAAGATGGCTAGATTCAGGGAGCTAGAATAAGAAAAAAATCCCCTAGCTATTCTAAAAGGCCTACAGAAACATGGGCATGACAGTTTTGCCATAAACCCAAACACCAGAAGTGAACAGAGATAGGAAAGTATACCTGTCCTTAAAGCAAAGCAGAAGTATGTTCTATCATGGAGAGCGCTTGGTCAGTTCTGTCCTAGGAGAACTTTGAATCTAATGGTTTTTTAATACCTTTTTGCCAAGGCATGCCTGTCAGGGACTGGACTGAGAAGGAATGGTGGAGACCGCCTCCTCCTTCTCCTCAACCTTCCAGAGAAAAGGAAGACTGTATAGGTTTATGACAGTGGTTTGCAGAAGGTCACAGCTCTGAGACAGAAGAAGGGCAAAGCTGGGCGATAATGGGAGAAGAGGAGGGGAGAGAAGCAGAGCCGGAGCACCTGGCTGACACATTATCGCTAGAAAGCATCCCAGACCCCCCTTCTCCCAGACTCTGGTGACTGATGAAAGTAGGAGAGCAGAGAGCTAAGAGGCAATTGGCCTTAAGCAGCCACCATAAGGGGAGTGGGGCTGTTGATTATTGAGAAGGGAAGGGGGTGGAGCTTACTTGGAGCAACACTATTACTCCTAGAGGCAGCATTTCTAAGCCTATCTCTGTGAATACTGAATAAATGACCTAGTAAGAGCTTCTTGTCTATCTATTACTGGCAGCCTGCCATGGGGGGAGAATCGGATTCCCTGAAGCCTGACATGCCATTGTGGAAGCGGGGGGGGGGGGGGCTGTGAACTGAGTGATTTCTACAGTTTCCATAATACCTTCTAGAATAGTGACAAATGGTTAAAACTGGCCATCCTGTTTGCTTAACCAAAAGGTGAAAGACTTGTGTTGGTGAGCCATTATCTAAACCTGGCCATCTCTGTCTGCTATCTGCCTTCAAATCACCTCACCATTGTGTGGATGGATCCCTTTGAGGCACTGAGTATCCTGTACTTGACAGCTAAATTTGTATGTGTTAATCTTTAGGTCAGATGTGTGTGAACTCAGGATATGGCCATGAGTCGTTCAGGAGGCTGGTAGTTCCAGAGTCACCAAAGTTTCATCATGGAGAGTCTCATGTCACATTAGAGTTATGTCAATATTACACTCATGTCATGATCTGCTGTGATGAACCCTATCATAAGTTCAAATTCACACACACCTCTTCACAACTCCCCCATGGACACTCTGGACCTAGTCTTGGGATGTTTTGCTATCTCCTTCATTTGTGGGACTCAAGGCAACAACTTCAGCATTGCAGAGGCTGCCACTGAGTTACTGTTGACCATTACGAAAACGATTTTATAGAAAAAAGTAGCCACTATCCTTAAGTATGATCTACCTGAAATATTATGTGCTCTGGTTTATTTCTCTTATTCGGGTTCACGTATACTTTTGTAAATTAAATTAAAAGATAAGTGAATTAGCACTGTCATATTGTACCAGTGGTTAGGGCATTGCTTATATAAATATGTCTGCATGAGTATAGAACACACGGAAAGCTTGTTTATTCTGTTAATAGGTCTCAGTTATTTAGGATTATTTATTTAATTTTTTAATTTTTTTTTTAAAAAGCATCATCTATCATGTCTGCCATAATGAACTCCTGCAAAGGTCAAATGTAATGGCTAGATGCTGCAGGAATGGATGATTCCACTGTAATCCTGTTATCCTCCCACTTGGCTAATTTAATTCCATTGCATTTAACAGTGTAAAGGGGAAAGAGCAGCCACTTGGCTCCCCTCCACACACTCCTGTGTCCGCAGTCCCCTGAGCTTGGTTTTGTGTTTCCCTACTGCTGTAATTGCATTAGTAATGAAAATGTATGGTAAAAATAATTATTGCCTACTTCGTATTTTGTTGGCATCAGTGAAAGTTTGCTGGGGGGGGGGAGAAAGTGTTTAATTAGCTCTTGCTCTTCCTCACTTAGTCTTGACTTTTCCCTACTTGAGTCTATGTTTCAAGGCACAGATGTTTAATGGCCTGATACGTACTTCCATTTTGGAATATGAGTAAGCAGTCTAATTTTTATTATGCAAGTACTAGCAAATGCAGTGGGAAGGGCAGGTTCCAAAAGTGAGGGTTGATTTCAATACAACGGCATGGTAGGCATTTTGGTTATTTTTATTTAATTCTGTAGCTAATTGCTCCATGTCTACCATTTGAATGATATCTCTTGCTTTTTTGAAATTGGGGATGTGGTCCGGCCAAAGTCCCACAGATGTCAGTGGGAGAGATTTCTGGTGCAATGCTGTATGTGGCTACTCAGAAATAATCTGCAACAAAATCAGTATTGCTTACTCCCAGCTACGTGGACATTGGGTTGCAGTCAATTGTTTCACTCTACTATCCAAATAAATAACTGGGTTCTTTGGCTTTGACTAGACTGGTGATTACATGATGAAAAGGAGGAAACAATGGTTGAGGGTTCAAATTTTCTAACACATTACCAGCATCCATATGGATAACGAACATGTGGATGATGACAGCCAGCATAGTGGTTAGGGCAGCCTTTCTCAACCTATCAACTCCCATCATCCCTAGCTAGCAAGGCCAGAGCTCAGGCATGATGATGGGAGTTGTAGTCCAACAACATCTGGGGACCCAAGGTTGAGAAACACTGGGTTAGGGTGTTGAATTAGGACCAATGAGACCTGGTTCAAATTCCCAGTCACCCATGAGTGACCTTTGGCCCTTTCCTCTTCCTCTCTCATCCTAATCTGCCTCACACTATTGTTATAAGGATAAAGCGGAAAGAACCATTTATGCCACTTTGAGCTCCTTGGATAAAAGATTGGGTATAGCTGTAGTACAAATAATAAAATGATAAACATTCACACTGGATTCACACCGCTGAAACCATTGGCACTGTCTTGATACAAATAGTTTCTAGATTGCATTCTGATCAGTAGCATCTTTGGCCACCTCCCAGTGTCTTATGCAGCTGGTAATCATGGGCTTGTAGGTCAACTCATGATCCCAAGTTGCTCACCCATCCCACAATAGTACTAGCATCAACAGAAGTAAAAATAAAATGTTATGTCCCTGTCTCTATTATAAACTTTCTATTGCCTGATAGGCTATGACCTATTGCAGTTGATGGCCTTGTGGCCATCACATACCGGTATTTGCTGCACCTTACTCTTTCACAGGCTTTTATTTTAAGCCTCACCTCTACCACCCACGCCTAAATCTGTCAAGTAGTTGTTGAAGGTTAGATAGAAAAATGAATTCAGTCTTGTAGTGAAAACTCCCAGTGTTTCAAACAACATTACGAATTACTGTGGCCAGACTGTCCCTGCTCAAGAAATATTGTAGTTGGCATACCAGCTGTAGCCTCTTAGCCACTGAGGCTACCTGAGCTTCCAGAAACAAAGAAGGATACAGGAGCACCCCCAAACTCTGAACTTATTCTTCTGGAAGGAGTATGATCCCATCCAGAACAGTCAACTGGACATTCTCCCGGATGTGGGAAGCACCAACTCACAGTGCCTCTATCTTACTGGGGTTCCTGCTCAGCTTATTGGCCCATGTGAAATGTGAGGCTCAAAATACATCTATCCATCAAAATTTGCACTTTTCTGAATTATGCAGTTCTCCAATCAACTAATGGGTACGAAAATGCATATACTAGGGTAACATGTGCATAAAAATGCACATATTAGTGAAAATAGCATAAAAAAGCAGCATGTTGTTGGAAATTACTGTGCACAATTGTGCACGTTAGACAACATTGCATACAAAAATGTGTTCATTAAGAGAAAGTCACACCAAAATGCTGATGAATTTTCATGAGGATTTTTCCTTTTTTAAAATGCAAATTGTTACAGAAATGTGAGGAATTGAATTTAAGATCGGAAAAAGGAGAAGCAAGAGAATTAATATTGGCAGATCCATCCCTAATCTTGAGAGATGACAGATGTTAGATAAAACAACCCTTCACTATCTCACTAAGTGTAGCAGAAACACTGTGTTCATTTTCCTCCATCCCTCTCTAAGAAACTCAGGCTAGCTTTACTGAGCTTGGAAAAATGTTGACAGAAAATATATCTGAAGAAATAGGATGAGGAAATACAATGAACTGCCGCCACTCACACACACACCCCCCAACACACACACACGAGAAGGCAGTTTAAGGTTCAATTCATTTCTAGTAGCGTTGCCAATTGGATAAAATATTTAATGGCACTGCATTCTGAACTATATATTTTTGACAATACATTTCATGCCTTGTATGGCACTGAAGTTATGAGATTGGAGTGAATAATGTAAGAGAAACTCAACATTTTTTGCAGCACAAGGCTCAGATTTGTTATTTTCTACCACTGTGCCACTAGCTAAATCAAGCCTCGATAATACATAACTGGTACTTACTTTGTAGGGATTATATTAAAATATAAGAAGGTCTCAACCTCCTGTCTTTTTCAATGCAATATTAAAATCACATTAATATTTAAAGTGCCAGTATCCATTGAGGAGAATAAAAATTTAAAGAGCATGTACAAATCAGCGCTGCTGAAATTTAAGAGCTTTCTTTTTCTCTCTCTTCAAACCAATGTTATCTATCCATACAACAATCCTGGCAGCAAATCAACAATAGCCAGGCTAGGAGAATATAATGCTTTTGCAGTGTTTATCACAGGGATTTGTAGAAACCCAGTAATTTTCATAAGCCAAGGGAAATGTAGAAATGTGCACTTGGCCATGATGCTCAAAAGTAGTATATGCAAAATCTACCAGAGCAGCCCATTTTGAAAGGAATGGATTATTCATTTCTCCCATTCATTTCAGTGGGATTCAGCGAATCGTCCCATGTTTATTCTGTTTCTGATTAATGGAAAATGATCTGGAGAAGAATTTCCCCACAACAGCATCTATTTTAAAACAAATATATTGCATATATTGCTAAATATAGGAAGTTCTATAACTAATTGTAATTATAAGATAGGACACTGCTTACCACTGATCTGAACAGAACTGCTCACAACTCTCATGTGGACTCCATTTCACTGCCTCATACTTGGGGGGAAATCCCATTGGATGAGGCCGTAGAACAGAGTTAGCTAACACAGGGCTGCCCAGAGGTTGTTGGACTACAATTCCTATCAAACTTGATAGGACAAACAAATGTTTGTCCATGCTGGCTGTAACTGATAAGAGTTGGAGTCCCTGGTGGGGCACATGCCACAGAAGACTACTCAGTCTTTCCTCATAAAGATTGAGGCCAACATAGGGCTTTTTTTCAGCCAGAACTCAGTTCTGGCATCTCTCAGGTGGGCACCATTGCCAGTATAAGAGAACGAGGGAAGTGTACATGGTGAGTTCTGGCACTTCATTTTCTAGAAAAATACCACTGGACTTCCAGTGTTAATTTGGGGAAGATCTATGGAAACTACTTGTATGTAATCAACTTTACCAGAAGTTGATCTCTATTTATTCAGGAGGGGATGTTTCTTAAAGTACTTTACTTGGGACTCGGCTGCCCAAGATTGGAGCCCACTGGGTATCAAGCAATCTCTCTGCAGAGTGCTCTAGCAACATGTCCTTGCTCTCGGTTCATATATGCGGTCTGGACTTGATGGGGATGAATGAACGGCTGGAGATTTAGAGGACATAAAATATAGCACACCTGCCTTTGCTGTGCATGCGCCATGACAAGTGAAACCACCACAGAAAGTCGGAGATTTAAATAACCTAATGTGCCCTTCAAATGGCATTGATTGTTTGCTCACACAAGCTGAGCAGGGGACTCATGGTGCGGCACGACCACAGACAGAGCTCTGAAAATATCAGCCTGACTTTTAAGAAGAGCAGGTTTCTCCCCACTTTTTATTGTAGAGAAAAGAATCCACATATATAGTCAGGGGTTATTTTTCAGCCACATGTCAGAAACCAGAGAATAAAACTGTATCAGAGAAGTTGTGATTTTAGCACTGATGAACTGTGCTGCTGCAAGCACCTTAGACTCAGTTGCCTCACCCACCTTTACTGTGTATCTATTATATAAGTTGTAAATGAAAGAAAACTTTAAGTTGGGGCTACGTGCAATTCTACACAGAAAATGCTACACTTTTTCTATTGCAAAACAACACTGAACAGGGTAACTTACATAAGCAATCTGTAAAACAATAATTCATCAAGGAAGCGGCCTAGGTCAAAGCCATCTATTAGTTTAGAAAAAGAGAGAAGATAGTGCTTCTCATTTTTGAGCAACGTTAATTAATAGATATAGTCCAGCTATGCTTTTTATGCATATTTTAACGTGTGTTTTCCCTCTCCAACTCAGTTTGTCCTGTGCAGCTTCTTGCTGAATCGTTTTGCTGACTTCACTATATGACGCTTTTGAGTGACTATGACTAATTGTAAGGAACATGCACAGGTACTGAGGGAGATGGTGGATAATTCCCCTGACCAGCTGCTTTATGCACGTAATTAATCAAGTGGCAGCTGACATTGATCCAAACTTGTTAGTCTGCTGAGATGGAGTATTTAACAGATACCGCAGCTACATGTGAATTAGAGACGGTCTAGCTGCGCATACCAGTCTAGCTTTCAATCTATAGCCACCCTAGTCATACACCTGAACATATAGTGCACTGTGATGGAAAGTTCAGCTAGATCAGAGGTTGGTGATGCCTGGAATTCCACCCGGGTGCTGGGCTGGAGCCTCTCTCTGATTGGCTGTGGGTACAGCTAGCCAGAGAGGGATGGAGACCACACTTTGGGATGGGAAAAAGAGAAGGGTGTTCAGCTGGCTATAGCTCCTGAGCTGGGTGTGTAAGATCCACTCTGAGGAAAATATCTGTAGCCAGAGAAGGAAGCTTCTGAGCTTAGTTTGAAAGACAGTGATTAGAGTCTTTTTAGGAGTATATAGACAAGAGAAAAACTGGGGTGCTGAACTGGGAACAGTGGAAGTAGAGATGGTAGGGAACACTCTGCTTGGGTCTTAATTTAGTAAGGAGGGGAGGGGAGACATCTTCTGGAAAGAGAAGAATTTCAAACCTGTTAGAAGGGGTGTGTGGTGAATCCCTTGGCTACTAGAGGAGCCTCAGGCACGTGATTTATAGCAGGGTTGCTGGACAAAGCTGGGATTTTGTCGTCCAAAATCGAGCGTCTGGGTGGAAATCACTTAAATGTCTGGGAAAATCTGGACGTATGGCAACCCAGGTCGGAAGTGTAGTCTTTGGTGAATTTCCTTAAAAATAGGTCAAAATTTTCTCTCTTTTCTTGAGATTTTGCAAAAAAACCAACAACAACTTTTGGGTCTGGATTTTCAGTTTTTGAAATATAGCAACTCTAATTTATAGAATGTTTGGAAACTGACAGAAAGTACCAACTTGTTTAAGAACCAATGTATTAACACATAAACTTTAACACCTATACAACTAGTTTAAGAAACTGAAAAAAGCTGTGCGTGTACCACCTGTTTAGAAGCCTGTAACATCCACCAAATATTAGAGAGTTAACTGCAAGTTAACTATGCAATTTTCAATATGCACTAAGTTGAAATTTATTCAAAGTAATAAGAAACATTTTCTTTTAACACCTAATGACAGCACATATTGTGTCTTATTTACATAAAGTGTGAAGACGATCTGGGTCTAAAATATGCCAACAGTAACTGTTGGAGGCTATTTTAGACTGTATGTAACACTATGGGGTGTTAAAATCTGCCCGCAGAGTAGTTCTGACTTTGAGACATTTGGGTGGACAATGTGGAGAGATGGAGCTGAAATCTGGAAGTGGGAGGAGAAGGCAGTCAGAAGCAAACTGCTAGTTAACGATGACGATGAAAAGGTAAGCAATTATGAGCTCAGCCAAACCCTACCGGGTCTTACAATTTCTCATAATGCATGCCCTGGTACCCACATTCCTAACCTCCATCCTGGTTGCCTGTGCTTCTCCTTTCTCAGAACTCATGTTGTCATTGGGCAGTTGTAGCAGGGAGTGACCTTAGGATTGTGCCCAATCTTCATTTTAAGGGTTAGTAACTGGTGGTTTCCTCTGATCATGCTCAGACTGCCAGTTGGGAGATAATGTCCCTATTTTTGCCAGAGAAATGTTGGAGGGCATGCTGTTTAATGGAAGGGGAGATCAAGGATGGGGTTGCATCAGGCAGGCAGGTTTTCCTACCCTGTGTGTCTCTCCTTCCTGCCTGACCCCACCTCCTGACAGCCATGGATCCCTCTGGGCCATCCAACCTGACCTGTTGTGGTCTGTGGCTGCCTGAATCCAATTTGCCTGATGCCTGAATGCTTCTGACTAGGCCCAAGTCAAATCTAGTGCATTTGTTGTTGTTTAGTCATTTAGTCATGTCCGACTCTTCGTGACCCCATGGACCAGAGCACGCCAGGCACTTCTGTCTTCCACTGCCTCTGCATAGCCTTATTCTGTTTCATCATCACAATCACCTGCTGGGTTGCCCCAGCCATTCTGGGCGACTTCCAACATATAAAAACATAATAAAACGTGAAACATTAAAAGACTTTCCTATACTGGGCTGCCTTCAAATGACTTGGCTCGGGGGTCACATAACTCCATACCCTCCAATGAAAGTAGGGACGTCCCATTATACCTTCCAACATTTCTCCAATGAAAATAGGAAAATGTCCTAAGGAAAAGCAGGGCATTATGGAATCAAATCCGAAACCGGGATGGCTTCTGTAAATCCAGGACTGTCCCTGGAAAATAGGGACACTTGGAGGGTCTGAGACAACTATTGCACAGATAATTCTGCAATGTGCACACGATGCTCTGCTAGTGGTTTTCTTCCAGAAAAACTGTTTGCAGAGCATCAACCTCTCCGCTCAGCAGCTGTTAAGCAGAGGGGGCGATCTGGGGTGGTCCCTAGAAGATTGTCCAGGAGGGTATGTGGCCTGAAAAAGGTTCCCCGCTCATGGGACAGATACAGTAAATAAAATGAGAATATTTTCCAATTCAGCAAACTATTAGGGCGTCGACAAGATTAGCTTGCAAAAAGAGGACGCACAGGAGACAGTACTGAAGTGCTTAAGTAAGTTATGCCCCACACTGTCACTTCATAGTCTTTATAAGAGCTGCGTTATACTTGGATTCATGGCGTGTTGCACAGTGGGTGCCTTTTATTGTGTCAGGTACATAAACAGTGCCGCGCCGTGTTATGCTTCACAGGGGCTTCAGTGTAACTGCGTATGGCTTTAAAACATATCAGTAGCCACGACCCATTGATGCCCTCTGAAATCAATTTTACAAAAGTAAAAGTTGCCAGAGAAAAGAAAAAGTTTATATTTTATTCCCTAACAGACAAGAGTAGACCAAAAGTCATTTATGGATAAGAACATAAGAATACAGTGGTACCTCGGGTTAAGAACTTAATTCGCTCTGGAGGTCCGTTCTTAACCTGAAACTGTTCTTAACCTGAGGTACCACTTTAGCTAATGGGGCCTCCTGCTGCCACCGCGCTGCCGCCATGCAATTTCTGTTCTCATCCTGAAGCAAAGTTCTTAACCCGAGGTACTATTTCTGGGTTAGCGGAGTCTGTAACCTGAAGCATCTGTAACCTGAAGCGTCTGTAACCTGAGGTACCACTGTATAAGGAGAGTCTGCTGGGTCCGGCCAATGGCCCATTATTCCAGCATTCTATTTTTACAGTGGCCAACTGGATGCCTGGAGGAAGCGCACAAGCAGGATCGGACCCCAACAGCACTCTCTGCCTACCTACAATTCCCAGAAACTGGCTTTCAGATGCCTACTGCCTCTGGCCATGGAGATAGAGCATCACCATCATGGCTAGTAGCCCTTGGCAGCCTTATGAATTTGTCTAATTTTCTTTTAAAGCCTCCCAAGTTGACTTTAAATCATTTTATTCCTATTGTAAACCGCTCTGAGGTTTCTTACAATCAAGCAGTATATAAACTTTTATTAACGAAAGCTAGAAATAAACTGGCCATTTTCCCCTCTCCATCCAGTCTCTTCTGACTATCTCCAGTGTGTGTGAATTCATGGAGAAATGTTTCTGTGAACATAAATGTGCATGGATGCCAAAAGCAGTCTGCATAATCCCTGAATGTTCCTTTTCAGCCGTCAGCCTCATGGGAATAGGGCGGTTGCTGGCTATATTTATTACAAAGGTTTTCCCATGTGACCATGTACCCTAAAGTGGTCAGGAAAGATCATGTCAGAGCTGTTCAGCAGTGGAACAGACTCCCTTGGGATGATTTGGACTCCCCTTCATTGGAAGATTTTAAGAAGATGTTGGATGGCCATCTGTCATTGAGATTCCTGCATTGCGGTGCACAGTGGGGAACCTGCAGCCCTCCAAATGTGGCTGAACTCAGCTTCCATCAGCCCCAATCAGCAAGGCCAACAGTTAGGAATTATGGGAGTTGTAGTCTAGCAACGTTGGGGGGGGGGCACAGATCAGATTCCCCAGCCCTGTTTTTGCAGAGAGACAAAAAGCAACATTTTCTAAAAATTGGAAAAGCCTTATGCATACTTTATCATGAGCTCACCTGCATATGTGTAAAGGTAAAGGTAAAGGGACCCCTGACCATTAGGCAGTGGCGTAGCATGGGTTGTCAGCACCCGGGGCAAGGCAAGTAATTTGCGCCCCCTAACCCGTGGATTTGCGCCCCCTAACCCGTGGATTTGCGCCCCTAACCCTAACCCCCAGATGTTGCGCCCGGTGCGGCCGGCCCCCCCTGCACCCCCCACGCTACGCCACTGCCATTAGGTCCAGTCGTGGATGACTCTGGGGTTGCGGCGCTCATCTCGCTTTATTGGCCAAGGGAGCCGGCGTACAGCTTCCGCGTTATGTGGCCAGCATGACTAAGCCGCTTCTGGCAAACCAGAGCAGCGCACGGAAACGCCGTTTACCTTCCCGCCGGAGCGGTACCTATTTATCTACTTGCACTTTGATGTGCTTTCAAACTGCTAGGTTGGCAGAAGCAGGGACCGAGCAATGGGAGCTCACCCCATCGCGGGGATTCGAACCGCCGACCTTCTGATCGGCAAGCATTAGGCTCTGTGGTTTAACCCAAAGCGCCATCCGTGTCCCAGTAGTGGTAGTTAATTACTCAAAGGCAGCACCCAGAGATCGTTGAACCATTTATAGAAGACTGTGTTAATGCAGGCATCAATGACACAGTGACCCATGACAAGAAAGGTTATATCTCCACAGCCAACTTCCCAGGTTATTTATTTACCCTATGGTTCTAGAAATTATGGAAAACTATAAACCTATCAAAATGGTGGATGACATTTTGAAGACAGCCTTCATTTTTGAAACAATCAGCCACACTTTCAAAGCAAAGACTACTTACCCCCAAAAAGACTGTCTCATTTCCTCACTCCATTTAATTCCAATCAGGTATAGCACTCCTTTTGTTTGTTAACACACACATACATCCTCACACACCTTATTTTCACAGCTAACATTTTCAGAAGATGATGTGTGTCAGATCCTTACTGTGTCAAATTTGAAGACTGCTGTTTTTATCAAGAATAATTTTAACTGCAGTACAAACACACCTTTTCAGGTTTTTCCCTCAGCGGGGAGGCCCATTGGGATATTCTCTGAAGTGCCTAAGCCTGTGAGGAAAACAGAAAGAAGAATTACAGTGAAATCCTGCATCAGAAATGTTAGCAGGGGAGAGGAGATTCCAGTTGCTACTGTGAACAACAGTATCATTTACCCTAATCTTAGAACAAGAAAGAAGACAGATGGAGCACAAGTAAAAAAATTCAAGATGGTTGAAATAGGAATTAGAAGCATGTTCTTAAGCCTGGTATCTTTATGCAGTTCATGTTCCCAGAAACAGTTTCTTACATCCCATTGACTTAAAAATATAAGACCACGACAGGTTTTTAATAAACTGTCTTTCTCTCTCTCTCTCGTCTCTCTAAATTGTTCTGGAAACACAAGGCATTATGTGATTAAAACACTCAAAGGTTACTTTCAATCATCTCTCCACCCTAAATGAACATAAAGAGCAAACTCTGTTGAGAATTGGTTTGATACATTTTGCAGCATTAATAATTCCTTCAGCTGCTTCTCTTGCCTCTGTGTCCTTGATGTGCTAAGTGAACAAGAATGGGACCAAAAAAAATGGAAAGCGTTCAAGAAGTACAGGTGTTTCGCATGCTACTTGCTGTGATACGTCAGATTTTATGCATTGACTATCAAAGCATCTTTTATGTCAAATTTCATTTGATGACCATTTTAAACACCTTCACACCTCACTTTTCAGAATCATTAAGGTTGATCTCCATCCCAGTACACTAAGCCTGGACTAATTTACAGGTGAAGAATCTGAGTAGAAAACAGCTGGAGTTTTATAATGTTAGTAACAGTGGTATTAGCATTAGTACTACTACTAGTAGTAGTAATTTCTTATTATTATATAGTCCTCCTGTGCCCAAGTTTCATCCCTGGTTTAACATGATTAATTAGTTAAATACAGTACAGTCTTAGCTCAGAAGTCGAATGCCTTGTGAGTTGAACATTTTAGCTCCCGAACGCCACAGTGTTCCAGTTTGTGAACGTTCTTTGGAACCCGAATGTCCATTGCAGGTTCCGTGGTTCTGACTGGCTGCAGGAGTGGGAGAGTCCTCTAAACTCAATAGTTGTTTAAAGCAGCTAGAAGTTCTTTTCAGTTAAAAAGTAGAGAGCAAGGGGAAGGAATCCCTTACATTTATTTTTTAATGATAAGCATGTGAATCCACCTTGTGGAGCAAACATTTGCGCTCCCCCCCCCCCCCGTCTCAAGAGTCAGAGGTTTGTGCCCATTCCCAGCTCACTTGCCATCCAGAAACACTTCCACAGGTTTTTCTCCTACCAGCAAGAAGGACCTGGTGATCTGTGGATCATTATTGTGGCATTCACTGTGCAATTAACAAGATAAGTGAGTCCTGGCAGGGGATGGTGCCCCAGGGGCCCGGGGAACTCTAATTGGGAACCACTCCCTTAACCTATGCACCTAACCTACACCTGTTCATTTGAATTCATGGAAAGAACCCCTCTGGGTATAGTGGTAGATACGTTGAATTGTGTGGTGTCTGGGGAAGGCGCCTGTTTCTCTTATGTGCGTTCATTTTATAGAAGGCATGAATGCCTACAGAAGGGTTATAGGGTCATGCCTCATCCAGGTTCCCCCCGCCACCTCCAGAACCCAGAAAGTACAGGTTCATTTGTACAAATGGTACCAGGGAACAACCAGAAAGATGGCAGGCGTTCAGGAGGTCCAATGTGGGAAGGGAACAAGAATATGAGAACATTAAAAAAAAAAAAATGAGAGGGCAAATAAAATGGGGAAGATGGTTTGCCAGGAGACAAGAACTGGACAAGGAGCACAAGCAGACAATGACATGGACATTCAGCAGACCGAGGAACAAAGAAAATGGAGATGACTTGATGAGGCAAGTGGCCTTCATACATTGATTCAGTGCGGTGGGATCCATGTTGCAGAAGCATCCCCGTGGACAACATAGCCATGAGAGCAGGATCAAATGGGCCTTGCACATGGAAGTGGTACTTGATATGATTGGCTTTACTTCCATGGGCATGTCATTCACATGCACACTCCTACATTCTGGAATTGCACCGTGCTGAAGTGGCTGCCTTTGCTTCTGGGCAAGTGTGTGAATGACACCTACATAGTGACAGACTCTCTGATAAATTTATCTAATTGGGTTTAATGGCCATGTAAGCTAATGACCACCACCGCTATATTTTATGGTGATAATGAATTTGTAAGTTAATTGGGTGATGTGTGACAAAGGACTCCCTTTTGTCTAGCTGACTTTGTAAAGAGTTTCTAAAACATTAGGAGAGAGGACTAACCAAATATGTAGCAAGGCATCCTTCCTCACTGGGATCGATACCTTCCACTGGGCTGGGATTACTTAATGTCCCTACAATACTTAATGTCCCTACAAGAAGAATTACAGTTACTGATGACTCAATTGCTTGCTATTTAGAATCTGGCTTCTGTTCTTAATCTCCATGCTTTGATCTGGCAGTCATAAATCTTCAACAGATTTGACTTCTGAATGAGCTAATGAATTCGGCCCTACATCTTACTGGATTTTTGAGTTTGTGATCCAGCCCTAGTTTTATAAGTCTTTGAGTGAAGCTTGGTTTTGGTTCCATACCTTTAGACTTTGGGTTCCAGATCCTGTATTGGTTCCTTGTTCTGAGTGTAACAAAGTTTTTGCTGATCTGATCTGGACCCTGACTTTTTGACCAGAACTATGAGCATTTTCGCCTAGGCATCATTATGTTAATTACCCTTCCGAAATATGAGATTAAAATGCCATGGCCATACTATCAAGGGGCATCAGCCTTTAGGAGGTTGTGGGCACATTTGTCATCTGGAGAAACTGCGATGGGCACCACCCACACCATAAACTATTCTTTTGGCAACAATATAAAGCTGCTTTCAATCCAAATATCAGATGGGAGAAGGAATCCTGTGGGCACCAGAAATGGGCTCTGTGGCTACATGTGTATCCAGGGGTGCCTTGATGTGACAGCAAAATATTTGATTATTCCCCCTAACCTGAAAATACTTGCTTAATTTGAAAGACGTTCGCTGTGGACTACATAATTCTGTATCGATTTGCAAAAGACAATTGTCGTGAATAAATCTCCCCTGAAGAATATTCATGAAGACATTAAATTTCAAGTGAAAGTTGAAAACCTGCAACTTATGCACTGACATATTTATGAAAAGAATCTGGCTCTAAATTATGCTAATTTAATTCAGAAGAAATATTTGTATGTGACCCCTGTGTCCCATCAAGCCTAGCCAACACAGCTGGAACTGCTTCCACAACTCTTTGCTTTCTACGGAGCCAGAATAATTCATAACAGTAGTTCGGTAATAGAATGCTTAATTAAGCAAAACTCCGTAATTGCCTTACTGATAATTTTTTTAGAAAACACCCAAAAAAGGCAATAATTTAATAGAATAAAATCATTTTCTCCATGTGTGAATCCATGTCTCTACAAACAGACCCTGTACATGTTTTCACCAGCGTTGCATGAAGAGCATGAGAAGGTATAAATCTGAAATGTGTAAGAATTCTGCTGACTAAGGATTGATATACACATGCTAAATTAGAATGTAGGCCTTCCAGTTGGTTGAACTTCTTTAACCAATAAGCACTTAGTAGCTGCCCGCTTGCTAGAAGTACTTTTGGATTTTTGGACTAATTGTTTATAGAGTGATTCTTTTAAAAAAAAAAAGTGTTGACAATGCCATTTGAATTTTATTTCACCTCTTTTATTCCCTAGAAACAATTTGCTTAGATCATGCTTGCCTTGGGAACAAAAACTATTAGAAAATCTTCTGTGAACTATTCTCAGCCCATAAGACAGAGTAGGGCAGGCTTCCTCAACCTCGGCCCTCAAGATGTTTTTGGCCTACAACTCCCATGATCCCTAGCTAGCAGGACCACTGGTCAGGGATGATGGAAATTGTAGTCTCAAAACATCTGGAGGACCGAGGTTGAGGAAGCCTGGAGTAGGGTCTAAACTAAGACTAAAGAACTAAACAACAACAACAGTTCTTTCATTTGGGGCGCATGTACACAGGCAACCTTGAATGAATCAGATGTGCTTTGCCAGCTTTGAAAGAGCAACCAGTTTGGTTGGGTAAACTTCAGAACCTTAATTTCATTCCTTTTATTTATTAGATTTACATGCCGTCCTTCATCACAAGATCTCAAGATGGTTCACGGCATAAAAACACAAGGTAACAGCAGAAAAAATAGGTTTGTTTTTTTATTTTAAAAAATAGCCCCTAGCCCTCACAAACACATTTAAAAAGCTGTAGGATAGTAATCTGTCAAAGGCCTGGTTGAAGAGGAACATTTTCACCTGGCACCAGGTGAAACTCCCTGGGGAGAGCACTCCACAAATAGGAAGCCACTGTAGCAAAGGCCCGTTCTCATGTCGTGACTCTCTGGACCTCACATGGAGGAGGCACACAAAGAAGGGCCTCAGACGAGTAACAGAGTCCAGGTCGGTTTATATGGGGAGAGACTCTATATTTGGCATAGTCCCACAATACGGTTTCTCTAACCAAAAGAAATTAGAAAGGCATGCCACCCATAGATACCTCAAGTGCACTCCCAGGGTGGACGATGAGGCCATACCCAGATTAGAACCATAATACAGAATTATTTTTCCTGCCTCAGTCTCTTATAAAGATCATTTTAGGTCGGGAGGTTCATCATATCTGGGGCTACAAATACTGGTGTGTCTGCTCTGCTAAAACAACTTCATCATGGACTTAGGAACTTCCATAAACTTCTCCACTGACATGTAGGCAGAAATGTAAACTAGTGAGAATATGTTCTTGTAAAATAAGCGTAGTTAAAAGAATGTTGCCACGTAATCATTGCTGATTTTTCTAAGAAACGTCTCCGAAGTCAGTAGCAATTATGACAATTGCTTTTTTGAAATGGAAACAATTTGCTTGTTAGTGCCATCCTGGTTTGCACTAGATATGAACTGTCAAAATTTAAAGCAATAAATAACCATTACCTACCATAAACTCCGTGGGACTGAGCAGAGTAAATTCTTCCAGGGCTGACAAATTCTTTAAATTGTATTTTGATTCTAAACTGAATAACTTTTCTTTCTGGAAAGCATTACTTTTTGTGTGCCAATCAAAAAAACCCACACTACGTTGAAGCACCTTGAGATATTTTTGCAGAGTTTGCATGGTTATTGCTTGCTTGAGACCGGAAGAGAAATGTGAAGAAAAGTTAATATCGACCAACACTTATTTTTGATAAAGGATTGGTCTTGATCTATTCAGTGTCTGTGTATATACCCCAGTCCATTGTAGACTTGTGTGCACATAGGCCCAGACAGTTAATCTATTAAGTCAGGCATCCCCAAACTCAGCCCTCCAGATGTTTTGGGACTACAGTTCCCATCATCCCTGACCACTGGTCTTGTTAGCTAGGGATGATGGGAGTTGTAGTCCCAAAATATCTGGAGGGCCGAGTTTGGTGATGCCTGTATTAAGGAAATTAAGGAAATGGACAAAACTTAGTGTAGTCCCTTATCTTCACTCCAGAATAGATGATCACTGCTCTCTTTAATTAGCCACATGAAGTTCTTTATTCATGTACCCTTCTAAATTTTGCATAAAAAATGAGATTGATCTGAACAGTCAATGCTCGGGTTGCGAACATGATCCGTGCAGAAGGCAAGTTCGCAACCCGCAGCGTTCGCAACCCTGCGAGCGCCGAAACCCAGAAGTAACCCATTCCGGTACTTCCGGTTTCAGCGCAGTACGCAACCTGAAAACATGCAACCTGAAGCGTCTGTAACTCGAGCTATGACTATATATGAAAACTGGATTGCCATTAAAATGTGTATTGTAAATCATTTTTGAGATACCTCATAGGAAGCAACTCATCAGTGAAATAAATAAATAGTAATAATATTGCACATGCTAAAGCAGCATTGATAATTGACTAGTTCTCTACTTTATGGAGGAGAGGATGACCTATTTAAGGGATTATCATGTCCATAAAATGAAAAATAGAAATGGGGCTTAGAAAAAACACTGTTTTCAAAACAAAGAAATATCTCCTCTCCCACCCACCCAAATGGGACATGGTGACATGACTATCAATCTTATGCAAGCAACTGCAAATAGATTACAATCAATGTATGGAGGAGCAAGCAGGATTGTGATGGCACACCCCACCTCTTCCATTTATGGACCCTAATTTGTGTGTACATCCCACATGCATACAACTTGTATGTACACAAGTTCTGTTCAGAAGGTCTAAATGACCAGCTGGTGCAATCCTCCTCCGCCTACATTCATCAGTTGTGTCCTCTTTGCTCTAATTTGCACAGAGCTTTCGGGTCATGTGCATCAGAGAAAAGAGGGCCATGCTCCATCACTTTGGAGCTGAAGAACTGAACCTGGGACCATATGGATGCAAAGCAGATGCTCTGCCACAGATATAAGGCCCTTCTCCCAATCCCTGGATGACCATTCGAGAGAATCAGGAACAGGGTCAACCCATGGTGTACCACTACCTCCCATACTTTATCCGCTTTAGGATGTCATGATCAATAGTACCAAATACTGCCAAGGGGCACTATATGCCTACTATCTCCCTCAGGAAGACCATCGCCCAATTCTCTCAACCAAGGCTATTTCAGTCCTGATAACCCACTTTGTCTAACAGAAACTTGAGCAGGCTGTGGCCATGCAGCTCCATCTTGCAATTGTATTTTTTAAAAAAAATAATATTTATTTCTTTTCCAAAAAAATTAAACACTAAAAAAAACACACAATACAATACAATACATTAAACTAACAAAACAAAAACAATAAAATAAATCAAACAATTTCATTATCCCATCTTTCATTCACTTATTTCCATAACCTCCTCACACCTCCCTTTTTGTATTCCACTTCTATTAATTATTTCAGCAATTCCTTTCCATCTTCCTCTGTTTTCTATCCTATAATTATCTTAACTCATTCTAATCTTATTTTTTCCTTTAATACTCTATTAATCTATTTATACTTAATTCCTTATAACATTTCTACTAAAGCCATGTAATTTCATTCCAACATTTTTCTAACATTCATTGATTTTATAGTATTTCTGTAAATAATCTTTAAATTTTTTCCAATCTTCTTCCACCGACTCTTCTCCCTGGTCTCGGATTCTGCCAGTCATTTCCGCCAATTCCATATAGTCCATCAACTTCATCTGCCATTCTTCCCGGGTGGGTAAATCTTGTGTCTTCCAATATTTTGCGATGAGTATCCTTGCTGCTGTTGTTGCATACATAAAGAAAGTTCTATCCTTCTTTGACACCAATTGGCCGACCATGCCCAGGAGAAAGGCCTCTGGTTTCTTCAGGAAGGTATATTTGAATACATTTTTCATTTCATTATAAATCATCTCCCAGAATGTCTTAATCCTTGGGCATGTCCACCAAAGGTGAAAGAATGTGCCTTCAGTCTCGTTACATTTCCAACATTTATTATCGGGCAAATGGTAGATTTTTGCAAGCTTGACTGGTGTTATGTACCACCTATAAATCATTTTCATTAAGTTTTCTCTTAGAGCATTACATGCCGTAAATTTCATACCTGTGGTCCATAACTGTTCCCAGTCAGCCATCATTATGTTATGACCAACATCTTGTGCCCATTTAATCATTGCTGATTTCACCGTTTCATCCTGAGTATTCCATTTCAACAGCAAGTTATACATTTTTGACCCATCTTGCAATTGTAAGGTGCCATGTAAACAGATGTATATATAAACATACATCTTTAAGCATACAGATATTCCCAAAATGAATGCTGCTTTAGCACAATTTTTTCCCACACTAGGTGTTTTTCTTCCTTGGAATAATGTTCCCAGTCAGTCAGGGATCACACAGTATGTATGCATAAACATACAAAAAGATATGTGCAGTTCCTCTGAAATACATTGATTTGCTTTAAAAGAAATTTGCCCACTTGTTAAGAATTCTGAACAGATTTGTCACCAAACTGGAATACAGTGGTACCTCAGGTTACACACGCTTCAGGTTACATACACTTCAGGTTACAGACTCCGCTAACCCAGAAATATTACCTCAGGTTAAGAACTTTGCTTCAGGATGAGAACAGAAATTGTGTTCCAGCAGTGCAGCAGCAGCAGGCCCCATTAGCTAAAGTGGTGCTTCAGGTTAAGAACAGTTTCAGGTTAAGAATGGACCTCCGGAATGAATTAAGTTCTTAACCCGAGGTACCACTGTATTCTCTAGCTGTACTTCACAAAAAGCAACAACAATGATAACGCTGAATTACGCCAAAGTTTCTAGCAAATGCTCAGATGAAGGTCTGAGTTCTATAATAAGGAGAGCAGCAAAAATATTTATGTAATGCTGTCCACATGTTTTATAGGCATGACACAAATTAGAATTAACAGGGTTAGTCTAACACTCCTGCGTCAGCCTCAGGAATCCTTTCACAGTGATGAGCAAAGTCACCCAAAGACAAAACATTGAAGATCTGCATAGCAATTGGCAAGGATGTTCACATTGCTTCTGATACCTTCATTTTCATGGGACTAACATTTCCTCCTGCTCAGTGAGTTTATATCATACTAATTATATGAAAGCTTTTCAGAATCATTCTCTCCAGCCATAATGTTTGATCAATACCATTTAACCTTAGTTCAACTAAATTTAGCCCAAGGTCTCTCACTTATCAATTTCAAACATAGATTCCACCCCCAACATTACCCTCACAGCAAATCTTATGAGTTTACTTGAACTGACATGATTTGTTTCCAGGACATTCAAGGTTAGGCTTAAATACTACAGCAACAGAAAGTGAAATGTACCCTTTTAGATTTCAAAAGTCTACAACAGTGACCACTTGCTCTACCCTCAGGTGACAGACCACAATACTTCTGGCGGTTCAAAAACATGTCCTTCAGCCAGCAAACTGAGACCTGTGCTACAAAGCTATGTAACCACAGTTATTAGGTTAAAATGTGAGGAAGATATAGAGCCAGCATGTGTGTTGGGACAAATGTTTTGATCTTGATCTGTATTTAAATATCTGTATTTAAATAATTTAAATATCTGTATTTAAATAATTTAAATATCTGTATTTAAATAATACACCTTGGAAATGCTAATTCACCTGACAGAGGAAAGGATTGCATGTTTGAACAGCTATATCTAAGGAACCTATAAGTCATTTCAGCAACTGTCTTGACCTGGAACTAAAAAGATTGTAATGTCGATGCCAGTCAAAGTTCCCTGGGGAGGGCATTCTGGTGTTGGGCCACATAAAGGCCTTCTCCTTCATACATAATGAAATTCTCCCACTAATGGTACTCAGAGAAGTTGTCTTCCCTGAAGATCCTAATGCCAAGGTATGGGGAAGGCATTCCTTCTGGTACTTGAGTCTCAAGGCATTTAACGGTTTAAAAGATAAACAGAAACTCATTGAACTGGGCTTGGAAGCAATTAGACAGCCAATGAAATTATTTCAGAATTTGTAATATGGCTCTATCTAGTTAACATAGTCAGAAATCTAGCCACTGAGTTCTGAACTAATAAAAGCTTCCAAGTCATCTTCATGGGTGGCACCATGTATAATATATTATTTAAATCCAATCAGGAAGTTACCAGAGCATGGATCGCATACGAAGATTGACTGATCATTAAGAATGGGTTTCTTGGGCTACTACAATCTACAACTATCTCTAACATGATACTTCTTTTTTTCTACTTCTTTCAAGTTTTTTTTCCCAGTGTCATATCTTGATAGCAAAATAGTTGGCTTGTGTGAGCTGGTTCCTCAAAAGTGCTAGAAAAATCACTCACCTTTTCCCCCACACAGCCTAAGTCCTATTAGCATGTTATGGAAATGTAATTTGCCTCAGGCAAACTTTGTCTTCAGGCAGCTTTGTTACCTTGCTATATTTAAATGATTCCCATACTTTTTCTTTTTCAGATTTCTAGCATTTTCAACCTGCAACACAGATGGAATTGGATAGCGAGCCCAATTTGTTTTATATTGTGTTGTGTTTGCAATTTATCCAAAAGCGTACGGGATGGGATCTCATTGAATTGGAGATTTTTTAACCACAGTTATGTAACTCAAAGGGTACTTTCATACAGCATTAAAGAAGCCCAAGACAGCTATGCATGACACACTGTGGGTCAATTATTTTCCACCTGAAAGCACTTTGTAAACAAGCGGAATAAATGTGCAAAGACAACTGAGTATAATCAAAGGACAAGAGCAGTAGGAACAACTGTATTTAAACTAATTTTAAAGACTGCAGGGCACAATGACACCTATTTATTTATTTATTTATTTATTTATTTATTTATTTATTTTTCCTGCCTTTATCCCAAATGGAGATTCACCTAAGCCAGAAAGATCAATAAATACAAGTTTTAAAAAATAATTAAAAGTAGTGCCAAAAATAAAAACGCAGCATAGCAAGTAGGGAGATGAAAATGGAATACATTATTTGTTGCATTGCTACAGAGGTGCCTGCCCATCAGACAATGTGGTTAGCATGCCCAATAGGAGTTGCAGCCCACAACAGCCCACAACATCTGGAGAATACTTCATTGGATATTGCTGCGGTACTGAATAATTCAAAAGCAGTCTACAGATGTTAGAAGTGAGAACATTATCTGGAGAGAAAGTCAAGGTGATCTGGTGCTCTAAAGCACCTTGGCACAGGTTTGACATCTAAGGGGCAAAGCAAATGTGGATATACACAAAGAGGGCTGTGGTCTTGTACTTGTAAGTGTTAATAGCAACCACAAGGAGCAGAGGATGATTCAAACTATGACTGTGGTGTTGGAGGAGGAGGAATTTATTGCTTTATCCCTGTGCTGGTATACCCATGAACATCACCACCCATGAAAGCTCTATTCAGCAAGTCTAATTCTATGCACACTCCTATGCACATTTATGTACACACTGAACTCTGTGGGCTTAATCCTGAGTAAATGAAGCCAGAATTGCCCTACTAAATTAAAAAGGTAAAGGTAAAGGACCCCGGAGAGTTAAGTCCAGTCGCAGACGACTCTGGGGTTGCGGCGCTCATCTCGCTTTACAGGCTGAGGGAGCCGGCATTAGTCCGCAGACAGTTTTTCCAGGTCATGTGGCCAGCATGACTAAGCCACTTCTGGCGCAACTGAACACTGAGACCAGAGCAGTGCACAGAAACGCTGTATACCTTACCGCCGGAGCGGTACCTATTTATCTACTTGCACTTTTTGGCGTGTTTTTGAACTGTTAGGTTGGCAAGAGCTGGGACTGAGCAACGGGAGCTCACCCCATCATGGGGATTCAAACCACCAACCTTATGATCGACAAGCCCAAGAGGATCAGTGGTTTAGACCACAGCACCATAGTCAATTTCTTGCAGGACAGCATCAAAATGGCATACCATAACAAATATTCAGCTGTAAGTATATCCCCTTATTCATGGATCATGTTAATCTAAGAAAGATACCAAGTAATATATAAAGTCTAATTATATATATAGGGAACCTAAACAAAACTATTCAGGGACTTAGGCTGCAATCCGAAACACACTTACTTGGGTAAAGGGAAGTTTTTGCCTCTGCACATGAGTCTGAGAATGTTCTGAACAGTTCCCATTGAGTTCATGAAACAGTGTATCCTGACCTGTTCTTAATGCATTGCTGACCACATCTACGGAACGTGATTGTTGTATTCTTTCATGTTATGTTCTTTCAATGTTAATCTTTAGTTATAATTTAATTAGGAGGTTTCATGCCTGTCTAGTTCCAACTCCGTTTCTCAGCCTTTGATCTATCAGTGATAAATGGATATATGTAATTCCCGCCTTGTACCTATGTTAACCAATCAGCAACAAGATGCTTTGTGTTTGTATCAACCAATCAGCCACAAGCACACCTGTGGCAATGTTTGTAATATTCAGTAAAAGAGAGTTCCTGGGGCTTGCCCCGGCAGACGCCTCTCATATGACACCTGCCACTCGTCTGTCGTGATTTTCAACCCAACATCTGGGAGTATTAGCAGAAGTGCTAGACTGCAGTGTTATAAAATTGCCTAGAGACTGTTTTTGTGTTCTCCTGCTCATGCTGCCTATAACACAGTCAGCCAAGGCTCCCAAAATCAGCACAGTGGCATTGCAGTTCAAAAGAGACCACAGAGGGATTCTTTTGCTCTAGTACTGGAAGTTCATTCCACTCCCTGAACTGAAGCAAGAGCAGCCCCAAGTGATGGTCATTCAGAGCAGAAGGGAAACTATGCAACTTTCTCTTCTGTTTTAGGACTAGCTGAGCTGCTCAGCCAACTACCCTTTTACCTCCTGGGTTCTGCTACATCACTGCATCGCCTCCCCACTTCCAGGCTGTCCTGTCTAGCTCCCAACCAGGATGCAAGGTTAAAGGAACAGCATGCAGTTTGCTATGACACTGCCTCCCTACGGTACATCTTCTAATAAATAATAATAAACTTTTATTTATATCCCTCCCTTCCCAGCTGAAGTCGGGCTCAGGGCGGCTAACATAAAATACAGCGGTACCTCGGGTTAAGAACTTAATTCATTCTGGAGGTCCATTCTTAACCTGAAACTGTTCTTAACCTGAGGTACCACTTTAGCTAACGGGGCCTCCCGCTGCCGACACGCCGCTGCTGCACGATTTCTGTTCTCATCCTGAAGCAACGTTCTTAACCTGAAGCACTATTTCTGGGTTAGCGGAGCCTGTAACCTGAAGCATCTGTAACCTGAAGCATCTGCAACCCGAGGTATATAACATTGGTATAAAATAAAATAATAATTAAATTACCTCCTAAAAACAGGTCAGAATCAAATTAAAGTCTAATTAGATGGCTTCCCGCAGGGTTAGGGTTAGGAACAGTAAGTGCTCATCGGCCCAACTGTTTACGCTGATCTTATATGGGCCTGTGAGAATGCTGGAAGGCCTCTTTCATACTAGTTCTTACAATTGCCCTGGTGTATATTCAGTCTTTAACTATTGCAGACTTCCAAGTGCAGGAAATCCTAGAGCTAACTATCAAGTGGAAATGACTAGAAGACCACTTATAGCAGAATTTGTTTGTTTAAATGACATGGTACTATTCATTGCTGAAATGGGCTCTCAGTGGCTTATGACAAAAGTCATAAAAACAATTAAAGAGCAACATAACCAATAAGCACGCCAGCATAAACAATATTCATTAGAGTGCAGTTGTACATAACATCATGGTCACCCTTGGATCAACCGTCAAGTCAAATATGCCAGGGAGAGTAAACATGACAATACTCTAAGTCACACTGAAGCAAAGGCAATTTGTGAAACTCATCAAAACTATCAACTGAGGCATTGAAATGGGGCTCAGTCCCTTTTCACAGCTTAACAATAATAACACACTAAAACCATTTTCTGATTAAATAAGTATTATACAAGGTTAACAGAAAATCTTGATTGGAATTGCCAGCCTCATCGATTAGGTTTAATTTACAATGCAAGCTGAGTAGAGCCTAATTTTATTTAACTTACATTGTCAATTGTAATTTCCCTCATCGGTAAAAGGTCTTTCATTTTCTTATTCTGTATGATTCTATTTTTAGGTAGTCAATGCTGTCAACCAAAAGAGAGTCTTCCAAAGGATTTTGCTCAAAATTGTTTTGTTACTACAAAAGCCCCCTCCTTATTGGGAAAATGTGCTTTCAAAGAAAAAATGACAGATGCTTGAAAAAAATGGCACAATGGAACCTCAGATTTGCTGATTCCAGGTTAACAAAAAAGATACTGAGCTAAAAGCATCTGGTGCTTGACTCTGTTGGGGGTCAACAAATAATTCTACATAAAACACCCACAAGTTCACAAAAACAAAGCACTTAAGAAGTCACAATGAATGCTGGCAAATCACTTGGACTCTTCATTTTATTTACTTGGTCTTTCTTTTCCTTTCTGAAATTTCATGCAAACCAAACTAGAATTCTTTGATACAAAGCCTAAATCAACTTAACTCCCCACCGTATATTCAAGTCTGAAAAGGACAAAGTAGAGCAGCAAAATATAGACAAATCTGACATCTTTGGAGAGACGGCCATTTCTTCTCTTCAGAATTGATTTGGAATTGTGTCCTGGACTAGGTACTACTGGCAACCGGGGACCAAATCTAGCCCCTATGAACTTTCCATCTAGACCCAGTATACCTCTTTCTGCAACAAACAATAACTTCTCTCACAGCATGTACACACAGATGGTGAAGATGATGGTGACGATGCACCTTAGCAATGTTCTTCCAAACTGAGACCAAGACATAGGACTATTAAACTTTCCTTCATGCAGTATGAACAGGAAGAGTAGCACCCCCATAGTTTGCACCTCTTGTCTTTGTCCATGGAGTTTTCTTGGCAGGGATACTGGAGTGGCTTGCCGGTTCCTGCTCCAGGTGGATCACGTTTGGTCAAAACTCTCCACTATGACCTGTCCATCTTGGGTGGCCCTGCATGGCATAGCTCATAGCTTCTCTGAGTTATTCAAGCCCCTTCACCACGGCAAGGCAGTGATCCATGAAGGGGATCACTGCCTCTTTTGAATTATGGTGTTGGCGGAGACTCTTGAGAGTCCTGTGGACTGCAAGAAGATCAAACCTCTCCATTCTTAAGGAAATCAGCCCTGAGTGCTCACTGGAAGGACAGATCCTGAAGCTGAGGCTCCAAGACTTTGGCCACCTCATGAGAAGAGAAGACTCCCTGGAAAAGACCCTGATGTTGGGAAAGATGGAGGGCACAAGGAGAAGGGGACAACAGAGGATGAGATGGTTGGACAGTGTACTCGAAGCTACCAGCATGAGTTTGACCAAACAGCGGGAGGCAGTGGAAGACAGGAGTGCCTGGCATGCTCTGGTCCATGGGGTCACGAAGAGTCAGACACGACTAAACGACTAAACAACAACAAGTTTGCGCCTCTGCTGCTTATGGGCACAAACAGCTCAAGGTGTTGGGGAACAGTACTGAACTGCTCAAGTTCCCAAAGCAAAGACTTTATTGTTGTTGTATTTATTGTTGTTTACACTGTGATGGGTGGGAATTAAAGTGCTCTTTACTTGTGCCTTGGCTTGTGCAGGGGTGAGTCAATGGATGGAGCCCACTTGCTGACATATCAGTCCTCAGTGGGAAAGATGGCATGGGTATGGATTATCTCAAGGACTCTACTTAAGCCCGCCACATTCACAATCAGTTTAAATGGTTTTTTTTCTGATACATTTGGAACACAGAAAGAAGAATCCACCTTCCACCAGGTCAGACCACTGCTTGGACCTTCCCATCAGCATCTTTAATTGAAGATGCTTAATTTGGATGGGCACCCGAATATCTTCCAGATATGCAAGAAACATAAATTAGAAAGCGTTCAAGATTGGGAAGGTATATAAACATATGAACACACGTAAGATAAATGAAGATAACCCCACTCAGTTACCAATATGCCTGATGAGCATTTACTGTTCCCAACCCTAATCCTGCAGAAAGCCATCTAATTAGATTTAAATTTGATCCTGACTTGTTTTTAGGAGGTAATTTAATTATTGTTTGATTTTATACCAATGTTATATATTTGATGTTAGCCGCCCTGAGCCCGGTTTCGGCTAGGGAGGGCGGGAAACAAATAAAAGTTGTTGTTGTTTTATTATTAATTATTATTATTATTATTTCCAAGCTTTTCTGAGTATAGTGATCAGAAGTCATGAAATCTGGAAAGAAAAGACAGGGTTTGAAACAATTTTAGAAAAATTTAAGATGTACTAATCTTAAATTAGTATATCTAAGATGTACTAATTTTAGATGTATCTAAGATGTACTAATTTTATCATTAAAACACATAGAAATATAGTACATAGGTATGTGTTGAAATGGAACAAAGACATGAATACCAAAATTTCATGTGAAAGCTGGGGATTTTTGTTCCAGAAAGGTTCAGATTTCTCAGTAGCAATGAGGTATGAATAAAATTTTATCAAAATGATGACTCAACAGTATGGGACTCAATGGAAAAACAAAATGATGAGTAAAGTGGGAGATCAAAAGTGCTAGATAGCTCATAATGATAATGGCAGCTTTTTCATATGTGGCAAGGATGTAAAAAGAAACAACTATTTTGGCAAATAATAACTGAACTGCTCAGGGTAATGTTCAAGTTACAGATAAATGCAGAGCCGCTGTTGTGCCTATTAAATTATACACAAGGAATTGCAGTACATGGAAATATCAAACACAGATTTTTGTACATAGTGACTACTGCAAGGATATTATATGATACAATGGGAGGAGACAAAGCATTAAAGAAACTTGAATTATTTCAGAAAATGTGGGAGCAATTATAAATTATAAGGTTATCTGAGATGCTGAATCCTTATCAGATTACTAGAGAGAAAGCAAATGGATCCCAACCATTATCTATATCTATATCATCCATCCATCTATCTATCTGTATGTATGTGTACACACACACACACACACACACACACACACAGTGTGTTACAGATATAAGAATAGATGGTTTGCTGCCATAAATAATCTTGTAGATAAAATTGAATTTGTATTTGTAAATATCTATGATTATGTGTCTATATGTGTTATTCTATGTATGTGTACAAATCTAAATATTTTTAATTTAAAGTTGGAAATTGTGCTAATGAGGGATCTATGTGAGTGTGAATGGATATATGTTGTGCATATGTATGTACACGTATTTCAATATCTATATAAGCATAAATAAAATTAGTATTATATAGTTATATATTCTATTTTATTCTATTCTATTCCCCATTGTAGTAGGGGAAATTGTTTTGAAATATTAAGCAAAATTGCATTTAAATATGCATTCTGTATTAGGAAAAAATGCATTAAAATGCTGAAGAAATTTCTGCAGGACTTTTAAATAATAATAATAATAATAATAATAATAATAATAATACTAACAGCTATGGAAATGTAGTGATCTGAGCTTAAGGTTGGAAAATGAGAAACCAAGAGAGAGAGAGAACATTCACCCAATCCTTAGTGGCCAGAGGGTCACATTTGTTCCCTGGAGCCTGAGGTTTCCCACCGCTCTTTTGGAGATTGACATGGCATTTGAATTGTGCCCTGAGTACAATAGGTTTAGCTATGCTGAAGGGAAGGCAATGTGAAGAAGAGACTTGCTGTGGCGATAGATGGAGTCAGTTTTATGACTTAACATCATCCTTAGGGAATCAAATGTGTACGGATGAATACTTATTATGGCAGTCATTATTTATCATTTCCAAATCTAATATAAGCTGTTTGTTCAGACACAAAATTCAGAATGAAAATGTTTCACTCTCTGAAGTGCTGACACTGTGTTTATCAGGATTCCAATAAACAAACACGGCTTTCAATACCTCTCTATGCAGCTGACATTTCCAGCAAAGATATAGTTCTTTATGGGATCACGGTTGTTGTTGGGAAAAGATGACAGTCAGATTAAAGGCTTTCCAATGAAAACTTGAGTTTTATGTCAAGACAAAAGCGGGAAGGGGGGAGTCTGTTTTATTTCAGGCCAGCCATATTAATCTAGGTGTATTATTAGGAACGAAGCAAACCCCAGAAATAGTTGCAGTCTTTCAAGGCTGTAACATAACCATTTATTATGTTTTCCCCTTTGGATACGTTTAGCAAGTGCAGCTTACCTCCAATTAATAGTGCTGAATTTTTTGAAAACAAAAATGGGAGAAAAATAACTCAATCCAGGTATTAGAGCTTCAGGTACTGGGGTTTCCACAAAAGATGGAATAAAAACGAAGGCAGACTTCTTTTGAAAAACAATACTCACATTCTACTCATATAGAAGTTTAATATGCTTCCATGGAAGAACGGCCTTTTGTGTTTCCAGGAATATAAGAAAGGATTTGCGAGCAACTCCCATGCACACTTTCCATGCTCAAAATGCACCAACATCAAATGCAATAGATGCTATTATTTGTTTCCATTGAACAAAAGGTTGGAATGCACTCAGGTTGTTGAATTCATGCTGGATTTTAGAGTGGTGCTTCTTGCAAAGTCTCCTTTATTTCTCAGGGCCCTAAGTAGCCAATCAAGAGCTTATACAATGTATAGAGCAGTGTTTCCCAACCTTGGGTCTCCACCTATTTCTGGACTCCAACTCCCATCATCCCTAGCTAGCAAGATCAGTGGTCAGGGGTGATGGGAATTGTAGTCCAAAAACAGTTGAAGACCCAAGGTTGGGAAACACTGGTATAGAGCATGTTGCACCATGCCAAAGGACCATCTAATGCAACATCCTGTTCTTACAGTGGCCAGTCAGATAGCTATGGGAAGCCTGTTCATTCCCCCCCCCCCAAGGGCTGGTCTTAACCAGCCTCCATAAACACATTCCTATCTTTTTGGGCGTGCTATGGTCCATGGGGTCACGAAGAGTCGGACACGACTAAACGACTAAACAACAACAACAACAATCTTTTTGGGGGTCCTGTCCTTGCAAGTGTAAACCTGTGGAAAATTCTCCAGAAAGCAAGTCTCATAGTGGTCTGAAGCAGATAGCAACAGCAGGCCACTCAAAGGTTTTAAACCAGAATAAGGAAACATATCCATGTCAGACATATGTCTTTCAGCACCATGGACAAGTCCATTCAAGGGATCAGGCAACTTGGTCTTAACTCAACCATTATAGCAGCCTTTCTCAACCTTGGGTCCCCAGATGTTGTTGAACTACAACTCCCATTACCCCTAGCTATCAAGGCCAGAGCTCAGGGATGATGGGAGTTGTAGTCCAACAACATCTGGGGACCCACAGGTTGAGAACCACTGCTTTATAGGAACAGACTACATTTCCTAGGTATCATTACCTTGCTGGAGAACAGAATTAAAAGGAAAGCACTCTTTCCTGGATCCTGGCACTCTGTTGCCTCTCCATCATCTCACATCAGAGAAGCGGCCAGTGATAGTGGGTGAGCTTGAGAAAGAAGGGGGTCTTTGAGGCTGCCCTCTCAGGGATTGCAGTCACTGGATGTCCCAGATCAGGAGTCTCCAGCACATGAGGTCCTTTGTTGCTGATTTTAGTCTCAGTGTCCATGTTACTTCCTCAGAGACAGTGTAAAAAAATAATTTTAGAGACAAAAATTTTGAAAGACACATTTTGGTGGTGCTAATTGACCTTGCCCAATAATGAGACAGAATTTTCAGCAGCTAGAGCCACTTGGATCATTTCTTTTGAAGAGTCATAGCATGCAGCTGCTGCAACAGAACCATCGCCTACACAGCCATGTGTGCTGAAGGTAACACCATATGGACCTCCAGTATCTCCTTTTAGCATTATCCATTTTGAGAACATGAATCCACCTACATTTTCTATGCCACCTGCTGTTAGTGTTGCTGCTATCAGAACACGCGTAGCTGCCGCGGTCAACAAAGTTCTTAAGCACCAATGGGACTGACTCTGCATTTGATTTCCTTATAGCCTTATGAAAACGATGTCTGTAGCAATGCTGCTGAGCCCCCTACTGCTGAACAAATTCCAACCGATAAAATTCTCCATACCATTTGGCAAGATCATATAGACAACCAAGCTGTGAGACGTCTCACAGAGCAGTTTGGAACTCATTCAAACAGATATTGCAATAGCGCTTCTATCTGAAGAACAGAGACAACAGTGAGCCCAAACTGAGGCCCACCCATGGAGGTTCAGACCCAATAATACAGCATCCCATTTCAAAGTCCTGTTTAGGGGCTCCACTTGTGCAACAGGAAGGGTGGAGCAGCTGCACTTACAACAAAAAGCCTCCTGGTACAACATCTCCATAGACCAAGTCCTGAGCTTCCTGCTGTTCAGCACTAACCATAGCTCTATTAAGAGTTTTGCTTCCATAGGAAGGCTGCACATATGAGAGCAGAGCCAGACTGTGCCTGCCAACCCTATCGATGACATCACACACCATTAGCCTCACCCTTGAGATTTGCATGTTTAGCACAGGCTTCTGAAAAGAGAAGTCTATGTGCATGCAAATAAATTGCTACGCAGTCAGGAACCCTGGTCACAAAGTTCCTTGATGAATGTTATTTCCTTGTTGGAAGCTAGAGCTCTCAGTCAGAAAACAACCCATCTCTCTCCACTTCCTTCTACTCTGTCCTTATACAGTTAGCTTGGAAAATGTAATGGTTTTAAAGAGACCAACAATCTGAGCCCAAGTTCTTTGGGACCTCTAAGAGCTTCAGAATGCCTTGGAGAACACCTGCTTCACCTTGCATCTTGAATCTCTCCAAATCAGCATTATTCAGCTTAAAATTCAGTATTTGTCGGAAATGCATACCCCTATAATATGCACATGGTCCCACTCTCTCACCATGAGTTTAGCCTACACAGGGAGACAAACTTCTGACAGTACTATTGATGTGTCTTTGGATATTTATCACATACATCCCCAAACCTGGGATGACAACCATCCTTCGCTGGGCAACCCACTGAGAAGCAACCATGGAGGAGAGGAAAAGGAGAAGCAACTGACAGTAAGTATGTTTGCATACAGTTCCAAGTAAGCAACTTGCAAGTGGCACTTTGCCCAAAAGATGCCAAAGTGAAGTGTATTGGCAGAAACTCCTTAACAGTTTGTTCTTATTGCTTCTAGGTCCCTTAACACAAATATAGATTAGGTAGCTCTGCAGCTGAAATGAAAGACAGTTCATTGTGCCCCTTCTTCAGAGTGATTTTTTTTAAAAAAATACTTAAAAACTATAACAATTATATTATTACTAAAAACTCAGGTATTTGTTTTAACAGTCCCATGAGAAATGAGGACAAACTGTTAATGTTTATTGAAGTGTTGCTAAGTGCTACATAACACTTAAGCAGTGCTGAAGGACTGGCACTTGTGCTATATTAATCATATTATGTCAATCATGGGTAACATATGGTATTATAATTTCACCAAGCTTGTTTACAAAAGATGTGAGCAGGTGCTATTGGTTGAATGCCAAATGTTTGCGTGCTTTACCAAAATGTTCTCTTTCAAAAGTGTTTTTCAGTCAGCCAACAGTCAGAAAAATATTAAATGTTAATGTTTTAAATATTTCATATTTAATAAGGCTGTGTTGGCGGTGGCATTTTTAAGAACAATATTAACTGAAAGTGAAAGATTTCAGTACTCTATCAAACCCAATAAATTCTCAAAACTGGACGAATGGACAACTCAATGGTATTTGTGATTCAGCAGAAGTGAATGCAAACTGATGTACACTGAAGCAAAAATTGCCACTTCACATTGCCACTGCAGAGGTCTAAATTGGTTGTTAACCATCCAAGGGTATCAGTGAAAATGTCAGCTCAGTATCTTCAGCAAAGAAAAAAGGCAGATCCAGTTTGAAGATACGTAAGAAAGTGACTGAAAATAAACACATTATCACACCATTAGGACTTATAGTTCTGGGGGGAAATGAAGATTTAAAGGAGGGCAGGAGCTCAACAGTGCTTACTGTAAGGAGAGACAGTTAGTATCTCAGATTGATAGAACTCTAAGGCTACAATCCTATGCACACTGAGCTCCTGGGAATAAGGTGCATTGAACACTGCAGGACCTAATCCAGAGTAACATGTATAGGATTATTCCCAGAGAATGTTAGGCAATACATTCAAAACAACCCCCCAAAAAAGAACTTCATGTACTTCAAAGCATATGGAATTGATAAATGATATGATATGATAATATCTTTTTTTTATTATTATTCCTTCTAACAGGAAACTCTGGCTGTCCACTTCCAGAGACAGAATGCTAAACTAGTTGGAAGTAGGAGGAACTAGGAAGGTAATTATTTTGAGGGTGGTTTGGATGCAACCATATATGTTAGAGCATGGGTAGGCAAACTAAGGCCCGGGGGCCTTCCAAATCTGGCCCACGGACGGTCCGGGAATCAGCGTGTTTTCACATGCGTAGAATGTGTGCTTTTATTTAAAATGCATCTCGGGGTTATTTGTGGGGCATAGGAATTCGTTCATTCCCCCCCAATATATATATATATATATAGTCCGGCCCCCCACAAGGTCTGAGGGACAGTGGACCGGCCCCCTGCTGAAAAAGGTTGCTGACCCCTGTGTTAGAGCAACACAACCAATTAAGTAAAAGAGGGAGAGAGAAGAAATCAGAGTTCTTTATCTAATAAACACTGAAGATGACCAAAAGTAATATACCATTATATAATAACTGGTGGTAAATACAATGCCAGAACACAGGCTTTGATAACTTACCAACCATTTCTCTGGTTCATTTCTCATTTCAATGAGATTTTCAGTGAGGCAATAGGACTTGCATACATTTTGTGTTCAGTGTTGGTTGGAAAACTTGCAAGGAGGAGCTGCAAGAGAGAAAAAGGGGCTGAAATACTCAGAGAGCTGGAATGTGCTAGAGAGCATGGATTGATACTGAAGCAGTAGCTAGAAGACCAAAAGGGTCGCAGAAGCTGGAATGAGAGATGCAAATTGATGGTTAGTGAAACAGCCTGTAATTGGCATAGCTGGATCTCTATTTAAATTTTATTTGATTTTATGGGTTACCATTCAAACTGCAAAAGGTTGTTGTTTTTTTCAAAAGTATTTTTCTGAGAAACTATTTAACTTGTTGCCTTACTGAAACTTAAAGTAAAACCAAAGTTTGCTTTGGACAAAATAGAGGCATGGTCTTGTTATTTACCCCATGTTACAGTGCCATACTACTCTGTCCAGTATAGGGAGTAGGTTGAGATACTTCAAGTCCAGAAGCTGATTCGTTTAGGTAGCCAGAGAAAAATGAAGATATTCACTTGGTGGCGGCAGCAAAGCTACAAAGAAGGTGGGGTGAGCCTAGTTTTGTCTGTCTCCCTCCCCTCTTTTTGTGCAGGCAATACCACACCTTCCAAAGCATTAAGCTAACTCATAAGGACTGTTCAGCAGCAAAGCATAAAATGTATAATATTACATTTTTGGTTCCCAGAATCACTTCATTAAACCCATACTGCATTATAAATTTCTGCATCTTGAATAAAACCAGTCACAAGCCCAAAGGCAAATATTACAGCTTTTGCAGGTTCAAACACACGATGCCTCAACAGTTAAATCCAAATACCTTTAGATATACAGAGTACAAAAAAATCACTAATAATAAAATGCCACATGTGTTTTTGTAAACAATATGAAGCTACTCCCTTGAGGCAAAGATACAAAGGAGGCAATTTTGCAACAGTGAAACTAAGCAGAGAGGGCAGGAAAGATAAGGAGAAAAATTAATATGGGAGAAAGTAAAATCCTAGGTTAAGTGGAGGAGCCGGTGATAATTGCAAACAGCTTATTTTGCACACTATGGCGAAGATATTAGAAGGGCTTACCCAATTAAGCAGTAATATTTTCTATCCCAGAAGGAGCACAGCTGGCCCACATTATTTTTAGCACGTGTAATATTTTGCTTTCTTGAGAATTATGATGAACCGCAGTAAAATGCACAGTGCATACGGCCATTAGCATATGCTCTCTGCTTTCTCTCCTCCCTAGCAAATTCAGATCAACAGAGGAATCTTTTAGCAGGCTGCAAGCTGTTTGACTCAAACCCCAGAACTGTTCAAAATTAGATTCTTGCTCTAGTACAAAATTCCAAACAGAAACATCTCTTTTTCACCCCCGCTGAATATATTTATCCATTCTACAAACTGCCTGTAGCAGTTGTTTTTACATTTCTTCCCCTGCTGATGTACAAAGATAGCTAGATAGCCACAGTTTTTGGGGTGTAACCTTCCTACCATATTCTTAACCTGTTAAATTGAATTGTGGTTTGAGGCATGTTTAAAAACAGTTCTTCCTGCCTTTATAATGGATGTCGTCTCCCATTTGACAAAGATGTTCTACTCTTAGCTCAACCAACAAACAATATTTTCAGGGGAGGAAAGACTCAAACCTGGGTTTCAGTCCTGGGTGATCTACTGATAATCAGTTGCAAAAAATCTGAACAGAAATGAGCATTTTCTGTGATTCAGGCTGATAGTTGTTTTTGTCTTCTTTTTAACCTTCTCTTATTCCTTTGGGGGCCTTCTTATTTTATCTATCTATTGTATTTGTGAACAGTTATTTGTTTCACTATATGAGAGACTTTGACAGGTTTCACAGGATATGCCCTCCTACGTCTAAAGAAAAGCACCTTGATAATTTTAATATTTTATGTTGATAAAATACTTTCTCCTAGTAGTGAAGGAAACATTAGCCCTACAGTGGTGTACACCCTCACACAATTCTCATTAGGATTCTGAATCGCAATCAGAGCCTTCCTATATAAAGCAGGCTACCGAGTTCAGACATCCCCCCTCCAATGCATGAGGAACTCGAGACTCTAGAACAAATCAACAATGCCTTCTGGAACACCTGAAACTTAACACTCCTGCACCCATCCATCCCCCTTGCTTACTGGCCTCCATGTTGGGAAGCAGTGCTGAATTTACGTATAAGCTAAACAAGCTATAGCTTAGAGCCCCTCTCTCTTGGGGGCCCTCAAAAAACTAAAGGGGGAAAAAACTGGATGTACATTTCCAAAATATAACATAAAAAACAAATAAAATATTTCAGTTCAACAATTACTTTGATGAAATACATATTTTGTTATGTGCAAATGGCTTTCGATACCTGTTAGGTCCATAAATTACCATATGGTAATTTATATATATTCAACACAAAAAAAATATATATTCAACACAAAAATTTGTTGTTGACAAAGGACAGCTGGACATATAAAGGGCCCCATTACCTTCAGTAGCTCAGGGCCTCATCAAACCTAAACACATCCCCTATTAAAAATATTCCCATTTGATACACTTCCCTTCAAACAAGCTGTATTCTGATGTGGAAAATGTAAGTCACAGTTAAGCGAAGGTACTTACATTTGAAGCAGCCATTGCACACGAACAGATGAAAGCCTATGTGCAGACAATGGTTTCATTGAATGGGAGTTTGGAGGTGATGTTGCAGGTGTAGGGAAACAAATTAGGTAATGTGCATTGGGTGAAGAGATCCCCACCCCCTCTCTGGTGTCTATAGCAATGCACTTCTCCATTTGAATATTTGCCCAAACACAACTTTTAACATAAACACTGTAAGAATATTGGGGGGGTTAGGTCTCACCAAGGCTGTGATAGAACTGTCATTGTTTCACTTTGGAGAGCAGAAATCATGGAAATACACTTCTGGTGTTATAAACTATCGGCTGCCTAGCATCCAGATGGAAACTGCAGCACTTGTGTTAAAATGAAAAGGCCACAGAATTCCTCTCACTTTTTTCTTCCTGGGGGCATTCTATATCCCTTCCTCCCCCACAAGCTTCATTTGACCTCTGGCTCCATTTGGCAGTTTTTAACAGCAGTCTTGCAGCATGTGGATAATATGGTACCTCTGAGCATGGGCAGAATTTCTGTCTCTTCCTCACCAGCTCCTGCATAAGGAAGGGGAAGGGGAAAATCTAGCAGTCAAAAAAAAAAGGTGTTATAAGAAAAACTGCTCCCTTTCCCTTATGGGGTATTCCAGATACAGTCCTTATTCCCGTATACAGTCCTTAAATGGGTTCCCTATCAGTAGGAGAAAACAACAGAGGCCAACCAGAGCATATTGAGAAGCAAAGCGGCTAGTAAGCCTGACCTTTATTAAAGGAACTGTTGCAACAGGGTCCCCACTCACCACAGGCAGGAGGGAAGAGAACCCTGAACAATGGTGTGCAAGCCCCTATATAGACTTTTTAAATTGCCCACCCTATAGCCCAGTACCACCCCCCTAAAACATCATACATAAATCACAGAAGGAGGCGGTCTACAGCAGAAATCCTGCATGCCAGGAGACCTGATAATGGTCACTGATTGCATTATCTGGGCAGTCTGGCCATTCTTTTGTGATGGTTAATACGTTAGTTCCTGAATCCACGTCACAGGCTCACTCTATTCATACACAAATGCACCCTTAACCTTAAGGCAGGATTTGCAAGCAGAAAGACAATGGGAAGGCTTTCCCCATTTGCCTCCCTTACTGCAGAGGAATATTTGAGGTCATTGGGAGAGTAAAAATAGCTTCAGGATTGCTCTCCCTTACTATTTCAGACACATGGTTCATATATGTGTGCATTTATGAATATTTATTCTATATTTGAGACCTTAAAATTCTTATAACAAAAGAATGGCCAGAGCACCAGAACTTTGCTCAAACTGGTCACTACTACTTGGGGGAAGGGGCACAGATCAATGGTTAAGCATTTTCCTTGCATGCAGAAGGACTCCAGTGTCTCTAATCTAAGAGATTCTGGAGAGCTGCTGTCAGTCAGTGTAGACAATAATGAGCTAAATGGACCCAATGTTCTGGCTCAGTATAAGACAGCTTCCTAAGTCCCTACCACATTTCCCAATGAAAAAACAGCGACAAAATCAATCACATACATTACTGAATTAAGAAGGTGATCTTATGCTGTCCTAATTGTGTAAAATAAAATAAAATCACCCACCAGTTCCTGAGCAGTTCTCATTCACTTGAAAATATAAATAAGCTTTAAAGCTTTTTAAAAATAGGTAAGGGAAAACGATCTTTTGCATCCCTCTTCAGTTAACAAATGTATACGACTTTGCTTGAACTTTAAAATATTACGCCTTGAATTTCTGCTTACCGTTTGACCTTAAGAAAATTATTAGCGTTTCAAACAGATTTGTTTTTAATCAGAATGAAATCCTCACACACAAAGGTTACAGTATCATTCACGTTAGCCTACCACAAAGGTCTTTCTGGCCATTTCTTATAGTTCTAAGGCCATTCAAAAAAAGATCAGGGGGTGCACAAAGCAGAAGGAAGTGGATTTGTCAAAGTTAGCTATGTCTTGATTTGGAAGCTTTTTTAAAAACACACACAGACACAATTGCTGCACTGCAGATCATCTGCAGCTCAGATCTTCTCGTTAGTGCAATAATAAGAATAAACAGGAAGAACTAAGTGGCTCATATGAGCAGGATCTATATTTGGGATATCAGCAAAATACACACATGACAGATGTTAGCAGGAGAAGCGGCTGCAAGACATTGATGCACCTGCTCTGCTGTCTGCTGTATTGTGATATGGCTCTAAATCCAAGCAGGTGCTTGCTAAGCCGTTCTACTCAACCTAATGGTGATTACTTAGCCAATGTGATGATTTCCCAGTGCTCCTCCTCTCTCCAAAAAGTTTCCTAAGTTGGCACATGAACGTGGAACGCAGAAGATTACACAAGATTTTTTTGTGGATTTTTTCAACCACTATCCAGTAACCAGTCCTGAGTACGGTGACCAGGAGCTGTGTCATTCATGATCTTCTGCAAATGTAGCAAATGTGCAGGGGAGATAAAAGGTGCACCTGCCAAAAGAAATTCCGTGTTCAGCACTAGATATCCAGGGCGAGCAACAGCTCACGAGGCAGCCTTCAGCAAGTGGTGCTGAAGGGTGAGGAAGGCTCAGTCACCTTAACCAGAGAGCACTGGGAGGCAGTGGCAAAAGCCAGGGGCTGCTGAAACAGCATTGTGCAGGTACATCTGGGCAGAGAGGATATCACCGCACAGAGCCCCATGTTCCAGGCCTCGGGATAGGCAAATTTGCCAGTTCTCGTCTCCCTTGGTTTTTCCAGCCTTTCATTCAGTTTTCCCTATTTTCGAAGTTTTCTTTTAAAATCTGCACAGAGATATGCAAGCGTTGTTAATGGGTTTCTCTGTTTTTGTATCACATGATATCAGGTGGAATGGATCCCACCAAGAAACAGGAGGATTTGCATTCAGTGCCAAATTTAAACAGGACCAAAAGCAAACCAGGGCTGCAAAGGAACAATCGGGAGTGGGCTTCCTCTGTAGTGGCAACTTTACCTGTCCTGTGTGTGGCATCAGGTGAAAGACAGGTAGGTGTGGTCAGTCCAAAACTGCATCGTGGGCCAAACTGGGAGGCCTGGCTAGCCAGACGAACCCCATCACTGGGCTACAGCTCCACAAGTTTGTAGTAAGAGCTTAAAATTATTCACATGTAGGCCTTTGCTTTCTCTTTCAACCTGAATTCTAGTGAATAATTTGGGCCTTTTAAATGTATTGTTTCTTTTATGTTCTATCTATGCTGAGATCAAGCAAAATGAGTGTTAAACACACTTGCATCTTCACCTGCCACCTAGCACCAACTAAAACCTCTCATCTTTCTTATCTGTTCAGTTTGGTATGCATTACACCTCAAATGGTTGTTTCCATCTCTTCCTATTATCTGCATCATTTTGAAGTTCACCTGGAGACTTTAGGTGGTCCATTATTTTGCTGCCTGAGGCAAAGAACAGGGTGGTGTCTCTCCCCCAGTCCATGCACAGAAGTTGATTAGACTGGCAGCTGAATCTTACTTACTGTCCCTAGTGTAAGGACTGCATCCTCCACTGTACCAGGAGACATAAGGCTGGCTTGGTGGCTGTAGAGCAGGCTGCTGCTACTTAGGCAGCTGCCTCACTCTGCCCAATGATAGGGCCTGCCCTGCTCCTGACACAATGCCAGAATTTTATAAAACAGAGACTGAAGTTTAGAACAAACAAACTTTACTACACTCTGTGCAGCTAATATCACACCAACTGCTTTCAAAATGACTGCTGACATGTTTCAGTTTGCTGGTGATCCTCATAACAACTTCCCTCCATGCACCTGCTCACAGAACAGGTTGGTTCCTAGGCAATATTAAATGACTCCTAATCTAATGCAGCAAGTCTAGCACTAGAAGCAGATCCACTGGGGAGGCTTTGATAGAGGAGGGAGACAGCTGTGAACCATCTGGCCTAGTGAGAAGACCCCCATCCCCAAGATCCTAAACTAAATTAAACCAAGCTACACTAGCAATGTGTGTTGGGTCAGCTTTTTCCTGTCCCATTAACTTTGATCCTGCTTTTATATTTGAGGTATATTAAATCTGCATCAGTTCATTGTCATGTTGAATTTGTGCTATGATGCATTTCTTGGATTGCTGGCTTTGTCATATTTGAAAGTGTTTGCTACATTTTGTAGCAAGCTGGTTTCTCAAACGTGATGTTGTATCCTGATGATTAGCTGATGTTACTGTAAGCTGCGTTGGTCTCAGTACTTTGTGGGAAAGCATCACATGAATTAAACAACTAAACTAAACTAGGGTCAATCCAATGCAAGGTGTTTGACTTGCAGGAAGACACCTAGGTGAGTATGTGAAAGGTGAAATCATTGCATCTGAATATGTCAGGAGTTTAGGCTGCAAAACACACCCTACCTGAAAAATACATATCAGCTCTACAGTGAAACCCAATATTGTCTCTGTGTATGCCTTGTTAAAGAATGCAGTTAATGGGTTCATTCCATTAGCTGACTTATTCCTGAGATTCATCTGGCTGAATCTGGTGACTTCCTTCTCCGTGTTACTGGGCATGGAACTTTGTATATAAAAGGGCTCAGATTACAGAGTTGGTTGTGGGTCATGGGTTGTTATCAGGAAGGAATGGATGGTCATGGAACTGTAGAGTAACCTGAACACTTTGAGAAGAGCTCGTCTGAGAAGAAGTCTTGGAGACTTGCTAGACTTCAGGACTCAGAGAACTCTAGGATGTTGCTAGGCTCTGTGCAAATTGACTTAGAACTTGAGTGTGGACTTTGTAGTACAGAAAACCCCCCTGGGACTAGAAGGGGGAAAGCCTTCGTGTAACCTGTATATAGTGTGTAACTACAGAGTGTGTGTTTTGTGTGCATGAATTAAAGCAAAGGGCTACCTTTGAAGGTGACCCAGAAACTACAACTAATCCAGAATACAACAGCTAGACTGGTAACTGGGAGTGGCCACCAGGACCATATAACACCAGTCCTAAAGGATCTTCATTGGCTCCCAGTGCATTTCCAAGCACAATTAAAAGTGTTAGTTCTGACCTTTAAAGCCCTAATCAGCCTCAGCCCAATATACCTGAAGGAGTGTCTCCACCCCCATCGTTCAGCCCGGACACTGAGGTCCAGCTCTGAGGGGCTTCTGGAGGTTCCCTCTCAGTGAGAAGCAAGGTTACAGGGAACCAGACAGAGGGCCTTCTCGGTAGTGGTGCCTGTCCCTGTGGAACACCCTCCGTTCAGATGTCAAGGAAATAAACTAACATCTGACTTTTAGAAGTCATCTGAAGGCAGCCCTGTATCGGGAAGTTTTTAATGTTTGATGTTTTAGTATGTTCTGATATATGCTGTGAGCTGCCCAGGGTGGCTGGGGAAACCCAGCCAGGTGGGTGGGGTATGAATAATAAAATTATTTGTTTACTTATCTAACTCTGCTTAAAACAACAACTGTTCCATGCTGAGGGAACCTAACAGCTTTGCTGAAGCTTTCACGGTGCACCTACAGAGAGCAAGATTTTGGGGTGATGAAGATGAACACACACCCCAACAGGCCTCAAGAAATATTTCTTCATGGAAGAACAAAAGAAGAGAACCTGCTGGACCAGACCAGTGGCAAATCTCTTCTCATAGTAGCCAACCAGATACCTGCAGGTGAGACACAAGCAGGACCTGAGCATAAGCAGCACTCTGACCACTCACCAATTGCTAGAAATCTCTGTCCCAAAGCATCACTCTCATCTTGGCTTTCATTCCACACTCTACTTTCAAAAAACTAAGTTCCTTCTCTGCCCTAAATATTGTGCCATCGCTATGTTGGCTATTTTACCATCACCATATGTTTGTACTTTACATTTAATCCTCTCTGCTCCTGCAAAACAGCTGCCACATTGCAGCCTAGTGCTGGCTGGGTTTCAGTGACATATGAATCAAACCCTGTGAGAAATTTCCCCCTGCCTTACATCCATGTGGAAAATTGAGGAAAATCTAGATGAAGATAAACACAAACTGAAGTTACAGAGAAACAGTGAATCAGCAAGTTTGGGGCTTGAAGTGCTTTCCCCTTTCATCGTTGCGGTGGATTAAAACGAAGCATTACTCAGCTTTGTCATTCCGATGACTAAACAGTGAAAAGTTAAAGCATCCCGAATGATGCCAGTTTCGTTGGCTAATTAACAGTCGACTTATTGGAGCTGCAGACAACTGCTGTGTTTTAAGTATAACTATTAATTATAATGTTAGCAGAATATTTGTAATCACTTCAAAATTAACCTTTATATCCTCAGGAGCTTTTGCTTTATATAAGAGTCACTTGGACCCTCATAGAGAAACTAATTAGTCCATGAATGATAAGTGTAGAAGGAACACAAATTAGTTCTTTGTTTACTGCTGCATGGCAGTACCATATAATTTGTATTGTAATTAAAATGTGTGGCATATTGTCAAAAGAAGTATATGAATCAGGGATAACAGCAGCATTTCAGGGTGCTGGAGAGGCAAAGGGTGTGAGATGTCTGCTGGCACATGGAATTCCCTAGCAAACTGGGCAATGAAAGGTGTGAGGATAAGGAGATAAACATCTATCCATTTGTTTATACTGACCAAGTCTGAAAGTGGTAGAGTCGGCGTTATAGGAATTCTAAGCTCTTATATATAAAAAACAAATGTTCATAAATGTACAAGCCAAACACATCCATAAGTATATAAACCACGTGTCTGAAATAGTACAGGAGAACAATCCTGAAGCCATTTTGACTCTCCCAAATTGACCTCAAATATTTCTCTGCAAGGAGGAAGGAAATGGGAAAAGCTTTCCAATTGTCTTTGGATGATAGGGACTTACACCTCCCTGTAAATACAGTCTGGCAAGTATCTGTTAAGCTGAGCACAGTATCAAGAGATTCAGGAAGTATTTACCATCTCAAAGGAATGGCCAGGACACCCAGAAAAGGCAATCAGATAAGGCATTCTCAGGTATTCTGGCAGACAGCAGAGAAGCAACACACTCAAATTTCTGCTGGGGACCACCTATTTCAGCGATGTATGTATGGTTTTTTTTTGGGGGGGGGGTCTTGAGCTACAGGGTAGGCAATTTCAAAAGTCTGTATAAGAGCTTGCACACCAATGTTCTGGGTTCCTCTCCTCCCTCCCTGCGTGGGGGGGGGGGACCATGTTGCAACCATTTAATAAAGATCATGCTTACTAGCTGTTTTGCTTCTCAATATTCTCTGGTTGGCCTCTGTTCTTTTCTCCTAGCAATAGAAAACCTACATAAGGACTCTATACAGGCTCTTGGATACCCAAAAGAGATAAAGAAGCAGTTTTTTTCTTATAACAGTAAGTGGGATTGAACGCTGAAATGCACCTGATTCTTCCCATTAAAGTTTCCAATCACAGTGGCGGGGGAAGAGACAATGCCCCCCCCCCCCAGGTCCTTGATATACGTATCTGTGGTTTAAGGTGTTTGGCTTTTTCTGCTACTAGAATATGACCCTTGAAGGCCTTCCACCAAGGCAACACTGACTATAGCTCAAAAATGGTGCCTTGGCCCTGGTGCTGAGAGTCCTTAGGGGTCCCTTATTTTACTCAGAGAGGTACAATTCCTAGTGCATTTTAACAGTCTCTCTTCTCTGTGAACAGTGGCTTTCTAAGGGAAATACGAATCTCCCAACAGTTCTCAACATAAACCCACACTAGAAGCAGGGGGGGAAGGGGGGGGAGTATACCTGTCATTAAAGCAAAGCAGATTTGTGCAGAGTCCTGGGGAGTACTGGAAAGTCTGGGGTTTTAATAGTATTTTTGTCTAATGTCTCCTTAGGGAAGGGAGGGGTTTGAAATAAGCAATTCCTGTCTTCCCTCAGAGTTCTTGCCCATTTCTCAGCTTGCCCACCCTAGTGACAAATGGCTAAAACTGTTTGCTTAAGGACAGGGTGAAAGATTCTGATAATGAGCTATTTCAGTCTGCTATCTGCCTTACCCTTGTGCCAGTGGCTCCCATTGAAAAGTTGAATATTTCTTAGCAACTAAATTTACATGTGTTAATCTTTTGGTCAGACTCTGGGGTTGTGCGCTCATCTCGCTCTATAGGCCAATGGAGCCGGCATTTGACAGCTTCCTGGTCATGTGGCCAGCATGACTAAGCCACTTCTGGTGAACCAGAGCAGCACACAGAAACGCAGGGATTCGCTGACCTTCCAATCGGCAAGCTCTAGGCTCAGTGGTTTAGACCACAGCGCCACCCACATCCCACCTGAGGAGGGGGAGACTGGAATCAGGCTTGTCCCAGGATCACCAAAGTTCATCGTGGAGGGTCTCCTGTCACATTAGAGTTATGCCAACCTTATTGTGAATGCCATGATCGACAGTGATACACCATGGAAATAAGTACAGATGGACATACCTATTACCCAATAATCACGTCATTAATGTAATGTGTAGCCGGGTCCTAAGTTAAGTTCAGAGCCTTTTGCATCACTTGCTACCCGATCCTTTTAACTGGAGGTATCAGGAATGGAACATGGGACCTTCTGCTTGCAAACCATGTGTTCCACCACTGACCTATGGCCCTTCCCCTAAGATTCAGGGGGAAGAGTAGAAGCAAAAGTCTTCCCATTTGGATGGACATGTTCCCCTTGGCCCGTTAGAGAAATTACCACAATCCTTCCTCACCTCAGGGTAGCACATCATGCAGGAACACTTGATAAACTGTCTAAAGCTGCTCTTGTTAAAATACAGCCATTAGCTCCCATTAATTATTGAAAGCTTATGTCAGGAGTGGAGGACAGTTGTTCCATTACACTACCCTTCTGATACATCATTAAGGTCTAGTGAGCAATTCCTTTAAAAATCTGAGAATATCCATATTGCAATTTAGTTCAGGAAATGAGGAGGATGTCAGGCAAAGTGTTTTTCTTTCTCCCTTCATTCCTTGCAATGCAGACATTTCACAGCAAAAAAATCTCACCCAGGTGGAGCCATTTGTGCATATTTCCACATATTCAGAATTGCTTTCACAATATTTTGATTATTCTTCCCCTTCCACATCTGATGTTTCTCATTTAACTTGTTAAATTGGGAATAAAACTAATTGCTCAGTGCGGGGCGGGGGGCGGGGAGCTGATGGTGCAATCTGAAATAATTTCATTTCTGTTTTCAAAATATCTTCCAAAAGATCTCCTGTTTCTTAATTGGGCCACTGGATAGGTTAATTAGGACTTTGTAGATTAATTAAAGAAATTTTATCCATTTTACAGCAATTTACTAATTCTTATTTAGTTCCATTTTATCACTTCAGCTAATGTTCTGTATCTATAACGGCTGTGGCCATTTCTTAAAAGCTCCCAAGAATTAAGAATAATGTCACAAATACAGAATTTTAAAGGGGGAGAAGCCAGGAAAAGGAAAGCACACTCTTTTAATCATATTAGGGTCTCTTTTGTAATTCCTTTCATGTTGTCCTTATAAAATACCAGCCTGTCAGGGTCTCCGAAAAATTTTACAAATCACTTGGGAAGACAGGCAAACTAATGTCAGTGTACTGGAAGAAGCAAAGATCATCAGTGTCGAAACAATGATTCTTCAACATCAACTTTGTTGGACTGGTCATGTTGTTCGGATGCACGATCATTGTCTTCCAAAGCAACTACTCTATTCCAAACTTGAAAATGGAAAGCGTAATGCCGGTGGTTAAAGACTCTCTCAAGGCAAATAAACACAGACAATTGCGAAACACTGACCTGCAAGTGATCCAACTGGAGAACAGCCTTTACCAAAGGTGTCGTGGACTTTGAAGACGCTCAAACTCAGGACGAAAGGGGAAAACATGCTAAGAGTAAGGCACGCTTGGCAAACCCTCACCATGATCAACTCCTGCTCGGAAATGTATGTCTCCACTGTGGAAGGACTTGTGGATCCAGAATTGGTTTCCACAGTCACTTATGAACCCACTGTTAAAACCATATTTATGGAAGACAATCTTACTTGGGTACAATTACCAAAGAAGAAGAGGCTCTGAGGGGTGGGTGGAAGAGGCAGCTGTTCCAGAGGAAGTGAGCAGCACTTTTTGTGGTTTGGTGCCCCTCATAAGGCAGGAGCCAGAACTGGAGGAGAAGTAGGGGTCTGAGCATTTGGAGGCAGTGGACAGGATGCACCGGGATTGCAGCAAGAATGCAGCCCCCAAAAAGTGCTTTTGGGGGTGCAAGAGCTTGGCGTGAAATCACACAAGATCATGGCACCCCAAATTACCACCATGCTCTCACATGAAAAAAAGGGGTGTCCCTTTTTTCTTTTTTCTTTGGACACTTGTGGGGTATGCAACCCTACTTGTCCTACCTAGAGATGTCAGGGAGTGGACCTGCAAGCATCTACATGCAAATTCTTGTGCTCTGCCATTGATCTAGGGTTCTGTACATATTCACCCAGTGTGTTTTGAAAGAGCAGCTATAAAAGGAGCCTCCTAAGTGGGCCCTGGAGAAGGAAGCAAGAGCAGAAAGCAAGAAAATTGGAGTATCATAGAATGAAATACTAGAGAATCTCTAGGACACATGATCACCCTAAAAAAGAACCTTAATGGGAAGTGGAGGTGAGCAAGCCAACAGGAAGGACTAGTTAATTGTGGTGGGTTGTTTCATATATCTTCATGCATTTTAAATATAAAATTGTCCTGGGGATGCTAGACAAATCGATGAAAGGGTGGTATACAAATAAGCAAACCCTGATTAAGAGCCGGTGTAGAATGCGGAGGAGTCGGGACCCAACTTTAATGGCATTTTGGATTTCCAAACAAGTTCATATTTCAAAACCTCAGTTCTGAAATTCCAATTCTGGGATATAAAACAACCAAGTACTCTTGTCGTGTGAGTCATCTCCTAGCTCTTTCAGTATAATTAGATTTGGGAGAAAAATTAGAAGACTTTGCACAATCACACAAAGAATATTAAATATATGGGGGAGGCAGAGTAGGAGCTCAGACCTACAGATTTTGTGGTTCTTCTGCACAGACCATAATAATAATAGCCCCCATGAACTAGATCAGTGACCTTCAAATGATCCAAGACCCACCTCTGACTCTCAGCCCATAACAAGGGATAACAGGGGGCAGTTATCTTTTGCATTTAAAAAAATAATGTTTAGGATTATAGTACGCCTTGAGTTTCTTTGAAAATTAGGTTGGGGTAGAAATGTTTTAAATAAATAAGTACAATGCACAACATATTAAAGCACTGTATATCTGGCAACCTGAAAGTACAGGGGGTCATTTATTTATTTATTACCAGTTAGCTTGCTTTCCTTCTCCACTGAAGAAACATCTCATTTATTATTGGATGAGAAAGACCACACATACTGTTAACAGTGTGCAACCCAGAACATGCCAAGAACAATGTGTTAAAAGGGTTGTGCTGGTGTGAGCTACCCTCTAGTTTTATAAACTGCTTCTGACGCTGACCATTGTCACAGGCAAAATAGCAGGTTTAGCAGACCACTGGTCTGACATTGGGGGCTGTTTTATGTTCCTAATTTATTATCTGCTTCTTTTCTTTTGTGCCAGTTGGCACATTGCATAAAAGTTTCATTACAAAAATCATTCTCACGTTCAGCTGTACATTAGTTCAGCTCACATTTATACTTTTGAAGAAAATGAGTGATTCATCATCAAGACATGTCCCTGGTATGACTCATTTATCTCAGCAAGCAGCCCTAATCATGCAAAGGCATCAGCTCCCCTAATAGGAGCCTCAATAAAGAATGGCTCATATTTGTCCATGCATGGACAGTTTGAACTTGCAAATGTAAAGATTTTTTTTCTTCTTCTTTTCCTTTTTTTTTTTTTTATAGATTTGGAATATTAAAAAGTTGCTACATATCTTATCGCCACTGTGCATTGTTTTATGACCCTTCTCCAGAAACCCAAGGTGATGATGACAGACAGAAATGGAGAGAGAGTAAAACATTTGCTCCGGCAAAGTGTCATAATTACATCTACAAGAGGGTCGAGAAAGATTTCCTGCTTTCCACATTCTGTATCTGCTCTGTAAGAATCATGGCTGCTATTCCGGGTTCCTTATTATGTTGAAGAAGCATGGGGGCTGATTCACACATGCATGCTTTTCTAGCGAATGTGTGAAAGAGACCAAAACAGCTGGGAGGGGGCTGCCACGTTATGTCAGCTCAAAGAACAATGCTTTTCGGTGCAATATTTTTTCACACATTCAGCTGTGAGTCATCAAATAATGAAACAGAGTGATGATCATGCGTTGGGCAATAAGCCCTAATAGTGCTTTCCCTCTAGTCAGGGTAACAGTAAGTTGCCACACACAGCGCTAAAAACATTATACGGACAAGTCTTACACGTGCTTACTCTGGCATCTTCAATGGGCCTTACTCCTGGTTGAATGTACACAGGATTATAGTCTTAGCCTAGAGTGTGTTATTCGTGAAAGGACAGTAAAAGGTGGTGTATTTTCTAGCCTATGTTGATATTACACTCAAATTAAAGTTGCAGGAAATGCAAAACTGACCCAAGTATCACTTGTGAAAATGACCTAATTCATTACAGTGGTACCTCGGGTTACATACGCTTCAGGTTACAGATGCTTCAGGTTACAGACTCCGCTAACCCATAAAATAGTACCTCGGGTTAAGAACTTTGCTTCAGGATGAGAACAGAAATTGTGTTCCGGTGGTGCGGCAGCAGCAGGAGGCCCCATTAGCTAAAGTGGTGCTTCAGGTTAAGAACAGTTTCAGGTTAAGAACAGACCTCCGGAACAAATTAAATACTTAATCCGAGGTACCACTGTATCTCTATTTAATTCCTTATTGTACCTTCTTCTCCAGCATTCATACTACATATGGAGAATGGCATGGGACTAAACTGCTGCCCACTCCATGACATCAAACCCCCAGCACCACATTTCCTGGTCTTTGTTTGTCAGGTCAGGAACAGGGACATGTGTATATGTACAGTTAGGGAGGGGTGATTAATCCTCACAGGTGCGGGCAGGAATAGACCCATTCTTCCTCCACACACAGAAAGATTACATGAAGAAAGGCAACCCAGTCAGATGAGTGACATATAAATAATAAATTGTTGTTGTTGTTGTTGTTGGGGTCTACAGACAGAAGCCCAGTTCAAACATGACATTTGTGGTGCAATAGGTGTCCATACACTGAACTTCTTGATTCCATGACCCATGGAGAGCCACCTAATTTATTTTCATCAAGAGCACAACGTGCAGAATGCTGTCTGTACTGTATTTTGACAGATACCATGGTAATCAGGCAATGAGTAGAATTCAACGTAAGTGAGCTTTATATGCATGGAATAAGGATGTCCCTCACCCTCTAAACCTGTTCTAGGGTTTCTCCCAAGCTTCCAGAGCAGGGTTGGAGGGGTTACACAGAAAGAAGGAAGAAATTCCTATCACACAAGCAGACTTTGTTCTATTCAACCAGCAACTTGGTTGAATCCCGCCCAACAGGCTGGGAGCTGGATGAAATATACTTATATAGGGCTTAATTTCAGCCAGGTGTCCAGGAGCATTTTCCAGTAGTGGCTATCGCCAGCATATGTGAAGTCGTGGCAATAAAAAAGAGATAGAGAGTTAGTTTTTCTCATCACTGTTTTATCATAGCATGTCCCTACACTTAGTATTTCAGAAGGCAGGGCTCCCTGGCCAGTCAGTGTGACCTATTTCAAGTCAGGGGGGGCATATTCCAGGGCATCTTAAGCACCTCTCACTGTAGAAATAAACTGAGGGGAATGGCAACATAACAGAGATGGATAAACTTCACTTGACTTAATGTTCCAAGAGGGTTATCACTGAGCTGTTTTCCCATACATACATACATAATTTGCCCCAAATTTATTAATTCGTTTTCTTCAAACTAAGCAATGCACAATCCTCTGCTATATAAAAATAATTTACTTTTCCAAAAAGTAGACAAGGAGTGGGGTTCAGTATTCCAAGTCTCACACCTGGCATAATCACCCTGGTTTGGCTATATTTCAGACCTGCTTCTGAACAAATCTAAATGACAAGATGGAAAGTTTGCTGATTTGCAAAAATGTCAGTCACACTGCGGATGACAGGGATTTTTTCCCCCAAGCCATAGACAAGTAGCAAGGTTTTAATCTTGTTTCTAGCAGGGAGGGGACAGATTTCTCTTGAAGGCTAAGAAAGAGTAGATGCAATTATGCCTGACAGTTATATAGCATGAGGGCAGGTACCTAGTTGGAACACAACGGGGGGGGGGGGAGAGAACAAGAATACCAAGTAATGTGTATACACATTTAAGTAGTACATGGCATCAAAAATGATAAAGCTGAATGGACGCTATTTGAAAAGTTGACAATATAAGCAGGTATATTTACTCAGATTAACAGTGGAATCTTATGCCTGCCTGTTCAGAACAGGTGTGAGGAGCCTTTGCTGGACTCCAACTCCCATCAGCCCCAGCAAGCATGGCCAATGGCAACATCTGGAAGACCAAAAGTTCCCAACTCCTAGCTTGGAAGTAAGTCCCACAGAGTTCAGTGCAGCTTGCTCCCAGGGAAATGTGTATATTGGATTGCATCATCAATCATTGTAACTAATAACAGGCAGATGATAAAAAGTTGTTCACTTAAAAAAATATTTGTGAAACCCAACACATAAACATAGTAAAAGGTTTAATATAGTATGTCCTGAACAGTCTGATACATTTATTGTTGTATGCTATACCATGTAATTAAGTAGGTGTTCCCTATAAGCAGTAATTGACTGCATCATAATTTATCTATGGGGTTAAGAATATGGGTGACTGCAAGATTTCCTGCACAGAAATTTCTCCCAGAATTTGTAGGGCTGCAGGCTACCTAGTTTTGTTTCTGAAGTGGCAGTTATGGGTTTGACTTCTCCTAAAAATGATACTTCCAGTTTGCACTAAGTTGCTTTTTTTGCCATCACATTGCTTTAATTTAATTAATTGATTAATTAATTAATTTGTATACTGCCCTATACCCGCAGATTTCAGAGCAGGTCACATTACAAATTATACACTTTGTGCTGTTCTTTAGTTTCCCATTCCCTGATCCATATTTGGAAAGTGAGAAGGATCACTTATTTGCTGCAAGAACATTTCTGTCACCAAATATCTTGCTTTCCCTATGGAAGTGAGGGGAGCAGCATTAATATTAGGACTAAGGTAAGACAGTAAAATAAAAGTCTACTATTAACACAATACAGGCTCCTGTAGAATTACGGATCTGGCGCAAGACACTTAACGTCTGGCTTCGCCTAAACTCAAATCCCACCGGTCTAATATCCCTAGTGCTACAAGACTGTCACAAGAGTGCCTGGTCTAAAATTGTCTATCAAAAATTGCACTCTTGTGGTTTATCCCCACAACAGCTACTCACTGTGGGTTATAGTAAAGCAAACAGTCTAATTTGTCAATGCCTAAACTATATTGAGCGTCAGAACAACTTGGCCACAATAAGGAAATTTTGCCCATGGTATGACTATTTTCCACCTTCCCGTTTCGACTCTCTGGCACCCTATCTGCATAACCTAGCAATTCCAAAATACAGACACGCTTTTACCCTCGCAACATTGAATGTATTGCCCTCGGCTGTATGTGAGGGCCAATTCCAACAGATTCCATACGAAAAACGCTTACGTCCTTGCAGAGATGGCAACACCGAATCAGTGGCGCATGCTCTCCTGGCTTGCATTCTTTACAAAGATCTGAGGAATGACATTATCACACCTCTTTTATTGTCTATTCTGGGCTGCCTAACCACTGCCATAGTGTCTTTTCTCCTGGCAGAGAGGAGCAGACGACAGCAAAGGTTGCAAGGTTTTTAGCTGGGGCAATCAGAATACAGTGGAACCTCGGGTTGCGAATGTGATCTGTGCGGGAGGCACGTTCGCAACCCGCAGCGCTGCATCTGTGCATGCGCATGATGCGATTTGGCGCTTCTGCGCATACACGAAGCACTATTTAGTGTTTCTGCACATGCGCGAGCGCCGAAACCCAGAAGTAACCCATTCCAGTACTTCTGGGTTTTGGCGCGTCCGTAACCTGAAAATGCGTAACCCGAAGCATCTGTAACTCGAGGTACCACTGTAAGGTCCACTATTTGACTGCTAATTCAGGACTCTAAATTGTGTTTTATATAAACAACTTTTTATTTTGTTCTGTGTATACTGCAATGTTATTTTGTTGCTATGGCCATTGGCTGACGCAAATAAAGTTTCATTCATTCATTCATTCATACAGGCACCTAGCCACAGCTCTGAATGGTATTGGGCATGGTAAGGCAACCCATTTTGAAAATTCCCAGTCCTCAGCCCAGTCTTCCAGCATAAAAATCCAATGAGAAGAAAAGAGATTCGTACCAGTGGAGCATTTTAGAAACTGGAGGCTTTTGTGGATTTGAAATATTTAGTGCTACATTTCTTCTCTGAAATGTTAACATAACAGCCTATAAACCTAACTGAAATGAGACAATCACCATAATTCTTTTAAAAGCAAACAAAGTAGCTTTATAAACCTGTCACTGCTGAAGTTTCAATTGCTTATGCCACATTAGGGAGCCACATTACTCAAGGTTGTACAAATGTCTACAGTGCCTGTCAATTCTATAAGACAAACAGCTGCAGAGTTTCTATTACAATGCTGCTGCTCCCCCCCTTCCTCGCCAGATGTAAATTTTTAACACTCTGTTGTCATTTGCAATATGCAAGTCATAAATTCTTGATGCTTGGTAACTTTTGGACATGTTGCACAAAGACGGTGAACATATTCAAAGCAAATATGACATGCTATATAGTACAGCTGGTTCAATCCAGCCACAGTTGTTCCTAACTGTATTGTATTCTGAGGACATTGATCACTGGTGATAATTCAGTGAAGGACAATGACAAATAATAAACGGGTTGGATCCTAACTTCACTGCTACGAACATAAAAGAGTTCCGTCATGGAACAGGACTTTCCCACCTCATCCTTCTGCAGTCCCCTGCACCCACACCCAATCAAAGCAAAGGGCCATAGCTCAATGACAGACCACCTGCTTTGCATGCAGAAGGTTCCTGGTTCAATGCCTGGCATCGCCAAGTTGAGGTGGAAAAGAATCCTGCCCAAAACCTTTGGGAATCACTCCCAGTCAGTATAGAAAATATTGAACTGGATGGATGGTTGGTCTGATTCAGTGTAAGGGAGCTCCCTATGTTCCTGGAGATTGGGAAACCTTTGGGACTGTGTGGAATATGCAAGGCTTCTGGATGTAGAGGGGAGCTGGCAGAAATCACCACCCCTTTGTGCTAAAAGAAGAGCAACCTAAGACCAAATGGATTTATTCAAGATTCTTTAAGATTTTATCTACCCTACCTCTTGCCAAAAAAACTACAGGGAGCCCTCGATTTGCACAGGGGTTGTGTTCCAGATCATCATAGGAGCCAACTCCAAGGGGCCATGGGGGCTTCAGCCCCCACAATAAAATATTTGAGGGAGCTGGGCCCCCGCAAATTTTGTGGGCATTCCCATTCAAATGGTGTGTGTGCACTGCGTTATGTGATCAATTATGGAGGGCGGGGCTTACCTGGGCCCCCACAATATTTTATTCAAGTTGGCACCCCTGTGGGTCATCGTGTGCATCAATGGAGTGCGCATAAGCCCACTCTGTTACTCTCCTGACACGCCCTCTTCCAGGTCTGAAAATGCCCTGCACATTCTTTGAATGCACAAACAAAAAATGGGTTGCCTGTATTTCATTGCACAAATTTCATCAGATCCCAATCCTGTGATGTGATCATTGAAAGGCAGTAGTTCACAGAATGCAGGAACCCTTTACCAGAGTAATGGAAATTATGCACCATGTGAAAGTAGCAGTAAGCACCAGTAGTTCTGCCCTGTTGCCAGTTTCTCATATAGTGGGCATACGTCAAAGCCCCATGCAAGCAAGGCTACTCATTCTCTTCTCTAAAGGCCAATATTTGGTGGACGAATGTTTCCTCATCATCCTGGGGAAAAGTGACACTGCACAGGGTTCTGTCCTGGGCATGTTGTTGGTCAACATCTTTATAAATGACTTGGATGAAAGAATTGAGGGGATGGTCATCAAATTTGCAGGTGGCATCAAACTGGAAGGGAAAGCTAATGCCACAGAAGACAGAATCAGGATTCAAAATTATCTTAATAGATTAGAGAACTGACCCCAATATGAATTTCAAAAGAGAGAAATGTAAGGTTCTAGAATTAGGCAGGACAACCAGCTGCCCAAAAATAAGGTGGGGGACACCTGCCTTGCCAGTAGTAAATGTGAAGAGGATCTAGAGGTCTTAGTGACCACAGGTTTAACATGAGTCAACAGTGTGATGTAGCAGCAGCAGAAGAAAGCTAATGCTATTCTAGGCTGCATCAACAGAAGTCTAGTGCCCTGATTGAGGGAAGCTATAGCACCTCTCTATTCTGCCTTGCTCAGACCACACCTGGAATACTGTGTCCAGTTCTGGACACCACAGTTTAAGAAGGATATTGACAAACTGAAACATATGTAGAGCAGAGTGACCAAGATGATCAAGGGTCTGGAAACCAAGCCTTATGAGTGAGTTGGGGATGCTTAGCTTTGCTAAGAGAAGACTAAGAGGAGATATGGTAGCCATTTTCAAATACCTATAGGGCTGTCATGTGGAAGATGTTTTCTCCCGTTCCGGAAGGTAGGGCATGAACCAGTGGATTCAAGAAAGGAGATTCTGACTAAAGAACTTTCTGAGGCTAAGCTGTTTCACAGAGGAACGGACTCCAACAGAAGGTGGTGGACTCCCCTTCCATGGAGGTTTTTAAGCAGAGATTGGGTGGCCATCTGTCATGGATGCTTTAGCTGAGATTCCTACATTGCAGGGAACTGGACCAGATGACCCTGGATGTCCCTTCCAACTCTGTAATCCTATGATTCTATTAATGGGGCTTCTCATTTCATCAAACAGTACAGGGAAGGCTATTTGCATATAGAGCCCTATTCATATTTCAGAGGTGCTAGGCTTCATTAGAACTGTAAGAGTTCTATTGAACTCTATTGAACCCACAATTTTCAATTTCTGGTAGTAAACCATTAAAACGTAACAGTTTAGGTAGTTTGCATATATTGATTACCCAGGAAAGGTTGGTTTTGTGATCTGATCATTTTTATTCATTGCATGTTCTTTTCTTTTTTTTAATCTGACAGTTTTTATTCAATAATTTCTCCATGTTTTGCTGTATTTAGTCTTAATGTTACAGGATTAAAAAAAAGTCTCAGTTGGATGTTTCTCTACCCGAGGAACCGATGTGTGAGATGGACCCTTGAACTGCTGCAGTTCTAGATTTCTGTTTCATTTCTCAGTGTACATCAGTAGCTGCGTAAAGAGAAATATTTTTAATAAACATTCCATTCCCAGCAGCAACAAGAAAAACGCAAGAAAACATAGCAGGCAAAAAAACAATAAAATTATATCACTGAATATGTTGAAAACGTGTTCAGGCTCTGAGATCTTGGTTTCCAAAAATTGTTATCAGGTAATTATTTGTCAGGTCACAAACGCATTAGGAAAGAGGGTTATATTTAATGCAAATATATGCAGTGTAAAAAGAAGGCTCTGTGGTGGTTTATTCTTTGTGTTCTCTCTCTCTGTATGGTATTTTTCTGTTTATTTGAATATCACTTTCTTGCATCTATGGAGGCATGAGTGCTTAATGTGTAAAAGGCTCATTTTAAAATCTACACTTTTTAATTGGGAGAAACTTTTCCAAAGTTTTGGCATTGGGAGGACCATGTTGAAGAGAAGATGGAGAGGTTGAGAAATTAAGTCAATACCATTATTGATCAATTGTTTAAAATTAATTTCTTGGCCTATAAGTCTGTACAATAATTTGCTGAGAGCACTAATTAGATGAAAGAGATGGCTAATTAGAACAAAAGCTAGTGCTTGCCTTCCTAATGCACCAAGGGCATCAGTCTAGTCATGATCTCTAAAAAATATTGTGCACAAGGTAACTGGGTTAATAGAAATATTAAGGACTCTAGCTTTGCACAAATATTTCCAATGACTCGATCACTAGAACTTCCTCACCAAAACTTTTAACTTATCTCCCTCCGTGGAGGTTTTTAAGCAGAGGTTGGATGGCCATCTGTCATGGGTGCTTTAGTTGAGATTCCTGCATTTCATGAGGTTGGACTAGATGACCCTCAGGGTCCCTTCCAACTCTACAATTCTATTATTCTATTATTCCATCTCATATGAAGCTGAGATATTTCACTGGGGGAAGGCTTCTTCACATGGTGCTGATCTAGTATTTCAGCCAGCAATTAAGAAGGGGCACATACAAAGAAATCCTTTCAACAAAGTTCTTAAGCAATTCTCAGGTGGGTGCCTGTCAATTTTTCCCTCTTGCCTCACACTGACATTAGGAGGTGGCTAATGTATGCTTCCTTTTAGATTTTCCTTTTTGTGTTTTCCAGTCTTCCCACACATTCTGGAATGAAGGAAAATACCTCCCTATAAACAATGTAAAACAATCTAGAATCACAACTAGAGTTGTTGCTAAAGATATTTATCACAAGTGTCAAATTCCAGAGTAAAAAGGTGCATCTTCAGCATACAAGGGAAGCTGTACAGACACATCTCTTTGTGTGGAAGGTATTCCACAACTTAGGGAAATGCCTATTAAGTATTCTTGTTTAATTGACATTGAAATGGAAAATAACTATGTTTCTGAATGTGTATTGCTGAAGGTTTAACATGGAATATTCCATTGGGCTATATTAAAGCAAAGTAGAGCTTTCTGAGCATCTAAATGGGTTGATAATTAACTTAGGATGTTCTCTGCTAGCTTTCACATGGTGTTCAACTTTAAATCAGATGTGAGAATTACATTCCAAAACCAAGGCACACTTTCCCATGTAAAGTAATGCAAACGAATTAATCTGTTCCAGACTTTTAAAAACAACCCCTAAAACAGCAATTTAACATGAATTTTACTATCTAACGAGACCATTGATCCATAAAATGTACTGTACTATAAAAAAAAATAAGACAGTATTGTAGATGATAAAAATAAAATTTTAATTATTTTCTTCCCTGCACTGATGATAGTCATTGTTTGGATGGGGGGCTTTTATTCATTTCCTCAGTCACACAATCAATCAATCAGTAGCTGAACTGGGTTCCACACAGTCACAAAAACAAATTAACCAAAAAAGCCTCAAAAAAAAAAAAAAAAACCACAACGCAAAATAAATTCCGGAATTCCATTTGACTTCCAAAATGTTCGAAAACCAAGGCGCAGCTTCTGATTGGTGCAGGCACCCCGGAAACAATAGCCGACAACTGCATCAAATGTTTGGCTTCAAAAAATCATTGAAAAACAGGAACACTTACTTCTGGGTTTTCGGAGTTTGAGAACCAAGGCATTTGAGAACCAAGGTACCACTCTACTCAATTGCAAATCGCCATCTTGGGGATTTGGTCTCTGAGTCAAGGGAGTAGTAGGGCGGGCTGGGGGGCACCACTCCAGGCACATGTTTTGGAGAGGGCATGACCAGGCACCCCCCATGTCAGACTCCCTCTTTGGAGTTTGGTTCCGGTGCAAGGAGGAGTTGCCATGGCAGCTTTCTTGCGTCCGGCCACAACAGCTCCACTCCCAGATCAAGTCTGACCTGGGAGTGGAGTGCAGGAGAGTCAGTGGCAGTGTTGCCATCCTCTGCTGGACTTCATGCATGAAGGAGCTGCTGAGACAGTTTCCTTGTGCCCAGCCACACCTGGGAGCAGAGGAGAGTCGGAGGCAGCTTTGGGAAAGATGGCGAGTCCCAAGAACTTTGATGCAGCTTTGATGTGTCTCAGACCAGCTAAGATCCTGCCAGGGTGACACCCTTGCAGTTGCTCTGGAAGAAAAGTCATTGGATATTGTTGCCAAGGGCAGATGTGCCAACTAATTTGGGGATTAGATTAGATTAGATACACTCTGCAATTGTAACTGAAATATACTTGGTCGAGTGTGAATTTCATGCTTTTTATTCAGCTCATAGTAGCAATGAATGAAACTTTCCCCAAAACATCTAGCTATATATACATTATTTACACAATGGGCCCCACGTGATTGGCTAATTCCGGGCTGCTCCTGTAGGCCAATCAGGTTGAGGATTCACCTCCTCCAGAAGCATAATTGGCTGCTCCTGCAGGCCAATCAGGTCACTGATTCACTTCCACCTGGAGCTGGATTGGGTGGCTCCTGCGGACGAATCAGACTGTACATTCTGGATCCTATTGTTCTAGGATTCAGTTCAGTACATAACAGTAACTCTTCCTTTGTTCAAAATATAGGACTGGGTTTTAAAATGGATGTTAATGGAAAACTGGAAAGGTTTTGCTTATTGATAACAATTGCGCTGCTTAGGGAAGAACCGTTGCAATCTAAAATTTAGCATGTGGTATTGTGGTTAAGCTGTTGATGCCACCTGACACAAACATATAGAGGTCAGATGTGAGGCATCTCAAAATATATCTAGGAGATGATGAAGCACTGAAGTCAGCAAGCTAATGTCATGGCATTGTGACCTTTCAAATTGCTAGTTATCTTGATATTTCAAATGCAGCTGTGGGTTATTTCCAAAACTGAGAAAGATTATTTTGGCAGTGATTGTTGTTTTAGCACACTGAATTACCAGTGCAAATGGATACATGTCACATTCAGTGCCTTTTAGATTTGGACAAGGGAGGGAGACCTGAGAGTTTAAAAAATGAAGCTGTTAGCCAGTGATTAATTAATAGCTTTGCCCAATTTCACAAGAATATTCATTTTATTATAACACTAGTTGAAAATCTCATTCATATTTGATACTTCGGTTTCCTAATTGCTATTTGGTAACTATTTGCCAACTGCTGACATAACCACTGAAGCATTATTTTGTCATCAATTAGCTTTTGGTTATTAAGTTTACTTTCTCATTTTTAATTTCATAACCCCTCTTGATTCATTGAAGATGCTTTCATTTGGAAGAGTTTTATTTGCCATATCAATCAATTTCTTTAGCTTTGCAACTGCTCATCTTGCAAGGATTTGTCCTATAATTAATTCTCATTGGATTGTCTGATCCGTTGGAATACTTGGCTCTGCTTTTAAAGTTATATATTTTATAAGTGGATAGCTCAGTTGGTTAGAGCATGGTGCTGAGAATGCCAAGGTTGCAGATTCAATCCCTGTACAGTGGTACCTTGGTTTGCAACCGTTCTGGATTACAACCACATCAGACCCGGAAGTGTGTCCTCCCCCTTTTTTTGAATTACAACCCATTTCTTTTTTTATTACAACCAATTTTGGAGGGGAGGCTCCATTGGCGAAAGCACGCCTTGGGTTACAACCTGTTTTGGTTTACAACCGGACCTCCGGAACGGATTATGGTTGCAAACCAAGGTAGTGTATGGGACAGCTACATATTCCAGCAGGGGGTTGGACTTGACTCCCTTCCAATTCCACAATTCTATGATTCTGTAACTGAGGTTGGTGTGGTTTGTGATGGGGTGGGGTTCAGGTGTCGTACAGCTAGTGCAAAGCCATCTTGGGATACAAGGCTAGAGGTGAGATGCTTCTATCTACAGTGCAATGGTATTAAGTGAGAGGTAAAATGATGACGGCACAGAAACCAAAGAGACATTGAAACTTTGAAGAAAGCTTCCTTAGGTTTTTGAGTTAATATCTAACAGAATTTGGACCTTGTGTTGCTTCTTGGTCATTCTTGAATCAACATCATCTTGAATATTAGCACAGAATAGAAAAACACACCCAAACACACCAGTGTGGTTCTAGATCAGGCATAGGAAAACTCTGGCCCTCCAGATGTTCAGGACTACAATTCCCATCATCCCTTATCACTGGTCCTGTTAGGTAGGGATGATGGGAATTGTAGTCCCAAACTTCCGGAGGGCCGGAGTTTGCCTATGCCTGATCTAAATTCTCTGAGCAGAAATGTGTAGCCTGGTTATAGTCAGAGTGCATATTTCAGAAATAATCAGAAAACAGTTACAGATAAAAGAATAGAGACAGGAAACCTCTGGTCCTCCACCTGCAACTCACATCAGCCCTAACCAGCACAGCTTATCGTTAAGGATGATGGGAATTTGAGAACAGAGCATTCTTAACTAAAGGCAGCAACAGCTGCAACCCTATTCACACTTAAAAGAGAGTAAGCCCATTGAGCACAGTGGGATTTATTTCTGAGTAAACAAACATGGGATTTTCTTCGCAATTCACCCTTCACAAAATAGCATTTGACTTCCCGATCAAAGCAATGCCAGTTTAAGAATATATTCTACTCAAAACACAGTTAACTCCCCTGCCAATGTGTGTGTTTATTTTTAAATCTCTGCAGTGTTTAACAGTGAACCATAGCATTGCTCTGTTTAGTATCCCTGGTTTAAATGATGGATCAGTAAGAGAGGGTACTTAAATTTTGCTCTCACATATACTGATAGTTCAGTTATTAACTTAAAGAGGAATTCATCTAAATATGCTATTTTCCTGTATAACAGAGAGGGATGCAATTTGCATCTGGTCTTTATCATAATATTGCATTCAAGACAAAAGGCAAATTGTTGCTCCCTTTGCTCATGTCTTATTGTGAAACGGAACTTATAAACCAGCATGGGCTATATAAACAGTCAATAGCATCTCTCCGTTTACTAAGTTATCGGCAAAGTTTAAAGCAAGCAGTTCCTCATTTATTGTAAGAGGCTTAACCACTCGTGGAGCTTAAACTTCCCTCCCGCTCAGTATCAAAAGCTACTGCACTAATCTCTAGCACCAGCGCCACAGAGAATTCACTAATCCTGACCCTCCAACTGAGCTAATATGCTGCAGCACTTTTCCGTCTCTTGTTATTGAGAATTCTTTAACATGCTCCTTGATTAAAGTGTGTATTCTGTTTTCTGCAGTCTTAGAGGAAGGCTCTACCTGTTTCCTGATATGCCAAGAACCACAGAGAAGGTGGGGCAATGCTGGACATTTCAACCAATCAGTGCTAAGAATCACTTTACTGATGCTCTTGTGCCAAACACTCCACAAGTATAATCAAGAGTGACCTGGCCTCACTGTAGTCCCTGTGACTTTTATGAGACTTCTCATAGACACTGACTAGTCTATATTATGTAGCTAATAGCAAATCCAGTCCAGTGTATAGATACACTTTAGAATATTGATGATTCGCGATGCTACAGGGACACTTACCCTTTGTTCCTTCTGGGCTGCTTCTCTGTTTCAGTGTCCTCCTGTGGACATTTTAGGAAGCCTGGCCAGTTGGGAATGCAGCAGAGAACCATATAATTTTTTTTTAAAAAAATGTTAACAAGGAAGAACACTCACCTTGACCGCCCTGCGGTGTTATTAAGAAAGGTGCTTCATAACAAGGTAGTTGAAATTCAGAAATCCCCACACATACAGCTTCCTCAGTATTTTAGGATGGTTTTTAATCACCTCTTCCTCCCACAGACGGCCAAAGAAAACCTGGCTGAAACTGACACATCCTTAATATTTTTAGATCTGGTTGTACTAGTATAAAAATAAAATACTGAAAATAAAATATTCTTAGGGATAGTTTAGTTGGTAAAGCATGAGACTTAATTTCAGGGTTGTGGGTTCAAGCCCCACATTGGGCAAAAGATTCCTGCATTGCAGTGGGGTTGGACGAGTTGACCCTCATAGTCCCTTTCAATTCTACGATTCTATGATCTACTATGATCTCCCCCCTAAATAAATAACTAAAATCTTATTTCTTGGCCATTTAGAGCTGTGACACATTTCTTCTTTTTAATTTGCCCAATTCTACAAGGGAATTCTTGAGAATAGTGTCAGCTCATCACCCGTCTGGATTTCTAGAATTCAGCCCCTCTCCCCAGGATCACAGTTCTGGTAATGAACACTGATTATTGGGGGCTTCTGACAGAAGCCTTCACGTCAATTAAACAGTAACACAAGCAGAGAGATTCCTCCTTCACAGTAGCTGCTCCCAACGTGTCTCCCTACCTCACGGGAAAGTAATGAAGATTAATGGATGTTTGTGAAAGTTGCTGTCTTTTTTTAAAGCATTATTATCCCCGTGTTGAAAAAGTTTTGGAGGAAAAAGAGGACGCAAACAAATACAACCATGGGGAAAAGTAAAGCAAGTAAGCCAGTTGTAAAGTTATCCCATGCTCCCTTCCAGAAATTTGTAAAGGAAGGGCAAAAGGATGGAAAAAAGCACACTGAGGTCATTACATCTTGGAGAATAATGGGAATAACAGAATAGAATTCTCACTGCTCTAGGCAAAAGGGGAAGGGCTATAGTGTTTGGTATTCAGAAGGTCCCAGGCAATACCAAGTAGGGCTGGGGGAGAATCCTGGCAGTTTGTGATGGTAAAGGTAAAAGGTAAAGGACCTTTGAGCAGTTATTATTATTATTTTTTTATAAAATATTTATTAATTTTCCAACAATTTAAACACAACACTACAAAAAAAAGCATAAAAAAGAAGACAATGCAATACAATACAAAAACACCACAAAACACTAACACATAAAACTAATAAAACAAAAACAAAACCATTTCATTATCTTATCTTTTGTTCACTTGTTTCCACGACCTCCTCACACCTCCCTTTTTGTATTCCACTTTTGTTAATTGTTTCAGCAATTCCTTTCCATCTTCCTCTGTTTTCTATCCTATAATTATCTTAACACATTCTAACCTTATTTTCCCTTTAAATATATGGCTTTAGTAGAAATGTTATAAGGAATTAAGTATAAATAGATTAATAATCTATTTATACTTAATCCCTTATAACATTTCTACTAAAGCATATAACTTCATTCCAACATTTTTCTAACATTCATTAATTTTACAGTATTTCTGTAAATAATCTTTAAACCTTTTCCAGTCTTCTTCCACCGATTCTTCTCCCTGGTCTCGGATTCTGCCAGTCATTTCCGCCATTTCCATATAGTCCATCAACTTCATCTGCCATTCTTCCCGGGTGGGTAAATCTTGTGTCTTCCAATACTTCACGATGAGTATTCTTGCTGCTGTTGTTGCATACATAAAAAAGTTCTATCCTTCTTTGGCACCAATTGGCTGACTATGCCCAGGAGAAAGGCCTCTGGTTTCTTCAGGAAGGTATATTTAAATACCTTTTTCATTTCATTATAAATCATCTCCCAGAATGTCTTAATCCTTGGGCATGTCCACCACAGGTGAAAGAATGTACCTTCAGTTTCATTACATTTCCAACATTTATTGTCAGGTAAATTATAAATTTCTGCAAGCTTGACTGGTGTCATGTACCACCTATAAATCATTTTCATTAAGTTCTCTCTTAGAGCATTACATGCCGTAAATTTCATACCTGTGGTCCATAACTGTTCCCAGTCAGCCATCATAATGTTATGTCCAACGTCTTGTGCCCATTTAATCATAGCAGATTTCACCATTTCATCCTGAGTGTTCCATTTCAACAGCAAGTTATACATTCTTGACAAATTCTTAATTTTGGGATCTAACAATTCTGTTTCCAATTTTGATTTTTCCACCTGGAAACCAGCTTTTTTATCCAGGTTATATGCCTCCATTATTTGATAGTAATGGAGCCAATCTCGCACTCTGTTTTTCAATTTTTCAAAGCTCTGCAGTTTTATTCTGTCTCCATCTTGTTCTAAAATTTCCCAATATTTTGGCCATTTGGCCTCCATATTGAGTTTTTTCTGAGCCTTCGCTTCCGTTGGTGACAACCATCTTGGAGTTTTATTTTCTAGCAAATCCTTATATCTTATACAAACATTAAACAGTGCTTTTCTAACAATATGGTTTTTAAACGCTTTATGTGCTTTTACCTTATCATACCACAAATATGCATGTCAGCCAAATACATTGTTGAAACCTTCTAAATCCAGCACATCAGTGTTTTCAACTGACCTTTGGGCAGTTAAATCCAGTCAAAGACTCCTCTGGGGTTGTGGCGCTCATCTTGTTTCAGGCCAAGGGAGCCAGTGTTTGTCCACAGTTTTCCAGGTCATGTGGCCAGCATGACTAAACTGCTTCTGGCACAACGGAACACCGTGACAGAAACCAGAGCACACAGAAATGCAGTTTACCTTCCCACCACAGCGGTACCTATTTATCTACTTGCACTGGTGTGCTTTCAAACTGCTAGGTTGGCAAGAGCTGGGACCAAGCAACAGGAGCTCACCCCATCATGGGGATTCGAACTGCCAACCTTCCAATCAGCAAGCCCAAGAGGCTCAGTGGTTTAGACCACAGCACCACCTGCGCTATACTAACTAGATGGACCAACAGTCTGACTTGGTTTCCTACATTCCTTTCTTTAAGAGGCATTAATAAAACCCGAAATGTTTTCCAAACTGGTGTTCTAATTTTTCCCTGGTGGGTAGATCAAAGTAATCAAAAATGCCTTGTGAGTATCCAGCATTTGAAAAGTATATGTTCTATCTAGTTAAACAGTAACATCCTCCCAGCTCCTTTTACATTCACTTTTCCCTGCTATGACAACTTTCCTCTTCTCCCCTTCCTTTCTATTCTCAGTTTGTTGTTTGGTGGTGGTGGTGGTGAGAAAACAAATGTTAACTTTTCGCCTCACTTTCTAATTTCTTCAACCCCTCCTCTGGCCCTTCCACTCAGAGAAGGGAAAACCTCCTTCTATGCCCTCCCAACCCCTGACCTTCTCTAACTGCTTGGCCACTTTTTATTAGTATGCGGGAAGTTGTTTGTGCTAGCATTAGTCCAACCAACTGGCTATGGCATGGCTAGGGGGCAATGGACAGGCAAGTGAGGAGGCCCTGGGGTATGTGTGGTAGTGATGTTGAGCTAGAAAAACCGCTGTAGGTCTTTCACGACATTTTGGGAATGGAAAAGGAGTATGAAAGGAAAAGCAACTTGTTTGTGCATTGGGTGTAGGAAGGCTCAGTGTAATAATTAAGCAGCTTCTAATGTATTGTTCTAATAAATTAAATTCTTAAGCAGAGAGCTGGAACCTTCTGACCTGACTGCTAGTTAATGGGAAAGGCAGACAGAATATTACTCCTGCTCTCTGGACACTGATCTCAGGTCCACCTCTCCTGGGTACTTCTGCCTTATAAAGGCATAATTTGCTCCTCTGGGAGAGTGACATTGATGTTCATTTTCAGTCTCTCTCAATCATGATTGTTAAGTTTTGTTTTACAAAGGTTTCGTGGAATGCTACTGGCTGGTTAATTAACCCTCTAGGGACTGCAGATGTATATTGTCTTCCTAAGCACACCGTAAAATGCTAGCATTCCAATTAATAGTTTGTAAATGATGTTTTAAAGTTTAGGCAAGGTGACGGGGTCTCCATGCAACAGCCTAGTATTATAGGGCCAGGAGCTGATCTCCCTATGGCTTTCATTATGCTAACCAGCTGTTTCTATATGCATATTTTTCTTCAACAGAAATCAAAATATTGTTTCCAAGACTCACCAGGAAGAATGATAGTGACAATTTTGACCTTGCATTCCACTGAGAAGAAATAAATGAATGACCCCACATTCAAAACTCAGCGACTGATTTCTACATCAGGACATTTCTCTCCACACTAAAACCTGAGCTTTTGGTGGATGAGGTTTGCCTGGAGGAAAATCCACAGTAAAATAAATAAAAGGGGAGTTTTGCACTAAAAGAAAAGCATTTCTGGACCTTATCAAAGTCGCACACACTTTTGTGCAAAGCAAGTTGGACCTGGTGCTAAATTCTATAAACTTCAGCCAATTCAGCTTCTCATTTGGTTGGACACAAAATAGTATTCCTTGAGGCTGTTACAGTAATAGGGATGCCCAACATTAAAAAATGTGAAAGGGAGCCATTTTAAAACCTTCCAACTAAGCTGGACAGTATTTCATGTCCCTTTCAACTTTTTAAGCTAGCAACAACATATTGGGTTGAATCCAACTAAATTGTTGAATGACCTGCTTGTGCAATGCAACTTTCTCTCCTCTCTTCCTACTATGTGCCCCCAACATCCCCACCCCACCCCCCAAAAAATTTGCCTTAGGTTTCCCCCAACCCTTAACAGCAGGTTTGGGAAAGGGTGTAGGGGCACATGCAAGCAATTACTTAGTTGGATAGAGCCCACACTGAATGTTCTCATCTGAAATTCTGATGCAGTAACCAAATATGGCATAATGTTTGAAGACTGGCCTGTTGAACAAACAGAGAAATCATACAGAAATTCAGTGTTTCCACTTCATGCTCAGTCTGACAACAGATTTAGGCTCTCTTACATAGTCTGATTAAGGAGCTATACACTGGCTTAGTATTGTTATCACTGTACAGGAATGAGGAAAATGAAATGCATTCCTCTAGACTGGCATACATTCCAAACTTATTACAAAAAAATAATAATGTTAATACAGTACTTTCATTTTGCAAAAGGCTTCACAATTTATTTTGATATTAAAAATGCAAGACCACAAGTCAAAATTCAGAAAGTGCATTATTTTAATAGAGCCAAAAAGAGAACGAGTTTTAGAAACCTAAAAAATAAAGGCCACAGAAAAACTATCCATTGACATACATGACAATTTATTTTAAAAGGTAAAGGACCCTGACACTTAAGTCCAGTCATGAACGACTCTGGGGTTTCGGCACTCATCTCGCTTTACTGGCCGAGGGAGCCGACGTTTGTCTGCAGACAGTTTTTCTGGGTCATGTGGCCAGTATGACTAAGCCACTTCTGGAGAAACCAGAGCAACGTTCCCACCGGAGTGGTACCTATTTATCTACTTGCATTTTGAAGCGCTTTTGAACTGCTAGGTTGGCAGGAGGTGGAACCGAGCAATTTACTTAACAGCAAACCCCAGATTCATTTTAGAAGTCAGGTTGGCCCACAGCTTTTGAGCCAACATATTTGAGTGGCAGACCTCCCTCCAATCTTAATGAAGCAGAAATGGCATTTGGGATTTAAGGTTCAACTTATCCCTATCTGAAACCAACCTTCTCTTTCATGATAGTATACATGAAAGAGCATCTCCACCCCGATCATTCAGCCCGGACACTGAGGTCCAGCTTTGACGGCCTTCTGGTGGTGCCCTCCCTGCAAGAAGTGAGGTTATGGGGAACCAGGCAGAGGGCCTTCATGGTAGTGGTGCCTCCCTGTAGAACGCGTTCCCATCAGATGTCAAGGAAAGAAACAACTATTTGGCTTTAGAATGCAAAACATCAAAGTTGGAGGCTATTTCCTCTGGTGCAATTGATAGTGCAGCCTCACTATTGGGGGGCAAAATTGGTGGTAGCAGTTATTTTAAACACATTTATATCACCTTTCCTGGATACTCAATATGGCATTATAGCCTCAAAAGGGTTTTTCCTCTGACCTAGTAGGAGTTCTGAAAGAAATCCAAGGAAACAATTTGATGACTATTCCCCTGAATACTGAAGAACAAACTCAATACTTTTCTCCAGCTTCAGTTACAGGATCTTACTAACTTAAAGGGACAACCCAGTGATGTGTGCAGAGCAATGTATTCTGAGGGCATCACACATTTTAATAACCCACCAGAGCCAATATATCCGGAGACATTTATGACCTCCACCAGGATGCTATACACCACACACTGTTAACTTAAAGCCAAATGCAGAATGAACGTCACACAGCATTTCCTCACAGAAAGGAAACAGCAGTAGTAACTAGGTTTCATTTTTAGCTTCAAGAAATAAAAAAGCATTTGCTCTCGCAGAGACAAAGGTGGCACTGGGTAAATGGTTCTTCACAATCACTTTTATTCCACAAATATAGCTATTTTTCTCTGATTTTTCTAGATCCCAAATATTATACTGCATTCTTTTTTAAAAAATGTGCAGGGGCAAGGCAATAGCATTACATACCACGAGAAACAGAATATAAAAATGGCAGATAAACTCGATTGTATTTCAGCACCTGCAGAAGATTTTTGTTTTTTGTTTTTATTACTGGGGGACAATATAAAAGCAGGCAGGAGTCAAATAGGCATGGGATGTTAGGGGTTCTACAGCAGTGGGTAATTAGATGTTTCCCCTCATGCAAACTGTGAATCTCCTACAATTAAACAGGAGAATAGGGCATGCACATTAATATGCAGTTATGGCTTAAGATGGCATGCACCTGTTTTGTCAATTGCATACTTGTTATAATAATAAAATATAACATTACTTACTTACTTACTCACTCACTCACTCACTCACACCCTGCCCATCTGGCCAGGCCTCCCCAGACGCTCTGGGCGGCTTTCCAACAGAAAAACACAATAAGACATCAAACATTCTAGTAGATCCTGTTCAGACCCTTCCCACAAGCTGTATACTTTTAGGGATGAGAGAGGAATCTAGTTTGGTTTACATTTTAGTACAAACCTACTCAATTTTAAAAGAATATAATTTTGTATTGTTTGCTGCCATGAACGCCTTTGGGTGGAATAAAACTTTTGTCATTGATACCAACAATTATAAGGCAAATTCACATTTCCTGGCATAATATGTGAAACACACTGTCCTTCAAAATTTACACTTCTCTAAGCTTTGTGATGTAGTTCTCCAACCCAAGAATGTGTACAAAAATGCATATATTATGCACGTTTTAGTGAAAATGATGTACAAAAATGCTTTAATTCCAGTATAGTTTAATTACTTTATAAGTTTATGGAATTCTTTGTTTTATGCATGTTGGTTTCAATTTTTGTAAGCCATCTTGAGTCCAGGTTCTGGGGAAAAGGCAGGGTATAAATAAACAAACTATTATTATATTGTGAATTTTTCTTGGTGTAAGTAGGAGAAATGCACACTAAAACGCTGATGAATTTTCATGAGAAATGGTGCGGAAATGTTGAGAACTGAACTTCAGGTTGAAAAAGAAAAAGAGACAAACTGAGGAAAATGGAAACTGACATTTTTGTTTCACCCAAGTCAGAATGTAGAACTAATGAAAGTTAAGGCAATAAAATTCAGGACACACATGGGATTTCTCTCTCTCTCCATCTGCTGGTGAGATGGACCTTATTTTGCAGCTTAAAAAAAATAATTCCAAAAAATGTAACTAAGGAAGAGTGAAACCATTTGCCTCCATCCCCAAATTTTTTGGCAGAGAATGGAATCAAGCACAGCACTTGCCATGCTGGAAGCCTCTGGGTATTTGCAGAGCAGGCCAAAGCCTACCACCTACTGGAAGGGTGGAGACACAAAGAAGAAAAATAAAGATAAATGAGACCTGTGCACAAACGTGTTTAAGAACACAGTGCTTTTCGCTTTTACGCCTCTGTTGTCTTGTTCAGCATTCTGTCCCTCTCAGATTACCAGTTCACAGCTGAAAAGTTTCATTTCTGCCATTTCTCAAATAAGGGGGGGGGGGTGCTTTATAGAGTACATCGTGATCTTCTGAGCTCTTAAAGTGCTAATGGAACCAAGAATATAAATAGCTGCATTCAGCTTGACCAAGGGATTCCTAACAGCCATTATCATTTTACACCATATACAATAAAGAAAAAGGAGAGAGTATAAGATGGCATGCAGACATTATAGGGAATGAATACGTTAAATGCAAATGAGATATGACGTAGGGAGTACAAGAGAAGTGTCACACAAGTGAAACCCATACCAACACATTTCCTTTCTACATCCACCTTGCTTTATGTTAGTTTTAAAGCCCTAAGTGACTTAGGTCCCAAATATTTGCGTGTTCAGACCCAGAGACCTCCCCACTAAATAAACACACATTTGACTCAAAGCTGGCATTTCCCTCAGATTCTTCACATTAGGATAAATGTAAACTTAGATTCAATTTCTACTATCTGAAGTAAAACGGATACCTGCAATTATGTAATTATTCTTTTTTAAAAATGACTTCGGAGACATAGCTATGGATTTTCTGTTGAAATCTATTTGACATACATGTATCATCCTGAAGTATAAAGGGTAATTAAGTTTCTATTGTTGTCATATTAGCTATTTTAGCTGAAATGTTCATTTTGTAGCATACATTTAACGTTGTCATTTCTATACAGGTCTCTGTAATCAAGCCTGAAGACAACCTTATACTGACAGTGTGAATCAGAGTTTACTATTCTTTTGATTACATGATTTCAACCCTCATGCCATTCTCCTGGCAGAAGCACAGCTCATTTCAAGGGAAGCTTGTGTTGTTAAAGCTCTTTCAGGATTAGATCACGAAGCTTCAGGTCACCTGAACTAGGCCTAAATCTTTCAAACTATGTGTTCCACATAGAAAATGTATTTATATTCCACAAGTTGCTGCAGTTTTACTGATGGGAAAGAACAAAGTTAATATTCTTCAGGATTGGACAATTCTAATTGAAGGTAAAAGGTTTCTTTAGTGGTGGTTTCCTGTAACATAGCATTTCACTAGACAGTCAGTTTCTAAATTCATAGCAATTTTCTTTCATAGAAAGTGATTGCAGGCATATTCAGCTGGCTTGTTCCACTATCCTCCACTGTATATCTGTGATTTACAGTTCAAATTGCAGTCGATATTCATAGTTCTATTAGCTTTGCGGTTAGTAGATTTTGAGTACAAAAATGGAGCAAGGTTCTTGTTTCAAATACATTTCAAAGTTAAATTCCAGTAAATATATTTTAAAACTCACCTTGCAAATTAAAGGCGAATTGGTTCAGCTTGGTACAATTTATTAAGCCAAGGGCTACTTACATGATGAATTGAATATTTTGCCATCACAAATTAAGCCTCAGTCTTCTAACAGCTCTACCCCTGCCTAGATTTAAAAAGTCTGTGGGCATGCCACCAACATGCTTTGCACTATTCCACAAATCTCCAATAAGAGTAATTTTGAAAGACTGTTGTAAGGATAGTTGTGGTTGTTTGTCATAGTTGCCATGCAATATTCACACTCTGAATGCTTTGCACTAATGAGGGACAACCTCTACTCAGTTTCATTCATAACTGGGTCATAGAAACCAAACAATCTCCCCTGCACTTCACAGTTATTTATTAATTAAATTTGCATGCTGCTTTTCCAATAAATATGCTCAATGAGGAATGCAAAATTGTCTACAGCACCCACAGCACCCCAATACCACCTCCGAAGCCAGCTCCCCAAATACTCCCTGCGGCCACCTTCCCTTCCTTCAGATTTACCTGGCAACAACCAAGGCATGAGAGGTCTCCTTTCCTCTCTCTTTTCTTTCTTGAGAGCTGGAATGAGGTCATGGCAACCTCCCAGATGCCAGGAATCCTGAGAAACATTTCTATATTATATCTCAGGACTGCCTGCACTGTGGCACTATGGTAGCCTCTGGGAAGGCAGCCAAAGAAAACATTTCCTTCTGTTTAAAAGAACCAAATGTTCTTTGTTCATTTCAGAGAATGTATGAAAGGAATAAAACAGCTGTTTGGGAGTTCGGCCACTGAGAACTCATGTAAAATTTAGGCTTCTTCCCCTCCCCTCATAAGCATTGGTGAGCTACTAAAGAGAAGGTTCAGAAGTTCTTGACTTTTATGTATGGTGGTACCTCAGTTTATGGACTTAATTCATTCCGGAGGTCCGTTCTTAACATGAAACCAGTTCTTAACCTGAGGCGCGCTTTCGCTAATGGGGCCTCCCACTGCCACCACGCCACCGGCACATGATTTCTGTTCTCATCCTGGGGCAAAGTTCTCAACCCGAGGTACTACTTCTGGGTTAGCAGAGTTTGTAACCCGAAGTGTTTGTAACCCGAGGTACCACTGTATAAACAAAAAGCAATTTCTTATTAGTAATAGTTCATCTATTGTTCTCCTCCTCACCATCAGCTTTCAAAGCAATTCACATAGTCTTGGTTCTTTCATTCTGCTTCATCTCAAATCCCTTCTTTGAACAACATTAGCAGAATCAGCTAATTCACCTCCCAACTACAAGGGTAACCAATGTGGTATCTTCCAGATGTTGATGGACTCCAGTTCTCATCATTCCTGAGCATTGGACCAGGCTAGTTGGAGCTGATGGGAGTTTTAGTCCACAGCATCTGGACAGCTCCACATTAGCTAGCCTTGCCGTGGAAATAAGAGGCTTTATCTATCAGCTAAATAAGAGGAGGATGTGGACTGAAATGGCATGTACAGACCTTAAACTTGAAAATACTTCAAATCGATTACATATACACTAGAGCTTGGCAAGTGCTTTAACACAGCATCTTCAAATGATCTGAAGGGGACTGGGTCATAACAATTTCAGGAAGAGGAAAAAACTCTGCAGCAAAAAGGCATGAGAAAATCAGCACCTAAAAATTAAAATGGCTCCTCGTTTTATGCTAAAGAGCACCAGAATGAGCGGGAAAATGAATATTCCGTGCAGCAGAGGAATAGGCTGAAGCAAAGGTGCCTTTTTAAGTATATCAGAGAAGGAAGAAAAGAGCACCTAATCAGCACTTTTTCAGCTTAAGTGTGAAGTACCATACTCTGAGGGAATTCACTTTCCTCCCCTTTCCTTTCAAGGTTTGGAAGTTGATCTAACTGAAGAGAACAGGGACAGAGCAGATGAGAGAGATTTTAACATAGAGGTGAGCAAAGTTCAGTCACTGAGAGGTTCCTCATTCTAATCAGTTAAGGTGTGGGGGGAGGAAAATCTGTTGTGTTCTGCTTCACTCTGATTAAAATGGAGGCAGTGTGTATTACTGAGTAGAAAATAACAATCTGCTCTAATCTAAACCTGTTTGAGTTTAGCCAAGCTCTGCTGTCTTTAACTGGTTGAAACCCACTTATGTTTGATAACTGTCTGTCAGGAATCTTCTACCACAACTTGTTTATGGTATAAACAAGATTATTTAAAAAACAACTTAATAGGATTTTCCTTAGAACTCTGGAACAGGAATGGAAGGTGGGGGGGATGCAAACCGCTGTTTGCCATATTATAATTCCTTTCTAAGTCATGCGCTCCACCCTGGTATAAAACATCATTCTCTGTTCCTCATGTGCTTCAAAGAGCTTAGCTGTCCCATTCCTATCATGTATAATATGCCACTTAATGCCAAAATAGTCTTCTAAGCAGTTTTCAAAGTATGAAAACCAGGTATACATTCATAATGAAAATGTGCAATAACACAATCACATTATACAAACATCTATAATCGATAAAATAAAGCAATCCCATTAAAGCAAAACAGAAATTAAAATAGGAGAGCCAAGGTTGAGAGCTCAAGGGAAGAATGCCCATGTAAACAGGTGGATCTTCAACAGCCAGGCAAATACCACTACAGAGGGGGCCTCATATTTCAGCAGAGAGTATGTTCCATACTCTCCATGTTAGCACAAGTCAATAATAATCAGGCCAAGACTTCCTGGATAATATCTGGAAAACTGCTCCTGGTCTAACAAAACCCATGATGGTTCCAAGAAGCAGAAAGCCTAGTCACATTGGAGCAGATTGGGTTTTCAATGGCTGGAGTCACACTGGGTCATAGAGTGGTTGTGGACATCAGTTGAATGGCATCCCCAATATGCCTCTTCTTCCTATACAATTTAAAAGTTGCTGTTCAGAGAAAATATAATGCACTGAACTGGAGGATACTGTTATTGTTATGACACAACCTCTGAGTAACTGACAAAAGGCATTAAATGTAAATAGCAAATGGACCTAATGTCTCGATTCTAGTACCTAGCTTGGGTGTACCACTGCTCCATCGTCATATTGTCACAAACCATAGCGTTTATACTTCCTTAGCTAATTTCAGAAGTAGCGTGCTATTTAGAAATAGGACATCAACTGATCTTCAGATTAAAATTGGGGCCAGAGGTTGCTTGGATTACTGCCAATTGCTGATTATTTTGGGCTAGCAACTTTTGTATTCCTGATCCAACTGCACTAACAGAAGAGTGTATGAAATAGGACAGAGCTCAACTTCTGTGCAAATAGCATATTATGCTGGGGGTGATGTCTATAGTATAGTAAAGGAATTCATCTTAGTAACAATGCTTAAGGTCAGGATAATGAGAGTAATCCTGCAAGTTCTCGTTTCTAATTATTGTATAGTAGGAATATTATCCTAGGGTTTTTTTAAGCAGTCAATATACAGAAGAAAATCCAAGATCAAATATCTATTGGTAACATTGTCTTACTGCAATTCCATGTTGCAAGCCAAATTAAAGGCAATGGAGAAAAACAAAGACAAATCATGGGATGGAATTAATCATTTTTCAGTGGCATAGGAATGCATTGCAGACACGCATTGGGACAGAAAATTAGATCAGATGAACTTCAAGTGCTGGCCTCCTTGCCCTACCATTTGGTGGGTGCCTTTTGAAATGGGTGCATTCCAAGATGAGAATAAATGTTTCATATTTCCCAAATACTGCCAAAATATTTTGGACCACAAGTTAATTGTCACATGATTCTCAAGCTCAAGTTATTAAATTTAACACAGAGATTAGGGATAGTTCTGTATGTCTGCAATAGTTGTTGTGCCCACAAAATAAGGCACAGAGCACAGGCAGCTAGAGGTTGAGAAAAGGAAGGAAGGAAGGAAGGCCTCATACAAGAGAAAATGTGAGAAAAAATAATGACGTTCCAAATAAGCCAAAGGTAAAAAATAAAATAAAAAGGTGTTCCAAATAACCAGAGTTTGAGATCCTGATATTGCAAAGTAGTTTTCTGAACTCTATGCACCCATAGTTTTCTGAAGCACTATCATTTTTGTGGTTTATACCAACAACTGCACATCAACAAGTGTCCATGTCTCCACCCTCTCATGTAGGCATTTGCAGAATTTTTTCCAGTGTGGCAACAAAATGCTCAAAAAAACATAAATAGCATCAAACAATAGACCTATGATTTCTGGTAATTCTGGTGGCTAAATGGTGATGAGGCCTTGGTAGACCCAGTCTCCAAGAAATTTGCAGTGCTATTCCTCTGTTAATTTTCACTGAATAGACCTGCTTCCCCGTGTACAGGTAAACCATGAGCAAACCTTGGAAAACCAAATTCACTACAAACTCCTCTCGGGGAAACTCACAAACCTCTGCAGTCTTACTAAACCAAGGATTGGTTTTCTGTGTCATGTGAATCAGGTCTCTGTGCCCATAGTTGGCAGCAGTAGATTGGCAGGTGTGGTTTGGGATTAAAATGGTAAACAGTCTTTGAAAAATGATGTCCTATTTGCTCCTGGGACTATCACAGAAACCAGGCAGAAGATGGTTTCTACTCTGCTCAGCAAGACATTTCCCCCCCTGTCTGGCAATCCTAAAAGGCATTAGGTTTTCTTCCTCCTACAAGGTCTATGGTGACAAAGCAGTTTAAAATCTCATTTCCTTAAAGGGGAGCTTTGTGCTTAAAGTAAATTATCTTTGTGTGAAAGTTAAATGCTTAAGGGAGATTAATTGCCTATTATATAGTGAAATGGAGAGTCAAGCAATCCCCGTATGAAAAACGGGCCCCTTTAAATGTGTCCCCAATTGATAGGGTATGGCGGGTGAGTCTTTCTCTCTCCTTGTGAGCAGTCATGTGAAAATAATGAAAGCTGCAAATGATGCTAACCAAAAAAAAATATTAAACTGGAAATAGCACAAGGCTTAATCTTAATACAGTTTCCATTTTTAGTGTCTATTCGCAGGGGAGATGTGTTTTAGCGTTTAGCGCACACAACCTACACTAGTAGGGGTTGACGCATATAGGATAGGAGCCGACTGACAGAGTGAGCTGCCACAACATCATTTCAGCAGAATGAAACCAGCATCTGGGACCCACATATCTGATGAGCTTACTTGTGGCAACACTAGGGCTTTTCTGTTCATTAATGTTGCAATAGACAGCCTATTAAGCTATTGAAAAGGTATCAGCCCACCATGAGCTTATTTATTCTGGTGTTTCGGGACAGACTGCTCAGTGTTCACAACTTGATTATCAGGCTTTCAGCTATGCCCACCCAAAAGAGCTTCTGCCTTTTAGTTTTCCCCACAGCCATTTTCTTATTGACTCCTTCAAATAAATAATAATAATAATAATTGCTGCATCCTGCACCCACCATTCCCTCAAGTCGTTCTCTCGGCAACACCCTTCGCTCCTTAGTGGTGCCATCAAGACAGGATTTTGGGGCAGTAATCAAGGGCCCAACCCTGTTGAATGAGCAGGACGACTCCCAAATGCAGTGGGCCTCACTTAGGGCTACACACCCACACCCACCCAGTAATATAATTAAGCCAAGAGTCTAAAATGACCTAACTGCACCTTGGGGAACCACTGCCAATAAGTGCAGACACTAATAATAATAATAATAATAATTTATTATTTATACCCCGCCCATCTGGCTGGGCTTCCCCAGCCACTCTGGGCGGCTTCCAAAAAAAATATTAAAATACTGTACTACATCAAACATTAAAAGCCTCCCTAAACAGGGCCGCCTTCAGATGTCTTCTAAAAGTCTGGTAGTTGTTGTTCTCTTTGACATCTGGTGAGAGGGCACTCCACAGGGAGGGCGCCACTACCAAGAAGGCCCTCTGCCTGGTTCCCTGTAACTTGTAACTCTACTGACATAGATGGACTAATAGTCTGATTCACTAGAAGACAGTTTCCTGTGTTCATACATGTTAAGTTGTGGGCGAACATATCAGACGACACAGCGATTCTTCCAAAGCAGCTCTTTATTTGTAAGCTGGAACAGAACTAACTGAGGAGCTCAGTCAGCCTGCTTATATAGAGCTCCAGAACAATGTAACTGTTGCCATTTTCTAAAACTATCCAATCACTGAACGTCACTTTCGATCCTTAATTTGCATAACTATCTACAGTATCCCCCTGCTGGCCCAGGGTGAGAACTTCAGTACATAACAATACATTCCTATTCAAACAGCTTCTTTTCGTTGTTTTTTTCCTCAGGAATCCCAGGAATCCTTCAGGTTCCATCTTCTCAGATGACTTCATGCTCTACTCATCCTTCAACTTCCCTGTCTTTAGGCTCCTCACCCACTTTAACTTTTGGGGAGGGCAGGGGGTGAAATCCTGGGTTTTTCCCACGTTCCCTATAGTTTTTCCCCACACCCAAACAGACCATTTACATTCCACACAGAAGTACTCTTTGTAAGCATTCTGATGTTGAGGTGTCAGTCCCTCAGCAACGTAGATTTATACCATGGCATTAGTGTGGCCTTAACATTCCCCACCATCATCACATTTTGGTTTAGGACATTAAAATACAGATAGGCTAGAGAGCAATAGCCCTGTTTTTCATTGATTTTGCCATGACTACAAGATATACGTGAAGTGGCGCAGCTCAGAAGCTCTTTATCATGCTTGATATTATTAACGGCCTATTGAGCGAGTGTCCAAAAGATCACCAACTGAGTTTATTAAATGCATTATCATTTGGGTATGAAATCAGAGCACCAATCAAAAGCACCTTGGAAGCAAGTGTCTCAACATATGGGGTTCTCTTACGTCAAAGGTTCCTGGTCTCCCAAACCCAAAATGATGTTCATTGGTATCTTCCCTCCACATGGTCAAAGGTAGGAGTTAACATTTTACACTGTGCAAAAGGTAGTTTTGATACGTGAAATAATGAGAGAGGAAGGAAATAAGAAGGCCAATACAACATCTGCTCTAACTGAACGGTTCCATCCCATCACTCCTGGATCAACTAGCACCAACTGCCCCCTGGGGAATTGGGGAGAGGGGGGGTAAGCAGGGAAAGAGCACCAAGCACCTAATCCTGCTGCAGCACAATTCTGATTACTTACTTTATTTAATTCATGCTATTTTAATGTATCCAGCATATTTCACAAATATGGTTACCTGTGTTGAGAACTCCAACCGAGGATATAAAGCTATTAAATAAATAAATAACATTTCTGATTGCCCTTGAGCCTCATGTTCTGGCTTTGTCCCATGAGCAACTTGAATATCTGTGCATGCTTTAAGGCTGGAGGCATAACAATCGAATCAAACCAAACAAGACTGGGAAAGGGCAGAGGGATTCTTAGGTGGTACATCAGTCCAGCTGATTGCAGAGGCAAAACTGGCAAACCTAGATAAAATAGAGGAGCTTGTAGAGGGCAGGATTCAGCTGCAAACAGGCAAATTATGTTAGAGAAGAGGAAGCACGATTGCTTGCTTTAAATATCACCAAGGAAGGCGCATAATATTTAAGACCAACATCATCATGTGTCATAGCCCTGCCCAAAGATCATTGCCAAGCAAGCAGAGACTAGGAGTCTCTGAGGAACACTTTCCTGAGAGCAGAATCAACATACCAAGTCAAGTCCATTCTGAGGGTCAGGCAGGCAGCATTTTGTGTAATCAGTCCAGAGGTCAGGGAATCCAGATGATCACAGAGGAAAGGATCCAGATAGACAGCAGGCAGCAACAAGGTAGGACCAGGAAACGCAGACATTGTTTCCAGCCAGGGGTGCCAACTTGAACAATATATTGGGGGCCCCAGATAAGCCCTGTCCCACATAATCAATCACAAGACACAGTGTGCGCACACCATTTGAATAGCAATGACAATTAACTTAGGGGAGCAGGCCTCCTTAAGTATTGGGGGGGGGGGCAAAGAGACCTCAGCCCGTAGGAGTTGGCTCCTATGTTTCCAGCATCTGACTGCTGCTGAAAGCTCTGTTTAAGACAGCTGAAGCCAGCTGGTTCTCATCAGCACTTTCTCCTCTGGGACCTTGAAGGCTGATCAGCTTCAGGTGGAGTCATTCCTCCTTCTCCCCCTTCAGGCTGCTGTTCAGCAGGTGAAGCTGTCTCCTGGTCCATGACATCATGCAGATGTCTGCAGAAGGACTACACATTTATGCAGGAACCTCATTTAAACCTCTAAGGCTGTAAATCCCAAGCAAATTTACAGGGGAGTAAGCCCCATGGAACTCAGTGTCACTTCCCAGTAAATATGCTTAGATCTCATTGTAAGTTGTTTTTTTTTGGGGGGGGGGACCAATAGTATAATGAACTGAGGCACACATTTATGCCTGGATACAGTGGTACCTCGGGTTAACAACTTAATTCGTTCTGGAGGTCCGTTCTTAACCTGAAACTGTTCTTAACCTGAGGTACCACTTTAGCTAATGGAGCCACCTGCTGCTGCCACACCACCGCCGCGCTATTTCTCTTCTCATCCTGAGGTAAAGTTCTTAACCCGAGGTACTACTTCCGGGTTAGCGGAGTCTGTAACCTGAAGCGTCTGTAACCTGAAGTGTCTGTAACCCGTGGTACCACTGCACTCCGTTATGTGTTCCCTAATTGAGGTGGGCAGCTATTCGGAACAAGGCCTTTTAAAGAGTTGTAACAAAACTGGCTTCCAAAGGAATCCAAATGCTCTATTGACATTTAAGTACCAAACAAATATTTTTTTTTATACCTGGAGGCTTTAAGGTAGGAGTAGGAAACCTCAGGCCTGGGGGCCGAATGAAGGCCCGCAGGCTGCTCTATTCGGCCCCAGGACTCCCTTCAGGCAATGTGTCTACTCACCAGCCCACATACTCCTCCACAGCCTACTCAGTGAAAAGCAACAGAACTGCACATTTCTTGGAAACCAGGTCTACGCAAGCCTCATCACCATTTAGCCACCAGATCTGCCAGAAACCATGGACCTATTGTCTGGTGCTAGTTATTTTGGGGGGTTTTTTGTGGTTTTTTCTGTAAATTTCTGAAATTCTTCTCCATCTCTACTGAAAACTAGATTCAATAAACTATTTAGCAATATATTGAAGAGGCCAGGTTGGAATTCCTAATTGGCAATTTCCCCTCTCTCTTTTTCTAGCTTTTCTTTTCAAAATCAGTTGACATAAGAAGAACCCTTTCCCCATTTGTGATTCCTAGCAACTGGAATTCAACACCATACTGCCTCTTACAGTGTAAGTAAACCATACCTGTGGAGGCTTTTGAATGGGCCTTTCAGGTTCGTTATCAGCTTGGAGTGTCTAACTACAGGATTTGGTTTTGTATTTTTCCTTTGAGGACTACTTACTTGCTTGCAGAAGGATTCCCGCCCCCCCCCCAGAAATACCCAAATATTACAATTCATATTAGCAATTCACTTAATGCTACAAAGAGCTGCAAATTAAAACGTTCTAAACCGTCGGAATCCCAGCAGTCTAACAAGTTTAGTAGGAGGCAAATATTCAGCAGGAAAAGAAATGCTAAACCACTTACTTCCACTGCTGCCACATTACATTTATCACTCAAAAAGCAACTAAGCAATTCTACTTTACGAATCTTCTGGGAAAGCTTTGTTAGAAAAGCTTCCAACCATATAGAGCCAAACCACAGAAAAGGAGTTTGACTGAATAGTTGAAAGGTGGGCAATTTGAAATAGCTGACAAACACCTTTTCAACTTGACTAACAAGCCGAAATGAATGTTACCGCGTCAGGTGCACCTCTGGTCAGATGACTGAAAGAGAAAAATTAACTGAAGGGTCAGCGCTATGGTTTCCTCGGCACCTGATTCTTCTGAATGTGACCTGGTTTCTTTTGATTGAGTATGAAATTGGCAGCAGTGTGATCCCAATTGAGCATTACTGGTCTAGTATGGTCTGCACTTTTCTGGTCAGAGGACAGATAATTGACATTTCCTTGTCGTAAGGACAATCCTTCCTCCGGTAGGTATTCCCAGATTCTGCAAAACGACAACAACCTGCTGCTATAACTTCTTATTTAAAGAAACAAAACAAAACAGAAACTCCTTCATTAAGGCAAGTCAAATAGAAAACATACATTTTGAAAGTTGAAGCTCGGTCAATAATTTCACCAACATTATGAATAAAAGGACATGTCTAAGAAATGAAAGGGCTCACTATAGAACAAAAATGATAGAAGTTTAAATTTACCTTCAGTATAGCCGTGTGATGATGATGTTAGTTAGGCGAGCAAGTGAGCTCCCTATACAGAGTTGTACCTTGCAAAAAAGGAGGGTAGAGATGGTATGTACAGTGGTACCTAGGGTTATAGATGCTTCAGGTTACATACACTTCAGGTTACAGTCTCCCCTAACCCAGAAATAGTGCTTCAGGTTAAGAACTTTGCTTCAGGATGAGAACAGAAATTGTGCTCTAGCGGCACAGCAGCAGGAGGAGGCCCCATTAGCTAAAGTGGTGCTTCAGGTTAAGAACAGTTTCATGTTAAGAACGGACCTCCGGAACGAATTGAGTACTTAACCTGAGGTACTACTGTACTGAGTTTACACATGTTTGGGTGTACAAATGTTCCAATACAACAGACTGTTGGAGGGGGATTTCCAGCCGGTGGCAGAGGACAGAGTGACTCCAGGAGACATAGGTGTAAAAAACCCAAACTAAAACAAAGACTTTATTACTAAACAATAAACACAAACTCTGGTGGGTGTTATTCCTGCAGGCAGGCCACAAAACTCAGCTTTTTCCTTCTATAGTCACGGCCAGCTGCAGCCAATTAATCCCAGAAACTTCTTAAAGGTATACACACATGTTTCTGTGCCGAATGTCCTCTAACACAGACACAATTCCAATTTCCTCCCCACTTTTGTACATATTAGCAGATTAAAAGCTTTTTATCACTACCACCATATTATCAACACCAGCTTCATTTTTAATGTTTCTCTATTATTGCTGTTGTTATTATTAAAATCGATTTCTACACCACTTTTAAGGAAAATGTATGCACAAATCAGCACGTATACTATGGAGTTAAATAGCACACAAAAAGAAGGTAAAACACAATTTGAAACTTTAAACATTCAAAATTCTAAAACAGCCAGCACATAAAAGCAGCCCAGTACAATCACCAAACACATTATGAAATTGTTTTTCATAGGATCATTTCAAGAGGTTTCTTGAATCCTTCTCTAGAAGTTTGTAGTATTATCTGAGGTACCGATATACCTGCCATTACTCTGAAAAATCTAATGAGTCATCAAGCTGCTGGCAAGGGCTATTGATCTTTTTGAGTGACACTGTATAATCCTTACAGTCCATATAAAAACCAGTCATCCATCAAAGAAAATGTATTAATACAAGTCAAGATGTCCATGAATTACAAAGAGATGTCCTCCATTGATTCCTTATAACATTTTACTAGCAGGTGACGCTCCACAAGGGCTCTGGGTGATACAATTCTTATTGTCCATGTCAAAGTGACATATGATTAAATTAGTCTGTCCAACCTTATTGTGAAAATACTTTGTTACCTTGTACTAAGTGCTTAATCTCATTGTTTCTGATACAATTACTCTGCAGATTCAGTCAGCATTTTAAATAGTGTCTTCTTGCCCTGTGTTTTTCTCGCTGTTTTCTTTGTAGATGGAGTCAGGCTTTGTGGCATCAAAAAGACAAAAACACAACCCCTCCTCAATGGATCTGGCACTGCCTTTGTGATACCTCATGAATGGTCGTCTAGCCTCAGTACTTCAGAAATGCTGAGGTGAGGAGGAATTCCAGATGAGGAGGATTTATTCCCCAGATGTGCTAAGCAGTGAAGGCTGTTCCATAACACAAACAAAACACTCTGTTACCAACTTTAGTTTTCCCTCAGCCAGCCTCCACTTGCCTGCCTTCATCCTTAGAACCAGTCCAGAGGATGGCACTGTCTGTCAGCTTCCTCAGTCTCTGAGTCGCCCTTGTAGAACACAGCAAGGAGGAGGATAAAGATGGGGGTCAAAATGAGAATTAGCAGGCCTTGCCTTTCATTGGCTCTGCTGGCATCCCTGACTTCCACCCTACCGGTCCCAATGAGCACCATCTACCATTGGAATGAAGAATTAGTTTATGCAATCCCAACCTTTTGTTCCTTTAAACAGCTGCAATTGCTCACATAGCAAAATATAAGGTGTGGGCAAAGGTGTAATCAACAGCATTTCCCCATCTTTCACAGCCCATGATATGCTCATTCACAAATTACCTTTTTGTAAGAAAGCATGTACCCAGAGAAGGTCACAGCAACTGTTCGCTCAGCCAGAAAAACATTGTAAGTTTTGACGTCAACTACAATATTAAATGGCAACAGTATTTATTAGTGATAGAATCCAAGCTTCCTGGAACATGAATATATCTTGAAAGAAAGGCATGTAAAAAAAGCAAAGAGAAAGAAAAAAAATGGGTTAAACTGAAAGAATTTTATCAGGTGTAACAGAGATAGATTCTCTTTTAATATTTAAAATTATCGTAGTCATCAGAAGTGGTTAAGATCTATTAGATCTATCTTCATTAATGATCAGGGAGATGAGGCTAACCAGCATGCTAATTAAATTAGCAGGGGATAATAAATTAGGAAATGTAGCAAATGCCCTTTTTATAGCAAAGACACTGCCTAACAGCCAGAATCCCAAGCTGTTAGGAATACCTGTTTCTTTTTAAAAAATAAAACAAGCAAACAAATCAAGAATAATGCTGCCTAACTGGTGGGACGCAGGTGGTGCTTTGGTCTAAACCACAGAGCCTAGGGCTTGCTGATCCGAAGGTCGGCGGTTCGAATCCCCACGACGGGGTGAGCTCCCATTGCTCGGTCCCTGCTCCTGCCAACCTAGCAGTTCGAAAGCACGTCAAAGTGCAAGTAGACAAATAGGTACCGCTCCGGTGGGAAGGTAAACAGTGTTTCCGTGCACTGCTCTGGTTTGCCAGAAGCGGCTTAGTCATGCTGGCCACATGACCCGGAAGCTGTCTGCGGACAAATGCCGGCTCCCTCAGACAGTAAAGTGAGATGAGCGCCGCAACCCCAGAGTCATCCGCAACGGGACCTAATGGTCAGGGGTCCCTTTACCTTTTAACTAGTAGAAATCTGTACTTTTGGTTTAACAGCTGGCTGATTCATGCTTTAACCTCCCAACTTTTCTTTCTCTGTATCTATTCTGACTGGATGCCAATTATGTAAAATGTCACAAGAGACTTGAACAGAATTTGTGAACTTTAGCGCGGTGGAGGAAGTCTTAGAAAACTTGAACTTAAAATGGTTGCTGGAAGAACTGCTTTCCTCCATCTACCCATTTATGGAACACTTTGGCTCCTGCTGTCATTACTGTTATTTGGCAGCATGCACTGATGTCCACTGATGTTCTGTGTGCGACAGAAATCAGTTCTGAGATATTGATAATCACAGGTGAGAGATGGGATTAAAAATGGAGGTGACCAGTTAATAGCAATAATGAGAGGCTGGAGGGAACGCTTTTCTGAGAAAAGACTAGAAGATCTAAATGTCTAGAGCTGAACTAAGATGGACATGCTGAGCTTGCTAATGCCTAAAGGGCAAGGAATGAAGCAAATGGATGAAATTAAGAATAATTTATGCAAAAACATTGTTGGCAGAAAAGAGAACTACTGGACTGTAAAGCAATTTTTGGCTGGGAGCCCTTTAAAATCAACTTTGAACAAGCCCTAGAGAATAGAAAGCACTGGACATGCTTGCCCTTGCTACCATAGTAGAATATCAAATCTCTTTGTGCCTCTGGGAGCTTTGAATAAAAAAGCAAACCTGAAGCTGAGAAAGGGCAACAAATAGACCCAATAAGCAATACAATTTCTGCATTATCAGTTCATTAAGAAAGTACAGACCAGAGAACAGATGTAGTGACACATCAAAACCTCTTCTCTGGTGGTGAGTTAGTATAAGGATGTTGAAGGGAGGCAGAAGAAGTGTCCTTCTCACTCTTTAACCCATTCTGCCAGCTACTGATGTAAGGAATGAATAGGCTTGAGTCAACTCTAGCAAGACAGGAAGCTTCTGGTGCTTCATAGGACAACACAGGGTGCATGGAGGCTAATCACAAGCTGCAACGTTGCAAAACATTGCTGCTGATCAAAGAACAAGTCTATTAAATCATTAGCTTCCCATTTCCTGGCTTTGTGGTGCTTGAGTCAACATGAGATAGTCTTAACTCTGATCTTAAACCAGCCTGTTTTTTGGCACAGGGATTCCCTTGTTTTTGAAAAGAAAATGTATTAAAATATTAGGCCCCATTAAATAGGGAAGTATTTTTGGGTAACTATTAATTTAACATCTTAAAAAGCAGAGACATCACCTTGCCAACAAAGGTCTGTATAGTTAAAGCCATGGTTTTCCTGGTAGTGATGTATGGAAGTGAGAGCTGGACCATAAAGAAGGCTGATCGCCGAAGAATTGATGCTTTTGAATTATGGTGTTGGAGGAGACTCTTGAGAGTTCCATGGACCACAAGAAGATCAAACACATCCATTCTTAAGGAAATTAGCCCTGAGTGCTCACTGGAAGGACAGATCGTGAAGCTGAGGCTCCAATACTTTGGCCACCTCATGAGAAGAGAAGACTCCCTGGAAAAGACCCTGATGTTGGGAAAGATGGAGGGCACAAGGAGAAGGGGACGACAGAGGACAAGATGGTTGGACAGTGTTCTCGAAGCTACAAACATGAGTCTGACCAAACTGCGGGAGATAGTGGAAGACAGAAGTGCCTGGCATGCTCTGGTCCATGGGGTCACGAAGAGTCGGACACGACTAAACGACTAAACAACAACATTAATTGTTGAATACAATGGGTAGTTAACAATTACCCAAGCACTTCCAACCACCTAAGTGTCATTGAAATTCTACTCAGTACTGATCATCCAGCAGAGCTTTACTGCTACTGAAGACAAATGAGCATAATGGTCACAAATCCAATACATTCGGGATTGGCACTGTCCGTAAGAAATCCAGTTGCAGCAGACTTAACTTAAACTTACAATAACTTATAATAAGTCTAAACCTTAACACTAAGCATACTATGTACAAAACACCACCAGTGGCGTCGCAACGGGGGCGGGGGGATGGTATGCCCCACGGGGGCTCGCAGCAGTGCAAGCAGCCATTGCGCCGCCACAGCCACATGTGGAGGATCCTCTGTTTGCGGCTGCAGCGTACATACAGAATATGCGTGCAACGCCACATATGCGCTGTACTTTGCTGTTTGCCGCCGGTGCTGCTCCAGCGCCGTACGGACAGTGCCAGGATCCTCCATTCACGGGTGGAGCAACGCCGGTGGCAAACTGCTATACAGCACATGTGCGGCGTCACTACGTACGGCACATGCGTCGTACAGTGATGCCGCACATGCGCCCTACGTAGCGACAACCGCCCCAGATGTCACGACGCCTTCCTTCACCCTTGAACACCACACCAGATGGGAAAGAGTTGGAAAGAGAAAGTGAAGCCCAGGCTCCTTCTGGCCTATGTTTTTTAGTCAGCATGACCTTGACAGAAGAGATAAGAGAAGTAGCTTAAGCCAGCTGTACTCAGCTTCTCTGAAGGTATAACGCAAACATCAGGAACCTCCTGCTTGCTTCTTTCACACAGAGAAACTTCTAGAACCCTCTTGAATTAAGTAGAAAAGTTCTCTACACATCAGATCAATACTTTCTGAGCTAAAAAATGAAAACTTCAGCTAGCAGGCCTTTTTAATTGTTAATTTATTACATAGCACCATCAAGGTGCAGGAAACCAGAAAAGGCAGCTCCCTGCCTTAAAGTTCTTACAGTCTAAATGTTGACAGTGGGACAAAACAATAAGGAGAGAGAACATGAGAGAGAAGAGAGTTAGAAAGGAATAATTAATAGAAGTACACACAACCATATTTATTTAGGCTTTGTTCCAGCTGGAGATTTACATTAATGAATTAAGCCATGGAGGTAAGGCCTGCCCTCTAGATACCGAAGTGCTCCAGCTCCAAAACATTGGCCATGCCTGACTGGGTCTTATGTGAGCTGGAGCCCAATAACATCCACCATTTCTGACTTAAGCCATGGGCTTCACAGAAAAAAAGCTGGTCTTGAAGAGGGATCTGAATGAAGAGAGGAAAGAACAAAAAAGTATTTCTGGTAAGAAATTCCAAGCATGATAACCAGTAAAGTGGAATGACCCAGAGTAACTAAAAGGGAGCACATGACTCTTGGGCAGGGTGGGAGAGTTTGGAGGGGCCATGCTGGGGACAAAGAAATAAGGGAAGAAAAAGAGTATGCAGCAAAACCATGAGATTCTAATGGAAAGCTGATCTACAATTTGAGGAGGTGTTTCAAATGGTCCGAAGAATGGGAGAGGTAGATGATTTCAGCGTAGGTTGGATACAGGCAAGAGGTGAAAGGACTGAGGTGTGACAAGGGAAGACCAGAGAAAATGTTTTATTGAAAAACTGCTCAAACTCATCATTGTTTGGAAACTGCAGAGAAGAAGGTAGACTAGAAGGTATATATTTATATTAACACAAACTCCCTTTTGATAAAAATGTAGCAAAACCCTTTAAGAAAGCCATTAGTCTAATGTAAGCCTCGCTTATGTGCTTATACAACAAGCCGATCGCTGGGAATGTTGTATACATTCAGCAGTCTGGAAAATGCTATTATCATTGTCTTAAGTAGTAATGTCTTTTTCTTTCAGAAGAAAATTTGTAATTTGTAATCCACTTCCCAAAATTAATTAGCTACACAGGTGCAGCCATAGACTAAATTGTATGTCAAATCCCTCTCTCTCTCTCTCTCTCTCTCACACACACACACACAGGCACACTTTTGACAGCTGTGAGAAAACCGAATTGCTTTGGCCATTGGTACAAGCCTGCAGAGTCATGGCTACTCTGAGTTCTGGGGCCCTCAGTCCATATACCATTTTCACCTTCCAAGGGCTCAACTTCCCCTTGTTTCTAACTTTCTTCAGGAGGATTAATTTTGGCATCATACTTTGGCCACCTCATGAGAAGAGTCCCTGGAAAAGACCCTGATGTTGGGAAAGCACAAGGAGAAGGGGACGACAGAGGACGAGATGGTTGGACAGTGTTCTCGAAGCTACCAGCATGAGTTTGACCAAACTGTGGGAGGCAGTGGAAGACAGGAAGACTGGCGTGCTCTGGTCCATGGGGTCACGAAGAGTCGGACATGACTAAACGACTAAACAATAACAACAACAATTTCTGTGACAGGAGAGCAAGAAGCATTCCCTGTTATCCAGCCATACCCCAGTCTCTTGGATCCATGAAGAAGCTGGCATTTACCGGTATATAGTGGACAAGTTGGGCCGCCATATTTCAAAAAGTAAAAACCAAGATACCCCAAAAGTTGTTGAGCTGCCTTTCGGAATGCCTGGATTGCATTAATTTGTATTTGACTTGTAGACAGTTTGTGGAAATTTGTTGAATAGTTGCCAAAGACTACATTTGTGAAGTTGGAAATGCATAGTAGGGACCATTTTCTCTCACAGCTGTTTATTGCTTCACATTTACACTGTCCTTCAAGTAAGGCTTTCTTCCCCACTACTCACACATATATCCAGCAATGGTTGATATGGATTAAAGTAGCAAAATCCTTAGCACTTGATTTGTAATTAAGTGATGAAAAAAAGTGTTGGCACACACAAAGGAATAACCTCAAACAAATGATAGACATTTATTGAATAGTTGTTACATTACACTCCCTCAGAGAACTACTTTAATGGGATATTAATATGTCAGGAACTGGAAGCTCTCAGACAGGTACGGAATGGCAGATTTGAGAGTTCAGGGCATGCTCTGTCATTCCTGCCTGGGAGTATGCAGTCGTTAGGGCTTTACTAAGCAGCTGTAACAAAAATCACTGAATGAGTAAGCAGTAAGCAGCATGTACAAAATAATGAATGACACATGCATAGTCCTTGAAATCTTGGAGTCTTTTCTATTATGTTCCACGTAGACAGAAATTCCGTTGAATCCCATTGGTCAGACAGACACTATTAGCATTTTCTTCTCTGTGTTGCAAAGGTAAATCTGCCATTATCCCTGTTTGTAGAAGTTCAGTATGCTCAGCTTCAGAAAGTCTAACAGCATGATCTCATGCATGTTTACTCAGGCATAAGACTCATTGAGTTCAATGGACCTTACTTCCTACTTAGGTGCATATATGATTGCAGCCTCAGGCTGCCGTTATATGCACTCTTAGTTGGCAGTAAATCCCATTGAAACTAGTAGAACTTACATGAACTTTGATAGGATTGTACTGCAAATTCCATTCTAAGGAAATCTGAATCATGCCATATGCTTTTTGTTTAATGGCTTTATTTTGAATTTTTGAAAGCTCTGGAATGTTTGACAAAAATTTGGAATGCTGAAAGTAAGCAAGGATTGGAGAGAGGGTGTTGTTTGAAGCCATAATATCATGGAGTCAGGGAAAAGCTGACCATTCAGAGCCACATCAGGTTACACACTGGCGATGTTCTTGTATTGTCAACAGAATTGATAAAAATAACTCCATGACTTTTTCAGGAAGAATGTGTGGTCTAATGGATAATGTATGGTTATCCAAATCTCACCTCAAACATGAGTTCTGAGGCACAGCCAACAGAGATTTTTGATTCCAATGACAATTTCCAGTGTATTTAGGGATGTGTGAATTTGCTTTCTCATTCTCATCTTCAACTTTCACATATTTTCATGACTCAGTTCCACACAGCAATGAATATTACCACTTATGGTCAGGACAACTATCTCTAGAACTGGTTGATTGTTGTATATGTGTGTCATCTCATCAGCTATACTACAATATGTTCCATGAAGCTGCTTCAGATAGCTAGCAATGCCCGAAGACAACATTGTACATTCAGAGTATTAGGGCTTGTCCTCAGTGAAGTGCTAGATCTGTGTTTTGGATGTAACATTTCAAACTGGAAGTGAGGGACCCATAAAGATTCCCCCATAGAAAAACAAAGAAGAAGAAACCCCACAAAACCCTTTACAATCCCTAATGGATAGTTGCACCTTAGCTGCAGCCTAGACCAGACTTAGTCCATCACCTCAGTGGAAATTCAGTTGTTTTTCCTCTGATTAGACATATCAATTCATTAAACACTGAAGTCAGAACATAGGTGGTGACCTTTCTCATAGCAAACTAGCAGTGTGAAAATAAAAGCTAAGCCCTTCTTTTTAATTATCTCCACTATTTAAAGAAGGATGAAGCCAGAATGGCAATTCTTAATTGTTTAATCTTCCTATGTAAAATTGTCTAATGCCATGATATAGAAGACATTTGCAAGATTTAGTGCTACTACACTAGGAGTGTCTCACAATTTAATTCCTATGTTTCTCACACATATCTCCCTTGATTTTAAAAAAGGGATCAACAGAAAGTTGCTCATACAACAGTATTATATCACTGAAAAATCACTTTCCTGTCTCATACAGCTCCAGTCCTTGCAAAGTCCCTATGATTTCAGGCACAGGTTAGAGCCGCATTTCCACATCTTCCATTACTGGCCACTTTTTGACAACAGTTTTCAAGGCATATATACTTGCCTGTGGGGATAGATTCCTCCCCCTGCCACCCCATTTGACATCAAAAATAGCCCAAAGTTATCAAGATAGCAAGTTTTATTTACTCTTAGAAATAAGATATTTAGAAATGTAAGAAGCTGCTTTATACTGGGGTTATGTACATATTGCTGGCTTAATTGTATTAAGATGGTGGTTTAGACAGTGATTAATAAATCAAGGGTGATGATGATGATAATGTGAGGCAATCCCACTTTGCTGTGTTTAAAGTTACATTTTTGCATTGCTATAGAGGGGGTGGGGATCTCTTCACCCAATGCACATTACCTGATTTGTTTCCCTACACCCTAAGCTATAGCTTGCTTAGCTTATACATAAATCTGGCACTGATTGTGGCTAACATCACATGTACTCAGCTTAAACACCAAGAGTGGGAATGAACCAGAGCCACAGTAAACATTAATGTGTACACAAGCAAGTAATGTGTCCAGTAATGTGGACACAACAGTAATGTGTCCATCTAACTCAGTACAGTGGTACCTTGGTACTCGAATGGCTTGGCTCCCGAACAAATCAGCTCCCGAACGTCGCAAACCCAGAAGTAAGTGTTCCAGTTTGCGAACATTTTTCAGAAGCTGAACTTTCAATGCAGCTTCCGCTTGAGTGCAGGAAGCTCCTGCAGCCAACTGGAAACTGTGCCTTGGTTTTTGAATGGTTTCAGAAGTCGAAAGGACTCCCGGAATGGATTAACTTCAAGAACCAAGGTACCATTGTATTATCTACTCTGACAGGAGCTATCCAGGATGTCAGGATACTGCTAGATCCTTTTAAAATGGAGATGCAACACATATGCTCTACTGATCTACAGTAGCTCTCCTAATGGAAGGTTTCATCAATTTCAACCAATTTCAATTAGCTGAGATGTGAAACACATGGGCCCAGTTTAGACATCATCTTCCATGGTTGGGATAATCTGGAATGTTCCTCTTATGGCTTCCGAGCACCTCGTTCCCATACACCCCTCTTGCATGTGAGGTTCCTCTACCATTTTCAACTTGCTCTATCTAGTTTGCCATGAAGTTTGCACCGAGCAACTGCGATTAGCATTGACTTCAAGGTTGGTTTGCAAATTGTGGTTTCGTTAAGGTTGGCATGGTTGCTTAATATGGAGAATATGATTAGAGAAAAGCAGAAATAGAGGAAGAAATCAGCATGCAAGACAGGAGCGTGGATTGCAAAAGCTCCACCACATTCTTAATCCTCAAAACCAAGGCTCGGAGGATCATCTGAGATAGACCGCAGAATGGATGATTAGGACTAAATGCCAAAGGAAGAGCCATGGCTGGTGGGGGGAAAGGAAATGAGGATGACTTAAAGCATCCTGTCATAGAATAGACAGGGTACTTAAGCTAATTGAAATAGGACATGGGGAACACATCCTTTGCTAGACAGAGATAGAAGAGCTGGTTTGTGATCTGTGTGACAGTTGAGGACACAAGTAGATGTAGAAAGTATCATCTCTTCTAGAAAACAGGGCTTGGGAATGATCTGTACAATTAATGTATTCTGAGGTTGTTGTGCTCTTTTATACAGTGAGAGGAGATGATAGATTGTTCTGTGCTTTGTTAGATTATACTATCATTTTTCAGAGAAATGACTTGCATGCCAAGAATGTACGATAGCACAGATACTATCGCCTGCTTATTATCATCTCGGAGATAACTCGGGAAAATTTGTGTGTAAAATATGTAATATATGTTTGCAACTTGATTAAAAACAGGCAAGGGAAACAAGGCTGCAGTCCTGTGCTCACATACTGGGGACTAAGACACATTAGACCAAGTGGGTCTTCACTTGTGAGTTGGCAGGCATAGAGCTAGGAACACAGAAAAGTGCCTTATGCTTAGCCAGACCAACTCTGTCTACACTGTCTAGCCTTGGCTCTGCAAGATCCAATCAGAATTTCTTCTCAGCCCTAGCTGGAGATGTCAAAATGGAATCTTCAAAATGGAAAGCTGTTGCTCTACCATTGAGCAATGTCCCTTCTGCCCCAACAGATTGTGCTTTCGGTTTCTTTTTCACAGGTTTATGTAGCAGGATCTTTTAAAGTGTCATGCTGAAACTGAAAGAGGTGGAAAAGTAGACAAATGCATACACTGCAGCTCCTTAGAAGATGCTAAAAGATAAATTGTTTATCCCGATTTTATACATATTTACTTTGCATATTACTTCACAGAGTCCAGTGGGGCATACTTCTATGTAAATATGCATAGGGCTACAACATCCTCATGGGGCTACAATACCCATGGTTCTTACTAATGTTACTAACCACAAGTGTCTACTAATGGAAAGCCAGGGAGACCGAACTTCCCCAGATGGTTGTGACTACAGAATTACAAATATATGACTCTCAAGAGACCACCAGCGTATGCTAAAAACTCTGGGAATAAGCATTTGACACTGCTCTTTTAATGCATCCAAATCACCCTCAAATGCTATTTTTTCAGTTGTACAAGATGCTACATAATAATTCACAAGAGAGAACAAAAAAAAGTTTGTGTTCAAATTGGCTAATTTTAATCACTAACAGGAATGACCATGGTGAGTGAATTATAGCAATGTCATTGAAGGGAATAAATATGTTTTTGGAGCCAGCTGCCTCACACCTATATCCTGTTTTTCTATATGTTGAACATCCAAGGTCAGAGGGTGTGCTGTAATGGAGAGAGAGAGAGAGAGAGCGTGTTTGTGCATTGTGTGTTGTGTGTGAGAGGGGGAGGGAGGGAGAGAATCAGACATACAGACTGACTATATAAAGTTATCTGGAGTAGTGGAGCTGCAAATTGTGTGTCTTATAATTTTTCTGGCAGCTCATAAATGCTGTCTTAAAGAATCAAAATATACAGTCAAAACAATTTGAAATGGCTTAATTCCTCGTCTGCTGTAAAGTTTGCTAGCTTTTTTCATTTCTGGGGATAAAAATACATACACTAGCCAAGACTCAGACAGGCATGATGGTGTTTACTGATACATTTCCGCCATGGTAATGCTTCTACTTGTAATTGGTACCCATTAAATAATATATACTTATGATGCTCACTAGGCTGCTATCCAAGCAGTCTTATATTATTTATGTTTAAAAGTGAAAATCAGCAGCCACTAGAAGTACAGGCTCATTTCAGCTGATTGTGTCATATCAGATTAGATTCCAGTTTTATCACACACATTATTGTAATGCTGCTGCTGCTACTACTATTGGGGCTGCCAGGAGTTGCTGTTGTCTGGCAGCTGCCGAGGGCTATGCCATAGTAGGGGACCCCCTACTAATAGCTGCAGCCTCCTGACTCTGATTCCCCTCCTCTTTGTTGTTGATGCTGTGGCCTGTTCACCTGCCCTCACCTGTAAGCCAGTAGTTAAGAGTAAGTAGTGACTGGGTTGTAATAGAAGCTTCTAACTCATGGTTCACCAACATGGTGCCTGTGGGCATGAGTGTACCTGACAGTACCTCCTATGACATCTGCAAAATGTTTCCATAAATATCTCCTAAAAAATCCACTACGCATGAGAAACTGTTTGATCTTCCTAATCACGTCCTGTTTCTACTGGCTTGGCCTCTCTTACACACCTCCATGGCAGCCATTTTTGTGCTATGCCACGTCCCTATGGCAGCCATTTTGTGAGTAGCACTCACAACACTTTCTCAAAGTCCTAGAGGTGTTCTCTGGCTCAAAAAAAAAAGTCAATCCCTGCTCTAATTTTTCCAACCCTTTAAATCTATAATGCTTCAGGGCAGTGCTGTTTTTCTAGAAAAAGAGGTGCTCAAACTGACCATGAATGCCTCCCTCATTCTGGCAATGGCGCCCACCTGAGAGGGGCCGGAATTGAGTTCCGGCGAGTTCCGGCTGAAGAAATGCCCTGCTTCAGGGTATGCCAAGTTTGGGCTGGGGATACTTGAGGAATTACATTTTTCCAGATTCTGATAAAAACTGATCTGTTTCGTGCAGCGCCTGCTGACATGCAGGAGGGAACTGTTATCCACTTCCCAATTGTATTGAAGCAATTCTCAGCTTCTAAAACATGAGTAGGCAACCTAAGGCCCAGGGACCGGATGCGGCCCAATCACCTTCTCAATCTGGCCCGTGGACAGTCCGGGAATCAGCATGTTTTTACATGAGTAGAATGTGTCCTTTTATTTAAAATGCATCTCTAGGTTATTTGTGGGGCCTGCCTGGTGTTTTTACATGAGTAGAATGTGTGCTTTTATTTAAAATGCATCTCTGGGTTATTTGTGGGGCATAGGAATTCATTCATTTTTTTTCCTCTTCAAAATATAGTCTGGCCCCCCACAAGGTCTGAGGGAGAATGGACCGGCCCCCTGCTGAAAAAGTTAGCTGACCCCTGTTCTAAAATTATCTTACTATTAATTGTTGTGATGATGATGATGATCCCACCCATCCCCCTAAGGTCCTAGGGTTGGGTACAGCAATTCAAACACAATGTTAAAAACAGATTAAAGCAACTTACAGTACAATAAGGTGGCTCCTAAAATATACCACTCGGGTGTAAAATATCAGGGTAAAAAGACTGTATCTTTTTTTGAACTACAGAGGGCAGTGGAACAACAAATATGTTTCCTTTTCTGACCTTAACACCTGAGGGAGTCTGTAGGAAAGGTGGGGGTCCTTCAGGAAGCTGAGTTTGCATTTCAAATGTGTGTACTTATACCAAGGAAAAGAAGTTAGAAGTTAGAAATGTATATTTTTTTGAAGAAAGGGACAGAATGGGCATAAGAAGGAGCACACACCAGCAGAGAACAGACTGGTTCCCCCATTCATACCTTGGGCATCTAAAAACCACCTGAGAATAACAGCTCTAGATATGTGTCAGAGTTTCCACCGTGGGCTTACCAGATGTGCATGGCAGGTACCTCTGATTTACCTCAACATTAGGAAGACTTCATAAAAGGGAAGTGTACAAAAAGAAACAGTAATAAAAGTGGACATTCTGAGCAACAGGAGAAGGAATATCTGTCAAGATAATTTCCTCAGGATTATTTCCTCTACTCTAAGCATTCTTACGAAAAGCTATAACAAGCTGGCTTTAGGAAAAAAGAAAAATGGTATATGTCACATGAAAGCAATTAAAGAAATGATTTTTTTTAAAAAAATTGCATGAAAGTTGCATACCAGACACTTCATATTGTGTAGCTATGTAGTCTAGCAACAAACCATTCTCTCAGTTCTATAACACAACTTTTACATCCAGATTGCTAAACCAAGCAATCTGGCAATCAAGAGATGGTGTTTGTTGTTTTCTCTCTGAAAAGGATTGGAAGAGTAGCCATCTGGAAAAAAAGGAGAGCCTCATTTGCATTATTATTTTTTTAAAAAAAACCTACTGAAACCAGGGATGTCCTTTCCATTTAAATCATGACTGTGTTAATTAAGACAGATGAAAGGGTTGACCAAGCAATTATTAATGAAAAGTATATGAACCAAGGAAAGAGAAATGATGTATTTCTCTAAGGTGGTTCAGAAGAATATCCCTCAAAGCTGAATATCAGGGTGCCCAGTCACTGTTTCCCCACTTTATGCTACTTAACTTTCCATGATTCAATAGGTTCAGCTCACTACCTCCATTATGCCAATTTTCACCTACCTTTGCCAGGACAAAGAGTGGGAAAATTTATATTGGAGCCCCTAGTCCAGAAATGGTATCATTTTATACCCCAGTGCATAATGGGACATTCATTTGGCTTTTGCAGTTGAATGCATTCATGTTGTATATATGAATCTTTTTGCCATCCTATTCTATTGACTGCATGTTGTATATTTATATTTCTGTAACCCACCCGGGGACCTCACGGTAAAGGGGGGATCCAAAATCTTAATAATGATGATGATGATTATGTTTTCAGAACAATTACAGCCACAGACTATGACTTTTGGAGTTTGAGAGCAGGGGCAGATTTAGGTTTGATGAGCCCTAAACTACTGAAGGTAATGGGGCCCTCTTGGGGGCATTGGAAGAGTAGCCATCTGGAAAAAAAAGAGAGCCTCATTTGCTCATATGTCCAGCTGTCCTTTGTCAACAACAAATTGCCACTGCTTCTTGTGTTGAATATATGCTATATGGTAATTTATGGACCTAATAGGTATCTAAAGCCATTGTATTTGTTTTTTATCTTATATTTTGGAAATGTACATCCAATTTTTTTCCTTTAATTTTTTTGAGACCCCCCCAAGAGAGTGGGGCCCTAAGCTATAGCTTGTTTAAAGGTACCCCTGCCCGTACGGGCCAGTCGTGTCCGACTCTAGGGTTGTGCACCCATCTCACTTAAGAGGCCGGGGGCCAGCGCTGTCCGGAAACTTGTTTAGCTTATACGTATATCCGGCACTGTTTGAGAGCATTGCCTCACTTATTTATGATCTCAGAACAACCTCTCTGAGGTTCTGCATTTGGACTTTCCTAGATCTGAGCACATCACATTTTATTTTACTTTTTTGTCCCCTGCCTTTTGGGAACCAGAAATATGGTTACACTTTCCTCCCCAGAAATATAACGCAGAACGTAAGAGTTTAACCTTCTTCCCCCCTTTCTTCCCTGTCGGTTCTGATTCTAAATGTTCTCTTAACCTCTAGTCCTTCTTTGCAGCACAAACTCTTATTTTTTTTCAGTTTCAGCAAAAAAAGAAGCTCCAGAGAGTCAAGCTTAACTCGCACTCCAGTATACATTTTCTCCTCTCTTAAAGGAAGTTGTACACATGAACCCTTAAATGTGAGATCGTACAATAATGTTCCAGTCTTCCACTTTGCCCTACCATGGTGTGTATTCACTAGTATGTTATATCTCCTTGTGGCCATCCAGTCAATAATTATTGTACCACATAAGGGATTGGTGATGTTTATGCATACCTACAATGTGTTCTAAAGGTACGTATGTACAGCAACTATGTGTTTACCTCTTCATTTTATCATAGAGTCGGGTTGCCATACGTCCAAATTTCCTCGGACATAGCCGAAATACTGCAGTCAGAAGCAGTGTCCAGGCGGAAATTGCTGAAATGTCTGGGAAAATCCAGACGTATGGCAACTGATGTCAGAAGTCTAGATTTTGGCGAATCTCCTTAAAAATAGCTAAAAAAAACTTCATTTCTTTGGGCAAAACTTAAAAAAAAAAAAACACCCTGAACAACTGTCTGGAATTTCACTTTTTGAAATACGGCAAGATAGAGCAACTCATACCTGGGAGCCAGATTTGGCCTAAGCCCTTGACCACATGAACACAAAATGGTAAATACGTGTTTTCTGTCATCTATAGCCAATTGCTGCTCCTTGATGTGGCATTTCTCTTTCCTTGGTTCATATACTGTTGCAGACATTACTGCATAAACACGTAGTTGTCGGGCTCACATGCAACATTTTGTTTGTGTGGAAAGGAAAAATAGAATGTAAAGCAACTGTTAAGTCCCACAGTGAAATAATGAATATTGTGAGATGTGTTGTCGTTGCTGTCACAGTAGCAGAACATTGGAATATCTAACCGGATATCTAACCATTCACTGAAAATTTATAATCCCTGCAAAATTCTGTACATTATTTTGAATGGTTACTCAGCAATAATTTTTGCTCGTTATCAGACTTGGTGCACAGCTTTGAATATTCATGCTGCCTTTTCCTTTCCCTCCCCCCCTTTATATAATTATTCATGAGTGAAACGCGTTCAGTTTACTTGCCTAGATTTACATATCTATTACCGCTGCATTTTTATTTGCTGAAATGAATGCCAGTGGGTTTATTTATTATATTCGAAAAGACACAAAAGTATAGCTAGCCAGAGATACGTGCTCAAAGAATTACAGTATATTTTGGCCTCTAACTGGAGTTTTCTCTTGTAGATATTTGATCCAGCTTGACAATCTTAGCTCTTTTGCATCTCAATTTGATAGGAGCATGTTTATTTCTGAGTGGGTGTTTTCCTACCTGTTTCAGTAGTGACTGATGGTCAAAACAGTAGAGCCAAATGATGCTGAGGAATTTGGTAATGAAGCTTATAAAGCTTATTGAATAAAATATAGAAGCTCGTTTCAAATGTCATATAACGTTGTAATGTATTTCAGCTTAAACTGCATGAAAAGAAGCCTTATAAAGGTCCATTACTTTCTTATTTTGAAGGGCATATGAAATTTTCCTCCCACAAAGCCAGACAGAATGCAGTTTCCTTGTACTCTGGGCTAGATGCAAGCAAGAACAAAATTGTCAGTATTGATTATTAAAATCAATTAGAAATATTGTGATTTCCCTGCTGCTTTTGAAAAAGATTTTTAGATTCCAGCCTCAGAAGGCAGCTTCTGGCTAACCAGTTCTTCATCATACTTATGGCTGCTTACCTTTAATTCCTTGATGCGAGTCTTTAGATCTATAATCTGCCCACTCATAGAGATCTCCCTGGCCTGAAATGTTGCCACTCAGATATCAAAGTGCACACATTCCATCATTCTAATAGTTAAATGATGGCAACACTCTGTAATTGAAACAGCAGGAAAGGTCACCTTGGCAGTCCTGTGGCTGGTTTTAAAAAAGTAGCTTAAGGCACCATGGCTTTTTATTGTGAATGAGTTGACAAGAGTTTATGTCTGTGCACAGACAAAGTACATTTAAATAATTTTAAAGTTGTGACACAAAGCCTCCACAGCCTGTCTGGAGTTTCTGCAGAGAATTAAAATGCCCTTAAAGAGATTTCAGACCAACCCAGACAGCCTGTGTCATATGGAGAGTAAAGATGGGGGGTGAGGACACGCTCAAATATTTTCGCTGGAGACACTTGGAAAGAAACTGCAAAGAGCTGAATCCCGAAGAGAACCAAAGTGGGACGTGTACGTATTTCACAATATATGTTTTCTTCTGCTTCTGTGAAAAGTTTGAATCAGTTCCCATTGTCTTCCAGTCTCTATCTGCTGCCTAGGAAACTCCTTCAACCTCAGTCATCATCTCTTTAATTTTCTGTGGGGTCAAAAGCAGGGGTAGTGCAGGTATTGCTAATAGTGCCTGTCCCAAATTCGGCTAGTCCCGAATCTGTCTCTTTTCTATTGTCAAATTTGGTGGGTATTTAGTTTTTTTAAAGAAAATAAAAATCTGGTAGGCGTGAATAGTGATGCTCAAAGGAAGCACAATGCAAACAAGGTAGTTGCCTGGGGCTCTCTTGCAGCACTGTAACTGAAAGCATATGGGTAGAACATGCAATAGCTACATGGGACTCAGAGCAGATCCTAGTTAGGCAATTAGAGTACACGTCAGAGTGACAGCGTCTGCCTAGGGGCAGGGCGCTCTCATAGTGGGTCTGAACTTCTGAAGGAATACTGAGAAACTGCTAGATCCAATCATCTTTCTGGGATATGAAAGATTTGACAATCACTCAGTAAGTTATTGGATACCAGATTTATCCGCATAGCAGCTATCCCAATGCCCTCAGCACCTTGCTTGAGGTCTGCAGGTCTGGGTCTTATTAGTGCCTAGAATGGAGACTACCTGGAAACCACAGACACACACCATTTTGGGTTCCACGTTGGAAGAAAAAGTTGAATGTGTTCAAATCTTGCATGTAAAAGTAAATTACTGTACTGAAGATGCTATATACTTATGACAGTTTGGGGGAACGAGAACAGAAAACAACCAATAAGAAGAGAAGAAGAGTTTGGATTTGATATCCTGCTTTATCACTACCCGAAGGAGTCTCAAAGCGGCTAACAATCTCCTTTCCCTTCCTCCCCCACAACAAACACTCTGTGAGGTGAGTGGGGCTGAGAGACTTCAGAGAAGTGTGACTAGCCCAAGGTCACCCAGCAGCTGCATGTGGAGGAGCGGAGACGCGAACCCGGTTCACCAGATTATGAGTCTACCGCTCTTAACCACTACACCACACTGGAGACTCTAACGTATCAATTGGTACATATATAATTATGATAATAGTGCAGGAGCTAAAAATGAAAATTGAAAATTAAACCATATACAGTATAAATACCTGAAATAAATAAATAAATAAATAAATAATAAAAGAAACCCATTCTAAACCAGTGAAGAGCCTACAGACATTCTATACATTCCAGAAACAGCACCCTTATAATGTGCAATCATAGTTTGTAACATAGCTCACCTTGAACGCCCCATGAATAGCAAGGAATATGCAGAACAGAGGTAACGCTTACATTACACAAAAGACAAAGCGATGCCTCAAGCTGGGAAAATACTATTTGGGGAGTATGCCTTGTTTTATTCACACTTGGTATGAACACAAAGGTATTTTGTAACGTAACAGCAAATATTCATTCTTCAATGTTTTCCATCATCTTGCATTTCCATATGCTCTCCCACTAGGAATCTAATGAGCTCTTCATGTGAAAGATATCAAGGGACTATGTCTGAGAAACAACAACAGTTAATTATGGTACATAAAAATGTATGAATTCACTTTCCCCATAAAATGGTGGCAAAGCTTTGGAGGGAGGGGGTGGGAATCCTCTGACTACAGTGGTACCTCGGGAATCCTCTGACTACAGTGGTACCTCGGGTTACAGACGCTTCAGGTTACTGACGCTTCAGGTTACAGACTCCGCTAACCCAGAAATAGTACCTCAGGTTAAGAACTTTGCTTCAGGATGAGAACATAAATCACGCGGTGGCAGCGGGAGGCCCCATTAACTGAAGCGGTACTTCAGGTTAAGAACAGTTTCAGGTTAAGAACGGACCTCCAGAATGAATTAAGTTCTTAACCCGAGGTACCACTGTATATGGTCTATAGATGTTTTGAGCACAATATTAAATCTTCCAAAACAATGCAGTATAGTGTGGCATATCGTTTGTTAGTTACCGTAGTTAAACTGTGGAAGTCGCTCCCACAGGAGGCAGTGACGACCACCAATCTTTAAAAGAGGATTGGACAAGGGCATGGAGAAAGCTATGGAAGGTGACCAGCCATGATGGCTATGCTCTGCCCTCCGCAGTTGAATGTAGCGACACTTCCGAATGCCAGGAGAGAGTGCTCTTGTGTTTTAATGCTGCTTTGTGGGTTACCCACACAGGCCTCTGGTGGGCCACAGGGGGAAGATGATACTGGACTAGATGGGCATGACTGATCTGAGGTCATAACAATATTGATTGATTGACTAGATGGGCCATTGTCCTGATCCAATGGGCTCTTCTTATGTTCTTCTTCTTATTTCCTTATGTACTAACTACAGAAGTCTCCGGAGCATCACTTCAGATGTCACTCAGATCCAGGATAACTAGGGCTGCGCACATCTTATTGGCTTAAATACAGCTAGGTCGTTCTTTTTCTCAATTTGGTTGAAGCTGGCTTGGAGGCAAAAGCATCAGAACGCAGCATTTCATAAGAAATGACAGGATAGATGCGGATTGTGGTTATGTTATGTGTGTAGCCGTTCCTGAACTAGCAGCAGCTGCACACTGGATGCAGAGTGAACAGGAGTGTGGACCAAGCCTGTATCCCCTCCTTTCAAGAAGTGAAATTGGATCCCAAGAAAGAGAAGGTTCCTCATTGTAGATAAATCAGGATTTGTGTGTGTGTGTGTGTGAGAGAGAGAGAGAGAGAGAGTGAGAGAGAGAGAGAGAGAGAGAGAGAGAGAGAGAGAGAAAGTATGTTTGGGGACAGTCTTCCACTCCAAGTGGGTGTTGGCTGTGCCTGTCATAACAAATAGTTATTTGTGTATGGTACTTGTATTCCTTCTTCATCCAAAGGATAGCGTGTCACCCATGTCATCATTTTGAAATGTGTGGTTATTGGGTTGTTGTTGTTTTTATTTTATGTATTTTGTGGTTTTATATTTTGATTTTATTCTGTGAACCGCCCTGAGACCTCTGGGTATAGGGCAATATATAAAATCAATAAATAATAATAATAATAATAATAATAATAATACACAGTTCCATCTCCTTCATATTTTCTTTGTAACATTGTGGGGTATGTAAGGCAGGAACATAGTGACATGCCCCAAGGCCATGTAGTCTACTGCTTCACAGCTGAGCAAAGACTTGAATCTGGGTTAAACTCTGCTAATGTAAGTATAACATTAACTCTCACCATCCCTTGTTTCTCTAAGAGAAACAGAGAGACGAGATGAGTACTGGTATATTTTTATTGGCAGTTAGTAGGTTTCTTTCAAATTAGCAATGTCTTCATTAGAAGAGACTGATGTGCTAGAAAGTCTAGTTTTTTTATTTACAGCATAAGGTATTTATTTATGATGGTGGCACAAACAGAGTTCACAGTTGAAATTTTTACTAAGTCTTTACATTGACAGACTGTGCAGTGGGAGCAGACAGGTTTGTACGATCAAGTATTTAAATGTTTAAAATATATCATCTGGGAGCATTTTCCAGTGGCACAGAAGAGTAAACATGAAAGATCTCTAGGATGGGAATTAAACAGCAAAGGCTGACAAGCAGTGATTAGGTAATGCTCTTTGTGCCACTTAACAGCATAGAAATTATGAGAAACTATTTAATTCCATCAGATTGTTCAGCTGTGTCATCTTCTCAGTGCACAGCTCAGTCGATTTAACTATCAGCAAGAAAACAAACAGCAACGACAAAAAGATTAGGATGACATTTGCACTGAAAAATCAAAAGCATGTCCTATTTGCCACTATCTTGGCTTGCAGTGGATGTGCTGTGATTCTAGACATGAAAGATAGAAGAGTCAATCAACAGGGAGAGATAACGACAATAATATCAAATTATTTGGAAGTCAAGGCAGGGCCAGCAGACCATCTGATGTAAACAACTTGCCACAATGCAGATGTATTCCTTCCACCTATGGGATCCAGAACTAAGGTCTAATGATCAATGAGTAGGCACACTGGAGAAAGGCTTTCTGCTGACCACATCGCTCCTTTTTGACTTTTACGTTATGTATTGGGCAGGCGTGGCAGAAATCAATGGAGAGCAGAGGTGTAACAACCGTGGTATTAAATAACTGGCTGCAAAAGACCTTGCGTCTTTGACTTGTAGATGCATTGGGATCATTCAGGTATAAATCAAATGGATGAGCAGAACAACAGATACTCATCTTAGGTCACAGCAGGAAACCGGAAGCAGAACTACTGTAAAGGTGGGCATCCTATTCAAATAGCTGAAACCTTGGGATAGCCACTGCCAGTTTAGTGCAGACCAACTAGATCAGTGATGGCCAAACTTGGTCCTCCAGCTGTTTTGGGACTACAATTCCCATCATCCCTGACCACTGGTCCTGTTAGCTAGGGATGATGAGTACCAAGTTAGCTAAGATGAGTTATCCATGTTAGCTAAAATGAGTACCAAGTTTGGCCATCACTGAACTAGATGAACCCAGTAGACAGCAGCTTCCTAAGACCTTAAAATATTGCTAAATAATGAAACCTGCACCTTGTTGTTGTTGTTTAGTTGTTTAGTCGTGTCCGACTGTTCGTGACCCCATGGACCACAGAACGCCAGGCACTCCTGTCTTCCACTGCCTCCTGCAGTTTGGTCAAACTCATGTTGATAGCTTCGAGAACACTGTCCAACCATCTCATCCTCTGTCCTCCCCTCCTCCTTGTGCCCTCAATCTTTCCCAACACTTACACAAAAAACAAAGGTTTTATTTTCTTCCCTAAGGGCTAAGATAAATGTTTTCAGCTGCATGTACACAGCAATTCCTTTTGGAGTGGCGGGCAAAGGAAAACACCAGGCGTCAGAGGATCCAACTCCCACGGTAGGTTGCCAGCAACAGATAAGACAAGGAAAGTTCTTACCAATGTCTTTTATTCAATATTCACAGAGAGAGGCTTAGAAATGCAGCCTCTTCGAGTAGTGACGTTGCCCCGAGTGACTCTCCACCCCCTCCCTCTCTCCTCTTCATGCGTCATCACTACGGGTGTTGAGAAGTGCCTTTGCCTCTGGGCTCTCTGCTCTCCTACTTTCAATGCCCACCGGATTCTGGGAGAGGGGAGGTCTGGAATGCTTTCTAAAGACACTGTGTCTGTCAGCTGTCGCCCCTCTGGCGCTTCTTCTCCCTCCTCTCCCATTATTTCCCAGCTTTCCCCCTCATCTTCCTCTGAGCTGTGACCTCCCTCAAACCCCTGCTGTAATTCTGAAGTGTCTCCTCCTTCTCTGGAAGGGTCAGGCTTGGGACATGGTCTCCACCCTTTCTCCTCTGCCCAGTCCCTGACACCAGGAGAGTACAGGCTAATTCATCACCATTTTTTATTTAGAATATTACTTGTACATGCTGCCTTTTATTTCTGGTTCTGAGAATGCTAGATGCATATTCTTTAAAAAAAAAAAGTTGGGAATCTGAGATTTATTGTTTATATCTTCCCCCTTGCTCCTCCCCCTACTGATGATGTCATTGCTTCACAGAGTGAAGGAACCCGGAGCCAATCCTTGAAAGAATTCAGCAGCTACAGGGGCTCTATTTTTAGCTTGTTGAACAGGTATCAGTTAATTTTATTTGGACAGAACAACTCTCTCTTCACCCAATTCAACCCCAAGGACTATTTTTTCCCCCTTTCCTGCCACTGAAACTGTGTTAACTGAAGGGGAGCCTCTGATGCCAAAGGAACATTCATGCCCCACTAATGTTAATAGCATTAGAGTTATCCTCCGCCACCAAAGTTACTACCTCTGTTTGCTGAAATGATAACCAGAAAGAAAAACAAGGTGACGTGCTCAGCAAGGCATAAAAGGAAGACGGCAAAGAAGGGAACAGGAATTCCTAGACTGGAGTCTGTATCTTGAAATGTCCCTTATCTATTTTTAAAGAAGCTTTTAAATATATAAAAGAGCTTCCAACTGCATATGCATTCTGAGATGTTCATTTTATAGCACAAATTTATTCACCGGTTATCAGTTATCACAACATTAACCCACTGCAGAAACTCAGTTCAGTATATTCGAAAATCCATTTATTTTTCACCTATTGATATGCATGTCTTACACTTGTATATAATACAATATTTTCAGTGTTGGTTTTAAGAATAAACACAAAGGGGGGGAAATGTTGAGAAGCATGTTGTAGATTTTTTGGCTAAATTAAAGCCAAACTCATAACTGCTACAAAATTACACATTTATACTTTTTACTATCCCAAGCAAAGGAATTAATCATATTTTTTGAATTCTGTGTTTCTCCGTTACACATACCTTTAAAAAACGAATCCATACAATATTAATCCTGTTAAAATATCAAGACTGCTAACTGATGCTACAATCAATTTATCCTAATTAAAATTTAATTAACAAGAATACCCCTTCTGCAAAAATTTGGATTACTCTGTAGCAGAATTATATACATTTCAGATTGATTTTCAGCTATCATTCGTTTTCTTTCATCCAGTGCCATAATACAACAGAGGTAATGAAATTGTTGTGGAACAATCTTGTATCACATGACAGGAAAAAGTACCTCAGGGTGGTCATTCATCATAGAACCCAATTTATTTCTAATTAGCCACGCCAAATATTTGTTACAATGGGAAAGAGTTCCCTTTCCCCACAAATATTAGTAACCACTTGAAACAACTTGAGGTTCTGGGCATAACTCTTTCTGTTAGGATTGAGTTTGTGTAGTTTTCATATTACCTCCCAAAACAAATGGAGTAAAAATTTGCCTTCTCTTTGCCTTCTCTAAGACTAACTTGCAACATCAGTATGGAATGCAAAAGAAACCATTCGTTCTGTCTTCATATTTCCACATAGCATGGTGAATATATTAAATGGAATATAAAATTATACATTCTGTAATAACTTAGAAAAAAAAGTTTACAGCTGCTTAAGGCATTTAAACATTAAGATTTTTCATGAAACAGTAGATCACCAAGATTAAAAAATAGATACTGAAATAGGAGATAGAAAAGAACTTCTGGTTTAATAAAATAACTACAGAATGAACTCAATGTACCTGGAGTGGCCAAGGAAATCTTTAGTGGATTCCAGATTTGAAGAAACCTATTTCGTCCTATCAAGAAACAGACATCTACTTAAGCATCCAGATAGTAATATTTTTTTTCAAGCAACAAAAACCAAAAACCTAAAAAACGTATCTGAATGAATACCATTGAACCTCAGAATGGAAAAATTAACATGCACCCGTCTATTTTCATGAAGGGACTAGCTAGCGCCATTTATTCTTTACCATAATCTTTGTAGGACCTAATGATAATAAACCAAAGTGTATGCAAAAAAACACCCATCTTCTTGAAATTATACGGAACTGATTATTTTAATAGCATGTTATTGGAAGGGCTTGAACATTCTGTCTCGATCACCCTTTATTTGTCCGAAAGGAATTGCGGTATTTGGTTAGTCATAGGGAAACATGTCTGACTAATGATACATTCGTATATGGGTGACGTATTCAGATAACTACTACTTGCCAACAATAATGATTAACGATGGATATATAGTATTTCCATTCCTATAAGAAAAGCAACTTTGACATGTTGAAATATGTAGCCTTGGAGCTTCAGGATTAGAATACAAATTAAACGTGTCTAAAACTGTGCTGTGTCAGAGGACAATTTCTGGAACAGTGGTTTGATTACAGCAGTGCACAGTCCCACCAATAATTTGCATGGAGGACCAGGAAAGTTCCAGAGGAAATGGATCAGTACATTTCAAAGTATACTGCTTTCATCGAGGTGAAACGTCACAAGTCTCAATGCAAGGATCCAAAGGATTGCTATTTCTTCGGCGTCCTCTAAGCATCACTTCTTCGGCCGTATATCCCTTCATGTTTTTGCTATTTTTACAAATGTACACAGTTCACTCCGTCGAAATCTCGTGTGTGTGACTTTCCAGCCATTTTGATCGCAAGTGGCTGCTGATTACAGCGAATGTTCTCTTTGAAATAATTAGTATGCCCCAGCAGTCTCAAGCCTGACCTCAAGGATTGTTAAGTTGGATATTAAAACTTCCTACTTGGCTGTATTTAATGTTATCAGCCTCGAGTGTGATCTGATTTGTCTTTTGCTATCGAGTTACCTGTAAAAACAAAAGAATATAAAGAGAAGAAAATATCAAATTGAGGGATGTTGAACATTAGGTTTATAATGGCACAAATCCGTTTACTAAGCCCCTCTGTGGAGAAGGCATTTCTAAACATGCACATAGCAATAGAACTGCAATTAGGTTTGTGTGTGACAAAATGAACTACTTGCCTGGATCCTATTGTAACCAAGCTTAAGCTGGAATGGAAATGAATGATAAAAACAGGTTACCTCAACTGTTAAAAGGGAAATGTGGCTTTGAGCTAGACCGAGACCTGACTGTTCCCTACCAACAAGGGAAAGTCACAAGATCTCCATTTGAGTACACCCTCTTGTGGTGAGATCTGGTATTCCCCAGTCACACACAGTACAGTTGTATCTTGGAAGTCGAATGGAATCTGTTCCGGAAGTCCGTTCGACTTCCAAAACGTTCGGAAACCAAAGCGTGGCTTCGGATTGGCTGCAGGAAGCCACAGAAGCCCCATCAGACGTTTGGGTTCCAAAGAACGTTCGCAAAGCGGAAGACTCACTTCCGGGTTTGCAGCATTCAGGAGCCAAAACTTCTGAGTACCAAGGCGTTTGGGATCCAAGGTACGACTGTATTCCATCCTGTGGGGGAATGGGTTACATAGTGAGGGGGAATGGACCGTTCACTACTGACTGAAGTCAGGATGAGATACAATACAGCAGGCACGTCCAACAGGTAGATTGTGATCTACCGGTAGATCACTGGACTTCTGTGGTAGATCACTGGCTCCCCCCAAAGAAGCCCAACAAGTTTGGCTCCCCTAAAAAAGGCTAAACATTTTTTCCTGCACCCCCCCAAAAAATATGGCTTTCCCCCCTCCAAAAAATAAGCTCAACAACTTTGACCTGAACCCCCACAAAGGGGGTAGATCACTGCCAGTTTTTAACTCTGTGAGTAGATCGCAGTCTCTTGGGAGTTGGCCACCCCTGCAATACAGTATATGGTGCTTCAGTTCTCTGCCCAGGTGTGGCTATGCAGTTAGTTTCAAAAGAGGTGTTTATGACAGTTAACAGCAGCATCTATATTTTATATTGGCCAGGAGAAATGAAAAGGATCGGTTGTGATAGTGGCTACTTATTCAAAACCATCGGCCCTTAGTTATAGGCCAATAAGGATTCAGATTTCCAAGGGGATGTTTGCTGGGAGAGTTCTCCCAGGGATGAAAATTAGGGCAGGTCCACTGTTTGGGGGGTCAGTCGGTCAGTCAGTTAAGGGACTGGGAAGAGGCAGAAGGTAAGCCTGGGAATCAGAGGAGGCATAAGTCGAGAGAAGCCAGCCAACAGAAGATTACGTCTGGGTAAAGTGGTAGCAGCGGGAAGTTGGCTGCAGGACGACTCCAGGGAAGGCCACTATGGCATCTTTGTGGAAGAGTCCTGGTCTTCAAATATATGACCAGAAGGAAGAACTTAAGAGAGCAGCTGAGGCAAATCTATCAGGAAGACAGCAGCAGTGCCTCTGAGTGAACTTTGGAGGGGAACAAAAGCTAAATTGACTATTAGCTTTACACAGGGTGAAAACCAGGGCTCTCTCCTTTGAGGCAAAGTCTTACAAAGTAACTGTGACAGATTTAAGCAAATATAAAGCCAAATATTGTTAGATGACCAATGTATATGTGTACATGTACTACTGCATTTCATTCTGTCACATGTAGTAAATAACAAATGTAATAAACTTTAATAACACATTTGTTTGAAACAAGTCTCTATTCATCCGGTGTGATAAAAGATGGCTAAAAAACCAAGTTGGAATTAAATGGTAGTGGTGAAAAAGTAAAAGGGCTAGACTTAAAAAAAGAAAAAGAAAAAGTATTAAGCTATAGGAAGGTAGACCCTACAGGAGTTTAAAAGCAATTTGTGAGATAAGTCAATCCAAGTGGCTCTCTACAACATGGTAGTAGCTGGAAAATTTCTGTCTAAAACTGAAGGACTCTGGCTGTAAAACAAATTTGAGCCTTTTTTTTTTTAAGCAGAACACACAGAAAGCCTAAATATTAGTTTGCAGATAATGCTTAATAATGAAAAGTACATAATACTCCTTAAAGAATATATTAGGACTGTCATCATAGACACCTAAATAACAGTCCCTGACCAGCATTTGCACAAAGTTGTTCCCCTCCCCAAATAATGAACTCATGTTGCTACTTTAAAGGCCATTGCTGAGATTCTACCAAAACCAGAGAAGGATCTTGTTTTGGGAGAACTTGAGCATACTTTTAAAAAGAAAGTTCTCGTGGGGATTTTCACCTCTTGGTTGGAGCCATAACTTCAGAAAAGTTTTCAGGAGCGCTTTTAAAAAATAGCAGCAGCAGCAACCACAGGAAGAATGAATTAAACCAATTCTGCTTTGGAAACAAGCCTATTGTTAAGAATTCGAGCAATTTTCAAAATGTACTTCTCAATCTTTCCTGTCTCAAACTCAAGTCAAAAAGCAGAAATAATTTGGTGGGAGACAGAAGCGGCAACACTGGAGGCGGGGGATGGGACATTTCTGTACACAAGATATATTCATCCTCCAATCCCTTGTACATAAAGGAGCTCTCAAAACTTCACTGGAGCACTTTCATCCGAGCCAACATAAAAATAAAAGGATCACATAGAAAGAATGCATAAGACAGAAAATTTCACAGTAATTGGATTTTTCCCCTATGCCTGACTTGCATTTAAAACATGAAGAGGAAAGAAAACAAGATCACTGTCATATCAAAGAGAACATCTTTAAGGAGTCTTTCTGCTGCATCAGTGGATGCAATTAATAATCATGTTGCTTTTTTGTATTAAAACTTCATTAAACAATGCACTCCTTTCTCTGGTGGGCTGACTCACTGGACTGACCATGGTAACAGTTCATCAAGAGATACATCTGATTTTGAAGGGCCTTGCTCCTTAATGATGAAACATTCCTTTGCCTTCAGCAAAAGCATCTGCATACGAGTCTTTTATCAACTCTGGAGATAAGTTGATCTGCGGGAGGCAGTGGAGGACAGGAGTGCCTGGTGTGCTCTGGTCCATGGGGTCACGAAGAGTCGGGCACAGCTAAACGACTAAACAACAACAACAATTCATCCTTGGGAGACACTTTGAAAACTACTGTTGAGATGTGGGGTTTAGAATTATCAGTGCATTCATTATTTTTTAACCCTACCAGTGAAACTGGCTGAACTGACACAAATTAATCAACACCTTTGTTTTCTGTGTTGTTCTGATGCTTCACCATAGCTATGGCTAGGTAATTATCATTTGCACTTCAGACAGGGGCTTGAACTCTCTTCCAAACCATGATGCCTGCACAGGATCATCCTTTCTATGCAGCCAAAAGAAATGTAACACGGTCCTTTGCAAGACTGGGTGAATATTTTCTCCTTCTTTACCTAACAGCTTGAGGTTAGCAAGGGCAGGGTTAACAAACTGAAATTTGAAATGTCAAATTTGGCATCATCCTTAGGCTTTTATCATCCTTTGGTGACTCTGCAAAAGCCCATAAAACAGTCCAGTTCGAAAAGAGACTCCTCCGCTTTGCAGTTAAGGATGTGTCATACAACTCACATAGCATGTTAGTATCCTAGCAGGCAGAATAATTCTCAAGTCCATCTTCAGAATGTGCCAGCAAAATAATTCATGTGCAGCTGCACAACGTAGCCATGCATGGTGCATGATCATAAATATATATATATCTATGGCACCATCCCTGTTTATTTAGAAGACGAATTCATGCTTCATTGGGTGCATTTTATTTTAGTTTGCTTATTGTTATTATCACCATTATCATTACTATTGTTGTTTCACTGGAGCCTCTAATAGCTTTCTGTTGCCAGCACTCCTGCTGCTCCACCTGTCCTTTCTCCTTCTTCTTCTTAATTTTATGCTTGTAGGTCACACGCCGTTACTCTGAGTAATACTTGGAATAGTCCAAATTTGCCACTATCTGAGAATATAAATCCCAATACAAGGGAAGCACACACCAGCCATTAGTGTTAATGGCATCTATCCACTTACACATTACTGTTCAGATGTGGAAGTCAATTTCATAAAAATGCAGTTAAATTTTAGCTAATATCCGTCCATGTTATTTACAGGAAGCTTCCCTTTTTGGAAAGAGTGTAAGGTTTGCAACGGAGCAGCTGGAAGGTAGAGTCCTGTGCCAGGTTTTTTATATATATAAAAATAGAAAAACAGAATTTGAGAGCGGCACCAAGCCGATCTTAAACATCCTAGGAGAACAGTAACATTCCAAATGTGTTCCAATCAATTCCAATCAACTTTTCAATTAATTATTAATACATCTGAAAATTAACTTTTGCTGTTGCTCAGTACTACAGATGGAAAAGGATATAACACCCTAAATATTTATTTGAATTAATTTGTTCATACTTGGCGAGTTATGGCTCCCTTTATGCTAATGTCTTTTTTTCCACATAGGTTGTTATGTTATAAATACAAAGAATTAGGCTCTCTTCATTTTCTCTGTGCTCAGTGTGCAATTACGGTATAATTACTCTGCTGTTTCAAGACTTTTTAATTTGAATTGGTGAATGGCTGCTGTGAGCCAAGCGTAATTGCATGTGAACTCGCCACTTCTATATTAAAACAACAATGGATAATTAAATCTAAAAGAATTTTACACCTCAGATGAAGTTCGATGAGTGCATGTTCGGCTCGCGTGGCATCACTTACCACAGGAATAACTCAGAAGGTCCTCTGAAGGATAAAATCTGCCTATTAACCACTGCATTACAAAACTGTGGCGACTTCTAAAGTGGTCCAAACTGGCAGACAGGGTGGAAATGACGGAAATAGACCTGGGCATCAGAATTTGGTTGTTGTTGAGCACAGGGAGGATGTGGGGAAGAGAGATTTTAAAGTATAGCATGTGTGCAATGAGCATGGGAGGAAGGACCTAAACTCTTTACCATCTCCAATTTCCATTACAAAATTGCACTTCACCAATAATTTTCCTCCTGTGAGTCTCTGTGACATGAAGCAATCGCCCACAGAGGAACTAACTTTGGAGAGGTCAGTGTAGAGGGAAAGATTCAGCTTGGCTGTTTTTGCTTACCAGTACTGTACTTGGACACACACACACACACACACACACACACACAAACAGCCCTAATCTGCTTTCTATATATTTGGTAGGGACATGTTGTTATCATGGCTAGGTACATACTGAATAGCACATACTATTGGGTGGCACTGTGGGTTAAACCACTGAGCCTCGGACTTGCCGATCAGAAGGTCGGTGGTTCGAATCCCTGTGACGGGGTGAGCTCCTGTTGCTCGGTCCCTGCTCCTGCCAACCTAGCAGTTCGAAAGCATGTCAAAGTGCAAGTAGATAAATAGGTACCGCTCCAGAGGGAAGATAATCGGCGTTTCCGTGCGCTGCTCTGTTTCGCCAGAAGCAGCTTAGTCATGCTGGCCACATGACCCGGAAGCTGTACGCCGGCTCCCTCGGCCAATAAAGCGAGATGAGCGCCGCAACCCTAGAGTCGGCCACGACTGGACCTAATGGTCAGGGGTCCCTTTACCTTTACTTTACTATTGAATTTATATACTGCTCTATACCCGGAGGTCTCAGGGCAGTTCACAGAATAAAATCAAAATATATAACCACAAAATACATAATCAAAATAAAAACAACAACCCAATAACCCCCCCCCCAAAAAAAACACATTTTAAAAGGGCATAGGATCCTCACAACATTTAAAGTAAGACAATTAACAAACCTGGACAAGAGCCACTTGTTGGAAAGACCATGATCTCAGGAATGTTTGCCGCAATATTTACTGCCAACCGAATTGCCCAGGTGCCTTTCTGATACAAAGGCAAATAGGAACATAACAAGCTGTACCACTAGGTAAAATCCTCAACACAGGATTTTGCTGGGGTTGGGAGGTATTTATAATGTAGCAGCAAATGAGAGGGCCTTTCTCATTTCTTCATTGGTGTCTTCTGCTCAGAAACAGAAAGGGGGTGAATGAAGAAGAATCCCTTCTGATGTTAGAAGAATGGCCAATATGTGTCCCTCTAGCTTTTACTGAACTACAACCCCACCCATCTGCCAAAGTTGCCCTATAGGGTGATGAAAATCTAGCCTGCTGTTCCAGAAAGGTTTCCCAGACGTTCAGCAGAAGGATGTATGAAGGAGCTTCTGTCAAGGACCATTATTTGGACCTGAGCTTTCCTACTTGTTTATAAATGAGTGTTGAAGTGGCCACGTTTACTGATGACACCAAACTGTTCAGGGCGGTAAGAAAGAGGGATTGCCAAGTACTCCAAAATGTTTTCTTCAAATCATTCCTAAGACCGAGTTAAGGTGGAATGGGTGATGCTGAGATGTGTTGCACGTGTGTGCACATGTCATTATTCCAAAGCACAGGTGGAGCATGGTACAGAAAGACCAAATGCTGCCTTATATCAAGTCGGGCTATTCCTCCATTTAGCTCTGTTTCAACTATGCTGACCGGAAGCAAATCTCCAGGGTTTCAAACAGGAGTCTGTTCCACCAAGAGATGGCAGGGAATGAACCAGGGAGACTTTGCATGGAGAAGCATGGGCTCTACCACCGAGCAAGAACCCTTTTGCTTTTTAAATCACAGGGTACTACCATACAGAATTTTATTTTGTAACAGTGTGCTGGATCCAGAAATACGGTGTTGGCTCCGTTATGATCACTTGCGCAAGAGCAAGTGGAAGATTTTGCAGAGCACAAATTTGGTCTTGAGACACTGAGCAAGACCATTTCTCTTGAGAACGTGCTATGGCTTGAGCTAGCAGACCTCCTGCAACAGAATCATACGCCGCTTTGTACTAAAAGAAGCGCACTGCTGGGTTTTAACTCTGTTTCTAACATAAAGCTGTTGCACTGACTCAGGAAATGCCTTTCAGCTTACAGAAGGACAGCCCTGGATCAAACCCTTTGTATGTATTTTGGTAAAGGCCAAACTTGCAGCTACATGTATCTCAAGCATGTGCGTGCTTCCATGTCATATATAAAGGGGGACTGGTCATATACTTGTCACACAAATGGTGGGGGCAGTGGACACCCCCCACAATCTTTCCAAGACTGTTTTTAAGCAGCCTCCCTCACCCCTGCCACCACAATTGCCCTCTCATAGTAGAGCAGGGAGAAAATTCCTTAAAACCGGGGAGTTTAGCAAGGAAAGGTAATGGAAGGGCATTTCATTCTCCTCCTGCCCCACACCTTTTTGGTAAGAGTAAGCATACTCTTGTGGCCTCACCTTTATACCATACCCCTATAAGTTTTAAGTTTTGTCAGTTTTTTCTTATTATTTCTTACTCTTTTTCTTCGTCTTTTTCATGTTCTCTTCTATTTTGAATAGTTTTACTTGTTTGTTAATTGTAAGAGTTATATCTGGGGTTTTTTTTTAAAATAACTGTTTATTCATAGAATCGTAGAGTTGGAAGGGACCAAGAGGGTCATCTAGTCCAACCCCCTGCAATACAGGAATCTTTTACCCAACGTGGGGTTCAAACCCACAACCCTGAGATTAAATGTCTCATGCTCTTCCAACTGAGCTATTCCTGTGGTATTATGGTGAAGAGCAGGAAATAAATCTAATAAATAAATAAAATTAATATTGTGTGTGTCTGTGTGTAATTTTTTGCCATAAATACTTATAGATGTCACATTAGAAGAGATATTCCCTCCTACGTGGGAAGGAATGGGGAATGCCTCTCCTGTGTCTGTGACACATGTATGCATGGCCTGAAAACAAATAATATCATCAAGTCTCCTGTGTGACTGTTGTATTAGATTACAGTAGACTTCTGCAGCCAGGCAAGTGGAATGGAGGTAGTTTATGATTTCTGCACTTCGTGGAAAGCAGAGTTTGTCTGAAAACACATTTTTGAACAGATGGGAAGGCACTTGTTATAAGGATTTTGGAAACTGTGCTGTATGTTTTCGTCAAATCATCAACAGTATGTGATTTGTGTAAGCAAAGGAGATTGTGGTAACATAGTTCACAGTTGTGCATTCTGAGAAAAAACCAACTTATTGGTTTGGGCATCATTCATCATCTGGTTTTTTATTGTCATTATATTTTCTATCAAGCTTCCCACGTCAAAAAATCAAAATGTGGAACATCCTGGTATGAATACTTCCATGGCTGCAGAAATAAGCTTGAAAACATGATGGAAACAAAGACTGATTGACTGACTGGTGGCATAACATAAAGTTCTTAGTGTGGTTTGCAATAAATAAGAAAACAATTAGAATATACAGAAGATATAAAACCAAATAAATCAAAAGCAATATAAATACACTCAAGTACCTCATACCACCCTTACAAGTTAAAGCACAGATTGAAAAATTGTGAGAATAACAGACTCCATCAGTTATTTAAAAAGCCTAGGTGAACATGAAGTTCTTTATCCAGTGACAGACATTAGTGGCTTAAAAGTCAGAAAACAAGTCCCAAATTATTACATTTCCCCATGAATCTCATTTATAAGGTGTTTCTTTAACAAGAAGAGGAAGAGGAAGAAGAAGAAGAAGAAGAAGAAGAAGAAGAAGAAGAAGAAGAAGAAGAACAACAACAACAACAACAACAACAACAACAACAACAACAACAACTTGATTCATTTCCAACATATATTTGGAGTTAATCCCAGAATAGGAATATTATAAAATCAGTACAAATGCACTGTGCTTTTTTCTTGTCATCTGCAACATTATCATAAACAATTGGCATTATACGAACTGCAAGTAAAACAAAGCAAATAAACTGCAGTCCTGCAACTCAGAATTTATTTCTGATTTCACCCTAATTGCTAAGTGTTTCATCCTCATGGGTAAAAACATGTAGATGTAGATGTTGCTGCCTAACACTGAGTGCCCTGAACATTTTTACTTTCAGTAGCTTTCCAAGTGGCCCAGCAGCAATTTAATGTCTAAACCATTTATGTCTTGTGATGCTATCAGTTGATGCTTATTAGTTCTTACAGACTAGGGTAGATTCAGATGAGCAGCTGACATCCAATTCGCAAGGCTGAATGGGCAAAGAGTTTCCCACAAATATACTGCCTTGCTGAAAAGAGTCTTATAACAGAAGTTCCAGATAGCTAGGCTATCATGTGATAATTGCAATAATCTACTCAAAAACACCTGTGATCTCACAAATTTGGAGTTGTCCATAACCTACTGTTTAAGCACTATTTATGTCAGCTCTGTGCGCCCACTGCTTCTTGTTTTCTACTTATTGCCACAAACAGTAATAGCCCTGGCCTGGCGTTTCCATCTTCACTGATTCCTGCCTCAATTTCTTCACGTGGGTCAACTCAAGCTTCTCTGTTATTAACTAGGAACAGAGTGGTTCAATGCAACTGACCTAGCTTCCTGGCAGGTTAATCCCTTTAACTTTGAAGGGAAGTCCGTTTAATGTCAAAGAGATACCGTATTTTTCGCTCTATAAGATGCACTTTTCCCCTCCTAAAAAGTAAGGGGAAATGTGTGTGCGTCTTATGGAGCAAATGCAGGTGGGAGGCTCTGCTCAGCGCTCCCTTTAAAGAGCCACGTGGAGCGTGTGTGCGGCTCTTGGGGGCTTTCCCCCCCGCTCTTTAAAGGGAGCACAGCTCTTGGAGGAGCCTTCCTCCCGCTGCCCTCAAGAGGCTCCGAGCGGCTATTCCATAAGCCAGGACAGCAAGAGGGATCACTGCGCAGCGATCCCTCTTGCTGTCCTGGCTTCTGGCTTAGCCATGCGAAGCCTCTTGAGGGCAGGGGGAGCCTTCATCCCACTGCCCTGAAGAGGCTTCACGCGACTATCCCAGAAGCCAGATCCCTCTTACTGTTCTGGCTTCTGGGATTCAGAATTTTTTTTTTCTTGTTTTCATCCTCCAAAAACTTGGTGCGTCTTATGGTCTGGTGCGTCTTATAGAGCGGAAAATACGGTAAGTAAAACTTGATTTTGAAAGGATTGTCTTTTTAACGTTGTTGTTAACTACTGAATTTTCCTCTTGCCCATTCAAATTATTTAAAAACTGTAAACCAATAGCATGAGCCAATTAAAGCTCTTAAACAGCAGAGACCCCCCAAAAAGGTATTTTAATCTATGAATATTATTGATAACAGGTGGCAAAAGCTGTAAGATAACCATCTCTTTCCTAAGGATCCTTAACATGGAGTTTGCCTTCATCACAGCAGTCAAGCACTGGGTTGATGTTTTCATCTACTGCAACGGAAAGATCCCTTTCTAGTCTGTCACAGATGCCATCTGCATGAATGTAGTGTTGGCCTATTTGCTTTCTAATTTGCATCACGTTATACTTGCCGAAACTTAATTGCACTTGCCATTTTAATGTTCCTTACTCAGCCTGGAGAGAATCTTTTGGAGCTCGTTGCTATCCCTTTTTGCTTTAACAATCCTAAATTATTCGGTGTTATCAGCAAACATGGCACCTTACTGCTCACCTCAACTCTTGTTATGAACAAGTTAAAGGGTTGCAACCAAAGGGAAGATGTTTTTTGGCTCAGTGTTTAGTACTGACTGGGAGACACAAAGTTCCTTATGAGACATAAGTGCATTATAAGCTAAAAACTGCAGGTAGAGCTTCATAACAATGTACATTGCAATGTCAGTTGTTGGGTGCCGTTTGCTATTACATGCTTTTCTTATTTTGCTTTTATGTCTTCCTCCTCTTTCGGATTGACCCAAAGTTGGCTGTGCTCCTTGCTGTTTGTCCTAGATTTAGAACCACTTAAACCCAAAATGTCAAAAATATACAAGAAGTAAAAGTGGGAAGATATGTAAATCCAGTAAATATATATGCACATTCTATTGACCCGACTGTCACATATCCAATAAATTTGAAATTTGAAAACACCTGAACAAATAACAGATGAGCATGGATATAAATCTGACGAAAGACAAACAGAATTCTAAACTTGTAGGTAAAGTTGCAAGTAAGGAAGACATGGGCTATTGTTTGGTAACTGTTGTTATTTTTATCTGTAAGCCGCCTTGAGTCCCAGTCAGGGAAAATGGCCAGGTATTAAAAAATTAATAAATAATAACAACAACTAGGGCAATCCTACTCAGACTGCCTGCCAATTTGATACAAAGCCAAATTTAAGGTGCACATGCTTACATATTAAACTCTCTGCAACTCTGCAAGTCTGGATATCAAAAGGGACACCTGCTCCCAAATATAACTGACTGTCTGCTAAGATAATTAGAGGGGATTCTCCTGGTGGGGCCGCCATGAACTGAGACATAGTGTGTAGCAACCTGAGAGAAGTCCTTTACTATAGAGCTCTATGGAACTCCTCTCTGAAACAAGGCTGGCACAGATTATGATGAGCTTTCAATACCTGTTTGTGAAAGCCTTTGTTGACTGCTAAACACCGTTTCGGAATATGCTATATTGCTGGCTACGGTGGACGGAATTTTATGTTGGTCTAATGATTTAATATGTACAGTGGTACCTTGGTTCTCAAACGTAATCCGTTCCGGAACATTTGAACGTTTGAAAACCGAGGTGCAGCTTCCCATTGGTTGCAAGAGCTTCTTGCACTCAGCGGAAGCCGTGTCACACATTCGGTTTCCGAAAAATGTTCAAAAACGGAAGCATTTACTTCTGGGTTTTCAGCCTTCGAGAACCGAAACGTACAACATTGGGGCATTCAGGAACCAAGGTACCACTGTTAAAGCCTAAACCTGAAAAATAATCAAGTTACAAAAGTTACATTTCTTATTTCAATCTATCACATATCACTGTAATTGCAGCATTTACCATAATACACTTTTAAAAAACCATGTTTTTGCTTTGGCTTTTATCCTTATAGGCCAGGATAATCCAGGGAGATTAAGAACATCATGCTTTCAATATTATTGGGATTTAAATATTGGAATATGTTGTGCTATGTTTTTTGTACATTTAGGATGGTAATCCTGTGTTTAGGTGCCTCCAATACAGGTTTCTTACAGAACACTGATGAAAACAAGGCTTCACTAGGGGATAACTTAAAGCTCTGCAAAAGCCACACTTGTTTGACCAGAGACATGAGGACACAAATACACAAAGGATGTGGCTACTGTAGCTACGATGCTATTTTTAAACTTATTGTCCGTACAAACAGCCCCATAATACTTTGCAAAAAAAAAATATGTTTAATTTTTCTAATGGTAATGTTGTGATTAAATGGTGCTCTGTGAGTTTGGGAAACAATACAATACATTAAATACCGCTACAACTATGAAAACCTGTATTTGTACACACCTGCTGCTCTGTGAGTAACAAAGCAAGGCTGGAACATCTTTCGGGAGAGGTTTTGACTCTTTACTCCTCAACGAACCTTCTGGCCCTTCCTGAGAATCCGACCAATAGTAGGATTCATGACAACTATTGCCCCAAACGTGGAGCCAGAATATTGTGTGTGTGTGTGTATGTGGAATAAACAAAAATTGTCACCAGGCACAGCAGAAATCTCCTTGTTCTTGAAGGGTTTTACACGTTTGCCTAAGAAACAAACACATGTCAGGCACTAGAATGAGTTGTATGAGACAAAAACTGGGATTAGTGGCAGAGCATTTTGCTTTTAAGGAAAAGTTAAAGTGTCTTTAAATGCTGTAGAAAAATATAGCTTCTTTCTTACAGAATAAAAGAGAAATGTTCGAAGTTAATTAAATATATTGTCAATATAATTATCCTAAGGCAGATCAACATTCTTTAAATTGAAGTAAATCAAGGAAGTAATTTATTAAATTGTAGTAATTCTGACCAATGAACAAATGTAAGTTTGTTTGAAGACAATGTTTATTTAAAAGAGGGGGGAAGGCCACATGAACGTTACTTTTTCTGCAAGGACAGAGGACTCAGGATTCAACCCAGCAAGTGTTAGTCATGGCTAAGTCCCAGTGAAAGCAATGGAATGTATTTCTGAAAATTTATATCCTGTCGTTCCACTGTGCACACAATGTTCAGGGTGGCTTAGAACTATATTAAAATCAAATGAAAAACCCCAATACAACAATAATAAGTCAGACAGAAGCAGTTGATAAAACAGTCCAAAAAAAAATTAAACTGGAAAGTTAAATATCTGCCTAAATAAATGGATCTGAGCAGTAACCCTATACTTACCTGGGAGTACTACCCATTGAGCTCAGTGAGTGATACCCAATTGTGGCTGCCCACCAGCTGCTAGCAGAACAGATTTTCCCAGCTGTAACAGGACTTCTCTTTCCTCTATCCTCCCCTTGCACCCCCAATATCTGCTCTGCAGATGTGGGGAGTATACAGGGGCAGGAAGGAAGAGGAAATCCCACTCTGGATGAAAAGAAATACACTTGCGCGATGTTGGATGCAACTGAATGAGAACTACTTAAGGGTCAACATGGGCACTGTCAGTTACAATGAGCTGTTGGTGGAATGTAATGTAACTGCACTGATGACATTACCTGCAATCACTACATTGTTTGCAATTAAATTAGTAAATAACAAAAAAAGCTTAATTAAATTTTAGTATCATGCCCCTCCCCCCAATATTCACCTTCATACAGAAATCTATAAGGACTCAGATCAGGGTGGCCCCAAGATTGCTGCCCAGAGACAAGATAGCATCTTATCGGTTCCATGCGCCTAAGTTGCTGGTTGCAGGAAAGCATCTCCCTGCCCCTACCTGAGGGCTGTAGGGTAGCAGAGGAAGCATCTGCTGCCTCACTTTGCTTAAGGGTCGTCCCTGTCTCTGACACGCTCCCATATTTCATGCACATTTGGGCTGCTTTGTTTGGTTCCATTGAGGAGCCCAATCTGCATTATTCTGGACACATAATTTCAGGTGTCTTTTATGCTTTAGCATACTAAAAAGGAAAGTCTGCATTTACTTCTAAGTAGCTGAAACTAACCCGTAAATTATGGCTAGAGATATCAATGGAGTTAAGCAAGAATCTACCCCCTTCTCTCTTGCACGCACAACAAAACAAAACAAAACTTCTGCCTCTGCGATACACTTCTTCCTTTGTCTCTTAATGCAACGCCTGCAATTCACGACCACGGGATAAATGCTTCAAAAACAGAATGGCTGAGATCCAGTGTGCAAGCGCTACGACCACAGCTGGGATTTTCCCATTGTCCAAAATGGAAGGGAATCTGCTCACAATACCTGGCCTTCGTGAACTAACAAAGGGGCCCATCTGCTCATATAGCTTTCCAGATTGTGGCCACTATGTGCACAGATATCTTTCAGATGAACTCCAGATAGAGTAACAGTCCTTATAAGAAAATGTTAGAAATATCTGATGCCATTGTTTATTATGTAAATTTGGGTGTGACTGAAAAAAACAACCTCAAAAGAACTAATGTCAGTCCACAATAAACCAGATTAGGCTCCAGATTCCCCATTTCTCCCCCCCATTTTTGAAAAAAAAAGTTTTGATACTATAATACACTGAAATATTTAAAAGTTATTTTGGTTGCCCTTGAACCTTCCTGCCACACTTGCCACCACACATCAGTGTAGCACTCTACACCCTTTGAGAACCATTGACCTAGAGACAGCAGTGGAGATTTCTACACTCTTTAAAATGGGACCATTAAACTTTTAGGAAGCAACACGTGGGACGTAATGGCAGACATCACTGTAGGAAAACACCATAGGAGAAATCTCCTGAGACTCCCAATCCTTCCATGCTAAAATGGTGAAATAGTTCACTTGCAAAGAAAATAAAGATATGTGTAAGGAGATGTATGCCTATATTTCCATTTAATTATCTGCTATAGAAATATTTGCCTTTGCCTTCCAGGAAAACATTATGATGTTTAGGTTCATTAGATGCTAATACCAGACTTCATAATGGAAGGCTGGATGAATTTGTGCTTAATGAAAACGCCCTTTCTGAAATGAACTGAAGTATAATTTTTACTGTGTGGGTTATTAGTTACCAAAAGTGTAACTGTGATGTAGGAAGACACTAATTTTCACAAAGGGTTCTATGTACTATACAGTGATTTCCCAAGGAATAGTGCTGAAGAGCCATCAATATGATATTTGAGAATATTGCCAAGGTGCATTCAAAACTGGTACGTGTTCCATAGCCTTGAATGAAGCATTCCATGTTGCTGTTTCACTTACTACTGTCAGCCTTTTCCATTCTCTAATCATCTTGCAAGTGCATAGTTGCAAGCACATAGTTCTGGTAAAATAACAGATGAAAACCAAATTGCTGAAGGGAAACTCATATGTTTTAATCAGAATCGCATATCCCTAGCCTATCAGGAAGAAATATGTATGACTTGCATTTTGAATTAGATTTAACTTGAAGTGTACTATATGTTAAATAATCGGACGTTAAAAACCTGCCATGGTGTGCAGGAGTATAAGCAAGTAGCTCTACAACTTTAATCACAATCCCCGCTTTCTTGCCCTCTGATCATTCCCAGGCCTGTGATTAATTCTTGTTTTATGTAAGCGCTTTGGAGAAATAATTGGGCCTTATCTAGGTCTTGTAGAGCCATTCACATGCTTTAGTGCTAAATAAATAGCACTCAGTGGCCCTAACTCACAGATGTAAGTAGGAAAGATTGTGACAGATCACAAGCATGCTATATAGAGCAGATAAATCGTGAAAGGATAAGGGCCATGAAGCAATGTGGAGAGCCAGAACACCTTGAAGCTGTTTTGCTCTTTGGGCTGGTTGTAAGGATTCAGGTGCAAATCGGTTTTTCTCGAAGTATTAGAGTAGAAAGTCGTAGAAGGGTCCGGGACTCCTGCATGTTGAATAGATGTGTTGAAGAAGAAATTCCAGCAGTTGCAGCTTGTCATGCCAGCTACATCTGGTGAAATCCCCTCTTCTACACACCTATTAAATGTGCAGGAAATGGAAGCACTAGATTAGAAAGAGGAAAGAAGGAGAAGGCAAACAAATGTTTTATGGAAGGACGGATGCCTTTTTTGAATCATTTGAAGAAATGTTATAGTACGATGAACTCGCAAGCAGGATTTGAGCTATGAACAACAGAAGTAATTAGATCATAGTATTGTGATTATGATTTGATAAGATAGAAGATAGGGTGTAGCAGAAGGGGAGAAACAACAACTCCACGAAAAAAGGAGTGGGAAGTAGAAAAAAAGAAAGAGAAATTTGTATTTTGACTGTATATGTTAAAAATGTTAAAACTTAAAATATAATTGGGGGAAAACAAAAATGAATGAAAGGCTGATCCTACACTGAAAGGCGAAAACATTTCTAAACTGTCCTATTTACGAAACTCATGATACATCAATACCTTTATTAGGACTAATGAAAATGTCACAATTCTGGACTGACCACTGGGGGAAATGAAACATTCCTCATATTGGGGTTTATATTAAACCTAGTTATTGTGAGTAATATCTTGCTGAGAGTTTATTTCTACAGATCAGCAGATGTTGATGCACAAGTGATGACAAAGAATTGCATTTTTTTTAAAAAAATGAAGGAAAGGACAGCTATCAGACAAGCTTTCCATGCATTTTTTCCCTTTGAAATATGCTGACCTTAAAAAGCAAGTAAGTAAAAGCCCTGGTAAAGATCAATCATTCATACACATGTATATGTACAGTGATTAGTTATGTTTTAAATGAGTGCTTAAGGTAGCATTGGATAATGAAATGTTGCTTAATGTATTAGGTTTTTTTGTAATTTGAAAATTAAATTTGTTTTTTAAAGCATGAGATTTGGATGAATCAAGTTTTAATACATTACTTTTTCCTAACCCATTCGTGTTCTAGTGAGCTGCTTGTTCAAGTGGCATGGCAGACTTTCAGGAAGGCTGAGGCAGGCCAAGAAACTAGATCCCCTTGCGGATTAGGCAGGAATCCTGCCTGCTCAACCATAGAACTACTCTGGCAGATTGAACAGCTATTCATTCCAGAGAGCTCCTATAGCCTTATTATGGCTCCAGCTAGCAACACTAAACTGGCTGTACTGCACTCCCACATTCGACAGTTTTTTGTCCTGCCCCCAGACCCACCACTTGTGCAACAGAATATTATCTACAAATTGCTGCTACAGATTCCGACTGTGACTACCTCCAAATCCCTGTTCGTCTTGCACATGCTTTGTCTCTGTTTGAATCTTTGGCTTTAATATAATTTTGTTTCCACCCCTAGTTGACTCTTGAGCATCTTTAGGAGCAAAAATAAAAAAAGGATAAAAAATCATTCTATCAGCAAAATCCTATCATGTCTGCTTGGAAGTAAGTCCCACTGAGGTCAATACAGTACACTAGTGGCCAAAATTGTGGAAAACTTTTGGGGAAAGTGTATTTCCGAGGTTTTGTGGCTCATAACACCTGATTGGCTCTCTAAAAACACTCATGCTCATTGGCTACATTCAAATGCAGGAAAGCTACTGCATATCAACCTAAGCAAGCTGCGCTTCCTTTTTCTGGTTATTTGGCTATACAGATTGAACAAACTTTGTTGCATTACATTCTTCATCAAATTTTCTTTCCATTGATATATAATGTTATGGTATTACTCCAAAAAGAAGTGGTGCTATGAGCCATCAGACCTAGGAAACACACTTTTTCCAAAAGGTTTCTACAATTTTGGCCACTAGTGTAAATAAATGTGTTGAGGTCAACCCCCAATAAATGAACATTAAACTGCAGTCTTAAACAACATTCTACAAATAAAACCTTTAGTAAGCTTCAACTTACTCTTACTGGTGTGTTCTGCCTTGAAGTTAAGAACTACTATTCCAGATTAAGTGAGCTGAGAATTGCACCCTGAATGTGAGAAATATTTCATTCCTCTTCTAGTGTGCTGACCACAGATGGGCTGCAGGATCTATCAGGAACACTGCGATGCACACCCTGCATACTAGAGTTCTAGATAAATGATTCACTGTGACAAATCTTATCTTAATCAGAACTACAGACCTATTTTTTGAGAAGAAGCTGAGAAAGAAAGCAGTTGCAAAGGGAAGGAGACAACAAGAGAACTGTATTTCTGGCGTTTTTTACTGGCACAAACAGCAGTTCTACTCTGTCCACCTCCTACCCTTCTTTGCAGCTGCCTAAAGTGCACATACATCTGTCGTAATTCAGAGGAGGACAAGATCATCATCTGACATAGCTGTTTCATTGACACTAATATCAGCCTTGGTTTCAAGATAAATTCCACTCCTAAGTCCAGGGACTCATTTTCAACCCTTCTGTATTGTTCCTCCTTATCCATCCTTATTTTTTTCTGCTCAGTGGGCAGTCAACTAAACAGAAGCAGTCCTAGCAGAACAAATCAGGATCGTGAGGGCTATAGAAATAACTGTCAGCACCTGATGAATACATTAATCTTATCAATTATTGTCATCTCTGTAATGGTCTTTTTAAAGATGTATCAGTTCAGAACCATTTTGACAAACAGTGTAGTCTTCAGGTTCCCTTTTGGACACAGGTGCACAGAGCTCTACTTTGATTGTCCAATCTCCAGCTATTGGAGAAAGGCCAGGTATCGCATCAAATCTCCTGGCTCTTTCTGTTGGCTGAATATCAATATGCAAAAGGTTTTAGGATATGTGAGACGGGGCAGAAGAATGATAAGTAACATCCTTTAGCGTGTGAAAAGAGCTTGGCTATTTCCCTCCCTGAGCTACAGTGACTTTTGAAATAATTTGGTAGTATAGTAACTAAAGCTTCTTGTCTGGAAATGTATAATGTATTACGAACTCCATGGTCCTCACAATATATAAGTAGGCATCTTGCACTGGTTCCGTTCATTAAACCCATCTTGTATGGAACTAACCATTAGATGCAGTTTGCAGAAATGAACACACAGATTTAGTCACTGAGCAATGTGTCTCTGTTCCTCCATCTTGGGATTTTCCCACAGAAGAAAAACCATCACTCAGGGTTGAGTACTCACTTACATATAGACATTCTTAGGATGATCCCTGGCATTTTCAGGTAAAGAACCCCATCTTTGACTGTCTTGGAAACCTGCTGTGAATCAGGACAGAAACTACGGGACAACTGATCCAAGAAGTATAAAGGCCTCTCCATGAAACAAATGTATGAAACCTACACATGCATGAAAATGTATGAAACCCACATATAGATTGTCATGCGCAATGATTTAACATGCATATACATGCACCATAAAATAACAGCCTGCATGACATCTCCTCAGCCTATGCTGATATGTTTCCCATTTACAAAAGGGGAAAAACCCACCCTAATTAGTTGAGGAGGCTCAACTAATTGTGATTATGACTTCCCCCTGCTCTAGCTTATAAACTTATACAATCTCAATGGTAAAGGGGTATTATGAACATTGTTTCCCAAGACAATGCTTCAGTCAAGTGAGAAATCAAGTGCTTGCAGTGGTTGGCCTTACTAGATGATTCTGATATGTAAATTCTTCCTTGGCAAGTTGTGCCAAAATTCAAAGTTGACTGAGTTCAATAGAACGTATTCCCTAGATGTGTGCAGAAGACTAGAATAACTAGAAAACTAGTACTAGAAAACTAGGAAATTGTCCAAGATCTACAAAATGGAACAATGTGGAATGCTCCCACTCACTGTTTCTGTCACTCAGCTGTACCCTTCTATACCATACTCGATTCCGTTCCCCCTCCAGAGTTTTCCATTCCCTCCTTCCAACTGCCAATCAGCGTTCCATGGACACTGAGCGTTCTTAGTCCTTACCAGGCTATTTTGAGGATCCTCCAATTGACCCAACTTGTGTGTGGGGTTTCCCTACATATATATTTTTTGTACTTTTGCAAACCTTGTGGCCAAGAGCAAATAAGCATTTTGGGGAGTTTGAATTCAGAGAATGAGACCTCCATGCTGCTTAGCACTTTTGAAACATCTGACATGCTTTCCAAAGGGCGATATTGGTTTGTAAGTGCCGGTGTGGTTTCAGTTTCATATAACAGAGGCAACCATTTACAGTGCATTGTTAAGTTTAACTGTACTTTGTTACCTGGCCTGTGAGTTGTCACTTTTTAAATTGGTAGCACATCCCCATGTCCAAACAGAAGCACTGGAATGATTAATGAGTAAATGCTCTTGTAAACTGCTGTCGGGGAGGTGTTCTAAAGCAGCTGCTTAGAAAGCACAGGACCCAACTTTTTAGATAGGGGCCAGCCTTTAACTGCAACGGGGTGTTCTTCATTTTTCTTTCACTATCTACTGTACGTCTGTTTTCCTGCTTCTCTTGCTCAACCACTGTCTTTGCCTCCAGCTTTCCCTTATCTCTGGCCACTGTCAATGCCATCTTTCTGACTTGCCCCTTCTTCTCCCTCTCGTTAAAAAAATAGCTAAAAATAAGGACAAAAATAAAATGGGGCTAGTAGACATGGTGGAGTGCATCTTATGTTGGCCAGCAACTTAATTTTGGGTGCTGCCCGTCATATGAAAACCAGATACGCAAGATGTATTAGCTGTAGTACAATCTGAGCAATGCTTTCAAATGCCACAGCACAGGAATGTCTTTCGGAGCAGCTGGGGCGCCTTTGATCTAGTCCTTTCTATTTCTTTTGATAAGTCCTTCACAGAAGCAGATCTGCATTTAAATCAGTCTAAATGTCCATTGCCTTTGAATACTGCTATTCTGTTGCACAACACCAAAACATCTGTGAAACAAAAGAGACTCTAATCAAAAGGAAGCTATAAGGCACTATTCTTGTACTACAGTATTGATTCTTTATGCAGATCCCTATTAAATTCTTTCAGATTTGAAGCATGAGATCAACAACATCTTAAAATATATTTATGAACTTTAGCTCTTTGGGGACTATGGAACCAAGGACAAACAGGTTCTTTGATTAGAGTTATTCTTATGTTATACATGAACATCTATGGATTATCTTCTTTTTACAAGCCAAAACAGGTTATTCATATTTGATATATTGCTGACTCTTAGTGCAATTTCCAAATTGTTCTGGGTTTGAATTAGGATTTCTGAAGATTGTGGGTGAAGTTATTTTAAAAATCTAGAGGATCTATGTTTTATATGCTATTTATTGCAGAAGAAGCCTTGAATGGATTTGCATTTGATAAATTAATTGAATAGAGACAAAGGAATTTCTATCATAAGCTGTTCTAGCCATATGAAATGCATGGTTTACTTCTTCCACCCCCCAAAATTTAATTTGAACTGACGTGGCAGGGGAGAGGAGCAACAGGAATCTATTGGAAAAACCTTTTTCTAAAAAAAGTTAGTGATATGGATTAATCGGTGGAAACTGAGCTGATATTAAATCAGAATGCCTTTTAGGATTTGCAGAGTTCTGGGTTTAATTTCAGACAGGTAACATAAGAACTGTAAGAAGTGAGAGCAGGGGTGTTGAAGTTGCCCATCAAAAGTTGACAACTGGACAGCTGACTGAGCAGGTGCACAAGTCTCACCTGGTCTTCCCAAATAAGGTGCTCGTATTTAAATTCATCATTAATTCTAAATGCATATATATCAGGTGCAGCCAAAATGGTGCCTGCCATAAGCTATTAAGACTACAGCTCCCATCATTCCTGACCCTGAGACATACTGACTTGGATTGAGTTGAAGTCAGGTTACAGATGCATTTTATATGCAGATCTCTGCCCTCTTTACTGGTAATGCAACAGCTGCCAGACAGGTGTCAAGGTACTTACCCTTGTTGTTTTCACTTTATTGCCGGAAGAACAACTCCATCCTTTTCGATCTGGAAGAACTTTGCATTCTTCCCCTTCAAGACATGGCTGCATGTGGCACCACCATTTTTGTTCCACTATTGAAGCTAGAGAAGAAGAAGAAGAAGAAGAAGAAGAAGAAGAAGAAGAAGAAGAAGAAGAAAGGTATGCGGTTGTTTTTTTATATATTGGTGCTATTTTTAACTTATTCCATGGACATATTGTCAGGGCAATATTAGCAAAGTCATAAATGTCAACTATGATCTGCATTGTTTTAACAATAAATAAATATATGCATTACGAAATCAAAATGAAAATTGCATATATGTGAATTTGAACAGCAATCAGAATGACATTAACCAATAAGGGGGCAGAAAACTGACCCGGTATGATGAAATGTTTGACTTATTTTCAACATGTCTCTCTTTGGAACGGCTTAAAAGCCTCTCACATCTATTTAAATGTCTTTCAGAATCCGCATTTCTCCAGTTTCATTGAGCTGCTCTCATGTTAAAAGATTCATTATATTCTCTGCTTTCGGCCTATATTTCTTAACCCTTGAACATTCAGGTCTAATGTGTCTGGAAGAAATATATTCTCAAAAGATGATATACCGTATTTTTCACTCTATAAGATGCACCAGACCACAAGACGCACCTAGTTTTTGGAGGAGGAAAACAAACAAAAAGTATTCTGAATCTCAGAAGCCAGAACAGCAAGAGGGATCGCTGCGCAGTGAAAGCAGCAATCCCTCTTGCTGTTCTGGCTTCTGGGATAGCTGTGCAGCCTGCATTCACTCCATAAGATGCACACACATTTCCCCTTACTTTTTAGGAGGGAAAAAGTGAGTCTTATAGAGCAAAAAATACGGTAGTTACTGTTTCTGCGATAGCTGACATCGAAGCACCACAAAAACACAAGCTTTTTGCAGAGCATGTGACATGCAGCAGGCAAAGGCACACGGACCATCTAAAAATCTCTCTACTGAATGTAAAGAAAGCATTTATTTCTTTGTGCTGCTCTTATGTTAAAATGACTTCCTTTAAAAAAAAAGAGCTAGGATCACTCTTTGCCTTGATTTTTCTTCTTTGTGGCAAAAATAATATAAAGGAAATGTGAAACAGCAGCTCATGGAGCAAATACGCTGATGTAGCTTTAGCAGCAGATATTAAAATGATCCAACTTGATACAACCGTATGGGCGCTCGGAGTTTTACATCCAGTTGTGTTTCCCTAGAGGTTTCATTTCACAGCCAGGCTTGGTAATTCACTTTCAAATCTCCAGCTATCATTCACCTTGGGTGTATATATATACCTCCAAAGAACTCTCAATATCCTCCTTATCACTATAAATATTGGCAGGATTAAATGAAAGGCAATCGCTTAAAGAACTCGGCAGAGTATGACTGGAGAGGGAAGAACAAACCACAGAATGTGCCGCACCATCAACACAAGAAGGCGCTGCTCGAGTGGTACCTGCTACCTGCCCGGGGAAGCAGGAGCACTTGACTGTCTGCGATCTTTCTTCTATCTTGTTCTTATTACAACATCGGTGGAGAGCCACCACTTCACAAGTTCCAGTTTTAACATGATGAGCTGTGGAAACAAGATGTTGACAGCGGTGATGACATTCATTTATTTACTTTGCATAATTTCTTTAAAAGCAGAAACGCATCAACTTAAGAGGCCGTCTGCACTGTAGGTGTCGTCGGAAAGGTCTTCTGTGCTAAGGGAAGGACTTATCTTGCTTCCTAGGCTGAGATACCTTATAATTCCTTATTGCTCAGAACACAACAGCTATTTTGGGGAAGGAACATTGTATGTTTGGCCTCATGTGGCTGGCTGCAGGCAGAGAAGACAATATGATCAGAAGAATAGCGTTCAGAGAATAAGTGTTACCTGCAGAAGAATGTTGGCAGTGTGGAGTGCTCCTGCTTAGGGTTCTAGACAGCCAGCCATGCCCTTTCCCAAGCAAGTCCATTCCAACCCCCAACCCCCCAAAAGACACTCAGCATTCTGCGCCCATTTGTCAGTCTTCATTCGATTGAGGTGTGTGTGTGTGTGTGGTGGTGGGTAAGGTGTTCCCTTAGGGCAGAGCTTTCCAAACTGTGTGTTGCGACACGTTAGTGTGCCAGCTGCAGTGTGTAGGTGTGTCGCGTGAAGACTCCTCGCATTCCTCCTAGGGGTGCAAAGGGGTTAGTTTAACCTCCGGTTTTCTAGTAAAACTGAATTACTGTGTTGCGAAATGATGCATGTCCAAAAAGTATGTCACCAACTTGAAAAGTTTGGAAAGCTCTGCCTTAGGGTTTCCCCCCACCTTACAGATTTCTTGTACTTTGTAAACTTTGGGGTTCCCCCAGGCATACCGATACCATCTTATTATTGGTGGCCCCGTCTTAGCTGCAAATTTCAGCTCTAATGCAGATGAATGTACTGCAAACATATTTCCTGATAGTGTAAGAACTGGAGTCATTTCAAGAAGTACCACAGAAAACATTTCATTCTGGAAAATGTCGGCACATGTGTTTTTCAAAGGGGGGGGGGATAAGTGTGTCAGCCTGTAAAGACACATTTAATTTCTTAAAATATTATTTAAAATATAACCCAGCTTTCCAAATGCATTTTGCTCAAGGCAACTAACAATACACACAAAAAGTATAACGAAAGCATTGTAAAATAACATATAATGGACAACAAAAAAGATGAGATTAAAAGCAGCAGGCCGCAAAAACTATAAGCTGTAAACCAAAACAGAATAAAGGCAGTGAGAAGTCAACCAAGTAACCCCAAAGCTTTCTGAAACAGGAAGTTCATCATCATCATCATCATCATCATCATGCACAAGGAACGGTTCAAAAACCAAGGTGCAGAAGCAGCACCAGATGTTCGGCTTCCAAAGAACGTTCTTAAACCAGAACACTCACTTCCAGGTTTGTGACATTTGGGAACCAATTTGTTTGACAACCAAGCAGTTCGACTACCAAGGTACCACTGTAATAAGACAGGCCTCCCTGGGCAGAGTCTACTCACACTACCCAAGAAGGCTCTATGGTGCTGTCCCACCAATCCTGTTACTTTTACATGTTTACCATCTTTCATGTGAAAATTTATCATCTGTGTGTCTGCCTTACTCAACTGACCACGTATTTTGGGAAATGAGGGGAGGCAGTGCAAATTCTTCACATGCCAATAAGCTTCTTGCTGGAGAGATGTAAAACCTCTGTTTGCTATCCATCGATTAAAAAAAAAGTTTTCTCCCAATAACAGTTTTGTAATATTTTGTTGCAGATGATGCTTTGCTAGGCCAAGTATTATTTTGTTCTGTATTAGACTTATGGGATGCACGTTCAATATGATGAACAATGCCGAGAGTGGAAAATCAAACATATTCAGACAGTATCAATATTGTCTCTGGTTCAAGGTGAATGTTAATGACACAGAATACCATGATATACCAATTGAAAGGAATTGGTAGCTTACTGGAAAAAGCTTCCAGTTCAGGGATCCAGTATTTCTGCGAAACAAACAAACTAACAGATGCTAACTTCTCTTTTAAACAATATAAGGAAGCAGGACAGCCAGTTTCTTGGGAAGCATGATGGATGCAGAATATTCAGGATGGAATATCATTATGGAAGGACCTGAAAACAACATTATTTCTTCAAACAGACTGGCAGAGTTTAGGACTTGGCCAGTCTCAGAACTTGAATTTGAAGTCCAGCTAACAACATTTCTAAAATAGAATATACTAACATTTTGTTTCCGCAACTCGGACTTGACATATCATGTCTTGTCAGTTACATTTTGATTAACATGCTCATGATAAATTAACTTTATTGAGTAATCAAGACCTGAAAATAGAGACACAGCCCTTTTTGTGGAAGACATGGGTTGATGGTGGGATTTATACATTAGATCAGTTAATAGGATCAGATGGAGAATTTTTACCATTTGCAGTTTTGCAGTTTAGGTACCACTTATCCACTACTGCTGAATGCTAGCGTCTTCAACTAGAGCAGTTTTAGAGTCTATTTTTGGACTGTTAGCTTTGAGTGCCTCAGCATCTCCTGTGCTGCTGGAGGAAATAAATGGATATTTGCAGAAAACTAAGCCCATTAATAGCTGTTTATAAATGTTTATTGGAATGCTGTAAATTGAATGTTCAGGAACTTAGAGGTGAATGGAAACAGAGAGTTAGAGTGTTCCATTAATCTCCATCAATGGAAAGTTCCTTTAGCATCCATATGCAGGGTTTCTTTAAATTTAAAAATGAGATTGACCCAACAAAAGCGGATGTTTAGAGTATACTATACTTCATGGCACCTCAACAAGAAGGTATTGTTTGATTCACAAAGATGTTGGTAATGTAATGTTGAAAATGCCTATTCCAGAACATATGAAGAGCCTGCTGGATCAGGCCAATGACCCATCTAGTCCAGCATCCTGTTCTCTCACACACCCCAGCCAAAGCAGGCACATGTCTGATAGTAATTCTCTACTGTCAAAAGCACACACCTAACAGCACCCTTAAGGTGCCCCAGATACACATACACACACACACCCTTGCATGGATGTCCATGCACTCTTAAACTATATACCTGTGGTGGGGACAAACAGATGGACAACTTAAGTGGATTCTGAGAGCCCTTATGTGTCAGGATGCTGTCAGCGGCTCCTGGCTGGTTGCCCAGGAAAGTATAAAGACAAGGAAAGGTTTCTTACTGTCCTTTTTTTAATTCAGTGTTTACAGAGAGAAACTATAGAACCCAGCCTCTTGGGTAATGGCATTGTCCTAAGTGAATTCCACCCCCCTTCTCTCCCACTTCCTTATTCGTCATTCTCATCATCTCTACGGGTGCTGCTACATGCCCTCTGTCTTTGAGCTCTTTGCTCTCCTACTTTCAAGGCTCGCCAGGTTCTGGGGGTGGGGTCTGGAAAGCTTTCCAATGACACTGTGTCTATCAGCAGTCGCCTCGCTTCCTCCTCCTCCTCCTCCTCCTCTCCTATTATTTCCCAACTTTCCCCCTCATTTGCCTATGAGCTGTGACCTCCTGCAAACCACTGTTGTGAATCTATACTGTCTTCCTCTTGCTCCTCCCTGAAAGGGTCAGGTTGTGGAGGCAGGCTCCACCATTCCTCCTCTGCCCAGTCCCTGACATTATGGTGGCAAAAAGATTTATATTGCAAGGTGTTAAGTTGTGGGTGAACATATCAGACGGCACAGCGATTCTCCAAACAGCTCTTGTTTATTCACAGGTCAGAACAGAACTGAACTGAAGGGTTCAGCCAGCCTGCTTATATAGAGCTCCAGTACAACGTAACTGTAACAACTTTCTGTAACTATCCAATCATTGAACGTCACTTTCGATCCCTTATTTGCATATGTGGACCTGAGTAAAACTACCTACAGTATCCCCCTGCTGGCCCAGGGTGACAACTTCAGTACATAACACAAGGCTTTATGATCTCACTGCCCTTTCTTCATTTGAACTTTCGTCTAGACACCAATTTGGACCATTAATTTAAAACAGGATTAAAACAGTAGAGCAAAGGTTCTATGTTCAGTTCCCCACATCCCCACTTAAAAGGATTATGGGCTGTGGGGCTGGAAACATCTCTAGCTCAGCCTTACAGAGCAACGGCCTGTCAAAATACTGGAGTAGACAGACTAAACGTATAAGGAAACTTCATGTATTCATAGGCACAAATAGAAACAAATGCAGCCATCAAGTTGGATGCTCATTCATGTGCACTAACTCACAAGCCTGGAAATTTATGTTGTCAAACAATAAATCTCAGCAAACAGGACAGCAAAGAATTAGCAGAAATGTAAATTTTGGTCCCTTTCTACTCTTATAGTACAACTCTATATTCAGACGCTTATTCCCTGGTAAGCATGTAAACCTTAGTGAGCTTTGGCCCTACTTCCCCTTCTCTCTGAAATTCTTATTTACATTCTGGGTTGTCTCACTGATTCTTAAGACTTCGTTTGCTTCCACGCAATTCTATTTAATAGTTTTTACACAGCTCAACTGGCTCCCTAGAGATGCCACATTCCACCTTCTAAGCAGAAATCAAGCACCACCTATATGCACCAACGGGCACCTGAAATGCAAGCTATTTAATATATTTAGTTTGTTGTAAAACACTTTGAAAACAAATTAGTGCTGAAATAAAAACTTTAAAGGCTGCAGATTTCTCATTCTTTAGCCATTAGTGAGAATGAATGGGACATCTTTAGGTTTTCATGCCAACGTAATCAAATTAAACAGAATGGTCAATTAAATTTATGAATGCATTTCAAAGGATGATGGTGCGGAAGTGCATTTCAATAGATTAGATTAGATCAGTGAATGATCTAAACAACAGATTAGACCAGTGAATAACCAGATTTCCCAATAAAGTGCAAAACAGAAATGTAACTTTCATTCGATTTTTAATGAAGAAAACAACAACTTTCCATATAAGAAATGCCTACATTTCAATGCAATAAAATTCATAGAAGTTCAAAAGTTTGCTTAATCTGATACTACATTAAGTAGAATCCAAGGGGAAATTAGGGAAGAGGGGCAATACAACTCACAAACAAAAAAATATTATATACTCTAAATGTCATGGACTTCAAAAGATAAACTGATAGGATGAAAAGAAATCTATTAAGTCACTAATGCACATGCCACTATCTTATGTGTGGACCCAACAGTATCTTGCACAAACCAGAAAGCATTTCAACTCGCTCAAGGAAGTGAAGGGGTTCTGTGACTTTTGCCTACTTCGCCTTCCTGCTTTAAACTCCTTGTCATATCCTTTTCTGTTCTGGAAAGTTCACAAACAGAACTGGGGGAGGCACATCAGGTTAAGCGGGAAGCTAAGAAAGCCCCGTTCCAGGAATCCATCTCTTCTCATGGAAGTTAGGAACCGTGCCTTCGTGGAAAATATAGGCCCATTAGATATATTTCTCTCCACCCTGCACTCCAGATAATTCCCTATTATTAATTTAGCTCAAACCACAACCCAAGTTCTGCAACTCTTCTCACTGTTTTAACAATCATTAGCTGACAATAATTAAATAACGATTCGTATTAGTCATCCAAAGTATCTAAAATCCCAAACAGAGAAGTAATGAAACCACTTAGAAGCCATTTGGCATGGAAGGGGTATATAAAATAAAATATAATAATAATAATAATAATAATAATAATAATAATAATAATATATTGAGTTCTATGGATTTTGGAGAACCCATACACAATTGTTAACAATGATATCCATACAAGCTTAAGGTTACACTATGATGACAGTAATTTCCACACCGATTAATTATAAGGCAGGTGTCTGTCTCTATCTGCCTTAATATGGCTTCCCATCAGTTCACTATTACACACACTTTAAAATAAAAATGCCGACATTTTATGGACCGTACAATAATAATAAAAAAACTAGTGTGACTAAAATGTTTTTTCAACTCACAGCCCGAATCAGCATGTTATTATTTCGTAACCAGATTGTGGCAGGTTGGTTTTTCCCCAAAACACAATGAATGTTTGCTTAGTTCATACTGATTGACACGGAAAGCAAATGTAGGCTATCTTTCCTCTACACTTCAGCAATCTCGATATGTCACTTCTGTCTCAATGTGTCACTCCAAAAAGCAAGGCCATGCAGTTTTTTATAGCCTTGCTGCATAATCTTTAAATGTTTACGGTTGTTCTAGTCACTCACCATGGTTCTGGTGGACTACAAAATCCAGTGGACACAGATACTCCAGATAAAAAATTAAAATAAGTTTTCTTTGGTAAATGTAAAAAAAAAAAAAGTCAAATACATGTATTTCTTTTACAATATATGCTGCTGCTGCTTCTCTCTCTCTCTCTCTCTTTCTCTCTCTCTCTCGTAAGCCACTCTTGGAATTTCATTGATCATTGAAGATTGAGGCTTACATTTTAGGAACAAATATATTCTGGGCTTATCCACACTTCATCTAAGCATGGGTCCAAGAGGTTTTTCTTTCATCCTGCCACTTTCCCTGGGAATGGGCTACAACCCATTCTCTTTAAAGCAAAGTACTAACCAATTACCCTGGATTCTAGAACTAGCGCGTTGGCTTCTACGTGTTATGGGCATGTTACAAGCAGGGGGTCAGCCAAAATTTGTGCTTGCCATTGACTTTGCACCTGGGAAGGAGCAGGGTCCTGCTCAGCTTTGGAGGCAACTGCAGGGACAAGATGCCATTTTCATCCTTTGACCCCTCTCACATCCAGATTTAAGCTATAGAGTGAAGGGACACTCACCACGGCAACTGTAATGAATTAATTTTTGGCATCCTGATCCCCACCCCCAAAAATGTGGGGTAATGGGATCATCCATGAGCAAATTCTGAAGTTCTGTCAAAATGACTGGGTGCACTTCATCATTTTGTTCTTCAAAGCTCACCATAAAATGTGTGTCAGGGAACTGCCATCGGAGCTGGAAGCAGAGGGAAGGCTCCAAAGGGATGGCGGAGAGGGTCCCAGTAGGGAGAGAGGGAGCCCGTCTGCTGGGGAAGGAAATCAGCGTAACACCAGTAGAGAAGGGGGGCAGATGGGGGAATCGGGGAGGAGGCTCCAACACTCCTCGCCGGAGACCAGCGGAGAGAGTACGGGTACTCCACTGCCCACACCCTCCCTGCGCAGAAGACTTCCGCGCAGGGAGAGTAGGAGGAGACTTGGCGTCAAGGAACTTTTGTGCTGGAAGAAGTTTAAGAAACGCCCACTGACGGATTCTGCCAGCGACTGAGACAGTCACGATGCTGGAGGCTGTTCAGTCAGAAAGGGTTAACCAGGTAACCTAGCCAGGAGTGGCGGCAACTTACGCACGAGCAACCCCTAAACCCATTACAATGTGGTTTGTTGTGCTCCTTCTTCTGAAGCTTTCTTACCATTTCTGGTGTGATTGTAGCTATTGTTGCCTTGCCAGCTTCAAGACTTGGTTGTACTGGCAAAACCGCAGTTAATGTGTGCAAAGGTGTGCCCCCATCTGAGAACAAAACTGAACATTTAAAAAGTGGGTTTGGAATATATTTGGGGCAGGGGGAGCAATCAATGCTAGTTGAGGAATGGGAACGAGGCCTTAGAGCTTATGGATCTTGTACAGAAGCCACTTCAAATAGTCTCTAGTATTCCAGGCTTTTGTGCCTACCCCATTATGCATGAAAAATAGATGTAAAATGTGAGCAGTCTACCATATGGATTTCTACGACTGAGTGGAGAAAATCCAACAACACAGCAAGCAGCTTCTAGGGGTCACTTCAAATGGTACAGTAAATCTTCATGTGATAACTCTGATTCATGCAGCAAGATGCTGTACAATGCTTCCATGGAACAGCCACCTCAATAAGTATATTTCACATATAAAGACAGCTTCCATTTCTCATAGATAGATGATAGACAGATAGATAGATGATAGATAGATAGATGATAGATGATAGATAGATAGATAGATAGATAGATAGATAGATAGATAGATAGATAGATGATAGATAGAGATAGATAGATAGATAGATAGATAGATAGATAGACAGATAGATAGATGATAGATAGATAGATAGATGATAGATAGATGATAGATAGATAGATGATAGATAGATAGATAGATGATAGATAGATAGATAGATAGATAGATAGATAGATAGATAGATGATAGATAGATATACAAGATTCAGCACATTTTAAAAGAAATTTATTAACTGTGGGAAATTACTTTTATTTTGTTAATTGCTTGGCAGAAAAGGCAACTTACAGATCAAAAGAAAAACTATTATCATAAATTGTTTTACATAGATGCTTTTCAAAGCTTCACCAACCTTTTTTTTTTTTTTGCCATTCTAGTAGCATTGAGGGAAGAAAAGACAGCGGTCACCATCTTCTCTTCATCCCAATATCACTAAAATAATGCTACATTATGATGAATCAGAGGCATCGTGCAGGGATATGGCAGTCCGCAAGGCTGCTGATCATAGCTCCATCACTGCTTCTGATACTAGAGCAACTAACTTTAAAAAGTGAAGGGGGGAGAGCCACAGCCACCACTTGCGTTCACAAAAGCCCCATTCTCCCAACTATAACTATTTTAAGTATTTGCCTTCCTCCACCCTCACCTCAAAACCCTGAAAATGCCACCCCACTTTTGCAGCTTGCAAACAGGGCTGCATAAGTAGGAAGGCATTTTTGGCTAAGTGCTGCAACAATAAATAGGCAACAATGCCACATAATGGGAGAACATGGGGGATTGCTTTTGTGCTATATGAATTATCACGTTGTTGTTGTTTAGTCGTTTAGTCATGTCCGACTCTTCGTGACCCCATGGACCAGAGCACACCAGGCACTTCTATCTTCCACTGCCTCCCGCAGTTTAGTCAAACTCATGCTGGTAGCTTCGAGAACACTGTCCAGCCATCTCGTCCTCTGTCGTCCCCTTCTCCTTGTTTCCCAACATCAGGGTCTTTTCCAGGGAGTCTTCTCTTCTCATGAGGTAGCCAAAGTATTGGAGCCTCAGCTTCAGGATCTGTCCTTCCAGTGAGCACTCAGGGCTGATTTTCTTCAAAATGGATAGGTTTGATCTTCTTGCAGTCCATGGGACTCTTGAGTCTCCTCCAGCACCATGATTCCAAAGCATCAATTCTTTGGCGATCAGCCTTCTTTATGGTCCAGCTCTCACTTCTGTACATCACTACTGGGAAAACCATAGCTTTAACTATACGGACCTTTGTTGGCAAGGTGATGTCTCTGCTTTGCTCCAACAGGGTTAGAAGTGTGGCAATGGGAAGATTTAGCAAATATGCATATTTCTAACTGCAGGCACCCAATGCCTCTACAAATACCGCCTGGTATATTCATGGAAAGCAGTTTTAGAAGCCCCAAAATGGGTCTTGATATGTGTTAAACTCGAAGATATTGAGGCTGGAAGAGCTGCCTCTGCAACACAATTAGCCTACTTAGTCCAGGTGGCTGGAGGATGGCAAAGAGAGTTCTTATGACAACACACTGCAGAAAAAAGTGCCTTTTCAACCTTTAGAAGAAGAAAAACAACCAGCTAATGAATAGTTTGCCATGGTGATGTTGCCAAACCTGCTGCACTGTGCCAGGAATAAATCTCATTCATCATCTTCGCTGCCAACCACCAGTTACTGCCATCTGCACACAAAGACTTTTGCCCCCTTGGCAAAAAATCAAGGATAACTGTATTGTAATTGCATTCTCAGGAAGAAAGCTCCCTAACGGTCAACAGAAAAGATTGAGATATCCAACGTGCACCAAAGATATGCAGAACTTGACTTTGTGGTCGGTTATCTCAGTTAAGTGGTAGGGAGGGAAATGCGCTGGATTAATAGAAATAGCTGGCTCAGATTCATCTGGGCACCCAAACTTTAGAAAAAAATCAATCAACCGGATGGAGCACTTCATGTAGAATCTTTTGGACCAGCAGCATTTTCAGCCATCTGACTTTATCCATTTTGGCTTAGCAAATATAATTTCATTCACGCACTCTTTCAGTATTGGTCAGTAAATGTTGCTGGCAGAATCCTGTCACTTCTCCTTTTAAGGGTTACGGCTACCTTTCCTAGTGGAGGTTACAAATCATAATTTGCTGGGCAGTATAAATAATGTGAGCCCTGGGAATCCAAAAATAGCATCAACGTTTATAGCAAATGTGGATGTCTCTTCCAAAACACATTTGTCAAAAAACTTAATTTTCAAATCTCCTTTAGTATGAGTATCTCAATTTTTTGCCTCACCTAGACACCTTAAATGGATTTGTTTCACTTATGAATTTCGACTAATAGTCTCAAAAGCAACATATAATTATAAAACAACCAACCTACATACCTGAGAAAATCAGAACATTACATTTTTAAATAAAAAAATCACAAATAAAACAAGGACAAGCAGCAGCAATAATCAGTAGTTCATAAATACTAAAATAAAAAAAACAACAAAAGGTACTGTATTAGAAGAGAATAATTTGACAGCTTTGGTGAGGTAAATAAAGGTATCGCTGCAATGAAAATAATACAGGTACCTCACAAATCTGCCAAAGAAAGGTGCTCCAAAGATGGGGCATCATTCTGCGAGAAGAAACATACACTCACACATTTAAAATCAACAGAATTCATATGGCGCTGACTTCCCAAACCTAGTGAATTGTAGGCCAAAACATCGGAAGGGCAGTGTCAGGGACTGGATGGAGGAGGAAGGATGGAGACTGCCTCCCTCTCCTGAACCTTCCAGAGAAGAGGAAGACAGTATAGGTTTATAAGCAGTGGTTTGCGGAAGGTCACAGCTCAGAGGTAGCTGGGGAGCAAAGTTGGGAAATGATGGGAAAGGAGGAGGGGGAAGCAGAGCTGGAGCAGCTGGCTGACACATTATCACTAGAAAGCATTCCAGACCCCCCTTCTCCCAGGACTCAGCAAGCATTGAAAGTAGGAGAGCAAAGGGCTCGGAGGCAAATGGCCTGCTGCTGACGATTGAGGAGAGAAGGTTGGGGGAGACTGGTACAGGGTGTGGGGTGGGAGCTCATAATTCAGTGGTAGAACATCTCTGCTTTCCATGAAAAAGGTCCCAGGTTTAATCCCAGACATCTCCAGGTAGGGTTGGCAGAAACTGTGCAGAGCCACAGCCAGTCGGTGTGGACATTTGTGAGGTAGGTGGACCAATAGTCTGATTCCGTTTCAAATGAAATGCAAATGGTGCAAGTTGCAAATCTCACCCTGAGACATAAAAGTAATGCTTACCACATACATTGTTCATTGTTTTCTCTCTCTTTTGATGGGCCACACGCCCATCAAAGTCTGAGCTCAGCAAGAAGAAGCCACCTTCAGATTTGAAGGAGTGTTGAAAATAAACTGGCAGAAATCATTTGTATTTTCTTTAATACTCCAGCAGACAGGCTGTGGCTTTATGGGATAAACCACCTTATTTTATTGGCAGTATGGATCATATGTTTTATGTGTTGTTTTTAATCGCCTAAATGTAAACAGCAAATATCATCGATATTGTGTATCATTCTGGATCATCGCTCAGCTTTGTACAAAAAACTAATATGTACACTGAACTGGGGCACCTTTGAAGTAAAAACATGAGAGACAAGCCTATTGAAAATTAGAAATGCTTGATGCAGTCCTCGTATGGAGGACTGTACCACTTCAGTTTACATGGTAATTTTTAAGCATTAAGCAGGAACACTTTCTAACATCAGCCTGTGTCAAAATTCAGTTAACACAGTCCTTGCATGAAAAATATAACACCACAATTAAATTTGTTGGAATCATCCATGGGAGTGTATAGGCCAAACAGAGAATCACATCAAATTAACATCAGGCACTAAACTATCATGAACATGTTGCATATGCTCATATTAATCACTCTTTCAATATTGATCAGAAAATTAAATTTAAAGCGAAATATAACACTTCTCTTCCATGTTTACAACCAAGTCCTGTCCAGAGGCTATTAGTGCGAACTAGACTTCGATGGGCTCCGTGTCATAGGAACATAATGGCAACAGCTCAGTAGCATATGATAGTGCAGACAAGCTGAATTTAATCTGGACGAAGACTTCCTCCAAGTTCTAGAGACATGTGAACATGAAGCCCACTTCCTGCATATTTGCATATCTGCACCCTCTTCGAAAAAACAAAAAAAAGTAGTGAAAGGCAGCATGAGCCCTTAGACTTAAGTAGAAAGAAATATTCTTTCCCTCCGCTAGCTGTTCCTTCTAAAGGAGTGCAATCTGATCCAGAACAGGTTGCCACAGAAAACACCTATCAAGAGTGCCGCCATTTTGTTTATTGGCCCTTATTGGCCCTTGCTGCCTCCAGGCACTGATCCAATACTTGCAGACATACTTGATTGAGATGAAATGTAACATTTCAAATGACTGAGATGAAATGTAAAATTTCCATGTTCCTTATTGTTATTTTTGTTTTTACTTTGTTTAAAGATTTTTTGTAGGATGAGCACGGAGTAATAGCTACTGGGATCCAAGAAATTTAATTATTAGTAAATAAACTCCATTCGTCTCTTACTTGTGGTTTCAGATCGAGTTTAAGTTGATCTGTTTACAACTGCATGATTTGTCTGGTCATCTCTTTCACTCCTGTAATCTTTAAAAGTATGGATGCCCTCTTCTGGTCCATACCATTTCTCTTAAAGTAGCTGCAACTGCATTTTTGGAAATGGTGTAAAGCAAGTGTGGCCAGGGCTCATCCATTCTTTACCGCTGAATTGGAACACAAGACAATCTGCAGAAAATCCAATTGACATTTGTTCTGATTCAGTGGTAAACAGCACATTTTCCTGGGGAAAACAGTGAGACAAAAGACCTCTCAAACCTGTGCTTGGAAAGCACAGGAAACTTAAAAGTGTTTATAAGCCCTCAATTAAACTAGAATAACCCTCCCTCTCCATATTTAAATACACCTCCCACAACGCATAAACAACCTCCTTTAAAAATACTGTGCTCATTTTTAATATTTTACTTTTCAGCTGTTTCTGCGTAATTTTAGACATTTCAGAAGACTTCCCTAACTCAACGGAGTTTTGAAAAAGCTTCGTAGGCTATCCTACACCTCAGCTTGCTCACTGGGGGGAAAAGTCTTAATTTTTAAAGTTCAACTTCATTCAGCAGGCCTCAGGCAAAGCTGTTTGATGAGCATAGTCAGGGGAATAGCTCTACTCAGACCTTCAGGGGGGGGGAAGGGGGCTAACAAGACACACCGCTAGTCTTGTGAAATCCTCTCTTTTAAAGTTATCTCCCTTGGTATCACCTTCCCTCTGTATTATCGATCCCATATAAATACTGAGTCTCTTAAGTCATAGGCCTGATGAATCAATAGCATACCTAAATAAAGTCAAAGAACTAAAGTGGCCTGAGCAGGGAGGCAGGTGATTGTTGAATACACACACACACACACACACACACACACACACACACACAGTATATGCTTGCAGAAGGCACCAAACAACCTCCTGCTATCATGGGTTTTGTTTGTGGATAGGTTCTATCCTAACCCCAATAGCTCTGTTTTAAAAGGTTCCCAAAACTCTACTGAAAACATGGAACTTATTTCTAACATGAAATACAGTTATATCCTGATGTGTAACAACTTGCCACACTGCGACAAAACTAGTGCCTCTTACTATGATGGAAGCTGTGTTCCTTAAAGCACTTAGATCTTCCATACAATACAGGATACAGTGGTACCTCGGGTTACATACGCTTCAGGTTACATACGCTTCAGGTTACAGACTCTGCTAACCCAGAAATAGTACCTTGGGTTAAGAACTTTGCTTCAGGATGAGAACAGAAATTGTGCTCTGGCAGCGTGGCGGCAGCAGGAGGCCCCATTAGCTAAAGTGGTGCTTCAGGTTAAGAACAGTTTCAGGTTAAGAACAGACCTCCAGAACGAATTAAGTACTTAACCCGAGGTACCACTGTATAGATGTCCTCCTCAGCTGATGTCCCCAAAGTTTGAAATTAGCTGCTTTGGATAACAAACTTGCCCAGCTTGTAAATGCTCTGATATATTTTGAATGGCGCTGTCAGGTGCTGTTGCGGTTGCTCGAGAGTAACCAGGCAAGACTCCCACCTGTCTTTTACAGGCTTTATTTTGGCGCAAACTATTTACAGTGAAGAGCGTCATAAGTTCATGTCTGGCTCAATCACTAGCAGAATCCGGGAGTGGTCTGTTTTTGTACCTCCCGCAACATAAAAGTCTCATCACCCCCAGCCTTTTCCGCTCCTCCCTGCGCCTCAGACTACTGCGCAGGATGGGCGCTGGCAGGGGCGTGCTCCCCGCCTCTCCGGCTTGCTTAGGCTCGGTGTTAAGGCTCTTCCTAGCATCCTCTGGTCCTTGCACCTCTTCTCCATTAGGTGGGGCTTTCCTCCTCGCCAGAAGAGGAACTGCTTCACAAGATTTTCAGAGGCTCCCTGTAACAAAACTGCCCTTATATCTCTCCCCTTTGAGCCGCTGGAAGTTCCCTGACAGGCGCTTTCTCCAAAAGTTCTTCCCAGGCTCAGAATGTAAAATGAGATGCTGTGAAATTCTGTCCATGTGCAGCCGGTGCTCAACAGTCCAGGCATGAACAGCAGGTGCTTTGTATGCGTATGTGCAAATGGTTTTAATGCAGTGCTTTACTGAAACGCAAGGCTGTCGTGATGACTGTGTTCACTGTTGCAAGAGGTACGCCTCTGAATACCAGTTGCTGGGAATCGCAGTGTTGATCTCAGGTCTTCTGAACTAGATAGGTCTTTGCATTGATCCAGCAGGGAAGGCTCTTCATATTTTCCTACTTGCATGATAGGTAGAGGGAACAGAGAAGTGCATGCAAGCAAGCAAGCAAGCAGGTTGGTGGAGCTATTATGCAGTACAGAAATGCTGGTTTGCTGGAGAAGAGGCAGGGATCTCTATCCTTTCTTTGTTATTCCCCAGCTAGCTAGCTAGCTACCTAGCTAGCTAGCTAGCTAACTAACTAGATAGCTAGCAAGTTATTTTGCATCTTAGGAAAGTTGGGGGGCCTTATATACAATTACTTATTTACTAGGTTAAACCTCTTCCTCTTGCCGATTGCTATAAACTACATGATCAGTACATCCAACCAAGGCAGCTTTTTGTTTGGTACCTTTTCGGTCAGCTCTCTTGATAATTATACTTTCCAATGATTTATTAGTTATTTATATGCTGCTTAATCACCAATACGGCTTTTCAGTGGTTATTGTTTCCCAGATACACACACACACAAACAAACACACACACGTTTCTTGCTCCCAGGTGGGTTAGTCTGGGGAGTGGTGAATTTCAATTTCCAAGCGGTGTCCACCATGGCTTGTATTAGGAACTACCAATTCTACATCCTCAGTCAGGAAGATGTATGCAGCACCATCAGTTCACATAACATTATTAGCCAGAAAAGAATTCTTAGAAAACAAATGAGGGTTTTTGTTTTCCCCCTGAATGAAAAAGCTCCTTATTGTGGAACTAATTCAGACTGTTCTCCTTCCATCTTCATAATCTCATCTCTCTCAGTTCCTGCCTCTCTGCATGTCATCATACATGACACAACTTTATTGAAAGAAGGCGTTAACAAAGATACTTCTGACAGGCACATTTAAAGATGTGTATCCTTAGGCTCTTAAATTTTGGGTGATTTTTTAAAATCTGATTATCCTAGGGCAAGCTTGCAGGATGCTCCCTCTCAAGAGTTTGGTGAATTCTCTCTGTTAAGTAAGCACCTATTTTGCTTATCCACACAGGTATCCTTCTCTTTAACAAACAGTACAAATTCACAAATGTCCAGTGGGGAGGAGATATCTATTTCATAAGGTGAGATTAAAAGGTAATAGAAAATACTCTGACAGCAGAGATAACATACACAGATAAATTAGCTGAATCTACCAAGGAACTAATAAACATGGCTGTGAATAAGCACAGGTACGCACACCCCTTTTTGGGGCTGGTGCCCAATTTGAACTGTGAATTGATGGATCCATTTTTGATCAAACCAAGAGAGACCGTGTTGCTAAACCAAGAAAGGCAGCATCAATAAACTCTAGCTCGGCAGCTTTCACCTCTGGCTGTTAAAACATCCTTTGCTTAAGTATATAGGCCAGAAACAGAAAACCCTGAAAGAATTAAATGCAATGTGGTCCAACAGTCTTTGTGCCATTCTGCCATTTTTATAATATTCAATTATTATCCAGTGCTGAAGCTGACCTATTTCATGCCTCTCTTGGCCCAGAAAAAGCAAACAGAATACACAGCGAAAGGGCAAGAGTGTGAGAGGTAGAAAAGAAAAGAAAAAACTTTTTACGGTTTCTTCTGCTTCAGATATTCAAAGGAAGCAGCAAGAAGGAAAGCACAAGACATCTATACTTTCTTCTTCCATTTCTAGGTCTCATGCAAGGTAAGAGATGTACATGCACACTGTGGGAGGTGCATATTCTCTCAATGTGGGGTAGGTAGAATATGCATTTCTTCACACAGGGCAAGACCCAAAAGGTCATATGGGGTATAAGATTAGCTGTAATACTATAACACTAATGACACAAGCTTCAACTTTGTCTCCTCTGCATCACAGCCTTGATGTAATTTAAAAGTAGGCCTGCTGTAACCTTCAACTGTGAAGCAATGCTTTTTCAAAAAAAGGTAAAGAAGTCTGTAGTCACTCAAATAGCTGTGCTGAGAAAATGCTACAGCGCTTTGGGAATTGCTGATAGTCAAGAGCAAATTTATGGTTATTTTTTATCTCTCCCATTTGCCACCAGTCAAGCTACCCTTAAGTGTGTATTTCCTTGAAAGCCATACATAGGACCAGAAAACATAGTGGCTGACCTAAATGTCAATATTGTATACTTATTAGGCTGAAGTTATAAGCCAAAAGGGAGCCAATGCTTGAATTCTGAGGTAAAAATTTGTTGGTTTTAGTGACATTCATGATCTTTAGCAAGATTTATGTCCTGCAACTATTATGTTTGCCTTTAGAAACATGATTTGGCTCTGAGAACGCATAATCATTATTGTCGTGATCATCATAACAGTTGTTTGTTATTTGAGCCAATTATTATATTGTTACTCAACAATCAAACAGGCCATTCACATCTGCTGAGTCTGTGGTCCTGGTGACTTCTCTGAAGTAAGCCTGATAGCCACCAACAGTTGTGTCTTGCCTACGGTGCCTAAAAATAAATTGCACCATTTAAACAAAAGCAGTAGCACACCTATAGGCATTGCTAACAGCACGTGGAAGACAAAAGACTTAGTGTGCTATGTCGCCACTTTGTGGTTTTGACTTCTCGGCTGAAAAGAGAAATGGACCTACCAGCAATTCAAATGCCTTTCCTGCCTGTTTCCTTCCACAGCCACTTTCTTCTCCCTCTCCAACTAAGAAAAGTTAGCAAAGCACCCCACCACCAAATGTGGCACCCCACCTTTCAAAGTAAGATGGGATGGGTTTCCACCCCTCTACTACATTTTGTGGTTGGAGAGAGCAGGCAATCTGTGTAAATTAATCAACACAGAATTTTCTTCATAAACAGAATAAAACTTTTACTTGAGAAAACAAAGTTGTTGATAAACAGCATAGTTAAAGAGCATACACAGAGTCTCATTGCAGCTATCTGAGAGGCCCTCACAGAGGCACAGTCTTAGTTACTGATTTACTAGTCCTGGAGCCACTGCGTCTGCAACAACACAACACACACACTGGCTGAGACACACAGACTGAGGCCCACAGAGAGGCTGGCTACTTTTATAGAGAGAATGAGTCATCACTCAAGATGAGTTGTGAGTCGCAGTGACTTAGCAGTTTGCTGTTAACAGTTAGCAGGCTTGAGTGATTGTGTAGGCCTTGTAGGTCTTACTGCTTCTGCTCTCAAGAACCTTTGTCTCATGACACTCTCTTCGTGCTTCAAAAGGAAGCACTCCCTCCTCCTGGATTTTTCTCACACCAAATGAGGAGATAGCAGTAGCACCAGTAACGAAAATGCAGGTAGGCAGACTGAAAAGCAAGCAAGGTGGGCAATCGTGACATGCCATGTGTTGATTGACGTATATACATACATGTCTGGTATACTTTTTTGCTGCATCTCCAGAAGCCAGCTGTCAACTTTCTGATTTGAAAATAAGGGAACAGCAGCCTCGAAAATAAGGGATCAGCAGCCTCACCTGTCCCGGGGACAGTCTACGGGATATCTAACAATCCGGGATACCAGCGGGAAGCAGCGGGAAACGGTGCTGGAATAAGGGAATTTCCCGCAAAAAAAGGGAAGGTTGACAGCTGTGTCCCGAAGGGATCCAACTCTGAGTCTTCACCCTCAGCTGACTGATCTAAAAAGCCTTGGTAGGCCTGACAGATCCTTCCCACAAACTGCCTAATAGAATCATAGAATCATAAGAGTTGGAAGAGAGCCCCTGCAAAATGCAGGAATATGCAGCTGTCCCAAACAGGATCAAACCTGTAACCTTGGTGTTATCAGCACCAAACTCTAACCAACTGAGCTATGAAGCAAGTCTTCAGTGAAACTGACAATCTTGCCGATTTTTTTTTTGAAAACTTCCCATTGTCAAGAAGTAAATTAGCAACAGAAAACGTTTCCTTCTGAGGCATTATGAAAATGGGAACCATTAGCAGTAGAAGTTTCAGGAAAAAACCAAAAAGTAGTAAGTCCAAGTATTAGGCATTGACAAGGCTGAAGGTTGCTTTTGCATTTCTAAGGAATGACTACTGAGGAAAATAAGGCATCTGGAAGAAGGAAACTTTTGGGTACTTAATTACACGGCTAGCCCCAGAACATCTGCCAGGTATACGAAGAGCAAAGATAACAGAATCTGAGAGAATATAGAAGATGAAATCAGCAGGGCACCATTGGAACACTGTGATGTAGACCAGACAGCACATCACTATTGCACATTTGAGATGACAGCTGTTTGAATACCCTAGGTTTGGGCTTTGGATGAAATGACATTTTGGGTGAAATGAAACAGCAGCCATGCAAGGGAACACAATAAAACTGTTCCAATTTTTCAGTATGAATATGATTAATTCAGCTCTGTGTCAGGTGCTGCTGAGTTCAATACTGGACTGCACAGTTTACCCTGACCTTTTTTTTGCTCAGTGTGCCAAGAGGCAGGGTCTGCGGCCAGAGACAGCAGCAGTACTATAAACCCCAATTCTAGCCCCTGTAGTGCATAAATGAGAAAAAGACACCTAGTAAGCATAAACGAGCATTTTCTTTAAATAGCCTTGTTGATAAAAGCATTGTTAAGACAGCTGGATGCTGTGATGCTATATAGCAGCTATGTACATTAACTGCTATTAAGTCAACAATATGGCCAACCCCCCCCAAAAAAAACTCCAGTTTGTGAGTCCCTATAATATATTATGTGGTTAGAGCTGTAACAGAGAATATATATTTTATACTTTTAAGAAACTGTAGACGCTCAGCACAGTTGTGAAGTTCTCAAGCATTATTAACGAAATAGTATAGTCCAACACGGTTTGTTCAGAAAAGCAGCATATGAGGCAATGCTATTATAATAGTATTTATCACAACATGAAGCTGCCTTGGAAGTAAAATAAGGCCTTTTGCTTTCCTTAACTACATAGCAAAAATTAATATAAGTGGCCCACATGACTGACAACTGGGTGCCTGTTGCTGACCATTGCCATGGAAAATATTTGAAGCCTCTGGAAGCCAGAGGTTTTTTTAATCCATAGTTTAGGCTGTGTTAAAGTCTTAATTCAGGATTGTAGGAATAATTTCTTCATAGTCTTGTTTTTCTTACAACCTGTTTGATTCTGTGGCACCTATGGATTTTCATCAGCCATTGCTGACTTTCAGTCATGCTGCTATGTGCTGAGCCAGTCACATTATGGCATGCAGACATAATGCATACTGACCTGTGCATGGGTTGGCTTCTGACTTTCAATCACAACTGCAGCTTTTCAAATAAATTGAAGACGTACCTATTCCTTTGCAGGTCTTCCTACAATGGTAGCCAACCCTTTTGAAATGTGTTCAACAAGTCAAGTGCACCAGTCAAGGGCATGTATACAGTATGCATGCAAGCAATCAAATCCTTCTCTCAAATTGGTTGGTGTGGTTTCACCTCTAATCTGCTGAGCTGGGAAGAAGGCAGTGACACGATATGGAAGCCATATACGGTATGTCTTCTTCAGTGGGTCAAACAGTAGCTCCAAGAGCTGTTAATTAGATAAGGAAAACTGATGTGGGGTGGGTAGAAGAAAACATAAAATGTTTCCCAGCACTGCAACCTTTATCCACATTTATCCCCACACTTCAGCAGTTGCTTTTAAAGGGGAGGAAACGTGAGATCTGATTATGGATTTTCCATGGGTTTTTTTTCTTCTTATTTTGGTCCTTACTGATGCTAAATCCTTACTAATTCCAAATCTTTCCTTCCCCTTTCATTCTCCATAACTTTAATTAAACCACAGCCAAATTTTCAAAGCTTGAATCCTGAGAATGTACACAGGCGCCTCAAAATGAGAAATAAACTTTAGGACTGTATTGTAGAGCAAAAACTATTACTAGCCTCTCAAGGTGTTTTTGATTAGGTATAACAAGAGAGCTGTTTCCTATTAATCCATAAATCAACGGATATTGTTCCCTGGAGAAGAGTTCCTAGTCATAAAAGTAAAAATAAAAAAGGGTATTACTTTCAAGCTGCTAAAAGCTGTCAGAACTGTAAGCATAATTCTATAGTGACAAGTGAAAGAGTACACTGCAATAAGGGAGAAGCCCTATTTCTGTAGACACCAGAGAAGAACACTCTGAGGTCTTATTGAGAATGGAGACACGACTATTCAGCACGCACACAATGTCTCTTCAGAGTTCATTGGCATGGATAATTGGACTGCTACAGCAGCCCACGTGTTACTCAAGATAGTTTTTTACGAGGCTCATTTCATGAACTCATTTACAGTATTTCTATGTACTCTTTGATGAACATTTTTTTAATGGGAGAAACAGCTTTATTATAAGCTTGCTCAATTTTTCAAGTTTACCATCTTCAGATAAGAAAAACAAAATTGTGGTGATTAAAAAAACTAAGTTATTAAAAAGGATTAACATAAAATTATTTCAGGACACAATAGCAGGAAACTAAGGCAACATTACTTAAAGAAAACATTACTTAACACTGATTTGTCAACACATTGACATAAAACAACAACCCACAGGAGCCAATGAACAAAGAAAAATCACATGATTTAAATAATAATAATAATAATAATACCATTAAACTGTTATCACCTTGAAGCAAGGAGTTTGCAGATAGGTGCCACATCAGTACCATACCGTGCAATTTCTTACCTTTGTGGTGGTTTGCCCCAGATGCTATTCTGCCCCACAGTGTTACAACAAATATTATTATTAGCAGTTTTCCTTTTGTGGCTTTCTGTAAGTATCTTTTATTCATCCTAGGAGGAAAAAAATAAAATACACAAAATGAAAAATGTTCAGTAAGTATAATTCATGTTTTCCCCAATTTTATAGAAGTAGTTAAATACATTTTGTACAGCGTAGTCCCATTTGCGTCTACTGAGAAATAAACACCATTGAAATTCAGTCGGACTTCATCCCAGTTAAATGTGCCTAAGATTTCAGCTTAAGACACCTGGCAGGCATTTCTATATCAATCACCCAGCATGGAAGGCAGGAAGTTAGTCAGATCAAATACATGTCATTTGCTTAAGCTAGTCTTTTAGCCCAATAGGTAAATACCACAATAATGGCTCTACTTGTGTTAGGCTGCATAGTAGCAATAATTTCTAAAGAGCAAGGGGAGCATCAAGGTACAGCTCAAATAAGGCATTGAGAGCTTCACAACTATGCCAACACAATATCAATGGAAAGCCTTCCTAAGAGAGGGGAAAGCTTATCACTGCCTCTTAATACCTTATCACAGCCTCTTCTCCTACACCCAAAGAAGGCAAAGAAGTGAGGAAATAAAACATATTAATCACAGGCAACGAGAATCCTATGGTACCACCTTAAAAAAAAACCCCACACAACTTTATATATATATATATAACATTATCTAAAATGTATCGTGTTTATTATTTATTTATAAAAAGAAGTGGTTATATACTGCTACAGCGTAAAAATATTTCAAACCAGTTTACAGCAATACAAACGTAAAAAAAAACCATGCAAGCAAAGCATAAAACTTTAAAAACAAATATCATTAAACCATTGTGGAAGGACTGGCATAGGACTGGCAGAAAAGAAAAGTTTCCAGCAGGCATTTAGAAGTTGTCACAAAAGATGCCCACAAAGTGTATCACAGACCATCAATGATACGGTCTATGATATACCGTACTTTGCGAGAACCCCTCACACTACTTGAAACAGCACACCTAGATAGCTAGTTACACAGGGTTGATTCTGTGGCTATAGAGCACAGAAACAGGCAGGGAATGTCTGCCGCTGCCAGTCCACATGACCACCACCTCTCCGAGTAAAAACATGATGGGCTTTGAGTCACATGGATGGCTTCCTGTATTAATTATGCAAACATACTGTACCTTTCTTCCCAGGATGCTTCCCAAAATCGATAGTTGTGTGCTACAGCAATAAGCAGAAAAACCCAAACGCTGCCATCCTACTTTTAGTCTATTCTGTAATCCTAAATACACGTGCTACTTAATAAGCTCAGTGGCTCTGGATTCTGAATAGACATGCAGAGGGGCAGGGCTGCAAATTGAGAAAATGTTCTTACCATGTTGACCTGATGACTTTTCCAAGAACCGCCTAATTATTACTAACTATTAATAGTATTATTTCTAACAAGCGTTAACATAAGGGCTGGTACAAATGTTACAGAAAAGAAACGAAAGTGTAAAAATCAATCACGGTATCCTTTCCTCACAATGGAAACTAACAGCTGAGAGGGCGGGGGGAGAAGCTGCAATGATCAGTTGAGTGGGAATCTCTTTGAGAGAGACCCATGAGATCCACTCAACCGATCAGAGTAGCACTCCTCTCACGACTAGCCAAAACGAAGCCTAAGCGTGTCTCTGCAACCATGTGTTTAAGTCACGCAGTCAACTGAGAGTGCCGTTTTCAGGCAGCAAAGTTTACCACTTGATAGCTTCACCTGAGTACTGTACTTACTTGAATGTAATGCACACTCTTTTTTGCCAAATTAGGGTGCGCATTAGATACGATGGCGCATTTACATGCACCAGCAAATACTTTATCGGTTTCAAGGTTTTGAAAACTGAGGTACACATTAGATTCGATGGTGCATTAGATTAGCGTAAATATATACGCAACAAAGGGACTTTGTCTGTTGTACCTGATGAACTTTGATTCCTCCCTTCCTCGTCTAAGTTTCCATTATACACAACCAGTCTTTCACATGAGTTGCGAATGACATCCATAGCAAAAATGCTTGAAAGTATCAGTTGAAAGTCTGACTGCTATCAACATCTTACTCTGCTGTATTATAGGCTGACAAATCTAGGGAATGTTAAATTATAGGTGCAAAGACAGAAAGCTTTCTGCCACTAAACAGCAGTGATAATATGCTACTGAATCACAGCTATAACGTCATCTCAAAATAGCAGCAAAGGCAGTAGACTCATACAGGAAAAAAATTGGAAACAAAACCCCAGCAACTCACATATTTTTGCTGCAAAACTGTAGACAAGGCACAACATCAACCATTTCTCAATGTCCACCAAGAAGATGATGGTTTTATGGAGCGCATAAGAACATAATGCAATCCAGTGCCCCACCTAGTCCTGTTCTCACAGTGGCCAACCAGATGCCCCCTGTGAGAAGCACAGTAACTGAGCACAACAGTACTGTCCTTCCTGCAGTTTGCAGCAACTGGTGTTCAGAAGCATTTGAGGCAGAGCATGGCCATCATGGCTAGCAGCTAATGAGAGCCCTCTCCTCCATGAATTTGTCCAATCTTCTTTTTAAGCCATCCAAGTTGGTGGCCATCACTGCTTCCTGTGACAGTGAGTTCCATAGTTTCACTATGCACTGTGTGAAGAACTACTTCCTTTTATCTGTCCTGATTCCTCCAGCATTCAGGGTCACTGAATGTCTGCAAGTTCTAGACTTATGAGGGGGGGGGGAGACGAAAATGGTCTTTATCTACTTTATTCATGCCTTGCATAATTTTTGGCTCACCCAGACTTCCTTTTGTGCTGTGTTTCTACACACTTTAAAGGGAGCGCTGTGTCCAAGTGCTCCTTTTTTAAGCGGGGGGGGGGGGGCAGCACATTTCCCGCAAAATCACTGCTCTTTACGGCCGAATTGGCAATCTGCTGAAACCCCAAATTACCATTTGTTCCAATTCACCATTAAAGAGCAGATTTTCACAAGGGAAGCACCAAAGCAATAAAATTAAAATAAAAGGCTTGGACACGGTGCTTTAAAGCACAGGGCTGTGCCTAGAAAGTGCAGGGCAAAAGGTAAATGTGGATGAGCCCTTTATAAACTTCCATAACGTTCACCTCTTGTTCACCTTTCCTCCAGACTAAAAAGTCCCCAAATCTGCAGCCTTTCCTCATCGCTGCATCCCCTTGATCATTTTGCCCTTTTCTGAATATTTTCTGACTCTACAATATCCTAGAGTTAGCCTATATATCACGGAAGGCTTCAGGTTTTCCATTTGTGGTCTAAATCTATAAATCATAAGAACTTGGTGAATACAGGAGGCACACCAGAAACCAGAATTTAAACAAACTGATTTAAACTATCCAGTCTCTGCAGAGAATGGGTTGCTCCAGCAGGCTGCTCAGGAAAGCTCATGGTGTGCAGCAGTGGGGCACATCCAACTTTCTTTTGTCTCCCACTACACTGCCTTTGGACGCGGGTGGCGCTGTGGGTTAAACCACAGAGCCTAGGACTTGCCGATCACAAGGTCGGCGGTTCGAATCCCCACGAAGTTGCTCGGTCCCTGCTCCTGCCAACCTAGCAGTTCGAAAGCACATCAAAGTGCAAGTAGATAAATAGGTACCACTCCGGCGGGAAGGTAAACGGCGTTTCCGTGCGCTGCTCTGGTTCACCAGAAGCAGCTTAGTCATGCTGGCCACATGACCCGGAAGCTGTACACCAGCTCCCTCGGCCAAAAAAGGCAGATGAGCGCCGCAACCCCAGAGTCGGTCATGACTGGACCTAATGGTCAGGGGTCCCTTTACCTTTACCTTACACTGCTTTTGGAAAGGTACAGCTGAAAAATGGTGGAAGAGATGAAAAGTAGGCTTCACTTTGCTTCTTTTTCGGAATTATATCCCACAGGTGAGCAGCAATAGATCTTAAATCAAACCATTTGCAGTGCAAAATCACTTTTGGCCTGAACGCAAATTTAAAATGCTAAACTGGCATGTTTACGCTTTCGATTTTGATTTCATACACACAACACAATTGTACCCGCAGAAGATACTCAAAGAAGGGATTTTAAAATATTGTGTAAAATGCCCCTGGTTCTTGAGCATAAGCTGAACATATTTAAATGGACAATCATACCGCACAGTGAGACCTTTGTGGGAAAGCTCAACCATGGAAGAACGATAGGGAAGCACTGCTTATTGTATAAATGCATTCTAACTGTGTGAACTCGTCACGGCTGTGAAAGGGCGGTCTTTACTGAAACAGGCATACATAACAACACAAAAAAAGACATGTAAGATTAAAGTATGCATATCACCTGTATATAAGCAAAATATGCAGAACTTGGGGAAATATTCTCCATGTCAGAACACTTTAATTATTCCACAATATGTACTCAATGAAAATAGTATGCACATACTATTATGTATAAGGGCTTGGATTTATTAAACCGTATTTTTGTACAAACCCATGAATGTTAATATGTTTAAAACTAAATGCCTTGGAAAATATTTCTTTCTTTTCTGACAAAGTAAGTTTTCTTGAAACACCTTTTAGAAATACTGTGGTTCTAATGAATAGTGTCCTTTCTAAAGCAGTGCCATTATTCATCAACAATGCTCCCAGATTAACATCAGCTCCTTTGCAACACAATTGATTGCAATTTTCACCTTCGTTAATTTTCAGACAGGCTACTAACAAAAGCAATAGAGAAAACAAAGTAAGAAAAAAAAAACAAGAGATATTTTGTTCCCCATAAAAAAACTGCAACACGAAATAACTCACTGAATTAGTCGCATTTAACTGTGGATATAGTGGCCTGGTTTTCACACACCAAACCATCATTTAGAGCTACGTGCATGAGCTGTTACACTCTTCTCTCCCCTGTTTCCGTACAACCATGAGAACTTTTGTACAGAGTTTAGTTTAATGCTATCCTCATTTAAAACAAACTCTTGTCGATTTCTAAACAAGCCTACTAAAACCACATGTTATAAAGCGGACAATTTAAATAAGCAGTGTTTGTTTTAAACCAAGATCTCTAATTCATATATAATGACAAGCTAGGTTTTGCGGGGAAAGGAACGAAATTCTGTAGATGTCTTCATGCTGGCCATGGCGGCTCCTTCCTGTTCATGCAAGTAGCATCAGACAATAGTTTAGTGTTAAATGTAAACACAACAAAATGTAGTGAAAGCAGTAGGGCTTTGAGAAGTAACTGCGGAGTTTTGAAGCATATCCACTCCTGCTGTTGGAGAAGTGCCCTGCTCTTCAGTTCAACACAGCCTGGAGTTGTAGACCAAAACACCTGGAGGGAAACAGGTTGGAAAAGCTCTATTTTAAAAGCTTCAAATGAAGCTGCATTTCCTTATATGAATACAGCTCAACAGATTGCAATCCATTTATTTATTCTTCTGTTATCATTTCAGCAGGTTGTGGAAACTCATGTTTATCCATTCTAGATGTAAAAAGGCCTAAATAGATACAGTGCTATCTCGGGTAACATACGCTTCAGGTTACAGACTCTGCTAACCCAGAAATATTACCTCAGGTTAAGAACTTTGCTTCAGGATGAGAACAGAAATTGTGCTCCGGCGGCGCGGCAGCAGCAGGAGGCCGCATTAGCTAAAGTGGTGCTTCAGGTTAAGAACAGTTTCAGGTTAAGAACGGACCTCCAGAACGAATTAAGTACTTAACCCGAGGTAACACTCTGTGTGTGTGTGTGTGTGCGCGCGCGCACGCACACACACACACACACACAAAAGCGGAGGGGTCTTTTGTTGTTGTTGTTGAGTTACTTTTACTGAACGTACTATCCAGTTTAGAGGATTTAAATCCCGTGACCGCTTACTCAACATTTAATTTTTCAAACAGATCTGCACAGTGCTTCCCGCCCCCACCCCGGGGTAATCAAGGGTATGCAGTACCGGCACCTCTTTTTGTTGTTGTTAAAAAGTGTGACACTTACTGTAACAACTTCATGGTGAGTACCAGCACCTATTTTTCTAGGGGGAAAGCACTGTATGTACATAGTTTTACAAAATACTAAAAACCTTCAACAATTCAATAATCAAGTCAATCAAGGATTTCCCCCCTTGTATAATAATAGCTAAGTATCTGAGACCTTAACACTCCAAGTCATGTACAATCTCGTACAGTACTTTTGTCACTTCAAATTCTCTCTCAATATCTGTGCTTAAGAGGTTGAAGGTTGAAGAGGTCTCTGTCTTTCCACTCATTCATCATTGCTATAGCATTTGCTTCCATAAAGCTTTCGCAAATGGTTGATTAAATTTTCTTCATTCATCTCGCTTTTTCGTTAAGATTCCTAGAACTGAAGCTGGGACTCTGCATGCAAAATCCTTTATTGTTGTTATGGCCTGTAGCATACATTCCACTTGTGTCTGCATCTGGCTGTTGATTTTAGAGGCCTGGGACTCTGCAAAATAAGAACCTGATGTCTGAGGTTATGCCAGTTAAATGGAGATATTAATTTTATTGTACTCTCCTTGCTCAGTTAGATACACCCTGGTGTTCTCTGCAAGTCCTGGGGTAGTAAAATCTAGGCCTAGGCAAGGGCATTCTGGAACCCTGGCCTGGATCATGGGATACATCTGCCGTAGAAATTACAGTACAGTCATACCTCGGAAATCGAACAGAATCCGTTCCGGAAGTCCATTCGACTTCCGAAATATTTGACTTCTAAAACCCGGCTTCTGATTGGCTGCAGGAAGCCGTGGAAGCCCCATTGGATGCTCAGCTTTCAAAAGAACGTTTCAAAACCGGAACACTCACTTCCAGTTTTCGAACGTTTGGGAACCGAAACGTTTGACTCTCAAGGCATCCAGGAGCCAAGGTACGACTATACATCTATCCTACCCCCTACATGTAAAACCATAATTATAACTGAAAACTCAGAGTGCTTGAAAACACTTCAACAACCATACAAAAGAAACGTAAACTGCTATAACAAAAGTGCACAATTATAGGAATAGAGTAAAAACAGGATAATTGGCATATGGTTCGGGAACCCTAGGGCAAACATATTGCCCGAATTACGTTGTCTTGGAGCTCCTTGGATACACTGTAAATTGATTAAGTTGTGCTTCTTTAAGACATCAGAATGTTTTTTTCTGGATAGTTCCCCAATCTTTACAATCTAATGTTTGAAGAGGTTATGAAAGAGCAACCATTTGAAATAAGCGTTGTGTTTTTCTTTACACTCATGCTCTGTGGAACAAAAATATAATTTGCAAGTTACTTTAACTGAATTGTGTGAGTTTCGTATAATTTAAGATTTCTGACACTAGGCACAAGGCTACTGGAGACTCTGTAGTGCTTTGTTTCAAACAATGTGGACTGTGTCAAGTACCTGCTGTATGAGGATTAGGAAGAATTATTTTTCAGTTTTTCATTTAATACAATTAATTGGCAAAGTCTGGGCTCTAAGCCAACTATTTTATTTTCTGTAAAAATTGTAATTTGGCAGCGTGTGAGCTGAACTGAATGCTTTACAGCTGTCTTAAAAATACAGAGCAATATCCATTTTACATATATACAAGGCATCATAGCGTATTTCAATGAGAATTCTAATTAGTTAATATGCTTTACAACAAAGCACCTTAAAGTTATAATTGCCAAGATATTTATGCAGATAAGCAATAGACGAGAATGAAACACATGGTTTCCAAAAAGCAATACTAAGATTTCAATTTAACAAGCAGAATGTTAATGTAATGGGGGAAGAAGGAAAAACATAATATTATTAACTCCAGAGAGGCAGCCATATCAGAGACTCAGGAGACTTGTGGCATAAACATTTGTAGGCTAGAGCCCAATCAAATTAACAGTACCGTATGTATTCACGAGCTCTTCTTGAAACACTTTCACAGGATCACAGAATGTGTAGAAAATGAGAATTGAACACAGAACACTTCCAACTTTGTGTTGAACCGTTCAGTTTTTATCTGCAACTCACTGAGGAAGTCAGTATGTCCTGTGAATATGTCCTCAAGTGAATTAACTGGAATCATACATTCAAATCTGTTTGCTTGCTTATCCGTATTATTTTCTTCCATTGCCATTGAATCTCTCTCTTATTTTTCTTACTCCCACCTTTCTTGCTATGCTGATTTATCATGTAAAAAGGGACAACTATTCTCGCTAGTAGGAACCATGCACCCACTGAGTCTCTATTCAAAAGAATTCGCTAATGAATTGTGAATTGCAGCTTCACACTGAAGTCTCCCTATAATGTCTTTTTATTGAAGTGTAACAACTTTGTAGGCAGTAGCATCCTGGGAGACTGAAATGTTCTCCCACTGCTTCTGAATGCTGCCATTCTTAGGTCAGGTTTGTTCTGTTCATTCTCTTGCATAAACACAGGAGACTTTGTCCCTGTCTTGTGTGAACACAGAACGCCACTGTAGAATGTGATGGCATATATCCCATTGCAGGATGTGTCAGAGAACAAGATAGTATAGCTGAAATTATTTGGCAAAATCATGCAATATTGGTTGCCAAGTGGGAAAAAAGGATGTTCTGTTTGCCAGATGATTGCATAGAATAGATATAATACTTTTTAAAGTGGTCCATTTTCATGTCAAGCTAGTTGTAAAAATCACATGGAAGCAGTAATAAATAAATCAGCGGGCCACCAAAAAATCTCAGCTACATTAGTGCAAACATTTCTCCCATTTCACTGTACTGGACCTGTTTCATCTACATTATTTGCTTTCCAATTTTAGGAAATATATGCTTCAGACATGTAATTCCATGCACCTTTCTTCAGAGATATATGGGTAAGTAATCACAGCGAGGGGAAAAGAATAGTACTTTAGTTGGGACCTCGCTCGTCCCAACTAAAGAAGAATGGCAACTTAAGCTGACAGAATATGTGCAGCTTGCAGACGTAACATATGGAATAAGAGAACAAGAAGAACACATGTTTAGAGAAGAATGGAAAATGTTTATTGAATATATGGGGGGGGGGAATTGTGTACACTTGAAAATGTTGGCAGCATTAAGATAAATTCAACAGTGTAAATAAGGTAAATAAGTTTTGATGGATGTAATAATGGAATACAGTGGTACCTCGGGTTACATACACTTCAGGTTACATACGCTTCAGGTTACAGACTCCGCTAACCCAGAAATATTACCTCAGGTTAAGAACTTTGCTTCAGGATGAGAACAGAAGTCGTGCTCCAGCGGCGCGGCAGCAGCGGGAGGCCCCATTAGCTAAAGTGGTGCTTCAGGTTAAGAACGGACCTCCGGAACAAATTAAGTACTTAAGCCGAGGTACCACTGTACAGTCATTCCTCATGCTGCGTTAGGTTCATGTTGCATCTTTTTGGCTTGCGAACGCGGCAAACCCAGAAGTGTATACTTTTTTTGCCACACGTGCGTTTTGCCACACATGCGTGCACAGAAGTGTTCTGCACGCTTTGCGCATGCACATAAGCGCTCTATTGTGCTCTGTGCTTGTGCAGAAGCGTCACTCTGGTTCCAGACTTTTCAGGGTGCGACCGGCACCCCGGAATGGATCATGTCTGCAACTAGAAGTACCACTGTACTGAATGGTTTAGTTTTTGTAAAATATGCAGGGATTTGTGATATGCAAAATGAACCATGGAAAGAGAAGAAAGGAAGTCACTGATATTTTAAGGATGTTCAAATGAGTATTCTAAATTGTAAAATAGAAAATTTAATAAAAATTATATATTTTAAAAAAGGGGAAAGAATGCTAGTTCTTGGATTACTATTTGTGTAGACACGCCACTAATATTTTCACTTATCGCAGTCTCGGTTTCAATGGCAATTCCATTTTTAGACTTACAGTAATGTTTGATATGAATGCACGGGAAGGGTATCGTGCTTTTGCAATCAATATAGTATTGCCTTGGAGTTTTTTGTTTGTAAGGAAAGGTGTTACTGTATTTAGAAAACCAAAGAATTGTGGAACTATACATTTCTTTAACAAACACACAGTGGCCACTGTGATGGGACGATGAGCTGCTTGTGTGTAAAATCCTAGTCCCTCAGAGTTTGGTCAAGTTTGCAAACCTCTGTCTGTAACGGAGCCCCTTAAACATGGCTCCGTCAGTCGCTGGCAGATTCCGACAGTGGTTGCTTTCGGAATCGCTTCCAACATAAAAGCTCCTTAACGGAAACACGTCTTCTGGACTCTCTGCGTGACAGTTTCCGGCGAGGAGTGGGTGTCCCTACAGGAGGTCCTGAAACCTCCCCACTGTTTTCGCTGGAAGTGTCTCTGAGCCATCCCTCCAGCTCCCTTTCCCTCAGCCCAGCTCCTCTCCCCCTACTGGTTCCCTCTTCAGCTGCTGAGTCTCTCCCAACCTGTGTGAGCCCTTTCACTTCCCTTCCTTCCGATGGCAGTTCCCTGACATCCACCTCCCCTCCAGGGCCCCCTTCATCCCCTCTCGCCCCCTCCTCTACGGGCGGTGAGGAGGCAAAACCCCGGAATGAACTTCCTTCATCTTCCGATGTCCCGAACACTTCTCTCCACCTGTTGCGGTTCCTGGTCTCGAAGTACTCCTCCTCCTCAGAGTCCATCTCCCCTTCCCCTTCCGATTCCGAGAATCCTTCCAACTCCTCCTCCTCATCGGTGGTCCCAAAGTATTCCCTCCGGAACCTCTCCACAGGCTGAGGTTTCCTTGGGAACCTTTGATGGAACGTTTCTATCAATACCTCGTCATTGATATCTTCTGCCATTACCCAAGTGTTTTCTGACTCCGGTTCTCCTTCCCACGCTACCAAATACTCCACCTGATCCCCCTTCCATCTGGCGTCGAGGATTTCTGCCACATGGCTGCTGCATTCCCTTTCTTCTATGACCGGTCCCCGAGTGGCCATCCCTTCTCGTCCCCCCTCATACGGTGACAGTAACGACCTGTGAAATACTGGGTGCAGTTTCATGTGGTTGGGTAACCGGAGCCTGAAAGCCACTGGGTTGACCTGTTGAATGACCTCAAAGGGACCCAATCTCCTGGGTCTTAATTTCTTACAACCTCCTTTGAACGGCAACCCTTGGGTTGACAGCCACACCCTATCTCCCACCCTTATGGTTTCACCTTCCCTTCGGTTCTTGTCTGCCTGCCTCTTGTATTCTTCCTTCGCCCTTTCTAAGTTGAGTTGGAGCTGACGATGGATTGCTTCCATTTCTTCTACAAAATGCTCGGCTGCCGGGACACCCCATCTCTCCCCTTCTCCCCCTGGGAAAGCCCTGGGATGACACCCATAATTAGCCAAGAAGGGGCTCATCCCTGTGGACACATTCTCGGCATTGTTGTAGGCAAATTCCGCCAGCGCCAACTTTTCTACCCAGTCATTCTCTCTGTCATTGACATAACACCTCAGGTATTGCTGGAGGACCCCGTTTGCTCTTTCCGCCTGCCCGTTGGTTTCAGGGTGCCGGGCAGTCGAAAAGTTGACCTCCACCTGCAGTAAGCTCATGAGCTTCCTCCAGAACCTGGAAGTAAATTGTTTTCCTCGGTCTGAGACCACCCTCAATGGCACCCCGTGCAACCTAAAAATGTGTTCTACAAATAACTTCGCTGTCTCTTCCGCCGTGACTGCATGCGAGCAGGCTACAAAGTGGCACATCTTTGTTAGTAGGTCTACCACCACCATGATGGCTGTTTTCCCCTTGGACTTCGGCAGATCAGTCATAAAATCTATCGACACTGCCTCCCAAGGTCGTTCTGGGGTTGGTAAGGGTTCTAATAGCCCCGCCGGTGCCCGCCTCTCCCCTTTGGCTCGCTGGCATTGCTCACACCCTCTTACATACTCCCGTACATCTTCCCTCACCTTAGGCCACCAAAATTCCCTGGTGACCAACCACATGGTTTTGTGTTGTCCAAAATGCCCCGCCGTGGGGCTGTCGTGCAACTGCTTGAGTACCCTCCCCCTTAAGTCTCCTTCAGGGATATACAGTGCCCCTTTGTAATACAAAGCTCCATTTCTTTCCTCGAAACCCCCTGGTTCCTCTCCCTCACCCCTAAGACCTCTGAGCTTATTCTGGGCGTATTCATCATTCTCTGTTTCCTCTACCAGTTCTCTTTGTCCCACCAATGCCGCCCCACACACCCAGCGGTCCTCTGGAATGACATGTCTCTCTTCGGGTGCTCCCTCCTCCTCCAAATATTCAGGTTTGCGTGAGAGAGCGTCCGCCCTAATGTTCTCTGGGCCTGGCACGTAACAAATCTCAAAGTTAAATTTGGAGAACTCTTGGGCCCATCTCACTTGCCGTTGGTTGAGCACTCGTGCCGTCCTCCAATACTCTAGGTTCTTGTGGTCAGTGCACACTTGCACCTTATGTTGTGCGCCAATTAGCAGGTGCCTCCATCTCCGGAACGCCTCATGAATGGCTAGTAGTTCTCGGTCATACACCGTGTAGTTCCTCTCGGATTTGTTCAGCTTTCGCAAAAAAAAGGCACACGGTCTCCACTCTGACTCCTCCTTCCCTGGCTGCAGAAGCACCGCCCCAATCGCTCTGTCTGATGCGTCAGTTTCCACTCTCATCGGTTTTTGTAAATCCACATGCAGGAGTTGTTGTTCCGAGGCGAAGGCCCTTTTTAGTTCCTCAAATGCTCGCTCCGCCTCCTCAGTCCAAACGAACTTCTTCTTACTGCTGAGACAGTCCGTAATGGGCGCCGTCAGGTGGGCAAAGTTTCGGATGAACTTACGATAGAAGTTCCCAAATCCTAGGAACCTCTGCACATCCTTCCTTGTTTTGGGTGTTTTCCATTCCAGCACCGCCTGGACCTTGCCGGGATCCATGGCCAATCCCTTGTCTGACAGGCGATACCCCAGGAATTCCACCTCCTTGGTATGAAACTGACACTTCTCCAGTTTCACCCACAGCTGGTTGGCTTGCAGCCTGCTCAACACTTCTCTGACGTCTCTCACATGCTGCTCCTCATTCTCAGAATACACCAACACGTCGTCTAAGAAGGCCACACAATTCTTGTAAAGCAAAGGCCCCAGGACGTGGTTCATAAACGATTGAAAGCACGCGGAGCCTCCTTGTAGGCCGAAGGGCATAACTAAATATTCAAATGCCCCCAAAGGGGTGAACATGGTGGTTTTCCATTCATCCCCCTTCCTTATTCGTATCAGGTTGTACGCCCCCCTTAGGTCCAGTTTAGTAAAAATCTTTCCCTTCCTGACCCTTGTCAAAATGTCGTCAATCCTGGGCATAGGGAAAGCCACTGGTTCTGACACTGCATTTAAGGCCCTGAAGTCACACACAAGCCTCGGCTTGTTCGTGTTTTTTTTATCCACAAAAAACACTGGGCTGCCCCCCACCGCCCTGGACTCTCTGATGAACCCTCTCTTCAGGTTCTTGTCAATGAACTCTCTTAGCTCCTGCATCTCTCTGTCTGACATGGCGTACAGCTTGCCTACAGGGAGCTGTGCCCCAGGGAGTAAATTGATTTGACAGTCAAAGGGTCTATGCGGGGGTAATTGGTCAGCTTCCCTTTCGCTGAAGACGTCGCGGAGATCTGCGTATTGTCGTGGTACCTTCACGTTCTCCGTTACTTCAGTCCCTGCTAGGGTGGCTTGGGCCCCTGCCAAACCCTTTCCCTCTTTGCAGTGTTCTAAGCAATGTGCTGAACCAAAAGAAACCACTCTCTGATGCCAGCCCACCAGCGGATCATGTAACGCTAGCCAGCTCATCCCCAATATAATGGGAGCTCCTCCCAAGGTGGCCACATTAAACGCTATCAGTTCGGTGTGCCTTGCCACCTTCATTATCATTGGGACGGTCTGCAAGCTGACTTCTCCTCCCAACAGCTCCCTGCCATCGATCGTGGTCACCTGCAGGGGGTTGCTTAAAGGGATCGTCTGTATCTGGTGTTCAGCTGCAAACTCTTTGCTCATGAAATTGCAGGAGCTGCCTGAGTCCAACAGCGCCTTTATCTTTAGAGGGTGTCCGTTTGGCAGCTCTAGCGCCACTTCTATCACTAGGGCGGGTTTAGGAGGTTCTGGCGTGGGCACTTTCACTGCTCTTTGGCCTGACTGCTGTGCCCCGACGGTGGCAGCCAGGCGTTGGCTTTTACTTGCTTCGGTATTTCTTCCTCTCTTCCCTCCACAGCTCCTACCATCCCTTGCCATTCCTTCCTCTGGGGGCAGACTCTGGCAAAGTGACCTGGCTGTTGGCAGAGATAGCATTTCCGGGCGCCTTTTCCCTCCTTCTTTCCCCCCTCACTGGGCTTTGAAACTGCGCGCGCGCGCGCTGTTCCGATTTCCATCGGCTCTGCCGGCGGGAAAGTTGGCTCTGGAATGTCTGGAATGCGGAACTCCTTCCAACGTTCCCCCTTCCCTTCCCGCCTCTCCAATGCTCTCGCCTCCTGGCGCGCTCCTATGGTCAGCGCGGATTTGGTCAGCTGGTCCATAGACTCCGCCCTGGGCGCCCGGGAAAGTTCGTCTTTCACAGCCGAAGAAAGCCCTTCTTCAAAAGGCATTTGAATGGGTTCCGCCGATAGATCCCACCCCAATTTATGGATCAACATGGTGAATTCAGTCCAGTACTCACGGACAGATCGGCTCCCCTGTTTGCAAGCCATTAACTGTCTGCGGACCACTCCCTGTTCAATATCGCTGGAAAACATCAGATCCATGGCGCGAAAGAACTTCATCGTGTCCTTTAGGACGTCACTATTCGCTGCCATCAGGGGTCTAACCCAGTCTCTCGCCCCCTTTTCAAGATGCCCAATCACGAAAGCCACTCTTGATTCCTCGTCAGGGAATTCATCAAACTGCAGATTGAGGGCATATTGCATCTCTGTCCGAAAGCCATGATAGTCTTTGGGCTCCCCCCCAAACTTCTGCACCAATCCTGGTACCTTTCTGACGAGCTGGGTGTCTTTCCCCTTTTTGTCTGCATCCTGAGCCCTCCTCTCCTCAAGCCTCGCCGTCTGCAGCGCTAGCTGGACCTCCAACACCCGGTACCTTTCTTCCAGGCTTGGACCCGCTCCAGCTCCTGCTTCTCCGGTTCCGGCTGGGTTGCTCATGATGCCTTCTCCTGCACAAGCTGCTCACGAAGACTGTCGGAATGCTGTGATGGGACGATGAGCTGCTTGTGTGTAAAATCCTAGTCCCTCAGAGTTTGGTCAAGTTTGCAAACCTCTGTCTGTAACGGAGCCCCTTAAACATGGCTCCGTCAGTCGCTGGCAGATTCCGACAGTGGTTGCTTTCGGAATCGCTTCCAACATAAAAGCTCCTTAACGGAAACACGTCTTCTGGACTCTCTGCGTGACAGTTTCCGGCGAGGAGTGGGTGTCCCTACAGGAGGTCCTGAAACCTCCCCACTGTTTTCGCTGGAAGTGTCTCTGAGCCATCCCTCCAGCTCCCTTTCCCTCAGCCCAGCTCCTCTCCCCCTACTGGTTCCCTCTTCAGCTGCTGAGTCTCTCCCAACCTGTGTGAGCCCTTTCACTTCCCTTCCTTCCGATGGCAGTTCCCTGACAGCCACAAAATGCTAACTGCCTGATGGGGGCAAAACAGAAAATTGCAGGAAATGGAATATCCTGGAAAAGGACATGGTTGGCTGGATCACTAGAACCCTGAACAGAAACACTTCATGTACAAACATTTTGTCACAGATTCAACTTTTTTGAAAGCAGTCAGGAAAAAACCCAAGATTAGATTAGTAACCTGCATGAAAGTGATAGCCAGTTAAATCATACTCAGGAGTAGACACACAGAAATCAATTGATTTATATCAATTAATTTAAATTGGGATACTCTGCGCATGACTTCACTGGGTATCATGGTTATTCTCACTCTTCTTTGTACAAGAGCTTAGCCAAGGTTTGTTCTCAGCTCTGGGAACCAGCACATTCCCAGTAATCCATAATTCAATTTACTGTGTCACGTGAAGCATGCCTGTGTATGTAAAGGGAAGTCAGGTCTCTCTTGTGGGCCATTACATAGGTGGGGCATTTCATACTAATTTTGAAATAGGTCTTGGCGGGGGGAAAATGATCCACCCTCTTAAATCCAGTGGTTGGAATAGGTAATTCCAGATTTCAGTGCCAACTCTAGGGTCCATTGTAACTATACTACGAATGATTCAAATACTATATTGTTTCAGGTAATATGTGCTATTTTACGCCCAATGCTACATTAACAGAAGGTACAGTAAAAAATAAATGTGATTTTTCATGAAGTAATAGCTCAAAAAAAAAAAAAAAGCTACAGTTTCATGAGTTGCTAGCATTGGTATTGTATGCGGTGTAAAACTCTGTATTCTATTGATCTTGGAACCTAGCAAATTCTGATATATGCCAGCTTTTCATGCAACTATATTAATGCTTGCCATGGGCTAAAATATTGATTGCTATATTATAAACAAAAGCTGAACCAGACTTAGGAAGAATTGAAATAGTGGTAGTCAAGAAGATTTTATAGAGTTTCTTATTTGAATTATCAAACTTTGTTCTGAACAGCCAATACATTGGTAGCATAAGTCATTACCTCAACCTCCACAGTACTTTGCACCTGAGAATTCTTATACAAAGGTAGCAATTACAGAATATGAGAAAAGGATTTAATACCTTCTCTTACCCATTAAAAGCTGTGTTGCCATTCAAAGTGACTAGCGGTATGTTATCTCCCCCCGCCCCCCACATTTAGAAATGCTAAAGTCTATTTGCAATGAAACAGTAATAGTGGAGAGCTTAACCAACTACTGTGATGTTTTTAAAAAGCCACAACCATGGTATCTCCCAGGGCATTTTCACACCTCTGGAATACATTGATCAAAAGCTGGCACTGCTGCAGCTTGCAACAAGACTGAAAGGAGACCTTTCTGAAATAAGCGTTGATTCCGATTCACTTGCTGCTAATAGGGTTGGAAGTTTAAGAGTTCATCAAAGAACTCCATCCCATGTTCAGCTGCAAAAAATAAACTTTATTTTTTGCAATTGAATGCAGGATGTAGTTCTTTTGTGAGAAGGTTTTTTTGTAGAATTGCATCTGTCCATTTCCCCCAGGTCAGGCACTGATTCAAGCATGGGTTTCCATGTACTTCCCACCCCTTGGGAGTATCTCAAACACAGCTAGCCAGGCACTTCGGTGGCAGCTCTTAAGTGTCTTCCTTGTTCGCCAGCTCCTCTGTTCCTGTGGTCCAATGGGAATATAATGGAACCCGGGCTGCTGGAGAGGGGCCTTCCAGTTCTGGGGCATGGATGTCCAGATCTGATATGTTCTCAGACTCCTTGACAGTTTGGACATTTGCTGGAGGGTCCTGCTTCTCCTGCTCCTCATATGAGGAGACCTCCGTTTCAAGGTCTGAGCAGAGCTGAACCCTGACCGCATACTTTATGCATAAGGAACTTGCATAAAGCCACTTCATCCTTTAAAATTTTTTATATACATCCCTTTAAGAACTTTGAAATATGAATTTTCAATTATAAATTTATGAATAAGACAAACATTTGTTGCTAACATATATATTACATAGGTCTCCTTGTCGATGCAAGTTTCTACGCTGCACATTATGTGGTCAGGGCAGCAGAGAGAGGATTGAGTGAGGCTCCTTGTTAAATATACACTGAGTGAGAGACAAACCAAGGTTTGCTTCGGTGTGAAACGTTTCACAGAGTGGTTATATAGCTGTATAGTTCTTAGAGTAACAGGTCTCTTTTATCCAAAGCATGTTAAGCTGTGAAAGATCACCTCTAACCACTGTCAAAAATTATAGCCATTTCCTTTTCAAAGGAAGCCTGCTAAATTGTATGGAAATATCTCCTATTTTTACAAATTGTGTTACACTTTGATGAATAAAAAATGGACCAGCAATGCTCAAAGCAAGCATGCAGATTTAAGAGATCAATCAAGGCTGAGCAAAATTTTATACACCAAGAGAGTTGTGTTTAATTTTTAATACCATTGCAGGGGTGGGGAGGCACAGTTTGAAAGCTATTACCCACAAATAGTAGCTCAAGAAAGTGTGCCAAGAAAATCCAAGTATAGGGGTTTTTGTTGTTTTTGTTTTTTTAAGCAGTACTTCCAATATGCCATCCCTATAAATGATCTTAGTGTTCAAAACAACTGCATGTTTATCTGATACAACCACCAACAGGAAGTTCAATTAAATAATAGTAATAATTCAAAATATCAGTATTATCTAAGAACTAAGAAACTTAGTCACCTGCCTGTTATAAAGTTAAGGGTCCAATCTATGCTAGTTGAGAGGCCATAGGATATGAAACTCCACTACGTTGTCAAAACGCACAATACAACACTTCCATGCTAGATATGCACAACGCCCCTGCACAACTCTCCAGTTATGCCAGGGGAAGACTGTTGGTGCACCTGGAAGGCTAGCACTAGTCACTCTTCTCTCACACAAACAACTACTGTGCAGCCAGCATTTGGGAGAGAGGATGGAGACAGCAATATAGAGGGGGGAAGCATGGACCTAAAAGGCTACCTGGCCCATACAAAAGCCAGACCATTAGTCCATGCACTTCCTAACTGCATGCAGGAGCGCCTTCCTGTTTGTAGGAGCCCCTTCTGATCTTTTATAGTGTGCTGTTATGAATCTGTAACCTCCTGCATATATGATAGAATTGCTGTCCCTATACAGGGCTGCCTTCAGATGTCTTCTAAAGGTTGTATAGTTACTTATCTTCTTCCCTGGCGGTTGCATTAACTCCATACCCACCAGCATTTCTCTAATGAAAATAGGGACGTCCTAAGGAAAAGCGGGACATTGCAGGATCCGATCAGGAACTGGGATGGCTTCTGTAAATCTGGGACTGTCCCTGGAAAATAAGAGATACTTGGAGGGTCTGGATACACACCTCAGAGATGCGGAAGGGCCTCACTCACACAATATTGTACCATTTCAAATATTCATGGTCCCCCCCCCCCCCGAATCCTGGGCAATGCCGGGAGTTGCAACGACACCCCCATTCCACCCCCCCAGCTGCACCCCTCAGAGTGGGTTTACAGTTCCTTCCTCTTCCTAGGGAACTCTAAGGAAGTATAGCTCTCCCTGTGAGGGCAGCAGAGGCCAACCCCCAGCGCCCTCCAGAAGCCACAGTTCACAGGATACTAATCAACACTATATAGCAGCCTGCTGGCAATTATCTCTATCTTGCCTTTAATTAGGCAAAAAAAATTTTGAATCACAAATGCATCCTAAGGCAGTAGTCTCTGTTTGTGCTACTACAACAACACAATTTCATTTTCTCAACAACAAGGAAGGCGGCTACTTGCTTCTGTCATTTTTTGGCAGTGCAGTATTATTCAGCAAGATCATCCTGTCCCCAAGACTCAATCTACTTTTCTGTAATAAATTTTATGAATTCTTTCCGAGCCACATACACAATAATAGAGAAAGAGAAAATTGAGTACTGTGTATTATTTTATGGAATGGTAATGATGCACTATTAACGCTATTACATTCTATAATACTTTACCAAAATGTAGCAGGGAAGACACACTTCCAGAGGAAGAGAAAGCAATTATTATTATTATTATTATTATTATTATTATTATTATTATTATTACTATTTCCCTCAAAATGTGTGTTTTGCTCTTTTTTATAACATAAATTTTGTTAATTAAAAGTCAGTTTATGCTATTCTGGAAACAAAATGTTTGGGTTTTGCAGGAGATTGTCTGGATAAAATGCCTTTCAGCCGTGATAAGAAGTTATAGAGTTAGCATATCTGTCTTGTACAATGTAAAGCCTATCTAAGTGCACTGTTAAAACAAAAACAAAAACAAAAAAGGAGCCTGAACGTGATTTAGCTGCTGGGTTTGACTGACTGGAACTGAACATGCTGGAAATAGAATACGCGTTCAGCTACAAACACAGAAGAAAAGGCAATCTCATTTAAATGATTTGCTGATATGACTTAAAACAATTTATTTAATCTTTACCTTTTTTATGTAAATATCCTTCAACTAAGGACTTAAAAAGTATAATTTAGAACAGATTTTAGAAAGTATAATTAGATGCCCTGTCAGATGGGAAGACAAATTAAAAGTGCAATTCACATTGCTACTGCAGCCGCGCCACCAAGGAACTACTAATCTTTTGCACAATACTCACAGCAGAATGTACTCTAGCCTCCGTAGGGCTCGTGATTATAGACTTGCAGGGAAACTGGGATTTAAATTATTCATCAGTGCAGATTTTCTTTCGCAGGAAAAAAAATTAGTGTGCCACATAAATAGCAAAAACTGTTAATTCACAGCCTTTTACAAATTAACTGCCTGGTAATGGCATCAGTTATTACCCGTTACTTTTACTAGCACTTACAGTACCAAGATGCTATCAAAGAGACAGCTGCGTGCCTAAAAAAAAATCTGCTCAAGACAGACTGCAACATCCATGCAACCAATTAATTTTTCAGGATGCATACACTCAGGCAAATGTAAATCACTACGCTGAAGCCTGTCAAAGGTGCTGATTAATGCAAGTTTGTGGCTATACTCATATAGCCACTCTTGGAGGCGGAACATGGCTAACATATAAAAATTCCCAAATATTAAAGTGATGCAGATCTACGCAGCTGTCAATACACCCAGATGTGAATTACAGGTTCAACGACCACAATCTCACCTGCCAAGTTGAGGCCAAAAAAGCATGCCCAGGATTACTTTACAGAATCATTATTATTATTTTTTTACAAAGGAATCTCACGACAGGTGAGAAAAGAAGTTTGCGCTAGGTAGGCCTTGGTTTGACCCAGCAGAACTCTTCTTAGGTTCTTAACAACCGTCACAGTAACAACATAGAGCCGAAGACCCAAATAGGGGTCTTCAACTGTGTTATGTATTCAGATTTTTCTTTTGTTTGTTTTTTGGGGCTGTTCAAACGTGGGAGGAAAGCGATGTGATAAACCGTTCCTTTCAATCTTGCCCTCTTGCATCAAATCTTGCCCCTTGTGTTATGTTGCTGCTGGTTTAAGTTGTGTTTTTATAGTAATTTTGGTCAGCTTGTTGATTCATTGTTTATTGCTGGCTTTATTTATTTACTTACTGTGTTTTGCTGTATATATTTTAGATTGTAAGCTAAAGCCTGTTTGTTATTAAATAAACAAATATCTCATTTTGCCATTTTCTTCTCTTTCTTGTTTGACTTTCAGTTCAGTAAAAGTGAGCATTCCAAGGCCACTGGGCCTCTTGAGCAACTCTGCAGCTACACACATAACTAAATGTAGGGATTGACATTTTGTTGATGAAGACAAAAGACAAGAGAGAGCGCCCCCTCCTGCCTGTTCTATACATTGAAACTAACCCGGGCTGGATCTAGACCAGGCATAGGCAAACTCTGGCCCTCCAGATGTTTTCGAAGTACAACTCCCATCACCCCTAGCTAACAGGACCAGTGGTCAGGGATGATGGAAATTGTAGTCTCAAAACATCTGGAGGGCCGGAGTTTGCCTATGCCTGATCTAGACACATCAAAGAAGCGCTTCAGTTTAAAGCACTGCAAATTTAAACAGGGGAAATGGGGTAGAGAAAAACGGGACTCCACATCGCCATCTGATGGCACAATGTTGTATCGCATATACAGCGCATATAAACCGCTTTTTCTTTACCAGTCTAGCTGAGTCCCAGGCTGGCAGCTGAAATCTTATGCCAACTCTAATGACAGAACAGCATCCTCCACTGCACCTGAGGGCAGCAGCTTAGCTTAGGAGGTGCAAGACAAGGCTGCATGGTGCACACAGCTCCCTCCAGCATCTGCTGCTTTGGGCATCTGCCTCTCACTATATTATGGTAGGACCATTCTTAAAATTACCAAGCAAGAACAAGCTAAGAGAGAGAGAGAGCGTGCACTGTGGTTAGAACAAGTAGAGAAGACAGAGCGGCTTTCAGGACTGGCCTGCCACTTGTCTTTATCTTCATTAATGTACCGTATTTTTCGCCCTATAGGATGCACCGGCCCATAGGACGCACCTAGATTTGGGGGGGGGGAAATAAAGGGGGGGAATTATTTTCCCCCCCCAGGCGCAGGGCTGGGGCGGGGGAAGCCCTCCGCCAGCCTCCAAACCAGGTCGGGAGACAGCGGGATGGCGCGCTGCGCCTCTCCCGCTGTCCCCCAAGTTTGCGGGGCTGGCGACGGGGAGGAACAGGCTTCTCCCCCCCCGCCAGCCTTCTAACCAAGTCGGGGGACAGCGGGAAAGGCGCGCTGCGCCTCTCCCGCTGTCCCCCAAGTTTGCGGGGCTGGTGACGGGGAGGAGCAGGCTTCTCCCCCCCCCCGCCAGCCTTCTAACCAAGTCAGGGGACAGCGGGATGGCGGCGTTCCGCCTCCCCGCTGTCCCCGAGCTTGTGGGGCTGGCGGTGGGGCTCTCCTGAATAAATGCCCAATAAATGCACCTTGCCTACCTCTTTCTTAAGAGGCCACAAGACAAATAAACAATCACTCAGGAAACAAAAAATACACAATCTTGTTCCATCCCTATAATTCTGTGAGGTGTGAAACACAGATAGCAGTCAAGTACAACATTCCTAGAGTGGACATGAAAGGGGATGTTTCCACCTGTGAGTACAAAACTTCCTGTTTCCTACTGGGCTGGGATAAACTTCCTCTGCATGTGACTAGAGGTGGGCCTGACCTTATCTGCCCAGGTGGCAAAAGCACCTGGGACACAGCTCTCTCTCTCTCTCTCTCTGACTCCATTCATCGCAGAAGCAACATCTCTTTAGCTAGAGATGCCCTGTTGGCTTCCAGCCAACAGAGCCCAAAGGGACTATCTCCTTATGGGATAGATTCCACATGTATATATTTTGTAACCTAAGTGTCCCTTCAGGGATCCATCTGTGAACGGAATGTGTCAGTAAACTTCTTTTATACTTTTTACACAATATTGTGTTGTGTCTATTCTTTTTAAGAGGGAGTAAAGGGGATACCAGGAATCCTATATTTAGAAGCCTAAAGAAGCTTGCAACAAGCTAACCGCTGTACGTTTAAAGGGGAATGTTTAAAACTCTGCTAAGTTATAGAACTTGCTAGCACAAGTTAGGAAGGATATTAATAAACAAGATATACTCTCCTGCCTCCCTGAACATTCCCACAAATTCCTCTGTGCTTTGTTTTACCAGTCGCTCTGTAGGTGGCTGAGGAAAGCCTGGACCGAGGTATCTATGCTGTATTTTCAGTTATTAACTCCCACCTTGCTGCAAATCCATGCATAATTAAGTATTCAGCCACAACCCTGTGAGCAAACAATACCTACATTCAATCTGTGCTATGTGAGAAATACATTGCCTAACATACACTGTGTTAGCTACAGTATAATTGCTAAGTGAATGCTGAACACGAACCTACAATATGCTGCTAAATATTATTTTGTTAAGTATAAATTTGTTTGCTCATCAGTAAAGTAAGCCATATTGGGGGTAGAATTATTTGCCTTGCACTAAAAACATTCATTAATGAAGCAATGAACAAATGCACACCAACAACTTAATAGCTTTGTATAACCGATTTTGGGCAACAGTTTCCCACTGGCTACCACCTTGTCTTTTTATGATTTATTTTTGTATACACTGGGCAGAGAAGTTGAGGATGGAGCATTAACCACAGTGCAATTATGCATCCTAGTTGTGAATACATTGAAATGCACAGTTGGTGGTGAGGGCGCAATCCCTGCAGATTATTTGAATTCATTATATGATCATTAACAACAATGACTATTATTAACAATTATTATTAAGGATGGGGTTTCAGAAAATGCTCCAATGTCACTGGTCTTCAAATGGCGAACGATGACCCACAATTGGTTCACAACAGTGGCATCATCATAGTTTTATTTTTGATTACGGTGGTGTTTGTGAGTTGGCAGACACCCCAGCTGCCTACTCATAATGAGTTTCCAACTCTCTGTCATAATGTGTGTGCAAACACCATATGATGTAGTGACATAGTAGGTTTTCATGGCCATGGTCCAAATCAAGGGGGGCGGCTGCTAGGAACGAAGAAATTCATTACATAAGAAAGCAACACCACATTTTTGCTTCTGCACCATATTTGTGCAGAATGTGATGGAAACAAATCACTAGAGTTTGGCTGGGTGGAAGATTAACAAACATCTAGATCAGCTCTTTCTCATTTAAAGAGAAGTAAGATAGAGAGAAATAATTCAACACAACAAAATAGTAAAATATCCCTGTCACATGCTGGTGTTAAGAATTAATCCCACGTCTGGAAACAGTTGGAGATTACAGTCTTTACTCATCTGCAGTCAATGTAATCCATTACTAGAAATCATTAATTCTTTGCTTACGTTTGCTGAATACTGGCTATTCTGAAGACGAAATTTCATTGTCAAGATTCAGCTCTTTAATGCATGGGTAGGCAAACTAAGGCCCGGGGACCGGATCCAGCCCAATCGCCTTCTAAATCCGGCCTATGGATGGTCCATAAATCAGCGTGTTTTTACATGAGTAGAATGTGTCCTTTTATTTAAAATGCATCTCTGGGTTATTTGTGGGGCCTGCCTGGTGTTTTTACATGAGTAGAATGTGTGCTTTTATTTAAAATGCATCTCTGGGTTATTTGTGGGGCATGGGAATTCGTTCATTCCCCCCCCCCAATACAGTCTGGCCCACCACATGGTCTGAGGGTCAGTGGACCGGCCCATGGCTGAAAAAGGTTGCTGACCCCTGCTTTAATGTATTTCATTTGAACTCTAGAAAATATATAACTATACAGTATTGTCTGTTAGAGTGCAGGATGGATGGAGTGCCAGCTTTCTGCTGGGGTCGGGAAGCGCTCACTGTTAATGCCTCCACCTGCCCCAAGGTAAGTTTTTGTGGCATCCAAGGAAGCAAAGAAGAAAGGTGCACAGGGGCTTTTTCAGTTGTTCAAGAGGAAACGCTTCAATCCCCTTTCAGGCTGAACAGGAGGACAACCACATACCTCTAGTCACCTAATACTGTCCTGTCCAACTGGTCAATCGCGAACAACTCTGGTCAATCCAATGGGTGGATCACTGCCAGTTTATTCATAGTGGGAGTAGATCGCAGTCTCTTGGAAGTTGGACACCCCTGATATATCTGATGCCACAGGCCAGTCCTACTGGATACTGGGGCCTGCTTTGTTTAAATTCTGGAATTGCGCATCAGAAATCAGGCATGTGCTTTCTCTCTCATAGGGAATTTACCGGTAATGGTAACAGATCCAGCATTTATTTGAACATGGTATCTATTGCCCTATGATACAGAGCCCACAGTCTACATGCTCTAAGTTTTACTTTGTGGATCCCATGCGTTTCTGTGTGCTCTGGCACTTGTCACAGTGTCCCGTTGCAGCAGAAGTGGTTTATGCCGGCCAAATGACCTGGAAAGCTGTCTGTGGACAAACGCTGGTTCCCTCAGCCTGAAGAGCGAGATGAGCGCAACCCATAGTCGCCTTTGACTGGACTTAACCATCCAGGGGTCCTTTACCTTTTTCCTTACCAAACCAGAGGTCAAAAAAACAGGCAAGAAGAGTTCCTGACATCTATTATTGTTACTGCTATTTATTTGTATTACCTTTCTACGATGTGTTTTGATGCCTGGGTCTGTTCTGGTAAAACAACCAGATCCTGTCCCATCTTGAGTTTTATACCTTCTCTAAGCCTATAACTTATGTGCTGAACCTGGTGATCTCTTCATGATAAGGTGAGTTGGGGTGAGCCTGGGAGGGGTATGGGATTTTTATGTACTGTGTGTTTAATAAAAATAAAATTTAAAAAAGGACCTCCACTGAGAACCCCTGATATTGAGAAGATATTGAGAAGAGTTCATGGACTCTGGATTTCTGTGATTTAATTTTGGAAAATTGCTCTCACACGGGAAATAATTTATAATGGACATTCATTGAGTGGCTAACTGGACTTCCTAATCTTTTAGTGGAAAACTCCTAAATTTATTTAAAAATATAGGTTTCAGTATTTGAGTTTCAGTCAACAAATACTGATATGAATGAAGATGACACTATTAACAGATTGTGGGGGACAGTGCCCTTTGCTGGATTAACACAGCCATCAACTGCAAGAACACTCTAGAAAACTGAGAACAAAACCTGACATGGCAAGTTATCTAAATCATTTCAATGCTAATAGGACTTTTATTTCCTTTTGTGCTTTGCTAACACTGCATACACATTTATCATTGTTTGTCAAGTACTGCTTTATGAAATGGAACAATAAATAGTACAGGATTAATTAGTTCTATTTAGCTTTTTTGTGCCTACTAGATTTAATTTCAGAATAATCTTCTCTAGTATGTTAAATTAAACCCTTGTATTTAGTCTTTTCTTTTTTCTGACTGAATAATTACATTAAAGAAGGGCTGTATTATGTGACACAGGCCTAGGCCCAAGCCATCCATCTGTTAACATGGAAAATATGAAGATAATTAGGCATAAGACATTTCTGTTTTCATCTCTACAGTACAGCCAAACCTGTGCATCTTTTCTTGGAGGTAAGTTCCAACAGGACTAAGTTTTCAATAAGAATCAAAGGTTTACAGCTATAGGATGGTTTCAAAATGGAACATTTAACAGGTTCCACAATGACGGCCATCAATTCCATAAATGAGGACAGCTTTTAATCCGGGAAGACCTTCTCCTCTTTCAGAGCCTGGGAAAAATTGGGGGTCCATGGAACAACTCACCAGATTGATAAATACCCGCCCCCCCCCCTTAACAGAGTTTTACAAATTCTGCTAAAACTTCCCATAACCATATCTCATAAGTCATAAAGCCGAGGATTTGGAAATGTATGGTTAGATTTTTTTAAAAAAGCACTCAGAACACACCATTTGAGAGCTTTTAAATGAGAAAAGTATTTTTAAAGAGAGAGTGATATATTTAAAAAGCACAGCACAGGAGAGCACAGGCAACTATAGGGAGAAAATAGGGGCGTGTCAGGAGGGGGTTCATTATTTATTTTCCCCTAGTCCTGATGAAGCAATGGGGTGACCATTGAGCATGGATACTTGAGCATGGGAGCATGTAGTTTCAGTTCATGCAGGGTTCCAGGTCACATGGAAGTCTACATAAGAAAGCTTCCCCTATTCAGATGATCAAGCTCAAAACATGGAAATTTGGAACAGGGCTGGGAGGCTATATGATGTTGAGGCAGGGGGGCTACTGCACAGTCTCACTGCCCTTTCTATGCATGAAGGGGTTACAATCAATGCTATTTTTCTAGAAAAAGAGGTGTCAGAGCTCACCACGAACTTCTGCCTTGTTCTCTTATCATGGCAATAGCGCCCACCTGAGAGGTGTCAGAGCTGAGCTCTGGCTGAAAAAAAGCCCTGGTTACAATGTTCTGTGCTTATGATCATAATATACCCAAATTAGACATGCATCGATGAAGCACATCTTCAAAATAAAATTCTTGATGAAGCACCTAGCAACACTGTTCAGATCTTTGGCAAAAAAAACCCCCAAAAACGAATCTTGGGAGTAATGAATGTTTTTATTAAAATGACACCGTTTTGTTGCTGTTTTCAGATAATGAAGCGTGACTCGCGTCAAGAAGAGGAAGAGGCTAATTTCTCTTCATTAACTGCTAGCTTTTATGAAAAGGACTTTAAAAGCAGCCTATAAAGAAATGCACTCTTACTCTCTATATAAAATATTTATATATAATTACAGTAGTTAGAGTTGGAGGAAAATGCAAATGGGCCATGTTGCATCCACTAATTCAGAATTTATCTGATCAGTGCCATTCATGTGAATGAAAAAAAGGAACAGCAACAACGGGTAAAACTAATCTGAAGTTTAATGTACAGATGCATTTTGAGGTTGCTGCCTACATCAGTGAGGTATCGTATGATGAGTCAAAGGAATAAGTGCTTTTGGCCAGTGTATCACTAAAGAAATGCATTGCGTCTATAATTCTACCTGTCATGTGGACTTAATATTATGATCTAGACCAAAGAGTGATAATTAAATTTCGTGAAGTTCTCCAAAGACATTGTCTGGCTGTACAACGGTTACACAGGGTTAAATTCTTCAATATGCCCTCAGCTTGCCTTATTCCACACAATGTGCACACTGTTCTGCAGGGCTCGGTCACTCACAGTGCCTGAAGTGATAGCCCTCCATAGACTGGATTTAAGCTGTGGGGTTTCCCCCTGCCCAATCTCTCTAGTCTTCAAGGAACCAACAAGTCCACTCTGTCTGCCTCAGAAGTACCTCATCTTCAATGCCAGTATTAACCATTATGACTGGGAGGCCACACAGAAAGTGAATAACCATCAGGAATTTTTAACAACAAGAGGAAGCCATGCTGCAATTGCTTCTGGCAATACAAAACTGTTAACTAAACGATAGTACCCAAGCGCTGCCTTGGGTACATCCTGCTATGGCAAACCAAGAAGCCCAAAACACTACAAAAGAACTTCACATTTTCTTTTTTGTTTCCCCATTCAACATGAAAACTCCTTTGGTTACAGAGGTAAGATTGGTCTACTTTCTGCAAAGTATTACAGGATCAAAACTCTGTGGCACTTTTCATGAGTAATTTCACTCAGTGTACTGCAATAATTGGTGCTAAAGATTACAAAGCCAAAGTTTTATGGAGCTGCCTTAGGTGCCAGGTTTTAGTCACCACTGAAAGTCATAAAATAGGAGGTTTGTTTGTTTTGGTGGGGCTTTTTTACAACATGAGGTCAAGTGCCATTTGAATTTTCTGTATCAGGGTATCAAAATGTCTTGGGCCTGCCGTAGTTTGGAATTTACCTCAGTCACAGCTCAAAAGCCAATAAAAATACAGGCCAAAATCACAGGAACTCAAAAAGCAATGAAAATTGCATAGAGAATTATTTATTAGTACACAAAACAATGCTGCATATAATAAACTTGAGCTGTAGCCACTGTTGTATAACAACAATTTCTCCAAACACCTCACTTATATATATGCTTATTTTACATACAGTATTATTATGTCTACTTATAATTTTTTAATACCATTTTCATTTTTCACACACACAAATTTGTGTGTGTGTGTGTGTGTGTGTGTGTGAATAAAGTCTACTGTACAAAAATGTGTACATAGGGGGGAATATACATAGGAATGCATATATTAATGAAAAATAGTTTTGAAAACATATTGAGGAAATTGCATGCTCACTAAAATGCTTACAAATTCTCACGAGGGTGTGTGTGGGTGTGTGGGTGTGTGTGTATGCAAAAATGTAGCAAACTTCAAGATTGGCTGAGAAACTGAGATAAACTAAAACTGACAGATTCATCTGAACATAGTCCCTGACAGTGTGAGAAGTCAGTTGCTGTTGCACTAGTACCTTTCGGTGGAAAAACAATTACACAGGACTATCTGGGCATGCTTGTCTGGAAGCACCCTTCTTGGTAACAAGAACATCAGGCATTGGTTAGCTAATTAACATGTGTTGCAAGATTTTTGATTTTAAAAGACAGCCATCTCAATGCAAGCCGCAGGTGATTGAACTGAATTTCCTGATTAACTGCAATTCCGCAGTTTCATGCTGGAATCTCCCTTTGCAGTTCCTCTGTTCAAATGTAGCCAGCTGAAGGTCAGTTACACAGTATTCCATTATGGGGAAACGTTCTCTCGCTGGTTTCCATATTTTGCCATTTCTGACGTCAGCCCAGTTTATTTATTTGTTGCTTAGAGACTGACCAGTTTGCCCTATGTAAAAAGCAGAAGGGCGTAAGCTCATGATGTTGCAGACATCTCTCACCTTCTGCTTCTTTTATAAGAACTAAATAGAAATGGCACCAGCCATTCAAAGGGGTCTCTCATAACGTACAAATAGTTTGTTTAACCCTTCCTTAATCTGGTATTTCATGTAGCTTTCAGTGCTGAATGTTTGCTGCAGTTCCTGCAGGAAGAAAACTTGAGTTTGCCGCAGAACAAAGATTACACAGAGGTTTCACAGATGTCTTTCTCACGTAAGAGTGCAGTACAGCATACTCCAAATGTCAATTTTTATTTTTTATGAAAGTATTTATATGCTATACCTGAAGGAGCATCTCCACCCCATTGTTCAGCCCAGACACTGAGGTCCAGCTCCAAGGGCCTTCTGGCTGTTCCCTCACTGTGAGAAGTGAGGTGACAGGGAACCAGGCAGAGGGCCTTCTCAGTAGTAGTGCCCGCCCTGTAGAACACCCTCCCATCAGATGTCAAGGAAATAAACAACTATGTAGCTGACTTTTCCCAGTAGTGATGAATGGAAGTGAGAGCTGGACCATAAAGAAGGCTGACTGCCGAAGAATTGATGCTTTTGAATTATGGTGCTGGAGGAGACTCTTGAGAGTCCCATGGACTGCAAGAAGATCAAACCTATCCACTCTTAAGGATATCAGCCCTGAGTGCTCACTGGAAGGACAGATCCTGAAGCTGAGACTCCAATACTTTGGCTACCTCATGAGAAGAGAAGACTCCCTGGAAAAGACCTTGATGCTGGGAAAGATGGAGGGCACAAGGAGAAGAGGACGACAGAGGATGAGATGGTTGGATGGTGTTCTCGAAGCTACCAGCATGAGTTTGACCAAACTGCGGGAGACAGTGGAAGACAGGAGTGCCTGGCGTGCTCTGGTCCACGGGGTCACGAAGAGTCAGACACGACTAAACAACAACAAATCTGACTTTTAGAAGACATCTGAAAGTAGCCCTGTTTAGGGAAGTTTTTAATGTTTGATCTTTTATTTTGTTTTTAATATTCTGTTGGGAGCCACCCAGCGTAGCTGGGGAAACCCAGCCAGATGGACAGGGTATTAATAATAATAATAATAATAATAATAATGCCCTCTCACAGTGCTGCCCAGAAATATGAAAACATTAAAAAACCTGTCACTGAATTGACAAGCCACTCAAGAAAATTTTGCCTGAAAGTCAAAATGCCGACTGAATCTCTGCTATAACGGTGTTCTGCAGCGTGGGACCAGTGTCAAACTTCTAGCTGAAGCCAGTCAGACCTCTGTAGCATGAGGAACAATTAACAGCATTCTTCTGGATGGTCCCAGTGATTGGTCTGGCATATACGGACTCTGACAGTCCTTAAGGTTACTACCTTGCCTATAGCACAAAGTTAAAGGCTTATCGTGACACACTGTTTTCCTTCCAGATGACAAAAGTATGATAAGTGACTTCACTGACGTGTTGCAGTAGGTAGAATGGCTCATTCTAGGCCTTATTTGGTGCTTAATGTTCCACAACCCCTAACCATTAAGAAACTGCATATAAGTACTTTATCAGAAAAAGGTATGTTTTCCAGCAATAAATCATGCATAATACCTTACCTGCAATAATAATAATGTATGGTTTTGTGTCATGAATGAAATGGTATGTAGGGGCACACTTTTCCAATATTTGCTCGTTTGACAATTTAGGATGCAGAAAGATTCTACAGGTTTCCCCCTGAACTTCACCATTCCAATGTAATCTAAAGGAAAGCCAAGAAGCCTTTTATTCATCATCAGATATTTCATCATATGGATAATTAATTTGGAAGTCATCACTGACTGATCATATCCCCTCTAAAATAATCTTTAGACTCAAATAGTCTAGCAATACACTACAAATTATAATTTCAACTGAAATCCTTGCTTGCTCTGGGCTTGATCCAAATCTTTTTGAAGTCAATGGAAACCATTCCTTTAACTTAAATGTATTCTGAATCAGAGATTTTCTCAGTCAGTTTTCCCTGTAGCAATCTTCCTTAAGTCAGTAGGAATTCTGCCAAGGAAGGCCAGAGTAAAAGGTGAATATAGATTTAGGCGCTGGCCTTGGGGAAAATATTTTTAAAGCAGCTTCTCACAAGGAAAAAAAAGCCCTCACCCACACAGAAATCCTTACTACACCTTTGAACAAAATAGTGTACTTTCTGCAGCACCTCTTCCTTTCAGTGCAGTGAAAATTTGCCCCATTAACAAATGAACTGCATAGTCTTGATTCTGAAACTTCATTACAATGCAAGAAATGAATGCTTTGCCCATGCAGCTTTCGTGACCCAGCAGTGAGAGTTAGGCAGGTTCACAATGGAAAGGCTAAGTTTTTTCAAAGTTGCTATTGGGCAAGTTAAACTTCTTACCCCCTTCTGCAAATTTTACCCATCAGTTTCAGGGCATTAAATGCTATCAGCAGCTGTGAAAATAGTAGCATAGTAAATTAGTCAAGGTTGTGCTTTGTGCGCAAATGTGAGATAAATCCATACCTTGTTGTGATTTATGATGTAGCAACCTTTCTAGATACTTAACAGAAATCAATACATCGCTATCTGCTTATCATGCAATATATTGATTTCCTAAGAGCACAGGAGGAGATAATTGTTCCAGTGTCGAATGAATATCCTTCTGTAACAATATTTTAATAACCATATGGCAAGACAGAAATTATGATAATCAAAAGTATATCTTTTAATTTCCTATAGAGCGTCATTACTAAGAGTAAGGAGAAAAGTAATTTCCCAAGCAAAACAACTGCAATTTGACATTTACTCATTGACTCATCATCATTAGAATAAGAATGCAGTCTTCTGTAAACCATAGCACGTTAAGCAAAGATAATGAGCTGCTTCTTTATTTTAGGACAAATAGCTATCTAAATATCCACGCATATAAATGCCAGTTGCCAAGTTTCTGTCATTCCGTAATATAACATCTAGCTAGGACGTGTGATAGGGGTGAGGACAAGACAGTTTATGCAGACAGGGGCAGAATTCATTCTCAAGAGTCCCCATGATATTCTATGGAACAAAACAAATGGACTGCAAAGTAGGGATATAACTTGCCCCAAGAGACACAGGAGTCACAAGGGGTCAGGAAACAGATGTAGACCCCATCCCAACAGTTTAATGAACGTACCACTTTACTTTCTCACAAGTAAGTGGATGGTAACACCTTCCCTTCACTGACTGTGGTTCAGCCCCCTCTGATCAGGCTGTGGTGCAATGTGGGACACAGCTGAGAGGTGACAAAACAAATTAGGGTTGTTGCAATATATAGGTCTTACCTCCACATAGATCACCCATCAGACTGATGGGCTTTTTATGACTACAGTGGTACCTCACGTTACATACACTTCAGGTTACATACGCTTCAGGTTACAGACTCCACTAACCCAGAAATAGTGTTTCAGGTTAAGAACTTTGCTTCAGGGTGAGAAAAGAAATCGGGCTCTGGCAGCGCAGCAGCAGTGGGAGGCCCCATTAGCTAAAGTGGTCTTCAGGTTAAGAACAGTTTCAGGTTAAGTACAGACCTCCGGAATGAATTAAGTACTTACCCTGAGGTACCACTGTATAAACACACTCTTCACTTCCATAGAGGGTGAGATTTTCCTAAAGCAGAGCTCTAGGCTTTGATTTCCTTTAGATGAAAGAGTACTGGAGACTTATGGTCGCTTTGTAATATTATATTTACTTGCAAACATCCATGCACAGTATAGCAGAAGAAAGCTACATCCAATATCAGCTAAACCTGCACACTGGATCCCTGGAAAGAGATTCCTGCACTCCAAAATGATTTGCCTTCAGCCACTTATGAGTGTAGTTTCAACTTGTCTCCTTTTTTTCCGTGTTTCCCCTGTCTAGTTCCAAATACTACCCAAACTAGCTTCAAATGCTTTTTCTGGTTTCGCTTTTAGTTTTGAGCAGAGAGATAGACAGGCAGAGAGATTCCCAACCTTCAAATTAATATTTACATTTTGTACAGGCACTGACTGAATCCACTGGGGAAATACCAACTTAACAAAGAATTCATAGGGGTATAAATAAAAGACAACTGCAATCCTCTATTTGATTCACAATGGGACACTGCACACATGAGAACATTCAGCACGGCCAAATGACTGCCGGGTCACGCAGCAATGGAGAAAGCCCTGCTGGCAACATTCTGACTTGGCAAGGCCTCCCCACCAGCACCACCAATAAGCAGGTGGATGGAACACCTGCCAAACGAGCCCTTGCCTGCCACTTCTCCAGCGCTCCAGGCTGGCAAGGTATGGAAAGAGAAGCCATCCAAGTTGAAATCAGTTCTGGCCTGGCTGGCTCCACTTTGAAAGCAAATTCACTCAAGAAGTGCCATCCAGGCCAAAATCAGCATGAGAATGATTCCAGCTTGGCCGGTTCTCTAGGGCCAATGTTCTCATTTCATGCATCCATGCTTTTGGTTCCACTAGTTCTCTCTTCCAGCACAGCCTTACAGCAAATAAGAGAAACATAACGGGGCAAGGATCCCCACCCAGCTGCCCCACTTTTCAAAACCGATTGACCTTTTACTAGCAGGTTATTATTAAACTTCATAAAGTGCTCCCCAAACATTTTGTCATTTGTATTAAGTGGAAAGCATGGAAGAAGGCCACACTTTCTACAAACTCTCCAGCCCACACCTCAAATTGCAGCCACTGCTTGTGGAATCCTAGATTGCACTCCTTGAAGGTAAAGGTAGAGGACCCTTGGATGGTTAAGTCCAGTCAAAGGCGACTATGGGGTTGCGGCACTCATCTTGCTTTCAGGCCAAGGGAGACGGCATTTGTCCACAGACAGCTTTCCGGGTCATGTGGCCAGCATGACTAAACCGCTTCTGGTGCAACAGAACACTGTGATGGAAGCCAGAGCACACGGAAATGTCGTTTACCTTCCCGCCGCAGTGGTACCTATTTATCTACTTGCACTGATGTGCTTTCGAACTGCTAGGTTGGCAGGAGCTGGGGACAGAGCAACGGGAGCTCACTCTGATCGGCATGCCCAAGAGGTTCAGTGGTTTAAACCACAGCGCCACCTGCTGAAAAACCCCTTGAAACATGCTAGTGACTATGATGAAATCAGCACAGTAATATTCAGGGACTTCCCACATCCATAACAAATATTACATCAACCCTATATGCTCAGGTATATAGGACTCTGAATGGGAGCAGAGGACCCAATATCTATACAGGTGCATCCATCCTTTCACTGTGCAGGTTGGCTCCCTCTGTTGACATACACAAGGATGCTCATACACACAGTAAACCAATAGGAATGCATACAAGACTCTGGATGAAGCCACTAATATATAATCAAGTGCGCACTAAATGAAGATGATTTCATATTTAATTTACAAGGTCATAATATATTTTATATATTGCTTTCTCTAGACATCTTCCATATTGTGCTGCGTTGATCTCAAACAGAGAAAGCTGATTGACTTTTGGTATTGTTTTTCGAAACAGCCTGTCCCAAGACTGGTGGAAACCCTTTATAATACATTTTATAATACGTGTTTCTGTATATCCAAACAAGTTCACAAATCTCACCTGATTTTCTCAGAGCTCAAGAGGAAGTTGGTTTAACTTGAGAGTGCCTTTTGAAGCATGAAATTAAGTATCTTGCTCATATACGTTGCCAGAAAGCTACTCATAAGGGAGACTGGGTAACTCAGTAGGGGAACGTGATGACCTTTTCCTGTTGAGAACTTGGGTCTTGAATCAGAAATGAAGCTAAGCTTGGTGTTCTCATCTGACTAATCCAAAGGAAATTTGTGAGCTTCGAAAAATTCCCATCAATTTGTCACAACTGACAGCATGTTCAATGGCAGATCAGCACTAGAACAGAGGAAGGTTTATTCTGTGCTGAGAGTGTCATGGTTACATGGGGAACAACCCCCGCTAAACCAGCCCCTACTAATTGTCATTCGTCTCTACTTGTCATGTGCATGCCAGGCACTCTAATTAAAAGCAACAAACAGAGCCGTGCATCGCATGACAAGCTGAGAGCAGCGCACACTTTTACAGTATTATGTAGTCTTTCAGATTGCAAAACAAGTCATCCTGACCGTGTTAGCCCCCGTTTAGCGTATGTGCTGTGACTTTATTTAGCAAATTATGCTTTCTGTGATGTGCGTAGTAACAAATTTGTAATTTAAGTGCCTGCTTTTGAATGTAGGGGGGTTTTTTTGGTTTTTTTTAACCTTAGGCACTAAAACGGCAGTACACCTAATTGCATACACACATGCAAAAGTAATTTGTGAAAATCTTTCAAGTATTTCGCTTTGTAACGGATCAGAAAATAAAATCAACAAATTAGGTTGATGTCTCAGGCTTAAGGGCTTTAGAAACTATTGCCACAGATTCCCATCTATCAAATATGCAAAGGCCTTGTTTAAGCTTTGCACCTATAAAAATCTGCAGCTAAACCAATCTCCTCCAATGACCAATATGCATCAAGTGCTACCAATGGTTTCTGAGCCACCTCTCCTTCTGATGAGAACACTGTACGTCACGACTTTCTATGAAGAGAAGAGATTTTGTTGGGGGCTTTGGGGGGTTTTCACTGTTATTATCAGAACTGCTACCATCTTTTATGAAGGGAAACGTAAGAGAAGCAGGAGAAACAGCTGGTGTGTATGTGTCTGTTTTGTCAATGGGGTTTCCCCACCACCAGCACACACACTGATGATGATACTGTCTCCATTACCAAGAAAATGGTGGAAAACTGACTGGTTATTCAGAAAGGCTTAATGTTTATTTCATCATTTTTACTTCCCATGAGACATCCCAAAGTGATGTACTCATCATGTAGCAGATAGCCTGTCCTCATTGACCCATGTCCTGGAACCACCAGATTAGAATGCTCTCACACATTATTTGTGGCACTGTCTTTGAAGATTATTGGGATATGGTTCAAAAACAGCTGAGAATGTGTTTAACTAGGCATGCTATCTCTGACTTGGCATTGTGTTTGTATCATGCCCGTGATTTGCCACCTGCACTGGCTCTCTGTTCAACCCAAAGTTCTGGCTTTGGCCTGAAACCCCAAAGAAGCACATGTGTGCTTGTGATACATTAAACACTTAATGGGGGTCTCTTCTTCAGCTGCCTCTACCTGGATGTAGCAGGGGCTACAGAGAAAGGGCTAGTTGTTGGTAATGCCTCAAATCTGAATGCTCCCACCAGGAAGGCTTGATTGCTTCCTACTTTGTTCTCATTTCATTGCCAGCCGAATACAGTGGTACCTTGGTTCTCAAACACCTTGGTACTCAAACGCCTTGGTTCTCAAATGCCAAAATCCCAGAAGTAAGTGTTTCAGTTTTCAAATGTTTTTCGGAAGCTGAACGTCCGATGCGGCTGTTGGCTATTGTTTCTGGAGTGCCTGCACCAATCAGAAGCTGAGCCTTGGTTTTCAAACATTTCAGAAGTCAAACGGACTTCCAGAATGGATTAAGTTTGGTGCTTTTGTTTTGCTATTGATTTTGTGTTTTTGTTTTTGAGGCTTTTTCGGTTAATTTGTTTTTGTGACTGTGTGGAACCCAGTTCAGCTACTAATTGATTGATTGCTTTGATTGATTGTGTGACTACGGAAATGGATAAAAGCCCCCCATCCAAACAATGACTATCGCCAGTGCAGGGAAGAAAAAAAAATAATTTTAATTTTTATCATCTACAATACTGTCTTATTTATTTTATAGTACAGTACATTGATTATTGTTTTCATTTTATGGATCAATGGTCTCGTTAGATAGTAAAATTCATGTTAAATTGCTGTTTTAGGGGTTGTTTTAAAAAATCTGGAACGGATTAATCCATTTTGCATTACTATCGATGGGAAAGCGCGCCTTGGTTTTGGAACACTTTGGTTTGGGAACAGACTTCCGGAGTGGATTAAGTTTGAGAACCAAGGTACCACTGTACTTTTATTTTCCAATTTTTTTTGACCTTCTGCAAATTACTTTTATGCTACTTTGGTTTGTTTCTGCTGACATCTTTTATGCTACTCTTTTATGTTGTGATGTCTTAATGTTTCTGTTTTAAAGTGATAGTAACTTTTTGTAAGCCAACCTAGGAACTTGCTGAAGGATGCAGTACAAATACACTAAATCAGGGCCAGGCAACCTGTGACCTTCCAGGTATTGTTGGACTACAACTCCCATTATCTCTGACTATGATGGCTGGAGTTGATGGGATCTCGAGTCCAACAACATCCAGAAGGTCACAGATATCCAATCTTTCACAACAGAAAACATTTTATTACATAGTCTATGTAAATGCACAAGATTTTGGGGGGAGGTTGACTGAGAATAAGGCTAAACAGCAGGTCCATGAAGGGGAGGGGAGGTTGGTAGTAATACTAAAAAAAACCAATGTTTAGAGATTTATATTAAGCAGTATACCGAAGTTTTAAAACAAATAATTCAATTAATAATAATAATTCATTATGTATGTATTTTATCCAGCAAATATTCCCAAGTATTTGCTCTAAAATCCAACATCTATGGGGGATTTTTTAAAATATTATTTCAGGAGGTTAGTAAAAGAAAATGGTAATTATTGCATAATAAAAATGCTCTTCTTCTCCCCTCAGCTGGAGTTTAATTCTTAGGCTACTTAAAATAGCTACTAAAGACACAGAAGTGATCGAGACAAAAATGAGTGATAAAGAGTTGTGCTTTCAAGGAGCTGACCACTAGCCAGATATAAAGGCACTCAAAAGCCAAGAGCTCCTACTGTTCTCCATAATGAATAAAAGCATGAATGGCTAGTTACACACAGAGCTTCTAAAAATCTGTCCGCTTCATTCGCTCTCCAAATGGAAGCTTGAAACCTGTTTTCTTTCTTTCTTTCTTTCTTTCTTTCTTTCTTTCTTTCTTTCAGCATTTAAAGCTAAAAGTTACTTTTGTGTTTCTTGCCGTCGGGATTCAAGAGTAGCCCTTCCTGTAGCTATGCAAACCATTTTACATTAACCAAAATATTTCATTTTCAATATGGCTTTCCTCCCACGTTTGAGAGGGGTTAAGGCCTTCTCATATGAACAAGTTAATGAAAGCTCACCCCAGAAAGCACCTGCTCCCTACAGAAAAGATGCTTTTTGTATGGTGGTTCTGTTCACTAATCTGCTGCTTCTGCCACCATTGTGTTTTCTCCTTGCCATGTAAAAAAAGAAGAAAATGTTGTTTGCAGGTGTGCAAGGGAAAATTGTGGTATGCCATGTGACACAATACAGTTTGAATACTTGCCCCATGATGTTTAATTTCAGGTAACCTTAGCTCCTTTGGTAGCTTTATTCTGAGAGCAAATTTATGAAATCCTTTTTATGTCAAATAAATCACAAGATTGATTCCAGTTTCCTACAGCTATATCTACATCACCTTACTTCTTTTTCTGCTATATGAGCACTAACCTAACAGAAGCTAGTCCAGAGGCTGTCCAGGCAAAAGATCACCGTAAGCACCTGTGACCCAGGTGCACCCACCTACAAATGCAGTGCTCTTGATTCACATAGAAAAAGACTGTGGAAATCAGCCCACCTCACATGTGATCCTATGGCTTGCTTCAAGCACCACAAACCCAATCATCTGAACCATGCTTTGTAGTTTGTAAATACTGGACTTGATGCCTATAGACTAGTTGACTGTGTCAACTATAGTTAACAACGCCTCCAAAACTGTCAGGCTTCAGGGAATCTGATCCCTCCCCTGGTGGCAGCCAAGAAGCAGATACACAAGAAGAGTTCTTACCATGTAATTTATTCAGTATTCACAGAGAGTAAATGGATGTAGTATCTATGCAATGATGGCGTTGCTCCAAGTAATGTCTCCCCCACCCCCTTTATCTTCCCTAATCTGTCAGTCCTGCGCTGGCCAATCTGAGCTTCCTGCCTCTGAGCTCTCTGTTCTACTACTCTCAATGCCCGTCTAGTCCTGGGAAAGGGGGGGGTCAGGAATGCTTTCCTATGGCACTGAGTCTGTCAGCTGTCTTTCCCCTGGTGTTTCTTCTTCCTGCTGTTCCTCTCCCAATATTTCCCAGCTTTCCCCCTCTGCAGTCCCTGACCTATGGCCTTCTGCAAACCACTGTTCTAAATCTATACTGTCCTCCTGTTCTCAGGAAGCTTCAGGCGAAGGGGGGCGGTGGCCCCCACCATTCCTCCTCAGTCCAGCCCCTGACAAGAAACATAGTTTGCAAAACAAGGATATGAAACTCTGGACTGATGCTGGTTTGTCTGAACAAACCACAGTTAGTATGAAGCAGGGTGGGTGGGTGTGGTTTTCTGTTTTTGTTTTTGTTTAGGCATAATAGGATTCTGTGATTTGGTCAAAAGTGGAACAATACTCTCCCCTGCCCTTAAAAAGGCATTTGAAAGGAGGAAGCATGTGAGAGCAGGACTCATGCAGCCTTGCTCTCATTACCATTACAACTCAACTGTGCCACTGTACAGGGTTCATTCATGTAAACATTACAGAAATACTAATTAAGACGGTGTGTGGCTTAACTTTACATATTTATTTTAAGCGTCTGACAGAAAGGCTGTGCAGACGAGTAGGTACTGGCTGGGGAAGTGATTCACTAGCCAAAAATCATGGCTGCCATGGCATATAAAGTGGGAAGGGGGTCCTAGGCAGCCAAGGGGATACTGGGTGCCAAAGGCAGACCCAAGCAAGAACATAGTTATTTAGATGATGGTTAGTTTGGTTATGTCGGTAGCCCACACTAAAATGACCCATCCAATTGGAAACTGTACAATTGCATGGTTCAGGCTGCAATAATGGTTTGGACATCATCATGAATGCATTGAAAATGGCAAAACTCTCTCATCTACATATTTAATATAACAGAGCCAGAAAATTCAGTTAAAAGTAAACTGGGTAAATTATCCGAAAGCTAACTAATGCATTACTATACAGTGGTACCTCGGGTTAAGTACTGAATTTGTTCCGGAGGTCTGTACTTAACCTGAAACTGTTTTTAACCTGAAGCACCACTTTAGCTAATGGGGCCTCCTGCTGCTGCCGGGCCACCAGAGCACGATTTCTGTTCTCATCCTGAAGCAAAGTTCTTAACCCAAGGTACTATTTCTGGGTTAGCAGAGTCTGTAACCTGAAGTGTATATAACCTGAAGCATATGTAACCCGAGGTACCACTGTATTGATTACATTTTGTATCACTCTACTGAATTGTACACAAATACTAATTTTGTATGAATATTCCATGTATAAAGACATGTAATCCTCACTATGCTTTACAATGCATCATAATCTCAGAATTAGCTGAAATGCTATTGCTACAGTTTTTGTTTTTTTTTAAAAAAAGCTACACATGCCTATTCGTTGTTCCCTGAGAATAAGACAAAGAAGAAAGTCATCTTGTAAAATCTTTGATAGGCACAATATGTTGGTAAGGATTCAGTAAAACACACACACAGAGGGTTCCATGCCACAGAAGATGGCACAAACCTTGGCTGGGTGGTTTGGAAACAGACAGACAGAAAAATCAATTTTCCAGGGGTTGCACAGTGCTAAAGATAGATATTTTATTGAACCTGACCTTAGAGCACAAATTCTCCTGTGTCTACTGTCTTTATTCATACCAAAAAGTTAATTAAATATTCTACCACAGCATCTGATCTTTATTATATGCTGCACGTACTTGAGTAATAATTTTACTAATTCCCCATTGTCGTCACAAAACAGATAATCTTCTCTTGAAGCTCCAAATAGTTAAAAGAATAATTTCATGCTCAATAATTCCTTTGTGTGTCTCAATGCAAGAGGAAACACCGTATTCTCTTATTGACATGTAAATTGTCAATGAATGAGATTCTCCAAACCAGGCTCCCCCCCCCCCCAGCAGTTTTGCCACTTTCCACCCTTTGATAATGCTGTATTAGAACTGAAATTGAAATTTTTGTGTAGCAATATGCTAGATAATATTACTACCTACAGACACTTGACTAAGGGAAGTGTCACCAGGTGTGACAGTCAAAGGGAACAAAGACGATTCTAAGAACAATTTGGCATGCAATACAATCTAGCAGCCTTGATAATCCATAATCCAAATTGCTCTCCTTTTTAGTCTGTAACAATGTTTACATACATTGTTTATTGTGAGAGATCAAGTTTTAATATTTTTTGTGTGTGTTTTTTATTTATATCCCGCCCTTCCCAGCCGGGCTCAGGGCAGCTAACAACAATAAAATAGTACAACGTTCTAAAATCATTCCATTATAAAATTAATTCAACTCAAAATGATGGCAACCATTAGGCTAAAGTTCTGTGAAGATTGCCAAAGGAGGGAATCAGGCTGTGCCCTGACCAAAGGCCTGGTGGAACAGCTCTGTCTTGCAGGCCCTGCGGAAAGATGTTAAGTCCCGCAGGGCCCTAGTCTGTTGTGACAGAGCGTTCCACCAGATTGGAGCCACAGCCGAAAAAGCCCTGGCTCTAGTTTTAGATTTCCCTGAAGAAAAACCATTAGGATCCAAACACTTTGGATCAATAGACCTCTTTCTTGTCTACCCCACCATTGTTGTTGTTTTTTGCCTTTGATCTCCAAAGTCCTGCAACTCCTGACCTGCCTTTTGATACCTTGCCCTATGGGCTTTTTCATCAGATCAGAAAAGGAAAATCAGAGGAGAAGGAAGCCCAGGTTTGTTACTGTTATGATAAACCAAAGTTTATTGCTGTGTTCAAACAGAGCCAATCAGTCCATTAGCACTTAAGTAGCCATAGGTTCTGCCAGATTCCTGTACTGAGAACTGCTCTGTAACATGATTTTTGTCTCCTTGTTTCGCTTACTCTCAGAAGTCCACACCTTAAAGCAAACCCTATTTCCCCACATTCAAAACAAATTACAGAAAATAAAATATGCATCTCTTAAACATGAACTCTTAAAGCTTTCTTATGGAACCATGAACTCACCAATGTTAAGTGTAATTATGCCAAATTTTATGAAAACACTCTACATACGTAGAAAATGTTTTCAAAAGTTGACTTATGCAGAGAACATCAATTTAATATTCAGGTGTGCTCCCTGTTATGCTGCATGAAATCAATCAGCTGAAGCCAGTTATAGCCACTTAACTACCCTAATTCCAAACAGCTGTATATTAAAAGTACTGGTAAAAGTTCCAGAGTCTCACTAAGACCTACAAAAGTAAAAGGTTGGGGGGGTCTTTTTAGGAGTTCCTGTTTTTGTTGCACAAAGGCAACCCAAACTTAAGCCTCTGCCCTCAGAAAAACCTCTCCCAAGACTCTGCTGTCTTGTGGAGAACTGAAAAAATGTAAGGGGCAACCCTCAGGCCTGAAGACTCCTGTCTGCCTCAGAGTCTGTTGTCTCCTGATCTCCAGCAGCATGCTCCAACTTGGTCTGGCGGCTTAGCTGGTGATACAGTAGCCTCCAACCCTGTTGATCACTACTGGATTCTGTGATCATGACTTTGACCTTGGGTCCTGAATGTAACATGTTCCAATTGACCACACCTAAGATAAACCACAGTTTAGGGTTACTGAAAACAGAAGCAAAAGCTTCTGATGTCCTTGACATGCAGTCAGGAGTAGGTGAGGAAAAAACAAGGAGCCCAAGGTTCTTCCTAGCCTTCTTCCCATGCTGATATATCATAGTTTTATCATGCTCGTATAGACCCATTGACTCTCACTAGTTTTGTACTGCTTTAATAATACAAAATGACAGCCCAAAGGAATGTGCATGTGCTCTGACACGGGGACAAAATATGCCCATGGGAGAGATATGTAAAACTTCACTTTAGATACTACTGAAGAAATGCAAAGGCAGGAATAGCCATGTCCAAGTCCTTAAGCTTAAGGCTTTTCAGAATACACTAAGCTAAGTACTGGTGCTCATCCCTCATCCCTTCTGCATTGTATACCCCTCCCCACTGTATCAGCATTTCTAGAAGGCATCCATGCAGGCTTCCTTTTATCACAATGGATTTTTATGGTGCAAGCTGGAATACTCTTTGTTTTAACAGAGCTAGCTGTTCCAGCCAGTTTCCAGATCTCTGCCTAGCCAATACAAATTAAGACACGACCTTGCTTCTTAACTCTGAGAGAATTAATGCGGATTATTATTTTCTTAACAATTGTGTTCTATAAGAACATAGCAAGATAGGTCAAAAAGCTTTTCTGTGCATTAGGTAAAAAGCTGAGAAATACCTTGTGTCTTGGCTTAGTTCACAAAATATCTCAGGGATGAAATTTCAGGGATGCTACAGCATTTGAACCACGAAAGAGAGATACTGGATACCATTGCAAGTCAGAACATAAATGTTTCTGAATGTGTGGCTAAAATGAGTAGAAACCAGTGTCTTTGAGAAGCACTATGGAGAAAAACACTGTAGGTGCTTCCGAAACTTTCTGTAAAGTTGAATATGGTTTTTTTTTTTTTAGAAATAGGGAAAGCATATGGAGTTGTAATGAAGGTATCAACTGAGCAACTTTTTCTAACATGGCTCTTTTACTTTTTACAGATAATAATAATAATAATAATAATAATAATAATATTTTATTTATACCCCGCCCTCCCCAGCCAAGGCCGGGCTCAGAGCGGCTTACAAGCAATAATAAAAACAAGATGAATGATTACAACTTAAAAACAAAAATAAAATACAACATTAAAATAATGGAACATTAAAATATTAAAATGTAGCCTCATCGCAGGAGGAGAAGGAAAAGAAAAAAGAAAGAGAGGGAGGGAGGGAATCAAATTGGCTCCAAGCCAAAGGCCAGGCGGAACAACTCTGTCTTACAGGCCCTGCGGAAAGAAATCAGATCCCGCAGGGCCCTGGTCTCATGAGGCAGAGCATTCCACCAGGCCGGAGCCAGAGTTGAAAAGGCCCTGGCTCTGGTTGAAGCCAATCTAACTTCCTTAGGGCCTGGGACCACTAGGGTGTTGTTATTTATGGACCTTGAGGCTCTCCGTGGGGCATACCAGGAGAGGTGGTCCCATAAGTACGAGGGTCCTAGGCCGTGAAGGGCTTTAAAGGTCAAAAGCAGCACCTTAAATCTGACCCTGTACTCCACCGGAAGCCAGTGCAGCTTGAAAAGCACTGGGTGAATATGCTCCCATGGCAGAGACCCCGTGAGGAGCCTCGCTGCAGCATTCTGTACCCGCTGGAGTTTCTGAGACAGCTTCAAGGGCAGCCCCGCGTAGAGCGAATTACAGTAGTCAAGCCTGGAGATGACCGTCGCATGGATCACTGTGGCCAGGTTGGGGCGGGAAAGGTAAGGGACCAAATGCTTGATGCGGCGAAGGTGGAAAAATGTCGCCTTGGCTGTTGCTGTAACTTGTGCCTCCATGCAAAGAGAGGCGTCAAGGATTACACCCAAACTCTTAACGGAAGGCAATGGCACTAATTGGGCCCCCGCAAGAGAAGGGAGTTGGTCCCTCATCCCCATGCCATCCCGACCTAGCCATAGGACCTCTGTCTTCGAAGGATTTAGTTTCAATCGGCTCCCACGAAACCATCCAGCCACAGCTTCCAAGCATCTGGTCAGTGTGTTCGGGGCCGAGTCGGTGTGGCCATCCATCAGCAGATAGAGCTGAGTGTCATCAGCATATTGGTGACAGCCCAGCCCAAAGCTCCGGATAATCTGGGCAAGGGGGCGCATAAAGATGTTAAAAAGCACGGGGAGAGAATTGCGCTCTGCGGCACCCCACACACCAAGGAATGGCGCAATGACATTTCCCTCCCTAGTGCCACCCTCTGTCCCCGACCAGAGATAAAAGAGCACAGCCAGTTATGGGCTATGCCCTGTATCCCCACGTCTGCGAGGCGGTGGTCCAGAAGATCATGATCAACCATGTCAAAGGCTGCTGACAAATCTAAAAGGATTAGCAGTCCTAACCCGCCTCGATCCAGTTGTCTACGGAGATCATCTGTTAGGGCAACCAGAGCCGTCTCTGTCCCAAAACCAGGACGGAAACCGGACTGAAATGGATCTAATGCCGATGTTTCCTCCAGAAACCTACCAAGCTGTCCAGCAACCGCTCTCTCAATTACCTTACCCAGGTATGGAAGATTTGAAACTGGGCGGTAATTGGATAGGTCTAAGGGATCTAATGAAGTTTTCTTTAAGAGTGGACACACCACTGCTTCCTTCAGTTCCCCTGGGAATGTCCCCGTGTCAAGGGACAAATGCATGCAAGCAAAAATTGAGTAGGTGAAGCATTACCCCTCTCTTCATCTGCATACTTAGAAAAGAGTAAGATGCAGGATTTCTGCCACACAGCTACTAAAGACACCATAGCTGTGGCAGGTGGAAAAGCTGCTACTTATAGGCCATATTCAGATGCAGATTTAAGCCATGTTTTAGCTCTATGTTAATGTGTTAAGCCTCCTCTCAGGTTTGCTGTCTCCCTCAGCCTCTCCTCCTCCCATGTGGAACTATTTGTTTTTGCTTTTTGTTAACTGCAGTTTGCTCTATTGTCCAAACCAGAAACCACGGTCTAGCAGTAACAGAACAGACACAGTTCAGCAAATGTTTCTGAACTTATCTCACCTGTGGAGAAGGAAGAAAGTGAGGAGTCATATGCAAGCCTTGCAGGAGTGTAGGTTCACCGACTTAGAGCTACACCATGGTCTAGCGTTATGTCTTAGATAGGGCCACAGTGTCAATGTAGTTTATAAAACTGTGTCTTCTTAGATGTGAGGTTAATGTTGCAATAACACTAGGTTAGTTTAATAATAATGTCTGTGTTAAAATCAACTTCTAAACTGAAACACACACAGGTCACAGTTTGCTGCATACATCTCCAGTATGAACTAAGCATACAGCAAGCCTGCAACTTTGTTGTTGTTGTTGTTGTTTGGTTGTGTCCGATTCTTCATGACCCCATGGACCACACCACGCTAGACACTCCTGTCTTCCACTGTCTCCCACAGTTTGGTCAAACTCATGTTGGTAGCATCGAGAACACTGCCCAACCATCTTGTCCTCTGTCACCCCCTTCTCCTTGTGCCCTCAATCTTTCCCAGCATCAGGGTCTTTTCCAGGGAGTCTTCCCTTCTCATGAGAAGTATTGGAGCCTCAGCTTCAGGATCTGTCCTTCCAGTCAGCACTTAGGGCTCAAGGAAAAGAATGAATAGGTTTGATCGTCTTGCAGTCAAGAGTCTCCTCCAGCACCATAATTCAAAAGCATCAATTCTTCGGTGATCAGCCTTCTTTATAGTCCAGCTCTCACTTCCATACATCACTACTGGAGAAACCATAGCTTTAACTATACGGGCCTTTGTTGGCAAGGTGATGTCTCTGCTTTTTAAGATGCTGTTTAGGTTTGTCATCGCTTTTCTCCCAAGAAGCAGACGTCCTTTAATTTCCTGCTGTCACCAAGTAAGTAAGTAAGAAAGTCTGCAACTTACCCGTGTTTAACTTGTGCGCATTAAGCTTCACATGCATTACAAAAAAATGTAAAGGGGGGCAGAAAGGGGACAGGATTCCAGGAAAAATGGCTTTGACAGTCCTACCTGCTATGGAACCCAACAGGTTTTGAATATACATGATTTTGGCTTAGGTGAGATCCCCAGAATGTAACCCCCACATAAGCTGCTGGCTTACTGTATTTTAAAGAATTGTCACTTTTCTTATTTGCTAGGTCCCAAGTCTTAGGAGCTGAAAAAAATTAAGGTATTTGCAAGGCTACTTACAAAAAGAAATTAAAATGTTTGCAAGAGAAGTATATTTTGTGGTAACCAGTTGGCTGTCAATATTTTGTCTCTAGTGGTATCTGTTTCTGCATTCTTCTTATCAGCTCTTTTCCATTAGATAGAGCTGTTCTGCCAACGAACTAGCTGTTTCCTGAATTCCATCTGTGCTTTCAAACTGTTACCCATCTGTGCAGTTTCAACTTTAAATAAACCTCTGACCAATCAGTGAGTGAGCAAGAGACAGAGAGAGCAACAGTGGGGACTCGCTATGTGCATCTTTTGTTCTATAGCTCTTATGCAGATATAGGAACAAGCTGAAAATGATTGGCATTTGCTCAAAATCGCAGTCTGACACCATTTTTAAGCAGGAAAACAATGTTTTTTAATATAGAAATAGCTGATTTTGGAAACTAATTATATTCCTGCTCTGCAGAAAGGACTCCACTAAATGGCTTTGGAACCCCCTGCCTTCTAGATTATCCTCGTTTAAAACAGGCAAGTTATCACTTCTTGCCACTATGCAAGATAAGAGACGGGAGACGCAGCAGGTCTAAAGAGCTGTGCATGACACCACTCAGAAACACTGATTTGCTTTCATAAAACTGCACCCCTTTATCGGAGCTAAGCAACATGAGCCTCAGAGCCAAATACATCTATATGTGACTGCTTAATCTTGGGTGTGTGTGCAGTCCCACTGAAGTTAAATCAATGTAAAGGTTTGTTGTTCTGGCCATTGGTACACTGTCACTTCAGGGAAACTGTGTGCATAGATCTGAAGGCGAAATCTGATTAAACAACAACTTCCAGATCCTCATTAACAGCAAGCTATAAATAGCAAAACACACCAGATAGCAATAAAATGCATTTTCAACACTATCAACACAAATTCAAATAATTACACCAGGATGTCTTTCACGCTTCTCATTTGGGGTCTAAGCGTGTACAAATATAGGGCTCTTTCAGGTCGACTCAGGCTGCACATTGGCCAGGGGCGTGGCTCAGTGGCAGAAGCCTTGCAAATGTGCATCCATGTGCATGTACAGATTGATGCTGGTCGTGTCTCTGCTGAGAGTATGGCTGGTGTGTGCACCAAACTCTAGGGGCCAAGAAGGTTCATGGAAACCCCTTCACGTATTTGGTACCCAAGGGGACTGAACAGGACCGTTTTATATGCCCTTTCAGAAATGATGCAGGGCAGCTCCATAAGATGCACCTGACCATAAGATGCACCTATTTTTTAGAGGAGGAATGGGGGAAAGCCCCATTTTTTTGAGGATCAGCTCAGTTGTGCAGCTTCTTTTGCAAAGGGGAAAAGCCTCACTTTTTGAGGATCAGCTCAAAGTTGTGCAGCTTCTTTTGCAAAGGGGAAAAGCCCAGGTTTTTTGAGGATCAGCTCAAAGTGGTTGAGCTTACTTTGCAAAGGGAAAAAATTCTATTTTTATGGGGTTCAACTCACAGTTCTGCAGCTTCTTTAGGAAAGGAAAGGGAGCCGTTTCTACAGTTTCCAGACAGATAATCTAATCAGCCAGTCACATGTCGCTGGGGAAACAAACAGCCTGCAGAACATTCAACAATGGAGGCCTGGGCAAGGGGGCAGCGCCGGAAAGGGAGCCAATAATCGACCACACATTCACTCCATAAGACGCACAGACATTTCCCCTTTCTTTTTAGGAGGAAAAAAGTGCGTCTTATGGAGCAAAAAATACAGTGTATATATAGTACACAGCTGTGTTGTGCCTTTGGGTGCTGTCTCTGCGGGTGTGATGATATTTCCCAAATTCTTAGACATGTGTTGTTAAATGCTTTCTATCCTTGGTCCCACCTCCATCACTCATCTTTGCATCAGTGTATGACTTATGGATATGTGGAAAAGGTATTGTTAGTACTTTAGCAGGGGAAAAAACGTTAAGTCTTTTACCCTGAAATGACTAAATAACCCCAGACGCAAAGGAACTTGAAGCAACAGATGATACAAGTATTTTCATGCCACCTAGTAATGTAGTGACACAGACCTGAGATGAAAAGGTGACAGCCTGCAGAATGCACTGTCTTTGCATCCATCTCCATGGAAGATGTGGATATAAAAACCACATATTACTTCACAGTGGTGTCAGGTCAGACATGAGTTTAAATCTATGATTTTACAAGTAAAAAATCCACAGAGATAGATGGCCTATAAAATTCTTATCTAGATACTGACACATTGGTTCATGCTCCTTTAAGTGTGTTATGGAAGCCATAATATGGTTCATGCGCATGTGAAAATCCACCCTGAGAAAATGGCTGCACTGTTAAAATACGGAACTCAGACTGTTTCTGTTATTCTTTTAACTAACCACTCCAGCAGCATATAATTCTGTAGATTAATATTTAATTAAGATGCAGAAATATTATGCAAATCATGTGCATACTACATTGTGTGATGCAAGGTCAAAGCAACATTACATTAATATTAGTATTACTATAATTAGTGTATAATGCTATCTGCATGCGACTGAGTAAATTAATGACGATCTCCTCGCAGCTTACAAGCTTTCACTTTATTTAATTTTTATTCATCACAGCTGGGCAGCAACGAATAATCTTTTTTAAATTTTAGTTGGCTAGCAACTTTTTACTTCTCTCTCAATGTAAATACATACCTATCATTTTACACATCCAAGAAAAAGGATTCTGGTCCATGAAAGTTTATGCTAAAATACATTTCTTAACCTCTAACGTGTCCTGTTTCTTGTCATTTGTTTTAGATGTAGTGCAAAGAAAGAACATTAATTCAAGTCATCCACTTCAGCATTTTAGCTTTCATCAAGATATATAGAACATCTCAGGTTCCTACACATCAACCCTTCTAACATACCAGAAATTGCAAATATCAAACAGAACAATCTATCAGGAAGATGTCTAGCATAAACTCTATCTCAGCGTAGGGCACACATTTCTCAAGGGACATACCAGTTAATATCACGAATATATCTGATTCATGAGCAACATATTTAAGTCTTCCCTTCATTTTCTCTTTCCTTATTATGTAATAATATGAATTGATGCCATCTCTTATGTCTATTCTGGCATACAAGGAGTAGAGAGGGACCAAAGCTCTTCTTCCACAGATGTCATGGACTGACCAGATTCAGAAGACTGGTGGGAGGCACTAGATGAGAAACACCCTCCCCCCAAGAGAACCCCCAGGGGAAGAAGGCTCAGTGCCAGGGTGTGTGTGGTGGGAAGACAATGAATGGTCAGAGGGAGAAGAAGGAACAGACTGGGAGGGTGAGATGTGGGAAGCTGAAGAGGTAACAAGGTTAGGTGAGCAGGAAGAGGCTGAGGCCTAGAGCAGTCCAGGCTTAAGAGGCAGGAGAGGAGCAGGACCGGGAGACAAAGATGAGGCAGGCTGCTGAAGAAGCCAGGGAATCATCTCCTCCAGTTCCTCTCCCCTGCCTTAGTCTCCCAGAACAGGCAGAGAAATGAGGAGGGCAGAGCAAAGAGAGACAAGATAACAGAGCCTTAGGCTGCTAGGCTTAGAAAGTGGTGGGAAGACAGGGGACCTTCAGTCCTCTCATCTGCCTCGTTGGGACAAGACCTACTGGGAAGACTTGCTGTGATCACTAGGCCTGCACTGTTTTCATTTCCTTGAATAAAGAGTTAACTTCACTGACAACCATTGTTTTTTATTGCTGACCTACACCTGACTCCGGCTCCTGGTAATAATTTTACCACCTGCTCTGTGTTAGTCCGTTGGGACTGAACGACAAATGTACTTATTTAACAAAATTTATATTCTACTTGATTGTAAAAAAATGTCAAAGCAGGGTAGTTGCTATTGTTTTTTAAAAAGGAACAAAAAAATTACAATTATCACAAAAGACAATGAAAAACAGCACTTAAAAACTTTCAAAGCTAATTAAAATCAACAGTAAGCTGCAAATGGAATAAAACAACTATAACTTGGACATGTCTGGATAGGCTTGCCTAAGCAAAAAAGTTTTAAGCAGGTATCAGAAAGAATATAGTGTGTGATGTCAATAGGCAGGGAGTTTCCAAGTATGCATGTTGCCGCACTGAAAAATCAATCTCTTACAACTGCAGAATAAGTATTGAGTGGCAGATGAAACAGTGCTAGTTCTGCAGATCAAAGCAGCCAGGGGAGCACATATCTGAGTTACAGGAGAGACCATGAAAAATGAGAGTAAAAAAACCCAAAAAACTGGTCAGGCTACTAAAGGGTATTTAAGATAAATGTTTGTTAAAAAGGTGTTTCTATACAAACCAAAATGGTTTATATTTCTTAAATAGCTAAGCACAAAAGAGAAAATAGCAGGAATTTCCCCAAAACCCAACATCTCCAAAGTGATAAGGCAACTCACTAGATTTCATAGTGAAATAATGAATTTTTAGAAGATCATCATTTTAAACCTTCAAGTTAAAAACTACTTTCTGAAACAGTGTTAACTAAACAAACCCAGGAAAATAATTAGGACTTTAGACAGAAAGCTTGGTGCGAGCTTAAATTTGCTATCATAAACCATGCACAGACCCAGGGCAGTTAACGCTGAAGTTAATTAAATAATACTGATGATACCAAGGGTGGTATTTGGCCTTGTGGTCTCAAAAAGTTAATTCACCCTAATATTTAGGATTATTCTTTTTCAACTTTTTTCTTCATAGCCTTTGAAGCTCTGAAGTTCAGGAGGTAGCTGCCCTCTCTATGAAGATTAAAGCATCTTGCAGGAACCTGCTGCTCACCAAATTATGTTTTCACAAATGCTTGTTACATAAACCGGTGACTCCAAAAGGTCTTTTCTTCAGTACCAGCCAAGAATTCCTACTCTGAACTTTCTGTTCTCTCCACCCACCATCACTACATGCAGTGTAGTCTAGCCACAAAGGGTTGTATTTTACACTGCAATGAGACTTCTCCTTTCCCTCCTCTCCTGGCACACCCTCAAAATCTGCTGCAGAGGAGAGCAGTAGAAAGCACCATTCCACAAGTGGAAGCCTGCTAAGCTTACAGAACGGACATACGGGATAGGACCCAAAGCCGTTACTTGCTTTAGTTCACTTCCTCCACCCATATGTTGTGGCCACCCAGGATATTCAATTCTATGCAGTAGTTTTGTAGTGCTGTAAGAAAGTCCATCGTCTTCCCTTTGGTGAAAAAATATACAGTAAAAGCAGGAAACACAAAAGCAGTCGGTAAAGTGGGCTGGGAGAGAGAGAAGAGACAAAATCCCCTAACAAAGGGTTGCAAAATGGACTAGGTAAAGGACCCCTGGTCAGTTAAGTCCAGTCAAAGGTGTCAGGGACATGCTCAGCAGAGAGGAATCTCCAGAGGAAGAGGAATTGGCTGCACCCGAGTCGCCAAGAAGTAGGAGGCGGAGCAAGCAATTAGAGCAGAGGCAGGCCAGCAGAAGGTAGGGAAGGATGTGGCGTATATCTGGCCTTGGAAGGGGTCAGAAGCCAGTCGAGTCAACTGACTCTGACGACCAAAGATGAGTTGTGGAAGCTTGGACTGCTGTACGCCTGTTATTGAGAAATAAACCTCAGCTACTTAAACTGCCAGCGTTCTGTGTCTTGTGTGGGAGAAGCTCCAGCGGCGCAATGGCAGCGGGAGGCCCCATTAGCTAAAGTGGTGCTTCAGCTTAAGAACAGTTTCAGGTTAAGAACGGACCTCCGGAACAAATTAATTACGTAACCAGAGGTACCACTGTACCATATAACAACACCTTGTGCTGCTGATTTTGTGATATAGGGTAGTCAGAAACAAAGAGGAAAAGCTAGCTCCCAGAGTGAATTCATTCTCAATACGTTTTGAGCTATTACCTTTCTTGGGTGAAATTTCTTCTGAAGCTTCTTGAGGGAAAAATTGCTTGGGACTGACTGCTTCCCTTACAGCTGATCAAAGCTATTTTTGCTCTTACTTTGTTGGTAAGAGTATTTAAAGAACCTGCCTGCCAAATGAGACCTAATTTGATGGCCCTTCTGCGGGTGACCGCTGATTTTGGAGGTTAGGTATGTGGCTACTGGAGAGACCTAGTGGCAAGGTCAAAACTCACTCCCTGTAGGTGTGTGTTTGGTGCCTTCTCATTCTCTTTTTCACATCAAGCATAGCCTGTCCCATTCTCTTGGGCCTTAGATGGCTTAATGCTTGAGACCCTTTTAATTGCCTTTTTGTTCCCTATTGATTGTTGCTTTATATGACTTTTGGCTTGTCAGTTTTAAGTGTTATATCTTGTGCTTTTATGGTCTTTTTATTGGGTGTGGGTGCAAAGAGTAAGAGAGTCCTTCTCAGCTTCATTGAAATGAGAAGGCAGATAGAAATATTATAAATTTAAAACCACACAAACTAAGAAATAGCAAAAGGGAAGCTGGGAAGCATAAGAAAATGAGGAAATTCAAAAAAGGAAAAAAAGGGGAAGGAGACAAAGAAATGAAAGAAATGCAGTAATTAGCTGCTTTCAAGTATTACATCATACTAACCTACAGAAAGACTTAAGGTGAAGACGCATGTTAAGCCCAAATACTTGTATATGACATATGTTTGCAAACACATTTACTACATAATACATTACAGTTTTACAAGTACACAAAGAGCTCTCACTGTATGAATTGGTCTCTGAAAAGCATAGCCTGGTAAAAGCAGTTGGGCAGAAAAACAGAGTCTATTTTTCATATTACCAGCAGCCAACAAGAATTCTAAATGATTCAATAGGATCAAAGCATATAATTTCCCCTTATAGACTTTACATATTCTTAACCAAGACCACAAGCAAAGTAACACATTCAAATTGTAAGCTGGACTGCATCATATCCAGAAATTTGTCATCTAAACACGTTTCACGATACATCAGCACTGCATTCTCTTGCAAATACTGGGCATGTGGAGAAAACAGTCTTTTATCTATCTACAATTTAAGATCTGGTATTGAATATACTTTAGAGTTTATTACAGCTATTTTCATCTCTGTGGATTAAGATTGGTGAAATATTTCGAGGAATACAGGACATGTATGGCAAGTGACATCACAGCAATACACACACACACACACACACACACACAATTGATAAAAAACTTAAGAAATTGTGTGGGGTGGGAATTATAACGGATAACATTTAAAGTATATATAGGATGAAATACAATAATACTGAAAATACTGTACGTATTGAATTCTCACAATACTTCTAAGGGACAATGATTCCATTGTAACAATTACAGCAGCAGAATTATTACTTACACACTTTTGATGGATGCCTGCTGGTGAGTTCATTGAAAACCATTGTTCCCTTGAGAATAGTCTCTTAACAGTTGTCATTATTTTCAGACTAATGCCAGTTTTGTCACACTGACAGTGACAGCATGAGTCTTTAAGGAATGTATGCGTAGACAAGGTTTACACAGATTCAACAGTACAGAGCACCAAATCTCCTTTTTAGGGAACTCTTCCCCTGTTATTTACCTCTGCCTATTTAAAAGTTTTCCAAGAAGATTAACACTGTCTATTCCCCTCCCCTTACAAATTTCGCAACAAGTTAATAACACAAGCCAAAGACTGCAGATGTCTCCCGGTTATTTTCATAGTAGTTTCTCCTGCTTTCAAGTATCAAATGTATTTATTTTAGAAGGAAGAGCTCATTAAGGTGAGTACTTCATTTCTTGATAAGAACCTCAACACAAAACATCCGTCAGCCCACTGACACTAAGAATCTGCCTCGTGCGGATGAGAAAATAAAAATTATGTATTACCTAAATTATGTAGATTTGCATTAAAACTGTTTACAGCAAGCAATTGCTAATTATAGCAAGTCATACTGCATCTGGCATTATTTTGGCAGATGCAGAAATGGAAAGAAGAATGCAGGAAGTTTCAGGAGACAAATCATAAGTAATGCATCAAATGCAACAGAAAGATGTATAAAACTGATTATCAGATGAGGGCTTTAACAGATTCTGGGCTAGGAGACATGCAACCTATTAGAGTCCATATAATGTATATATACATGCGCTGTATATTAATACATGAGAGCTTTTTGTGTATAAATGTATAAACAAACATCCAAGTGTTTATTCAAGACCATTCAAAATGAGCTTGCAAGTGCGTGTTCATGTTGTGCATTTTTCTCTAAAGTTTCTACTTCGTTGTGTATTTTCTCTAGAGTAAGTTTCTACTCAAAATGGCTCAAACGTGTTGATAAATACACTACTTTTTAATACACCAAACACATCCACAACACACACACATACACCAGATTGTGAAAAATGGTTTATCTATTTGTTGCCTCCTGTGCTGCAACCACATTATATAGCTGGCATCATTCTTTTTCTTCCAGTCACAAACACTAAAAGATATCTTACTGGAATTATCTGCTTGTCATTGGTAGCACAAGAGAAACTGACCTTTTGAAAATGAATAGCTTTTTTTGTCACCATGTCTGAAATAGCAGTATGACAGGAATAACCAGAGAATGATAAAGTGGAATTTAGCAGATAGCATGCAAGCAAATAAATGAAGCCTTCATTAAATGCACATTCATTGGCCGTACAATCCTAGGCATGTCTACTCAAAAGTAGGATAATAATGTTACGCCAATGGTGCTTGCTTCCAGTTAAGTGTATACAGGATTAAAGTCTCAATCTCTCATACAAAATCACACGCACCGATATGAGGTTAATATAAGGATGGAGAAATCAAATGCTTCGCAAAAGCTTTCTTCTTCTTACTTATATACTGTAGAGCATTGCAACACAGCAGTTGTTTTCAAAAGCCTCTACCGGCTTGTAATGCTTATCAGCTGCATAGATTGCAACTATAAATAAGTATTTTGGAGACAGCAATTCTAATGGATTCCTCCTCCACTATATTATTTATTCTTGACGGTATTTTTGCATATTTTTGACAGCATCGCATCTTTGATGCATTAACAATTCTCACTGCTGTCAACTGTTTAATATTTCAAGAATTGTATTGTGACAATGTGCTTTATTTATAAGCAACATTTACCAGAAATGTTGGAATAATGTATGGAAATACTAATAGAACACTGAAACCAGTTAAGGACTCTCACTACTGTCAGTTGACTCTCTCCCCCCCCCCCATATATAATAATCTGGATCACAGCTGCAACCTAAGGAGTCTCAATGCAGCCTTAGTTATGAACCAGGGGTTTCCAACATGGTACCTGTGAGCAACAGTACACCCATTGGAATGTGATATGACACCTGTAAAAGGTCTCAGTAAATATCTCACCCAAAATCTGCAATGCACAAGAGACAACTGTGTGTCTTGGCAGGTCAAGTGGGAGAATTTCCAGGTACAGTCGGATGCATCCAGCAGCTGTGGTTTCAGGGTTTACTTCAAGGGTTGGTGGTGTGCCAGCGCTTAGCCCTCAGGTATTGGTTGCAGATGAGAGTGATTTGGTGGCTGGGGAAGGCAGGCTTAGGTGGCAGGTAAGACACTGGGTTTGGATCTTTAGCAATTGGGCACCCCTCAAAGGGGTCCAGGAGGGGTATCGCTGTTGAGGTCCACGCAGAGGCTGATGGGTCATAGCACTTTTTCATGAGGTGACCCTGGCTAGAGCATCACGTCTGATGTATGTCAAGGGTAGGCCCAGGACCAGTATGAGGAGCAGACTGCGATGTCGGCTTCACTCAGTGGTATATCACTGGTGCAGGGATGCGGGTGGCGCTGTGGGTTAAACCACAGAGCCTAGGGCTTGCCGATCAGAAGGTCGGCAGTTCGAATCCCCACGACGGGGTGAGCTCCCATTGCTCGGTCCCTGCTCCTGCCAACCTAGAAGTTCAAAAGCACGTCAAAGTGCAAATAGATAAATAGGTACCGCTCTGGTGGGAAGGTAAAAGGCGTTTCCATGCGCTGCTCTGGTTCACCAGAAACGGCTTAGTCATGCTGGCCACATGACCCGGAAGCTGTACGCCGGCTCCCTCGGCCAATAAAGCGAGATGAGCACCGCAACCCCAGAGTCGGCCACGACTGGACCTAATGGTCAGGGGTCCCTTTACCTTTACCTTATATCACTGGTGAAAGCACCTCTGCTCACGAGTCCCTCTGCTAGTGAGTTCATCCAGCGAGCATTGCTAGCAGAGGGACTCAGGAGCGGTGGTGGTTTCACCAGCGATACATCGCTGAGGGGATCCGCCATCACACTCTGCCCTCATACTGCGCACAGGGAGAAAACAGCTGCACCGGCGAAGCACCAATACAGCTTGTTCCTCCCTCTGCATCTTTAAGCTGCTCGACTGAGGAGTGTGTGGTTGCCGCTCCCCTCAGCTAAGCAGTTAAAGGATCCCCCAGCCTGGCACTGGCTCCTGCGCAAGTGGGGGAGGAGCACCGGTGATGGCTCAGCTGCGAATCGGGAGCCTTCCTGCGCCGCAGCTCAGCTATACAAACAAGCCTCTAGGTGCTGGGGTGAAACCGCCTCAGATCCCGGGGTGAGAGCTGTGACAATTTCACCTGGCACCTTGCAGGCTGAGGCCAACGCAGCTTGTTTTTTCAACATCGCGGTATATCACCAAACTGCGATGTTTGGGTGGTGATATACCGCGATGTTGAAAAGCTGATTTCGCCCAGCCCTAGTCAAGGGCAGTCTACTTTTTGCTCATCTGGACCTACCTGAATTATCACTGCAACATACATAAACTGAACACAGCAGGGGGGAAGAAACCCTCTAATTTTGAATTTCATACGTCTCCATGATGACACCTCAGTTGCTCTCGGTATCAAATTCCCTTGGGAACCGTTCTATGTTTTTAATTCTTCTTTCCCATCCTATGTTTCAATCTGGGCAGGAACACATCCTTAGGGAGGCGCTAAGGAGAAAAAAAGCCATGGTGGCTCACCACTCATTCATTATACAGTGGTACTTTGTTTTAAGAACAGCCGTGTTTACGAATTGTTCGGTATAAGAACTCCACAAAACCGGAAGTAGTGTTCCAGTTAGCTTTACCTCAGTCTACGAATGGAAGCCGAACGATGGAAGGGCACCGGCGGCGGGAAGCCTCATTAGGGAAAGTGTGCCTCGGGTTAAGAATGGCTTTGGTTTAAGAACGGACTTCCGGAACGGATTAAGTTCGTAAACCGAGGTACCACTGTAGTATTCTAGAACTAAGTACGCGCTGATGTGGAAATTACCAGATATTACCAGGTGAGGGAGCATTTATATAAAACATCCACCATTCCAAAATGATCTCATGACAACAGAATCGAAATGGGCCATTCAAAAAAAGAAAAAGTTAACAAGAAATTAACAAGAATTTGTTAACAAAAAAAATTTAACAAGAATACTGCAAAATAGTACAAAATAATTCATTTTAAAAATGATAATTCCATGCATGTAGGAACAGGATTTGGTTGAATATGACAATTGTGATACTGCTTTTATTAAGTACAAAACACCCCAAACATCGAAATACTCAAAAACATACTGTGCTCAAAGCTTTTCCAGGTTCTTCACCAATACAGATTTAACTTCATAAGCTTTCCTTTCTTGAGTGAGAAATCTGATAAAGGGTGATCAATTAACAGCAGCAATGATGCAGGGATAGAATATTAATGTTTAGGAAATCCGCAATTGACTATAATTTTTCTTAGCTCTGTCTCTCTCTCTTTTTAGGGCACAATGACTTAAGACAAAATTGCCACTTAATGAAGTGACTCATCCATTAATGTTCACCGTGAAATATACTGCAATTCCTGTTGCTATCTTGCCTATTTTCAGTTTTGTACTCAGCTACACAAAACTATCACCAAGCAATGTGAAACTTAGAAACAAAAACAATTCATGTCCCAAATGATGGTAGTAAGGCAAAAATGTGAATGAAATAATTTTTAAAAAATGAAATGCACATCATTCTGCTCATGAAGCCAACACAGCAGACTTCAGACTGAATATGCCCTTTCCCTGTATGTACGGATCTCTCTCTAACTACTGGCCAGCAGGATTTAAGTTGAGGTATGACCTATAGTATCTGAGCAGAATCTTTGCCCGAAGCATTTAACTGCACCTGACACCTGCTGGCCAGCTTGTTTTAAAGCTTTTATCTGCAAAACTAAATGAAGGGTCTATCGTAGAGACTGTACAAACCACACTTCATTTTGATGGTAACTAACGGGGGGGTGGGGACATGCTTACAGTATTGTTCTGAAATTAGAAGAGAACGCATGAGAATCCAAACAAGCAAACTCGCACAACTTGGGTCAGAAGCTTTACCTGCCTGTATGCAGATTCACATACAGATTTACTTCACTGGAAATTTATCCCAAGGTGGAAGTACAAACACAGTAAAATAACCCACGTAAAACAATAAATACCTTAAGTCAATGCCACCATACCACACCAGCAGGTGTAAAAACACAATAAATGGCATACCAAGTGCAGGGAACTGTTGGCTCCCCAGATGTTGCTGAACTACAGGCAGAGGGCCTTCTCGGTGGTGGCACCCGCCCTGTGGAACGCCCTCCCATCAGATGTCAAGGAAATAAACAACTATTTGACTTTTAGAAGACATCTGAAGGCAGCCCTGTTTAGGGAAGTTTTTAATGTTTTTAATCTTCTGTTGGGAGCCGCCAAGAGTGGCTGTGGAAATCCAGCCCGATGAGCAGGGTATAAATATTATTATTACTATTATTACAACTCACATCATCCTGCCCTCTTGCCATGCCTGTTGGAGCTGATGTTGCAGCATCCAGGGAGGCAAAAGTTTCCCTGATCTATAAGAGCTACAGACAAGCTTTGTCATTCAGCAGAAGTTGAGCCAACACAAATGAGTGTGTTTCGAGCTGGCATCAGAATGAAAGAAGCTTTAGAAGGAAGGGCATCCCATAACAGACCTATTGCCCCTAACACTTACATTAAGTAAGAAATGAGTGAGAGGACTAGCTAAGTGTAGGCATATGGTCAACCACTATGATAGGATAGGATGCTGGACTTGATGGGCCACTGGACTGACCCACCAGGGACTTCTTATGCTCTTGACTATGGTTAAACTAAAATGATAGTGGGAGCAGCGCAATCTGTGCAATGTCCTCTTCAACCTTCAGAAGGCCACAAGCTTCTGAAGGTGGATATGGCCAGGGGCAAAGTGGATGGAGCAATTAATGTAAATGTTAGCTTTGCACAGTAGGCTAGTTTCTAAAACACAGCCCTCAATAGACTTCATCCTGGGAAGCGAGGGACATTATTCAAGCGGCCTAGGACCCACGTACTTACGGGACCGCCTCTCCTGGTATGGCCCGCGGAGGACCTTAAGGTCCACAAATGACAACATTTTGGAGGTCCCAGGTCACATTGGTCGCAACTAGAGCCAGGGCCTTTTCAGTACTGGCCCCGACTTGGTGGAACGCTCTGTCACAAGAGACTAGGGCCCTGTGGGACTTGACATCTTTCTGCAGGGCCTGCAAAACAGAGCTGTTCCGCCTGGCCTTCGGTTCAGACTCAGTCTGACGATTATGTTTGCCTCCCCTTATGGTTTTGATGAGGCTGCATTTTAACCTGTATTTTAAATTGGGTCGTCCCCCCCATTATGTTTTTACTGTAATTTTACTGTTGTTAGCCACCCTGAGCCTGGCTCTGGCCGGGGAGAGCGGGGTATTATTATTATTATTATTATTATTATTATTATTATTTTGGACACATTCTGATGAAAAACAAAAAAGGCTCCATTCAAGCAGCATGCAATTAAGGATCAATAGGGGGTGTGGTTGGAGAGAGTCCCAAGGGCCAAATAGAGAGTCTGAGATGGCCCCATTCGGCTCCCAGGTCTGAGGTTCCCCATGGTTTAGTATGACATCCAAGGAGATAGGAGTAATCTGAAAAATAAAGCTGCACTCCTTGTGAATTCCTTTCTCTGAACAGCCTTGTGGGACTCCACCTGCTCACCACGTGTTAATATTGTGAGCAGACAAATGTGTTAGTCTTTTGATTTAAAATAATGACTTTTTATTCAACTTGCTTCAAAGTAAACCATACGTATGTTGTTCAGCACTGTTCTAGAAGACCTCGGCAGGACACAGAAGAGATAAACTGAACTTACAAAGCACAACCTTCGCCTGTTGGAAGCAGATACAGTACTTAAAAGGAAGTCACTTGCGACTTGGTCTGTATGACAAGAAATACTATCTGTCAATCAAACTCAGTGCCGTCATCAGTCTTCCCATGCTTCAGGTGAGATGCCCACTTCTAACATTTTTAGGGAGCTATATTTATGTTTCGTCTTTGGTTTATTTTATTTATCAAACATTTAAAGGGGGGGAGCTGCAAAACTGCTCAGGAAATTGTGGGAGGAACAGCATCCGTCCATCAGGGCACCATCATCTTCCAGTTATATATTTATCTTCTCAGTGCAAGCTAGACCACGTACTGAAGACCTGAACAAGTGTTGTTTCTGAAAGAGCTCACCTCAGAACCGAAGTAATAGCCTCATTACAAAGCCATGGAATTGCTCCTGCATTCTTAAAGCAGAATTTCTGTGTGCCTCCTCAGTTATGTTGACTTTGTCCAGTGCAATTTACATTTCTGGGAAATCTTTCATAGCCAAAGTCTAAAGATGTTAATTTGCTGTTCTGTATTTTAAACTGTGTGCGATAACCAATTCTCACTTAAGTCATTTGATTTCAATGGGTCTGCTGCGAGTATGACGTAGCTGGATATTGTCCTGCGTAGGTTCCTGTTAAACAAACATAACCAGTAACTGCTTCATTTACTTCTATAGAGATGCATTGGGGTACATTAGCTCACAGTCTCACAATCAGATTTTCCTAATTGTGCTGTTAAAAACTTTTTTTTTTCCAAAGGCAATTAACATACACATTAATCAGGAGGAGATTCTTTTACTTCAGAAATCAACACAGAGCCAGATAATTTAATTTATAAAAGCCCACAGTCAACGAAAAACATCAGTGCAATGCCAATTTTCCTAATGGTTCTTCTCCTAAACTTATATAGTTCAGGATGTTTCCTTTTAATTTTCTCCTTGTGATTCTATTTCACACAATGCTGACTTTAACTTCATCTTCATTTTCTCCACTGAACATATCTATTTTTTTAAAGTAATGTCTTGAGTCTTTGGGGGTTTTTTTGTATTTTTGAAACACCACCCACCCAACCCATTTCTTTAAATTATACTGAAGCATTCACATTTGCATGTGAGCTGCTGCTTAGTCAAAACTATTATATGTACGAAAAAACTGAAATCAACGCATTCAAGTCACCCAGAATAAACTTCAGTAAGTTGACTTTAGAATTATAATCATAAGATATTGCTTCTATCTTTCAGAGAGTCCTGCTTTAAATTATTTTTAAATCCATGCCTGATTTAAAATGACTTATCCAATTCAAGGGAGAAGCTATAAAGATGGCTGAAGCTGGAGTATTGACCCATCAAAGGCGTTTAACATGAAAGGTTGTGTTTAATTAAATAAATTGATAACTTGTCATTTGCAAGTCTCTATGGACATGGCTCAGCACTTCTTCAGAGAAACAACATTCCAGAAAGACTATTTTTGGATCCAGTATTATCTGCTTTGCTTCAAAACCACCCTTTTCATTTCCTCTCTGCAGGCTTTGTACTTTTGCAGAGAGAAGTCCCCTTTACATTTCTATGGGCCTTAAGAAAGCCTGGGACCCCTGGGTATCATAGCCACAGGGGCTAAAGTGATGGTTCCAAATGAATTGTAAAATTGCTGTTTGACAGCCAAAGCATGCCACATTAAGCATTCTGCTGTGTGCACACTTAGCACACTGTCCAGGGAGTCTTTAGTCCTTTCCATTTTGACTGACAGAGGCTTCTTGGCAATGATGTCCGGAGGAATGCCCAAGCGCAATCTCATGGAAAATAGCAAGTGTTGTCAGTCCAAGTTCCCTGTTGTTGTTTTTAAAAAACAGGCTGTCCTTCTTTTTTCTAACAAAGGTACAGCTCTCTTGTCAAAACTTGCCACTACTCCCACTGGAAAACAAAGATCTTGTTTAATTTATTAGTTCATTCAAATGTATGCAATTTTACAATTGCTCTTTGAGTGACCAGTGGTTGGTGAAAGTTGCTGATTAATGCATTTTTAATTGGGTGGCAAACGACGATTCACAAATATTGGCTTGGCTTATTAGCCAGACTCTATTCGTGCTTGTTTCCATTCCCAAAGGTAAAGGACCCCTGACAGTTAAGTCCAGTCACAGAGGACTCTGGGGTTGCGGCGCTCATCTTGCTTTACAGGCCGAGGGAGCCGGCGTTTCTCCGCAGACAGTTTTTCCAGGTCATGTGGCCAGCGCTTCTGGCGCAATGGAACACCGAAACCAGAGAAGTGTATGGAAACACCGTTTACCTTCCTGCTGGAGCGGTACCTATTTATCTACTTGCACTTTTTGGCGTGCTTTCGAACTGCTAGGTTGGCAGAAGCTAACGGGACCGAGCAACGGGAGCTCACCCCATCGTGGGGATTCAAACTGCCGACCTGATCGGCAAGCCCAAGAGGGTTAGTGGTTTAGACCACAGCATCACCCGCGTCTCAAACCCTTCCCCAAATCCACTCGTGAGCGCACATGGATTGGGGTGGTGATCAGGATAATATATATATATAAAGCCCTTGAATAATGAGCTGTTGTACAGTGATTCAATTAAGAAAAATAACAAATCCTGGTAGGAAGCCCGCAGTTTTGAAAATACAAAAAAAAAAAAAAAAAGGAAGGAAGGAAGAAATGAGTTACATGCTGAAGTGAGGAGGTGAGATAGAGCATGAGAGGTTCATACCTCTTCCTCATTTTCCTAAAGCTCTGTGCAAGTAAAAACAAGGGAGAATATTATGTACTGTAGGGGTATCCAGTATGTCTACGTGCACGTCTCTGGTGAACGGATAAGTGGATTTGTAGATGTATGGTAGTCATTCCATCAGAACTTAATATATTCTGTAGTCCTTATTCCAAGCAATTGCAGATACGTAGACCACAACAACTTATTGTTATAGAGACAATGCATTGCTGCCAATCTGCACACATGAGCAACTGTAAACCCTTACATCACTGATTTCTTGTTTAGTCACAGACAGACTGGATTTGTTTGTGGAAGAACAAGTGAGCCACTTTGTTCCTTCGTTGTATGGTTTTCAAATGCCCTTCAAGAAGCCAATTCGTCTTCGTAGATATCATATTTTCCCAGTACTCAAAGCACAATATATTGCAACAGGGAATATGGAATTATTTCCCCAGCTTACAATCTCCAATAAAAGCCAACTCCATCTGCTTGTGAGGCAGGTTAGGCTACAAGCAACGATTTGCATACAAACACAACTAAGTGAGGATCTGAAGCCAAATACCTCCAGTTCAAGTCCAATGCTCTTTCCAAAACACACACTGGCCCATGAGTCTATACAAGCAATGCACACAACTCTTCCTACATGGAAGGAATATATGCGTAGGAATACTGTCATATGTCGCAGTAATATCATCATGTTACCTGTGTGTTGCTGAAATCGGAGAGTGAACATAGGAAAGATGGAACATAGCTAAAGAAGAGAAAGGAAAACATTCAAAAGACACTAACATTAACTACAAAATCAGAAAATGCTGCAAAGTTAGCTCTTATTCATAACTCTTCACAAATTCAGGGGAATCCACTAAGCTTGGAGAGAACTGAAGCCTTCCTAGGCTCAGAGAAGTGAACAGATGAGAGTCATTACTAGGGAGCATCTGAGGAATTCCTCCCCCAATTCCTTTCATTAGGCTTCCTTCACAGTTGGCTGGTGCTGAATGGTGGAAAAAGAAGACAAACTTTCTGTGTTATAAGGTGCCAAGAGTATAGAATGAGCTGTGGTGAGACTATTGACCACGCATAGGCAAACTCGGCCCTCCAGATGTTTTGGGACTACAACTCCCATCATCCCTAACTAACAGGACCAGTGGCCAGGGATGGTGGGAATTGTAGTCCCAAAACATCTGGATGGCCGAGTTTGCCTGTGCCTGCTATTGACCAAGTCCTGTGCTGGTTATTGGACTACTGACCAAGGGATACTGTGCTGGTTGTGACCTGCAAAGTCCTACATCAGCCTGGTGGCCATATGTCCTTCTGGACACCACATGCTTGGGGAGGTGGGCAGGGCCACAAGCAAAAGCAGCCAGAAGATCGATTAATGTACATTTTCCCTTGGTACAGTAGGCAAATTTCTGCACATTCTCACAAGCTCCCCTCTGCCATCCTTATGGTCTTGTATACTTCCAATTAATTAATGAAACATCTAATTCACTTCACTAGAACTTAAAATATATTTTTTTCTATGGGAACAGGTTTTTGTACACACTTACCTAGATACAAAAACACAAATCGCACAAAGGATCCCTAAGAAACAAGGAAGATTGCTGGGGAGGGTTCACCAACTGAAAGCTATTATCATAAAAACCATCCCATCTTAAGATTCCAAATCTACTCCTATTCAGGCTTCAATCAAAAAAAGTAAAACTATACTGTACAGATGTTAACTATTTTTACAAAAACTATAAATATGTTTTGAAATATTACAAATGTAAATATTTCAAATATTTTCAGAAACTCTTGTTGAGTCCTATTTTTATTTGCAGTAAATATTTTTTAAATGCTAAAAATTCTGAAGGTGCCTCAAGTTTAACAGTCTCAGCAACAGCAGCTAGGTTCATACACAAGAGACACCTCATCATCAGCTCTCAGTGTTGCTCAAGCCAATAAACAAATAGGTGACCTTTTATACCTGTCAAAATCTTTAAACACTCTATACTCATTTTTCCTGCTTGTGCAAGCCAGCTAATCACAAAACTACCTAGAAGTCAAAAGCCCAAGAATCTTCAGGTTACAGCCAGCATGTCAAAAATTTAAAACTGGGGTGGAAGAAGAGTATTTAAACAAATACAGGTGGAGAAAGTCTGAAGACAGAAGAGCTTAACTGAAATATGAGCTTAACTGAAATAGTCATCTTTTTGAGAAAAGAATTTGTGTTATTATTTGGAGAAAAAATATTGTAATGCTTTAAGTGTGGTAGTACATCACTGCAAAAATGTAAAATAGGCAGTACTGTTGGAAGAATATGCTCTCAAAGCTTTTGTTACACCTATTACAACAGCTACAGTCAGAAAAAGAATTATTGCCCATTGTTTTTTTAAAATAAAAACTGCATTTCAGTGGATTGTGATCTAAAGGTACTGAAAAGGAGTAATCTAAAAATAAACACTAATAGAACACATTTCCAGCTTTGATCAAACAGATCCTTAAATTATTTCGGTACAGTCTCTCCTATTGCTAAGAAAAGCAAAGACAAAAATGGACTTACAAATGCATCCAAAATAACTAACAGCTGCCTATGAATAAGATGCTGGACACCCCAAATATTGCCAGTAAGAATGAATGCATTTTACTAAAATGCCCAGACTCACTAACACGTGAAATTTCTATCTAAGTGTTCTGATGGGGACATAAAATTAGCCATGAATTATTAGGCAGAATTATTAGTACAGTGGTACCTCGGGTTAAGAACTTAATTCGTTCCGGAGGTCCGTTCTTAACCTGAAACTGTTCTTAACCTGGAGCACCACTTTAGCTAATGGGGCCTCCCGCTGCTGCCACACTTCCAGAGCACGATTTCTGTTCTGATCTTGAAGCAAAGTTCTTAACCCGAGGTACTATTTTTGGGTTAGCGGAGTCTGTAACCTGAAGCGTATGTAACCCGAGGTACCACTGTACTACTGATAGAGATCTTTGTGTCTTCTTCCGAATGAAGTCTTCCCCTTCTCAACCGCCTCCTCCTCATGTCTCTTCAGATTTCCTCACCTGTGTGACATTAAAGCAGGACACTCAACTTTGCTTCAGGACCAAAGGAAAGTCTAAAATCATTTCTTATCTGTCTTCCCCTTCTCACCAATGCAGCAGGACGATAAATTTTTAGTAAATGGAAGAGGAAACCTGGAAGAATGGACACAGCTTATAAACTGGGCCAAATTTAATATATATTTTTTTGACCCAGATCACAATATGCTTGATATTTGTGAGGGGGGGGGTGTATTTCTGAACTCCTGTTTCTGACATCTTCTACAGCACTAATTAGTACAACAGCTCAGCAAATTGGGTAACTATAAGGCTTATCTTCCTGCAACAAAAGCATTATCAACTTCACTTCTATCTAGCGCGGGAGTAGGCAACCTAAGGCCCAGGGGCCGGATGCGGCCCAGTCGCCTTCTCAATCCGGCCTACAGACGGTATGGGAAGCACCATGTTTTTACATGAGTATAATGTGTGCTTTGATTTAAAATGCATCTCTGGGTTATTTGTAGGGCACAGGAATTCGTTCATATTTTTTTTCAAAATATAGTCCGGCCCACCACATGGTCTGAGGGACGGTGGACCGGCTCACAGCTGAAAAAGGTTGCTGACCCCTGATCTAGCATGACAGGCAGAGAAAGGATTATGTCTTCCTTTCCTATTGTTTACTGCAGTCATTTCTACTTGGTAGCTTTTCATCATCTAAATGGACCATTGGTTAAATGCTAACATATTTCCAAATAGCATGTGGTTTGGACTTTATGTAACTTATAAAATCAGGAGCTGTATTTGCATATCAGTTACGTAAGCAAATAGTCAGAATTCTACATTTGTTTCAGAATCAAGGCATGGTTATGAAACTTGAGTGACAATAAATTAATTTATCTTTAAGGTACCAGAGGATTCTTTGATTGTGGGATGTAAACAGATACCAGTTGTTTGCATGGCCCAGTGGGGTCAGCAATTTCGGTCTCGAAGCCACCCAAAGTGCTCCCCATAGCATATTACAACTGCTGTTGACACGCCTCTTAATATAAAAAGCAAGGGGGAGAGCTGTTTTTCCAGCAATACAGTCCCAAATCCCTGCTGGGCTGGCAGCATTGGTTGTGCGGTTCTTTGAATCCTGGCCTGTGAGATTTTGTTTTTGTTCAGACAGACTTGGCTACCTTTCAGTTATTGAGAGGAAATGTGGCAAGTGTATGAAGTCTTGAGAGTAGGGAGATTAGGTAAATGGTTTCTTTATTTGAAAAGGCAGAAACAAAGAATATGTACAATTCTGAAAGATTGCTGTTTGTGTAACACTAATTGAACACAGGACTTTCTCTGAAAAACAATCACTCAGCATACATACAAATTGGTGGATTTAGCAGGAATCCCTTTAGGCCAGTGTTAATTATTTGAGACTGAAGCCTAGAGACTGGAGTGAGCCAGCAAGGCGGAAACATGACAAATGGTAAACGGCAACAACTTGTTCCACAAAACAATAAATACTGATTACGGTGATGATGCAGAGCTGAAAAGCTGCTTGACATGAAATGAAATTATTCAAAGTTAATGAAGAATAGAAAGCCTTCAAGGCTGGGAGCATCATAACAAGGAAACAAAACAACACATTGTGGAATTTGAGCTTCATCGGTTGGCCTTCCCCTTTCACTCATTGATTCTCAAAGACTACTAATTTAACTGAGCAGTGTTTTTGCTCAGCTGTGACACTATTGATTCAAACTTGGAACTGGTCAGACGTTTGATTTAAGAATTCATTGACTAAATACACAGAGAGAGAGAGTAAAGTTGCTTATACAGCAACCTTGCAAACACTTTTGCAAGGCTTGCTTGCCCTGCTTTTTGGCCATTTCCTGTGCCTCATACTGGGGAGGGACACCCAAGAAGAGATAGTGACCAGCCTAGAATTTCTCCTGGCACATGTACAACACACCTACCTCTAGGTCTCCCCCTGCCATGGTACATATGCATGCACAAGATGTTAGAGACTCAAAATACTTGTAGCTTTCCAGCAGTCTGCAACCTTCCTAAAATACCGTATTTTTCACTCTATAATACGCACCAGACCATAAGACGCACCTAGTTTTTGGAGGAGGGAAACAAGAAAAAAAATATATTCTGAATCTCAGAAGCCAGAACAGCAAGAGGGATCGCTGCGCAGTGAAAGCAGCAATCCCTCTTGCTGTTCTGGCTTCTGGGATAGCAGCCTGCATTCTCTCCATAAGAGACACACACATTTCCCCTTACTTTTTAGGAGGGAAAAAGTGAGTCTTATAGAGCAAAAAATACGGTACTTCTTCCTGGTGTGTGCTCATTTCCTATTTGCAATGATATTTTTTTAAGACAGGTAAGCATTCCTAAGCTCTTTCCTTTTTTAAAAAATATATTTTTATTGAACAAATAAAATTATAAATCAATATAACCAATTACATTTTCCCCTTCCCCCTCCCTCCCTCTCCCACCCTCCAGAGACTTCCCTCAGCTCCCCTCTCTGATTTGTTTATACATGTTATTCTCTGCATGTTGTAAAATTGTACATATCATTGCCTTATCTATCATATGTTCTACTAATAAATTTGTGGATGTTTCTTCAAAACTTGCCACGGAGTCAAAATCCTTTTGTTGTCTTTTTAAATAGTTTGTAAAAAGTTCCCATTCTTCCTTGAAGTCACGGTTGTCCTTCTCATGTAATTTATATGTTAACTTTGCCAACTCCACATAGCTCATCAGTTTTTCTTGCCATTGTTCTTTCGTTGGGATTTCCTCATTCTTCCATCCTTGTGCTAACGAGACTCTTGCCGCTATTGTAGCGTACATAAATAAGCTCTTTGTTTTTCTTGGCAGGTCTTGTCCTAAAAGCCCTAACAAAAATGCTTCTGCTTTTTTTACAAATGTCATTTTGAACAATTTTTTCAGTTCGTTATATATCATCTCCCAATTTTTTTAACTTCTCTACAATCCCACCACATACTATACAAAGTACCTCCTTTTTCTTTATATTTCCAACATGTATTTGACCCAGTTTTATACATTTTTGCAAGGATTCCTAAGCTCTTTTCAAATCAAAATTGGAAATTATGCAAGCCACACACACACACCTTGAATGATTATTCTAAGCCAATCTGAAAAGTGATCCCTACTTCTTCCTCAGCACCAAACACACTTCCTTCTCTTAACCCCTGCAAACTGTAGCAGGAGAGGATGTGGCAGGATGGCAGAGAGAAGAGAGGAGAAAAGCTGGACCTTTTCTTTCTATTCCATTTCCCTGAACCAATGGGTAACAACAATATACTGGTACTTCCTTACATTTCTGCAGAGTGAACTGATCTGTTCAATGTCAACCGGTATGTTAGGGTGATGGAGAACAAAAGGGGAAAGCTCCCTTCCTCTTCTTTCCTTACCTGCCTATAACTTCTATTCCTCCTGTTGCCACTTCCAAAAGATGAGGGGAAAGAAGACAGCAAACCCCTCTGGAACCCATGACTTGAAATCATGTGACAAACAGGAGTGTGGACGGATCCATAATTTGGTAAAAGATTCAAGTTTCAGAATCTTACAACTTTTTTTTTAAAGGAGGAAATCGGTGGGTGAAGGAAACTTTGCTACAAAAGGTAAGGCCGGATATATTTGGCAAAGGATATTAATTCTGTTTAGGTTTCAGCATGGGGGTTTAATTTGAGAATCCCTGACAAAGCTGGAAAATCAGTTGGCTGAAAGTCTATATTCATCCTTCTCTCGCTTTGGTGGCTTAAGTGTACATAGTGGAAGTCAGTCTTTTGGAAGGCTTGCTTCTTTCTGTTGCCAAGAAGTAGAGAGTGCACATTGAGAGTGTCTCAGGAGGAGTTTTATGTGAGCATAAAAGCTTCTGTAATTGCTGTCCAGATTCTTGTGAAATGAGAGATTATGGGGCAAATAGGGACTTGGGTTGTTGTTGTTGTTTAAAACAAAAATTAGAAGCACGTGATTAACAAATCATTATACTAAGTAATCTGAAGAAAAAGAATTTGCCCTCTCTAGATTTGTGCCTACTCTGCTAACCATCTAGAGGCAGAGTCAAGACTCGAAGTTAGTGGAAGGTTACTTCCCATTAAGGCTAGCCACTAAAAATGTTTTCCCCCCCCCACTCCCCAAAGTTCCTTTCGAGTGTGCCTCCAGGATGAATTAACCCTTGCCTATATGCTCCGGTCCTCCTCTGACCAAGAATTGTACATAGAGTTGGAAGAGATTTGTCCTTCTTTTATTAAAATAGTTTGGTGCAGTTTTTCTAACCTAATTCAGAAGAGTATAAACCAGTATCAGTTGGTAGGGTGGCAGTGCAGCTAACAAGTCAGGTCAGCACCAATGCACGGCACTGCTCTGATGCTATATAGATGAAAACATTAACAATAACTGGAAACCAAGCTGTATTCATTGAGAATTGTTCACTTATTTCCACCCTCTGCTTCCTATTCTTTAACCAGTTACCAGTCCACAAGAGAACGTCTCAATTACTATGAGTCACAACACAGATACAGCCACAGAATAAGGTTTTTTCCCCTTCTATATAGCCATCACATTCTGGCACTCACTTAGTTTGAACACAGCATAGAACTTTACTAAGAGTATTTTTTCTCTCACACACAGAACTGAAATTAAACATATATATCTGCAGGAGAGCAAACAAAAGCAAAGAGCAGTGATAATTCATGATGACAATAGGAGTGTTTTATGTGTGCCCTAAGCTGTTCTTGCCCCAGTAAACAATGCAAATGGGAATATATAATTAGCGGTAGGTATGCTGAAAGCCAAAGGATATTGACATACAGAGGAATTAAAGAAGCTGATATAATATTCTCCAAGGCTGAAATAACATTTAGTAAATTATATGTTAACTAAAGCAGGCAGAATAAAAGACAGAAACAGGATTGCACCTGGCACAGGGTAGCCTTCTTTTTGCAGAATTGTGATACAAGATCTCTAAGGGCTACTAGCTTGTGCTCTGGGAGCCTGGAGGGCTGAGTCTCCACATCCAATTCAATGCCAAGGTAAAGTAATTGTGTAGCACAGCCTTTGGTCTTCTCTGTATCCAGTGGGACACCTAATTCCAATGCTAGAGATTGGAAGGGTTCAGTGACAAGTTGCCAGTCATTAGAATATCATCCAAATAATGAGTCACCAAATGCGAACCCGACCTGTGCATGAGTGCCCACTCCCAAGAAGCTGCTAAATGTTTCAAAGGCAGCACATGCAATGGAGTACCCCGTGGGCATGGCCTTATCAATATACCAGGAGTAAGGCACTTTTCTCAGATACCGGATGTCAGGGAACTGCCATCAGTGCCGGAGGGAGAGAGCAAAATCCAGAGGGATTCCGGAGAGCGTCCCGGGAGTGGGAGAGACAGCCCATCTTCTGGGGAAGAGAATCAGCATAGCACCAGTGGAGAAGGGGGGCAGATGGGAGAAGCGGCGAGGCGGTCCCATGACTCCTTGCCGGGGACCAGCGAGGAGAGTAGAGGTCCTCCGCTGCCTACGCCCTCCTTGCGCAGAAGGCTTTCACGAGGAGAGAGTAGGAGGAGACTAGGCGTCAAAGAGCTTCTTTGCTGGAAGAAGTTTAAGAAACGCCCACTGACGGATTCTGCCAGCAATTGAGACAGCCACGGGTGAGTGGCTGTCCGGACAGGAAAGGTTCACTCAGGCAATCCAGCCAGGTGTTTGCACCGGCTTACACACGAGCAACCCCTAGAACCATTACAGCAGACAACAAGGGCTTGGGTGCCAAGCACTTACTGCAGATGCCACAAGTATCTAGTACTGTAATCAGATTCCCAAGCACATCACTGATTTATGTTAAACTTTCTTCCAAACAGAGAAAGATATGAAACTACAATGATTTTTCCAAAAAAACAATGAAGGCGAAGACTGCATAGTCCTTGAATCATGCTGCTGTTAACACTACTAAGTGCATGAGAGAAGGAGTTGATTGGTTTTAAAAAGTTTTCAATTACTGAAATATGCCGGAGGCACCTAGAAGCGGTTTATATGCTCAGTTTCAGGTTCCTGAAGGTGACTGTCACCTCTTTGCATGAGGTACCTCAAGAAAAAGACAAAAGCAAACTGGACTGAAACTAGTGAACCCTTGAAAATGCTTCAGCTTAAAAAAAAAAAATCTCAGCAGGTTTACAGTGTTTCTCTACTCAGGTAAGTCCCATTGAGTTAAACAGGACCAAGGTAGGAAAATGTTTAGATTATTAGAACACCTATGGTTTTTGCAGCATAATGTTTATAAAATATAATGTTTATAATTAATACGAGGAAATTAGCAGGGGAAAAATGACATTCTTAATCTGAAATAAGCACAAACACAGTAATACTGTTATCATGACACTGGATAAGGATTGTATGGATATGATCAAAGTGAAATTCCTGCTAGTATCTCTTCAATTCTCCTACAGAATTAGTTGAATAAAATATATTAAGACTTGACTTATAGCTTGGACCCCAGAATATCCTTTTTTACTTTAACTAAAGAGCCTTCTTTTCAGTCATTTTTCTCACTTCTTTTCGTACAGCTTTTCTCACCCATCATTTTTCCTACCTTGTGGAGCTGCATCCATAAGTTCACATAAGCAAATCCAAGAATAACAGAAATGTAAGTAATATCTTTATAATGAGCATCTAAAACATCACAAAGTAGCCAACAGTTTTCTGCCACTGTGGTCAGCACTGCCTTCATTTCTCCATAACAGTGTCTTGAAATTCTATGTTCTGAGCTGTCTTTCAGCAGTTAATCAACTACTGGCTGTGAAATGTTAATAACCTCCTACAAACAAAATATAATTGCTTCTTCTTATCTACCCTGTTACAAGCAAGATAACTTAACATACAAAATATAATTTGCTATATAAAATACACTGAGCTGTGTATTTGCTCTTCTCATTTAAAAGTCACATTTTCTACAACTTTGCCCAGTTGGTGTTATTGCAGGCCACCCAAATGGATTTCTCTCAGCGTTTTCCCTATGAATTTTCCTACACTGGAGCTTTCTCATGATGCCCCAGTGTTGGTTTAGCCTTCCACCTAAACATTTCTAAAAGCTAATTTAATGTGGATACCGAGTTTAAATCCCCTGACTTATACATTCTTCCCATTTTCCCGTTGAAGGACTGTTTTTCCTCTATCGTCAAGTTCATTTTCACATTTAAGAGAAGCAGCCGCACAGAATTGTACAACAGTCAGAAGATTTTTACAACAGTTACCACTGCATACAAAACACAACAGAACAAAAATAAGCGACTCTGATACATGGTTCACCTTTTGTGCAAGGCAGAAAGTACACAGGTGAAGGGGAGAGGGGGTTAAAAATACCAACCTGGTGAATTATCTACAAATGTGATATCCAAATACAGGTCAAACAGAGGTCCACCTCCATGCAATTTTAAGCAGAGATACCTTACCTTCTGCTATTGGCCAAGCACAGAAAGATGTTGGGTTGTACAAGCATGAGTTGACTAACAAAGGGCAGAACATCAGAGGGAAATCTTGATAGTGCCTTTCACCAGAGATACATTCCAAAGAATAGTGAGTGTGAAACTACAACCACCGAGTAAAGGAAATGGGCAGGACTTCACTCACAAATAGTATTTAAATTTGTCAGCTGACCAGCAGCAAGTAGCTCTGAGCCTCTAGTGAGCTCAGAGCTTCTAGTGTGTAAAATGCACACAGCTCCTTCCTTTGTTTTCTCCAGTGTGCTGTGCTTTTGAAAATCTTTTTTAAAAGCAGGAATCTATCCCAAGCAGCTACTTTAGTTTTCCATCAAACCAGCACAGGTAGGATAAGACTCCACACCTATCTATGTTCAAGACTGAAATAAAGGAACAGGACTGATGATACCATGTCAACATTCTGAAGCTTTGCAAGCAGGCAATGCTTATTCATGGCCTTGTTAATACAAGGAGCAAGAGCTGTCCGCTAGTGATGGTGCTGAAATAAGGCTGATTGGCCATAGAGGCCATGTGCTGGAATTTCAGCAATGTAAAAAGAAAGAAAGAAAGATCGTTATTATTACTATTATTATTATGAATTAAATCTGTATACTGCCCTTCATCAGAAGATCACAGGGTGGTTTACAACATAAAAATAGGACACAAAATACCTAACAAAAAACAAATAAGCCCCTACCACAAGCACGTTTAAAAGCTAATAGATAAAGAAGAGCTTCAGAAGATGATTGCAGAGTCAGTTCAAATGGGGATAGACATTCCTTGAAGTATTGCAGTCCTGAGCCATTTAAGGTTTCATAGGTGAAAACCAACACTTTGAATTGGGCCTCGAAACTAACAGGCAGCCAGTGCTGTCAGGCCAGGATTGGTGTTAGATGCTCAAACAATCTTGCCCCAGTGAGCAACTGGCCACTTAATTCTGTTGAAGTTTCCAAACTGTCTTCATAGGCAGCCCTAAGTATAGTAAAACCTACAGGTTACCAGAGCATGGACAACAGTAATTAGGCTCTCCTTGGGCCACAAGGTTGAAGCTGATAGAAGGTACTCTATGCCACTGAGAGCACTTGAGACTCAAGCAACAGCAAAGGTCCCAGAAGTACCCTCCCTATCCAGTTTCCTGCTTCATTTCATTCTCTTATGCCATACCACTCTTTAGGTGTTATCAAAAACCATTTCCCACACTTCACAGTACAATTTGACCCATGCATAAACCAATTCCAGTGCTAGCTGCGTTTCAGCACAGACAATGCAGGTTGGCTGCTAAGGACCTTCCCGCAGTAAATTCACAACATAGCTAGGCTTTGGGACTCCTATGCATGCAATGCCCTTGAAGCTGACTCTGAAACTCCAGAGGGTGCAGAATGCCCTGGCGAGGCTCCTTATGAGGTCCTTGCTGCGGGATCACATTCATCCAGGGCTTTACCAGCTGCACTGGCTCCCGGTGGAGTACAGGGTCAGGTTCAAGGTGCTGGTTTTGACCTTTAAAGCCCCATGCGGCCTAGGACCCTCGTACCTATGGGACCGCCTCTCCTGGTATGCCCCGCGGAGGACCTTAAGGTCCATAAATAACAACCAAAGTGTTGTCCCGAGCCCCAGGGAGGTTAGATTGGCCTCAACCAGGTCCAGGGCCTTTTCAGCTTTGGCCCTAACCTGGTGGAACACCCTACCACAGGAAATCAGGGTCCTGTGGGATTTGACATCTTTCCGCAGGGCCTGCAAGACAGAGCTGTTCCGCCTGGCCTTTGGGCTGGACTCAGTCTGACCCCCCTCTCATTTCTTTTTATGGAACCCCTTATATGGGATTTTGTATATAAGTTTTCCCTCAGCTCTTTTTGCTGGCCCATGTAGGACCAGCATGGATAGTTGGCCCTGGTGAATATTTGACGTTTTCTCCCCTTATGGTCTATAGGCTACCACTAAAACGAGGCTGCATTTTAAGCTGTATTTTAAACTGTATTCTAACCTATATTTTAATAAACTTAAAAAAAAAATGTTTCTACTATATTTTATATTTGGTGTTAGCTGCCCCAAGCCCAGTCTTGGCCGGGGAGGGTGGGCTATAAATATTTTTTTTAATTATTATGCTGTCATAAATGCTTCAATAATCATTATACTCCATAGGACAGTCGTGGTACAAGACTACAACTTGTGTTTGAGGACTATGGAGCAGCAACAAGGGGGGATACTGTGGATCTTTAAATCCCAGTAACATTTTAATGACCTCAATTTTTAACAGAAGATCAATCCAATTTACAGTTTAATTTATAGAGCGTGTCTTTTCAGTAACAATGCTGCACCTGCTCCATGATCCGAAAGGAAGTCATCTGAGGATCTTAATAATGACACAGGAGGATGAGGGGAAAGAACCGCTGCAGTCAGTCAAACAGCTGTTCCCTAGGAGCACCCTATATATAACAGAAAATTGGGCAGCAATGGCACACCACGTTTCAACAGAAAAGAAACCCCAACAGAAGCCCGATGAGAAGTAAAGATGTGGCAGAAGATTCATGCTGTGAAGGACATTCTACAAGTACCTATCACCTGCAATACACCTTCCAATGAAATTTTTCCTAGGTAGTTGAAGAACCTATGTTGAAATGAAACAAAATTGGAATAAAACTTTAAGAACCCACAAATCTGGGTTCTCTCTTTATAAACAATATTGCAGAAGAGGATGGCCTGTGATCTCAAGATACCACTGCACCATGAGCCTAAAACCTACCTGCCTCCTAGAACATGTCACCTGGGTTATCTGAGTTACATAGATTTGATTCTCTATTTGACAGCTTCTTTTTCACAAAATCATTATCCTTTCTAAAATATTCTATTTTATATTAAGTATATCACAAGCTTCAACCGTACTAAAGGCCTTTTACACATGTAACAATTTTATTAGGATGGGGTGAGGGGCCTCACTTCAAATGGATCCTGCCTGTAATTAAAGCCAAGATCTAAGCAGACACAGCCAACTTGGCCCTCAAAAGCACGCAAACTAGTAGAAGTCCCCTTGATGTAAATTGGACTGAAAATGGTGGAAGTGCTTTGAGAACAGAGCTGAAAATGAAACAGTGATGAATACCAGGCAATCAAAGCAGCAGGACACAAACTATAGTATTTGATTTATTTTTCAGAAGTATTCTTTGTAGAACATTCGAGTTCAGACAATGGACGTTCACACTCCTTTCTTTCAGAAGTCATGAAATCAATTCATGGATCTAAGATTTTGTGGCCCAGTGCTGTTTGCAAGGAGGCCATTTCTTCTCTTCCAATTTCTCCTCTCAAAACTAAAGTTTCTCTTGTATGTAAACTTACTTGCATGGAGCACATAATTATCTGAAAACAGATGGTTTAAGTTGATGGAGAAGAGTAAGAGAGCCATCCTTGAGAGGTTCTGCATCCTCCTCTTTTTATTTCACTTAGTAGCTATAATAAAGCAAAAGCCTTAAGGCGGATTCTCTTGCAAGGAAAATGTGAGGTCCAGGTATAGAAAACAAAACATGTGTTGTCATCCAGATAAGTATATACATGGCTGAAGACTCATACTGTGTTAACCATTTATTGCAGATTTTCCTGTACTCTTGATGGCTATAAATAATTTGCTACAGGGGGGCATACTTCTTCTGTGCTACCTAAAGGCAAAGGGACCCCTGACCATTAGGTCCAGTCGTGGCCGACTCCGGGGTTGCGGCGCTCATCTCGCTTTAGTGGCCAAGGGAGCCGGCGCACAGCTTCCGGGTCATGTGGCCAGCATGACTAAGCCGCTTCTGGCGAACCAGAGCAGTGCACGGAAACACCGTTTACCTTCCCGCCGGAGTGGTACCTATTTATCTACTTGCACTTTGACGTGCTTTCAGACTGCTAGGTTGGCAAGAGCAGGGACCGAGCAATGGGAGCTCACCCCGTCTCGGGGATTCAAACTGCCGACCTTCTGATCTGCAAGTCCTGGGCGCTGTGGTTTAACCCACAGCGCCACCCGCGTTCCTCTATGCTACCTGCTACTAGCAAATTTTCTTCACACCCTTGCTGTTCTTTAATTATACTGCTATGCATCACGCAAACCTCTGCTAAGCAGTAGGAAGGTTCCAGGCTCTCACTCAGGGTCATGTTTCCATTATGAATTCAGGGCACAACAGAGGATGTAGCGTTCTAAGATTTCATCAATATACACCCAAAGAAGGTGGGTGCAGAACATTATACCTCGAGAGTGTCTCTCATTACCCCTCTCATAGCTTCAGCAAACTTGGGGCCAATGCAACAGCTATCCATGGTTCCCAGTCTCTCAATGCAGCCTCCTTCAGCAAGAGATGGTTCTGGCCTTTGTTCTCCCTTTCTTGTTTCTAGGAACTCCTACTCCAAGCAGTTGCTCTTCTGCTCAGCTATCCTCAGACTCATTTTTTCCAGTGAGCACACCCTGCCCTCTCCCTGCCCCCTTGACAATCCCAGTCCACCCAGGTCCAAGGACTCCTCTTTTATGAGGGTCATCAAGACCTTTTGTGATGTTAAAGCCTCTTTCCCAGATGGAAAGTAAGCTTAGCCTGAATTTTCCTCGACCTGGAATCTTCCCTCCAATACCCCAAATATTAGCTAGATCCTGACATTCATTAATTTGTGGCAGGCATCCCCAAACTCGGCCCTCCAGATGTTTTGGGACTACAACTCCCATCATCCCTAGCTAACAGGACCAGTGGTCAGGGATGATGGGAATTGTAGTCCCAAAACATCTGAAGGGCCGAATTTGGGGATGCCTGATTTACGAGGCTTAGGGAGGGTCTACCTGCCCAACTTATAAAAGTACCCTCTCCATTTTTTTTCACTTTTGGTTGCAACTGGATATATAAGGATTTGCATGTTAACCTCATGCACATCTTGGACCAGATATGACTAAGCACATGGCAGGGGAATAATAATGCAGTGTGTAATATAATTCTCACACTGTGCAACAGACTTTAATTCTGTCTTCCAGAAATAGTTTGGTTATATATTGTAGAATGGGAAAATCTATTCATTGAGATTACTTTCCTTTCATTTTGTGCCATTTCTAAAGTAGGAAGTTAATCAAGCCATTATTCACAAAGTGGCTGCTTGAATTCCTACAAACATAATGAATGTTTTTATATGTTTCATCATTAATCAGAAAATTAGAAAACTGTATTATTAAATACTCACTAAGCATTTTGCATCTAATTATTTACTGTACATACTGATGTTCTACTGGCTTAAGAATGTGAATGATGTCACAACAAACATACACTTTGTACCAAAACACAAACCATCTTTAGACTTCCTGAAATTAAAAAAATAATATTTTTTTTCATCTTATTTCCTATGTTCTTTGTACTCTTTACCAACGAATTCCACACAAAGAGAAGTTACCAAAATAAATGAAATAGTCCTACAACACACAGAAAAACCCTATATTCACATTACACCAGGACTAGAGATATACCACTGCTGTGGCAACAGAAAAGCTGTCATATCCAATGCATACTTCAAGACTGGCAATGGAGACCAGAAACTACAAAAATGGCATACGAATAGTACAGTGTTGGGGTCCTTATAGCTCCCTAATTAGGGAATGTGTTGGTGGCAACACTCACATGCCGGCCCCACACAAGGGCAGCAAATGAACACGCCTCCAGCCCATTCCCATCACACTATACATGGAATATGCTGGATAATTCCACAATGCCTCCATTCCTTCAGTCCCATTAGGATAGCCAGAAACAACCTTAGTGCCACCCAGGCAGGTGTTTGAATTAACTTGTGCTCCTGAAAATCACTGTTTCAGGAGTACCATACTAAGCTGAGGAAGATGAAACGAACCACACATGTTAAAAGCACACAAAGCCCTCCAGGAACAAAAGTTCCTGGGTGAGCGGGGAGCTCTTTTGCTAAGCAGCCATGGGGAGGGCAGGCGGGATGTACAACAAATATTGTTTCTTTACAATATTTCACACACACCCCATAGCAATTCCTCTGAGGGTAGACTGAACTAAGATATACTGAGAACTGTCAAGGCCACCCCATAGGCTTCATAGCTGAGTGGCAACTGGAACGTCCAATCCCCAAACCTCTATGCACTGCAGTTCCAGGCTTCCATTTAATTCCTGCTCCACGCTATCTCCTCGTAAAATGCTGGTGGGCTTAACTTACTTTGCACAGTCATAAGAACTTTCAAGGCTAAAAGTATTTCATGTTACATTACGTTATTATATATATATATGAAATCATTCCTGTGCTGCTGATACACAATACAAGAAAACTGCTGCCTCAAGTAATATTTTAATAGCTAGTTTATCCATTCAAACACAAATTATTTCAGACCATTAAAGTAAGTAAAAATAAAAAGTAGTCATTTCAAGCTTAGATGAAATGGTGGCAAGTATAGCCTGCTACACACAGTTTTCACAATGCCTAGTATTTGTAGAGCAGCACCAGCATGTATTACTGCTACGAAGCCTGCTAGTACCAAAAACGCAAAAGAATAGTTCTTCATTTCTCTTCTCAGCCTGTCCAAAGTTTATACAGCTTTAACCACACAGAATTCATATGGAGACATTTATGGAGAGTCAGGAATACGGCTACAGACTCCCAAATCCCTTCGCCTTGACAGATTTAGGCCATCTGAGTACATTTTCTGCTTCTTTCATCCCCTCAGGAGCTAAAATTGAAGGAGATTTGAAAACCATGATTTTACAAAGAGAAAAAGCTAAAAATGAGGAGAGCTAATGATTAATAGGTACCAAGCTATACATATACATATACATATACATATACATATACATATACATATACATATACATATACATATTCTAAAGGCAGCATATGGAAGTTGACCCCATTGTTTCGATATAATCTGGGTAACATGTTTAGAATTAAAGTTACAGAATATTAAACACAATGCACTGGAATCCTAACTGATGGATAATGAGCTTAAATACATTCAGATGCTGAAACTGCAAAGCAAGTATTTCCCCGCCTTCCAATCCGCTCTCCTGTTTCATAACTCACTTCCAGTATATTATTGGAACAATTTCTCCCTGGACATTTTAAAGAAACCGACTAGAGTACATTGATTCAGCTGCAACAGAACAAGACAAACACATGCTGACATTTTAAGATAAACTGCTTTTTAAAGACAAAAAAATATTTTTTTTTAAAAAAAAAATTTAAAAATGTTTTATTAAAGAAGGAAAGGTAAAAGGTGTGCAGAAACCCTCCAGTTAAATATGTCCAAGTCTTGTTGTTTTCAACAGGAAGGTTAGCACATGCTTAACTCTTCCATATTGAAATCACCAGAACTTTAAAATTGTTAATTTGAGTTGCAGGCATACAAGTTATTTCCATTACAGGAAGTAAAGGTATGTCCTATTTCCCATCTCTGATAGTCTTCTAAATCTGTTCAACGATAGGTAAGATGATTCTTACCTATCCTGTTCAAGGAAAAATAGGTAAGATGATTCCATTTCAGCAGCCCACTGTAGCTAGTCCAAGTTTAACTGTCAGAAATACAACCTGCCAATGTTCTATGTGGAAAGGGGCATTTCTTACAAGTGCCTTCTGCACTGAGGTAACTTAGAAATGCAAATGACTTACATTTATTTATGCACTGACATAACATAAAAAGTGGGCATAAGGGGAAAGGAAAACAGTTACGTGATAGCGCTAACTGCAAAACAACTTTGATGTTCAGAAAGCTCACAGAGACGCTGATGGTGATGAGACAAGTCCACACAGCGATGAATAAAGAGCAAATAGTTCAGAAGAAGAGATACAGCAGCATTTAATAAGGGAGGACGCATGTCACCAGAAGGAGAAAACACATTTCACTTATATAAAAGTGTTTAGTCTAAAGTAGTTCAAACGATCAAATTGCAAAGCACTCTCGGCCAGAGCTGAGACCTTTTCTGCAATTTTTCCAGCTTTTCAACCAAATACCAGAAAGTCTCAATATTTTTTATTCATATTCTTTGTAAGAATGTAGCTGAAATGTGTGTTTATTTTATCCCATGCAAGCACAGAAAATTGCAAAAAAAAAATCGAATTGATCGCCTGGCTGCAAAGACAGGCAATGGTTAGTGAAAACTCCCATTTCTGGAGGGAGCATCAGTAGATGATTTCAAGAGGTTGGAAGGTGGGGCTATTCTTTTTTCCCCTTCCCCATGAGCAGCAGGAGCAGAATAAGATAGTGTGGTATAATGGTAAGAGTGTCACACTAGGACTGTGGAGACTTAGGTTCAAATCCCTACTCAGCCAGGAAGCTCACTGACTGGTTTGGGGGCCAGTCACTATTTCTTAGTTAATCTACACTGCAGGGCTGGAGGATAATAAGCATGTATGCCAATTCAGCTTTTTTGGAGGAAAGGTTATAAATAAATGATTAAGTTATGCAAAGTTGAATATAGGAGCAAAAGTGCATAACATGTATCGAGCCTGAGTTTTTCTAGGTACAGAATCTGGATAACGTTTATGCAGAATTTCAATGTATTTCCTATTTAGCATACAGCTTACACAGAACCCTGTGCATAATAGCTGCAAAGGACGACAACTCATGAGCATCTCAAAAACATTTCGCTGTTATATTTACTTCCTTCTTCTTTTAAAAAACAGACTTTGTATCATGGAAATACTGCACTTTCCAAACAATGCCAACAGCCTAATTTATTTTATTCCAGAGAAAATGGGACTCCTTGCCACAACTAGAATCCAGTGCAATGTTTGAACGAACATTTAAGGTCTTAAATTTGGGAGGGGGTCAGGGATGTCCACACAAGACCAGCCCTCAACTTTCCCTTATGCGCAATGGCTCCATGTCAGACCTTTACATTCTAAACATGAAAGTCTGTAAAAGGCTTCTATATGTGTTTGGCTGAATGCATTCGCACAATAAGGAATGCAGCTTACACTAAAGATCTGACGTTGAGTCAGCAGGCACTGAGATACTGGGAGGTCTTACATGTACAACCCTCAATCCCTTCCCAATTTAAGCTCACACATGTTCAGTCTCATGCCTCAATAGGGTCTGTCAGTATATACCTAGGTGGCTGTCACAGGGAACTACTGGACAATACTTGTAACGTCATTTCCCATGCTATTTTTAATACAATTCCCATGGCATTTGTAATTTTTTCCCTCAATGTATTTTCTTCCTCTTGTACAGTATAGTGTTGTTCCACTGTACCACTCAAGGGTAGGGGCCTTCACATACACATTATATATATATATATATATATATATATATATATATATATATATATAATGAAGCATCTTTGTTTCTACTCTCTTGCCTCTCAGCAATGTCTGAAAGTTTGCCTCCTAATCCAAGAACAAATAGGCTGAAGCACATGCTACACATGTTCAGATATATTCTCTTCTTCATCCGATACAAACCAACCCCACACACTGAAATCAGGCCCCTATGGGAAGCCCTAGCTCAAATTAAGCAGTAGGAAGCTAAATAATGCACTTCCAATCATTACAAAAGGGTCCTACTCAATGGTATACTCAGCATAACGGCAATTGTTGCTTGGCACAGAGCACACTATCCTTCCAACATTTTCTAATGCATTACTGATGCGAAAGGCTCTAAAGCAATGTTTGCCAAACTTGGGTCTCCAGCAGTTTTTGGACTACAGTTCCCATACTCCCTGGCCACTGGTCCTGCTAGTTAAGGATGATGGGAGTTGTAGTCCAAAAACAGCTAGAGACCCAAGTTTGGGAAACGCTAATACCAAGTATTACACTCTTATCAGTAAAGGTAAAGGGATCCCTGACCATTAGGTCCAGTCATGGCCAACTCTGGGGTTGCAGCGCTCATCTTGCTTTACTGGCCGAGGGAGCCGGCGTACAGCTTCTGGGTCATGTGGCCAGCATGACCAAGCCGCTTCTGGCGAACCAGAGCAGCGCACGGAAACGCCATTTACCTTCCTGCTGGAGCGGTACCTATTTATCTACTTGCACTTTGACATGCTTTTGAACTGCTAGGTTGGCAGGAGTATTACACTCTTATTAGTATTGGTGTACAAATACATTGATATATAAAACATTATTACTGTGGCTGAGTTCACATATGGGCACTGACCACTGGATGTGTGAAATAGCCATCATAAATCAATCACTATCAAGGGAACATTTCTTTAAACACAATACTTTAGAAGGCAGCCAATCCATACAATGATGTAAAAAGAGCTATGTTGGATCAGACTAACAGTCTACATAGTTTTTCCCACAGTGGCCAACCAGAAGCTTCTGGGAATCTCACAAACAAGCCAAAAAGGCAACAGCCTTTTCCTCTTTCTTACCCCCTAGGAATATAGCCTTAGTTTATCATTTTAACAAAGAAACTGTACACAAGACCGTAGGAGGTGCAACCATTCCTGTGCCTATCACATATCTGAAGGTTGCATCTATCATTGTTTTTAAATTCTCCCTGCATGCTGAAATATAGCATGTTAGAGGAAAAGCTGGACTAAAATCAAGATACTAGCTTTCCTTTCAAGACACTCGTTTTGGAGGAGTTGAAAAATAACAAGCGGGAGAATTCAACAATGCAGTTTTCAACTTATAATCTGAAATGGTACTGTCCATGTGGTACTACTTCCCTGTTTGAAACAACTCTTAAAGAGAGGGGGAATGAGCATGTGCTTAATTAATTTAAAAATGTACACAATGAAACACAATCCTAAAGGGGTTCTGTTTTAAAAAAAACGGTGCTCCAAAACATCTTCAAAAGCAATTCTATGATTATATGAATTTCTCAGCAAAAGTAAATGTAACCAATTGCTTTTTACTTCATAGTACAGTAGACACTTCCCGATGATACTACCTCAGTAATGGACGGTCTCTCCTTAGCTCTCAGAAGATTTAATAGAGTACATTATATTATTGCTTGGTAGGTTTGGCTATACTGTATAACACTATACTTGGAAATTAAACTGCATTTACCAAAATAAAACGAGCCTGCCCATTTGTTCAGATCTTCACTGGAGAGTCAGTTCTGTGTGTTCTCTTTTCTGAAGTAACATGAGTGGTCACAACTTTTTTGTGTCACCTCATTTATGGAACTCCCTCCACATATCCATTTTCCTGGTACCAGCATTATTGAGACTTGGGCAACCTACGTAAAAACGTCTGCTGTCCCACTGGTACCTCATGGATTTTGTTGATTTTTAAGTATGGATGTGCTGATGGCCGTGCACCTCCTTTATTTTGGTAGAAACTGTTATTTATGTTGATAAATTTTTTCATGCTAGGCAAGCCACCTCAATAAGTGTTAGCAGTACACAACGTATAAAAGTTTTAAAGGGGTTAACAATAACATTGAAAATAAACTATAGATGCTTAAGAGTGTATAAATTCTGATAACCTTGGAATACCAAATTGTCCCATTCTTCAAACATGTACATAACTAATTTTGTAATTGTTTTCCAACACTTATAAAAAAATAGGCTGCTGCTTAAAGTCTTGCCGCATATGAACAGTGATGGCTCTGATGTCTAAGAGTTTCTCATTATGTAAGGACCACAGAAACCAATTTATAGATTCCTCCTACTCCCGCATAGGCTGCATTAAATTTCTTCCGCATATATCACACTACAGTTGCAAGGAATTCAGGACTGCAATCCTTTCTTGACAAAGTATCTCCATTTTAGGCACGTATAATGAGTACCATCCTCACAGCTGCAACAAAGTAGTATCTTATTATTTTATCTCGCTGTCTGCAAAGTGTGTTTCCAAATACACTGTACGAAAGAAGCAGCACAAAACCCAACTGTATTGTATTCCTGTGGGAGTGAAAAGCTTTGCACTACAGTCTTAGATGAGCACTTGAGGTTGACATGATTATTTTGTGCTTCCTTTTGATAGGCAACTGGTAATACAAGGTTTATCAGAAGCTGGATAGCGACTTCTGCAGAATTAGAGCACAAGTCTCTGTATGGTCTGTCTGCAGTAGGAGGGAACCGGAGGTTGATTGAATCAACCATGATGGATAGAAGCTATGATATTAGTGATGTCATCAGTCACCAGACTTTCAGCTGATAACACTTTTACTATAAAGATACTGTCTTTGAAAATACGTTCATGCACGAGAGATGTCTGGTTGCTAGCATAACTTACATATTTTTGGAACATATATTGCTTTAATTTTGAGAACACTAATAAATTTTCTGTACCATGCTATATGCTGGCATAACCCATTATCTCATTTGTTGACCATTATGCCTTAATATGAAGTCGCATGCTTAGGCATTGTGTTTGACTTGATCAAGGCTGTTTACTGCCTTGATCATTCTGGATATTTTACTTTACAGGGAACAAAATAGTCATTCTTTTCCTAAGATTTTTAATATTTGTGATGTCCTTGCACTATTTTAAAAACCGAATGGTCAGTGAAAAATACTGTGTGTATTTGTTCCACGGAAGTCCTCTGAAGTACAATGCTTCTTACTCTTTAGTAAGTGGGCTTTGGGTTGAAGCACAATAAATATTAAGAGAGAGTGTGTGTGTGTGTGTTAATCCCAATTATCTGTCATAATGTTTTAATTATGGAATTTTATTCATTGCACAATTTGTGTTTAGCTAATAAGGAACTAATAAATTTATACTGTACTGTCAGAGCAATGCCAGTTTGAAAAAGAAAATAACCCGTTCTAAGGTTACTGTTGTCCATACAATACGGCTTTGTATTCTAAAGTGGTACTTAAACCAGAGAGGACAACTCTAGCAGCTTTTCGGAATCTTGAATCGCCCTTCATACATTCATGCAGTCTTTCATTTATTATCTCTTTTTTTTTGCTTTTGCTTTGGTTACTCTGTATGTTCATATTGATCTACATAATCCTGGGATTGTAAAAAAATAATAAACATTACAGTTTCTACACTACTTGATTATGTGTTTTTTTATTTTTTAAAAAATGTTTCTGATAGTTAACAATTTGAATATCATTAATAAACACAATTCTCTATTTAGATAGATAGATAGATAGATAGATAGATAATAAATAAACATGTAGCTCTCAACGCAATCCTACCTACTCAGAAATAAGTCCTGTTAAGGCCAATGGGGTTTACTCCCAGTTAAGAGGTTGTGGGATTGCACCCTTAAACATTTCAATAAAATACTGCTCAAATTAAAATGGGCACATGTTTCATTCATTAAGGTTTCAATCCTATGCACACTTACCAAGCAGTAATTTACTCAGAATTCTAAGTAAAAATGCACAGGATTGGAATGCAAGTCCTTTTTTAAAAAATACTGTAATTTGCAAGAAAAATGAATGTGTTTCTGGACGACATTATGGCATAACGTCCTCTGTTCTAAGTTAAAGAGCTACTTTAAGCTACAGGTCTTTATTATTTACTATCAGATATGAATAAATCACAGTTATCTGCCCAGTACAATATGATCTCCAGTTGACTGCTATGCTTCTCTATATCTAGGCAAATCCATAGCATTAAATATTGCATGGCATTGAGATAGTCTCCTATCTGTATGCATGCAACTGAACATTTAGCGGAGTCTTTTCTCAGTTTAGCATTCAGAGGTGCTATCCTAATCAGATGGAAGTTCATCCCTAGAAGAGCGATTTTCCCACCAACTCCAGTGATTCCATGAACTCTTTCTGCATGTAGCCTTGAAAAATCTGCTGCCAATTAGAATAAACCATCTGCTGTCTGTTAGGTTATAAACAATGCTTAGCTAGGTAGACCAGTGCTTTGATGCCATATAGAAAGCTTCAGATGTTCTTATAATAAAATTATCAAATGTTTTGATTATTAAATAGTGCTATGCAGTTTCAGAGCAATGGGGCAGGCTATCTCCTTGAACATAAATCCTATGAATCTTCTATCATAATATTGCCTTTCTTTACAAGTGGTTTTCTAATGCAGTTATCTTACCCGCACACGTGGTTTTCCATTCCACATAGCTGCTACATTCTGTCTGCCCCAGTGCAATGCTGAAAAACCCATGTTTTTCACAAAAGGCATGCAAAAATGGTGCATCTAGTCTCTGATGAAAAACATTATATACACAGCAGTATACCAAGAAATCCCTTTCAAAAAAATTTTTGCATTACCTATTCACTTAATTGGGGCTGGAGCAAAATAATTTCTTGGTGGATTGTGTCCTGTGAGTGGAATCAAGATATTCTAATGCACATATTAGCAGATAGACACCATACCATTCCTGACCGCATGCTGCTCCCACAGCCATATATATAATACTGCTACTCTATCAGTAATAACATTCCTATCTTAAGATTGTTAGGACAAGATGCAACTGTGTTTTGGTACAGAAAGAGTTAACTCACACAATGCCAAAAATGTTAGCTTTAGAAATCAAGACCTGCATGGGAAAAAACTCCAAAAATTATTGTATTTGCAGTAAAGACTTAACATTGTCTCTCTAATACTCCACCAATTACAAAATCACTTGATGGCTATATTAAAAAGAAAATCTGCTGCAAATTGTGGAACCCTCATTATACAAAAATATGTCAAAGACGGTTTCCTAATGACTGTGGTATGTCATCTTGGAAGCAGGTTATTCATTTGCTTTGATGCTCAAAAAATATTTGGCAGCTCAGCTCTCTAAATATATTTACATGGGAATATGCTACACTGATACTGGTGAGCCTTAGTTCAAAGTAAGTATGTTGAAGAGTCTGCAAATATAATTATACGCTAATATAACTTCTTGCTTTAGTTTATATTGATTAACAAAGTAAGTTGTAAATCTGATGGCAACTTAAATGTCTGTGCCTAAGGCCAACTGATAAACCAGGTACTTTAAATGAACCCTATGCTGCAAATATACCTTAACACCTTGAAGTGCTTTGTCTGGCTTTTGTAAAATAATAATAATACAGTATTTCTACAGGAGACAGAAATAAATGATAATTACTAATATTATCATAGAGCTTATGAATCGTGTTCTCTACAGTTAAAACAACAAACTTAAAAAGTTCTCCAGACAGGTGTAAACTGCTGAAAAGGTTGTACAAAACAGAGCAAACTGATTAACAGGATAACTACAGTACTCAAAACAGTTGCCTCTTTTGCTCCCAATTGTCAGATCCACAGCTGTACGAGAAAGGAAGCAGGTATTTCAAAATTCCTGCTTTTGCAAAGGTGTTTGGAAAAGGAGGGAGGGGCATTGAGAAAGTCTCACTGTTAAATAGTAGGTGCTAACCCAGTCAAAATGGAAATCCACATTAATCTAATATACATCTAATAAATGGAAGGAAGCAAAACAGATGACCCCCCCCCCCCAAAAAAGGCATAAGGCACAACTTGGAAAGTATTTACACAGGAATAAATGAAATCAAACCTCAGGGTTTATAAAGCCTCTTTTTCCCAGAGATTCATAAAACAATTCCTCTACTCTTTAACCTCTCCCTCCAGTCATTCAATAAAGCGACTAGTCTCCAAACAGAATAAAAAATCTCAGGATATATGAGGCTCTGGAAGTTACCAGCCTTGCTCTTTATGAAAGGAGTTAGGCAGAGAAATCAATAGTCTCTCACAGATGGCCCCCGCATCTCCTCCTGCAGATATTGGGGGGGGGGGGGATGCAGGGTGAGGATTAAAATAATAAGGAACAGACAGTGTGAGGATTTCAAAGAGAAGACTTGACACATCTCATTGATCCACGCTGCAGTACATATGGGTTAGTTAAACACAAATGTAGTGCCATTTCACAACAATATGCCTTCTTATTTGAAGGGAATGTCGCTTATTTTTATTTCGGGGAAACAATTCTTATTTCTGCACCTCACTGCTGGGGGGTGGTTCCCCTTATTTCAGACCCCACTCATCACACCATAGCTAGATCTACCTGGAGTTCTAGAAAAGCAGGTATCCCAAAGCCCAGTACACTTCTTCAAATAAGATATTTTTAAATCTCCTTAGAAACCAAGCAGGAATCAACTGGAACTGAGGTAGACAGTTTAAAACCACTGGGTTTTTTGGAATCTCTCTTAGACTGAAGTGGGGAGGGGTAGGAGTCTTTTCAAGAACAAACATATATTGCGCACAAAACCACCCCCTTGTACTCTTTGTGTCAACTAATCTAGAACAACCACCACCACAAAATTTCCGACTCAACAAGGTCTTAGTAAAGGTACAGTCCCCTTTTCATCCATCACCTTGCAATGGGTGTTCACCAAACATCCACCCTGGATTCCACAGAGCACAGTTCAAGAATGCTACAAAGGTATAAACTAACCAGTGTCGGGTATGCACCCAAATATTGAGGTCACATTTCTCCACAACTTTGCTCTTCTACCCACCACACCACCTACCCAAAGCTCTGTCCAGATGTAAAAAGACAGCTTCTCAGGTTGAGAGATTTACTGTGTTAAGGCGAGGAAGGGGACCCAGGTTCCACATCTCCCAGCTCATGCCAAATGCCCACACAGCCCCAGGGCACATACACACAGCCTTTTTATTATTATTCCAGATTAAGCAATCCAGAATAGCCTCGCCAAGTGCAGTTCCCACATCACCCATTAGCGTGAACCGACCGACATAAAAAACCACGAATATTCCCCTCTTAACCACACTAGTGAAAGTAGAGGCGGGTGGTTCTGGTTACTGGGCGTTAAAAGGCGCGTAACTAATCCACTTTTAGAGATCTCACGTCTGCCCTCTAAGCAGGGAGCAGGAGCGGCTGAGCCCAGCCCATGCGGAAAAGGAAGCCTTGGCGGCGGCGGCGGCGCCTTTCCTCACCTACCTGCAGACCCGCTTCCTTAAGGAACCACCTAGCGATCCTCCTTCAGGTCCCGGAGGGAAACTCCAGCTTTATCGGACTTGCATCGCTTACAAATCCCAAATTCGCCTGCAGCATCCAGTGGCATGGGGGCGGGAGAGAGGAGAGAGAGCTGGTTCAAAAGAGAGCGGGCTACTTTTATGTGTCTAAATAAGATTCGGAGGCGAGTTCAAAACAAACCAGAAGGCCAACGGGGGCGGAATTTGGGGGTTGTGCTATAGATCTGCTTTGCACGGTTTCCAAACCACAACCGTACAAAACCTTAAGGGGGGGGTTGCGCGAGAGAGAAAAACGCCGCTTTCAACCTTCTCTCTTTTTCTTTCGCCCCTCCGAAAAAGCAAGTTAGTCCCGCAGCCCCTCCGCCCTTTGGCTGCTCAGCGACGTTCCGATCCACTTAAGAGAGGTTTCTTTTTTTTAGAAAAAGAAAAGCAAGAGCAACAACTCCGGACTATTGCAGAGAGATCTCCCCGCGCTCTGTTATTCCATTTGTGGTTAGTTTGCTTTGCTTTCAGCACGCGGGGCCACTTTCGGCCACTTTGCCTCCCTCCATTCTGCTCCCTTTCCCGGGGAATAAAGCGGGCGGAGGAAATGCTTCCTTCAGCGCAGCCAGTCTGCTCGTAGTTCTCCAGGTCGCTGGCTTAGCTCGCTGCTGCTGCTTCAGGCGGGCGATTCGACGGCACCTCGCTCTCCTTCTCCCCTGAAAGCGCGGGGAACCATCTGCGTGGCTGGGGCGGGCAGGCAGGCAAGCAGCGGGGAGAAAGCGCCCACGTCCCAATGAGGCGGCAGATGGCGCGTCCTTTGGGTGAGGGGGGGGACACTGTTTCTCCACCCCACCCCTTGCTCCTGCGGGGTGCAAGGTACCCAGACCGGCGAGAGGTCGGGCGCCCCGTCCCCGTTCCAGGACCTCTTCTGGCCGCCGAGGGTCCCTCACGCAGGCAGCCGCCCAGCCCGCCCCGTGCCCGTCGCAAGAGCAGCCTCCCGCATCTGCCCCAAGCCCGGGAGCGCTGCTACGATCCCGGGCAGGCGCGTCCTCTTGAGGCGCCGGGGCGGGCTGTGAAGGGAGGCGAGAAGAAAAGGCAAACGCCGAGTAACGAGGAGCCGCTACGTCGAGGGAGAGGCCGGTCCTCCTCCTGGCGCGCTTCCTCCGCGCGGTGCGGGGCTGCGGTGCCGACGCCTCCCTCCCCGGGGGAGTTGCTTTTCCCGCCTCTCCCGGGAGGCGCGAGTGGACGGGTGGGGATCCTTCCCGGGGAGCTGAAATCCCATCCAGGAAGGCGGCAGAAACCCGAAGGCGAGCGGCTGGCCGAGCGGAGAGCGGGAAAAGAGTGCGGCGCCAGGCTCAGGCCGGCTCCCCTTCTTCCTCTTCTCCCGCTCGCTTCACTCCACTCCTTTCTTCGGGCTGGGGAGAGAGCGCCTGCTGGCAGAGGCGGGAAAAAGGCAGCCGCCTCCAAATGCTGGCCTCTGTCTCCCTCCAGCGTTTGGCGATCACTCGAGTAAGATTGTCTTCCATGAACACAGTTTTAACAGTGAGTCCGTAAGTGACTGTGGAGGCCAGTTCTGGATCCACAATTCCTTCCACAGTGGGGACATTGGTTTCCAGGAGTTGATCACGGTGTGGATTTGCCAAGCGTGCCATCTTCCTCTCAGCACGTTTCTCCCTTTCGTCCTGAGTTTGAGCGTCTTCAAAGCCCATGACACCTTTGGTTGTTCTTCAGTTGGAGCCCTCGCAGGCCAGTGTTTCCCAGTTGTCAGTGTTTATACTACATTTTTTTAGATTTGCCTTGAGAGAGTCTTTAAACCTCTTTTGTTGACCACCAGCATTACGCTTTCAATTTTTAAGTTCAGAATAGAGTAAAGTGGTACCTCGGGTTGCATACGCTTCAGGTTACAGACTCCGCTAATCCAGAAATAGTGCTTCAGGTTAAGAACTTTGCTTCAGGATGAGAACAGAAATCGTGCTCCGGCGGCGCAGCGGCAGCTGGAGGCCCCATTGGCTAAAGTGGTGCTTCAGGTTAAGAACAGTTTCAGGTTAAGAACGGACCTCCGGAACGAATTAAGTACTTAACCCGAGGTACCACTGTAGTTGCTTTGGAAGACTATAATCAGGCATCTGAACACACACTATGACCAGTCCAAGCTGATGTTGAAGAATATCGCTTTGACACTGGTGATCTTTGCTTCTTCCAGTACACTAGCATTAGTTCGCCTGTCTTCCCAAGTGATGTGTAAATTTTTCCAGAGACACGGTTGATGGAATCTTTCGAGGAATTGGAGATGGCGTTTATAAGTGGGCCATGCTTCGCAAGCGTACAGCAAGGTTGGTAGTACAATAGCTTTGTAAACAAGCATTTTGGTTTCACTGAGGATGTCCCGGTCCTCAAACACTCTGCACTTCAGTCGGGAGAAAGCTGCACTCGCAGAGCTCAGGCAATGCTGGATTTACGAGCATTTGTAAATGTACACTCACTGGGCAGATGATCAAGGCCAGTCGTGGTTCAAACCCGCCACCTCGCAAAGCCTTAAAGGCTGGTTTTGGAAACGGGCGGGAAACTTAAGCAAGCCCAAATGCCGGGCTGCAATGTTGATGGATAACACTAGGTAACATACAGCGACATAAGAGGAGCCCCAAAGGGCCGGCCCACCCACGAGGCAGGCTGAAGCAATGGCCTCAAGCGGTGGGATATTCCACCCAAGGAGCAGATACTGATGCCAGTCTTCCTTCCCTCCTTGATCCTGATGTAGATCTTCCCTGGCGGGGAGGCCTGTGCCGTTTGGGGGCCTTCCTCGGGTGCCAGAACGCCCTGGACCAGCTAGTCAAGCCATAGGTCCCATCGGCCCCACCAATAAAATATTTGAGGGGACAGACACCCCCAAAGTTATTGGACATTAGCATTCAAATAGTGTACATGTGCCACACCATGTGATAGATTTCCTCCCCCCGGCCCCAATATTTTATTCAAGTTGTCACCGCTGAGCCCAGTGTGGTTCTCCCAGCAGCCATCCAGAAGCCTATAGGAAGCCCCATGCAACAGCACACACTCCCCACTTGCAATACTGCCTCTGATACATTGGGTGTAGAAGTAGCCATTGTGGCTAATATCCTTCATGAATTTGCCTAACCATCTTTTAAATCCATCCAAGTTGGCCAATCACTGCCTCTTGTGGGAGTAAATTCCACATCTAGTTTCTTTTATTGCCCCTGAGTAAATTCCCACATCTAGTTTCTTTTATTGCCCCTGAGTTCTAGTTGTTAGAGAGGAGAAAAAACTTATCCACTTTTTTCCATGCCATACATAGTTTATACACCTCACCCCTAAGAAAATAGCCTTGATGGATCGAGACAATTCAATTAGACTTACGTTGCAGTAGATGCATATAGTACTGTGCTGCAAGGGTTCAGCGTGAGAATAAGTCACAGTGGCATCTCTACTAGAGCTAGACCTGTTTCCAGATTTATGTAGTGGTTAAGAGCGGTGGACTCGTAATCTGGTGAACCAGGTTCGCTTCCCCGCTCCTCCACATGCAGCTGCTGGGTGACCTTTGGCTAGTCACACTTCTCTGAAGTCTCTCAGCCTCACTCACCTCACAGAGTGTTTGTTGTGGGGGAGGAAGGGAAAGGAGAATGTTAGCCGCTTTGAGACTCCTTAACGGGGAGTGGAAGGCAGGATATCAAGTCCAAAACTCTTCTCTCCTCTTCCTGGGCAGAGCATTCCACAAACAGGGAGCCACTGCAGAAAAGGCCCGTTCTTGTGCTGCCACCCTCCAGACCTCTCGTGGAGGGGGCACACAAAGAAAGACCTCAGATGATCATAGGTTCCAGGTCCTTCATTTATGTTTTTAATGATGTCTTTACTGATGCTTTTACAGTGGTACCTCAGGTTAAGAACTTACTTCATTCTGGAGGTCCATTCTTAACCTGAAACTGTTCTTAACCTGAGGTACTACTTTAGCTAATGGGGCCTCCTGCTACGTCGCCACTGCGTGATTTCTGTTCTCATCCTGAAGCAAAGTTCTTAACCCGAGGTACTATTTCTGGGTTAGCAGAGTCTGTAACCTGAAGCGTATGTAACCCGAGGTACCACTGTATTATAATCTTGCATGTTGTATACCTCCTTGTTATAGCTATATAAAAGCGCAGATTATAAATACTTTAATTAATAAATAACTCTTGACTTAAAGTATTGAAAGGGCATGTATTTGGAGAGGCCTTAACATTGAGAAATGTGGCATCACAGAATGCCAGAAAAATACAAGTGTTTTGTCTGCTCAATAGTTTGGAGACTGGATTGCCAAATCCCTACCACATGGGGCTCCAAATCCCTGCCATAATTCATCTGTACAGTGGAACCTCTACTTACAACCATAATCCATTCCAGAGGTCCAGTTATAACTAGAAACGTAGAGGTGCACTTTTCCATAGAAAGTAATGGAAAAGTGAATTGATCCGTTCTAGACGATGAAAAACACCCCCTAAAACAGCAATTTAACACGGATTTTACTGTCTAACGAGACCATAGATCCATAAAATGAAGGCAATAATCAAGGTAAAGGTAAAGGGACCCCTGACCATTAGGTCCAGTCGTGACCGACTCTGGGGTTGCGCGCTCATCTCGCTCTATAGGCCGAGGGAGCCAGCGTTTGTCCGCAGACAGCTTCCGGGTCATGTGGCCAGCATGACTAAGCCGCTTCTGGCGAACCAGAGCAGCACACGGAAATGCCGTTTACCTTCCCGCCGGAGCGGTACCTATTTATCTACTTGCACTTTGACGTGCTTTCAAACTGCTAGGTTGGCAGGAGCAGGCACCGAGCAACAGGAGCTCACCCCGTCACGGGGATTCGAACCACCGACCTTCTGATCGGGAAGTCCTAGGCTCTGTGGTTTAACCCCCAGCGCCACCCGCGTCCCTAATAATCAATGTACTGTATTATAAAATCAATAAGACAGTATTGTAGATGAAAAAAATTAACATTTTTTTTTCTTACGTGCAAGTGGGCTTACCTACGTGGGTGGGCTTACCTGGCTACAAGCTGGGGGTGGGGCAAGGGTCAGTAAAGAGCTGGTTCACTCCGGCCAGGGTCACTTTTTTTTCTGGCCAGGCCAGGTTCTTCTCTGGACTTCCTCAGGTTAGTTCCTCGGCGGGGTTTGGGGCTGCAGTGCACCCTGCAGTGCCTCTTGCAGGTGGCACCTATTCCACAGCTTCGGGGGTGGGATGGGGGCCCTCTCCCCAACAGCAGAGGCCCCAGCACTGCTCCACAGCAGGCTGCGCAAGCTCCGGGCTGCTGGCAAGGCCTCTGTTCGTATCTAGAGGAAAGTTCCTAAGTCGAAGCACCTACTGAAGGTCGTAACTGGAATTGTATGTAAGTAGAGCCTTACGTAAGTCGAGGTTCCACTGTACTAGCCAGCCCCTTTGGCGAGAGTTGGTGCACAGAGTGAATTTCATGAGCAGCCCAGGATTTTAAAACTTCACAGCAATAAGGTTGTGGCAGCTCTGAGATTGGAAAGCAGCTTCAGAAGCTAAACTGGGAGCTGGCTTGATGAATTGCCTGCTGGAGGATTTTAGCCAGAGTAGCACTGCTGACTTGTGGCGGGACTGTTGAATCTGCTTGTGGAAAAGACATATTTTAAGAACTGTCGGGAGGAAATTGCATAGTCTCATTTAAACACGTTTTCAGTGGTAAAGTGGTCTGGCACCCAGCCCTTCTCTGGTGTCCAGAGTCCTGCAAAGCAGTAAAAGTGTGGCGGTCAAACCAAAACAGAAATCAAACAAAAAGCAGAAAAAGCAGGTACAGTGGTACCTCAGGTTACATACGCTTCAGGTTACAGACGCTTCAGGTTACAGACTCTGCTAACTCAGAAATAGTACCTCGGGTTAAGAACTTTGCTTCAGGATGAGAACAGAAATCGTGCAGCGGCAGCGCAGCAGCAGTAGGAGGCCCCATTAGCTAAAGTGGTGCTTCAGGTTAAGAACAGTTTCAGGTTAAGAACAGATCTCCAGAACGAATTAAGTTCTTAACCCGAGGTACCACTGTATGTGTAAACACAAATTGCCTTATTTCCTAAGTGGTCAAACCACTTCACATACTTTATCTTAGCTTAGTTACCTCCACAACAACCATGTATGGTGGGACGGTATTATTCCCATGTTCAGAAGAAGCGATACTGATTAGAGATGGCAGCTCAAACCACTCAGTTGTTTAATAGTTGAGCAGAGAACCAAACCCAGGGATATTTCCACATCATAGTTCATTCTCTCAACCACTACAAAGCATCACTCACTAATTCTGGAAAAAAACAGAATGATCAGGAACAAATCATACAAATACATTGAAAGCAATATGAACCAACAGCTCACAAAACAGAAATGAATAGCATTTGTCTGCAGGTCTGGACTTAGCGCTGTTAAATGCAATGTGACTTATATTCCAAAGTTCTTGCAAAATAAAATAATTTTTAAAGTTTCTTCCCATTTTCTCTTTGTTCTTTCTCCTAGTCTTAGGTTTCTACTTTTCAAAGAGAGAGAGAGAGACTGGTGCTTTCTTAGTTCAACTTTTTGTAGAACATAACACAATTGTTGTGGCAACTTCTTATTATAACTATCCACATTTGAACTACTCTGTAAATTTCACCTCAATCAGGAAAGGAAATAACAGGTTGCTGGTGGGGTGTGTGTGTGTGTGTGGAGTAAATAAGAGAACTAGTCTGCTTCTGCCACTAGATTTGAATTAATATTTTTTTCATCCCAGTGCATTCTATACTTTGAGTCTTGATGTATTTCTTCAAAGGGGAACAAAAATAGATAGTCGTGGTAGACACAATTCTCACCTTAATCATTTTCATAAGAAAAATGGAAGTGCAATGCTAGAACAAATAGAATGAAGAGGATATGATATATTCTCTCAAAACACTAAAACACAGAGCTGCCATTTCAGAAAAAGCATATTAGAATTCACCTGCAAGGCCTTTCCAGCACTAAAATAAAAACCCATTCTTTCCTAAAGCAAAATATAAATTCGCTTGTTCACAGTAATTTTAAGTAGAGATTGCATTTTATATTGACTATGTTTGACACACCCTCATTGTTGCTTTTCTAAGCAGTCAGTTCAAATGCCATGAACACCGCATGGAGGAGAACACTGAAAATGCTTCTTTGTAGATACAGCTCAACTTGCCAGATGGATCTGCCTGGTCAACTGGAGTTCCTCCACATCCTTCCCAGCGGTCGGATCCAATTGCTCTGCCGCAAGTATAAGTACCGACTTCAGTTTCTGCTGAGTAAGTCTAATATTAAATTATGCTAATGAGTGCTAATGTGTCTTGGTAATGCTGCTTCCTTCGTCAGCACCACAAGAGATGACCAAATTAGGATGGGTTAGAGAAAAAAGCATTTGCGTGTTCCAGAGTTCCCAAGTTCCTTTTATATACTTGGGGAGAGTTTCTAACTGACCAATAAGGACTGTCTGATTCCTTATGGTTCCTGGTGGTTCTCCACACCCCTGAAGTTTGGTTGGCCTTCACTAGGGACAGATCCTGCCCTGTGAAACTCCCTGCCAACAGAGGTTCCATAGGAGCCAACCCTCCCTCCCTTCAGATGTCTTTTGAAAACTATCATGTTCAGACACGCCTTCGTCATATGAATTTTCCTTTTTAACCAATCAGTACTTATCAGTGGTTTTTAATGATGTTTTTCTATGGATACTTTTATTTGTTTTATTTTCATATGTTGCATAGCGCCTTGAAATATTAACCGCAGATTACCAGCTGTAGCTTTCTTACGCTGTGCTCATCAGCTTTTGGCTTTGAATACTGTTCCCAGGTAATGTGGGAGGGTTCAGAAGCAAAAAAAGGCTAGGAGCAAACTTAAATTGACAGCAGGTCTGAGCTCCTCAGTAACACCCATCCCCTATCATTATTATCAGAAAACACTGGCATAAGGTAGGCTTGCAATATGTCAGGTGCCAGCAAAAACTGGAAGTTTTTTAGCGGTGGCAATTAGAATAAGATCTAGTATTTAATTACAGTGGTACCTCGGGTTAAGAACTTAATTCGTTCTGGAGGGCTGTTCTTAACCTGAAACTGTTCCTAACCTGAAGCACCACTTTAGCTAATGGGGCCTCCCGCTGCTGCTGCTACACCACCGGAGCACAATTTCTGTTCTCATCCTGAAGCAAAGTTCTTAACCTGAGGTAATATTTCTGGGTTAGCAGCATCTGTAACCTGAAGCATATGTAACCTGAAGTGTATGTAACCCGAGGTACCACTGTATTGATTTAAACCTCCAAAATGTATTTTCTATAGTTAAGGTTTTTTTGCTGAAAAAGCATCAGAAACAGCTCAAAAAAAAGCTTAAAATAACTATTTTGGGGGTAGGTTTCACCAAAGAAAACCTTAACAATTTTGGTGGGTTTCTTTGCGGGTGCCAGGATTTTTACTTTTTGAAATATGGCAACCGTAGCATAAGGTAGTAGTTGTTTCTTTAGTGCCAACAGGCTAGAACTACAGTTGGGGATTTGCCTCTCCTAGAAGTTACATTGGCAGTAACTCAGAAAACAGGTCAAGCTCTAGTAGAGATGCAATTGTGACTTATTCTCAAGCTGAATTCCTGCAGCACACTGCTATATGCATCTACACAAAAGTAAGTCTAACTGAATCAAATGGCTCTTACTCCCAAGTAGGTGGGGTTAGGATGGCAGCCTTAATTACATGAGCTGCTGTGTCTCAGTCTTTAGTATCTCGCAGAATCAGCCCCAAAGTCAGTCTTCAATAAGCAAATGTGAATGAGATCCTACGATGCCATGAATGTACTTAAACGTGGTTCATAAATCTCAAATTTTAAATTCAACATCTTAAGTTGTTATAAAAACATTTGTACACTGTCAATTTAAATTTAACTTTTAGCTCCTCAATTCTTCCTCACAAGGAAATTCTTAAAAGAAGCCATCGTTGCCGTGCATTTAATTATAAATTACTTTGGCAGCACTTCCATTCTATAATTAAGCAAACAAAGGGAGAAAAAAGTGATCCTACGCTTGCAAGGAGTTAGACAAAGCAATTAAAATGGTTAGCAGAAAGGAAATGAGTGTTTCTTAAGACTCTTTCAGCAGGAAGAAATTGTGTAAGAAGACATGATAACTCATCAGCAAGAAGGATTAGTTTTCACTGTGGAGATTCATGGTACCATTTATTATCTCTCCAGATACCATTTTTGTAATCTGTAAAGTGTCATTTTAGACACAGGCTTCACAAATCCTGGTGGGTTCTTTTTTTTTATTAAAAAGTTGTCAGCTCATAAGGAGCCAGGTAACTCCATCCCATTAGAATGGAGTTCTCAAACAAAGAATTGCTCAAAAGTTTTGAGCCCAATCCAGCTAAGAAGACCCATGCACATAAGCAGATACAACTTTCTGGATCAGAACACAAAGTCATAAATCGGATACATATATGAATCCACATCTATCTGCACTGCGCGGCTTTTTAATGGAAGTCCCGTCAAATGTGCAATTGAATGTGGATCTCCATCAACATCTTGGCACAACTAATTATGCCCGAACATGAAATGATGCAGATTAGTTTCCTATAGAAAGAGACACTTTGTGTTCTCCTATGAAACAAATTGTGCATTTATTTATTGATGCAATCCAGTTTCTGCATTATCTGTTTACTTGTTCAGATCTTTATTATTTCATATACTAAAGTTTTGGGGAGGATCACAGCATTTAATATCTTTAGTGACCATGAATATAGTAAATTAGACAGAGGGAAGAGAGGAAAAAAAGTAGAGCATGTTTTTGCTCTTAACCCTCTATGTTTCAGCCCAGAATATAAATCGGAATAATACATATTTATGAGCTCATATGTATTCATAAGGAAGCATTACCTGCTGCCTTAAAATGCTGTTATAAACATTATTACTGGTGTTCATGTTTGGTGATGCTCTGAGAGTACCTGAGGAGCACAATAATGATAATTACAAATGGATGTACACCCTGACGCTATCACTTTCCACTGAACCCAAAAACAGTAATTGCAATCCTCACCCCAGGATGAAGGGGTGGGATTTGAAATTAGTTTCAGCGAGGATGTTGTCTAGTACCCTCATCCTAAAGCATAATTTGATTAAAAATATTAACAGGTAGGTGATCATCTTTAAATACTCCAAGCTGGGTGTGTCGAGAGAATTAGCAAAGGGGCAACTTTCACCTTTCAGGAAAAACAATGGACATTTGCATTCCGAAATAGTTCTGGATGATTTTCCTTATTGGCAAAAGGGGACTCAAGTTTACTCAAACCAGGTGACTGGTTGCTTAAATAAGCAACTATGTATCCCCAACACCGCAAAATAAAGTTATCTTCCAAAATGGCACAAGACTTTCAAGTAGAAAAACACTGCAGCTAAACAATATTCTGTGTGAGAGTCTTCAGGTTATTTAATTAACCATGTAACAAAATCTATAGATGATATAAAGCAATAAAGCATCACTAGTGCTGGGGTAACTGGGCCAGTGGCTTCTTTTTTCTTTCTAAACCACACATACTGGCATGGCAACAAGCCATGTGGCAGAGACTTATTCACACAGTGAGTTGGTACACAAACAGCAAATAACTTGTATTGTTAGATAGATACGTATGGCACGCAAAATATATCAATAATTTTCTAACCCCCCCCCCACTCTTCAACCCTAAAGGAGCCCATTGCAGTATACACACTGCTTAAGGTGTGTATTTATTTTATACAGCGTGTTTTTGTGGGATAGCCAGACTCATGTAACCAACATGCTTAAGTCTAATTAATGCATGAAGGGGTTAATGCTATAGAGTAAGCTGTCCTTCCAGGCTTAGCTAGGTCACTGCCCCTCACCTTGGGAAGAAATGAGCAATCAAGCCTACAGTTCACCTTCCAGGCTAAGCTGCTTGTTCCAGCTTAGCTGCATAGTTTTCACAAGGCATTATTGTGTTCCTAGGAAACCCAGTCAGATGGGCGGGGTATAAATATATTTTTATTATTATTATTATTACTGTACCATTAATTTAGGAACTTTCACCACTGTAAAAGGCCAAGTTTTACTGCCTGTGCAACTTTCAGAAGCACATGAATCTGACCTTTGAAGAGTTTGTAAGTAAACCCTTTTTAACTGACCAAATGTGTTTTTTTATTCCTATGCTAGAGGAAGAGGGAAGTTTTGCAGCTCACAAGGGCATATTTTAAAGGTCTAAGAGTCTATATGTCCATGTTTTACTTTGCTGCATATTTTTTTATTTTAAATCAATTTTAAATTGCTGCCAGGATTTTCTCACCAAAGCATACTTCCCCCAAATTTGGATCTTAGAATTCTCCTTTTATACTTACATTTGTTCCTTGAACCAACAGTTTTTAAGCCAACAAACGTAGAAATCTTTCATAGAAAACAAGCATAGTAGAACTGGAGATGGTATAATTTTTTTTTAAGGTTCCACGGAAAGAAAAGGTGCTGCCTGTTAAGGTGTTTCAAGGTTACACAGGGAGAAAGTTGTAGTGGAAGGGGCAAGAAGAGTGGAGACGATTTAAGGTGCTGGTTTTGACCTTTAAAGCCCTTCACAGCCTTGTACCTATGGGACCGCCTCTCCTGGTATGCTCCACGGAGGACCTTAAGGTCCATAAATAGCAACACCCTAGAGGTCCCGGGCCCTAAGGAAGTTAGATTAGCCTCAACCAGAGCCAGGGCCTTTTCAACTCTGGTTCCAGCCTGATGGAACGCTCTGCCTCATGAGACCAGGGCCCTGCAGGATCTGATTTCTTTCCGCAGGGCCTGTAAGACAGAGTTGTTCCACCTGGCCTTTGGCTTAGAATCAGTTTGATTCCCTCCCCCTCTTTCTTTTTCCTTTCTCCTCCTGTGAAGAGGCTGCATCCTAATGTTTTGATGTTGTATTTTAATCTTGTTTTTTAAATTGTATTTTAATCAACTTGTTTTTATTATTGGTTGTTAGCCACCCTGAGCCCGGTCTTGGCTGGGGAGCGCGGGGTATAAATAAAATTTATTATTATTATTAAGTATAGGCCAGATCAGGGATTCAGTGTCTCTACTTGGTTGCTGCCACCTCCTCATACATTCATTCACGGGTCACTCATGTTCCTAGGACTGTATATGACATGCAGAACTTGTTGCCTGCTCAAAAAGCAGTGATAGTTTTTAATGGTGAGCACAGATGGGCAGTGTAACCTTTGCTGGTTCGCTAACGCATTTCTGTGAACTGAAGGAGATTTGGAACCAGTGTAACTCGTTTTTTCAATGCCCCATCACTCCCTGAAATGCTCCTTTTGTGCGCTTGTGCTGGGACATAGCCCTGGCTCAGCTGAGGTAGGCATTTCCTGCCAGCATAGTCTCTGGTGAGCCAGGATGGAGAATTTATGTGAGTGTAACCCTGGCTCGGGACACGGGTAGTGCTGTGGGTTAAACCACAGAGCCTAGGACTTGCCGATCACAAGGTCGGCGGTTCAAATCCCCGCGACAGGGTGAGCTCCCGTTGCTCTGTCCCTGCTCCTGCCCACCTAGCAGTTCGAAAGCACATCAAAGTGCAAGTAGATAAATAGGTATCACTCCGGCGGGAAGGTAAAGGGCATTTCCGTGCACTGCTCTGGTTCACCAGAAGCGGCTTAGTCATGCTGACCCGGAAGCTGTACGCCGGCTTCCTTGGCCAATAAAGCGAGATGAGCGCCGCAACCCCAGAGTCAGCCATGACTGGATCTAATGGTCAGGCGTCCCTTTTACCCTTTACCTTCACCTAACCCTGGCTCAGCTAGGACAACCCAAGGTCTCCTGGATCCTAACCTCACCATCCCAGCAGATCTGGGCGTTTGGACTGCGGCGTGCTTAATCTAAAGGGGGGGAAATGTTGGTTTGCTTTTTATAAAAACACAATTATGAGACTGCATGGGATGGTTATGTTGTATCAGTGTAAGAATATTCATAGAGGATGCGGACAATACAGTCCTCTTAAATTGGAAAAGTTGGGTTTGTGCCAATCCAATCCATAATCCACTTAAATTGGAAAAGTTGGGTTTATGCCAAGTTAGTTGCATTGATCAAATGCCCTAATAAACTAAGTTGGATACATTAGAGGGTTGCATTTCAAAAAGCTGTTGAACAAACCAAATTTGTTACAGATGCAGGTACAATGCAGACTTGCAGATTAATGATGAATTGAGCCATTACTTCACTATCAAGATACCTGCAAGGATAGCCTTACTGATGGAGTCGACAGTTTAAATGTTTGCATTAACTATTTGGAGAAGACTTAACATTTGCAAGTGTATTAGGAATACTACAGTATATTGGTTTAACCTTAATATCTGGAATTATACACCGCTACGCTGCTGTTTCAAACAAATGTTATATCTGGGTACAGGATGGTAATTTGTTCTGGAGGAGTATTTTTAAAAAAAAAAAAATACAGTTGGGCAGCTGGCAACTGACAGAAGACATGAAAAGTCTGGGGCCTAAAAAAAAAAGAAAAACCTAGAAACTGCCTAGATTTGAACTTTACAGTCCACATAGTTAAGTTCTCAGAACATGAAATATTTTCTGTTTTTAACAGAGTCTTCAGATTAACTTTCCATCCACTTCTGGGCTTATTCCAGCTACATAAAGGCAACTCAATGCCATCTGGCTACAACAGATGTGCCAGAAAAAATGAAAAGCAATGGGCCAAGAGCACAGAACCCATCAGTACACTGGAAATGTAAATGATGAAAAGTCATTAACAAAGAAAAAGTAAACATGAAAATAACACATTAAACAGAGTGAGGAGGGAAACCCTAACAAAACAAATATGCAAGCAAAATGAATACTATACTATTAAAGCAGGCCTTAATTCTTTAGACAGAAAAACAGAAGCAGCAGATGAAACAGAAAATAGTAAGGCTTAGCATTGATATTTCCCTTTAGTTCAGTATGTTTGAAACACTTCCCATACATTTTTAAAAGTAATTTTCACAACATCTTTGTTATAAGATTGCAGCTAGGATTGTAATTTACACAGAAATGATTTTCAAAGAGCTCCACACAGAATTGCTTAAATTATTTTAACGAGTGTGGCTCACCTCTGTTTTAAAGAATTTAAATCTAAGAAGTGGCTAGAGGAAGAGCCAGTGTCCTGAGGACAGGACATGGACACATAGCTGGGAAGAATGAGTTCAAATCCTTTTCAAGTAAAAAAACTTCCCTAAGTGGCCTTATGCAAAAATGCACCACTCCCTCTGCCACTTTCCTACTTAAGTGTGCATCTTGGAGGAAGGAAAGGATGCAAATACAAATCCTTGGTAGAGTTTTCTTTTTGGAGGCAATTAATAATAAAACCAGTTTGTTTGTAGTGGGTATCTCCCATATTATATCTAGACATGGACATATTTGGGAGATCATTCTGAAGATATGTTGATGTCCTAGTGGAATCTAAACATGTGTTAGTACATCATTTATGAAGTTCCCTATAACAAGTAGAAAGCTCAAAAAAATGCAAACGTTTGCCTCTGTGCGCCTGGAAATGAACTCAGAAAGTTAAGAATTGTAAGGGCTTTTGTTTCTTTGGTCCAAATGCCAAAGAGGTTCTCCCCCCCCCCCCCCAAGAAAAAAAAATAACGTGATCTTATGTTAAAACATAACTATTCTATTTATGCAGGCATAATGTCTCATAGACTATGTTACACATTTTCAAACTTCATAACCTACACAATAGAGGTTATTCATCTAATATTGTTATAGGCATCACAGCCCCCAAACACCTCTTTTTCCCTTTAACCTCTGTTCTGGCAACCCAGGGGAAATTTGGCCTTGACCAAACCCTGTCCCCCAAACATTGCTGCAGAAACCATAACAAAATGGCTTTGGGGGGGCTGGGGGCAGGGGGAAGAAGCAGCAGAAGCGAAGACAAGACTCGTGACTTTTCTGCCATTGCTTGTTTATTTTTCATCAGACAGTATTCTTGAACCATCACAATCCATCTGAAGTTAATCATCAATAACGGCACAGTGCGAATCATGTTTCCTTAGAGATATGAGCTTTGCCAGGGTGTGTTCATAATTATCTCCTTAGAGTTAAGTGAAGTTTTTTTGCCCTCAGGTGCATTTCACAGTTCACTTGCACCCCTAGCTTTTCCTATCAGCGCAGCTTCATGAGTGTCAGATTCGTTTCTGCTTTTGTAAACACGGGGGGGGGGGTGCATTGGTGTCTTTACCCCAAGCAAAAGCATTGATAGCTTGACTAAGGATGCATATGTATTTGAGATAACGTCGTGTGGACACGGTTCAGCATTGGAAACTGTTGTGTACTGAGTTGAATAGGATCCAGAATGCAGCAGTCTGATTGGTCCTAGAACAATAGGATTCAGAATGCAGCAGTCTGATTGGTCCTAGAACAATAGGATTCAGAATGCAGCAGTCTGATTGGTCCTAGAACAATGCAGCAGTATGATTGGTCCGCAGGAGCCACCCAATCCAGCTCCAGGTGGAAGTGAATCCACAACCTGATTGGCCTACAGGAGAATCCCGGAATTAGCCAATCACGTGCAGCCCATTGTGTAAATAATGTATATAAAGCTGATATTGTGGGGGAACTTCCATTCCTCCTCACCACTATGAGCTGAATAAAGAGCATGAATTCCACTCTCAACTCCGAGTATATTTCAGAAACACATTGGTTTTTACTAGCGGTGGGGTTAGGCTGTATACCACCTTGTGATATTTTATATGAAAGTGCAGGATTTAAATATTCAAATGAAATGAAATAAATATTAACAATGACTAGCAAGACGAATATGTATAGTGACAAGCAAGCTAGGTAGAGAGAAATGGAACAAGGTGGGGAAACAAGTAAAAAAAATGGCCTAATGGGGGAATATTAAGTGTTTATCTTAATCTAACTTAAGTTGCTTCATTATCATTGTTTACTGATCCATCTTCAGCTTTAATTAAACATATTACACAGTAAATCAAACACTTCTCCATATAACAGCATAACTGGTGACCATCTGCCTGGGCAAAACCTCAGTAAATTTGTTATGTATCCCATACGGAATGCACGCTAAGTGAGAAGCTGACTAAGGAACATTGCCCTATACCTCTCCTGCAGTTCAATCCCTATCATGTTACAGTAATAAACAATAAACAACAACAAAAAACCCTGCCCAACTTTTATTTGCCTTATCTATAGCTGCAGTTTACAATAGTTGGACCGTTGCTGCCCCCAAGTGGTTGTCCACTGGCATGGCGGCATTTGCCTTTCCTTAGGTCATGTAAGAATATTGCTGCAAGACTTTCATCATATCATCAGTAAATAGGAATTATATAACTAAGCAGATGGGAAGATTCTCTCTTTTTTTTTTTCCTGTGCAGGGCGTCCTGCATATTTTATTCTGCTAAAGACATATTTTACTATAGAGGATGAGAGAAGACATAGAAGGGGTTCTGATAGTGGAGCGTCTCCACCCCCATCGTTCGGCCTGGACACTGAGGTCTAGCGTCAAGGGCCTTCTGGCAGTTCCATCACTGCAAGAAGCGAAGTTACAGGGAACCAGGCAGAGGGCCTTCTCGGTAGTGGCACCCGCCCTGTGGAACGCCCTCCCATCAGACGTCAAGGAAATACGCAACTATCTTAATTTTAAAAGACATCTGAAGGTGGCCCTGTTTAGGGAAGTTTTTAATGTTTGATGCTGTATTGTGTTTTTAATATGTGGTTGGAAGCCACCCAGAGTGGCTGGGGAAACCTAGCCAGATGGGTGGGGTATAAATAATAAATTATTTGTTGTTGTTGTTGTGGGGTATAAATAATAATAAATAAATTATTATTATTATTATTATTATTATTATTATTATTATTTGTTGTTGTTGTTGTTGTTGTTGTTGTTGTTGTTATGATAATGAGGGCCCCATTTGGAAAAAAATTGATCAAAACAAAAGATAAAACAGCAGTTTAGGCTCCATGGAACAGAGCCTAGAGTTGTGCCCATTATGCCTTGCATACAAAATAACACAGTTCAACATTGCAGGTCCCACCTTAACCATCCTACTCATCTCAAAATTACTCTGGTTTTAGTTATCAAAATGCTTTCCTTATTGGCATAGTTAGTAATCCGGGTTTCACAAATGCTATCAGAAAACAGAAAACACTGAGAAACTGTTATGTACTGAGTTGAATAGGATCCAAACTGCAGCAGTCTGATTGGTCCTAGAACAATAGGATCCAAAAGGCAGCAGTTTGATTGGTCCTAGAACAATAGGATTCAGAATGCAGCAGTCCGATTGGTCCTAGAACAATGCAGCAGTATGATTGGTTGGCAGGAACTACCCAATCATGCTCCAGATAGAAGTGAATCCACAACCTGATTGGCTTACAGTAGAATTCCGGAATTAGCCAATCATGTGCAGCCCATTGTGTAAATAATGTATATAAAGCAGATACTTTGAGGGGATTCATTCATTCCTCCTCACCACTATGAGCTGAATAAAGAGCATGAAATCACTTTGCGACTCTGAGTATATTTCAGAAACATTTCTGGTTCCCCTGTTAATCCATCATCAACAAATAAAAGATAAATCAACACAAGTGCATCACTAGAGCTTGGAGAAAAAGGAAAAGACCCAATGGTGATTGAGGCTGCTTTTTGAAAGGCCAATTTTTCTCAGCATAAAATGTTTGGTTTTGCATGCCAGTCTATTACCTAAATATTATTTCTTACAAATGAGATAAACCTGTGCTTGGACTTGCACCACTTCAAGACTGAACTTGGGGCGTCACTGGGTTGAAATGGCCTTCCGTGCAAGGAAGCAGCAAATTCATCCATAGAGTTAGAAATGTTAGCAAAGAGAGAGAAAGAGAAAGGAGTCTGCCAGAATCCTTTGACCTGGCCTCTGACATTCAACCATGAGAGCCGACACTGCAGTCCAGAAAGAGATTTCGCTCCTCATGTGCTATTTATGAGAACCAGGCTGCAGAAGACAGTGTTCTCTGAAGTTACATATACACAGCCTCATTCCATATACTAGTGTATCTACCTAACAGGCAAAAATGCTATTTGAAAATCAGAAACTGTCAAAATCCACTTGATTTGCAAACTGAGCATTTCTATAGCACATTTGCAACTCAGTTTTAAGCATATTTGAGTCATTAAGGCTATAATCCTAACCCCACTTATTTTAGGAATAATATCTCCACTGAATTCAGTAGTTTACTTCACTGAAATGGAAAAAAAACAAAACACCAGCTTTCTGTTTTCATCCAGAGTGGAACCTCTTTTATGGTAAACTTCTCTTTACAACATTCCAAATACAATGCATTCAAATGCAGCATTTTACGTACATTTAACTTATCGCTTTAAGGTACAGATGTAACAGACTCTAGTACCTGTTGAACTCTGATCAAAAACAGCTCTCCTGAACACACAAATTTCCCAGAAGAGCACTAAAGACCCCTCCAAACCAGCAGGGCTGATTTCAGTGAATATCTGAATTCATCCTTTCTCTTACATTTCAGAGGCAACGTGAATGAACATATTCTACAAAATTTAATTACAGCTAGTGTTTGGGAAGATAAGATCACACGCAGTTAAAAGAGGGGGACAGCTCTGACGTTATCAGCTTTTCCATTCCCTTCTGCTATATGGCAAAAATGAAAATCAATATTTTCTATTCTAATAGTGCAGTCTATGAATATAGCATCTATAATAGCTTTTGTCTGGCATCTATTAAGGAAGAATATCTTAATACTCACACTAATTAGACCCAATTGTTATCTGATATAGCCCACGCAGTTAGTCACTCGTTCTTTATAGACTACAGAAAAAGAGTAGAAGAATAAAGGAAGTTGTTTGCTTCTAAGGAAGACCATGTAGCCACTCCATTCCTTTCTTGTGTTTGCTTTTCATAAGGCTTACAACGACCTGCAACCAAATTTCCTTTCTTTTCCCAAGCTAAGTGATATTTTCCTTTTGCAGAAAAAGCATTAGTGGTTTCTGATATAAACAAAGCTGTCCACCTAACAATTATGCTATGTGGCATCACATAATTGATAAGTCAGAAGCCCTGCCCACTTGGCAAATGGCACCAAAAATATTCCTCACCCCTGGTTTAAATCACATTTTGTTGCCATGTCCAAACTGAGAGGCTGCAGTTTCATCTCAACTTTCTTACGAGGTTAGGAAACCAGGGTCTGATTCCTGGCTTAAAGCAAATCCCTAGCAGCCTGTGCTTTGAAAGAGGAACTCATCAGGGCCACCTGCACTAAGCTCTTTCCCATATGGCAACTGAGATGGAGCTCAGTGCAGATGCCTGCAGATTCCTCCTGCCAAACACAGAATAGGTGAGAAGCAGGTGCTGACCCTTCAGCATTTGCCAGATGAGAACATCAGTACAGGAGCTCATGCAATCCTAATTTCTGCAAAGTAAGTACAAGGATGCGGGTGGCGCTGTGGATTAAACCACAGAGCCTGGGACTTGCCGATCAGAAGGTCGGCGGTTCGAATCCCCATGACGGGGTGAGCTCCCGTTGCTCGGTCCCTGCTCCTGCCAACCTAGCAGTTCGAAAGCATGCCAAAGTGCAAGTAGATAAATAGGTACCGCTCCGGCGGGAAGGTAAACGGCGTTCCCGTGTGCTGCTGTGGTTCGCCAGAAGCGGCTTAGTCATGCTGGCCACATGACCCGGAAGCTGTACACCGGCTCCCTCGGCCAATAAAGCGAGATGAGCGCCACAACCCCAGAGTTCGTCACAACTCGACCTAATGGTCAGGGGTCCCTTTACCTTTTAAGTACAGTTCTGCCGATGGCCTGGTGAATTGGGGTGCTTATCCTAAGCCCTCTGCTTTGGAGGGCCCCACACAGGCCCAGTGAGGAACTGGCCGGGAGGAATTTGCTGCCACCCCACTTCCTTCATTCCCAGTTTAAAATCATTTTTGTTGCTGCACCAGAGCTCTTCTCTCCCCTTGCTCTGAGGAAGAGTTATTCTGGGCGATACGGTCTTGAAGAGTACTTGTGGCCATGATGCTTTAGCACAGCAGGTAGAAAACCTTAAAACAAAATGCTACTTTCAACTGTTGCTCTAAACTTGAGTTTTCTGCTTCTTAAACTAAAATGTTGGGAAATCAGCCGTGGCTGGTGCCACCCCCTATTTGCAGGTCTGGCCAGTCTGGCTTGAGGTAAACATTGTTAGAATTCCTGCTCCGTGATTGCAGTCATGGGATTGTTGTCTTTCACATGATGGTGCATGTTTTGACTCCACAGAGTGGGAAGTGACGGAGACAGGATGTTTGTGTTACTGTGTTCCGTGGGACTATTGTCCTTTGTTCTTTTTCTCTTTGCTGTCTGATGCTAGAGAAAGAGGGAGCCATATTGCAGTGCTCTGTGTGTGTGTAAATAAAGTAGATTAGCCAAAATGCTGAGTTGCTGAGGTCTGTTACGCAAGCTGCGAAGACTCTGCGGATCCCTAAGTGTGCCAATGTCTGTCTGCATCAGTCGCTGTGATGTTCAGGCAGAAGAAAGCTTTTGAAGCTTCAGAACCATGGACAAGGAGGGAAGGAACATGCCAGTCGGGCATGTGTCTCTGCCAGAGTCCTACTCGAGTGTAGGACAAGCTCGTGACAAGCTGCCTGGAAGCGATATTGTGCTGTGGTAGCTGGCTGCACAAGGGGGAAGGTGTGAGGGCAGCCACAGCAGCACACCCATGAATCATCTCCATGTTTGCCATTGCACAGGAGAAGATCGAGGAGCCTTAGGAGATAAGGGCAGGAAAACATTTATTGATCAAATAACCCAGAAAATCATAACTGCAACAACAGGTAGCAGGGAGAACGGAAGGGGGGCATTAGGAGATTAAGGGTATATGCAGAACAACAAGACGGAGAATCCAAAGATGAGAAAAATCCTGGTCCCTCACACAGGAAAAATGTGTCCTTTTGAAATGCAGAGGTTGGGGAGCTGCTGTGAAGCCAAGAAGCATCTTGGGGAACTGGCTGAAGGCAGGCTGGGAGAGAGGGAGTCCAAGGCTGGCCTGCTCTGAAGAACGGGCTTCTCCTGAGATGTGGATGCTCTCCATTGAAAGCTTCTGGTGTAAAGTGTTGTTGGCATCTGTCTGTCTCAAGAGACAGTGGAGTGTGTCTCCAGAGGTGAAGTCAAGCCACTGGAGAATCACAGCAGCTGCTGTGGCTGCAGAGATCTGTAACTTGTAACTGCTGCCTCCCACGTTGCTTTTGCTGCAGTTCCAAAGTGATCTCAGTGGGGCTTAAACCTGGGTTGGCCAGACGACAAAACTGGCTGATGTGGACCAAAGGGAAGCTGATCAATACATTTGGCACCAGCTTGGCTGTAGGAATTGGAGGAAGGAGGTGTTCTAGACTCTACCCAACCATCTTAGGGATTCCATTTGTGTAGAAGAAGAAGAAGAGTTTGGATTTGATATCCCGCCTTTCACTCCCCTTCAGGAGTCTCAAAGCGGCTAACATTCTCCTTTCCCTTCCTCCCCCACAACAAACACTGTGTGAGGTGAGTGGGGCTGAGAGACTTCAAAGAAGTATGACTGGCCCAAGGTCACCCAGCAGCTGCATGTGGAGGAGCGGAGACGCGAACCCGGTTCCCCAGATTATGAGACTACCGCTCTTAACCACTACACCACACTGGCTCTCAGGTGTAGGGTTTACGCCTTAGCCTTTTCTTCTTCTGAAGATATCCCGCAAGGCAGCAGAGATTTAGGATTAGAGTTTTCCTTCTCTGGTGCAAATATGTGCAAATAAATCATATTTCAACTGCAAACTCTGCCATGCATCATTTCCCTCGAAGGAACACAGACCCTGGTTCAGTTCCTGCAAAATGCACTCCCAATCAAAACATTTTGTGCTTTGTATCTCAGGGCATGGGTCCTTGGTCACATAGTGCAGGTCACTTTGCTGAACCTAAGCAGCTCCAAATGGTCAGTATCTGTACAGAGACCTTGTGGGCATCTCATGTGCTGTGCCTTAAATTCCACGATGGAAGAAAAGCAGAATATAAGTGTGCTATTGATTTCATATATTTGTATTTTACTAGGTGTATCTGGAGAATAGATTGTGCAACTAATTCAAAATGCTTATGCATCAACAGCTATAAACAGAATGTGAAAACAGAGTTGTGACTGATCAGTAGTGGAGTGGGGGGTTTGCCTACGATTACTCAAATACCTAGCTGAAGCCAGGCCACATTATTGCTATTCGTTTGGGTTTGCAGTTATTCCAGGTGGAGAAGGAAACAGATTTGGTCCAGCTGGATTATGCAAAAGAAAGGGCAGTAGTTTCTGAAGAGGTTTCTAGCATTTGTAAGAGGCCTATGCTCTTCTTACAGTGTAATCTTATGTGCACTTAGGAGCAAGTCCTATTGACTAGTGGGACTTAAAGGTAAAGGTACCCCTGACCATTAGGTCCAGTCGCGGACGACTCTGGGGTTGTGGCGCTCATCTCGCTTTATTGGCCGACTTTATTGGCATGACTAAGCCACTTCTGGCGAACCAGAGCAGCGCACGGAAACGCCGTTTACCTTCCCGCCGGAGCGGTACCTATTTATCTACTTGCACTTTGACGTGCTTTCAAACTACTAGGTTGGCAGGAGCAGGGACCGAGCAACGGGAGCTCACCCCGTTGCGGGATTCGAACCGCTGACCTTCCAATCGGCAAGCCCAAGAGGCTCTGTGGTTTAACCCACAGCACCACCCGCGTCCCAGTGGTACTTACTTCTGCGTAAACATGGATAGAATTAGGCTGAAACTGTATACGGTACAAACATACGCAGTCATCCCACTTAGAATTTGGCCTGCTGCAACTGTACAAGTGTAAATGGCTTGGACATGCTGTTTAGGCATCCTACAAATGATTCTGGATAACATTTGGTTGGCCTCATATGCACCATGTGGGAGGAGGGAGCTTTTGCAATTTATCCTCTAGGTTAAAAGCTGCTTCTTTGCATTTCTGTGCACCTGGACTGAGGAATGGTCCTTCTCTGCTGTTGGTGCCATCTCAGAAGGTGTTATTAAATACTTACGGGTTTTTGATTTTCCTGTTGTTGGTTTTTAAAAACCAAGCTATTATGAAATTATTTTGAACACTATTTTCTATAGAAGTACTGTGGGTAGAGTTTTATGCATTTACACTTTTGCGAACCACTTTTGAGTAGAGGGTATACAAATAAAAGGGATTGGGGTTTCAAACCACACTTATCTGGGAGCAAGCCCCAATGAAAGCAATATGAATTGCTTATCTATAGGGTTGTACTGAAATCCAACTGCCCTTTTCCCTAGAAGCCTTGAATATGTATGTGTGCCTGTATATAAGCTTCAAAACAGCAAGTATACATGAAAATAAAATAATGCCTACTATTAAGTGTCGTTAAAGGACAAAGGAATGGGTAACTTCTCACATAGTAATGGGCAATGGCACTCAAGTTATATTTTTAATGTTAGAGATTTTATTGGAGGCTTACAGAAACAAACAGCTTAAAGCAAACGCCTTGCAAATGGGTTCAATTAAAGCCATTACTCATCCCATTTGACGTCAAGTTCGTCGATATGAACTTCCCTAACCACCTCTAATTTAATTTACTTACCCAACCCCACCACGGCTACGTTTTATTAAAATGCACATGCCGCGCAGATATCACCATATGAAGCCACCTTAAGTTATCATTATTATCCGCTTAAAATTAAGAATGAACAGCGCCCGATTCTGCAGGCAACACTCAGATCCCTGCATTCCAACGGGGTTGGACTAGATGACCCTTGGGGGTCCCTTCTCATTCTACAATCCTGTGATTCTACGGCAAGATATGCCTCCTGCTGCTGGCGGGGGCTGCAGGAATACCCCGCATATTACGCTAAAGATCCCACCGCAGCGGCCTCGGCAGCATCACATCCATCAGCCGTCTTAGGCCAGCCTTTTTTCCCGACCCCTCGCCCGACACATTCCTCCAAACTACAACTCCCATCAGCCCGGGCGCTTGGGGCTGATGGGAGTTGTAGTCCGAGCCGCCCGATTGGCGAAGACTCTTCCCCCCCTCATCCCGCACAGCCCTGTTCCGCTGCCGCAGGCCTCCCGCCCGCCCGGTGGCGCTCGCGTCCCAGAGGCGCTGTCCTTTCCCTCTCCGCAACCTTCCCCCGCTCTTTCCCTGCGTCCTTTTCTCTCCTCTCTCCCCCCGCGCTGCTTCTGCCGATGGGGTTGCCGAAGTGGGAGGGGGTCGTGGAGGGCGTTTCCCCGGTCGCCGCGCGGCGTCACTCCCAGCATGCAGCGCGGCCCGCTCCTGCCGCCGCCGCCGCTGCCTCCGCCGCCGCCGCTCCTGTCACCGCCGCCGCCGCCGCCTCTCCCGCCGCCGTCACTTTCGCAGCTGCTGCCGCCGCCGGCGCCGCGGGGCTGGGAGACATGGCGGAGGGAGGCGCGGCGGACCTGGAGACCCAGCGCTCGGACATCGCGGCGCTGCTCAAGACGGCGCTCCGCAAGGGCGACACCTGGTGAGGGGCAGGGAAGGGATGGGGGAGGGGGAGGCCGAGGAGGGGGAGAGGCTGGTGAGGGGCCCTTCTGAGTGACAGGTGCGGGCGGATCCTGCCTGCCTCGCCCACCTCTTTTCCTTGGGGGGGGGTGGAAGGCGGCAGCAGCCCGCCGCCCTTCCTCTCCGCCCCCCCACCACCATCACCAACCCCCAAAATGCGCTGGGAGCGGCATCCCCATCGAGGAAGGGGCTCACCTTGCCTCGCAGGTGGCGCCAAGGCGGGGCCAGGCGCTCACAGCCGTCCACCCGCCCCCCGCCCCTCCGCGCATCTTTCCCATGACAGGTTCTGGAGAGGCAAGGTTTGTGCCAAGGTGCTGCTTCCCTCTCTCACCTGCGAGAGGAAGAGGCGACCGGTCCAGCCGGCTTTCAGTTGCAGGCACTTCTTCTCCCAGGTGTTTTCTCCTATTGTTTCAATCGGCCGGAAAACTACCACACACAAAAAACCACACACACACCCTATTTTTTTCTGTGTATTGAAGGCAACCAGTGATCGAGTGTGACTGTTTCCCGGGTTAAGGTTTCTCATCCACAGCATAGGCTTTCCCCCAGAAAGCTTACATATTGCAAGGCCTTGTCTTTTCTGCCTGACTGTTGCTTGTCACTTCTGGATTTCCTTTAGGGTTTCACCTCGCCTGGTTTCTTCCACAACGTTCCTTTCTTTTCCTCTCCACCCTCCCTGTAGATTGTATTTATCAGCAAACCGTATCATTGTTTTATGTTTTTTCTTCTGGTGCAGTACTAGCTGAAATACCTGGGAAATGGATCTTGTCACCTCCTGGCTTAATTGTGCTGAATCTTGAAGAACGTTTTGGTATTTGTGGAGTAAGATGTGACTAAACAGATCAATTATGCACACATGTTCCCCCCCTCTATTAAAAGAGAAGTTAATCCTGGGCCATGGGGAAATTCTTGGATTTTGGAGATTGAGGATAACTTTGTGCATCCAGCAGCCACTGTGTTATCTTGGAGCATGCAGAACTGCCAGTGGGATTGTGGCCTGGATATGTGAAGATTTCATAAATGGGCTGTTGTGACTACTTGTGTCATGGCAGTAACATGTATCACGCAGTGACAGTTCATACAAACAGCTGCACCTTGTGAATCCTATTTAGGCAGCAAGCACAAGGGTGACTGCATGGAGGCTGTCAGGTGTGTCAGTCAGCCAGATTTTTCATAAGTTGTTTGAAACTTGTTAAAGTACAGTCCGATGCATGTTTACTCAGAAATAAGTACCACTGTCTTAAATGGGGCTTAGAGAGCGATCCTAACTGCTAGTCAGAAATGCCAGGGCTGAATGGTGCAGTGGAGCTTCTCTTGCTGGCCAAAGCGTGTATGTAAGCGAAAATGTTGATTTTACTGTGCCAGCTCCTTGCTATTACAGCAAACAGGCCTATGATCAGTAACTGGAATCCAGTGGGCCTTTGTCCAGCCCAACTCTGCCGCTACTCCCTTGCTCCTTTTCTTTCAGAGAGTACAGCAGCAACTTCCATGGTTATGGAATCGCATGGAGTGACACCACTATCACATCCTAACCCCTTCCAGTGATCGGGGTTAGGGTTGCTTTATTACTCCCTACTGATAGGTTTTAGGATTGCAGGGTTAATTATACCAATTCATTGGGTTTGTTCAACTATAATTTATGTTACCATAGAAGAAGCAAGTGGGCTTGAGTCTTGTCAAATACAGGTGTGTAGGAATTAAACACTTAACCTATTTCTCATTTGTTTTCTATGTCTGTCATTGCACCCTGAAGTCTGAAGTTTCCTACATGTTAAGGCCCAGTTCAAATGCACTGTTGCTACTGGGAACTGGGAACAAGCTTGAGCATTCCCCCTGTTCCGTCTTCCTCTTTTTTCACTCTGCTTTAGAGGAGACTTCCTGGCTTGCCAAATCAGTTTCCCCTTATGTCTGAGCTGGAAATTGTTCTCTAAGTCCTGCCTACACACAGCACAGGTTTATTGTGATTTGCAAGCCAGGGTTATAGGCAGCATTAAATTATGGTTTCCAAATCACAGTAATCTGATTTAATAAACCAGAAAGTATCTTCCCAAGCTGGGGAAACATAGTTAGTTGGAGTGGAAGCATGATATCTGAACTTGACTTGAATTACATTATCTCATCTCAGCCACAAGCTGCTACTCTCTCAGTAATCATCCTGCAAAATCACAACTGTGTTGGCCTACCTTAAAGAGCTGATGTGAGAATTGCTGACAGAGTATATGTAAAGCATTTTCAGGTCACTGAATAAATTTTACGGTACAATTCTAAACATGTTTACTCAGAAGTAAGACTTATTAAATTCTGTGAGACCTTAGTTACACATTTCTGTCCCAACCATACTATATAATTTTGAAGAGTTCTTTTGAAGTTGAGACTAGAAATGAAGATGCAGCATATTCTTTACAAATTATGAACTACCCTACAACTAGGTGAATAAGTGTGTCCATTGTCACATCTGCCTCCCCCTTTTTCCCTCAAGAGCTCAGTGCACCATACACAGACACCCCATTTTATCCTCTCAGCAACCCTGAAAGATAGTGTAGACTGTAGACTGAGTGATAACAAGAGGTTCAAGGCCACCAGAGAACTTTATGGCTAAGAGAAGGGATTAAATGCTGCACTACACTAGTTCTCATCTGCCTTTCATTGTTTAACACAAATTTGTGCGCGCTTACTCAGAAATATGTCCCACTCTTTTCATTTGGGCTTTTTTTTCTAGGTGTGTATATAGTATAGCAGCAGCCCTAATTAGCTACTAAAACTGGCCCCATAAGTATGACGGCATGAAATTAAGACAGATAGTAAGTCCTGTTTAGGGATTCACATATTTTAACTAGGCATAGGTAGGCTATAGGAAGTGAGACTCACCTTTCTTCTGTCCTGCTGCACAGGCATTCTTTTGATACCCACTCCCTGAAGAAGAATGGTGGGTGATATGAGTATTTGTACCAACTTCTTTCTGCCACTCCATAGAACTGAACCTGATGGCTTGGCACCATTTTGAAAGACTCACTCTCTGCTTCATTGTATTGCTGATGGCTTACTAAAAGCTTCTATGGTGGGGTACACTCGTTGTCTTCTTCATAATGAATCGATGGCTGCCACAAGCAACCTAACAACTGTATTTGTAGAATTCTGGTCCCAGTGAACTCAGTGGGATTTACTTCAGAATAAACATGCTTAAGGTTGTACTACCAGATAAAATCTCACGCTAAATTATTGTGATATATTATATACTGGAGTATTATGAGAAGGTATAGTCTTAAACTCAGAGAGTTGACAATGAAAGTTGTAAGCAAGTGTAGTAATGAGTAATGTTTGTGTTGTTTTAAGATAAATTGAACTTCAGAGGTTTGCTGTAATTTGAGAAGCTATACACAGTTTCTCCTATTCTAAGCATGAAGATTTCACCATCTGATTCCGTTTTTCAAACATTTGTATGACAACATACTTCGTCACAGAGAAGAACTATAGTTCAGAGATAGTGTACATGCTTTGCATGCAGCAGTTCCCAGTTCTAGTCCCAAGCATCTCCAGGGGAAAGTCACCTGTCCGAAACTATGGACAGCTCCTGCCAGTCTGCATAGGCAAGGAGATCGCCAACCTTTTTGGTCCCATGAACATATTTGAAATTTTGAGAGTGCTCAGTGAGCAACAGTGCTCACCACTATCTCCCTCCCATTCTCTCAGATTGCTCCTTTTCTGTCCAGCTGCTCAGGTGTTGATCTGTATGTGCTTTTCAAGGCTAGTATGAGCAGCTCAGGTGCTGAGCTGAGCCTTGAAAAGTACATAGAGCTGAAAGCAGTTTTAGAAACAGAGATATGAAAGCTAGGAGCTAAATGGCACCTTAAACCCAGGTTATGCGCGCAACAACGGAATGTCTAGGTGTCTTTTTTTTATAACGAATACGAATGAACTGCATATTATGTTCATTTTTCACATGGTCTAGTCCTTCCCCTGCCCATCCCCCTGATATTCTTGAGAGGGTCTCTTCTCTAGTCTTCAGAGAGTAGCTGGAAGTGGGGAGGCAGGAAAAGGTCCTCCTTTCCTTCTACTCTGCAGTTTTAATCTGAAATCTTAGGCGCAGTACTTCACCCAGAGCTCAGAAACTGTTTGCGCTAGTGAAAAGTGCGCCTAGAACAATGGTAGTTTCGAACACTGGCTAAAAGAAGTGGTAAAGTGTGTTGATTTCTGACTTTCTCCTTTGGTACTATGCACTTTCGAAGTGGGAGGGGACATAATCACCATTTCTGCCTCATAACCAAAGCAGCTGTGAGGAATGCAGGGGAGGGAGGAGTTCGGAGGCTTTGTGGGCAGCAGGGTAGCACTCTGCACCTTCAAGGTGACCCCATTGGTGACCCCAGGTATAGACATTTATGAGCTCCATGGACCAATGGTCTGATTCAGTATAAGGGACCTTCCTATGTACTAAAGATATTTTCTCAAATATTTTTGAAAACTCTAAACCTGCCACATTACATCTGATAGATAGATAGATAGATAGGAGACTGCAATGAGCTTCATAACAATGGACCTGGTTAACAGTAACATGCTTCGGTTAATTTAAGAATCCTGCAAGTACCTTTATGTTGCTTCCATCATCGTGGCAGGGTTATATTTACAAGGAGCTTAATTGTAGTGATGGGGCTTGTTCACCCAATATACCATAACTGTAATGTTTGGGAAATGCCCATTGAAAGGAGCATGATCTCTGTTCATGTATTAGCTTGCTGCGATTAATTATATATGCACGCATGTTTGTGCATATGGAGGGTTTGAGAGTGAGTGTGCCATGCTTAGTATGGTTAAGGAAGAGTAAAGGAGAAAGACAAAGTGGATCTGATTCTACTGGCTGCTCCTGCTCCTTGCTTGTGTTGTGGTGTCTTGGATTACAAACCCAGTTAGAATGTGGAGAGTGCCCTGCTCCCCCCCCCCACTGCTGCCCTGGCTGCTACGGGGGGGGGGGGGGGGAGCCAAGGTGCAGTAGGCCCAGTTATCTAGACTGAGCTCCAGCCTTCCAGTTATGAGCTGTGGCGGTGAATAGGTAATGAAAGTCCTTCTGTCTGGCTTTTGAAACATTAGCATTTAAGTTCAGGAATGTGGAGGGAGAGAGATAGTTTTTTGAACTTGTAAATACCCTCCCACTAGTTGGACACTAGTTTAAAAAGGGTAAAGGACCCCTGGCAGTTAAGTCCAGTCGCGAACGACTCTGGGGTTGCGGCGTTCATCTCGCTTTACTGGCCGAGGGAGCCGACATTTGTCCGCAGACAGTTTTTCTGGGTCATGTGGCCAGCATGACTAAGCCGCTTCTGGTGAAACCAGAGCAGCGCACAGAAACGCCGTTTACTTTCCCACCGGAGCGGTTCCTTTTTATCTACTTGCATTTTGACATGCTTTCGAACTGCTAGGTTGGCAGGAACTGGGACTGAACAACGGGAGCTCACCCCGTCGCAGGGATTCGAACCGCCCACCTTCCGATCGGCAAGCCCTAGGCTCAGTGGTTTAGACCACAGCGCCACCCGTATCCCTGGACACTAGTTTAGTGTGTAATAATTATGTTTGCTTCTGATCCAGATGTGTTTACTACTAGCCAATCACACCTCTAGGCACGATCTTCAAGGCTGTGCATAAGTAGACTCCTATATCATGTTTGATGTTCACACAGTGTTTCCTAGAATAGCAGAAGATTGTGGCAGTCGCTGTTTTCTGTCTAGAAACATTTTTTATGTGTATGGGACTATGCACCAAACATCAGGTGCGGAAGACAAGAAAACCAGAAGAATTTCTGCAAAAATTACTTAGATATGATTTATAATGGGAAGAAGATAAAAATCCATTCATTTCGTATTTTTAGTTCAAACTGCATGCTACAGATATTAACACATAGAGTATTTACACTGGATACAATCTTTGTATCTATTGCTGTGTGTCATAGCAGCTGGGCATTCATGGTCCATAGCTCAGTCCCTGGCAACTTCAGCTGATGAATCCTAATAGGGCTGGACAACAGCTGCCAGTCACTGTACAGAATACTGAGTCAGGGTGGACCATTGATTTCTTATGGTATAGTCCTTAAGTGGTTTGTTCTTGGAGCCCATTTCCCAAAGCACAAAATTAATCCCTAATTTTTAAAACAAAGGACAAAAGGTAGATTCACTTCAGGGTTTTTTTGTGTGTGCTTAGTTCACTGGTCAACATGTAAAGAATCCTCAGCCAAATATGCATTCAGAAATTAATTCCAGTAGTTCAGGGATGTAGTTAGCTGTTACCAAGATTTTTACCCTGCCATTTCACATGATAAAGAACCCAGGTGATTGAGTGTGACTTTCATGTGTTTGGTTTTATTTTTCCTGTTAGCTAGTTGAAAGGCATTTAATAGCTTCTTAAAACTTACTTAGCTCTTACTGGATTTTCTTTTATTTAATTTACCCAAGATGCTCGCTGTAATTGCATTTTTAGTGTCATAAGTAGGTCTTGTCCTCTGCATGTTTTTTTAAGGTTCTCCCAAAATTTGATGAGTGTATAAAAACAAGGGGATCCATACTTAATAGAACACCATTAGAATGTATTGTTGCTTGATTAGAAAGATGCATGCAGAAGTTTAATCCTGGACATTTGCATTTAAATAGTCAGGCCACAGGTGATAGGGGAAACCCATGCCAGTGACCTTGCAAAGTCATTGCCAGTCAGAATTGATGGTATTGGGCGTTAGATGGACTACTGGTCTGACTCCACATAAGGCAGCTTAATGGTTATTATCTACCCCATGACCATGAGATGGGGTATGCTGTAAATGTAAACATATTGGCAGGGAGAATATGCTGGTCAGTTTCTCTGCTTTCTTTGTCTACAAACCCAGCTGTAATAGTTAAAAATATCAAACTGTTGCCACTTCTGTCTTCACTGAAAGGCTTATGAAAGCCATAGAGAATGCACATTCACAACGGCAAAAAGCACAGAAGTGATTTCGGTATCCTTACTATGAATTTGAGGTATAGTCAATTGATATTAAAGTAATGTGTACTTTCTGAATCGTGTTCAAGCACAGATGTGAAGTAGAGAAATAAATGGTCTATGCTTTCTTTTTCCTTATCACACAAATTTGGTTGTTGATTGTTGCTATCAATATGTACTGGAACACACAGCAGTTAGAATCCACTCCTGTGCTAGAATAATATCCCAGCGATTACAGATAAGTTTGATGAACAGCTCCCCCCCCCCCCCACTTCATAAAGCAGTTTTTCCCAAGGACATTAATATACATTTGAGAAGAATGCTTCAACAAAGGAATAAGCACTACTTAATGCTGCCTTTTGATCAGGCTGGTTTAATTATTTTTAAAAATAAGCATCTAAAATGTAAACTATGAGTTTCACAGAGCAAAATGAACTGAACTGTGTTGTGTTTCAAAACAGTGAAGGAGTGTAGTCAATAGGTTTTTATAGCAGGTTAAATTGTTTAGTTAGCAGCTTGAAGTCTAGGATGAAAATGTTTCTTTGACTATTTCAGCCAAAGCTTTGGCTGTATCTGAATCATTAATGCTCACATATTGTGATCTGATGAGATTAAGTATTTGTTACACTTCATGAGAATGGGTAGAGTCTCTCTTCCATCCGTAGGAATGTTGAGTATACAATGTACAGTGGTGTCCCGCAAGACGAATGCCTCGCGAGACGAAAAACTCGCTAGACGAAAGGGTTTTGCGTTTTTTGAGTCGTTCCGCAAGACAAAACGTCTTGCGAGTTTGTTTCCTTTTTCTTAAAGCCGCTAAGCCGCTAATAGCCGTGTTTCGCAAGACAAAAAAACCGCAAGACGAAGAGACTCGCGGAACGGATTAATTTCGTCTTGCGAGGCACCACTGTATTCTATAAAGGCTGGCACTCTTTATAAAATACAATTTACAGTGCAATCCTATGCATATTTGCATGCAGTCTACAGTCCTTTTCTTACTACAATTTTCTGGTCTTCACTTTGATTGCATAGTTCTGTTCTCTTGGGAATTATTGGTCCAATGGTTGTCCACAGTGGGTGCTCATGAACTACAATTAAAAATATGATGTTGATTACTTAGAGGAGGTATTATGCCAGGCTTCCTCAACCTCGGCCCTCCAGATGTTTTTGGCCTCCAACGCCCATGATCCCTAGCTAGCAGGACCAGTGGTCAGGGATGATGGGAATTGTAGTCTCAAAACATCTGGAGGGCCGAGGTTAAGGAAGCCTGCCTTATGCAATACTATTCATCTGTGCTTTCTGATATGATGTAGAGGGGTTTAAAACAAGATTGCTAAGCAGGCATCTGTTATTAACACTGTTAAGAACAAGCCCCAGTTATCTGCTATAGACAGGCATATTTTAAAAGTTAGGGATGAAAGTGGAAAATCATTTCTTCTGGTTTGATTTCATGTTTATTTTAATATTCTAGAATTTACTGATAATTTAATTATGGTAAGGAACATGAATGTGAATATCTCTTTCTGAAGGCTTTTTTTTAATAAGAGCCATCAGATTACTTGTTGGTAATAAACTCAATTAATAGTCTCTTAAGATGTATGTCTCAGTAGATTTGTGTAAATGCAGTTTCTGAATGGTTGGTTGCATTCTTTCCTGTAATAATACATATTTAGTCAAAGCAGTCTTAATCTTCATGCTGGAAGCAGCTCTGCAGGTGTGTTGTGTCTGTATTTTGGAAAATTCTCCAAAGTACTACTCAAAATATAAATACAATAAAAAGCCAGTCAATTGCATCATTGGTTCAGACTTTGATCTTTCATGTGTATATTTTCCTCCTTTTTAAGGTATTTAGTGGATAGCCGCTGGTTCAAACAGTGGAAAAAGTATGTTGGATTTGACAGCTGGGACAAATATCAGATGGGAGATCAGAATGTTTATCCTGGTCCTATTGACAATTCTGGACTTCTCAAAGGTAATTACTGTTGAGTATTAAAAAAGAAAGCAGGAACCTGATGTATATGAATTATAAATATTGCATATTATTGCAGTTATCTCACCCTGTCATTCTTAGGTTCCAGAATATCTGGGAATTTCTTCTTACAAATTAACATTTTCAAATACAGTAGTTCAGATTGGATGATATCCAACAATGTCTGTCCACTAGTGGAATCAATATTGTTTGTGACACAGATTTCCCCTTCTCCCCACAACCCCTCATGTGCTCCCCAAATCTGCTAGGGAAGAGCATGGAAGAGTAGAGGAGGGGAAACTATATTGCCTGAGGGGATTTCTCTTGTTTGATATTGGCAATCACCCTTTATTCCATCAGGGAATATGTTGTTAGTTTATAAATACATTTCAGTTGTCTCAAACTTGATCACTTGTGATCTTCAGTCCCTTTGTATTAGAGAGTGTGTTAAATACTTTCGTTACCCAAGAAAATCTTTTAATAAGAACAATTTAGAAACAGCAACTGTGACATCTAAATATTGCCATCCCTAAATATGTAAACATTTCCTCATAGATGGGGACTGTCAGTCTCTCAAGGAACATCTCATTGATGAGCTGGACTACATTCTTTTACCAACTGAAGGCTGGAACAAGCTGGTTAGCTGGTATACTCTTATGGATGGCCAGGAACCAATTGCACGCAAGGTACTTCTTACATTGAATACTGAAATATCTATACTTGCGCTTGAAATGCTCCGCTTACAGTGCTACCAGTTAAATCCGTAGGAGTAATTTGAGTATGTCCATATCACGTCATGGTTTTTGCAAGTTAACTAGTATTGAGTCCTGGCATTAATCAGTATTAATGGCTTCATTTCTTACTCAGTGTTAATGATACATTCATTTTTTTTAAGCATGAGAACAAAACATTGATGAGACAACTCTTATCATCTTATTTATTATTTCACCAACCTAGTACAGCCCTAGTTACTTCGGGCCTGGTTAATGATAAAATATTTCTGTTAACTTCTCCTGACAGTTCTGTGAGTAGGGTAGAAATTTGTCCTTGCTTTGGCATAGCAAGGCAAGTTCTAACCCAAACCATGTAGATAAGCATTAAATTAGGTAAATATTGTTTCAGTTTTATAGTGATAACTGTTTCAACTGCAGCACTGTTAACTGCATGAATTGCTTAATTTTGTGTTCTGCTTAAGTCTGCTCTAATCATATACCTTGACTTTGTACTTAGATTTTGGACACACAACTGTATGAAGCATTTTGTGCTAATAGCAAAAATACATTGTGTACTGAAATATTTACAGATGATGCATTTTTTAAAATGAGAATTATTAGACTCTGCTGGAACTTGGACATACCATTCACTTTCCTGTATCGTTCCACTTTCTTCCTTGGCATGTGCACTCTCTTATGATACATTCAGTAGAAGACTCCCTTTCTAGGCAGTGTTCCTTGCAACAGCTCTCGTATGTCTGTTCATGTCTGTATCAGTTTACAGAATAATACTCACTTTTTTCTACACAGAATGCCCATTGCTTATATAATATGTACTTTGGAAAAAAGGAGAGTAGGTAATATGTTATTATTAGTTATTTATCAGTTTCATGTATGAATCACTTCCTATGAGGTTATCAAAGCCATTTGCAGTACCATTAAAAGCAGTGAAAACAATTGCTGATATAAGAAAATTTAAAAAACATCAAAAGTGCATGTAAAACAACAGTTGCATACATGAAATCAATTTCACATCCAGTACAGTTACAAGATAGGATAACACTCTCCATTTGGAAGAGCACTGAAAGAGGAAAGTCTTTTTAAAAAAAAAACCCTAAAAGAATAGAGATGGCACTTGTCATCTATACCCAGTCAAACATCAGTTGTGGAACGTAATCCGTTCCGAAAGACCGTTCAACTTCTGAAACGTTTGACAACCAAGGCATGGCTTCCACTTGACTGACAGTTAGGTTTTTGCACAGTGGAAGCCATGTTGGACATTTGGGTTCCGAAAAACGTTTAAAAACCGGAGCACTCACTTCCAGGTTTTCAGCGTTTGGGAGCCGAAACATTCGAAAATGGAGCCATTCGAGAACCGAGGTTTGCAGGGGTCAGCAAACCTTTTCAGCAGGGGGCCGGTCTACTGTCCCTCAGACCTTGTGGGGGGCCGGACTAAATTTTGGGAGGGGGGGAATGAATTCCTGTGCCCCACAAATAATCGACAGATGCATTTTAAATAAAAGCACACATTCTACTTATGTAAAAACACGCTGATTCCCGGACCGTCCACAGGCCGGATTGAGAAGGTGATTGGGCCGCACCCGGCCCCCGGGCCTTAGTTTGCCTACCCATGGTATATGAAGTGTGAGGCATGGGGAACTTGACATTGACATCATGGCAGGACCACCCAATATGTTCCGTCACACAGTGCTGAGCTCCTCTTTCCTTCTCAATAAGTGCCAGTGACCTGCTGTTTTGAGATGCTGCAAGAGCAACACTCATGCCCCACCCATACCGCCTCACCAACCACTACTGTACTTAAAGCCAGTGTTTTATTTTTGTAGTCAACTATTGAGGCTCAGCATTAATCCTATGAAATAGTCTAGTTAACCCAGGTATCACATTCCTAGACCTCTTCAGTTTTCTCTGGAGGATATAGGCAGTGCTCCTCCCCCCCCCCCCCCGAAAAATAGGTGCCGGTACTCACCCTGAAGTTGTTACAGTAAGTGCCACACTTTTTAACAACAACAAAAAGAGGTGCTGGTATTGCGAACCCTTGAATACCCCCTGAAAAAAAGCACTGGGTATAGGTTCCCTTCAGGTATCATGTTGAATCATAGTTTGAGTTTCCAGACAGGCAGACAGCAGTTTAGGGTGGCTTGTCTGTTTGTTTCCTGTCCTCTTAGCAATCAGCTTCACACATTTCTCCGTGGTTCAGTAGCACTGCAAGGAGAGTAATGGCTGTAACTATGGCTTGTCCATTTTGATATCATGTCCAGTTATCGCACAAACCACAGTATGCAAAACCACTTTAACAATTTTCTGATTTGCTGGCTAACAACTGAAACTGGTATTTATCATAGGTAACACGTGTAATCCAGTTTCAATGGTGGATAAAGATACAATAGCTTCATTGATTTATATTTTGGGAGGAGTTGAAGAAATGAAAATTGTTGCCATTTGCCTTTGTCTACAGATCTTCTTAGCTTACAAAGCTGATGGGCAGGGCATTATTATTATTATTATTAGTATTATTAGTATTTTACAGAAAGACTTACTTACATGTTGCTGTCTGAGAACATTAACTATCTTTGTCCAGTTAAGATCTTTTGTAGTGTTCGCTCCTCCTGTGAAGAAACCATATATTGTATCCATTTGTTGGATATTTGGGATTTATTGTGGGCTAAAATTTGAAAATGCGTCGCTTCGCTGTGGCTGAAATAATAACCTAAAATATTATATCTACATTTTTGTTTTCAAGAAAGATTATCTGTGTTGATGTCTAAGCCTTCTGTTTTAACATCCAGTTTTAAGGTTACTGGAAAACCTGTGTATTGCAGTTTTCATTACTCCAATATCTTACCTATGATAATAAGTAGTGAAAGGAAGAGGACCCCAATTTCATATTCATATTTCTAAGCCCCATAGATATCAGGTTGTTCTGGCAGAGTATAGACGGATAGTTTTGTTGAGATAAAACATTGTTCCAAAGGAACCTTGGTGACTGTGTAGTTGAGCCAAAAATCTGCTTACTTTTCATTTTGCTAAACTGCTTGCTTACAAAGGTGTTGAACCATTCTACTGAAAATAAGGGACCAAATCAGAAAAATGCCAAGTAATAGAAATTGGCTTATCCATAAGCAAAACCTCAGCTGATCTGAGGGGGTTTTTGTAAGTTGCTTGGCTGCATAGAGAGGTTTTGGTTGCAATGAAAACTAAAAATTAAGAGCATATGCTGGCTTGAATTATTGGTACAATTTACAATATTGTTATTTTTACACACTCCATCATGAATCATCAGTTTAGGAATAGCATAGCAAAGGTAGATCTGGCTTGTATATAAAATGCCACCAACATCTGTTTACTTGATACCCTTCCTGGACGTTCCATCTCATTGCATGCCATCACAACCTCCCTCTCTTTGCTGCTATGCACATCTTTCTTTCCACTTCCAGAAACAGGGAGAGATCCGTGACAACCAGCAGCCATTAGCCTGTGTTTCCACAGTGTTGCATTTGCAGTAGTAGTTCGTTTTTCTATGCAGCCCTTCATTATCTAAGCGGCATTCAGCTTAGATACAGACTTGCAGCCCAAACTATGCATGTTAACTCGGAAGTAGGTTCAGTGGGACTTCCCACTGGAATGTTAAGCGTACATGGTATTGCAGCTGTAAAATGGAAGGATGGACCTTGTGTATCCTTCTTTATGTGCACAGAGCTGTTTTGATTCAGTTTCAATTTCAGTTTTAAAACAGTAGTGGAAGCGATCCTGCGTGCAGCTTCTGAAATGCAACTCTGCGTAACACAGGGCTGCATTCTACAGGTGTTCTGCTCTTCCTTCCAGACTTAGAACTAATAATTCTGCATTTAGAAGGAAGGACAAAGAGGCCCTGCTACATAACCCCTGGAACTCAACAAAGTTTTGAACTGGGGGCAGAGCATGGGACTTTCTTTGTCTTACATATAATGTGAAGCTACAAATTGAACAGAGGTACCAAACTTGAGCAGAGGTACCTTCCTGCTTGAGGAAGTTGCCTCTGCTCAATTTCCTTGGAAGTCCTTAGCCCACCCTGACCACAGCCCACCCCATTCGGCAGGGTCTCCTGACCCTACATGGAACATTTTTAGGGGGCTAAGGGTACTGCCTTGTGGAGGAAATCAGCTTCTACCAGCCCCAATAAACATGCTTAACTCTGCGTACAACATAAAACAATTTTTATAAGCTGCTCTGAGAACTTGTTGAATATGTTAAATCTTTAAAATTAAAAAATCAAAAATTTGAAATGTACTTTTAAACAAAATGATAGCCCAAATTCTTAGCATGCTGAAATTTGATGCAAATATCGTTTTACAGCCTTTCGGTCCTTCTTTGAAATAGTGGCATTCACATATCCCTGACTGTAACCTTAGCAACAAGAATAGCTGTGTTTTATAGTAACACAAGGTGGTATCACTCTTCTGTTGCACTTAAAGCTCAGCTGCAGCAGTACATACAAATAATTTGGCATAAGCAAGTTCTATAGATTCAGTTTCCCCTAAATATCCAAATCAAGCTACAAAATACCTGGAAATTTTTTATTAATATACTAATACTTCCCTTTAGTGAGTGTTCATTAATTCTGTTGCTATAGCATATTACTTCTAGCAGTTATTTGGTACCTCCTTCTTCACCATATTTGTCTGATGTATCACATATCAGGCTGATGGCTATTTTCAGGACAGTCTACATGGCTGACTTATGCAGTTACAGCATAGAAGATCAGATGGAAGTATATACGAGGTGATTGTGAATATTCTGCTTACTTCAATTTGCAAGTTTTGTCATTCGTTAGTAATACATGGCAAGGAACAAATTAGAAAATCATTTTCCTAGATAAAAGTGAAAATTACCATATCACTTGCTTAGAAAATCAGTTAACCAATGTTGTAACTCTTGCTGGTATTATATATATTTTATTCATTGTACCGTATTTTTTTGGGAATATCGGTAATGTTATATAGAATTAGTAGGGGCTATCTTGTTAATTATAAACATGTTTTTAAACGTAAAAACAAAAAAGATTATGATCTAGCTTCCATGCTTTTTAAAATCATAAAAATTCTCAAAGTGTTATAAAACATCAAACTTTAAAATAAGAACTGAGTATTTGGAAGTGTTCAGAATTTTGTTTTATGTATTTAGGGATTAATATATTCTATTCAAGTAACCATTCTTGATCTGTTTGTATTCCAGGTAGTTGAACAGGGTATGTTTGTCAAGCACTGCAAAGTAGAAGTATATTTGACCGAATTAAAATTGTGTGAAAACGGAAATGTGAACAATGTAGTAACAAGAAGATTTAGTAAAGCTGACACAATCGGTATGCCCATAGCTGTTTATAACATGAATTACTGCTTTTAAAACCCTCTTTAAAATGTGTCTTTGGATCTTGTGGGGTTTTGTAGAACATGTTTTATGACACATTCACAATATTAATAATCGTATTTGTGTGTAAAAAAAGCTCCAGTACAAAGTTCTCCCTAATGTTATAATTTGAATAGAATAAGTGTAAATGTATATAATAAAGATTTTTACCTGACCATAGTCTGAGAAAACTGGCAAAGGTCAGATTCCTCAGCGTAAATGAATGTCAGGCCAAAGAAGCTTACTAATCTTTTTAAAATGCGTGTGGTCAGTTCTTTTAAGACATTGAGTAGGATGAGTGGCTAAACCCAATTTATATCCTCAATTCATACTGCTGCATGTATCTGTATAATCTTGCCATTTGCTTTTTGTATGTGGTGTGTTGTAACATGGATATTTACAACTTCTGCAACCAAGTAATTATGATACCATGGGTTCTAAAAAAACTTTTTCCCCATTTCTGTCAATATAGACACAATTGAAAAGGAGATAAGGAAAATCTTCAATATTCCAGATGAAAAAGAGACCAGGTTGTGGAACAAATACATGAGTAACACATTTGAACCTTTGAATAAACCAGACAGTACCATACAGGATGCTGGCTTGTACCAGGGGCAGGTAGGCTATATGTAGGAACCTGAAATTCTGGAGATTTTCTACTCTTCTGGCATACATTCATGGTAAAATTGCTTATTGAGGACATCTTATTCTTAATGTTTGGTTAAAGTTTATTTCAGCTTTATACTTAATTAACCATATTTGCTGAGGCTGGGAAAATGGTTATCGGCCTATATGAAGATTTGTGACTTGTGATTCTTGAACAGTGTCTTTCCATACTAGATTGCAAAACCACTCTTAAATGTCATCTCAAAATCAGTTTTTTATATGAACAATAGTAAAAACCCAATTCCACTGCACATAAACTCCACCTTTAAATCCACATTTTCTTGACTGGGCGCTAGGACGCCAAGTGTGTTGCTATCGTCCAGTCGTTTGAAGGCAGGAAAAAGTAATCACTCCATGAGCATCTTTGAGTTGTTCCGTCCTTGGAGCGGAAGTTTGTTTTTCCTGCCTTACTTGAAAGAGACCTAATTTTGCTGGTTCTCTGTATGCTTTGAGAAGATCTGGGTGCAGTGAGTGGATGCATGCCTAATTCTGTGTTACAGAGTTTGGGTAAAGTTACCTTTTTTCCATTTTAGCCTATTATTTTGGAGCTACCTCTTTGCCTGGGATTTCCCCCACCTATGTTTGTGTCAGTCTCTCTCTGAGACCTTGTCTTCCCCTCCGTGTCTGCATGTGTTGGATTCCCCTGCTAATAGAATCACAGCTAATTGCCCCTTGCTATTGAATTAGTTCTTCCTTTATTCCTCCCTTATTGCTCTATAACATACCAATTAATTATAAAATAATTAAATTGTAAATCATAGAATTTTGATCAGGCCATAAACCTTGGCCTGAGCAAATTCTAAATTCTTTCCCTTTGAAATCGATTGGTCTGACCCTACACAGTTTTTCCAGAGCCAACGCTTGCTGCCTGTTTAAAAACCTCCAGAGTTGCTGCTTGTTGCCTGTTTTAAGATCAGGTCTCAGTTTACTGGACTAATTAAGCAGCAGTGTGTCAGAAGGATAAGAGAAAAGTGCAGCTGAGGCTAGGAAGGTGGACAGAGTATCTAGAGTGTGGGGCATGGCAAGCCTGAAGGAGGACAAATATGGTGTGAAAACAGGCACCCACAATTTTTTTTGGATGCTGTAGGGACTGCAGCAGCACAGCACAACCTGATTGGCCCTGCAGCACTAGACATGAGATAATAATAATTAATAATAATAATAATGCCCCGCCCATCTGGCTGGGTTTCCCCAGTCACTCTGAGCAGCTTACAGCACATAAAAAAATAATAAAACATTGACAGTAAAAAGTTTCCTATACAGGGTTGCCATCAGATGTATTCTAAAAGTCAGGTAGTTGTTTATTTCCTTGACATCTGAAGGGAGGGCGTTCCACAGGGTGGGCTCCGGTACCGAGAAGGCCCTTTGCCTGGTTCCCTATAACCTCACTTCTCACAGTGAGGGAACCGCCAGAAGGCCCTCAGAGCTAGACCTCCGTGTCCGGGCTGAACGATGGGGGTGGAGACACTTCTTCCTTCAGGTACTGGGCCAAGGCCATTTAGGGCTTTAAAGGTCAGCACCAACACTTTGAATTGTGCTCAGAAACGTACTGGGACCCAATGTATGGCTTTCATGGTCTTGGCGGCCACTCCCAATCACCAGTCTAGTTGCCTCATTCTGTATTAGTTGTAGTCACCGAGATCCCTGAAAAACCCAAATGGGTCCACATTGGCAGTGGTGGCAGCAGACAGCCACATTCCAAGTGGTGGCATATGCCCTGTGGCAGCAGTGGAAGGCAGAAGAGAGACCGTCTATAGTGATGTTGGAGAAGTGCCATTCTCATTATATAGGATAGCAGCAGCACTGTTTGGACTCCAGACAAAATGAGCAGCTGTCTGGATTGGATGAAGGGTTTGGGCCAGCCCACCAGTTCCTTCTTTCATTCCATTTTATCTTCAAGGGATTCGTTTTGGGAGTTTTCAAGGGCACTCCATGGCCTATTCTAATATCATATTGCTTAAGGGTTTGTTGCTCCTCTGGCCTGTTGGTTACACAGCAAGCCACTGCTACCAAGCCACAAGTAAGCTACCCTCATACTGCCACCTCTGATCAAGCAAGTGTTCTACATCAGTCTCGGCATAGAGATTCAATGGTTTCTAGCTTGCAGTTCAATACTGCTCCTACTGCTGCCACCCTGGCTAAAATGTGGTTGTGCAGCAGGAAGAAAGTGTCACATTTACTCCTCTTGTGATGAGACAGTTGAAAGAAGCTGCCAAAAATACCAATATACTTGATACCATTCAGTCTGTCAGGGCAAATGTCCAGCCTACCATGGTTTTGCCTAATGTGCCTTCCCCACAGCCTTCTCCAGATTCACATGCTGTGGCGAGAAGGCAAGTGGGACTCCAAGGAGGATGTTGTTAAGGTTAATAGCCATTTGTTAGGATCCCATATCTTTAACCAAGAAGATATTAAGAAGGTGTTTCTAACGGCCTTACTTCTATAAGTGCTATCTCCTAATAGTATTTTATGCGATGGTGATTTTAAATTCAGCTTGTGAAATTACAGACTCAGCTTCTAATATTGGGTGGCTAAAAATAGTGTTACGTATACTGACCAGAAGTAAGATTTAATTAAACTATAAAATATATGAATGTAGTCTTGTATTCATATAAGGGCCAGAATGCCCAAAGAAAAATATATAGTCATCTACCTGTAAAATATTGCTTGTGTTATTTTTGTCTGTTACCTTTATTCTCTTTTTGAGCAGTATATATTCTGTTTTATATTCAAGTTTTGTATGTGTGAATTTTATATTCTTAATTGTGAGGGTCTGAAACAGGAAATAGATTTTTGGCAACACTGCCATTTTCAGTGGATATTTTCGCAGAAAAAAATGTTTTGTTTTTTAAAGATTGGTCCAGTCATTATATGAAATGACATAATTATTTTTATATAATTCATATTGTTTGTTAGTTACTTTGATCCTGAGATGATATGTAGGCTTTTTTCCAGCTATATGCAAATCTTTCTTTTGCCCCCTTTCAAATTTTGGTTATATTAATACCTAATATTTCTATTTTATCTTAATTGACTTTATATCCAATTAATGGTCTGTAATCTGCTATCAGCTTTTCTACTTCTGACAAAGACTGAATTAGATTTGTCATTGATGTATAGTTATGTTTTATCATTGTTTAATTTCATGCCTTTTATCTTTCACCTTCTTTTATTTTTATGTCAGTGGTTCCAAAGCTAAATCAAATAATAGTGCTGTCAGAGAACACATTTGCCTTGTGCTTTTAGTTAATTTCAAAATGGATAATGACATATCACTTATGCAAATTTAAGCTTATTACTTTGTTTAAGACCCAGCTTCTGTACTTGATTCCAAACTTAAACAATATAAGGGTCTCAAATAGAAAAGGCCATTCCAGCTTATCAAAGGCCTTTTCAGCATCTACATTTCTATTCTATTCTATTCTATTCTATTCTATTCTATTCTATTCTATAATAAATGTGGAAGAAATTACTCCTTCTATTCTTTGGTCCATTTTGTGTGATGAAAGAATGTTGAATATTCTACAGAGTTGCCTAACAAGAGGCTCAACGATAATGCTGTATGTGAAAAGAATTTAACCTGTATAATTTTGGGTTGTAACCAGTCATAACAAAATCATGCATTAAATATGTTAAAGTTTAAAATTAATAAAGCTTGGCTTCCATCTGCAATGGCCACCTGCTATGTTTAATTACCAGAAATGCACTGCCTAGGCCTATAGATATATAAAATATGTAGTCCTGGTCTCACTGGGACTGTAGGGGTTATAGCTATAGTAGATCCACTGAAATTAATGACCCTAAGTTAGTCAGGTTCATTAATTTCATTGGGTCTGCTCTGAGTATGACTAACATTGGACGCAACCCAGGATATATAAAACCTATAGGGTTTTCTCTAGGCTGCGGCATTGCATTTTGGATAACTAAGTTTGGTTGGTGGTCCCTTGAACCATGTCATCAGCATACTGTAGTAATTAGTGGTTTAAAATCTTTTATCTTTTCATTCTAGCTTGGTCATTATAATCTATCAATAACCCTGAAAAAAGACTTTGTGTAATTCTTATTGGAAAGGTTTTTATATGCAGATTAAAAAGCAGAAGATAGAATACAACCCATTCTGGTACCTGTCCAAATAAAATATTTCAAAACATGTAACAGTATCACTGTTAGACAGTGGTTTGCTATATATTAATGTAGTCCGGGGGGGGGGGATTCACACTATTTCCAAAGTTTCTCAGAAATTCTCACTCAATTCTGTTGAAGGCTGCAGATAGGACACATTTAGAAAGATCAGAGCTTTTTGTTTGATAGTATTGGTGTTTTGCATTTTTGAAACTTCATTATATCTGCTTATAATAAAGGAGTGTTGGGGAAAATGCAGCAGAGGAAGTGAGTAAACACCATATTTTTGCTCTATAAGACTCACTTTTTCCCTCCTAAAAAGTAAGGGGAAATGTGTGTGCGTCTTATGGAGCGAATTCAGGCTGTGCAGCTATCCCAGAAGCCAGAACAGCAAGAGGGATTGCTGCTTTCACTGCGCAGCGATCACTCTTGCTATTCTGGCTTCTGAGATTCAGAATATTTTTTTTCTTGTTTTCCTCCTCCAAAAACTAGGTGCGTCTTGTGGTCTGGTGAGTCTTATAGAGTGAAAAATACGGTATCCACTTCGAAACATAGCACTGTCAGTTTTAAGGCATGAAACCATTTCCTGTTTCTGCAAGAGTAAGCAGTGATAACCAGCTGTGCCCAGTTCCCAGAAGAAGGGACTTCTGTTTTCATAACTGGGCTTCTACTTCCTCTCTTCAGCTCCCTGCACATCCCCAAAATTTGCTCGGGAGAGTTGGCAGAGATTTGAAGCCAATTGAGAGGAAGGAAAAGTTTGTGTGAGTGAAAGTTTGCTCACACAAAATTGACTTTCATCTGTAGATATATTTCATTAGCCCAATCAATAGTACAGACATTCAGTTTTGGGATGCGTATTTGCCACCTCTTCAAGGTGCGGGCAAGGTGTGTGTTGCTGTATGTCTATATGTGTGCACAAGGAGAAGGTTTTTTGTTCTGATTTTAAATGAGCGATAATCTCAGGAAAATCTTGAGATGCATACTGTTTCCATAATAGATGTTATATCATTTCTAAGTGGGTTAATGTCCAGTTGATAGTCTTAAACTGTACTCTTATTTTCCTAAACTGTAATGAAGTTAGTTTTTCTCTTTAAATTTTATTCAATATAGGTATTAGTGATAGAACAAAAAAATGAAGATGGAACATGGCCAAGGGGTCCTTCAGCTCCAAAGTAAGTGATTAAAACAAATCAGTGCTTCCCACAACATGGCTTATTGGATTTGCTTCTATACCCCAAAATATTTTCAACATGGTTTTGGAAACAGTACATTCATGTTAGTAATATATGCCTTTCCTTGGAAGAACAAGAATTATATTCTACAGGTTTATGTGGCTGGTAACTGTTCAGATGTTATTAAAGAGCATGTATTTCTGTAGACCTGTGGTTAAGTCATTATTGCAATATTAGGAATCTGGGCTAAATATGAATAGATTCTTTTATATGGGAAAGATGTCAAAATTACTAATCATTGCTTATGTTATTGTCCTTATGACCTTTTTTAAAATACTATGATTATTGATTGTCTTCCGTCTTCTGTCTTCTGTCTTCATTGTATTACAATAATAGGATTGAATAAGACCAATCCTGTGACTTATTGTATTTCTTGGTCACATTCTATGTCCATGGGCATACAAAGCAATGTACAGAAAAAGCCATAACATATTAAATTACGATATACAGAATATAGTTAAGGAGGAGGTTGGGGAAGGTCACTTTAGGAAGCATATTCCTAAATGGGTTATTATCAATTTACCCCAAGGGTGCCTGGAACTGGCCACCATCACCACTTGACATTATTTATTTTTTAAAATGGTATGTTAGAAACAGGTCCATTTTGTGCATCTGATAGGTCTAAATAAATATGTGGCTTTAAAAGCCCAGATTTCACTCCACAGTATGAATGGAAGGGCATTCCTTGAAGTTCAATATCTACTTGTATATTTTGAGTTTCGTTTCATTATTTACTTATTATTTAAATAGAATGTTAGTGTCCTAAAATCTTTAGTGTTCTAAAATACATTGTTTAGAAAAGAGAAACAATAAGCCCTTTTGCTCCAAACAGTACATCTTAGTAGAGTACTAAAATATGCTTTTAAATATTTCATATAGCAGCTTCAAATAATTTTCATAAGGGTAAATGTAGCAAAAAGAACAAACACCCCGTTTCCTAATGAAATACTTCAAAACCTACCTATATTGCCATGTGATCCTGCTGAAGGCAAAAGGGAGAAAATGAGAAGAAAATTCAAAAGACGTTGAAGGAGGCGTGGGAGAAGAGAGAGAGTGGAACAGTTTCCTTTTCTATAGAAATGCTGTAAATATAAACTGAAATGCAGGAGCTGATTCTGCATACTGTATCTAGATACAGATTAATAGATAGCAGTTGTATAAGCATGAAGATGTGTGGGAATAATTGCTAAAATTGAGCAAGTTTCCAAATTCAGCAGAATATGCGGCCAAGCAAACTTTGGATGCTTAAATACTTCCCCTAAGTGATAGAAAGCAATCAGACTGCTTTTAAGATTGAATGGTTATAGATACAGGTGAAGTACCTCTGCAAAATAATGTTTAATATCTGTAAGAATTTACCGTTTAATATTTGCACTTTCAAAAATCCTTCAAAACTTGAATCTTTATACCGAATGTTTTATATTTGGTTTTGGTATTGAAATACATTTGGAGAAGGTTACAGTAGCCCGCTACTATGCCGTGTGCTGAATTATTCATTTGTGTACTCAGACTTTAACTTCACCTTTAAGACAGTGTTCATCTGGGCGTGATGTGTACCTGCACTGTGCAGTATACCCATTCTAATCTAAGGGAAATTGCACCCTAGAACAGATGGCCTTCCAGATGGTGTTGGACTCCCAATGACCCCAACCAGCACAGCGAATGCTCTGGAATGCTGAAAACTGGAGAACAACACATCTTGAAAGGGGCCACAGTTTCCCACCCCTATGCTAGAATATGCAGACATTATCTGGTTAGCCACCAAGACACATGGCCAGTCAAAAAGTTGGAGGGAGGAATTCCATGTAGAACTGAGATCATTCCATCAGCGCAAGCCTTTTGGCTTGCAAGATGGATCGATCTTACATCCTCCGTGTGCTGTTGTGGGAGTTCCCCTGACGCACACATATTTGTAGGGTAGGGAGAGAGGCAAAAAGCCCAGTTGTGCTAGCCGAAGTCCTTGTGCTAGCTTCCACTAGTAGGACTCGTTAGTTGAATCTGGCCCTTAAGGCACATTATTGAGCCATCCTACTGAAGGTTAGCAGGTTTGAATCCGGGTTTGGTCAAACAGGAGTTCCATGCACATTGACTTGAATTCCATTGTGGGAAAAGGTGGGATATAAATGTATTAAATAATAATAAAGAATATTTCAGCACATCAAAGAGAAGCCATTGGGCCTTGCTTCAACATGTTAGTTTTTTAGGTGCCAATATTTTGTTGTGCTGCTGCTTTGTTACAGGCAATGCCTTACCTAGATGCTAGACATGTGTACTTAACCGTATTAAATCAGCTTTTGTCTGCGTTCTTCAATCAGTCACATCACTGATTAAAGTCATTTTAGCTCTCTTTCCATGTTGATAATTCATCTTAATAAATGTCAAATGCTTGGGTGTTCATTTTTCTTGTTACGTTATTCTTTTTAGTTGTGTGACCCATATTTTAGGTTACATTATAGGCATGGAATTGTTACTTTTACATTTTGTTTAGTAGTAGAAATAATGGTTTGTAATGAATTACTTACACTTTATTCCACCCAGTATGAGATTCCATAGTCACTTTGGTTTACATTGAGGTCCTCCATTGCTATTAGAAAACAGATAAACAGAGGACTCTCAAAGAATAATATTAATTGTGAAATGAAAAACTTCTTCAGAAATGTCTTTAAGCAGTAATTAATCAAAACAAAACAAAAAAGAATTAAAAGTTTTTATTTTCAAAAGTATCCTGATTAAAACTTTTTATTCACATGAATATTTACTTTATTAAATTAAACATTTCCATGAAGTCATGGAGGCTGCATACACTCTTGAATGTGATTTATAATACATATACCATATGACTCTCTGCAAATATTGGTTTTACTGTCAATTGTTGTTATATTGACAACAAAGTCAAGAATCCTCCTATCTCTTTGAAATCAATAGGAGTTCAAACACAACTGGTTTAGTTGGTCATTATCTTTTCTGACAATGGGTATGCAAGATATACTCATATCTTTATATCTAAGCAGTCTCATGTAGCCAAATACTTTATTAAATGCTTTGCTCCTGGGCCATTTAGCTAACTCTTCTGAGGATGGGATAGGTAGCTTAGGGTAGAACATATTCTTTTTTGCACATAAAATATCCTAGGTTCAATCCTTGACATTTCCACATATAGCTAGGAAAGGATCTGTCTGGAAACCAGATCTAATCAGTCTACGCAATGATACACTATGTGGACCATTGTCATGACTCAGTTTAAGGCAGATTCCTTTGTTTCTGTGATAATTAACAATATTCAAATTAGCTTCTCCTAATCTTGAATATTTGGACTGTTGAAGTCAGTAACTCTTGGATCCAATTTTCATTTTCCAGCCTTCCACATGGAAGGCTGTTAGAAACTCTTTCCTCACGTCAGGAACGACTCCATACCAATCTGTATATTTTTCAAACTGCTTACTACACTATTTAATTATATTGCATGGGTAGCCCCAGGACGGCATGTTCCTCACAGTCTTTAACCAGGCATATGCATGTAGCACGTGGCTTGTAAATGTTACTCCTTTTTTGTAATTCTATGTCAAAGCTAAAAGCTGTGCTCAAGACCACCACACTCACCCACCCTGGAATGGTGTCTCCTCATGTGTTGGATTTAATGTAAAAATTGGCTGAGAGTGCCAGATAACATGAAGGAATCGTTTGTTATGAAACCTTACCAGTATTTGGTTATGTCTCATTTAGCAGGACTGTAAAAATACTGAAGTTTATTACAGGCCAGAACTCTTTAGTGCACTTCATTCTACGGCATGCTGTGTTTGCTTTCCTTTTTGTGCATTTAGCAATTGCTGAGGACAACCGATTCTAACTGACAATTTCTCCTGTTGGCATGGTTTCTCTTAAGTTCTAGCATCTGGTGACTAAATGTGAGCAAATTAGCTTGGTAGACTAAGATGAGATGATTCAATTTTGACATGGGGTGCGATCCAAAATCCTCTGTATACAATGACGCTGCTTTTATGAAAGAAAGTCATAAAGTCACCCAAGTATTATTCATCTTATGTGTCTCTAAATGTTTGTGGTACGTTCTCTTGTTAGCTGAATATGCTTTATATGCCATAAGACGCATTCAGGCGTGGCTACAATTCTTTATATAGGGATCCTTTAATTGACTTTAATATATTTAAATCTTGCAGAAGCAAGCTTCCATGTCTGTATACCTAATTTTGTCCTCAGTTTCTTCTTTGTTTTGGTATACAGACAAGGAATCTTGCTTCTGTGAACGTAGTGCCCCTAGATGGATTGGAGGTCATAGAGATGTATTTGACCAGCAAATTCTTAATATACGGCTTTCAGTAGTAGGGTAGTAGTAGTGTGGTTCTTCTCTACAAAAAATAGTAAAAAAACAAGACAAAACACCCAAAAGACATTTCTTTAAGGTAGCTTTGTCTCAGTCGGAATTGAGGGGCCCCTTCCTGCTATTTTCAATAGGAAGAAAGGTATCGGCAGATATTTTAGTAACTCTGGGATTAACCCCCCAGAATGAATCTTAACTCCTAGACCGGATGCACCAAAAATGGAGGTGAATAAAAGATTCCTCCTTCTGGTTTTGTGATGGCTGACTGTGTAAAACTGTGGGTTACCTTGACCATGTACAGTTTTGTGGGTCACCTCAAAGTTCCAAGAGTTGCCAAACTAATTGTGTGAGTTCAGCTATTCTCAGCTAAAACCATGTAGAATATTTCCATGCTGAGGTAGGGTTGTTTAACCATCGCTGAATAACCACACATTTCTGATTAAAATAACCCCATGTGCAGGCTGGGGGCATTTGAGCATTGCAAACTACTTTTGAAACTGCGTGACATTTTAGAAGCAGATTGAGTTAGCATGGGTATCAGCTGCTCAAAAAGGTTGCTTGATCCCATACAAATCACCCCTTTGTATCCTTGTCATGATTTGTGATTAGAATGTTAATACAAAGTTGATGAACTAATCTGATGAATTATTGTAAGTGGATTATAATTTCTGTATTTCCTCACTTGCTCACTCCCCCCTCCCCGGCATGCACATAATTTTAATATATGCTTCTCTATTATTGTCAGTTCATTTTATGGTGTGTACTTATTATTTAGGGGACCACAGCACATCATTACTATGCTTGTTTTTCTCCAAAGCTTTGTACTGCTCATTACAGTTCTATGGTATATAATAAATTACCTTTTCTTTACACTCAGAAGGGATTATTGCTTCTTATGTCAAAGTATTGTGAAGATTAGGAATATATTTGAAACATAGCTGCTAAGTTGACTTTGAAGATGGAATCGATCGGAACATGGAAAAATAAAATCCCACTCCATACCAAGACATTGAAGGATTGTACTTTCACATTAATGTTTATTATTATTATTATTATTATTATTAATACCCCATCCAACACATATGGCTTCCAACACATACAAAAACGTAATGAAACATCAAACAGTAACAATCTGATCCAGTCACAATAACTTTAAAAATCACAATAACTTTAAAATAAACAGCTTATATCAAGTAAAGCAACATTCAACTATCCATCAGAATCTAATTGTAAACAGTAAAATTAAACATCAGCGAATAATAATTAAACAGTTTACACTTATCAACCACAATAAAGAATTACCGATCTATAATCAATAAAAATGACAGCAAACCACAGTGCATAAAATACCACAAAACATACAAAACCATGTAGAAGGATCAAATTGAGAAACAAGGACACACAACTTGTAAAACGCCATTGATGATGAAGAACAGAAAGTCTCTCTCCCGTCACACTTCTTCCTCTTATGAAGGCTTCTAGGGTTTGAGGGTGGGGAAAGGCAAGACGGAAATGCCATTGCCTGATGACCAACATAAAGTCTCTTTCCCCTGTCTGTTCTGGATTGGAAGCCAATGAAACCGTTTAAGCACTCTTGATAAGTATGTTAAGGGAGGGAAAGTGCTTATATGTCCACTCCTCTGATTTAGTTAACCCACCTGAATTAGTTAAACTAAATCCTATGTGTAAGTTGGTTCCTACCGTTGTGTAAGACCAGTTTCATTGTGGTGTGGTTTGTTATAGCCATTCATGTGACTTTTAACAGAATTTCACAGAATGCTGCTATACCAATTCATTTTTGTAACCCCTTGTAAAATAAGTACTCGGCATTAAGTCGTGATGCACACAAACTTTCACTTGCCAACTTAAAATAGTTGGCCAAAAAAAAAATGCACCCAATGAATTTCAGGGGTAATCTTTTGTAGGCGTGATTTGCTAGATGTCAATCTTACATTTACTATCTGTGTGTGACCCTCTTCCCCCAAAAGCAGTTATTATCTTTAAGAAATACAGATGAGACTTCTCGTCAAGGCTACAACATTATAGAGGCTACAGACGAGGACTGCTACAAAATGTTGCAGTCTATATTCCACCACTGAATATTCCATCCAGCCGTGGCCGCCTCAGGATGCTAATGGCTCAAGCGTGCCTTTCCGTGAAGATTTATTAAAAAATCCTTCCAATAACAAGCTTGCAAACATATGCAGAAACTACTATTTTATTTTGGAGTGGTCCTGATTTGCTTCCTTAATTGTAGGCATGATGGAGGGAACTAGTAGGACCTGAAGTACAATGTTACGCTGTTCCCAAAACCTCTGAGAGGAAATAGTCTTGCTCAGAACTTCATTACCGTAAGTCTGGAATGGAGGCATGTTTAGGCCTCTTTGTAAGGTTGGGTGGAGAAAGGTAGGCAACTTTAGAAGTGATTAAAGGATTAAGGACTCCTTTTCTCTTCCCATCTTTCCCTGGTGTGCTAGGTAGTGTCGGAGAGCTGCCAGCCCCAAACCTGAGAATTTGCAAGCTGTTTAGTTAGGCAGTTGAGGATGGGAATATATCCAGATTTTCCTTTTTGTCCTTATTTTTCAGTGAACAAGAGCATTCCATAGCTTAAAACTGCTCCCAACCATATAGTGGCTCGATACATTCTCACAGTCTGCCTACCTTTATTTTCAATACACCCTTCCTTTGGTGGAATCTACACGCATATAAAAACATTTTAAAGCATTTATGAAAATTCATTGAATTTCCCATAAGGCTCGCCATCGCCATCTAGTGTCACATTGTCTATTGCTCTTAAAACACACTTAAAACGTGAATAGCTGAGTCCTTTCTCTCTATGCTTAACTACTATCAGGATTCTGTAAACTCGGATGGGTTTTTTATTTTATTTACAGACTTTGATACTCTTGTGTACCTAGAGAGTTCCCCAAGTATGGAGGAGTTACCATCTTATTTTCATCCCATTTTGCTTTCAAATGATAGGCTTTCAACCACCTGATTTCACTCTTCAAGGCAGTGGTTAGTGGTGATAGATGTTACTGGCTAAAAACAAACTTAGAACAGAAGAGCCTTTTTATGAGTGTTTAAAGAAAAGATCAGAATGTGGCTGTTCCCTGGATGTAACATTCTAAACTCTTTTGATGAGTGATTATACTTTATTGATAGAGGCACTTTGATAAGTTGGTGCTATTTATCTTTAACCTCTTTCAGAATGGGTGTTTCCATGATATGGTAGTATTTTTACTTAGTTCAAAATGATTGATAACATTTTGAATACTGGATACTAATATGTATAAAGTTTAAATCTTCTCATTGAAGGTGGCCTTTGTTCTAATTATCAGTGTTGATGTCACACTTGGTGTGTTTTCATTGTGGATGGAAAACTGTGCATTGACATAGGCCAGACATAATTATTTTGACTAGGTAGAACATCAGGTTAGTTGATAACTTTATGGTGCAAAGGAGCTGTTGTGCTCTGCTTGGGTTATACTATTTTTATGAACCAGATTGTAGCATTTTACTTTTAAAAAGGGTGAATCATAGAGTTGGAATGTTGAGGTATGTATAACCATACTTTTGTGAACCTGTAGTCTTCTGTCTGACTTTGTTGCATGAAATGATGTTATATGTTTAGATCTTTCCCAACCATCGTTGGAGTTTATTTGAAATTGGTGCACTTTTGGCTTGGCTTCCTTGGTTAATAGTACTAAAATGCAGCTTTGTAGTATAAATTTTCATAGTCAGTGTTTTTTTTCAAATAAAATAACAAATCAAGACTTCAGCATTTCTTATATAGATAGGTGAATATGAAATACTGTTTTGACAATGCTTTTTTAGTGTAGTGATGGTCATAAGTTGGCTTAAAATAGTGAATTGAACTGGTGCTTTAAGGTGCTGTTAAACTTGCTTTCAGAGTGCTTATTGTTAATGTACTGTTGCACTTTCACAACTAATCTTTAAAATTATTAAAAGAGTCATAAAATAGTGACTCTTGCCATTAGGGAGAAGATGCATTTCATTTGTGATGCAATTAACTTGTGATTTTTGGTAAAAGTATATCTTTGCCAAATGTTAATTGTGGCTTTGGCTGTTTTAATTCCTGTTTTTGTGTTTTTGTTTTTAAGATATCTGTGAAGAGTTACAAGTGAAATGTTTTTTTAAAATGTTTTGAGGTTGGACAACTTTCCTTGGCTGTTTGTTGCTCTGATCATGAAAACCTTATTTTTCATACTTATTTACATACATTGTTCATCTGTTAGCTTTTCCTTTTTTTTTCATTATTAATTTTGCAGTCTCAGCATTTTTATCTAATTTAACATTTTCATATTTTTAAAGGTCCCCAGGTGCATCCAATTTTTCAACTTTACCAAAGATCTCTCCATCTCTATCAAATAATTATAACAACATCAACAACAGAAAGTAAGCGACACATCTTAAGAACTTTTAATATTAATCATCCAAGTATAATTTCAAGGCAAAACTGTTTTAATTCTAGATAAATAACTTGGATGGACTGTATTGCTGTGGAACTGCAGTGATGCCAAGTCTTAAAGGTCACCAGTACCCCAAGGTGTTCAGAGAGAAACTAACAGAAGAAGATCATTTCTGCTTTACTTTTTCTTCAGAACCCCGATACTGCATAATCACCCTGATACTATAAAGCACCACATTCTGATTTGAAACCATTGCATTAAGAAAAGACTTCAGCAAAAATGGCATGCATGGAACAAAAGTCACATAACATTGCTCAGGCTTTTCAACTCCTGGGGCTTGGCATTCAAGTTTAGAGATTTTTGTAATAAATAAATAAAAAATTAAAATTGTCAAGTAGCACCTTCTAAGGCGCTACTGGACAATTTTTAATTTTTTAAATTTATTTCGACTGCATCAGACCAACACGGCTACCTACCTGAATGTAGAGATTTTTGTGACCGCGGGAAGTTTTGGGATTATATGTTACGGCAAGTAAAACCTCAGCAAATTACATTCTGGATCCCTTTTGTTATAAAGACATAATTCTATATGTGTCCCTAACAAATATTTAATATTCTAAACCTATTTTTAAAAAACTTGGGTTAACTCATCAAACATCCCTCTTAATTCAAAACACATCCCGCAGATGCATTGCATTTTCTGCAATCCACTACAAATAGGAAAGTGTCTGTTAAATAGTTCACATAGAAGCTTTCTCGTAGAAATACTGGAAAAATAACGGAAGCTACAAATTCAACTTTTCCTTTCAGTCTAAACATCTCAGTTTGTGGCTATGAATTGAATGTGAAAATGTTTAAGTATTTAAAAGCAAGATAATTTCTAAATATTTTATACAATATCTTCCAGTTAAATACTGCATTTATGAGAAGGGAGTTTTCGTAAGGGGTGAAGTGGCACTTGCGCTTCCGCTAATTGTGAGTAGCCCCAACTCTCTCAGTTAAAGAAATGCATGTATTTAACTGCAGTCTATTGTAGTTTGTTTGTGTGTCTATAGTAAGTACAGAAAAGTTTTCTTTTTGGTGTGTATAAACAACCTAACCACAGCCTAAACTGATCTTATCCTTTTATTAGAATACTGATAGCCTATGTTAAATGAAAAAGCATATCATAATCTCTGAAGCCATGGGACAGTGGCCGCCTGCTTTAAATCTCATTTTAAAGTGGAAACTAAAAATTTTCAGAATCAACAGAAGTGCCCTGGGCTTGTATTAAAAAGGGCAGCTACACTTCCATTTCATGGAACTGTCCAGCAACTGGCAGGCAGGTACTTTTTATATTTTTGAAGTTCAAAGATGAAAATGCACTTTTAGAAGGAAAGGTTATAGGATGTGCTTTTTTAATTCAGCATATGTAAGGTTTAATTTCTAAATCTCAGGGCCTATTTGCCTAGCCTTAGGGAAATACCTTACATGTTACTGTAACTCAACATTTTAGTTTAAACAAGGGCTGGGGAAAACTTAACGTTGCTAGCTACCTTGGGCTCATTGTAGGAAGGCAGGTATAAATGTTTTATTTACTTGTTTCTTAAAATATTTCTAATTCACCCTATATCAAGTGATCTTGGAGTAGGATATGTATATAAAGCAAGCGTGACTAGCCTGTGGCTCTCTAGATGGTGTTAGAATCCAACTCCCATCAGCTCTTGCCAGCATGGCTTATAGCAGAGCGGGGAGGAACTGGTTTAACTTCTTAAGCATTTGCATGTAAACTCAGAATTACCCTTGAATTTCTTTTTTTCTTTTTTTCTTTTGGTCTTAAGTTCCTTATGTTGTGTTGAAAATCTTCTGACTTTAGAAGCAACTTTTTGGATTTGCTTGAATAAGTGGTGGACTGCTGACCAGTCCTGTTTTGGATGAAAACACTGCCACGTTAATCCTCTGAGTAGCCCATTAGTAAAGCAAGTGTTGGTTTCCCCCCCTGGATTTGTCCCTTTTCAAAAAAATGGGAAATATTATTTAGGTTAGATTCCAGTACCAAGTTATTTGGGAGTAAGAACCTCTGAATGCACTGGGTCTTACTTCTGAGTAAGAATGTCTAGAATTACAATGTTAGGAAATTGTGATTATCCTACTACATTAAACTCTAGTCTTGAACATACTTGAATGCATTTTACTAAGCTCAATATGTGCATTTAATTGTAAGCCTGGGAATAGAAATCGTGTTTCCCATAAAAAAAGCTGGTTAACAGTAGGATATATGTAGTTTGACTCTACATTTAGAATGTTACTTATTTCTAATATTGACTCCAAAATACATACTGCATGACATCTTTTGAAAGGGGGTGAACTTTTATGTCATTACTTCTCACCCTAGTAAATTAATCTCTTATTTTAGAGCACTGTCTTCTGTACCTGTGGACTAGCTAAATATTTAAAATATAACTGATATCTCTTGCCCATAGGACATTGATTTTCCTGGCCAGGAGTTGGAGTGCACATATTTTTAAAAAATATTTTCTTTCAAGTGTCTGCCCATTTAAGATCATGCCTCCAAATACATAAATAAATAAATAAATTCAGAAATCAAAAGTGAAGAAATATGTTTGTTAAAATATGTTAGTTAATTATTAAAGTAGGCAGACAGTTCCTGCATTTATTTATAAATTTATTTTGTAGTCTGACGTATTCAATAAAATTATATCCTATAAATATTCATTTTCACAAATCCACATAAAAGGGGAAGAAAACTGCAATGCATGCAACATCATTCATTGACAGAGGCTACAGCTCATTTGTCTATCCATTCTTTTATTGCCAAAGAATCTATAACCTTCTGACACTGTTGTAAATCTATTTTGTTTGATCAACTCAGTTATCACAAGCTTGCACTCTTCCAAATTCTATCTATTGCTTATAACTTTCCTGAGTCATGGGTACATTTAATCATTACCTACAATCTTTAACATGGCTATCACAGGATAATGTAATTGATAGGAGAACTTCATAGTAATATGAGGCATTTTGGGCAGAGGTGATCTGTGAAAAGAAAGAAGAGGATCTGCCTAAACTTTATTGTCCATTCTTATATTTCTTAACACTGGGTTGTATCCCACTAAGTCCTACTCAGAATCAACGTATTGAAATGAATAGACTTAAATTAGTCATGCCCATTAGTTTCGGTGGGTCTTCTCTAAGAATGACTAATGTTGTGTAAAACCCAAAGGGTGGGATTCACCTAACCAGGCCCATCTGTGGAAGCCGAGGCCAGAACTTCTGCATGCATATTGGGGCTTCTGTTGCCCCGGGTACCCCCTGAAATGGGCTTAAGGGGGTCAGGAGAATCCCCAGAACAGAACAGCTGAAATGGATTGCACAACTGGAACAATTGGAAGAGTGAAATGTTGAATTCCACCCATAATGTAGAAAGGAATTGGGGAAAGTAGCTGCTATTTCCAGGGACTTGAACAAGAGTCCGCCCCCGCTTCTCTAGCAGAATATTTTTTTCCATTCATGGTTGTACAGAAGTGATAGGTTTTACAAACATTTACATTCTATTGTGTTACCATTGCTATCAGCGTTAAAACATATCTTCCCTTACATTAGTTTGATTTCTGCTTATGTATTGGGAAGAAATCAGGACCACTTCCGTTAGCTTGATTTCGCAGGAATGCATCTGCAGTGCTCTGCACTCAAGATTATGGACATACCTTAAAACTGGTGTGACCTTTCAGTGTTATGGCTTTGAGCATCTTAGTGACTTAGCAAGTATTCTTCCTTAAGCCTGGTCACATGATTCTGTAACTTATCTCATTGAAATTCAGATTCTCCAGGCTGAAATACGGGTAAGGCGGCTAAGGGTAATGCATGTAGGGGTTTCATGCATGCCACCTCATGTTTAAAATTACCCATGCTGGCCCTTTCATATGTATTATTACATCATTGTGGTATGCTAATGGTACCTATGAACTGACCATTGCATGTGGTAAGTTCACTTAAACATAATGGACTACACATGGATCATTGGATAAGCACTTTACCAAGTTTTGTGTCTTTGTGGTGGTTTGTGTTAGCTAAAGTGCTTCCCTAGGAAAGACAGTGTGCTGAATGAAACTGTTACAAAGTGATATTCTAATATATAGATTAAAACAAATAAAACTAAAAGCCCTCTTCTAGTTTCGCCCCTTTCAGACTGGACCCAGAAAGCCTCTAAAATGGCGTATATTGAGGTGGGATTAGACTGTTTCAGCTTTGGATAGATAATAAAATAAAATAGCAGCAGAGTGAATTTATTCATTTGAAGACTGTTCTGCATCTTGTGTGTGCTCTAGCGCATACATATATACTTTCCACCTGTGCAAGGACACCCCTGTTATTTTCGGATCCACATATTGCATATTCATCCTACAGGCTACATGGCTGGAATTCAATGTGCATATGTTACATTAGTATCATTGGCACATCAGTGAAACATAGCTGAATTGATAGACATGTATGCAAGCAAAATCGTGGTAGTTCCTGAACAAGCTGGTGCTTCATTGTGATATTTTTGCCCTTTCATTTCTCTTAAGTATGCTTATTTTAGACCTCCTTAAGTACATTACCCTTCAATTAGCAAGCATGTTTCCTGTTAGGAGTCTGTTCTATGCAGGCAAAGAAGGCTATAATAATGCGAGTTAAAATGCATTACTAAAAGGCATTGTACACATTCTTTGTCACTCCAGGCTGCCTTCCGCAGTCTGCTGGCTCATGCTGTCCTAGTGGCGAATCCAAAAATAGATCCTCATTGCATTGGGCCAGTGGTGGCCTTGGATATCGCAACTTCTACCTGTAATTGAAATATAATTTTGCTATTCCATTTTTTTCTTGTTTCTTTCTAACGGTAGCAAAATGTAAAATAAATATGCTCTATATTGTTGCTGTTCATGCCTAAAGTCTGAATGTGTTAAATTTGTTTGAAAAATGAATAACTAAGTGAGCTGTGGATCTGTTCTTGTTGTTCAAGGGTAGAAAGAGAGCAAAGGTAGCAGCCTGTACAGTAGTACCTTGGTTCCCGAACGTAATCCATTCCGGGAGTCTGTTCAACTCCCAAAGCTGCTTGAAAACCAAGGCGCGGCTTCTGATTGGCTGCAGGAGCTTTCTGCACTCAAGCAGAAGTTGCGTCAGATGTTCAGCTTCCCAAAAACTTTCGCAAACCAGAACACTTACTTCCGGGTTTGTGGCATTCAGGAGCTGATTTGTTTGACAACTAACCCGTTCAGGAACCAAGGTATAAGGATTGTGTTGTTTCCCCCCCCAGAGGTTAAGTGGTGGAAGAGCTTAAGGGCCTTTTCTAACTGAGTTTCAAGTACAGAATTGGCATTCTTCAGCTACACATACAGTACTTACTTAATCTAGACAGCCATTTATTTGTATTTTACTATGTAAATGTACAATTATACATATACATCACAGCTACAGATAATGCAACTACATTGTGAACTGTTCTGTTTTCTTCCAGTGTGAAAAACTCAAATTATTGCCTCCCCTCATACACTGCTTATAAGAATTATGACTACTCAGAGCCAGGAAGGCACAATGAACAGCCTGGCCTCTGTGGCCTAAGTAACTTGGGAAATACATGTTTCATGAACTCGGCAATTCAGGTAGATGTTTCAGTGTGCTTATTAGGTTGGAAAGGGTTTTTAAATGATAAAAAAGAGTTGCTCGTAGAATAATATCAAAAACCCAAAGTTGAATTTATATAGGTAAATGCCATGTTTCCGATTCTATTGTTGTGCATTCTTTAAACTCTTTTATACAGAATGGCTATTGGCAGACAAAAACATAGCTGGAATCCTGCTAAATTTATTTAGTTATATAAGCAATGATAAACTATAGGCTTTGGAAAACCAGTTGCCTCGTTAAGCTTACATAATACTTTTGTAGTGCTATGTGACGAGTGTGAAAAAGAAATGGGGACTTGATAGAAAACCATAAAAACCGAGGTTGGAATTAAATGGCTAGGCCTGTCTTGTATACATAGTATTTCATTTACATTTGTTTACAGTGTCTGAGCAACACCCCTCCACTCACAGAATACTTCCTCAATGATAAGTATCAAGAAGAGCTGAATTTTGACAATCCTTTAGGAATGCGGGGTGAAATTGCAAAATCTTATGCAGAACTCATTAAACAGATGTGGTCAGGAAAATACAGTTATGTCACTCCAAGAGCATTTAAGGTAAGAAGTAGGTCCTGGTATGTTCAGATTTGTGTTTATAGATGGTATATGACTTTGCAATAGAGTGAGACTGTTAAAAAGTGGAAATGTATTAATTGAATGTTTTCTTTATTATTATTTTTTAAATGAATCAATGGACACTGAAATACATTTAAAATGTTTTAATTCTGTTGTTGCTCTCCTTGTGTCTTTCTCTAGACACTTATATCTAGCCAATTTCTGTTCTCTCTGTAGCTCAGTTGGTAGAGATGAGACTCTTAATCTCAGAGGGGAAATAATTCCTATAGTCAACAGCAATCCCCTTTCCTTGCCCCCAAGTCCTACTGCACACTACTTCAATAGTGTATTTTAACAAACTATGCGAGAGAGAATATATTTTTACCATCTGTTCTTAAAGCTCAGTTACATCATGTCAAGTGGCACCAGCATAGTAATCTTGTGGTGTTATCTCTAGACACAGGTAGGACGATTCGCACCACAGTTTTCTGGATATCAGCAACAAGATTGCCAAGAACTTCTAGCCTTTCTTCTTGATGGCCTACATGAAGACTTGAATCGTATTAGGAAAAAGCCTTATATTCAATTAAAAGATGCTGATGGTAGGCCTGATAAGGTAAATGTTGATTTCATTGCAATATATTTAGAATATTAATCCAAAAGTATATAAAAATATATTGTCAACCCATAAGCAGCTGAAATTTGGAATAGAACTCAAAGAGGCATACAGTGGTACCTCAGGTTACATACGCTTCAGGTTACATATGCTTCAGATTAAAGACTCCGCTAACCCAGAAATAGTACCTCAGGTTAAGAACTTTGCTTCAGGATGAGAACAGAAATCGTGCTCCGGCGGCGCGGCGGCAGCAGGAGACCCCATTAGCTAAAGTGGTGCTTCAGGTTAAGAACAGTTTCAGGTTATGAACGGACCTCCGGAACTTAACCCGAGGTACCACTGTACTATATTGCTGTCACCAAACTCAGACAATTACTTAAACTCTCAAAGGTAATTAAAATGAACTAATGAAACTGAAGCAGAATGTGTATACTATTGATTTTTCAAAAAAGGCAGTTGCCGCTTTTCACAGTTGTGACTTTTACTTTGTTGATAGACAAAAGCGAACCAGCTGGACATAAGTTAAGCTTTGAGTGATCTTGTTAAAGAACAAGCAAGCTGTGAACTCCACAAAGGAGTGCTTGCCAGTACAGTTGTACCTTGGTTTTAGAACAGAATGTGTTCCGGAAGTCTGTCCGACTTCCAAAACATTCGGAAGCCAAGACGCAACTTCCAGTTGGCTGCAGAAGCGTTCTGCAGCCAATTGGAAGCCGCGCCGGATGTTCGGCTTCCAAGGCAAATTTCACAAACTGGAACACCTACTTCTGGGTTTGCGATGTTCGAGTTCCGAGTTGTTCGTGAACTAAGCTGTTCGAAAACCAAGGTATGACTGTAGATGAATTTAACAAAGAGAGTAGAAATTGAAACCTATAGGTTAGTGGCAGACTGCTTAGGGGGGCATTAAGTTACAGTGGTACCTCGGTTTACAAACTTACTTCATTCCAGAGGTCTGTTGTTAACCCAAAACCGTTCTTAACTTGAGGCGCATTTTTGCTAATGGGGCCTGCTGCTGCGCCGCCGGCGCGTGATTTCCATTCTCAACCTGAGGCAAAGTTCTCAACCCGAGGTACTACTTCTGGGTGAGTGGAGTTTGTAACCCGAAGCGTTTGTAACCCGAGGTACCACTGTATTTCGAAAGGGCTAATTCCATTTAAAATATTTGGTAGTTTTATTACTGTAATAGAAATCTTAGCCAAGGCTCTAGTTTCCACTGATACTTGAAGACTTTCCTTTTAATACCTTGACATTCCTATACAGGAAATTGTTTACTTAAAGCATTTGTGCCCCGCTCCCAGAGCGACTTAGAGACAAATAAAAAAGCAAGTAGACTGAGGTGCTATGGTCATGATGACTATAGAACCTCCAGAACCAAAGGCAGTATTCCTCTGAATACCAGTTGCTTGTGAATCATGAATCAGTGGTATTGTTTCGCTAGTCTCATGTCCTGTTTGGGGGGCGGGGGGGGGGCTTTCCAAGGGTATCTGGTTGACTACTATGAGAACGGAATGCTAGATAAGATAGCAGTATCTCTTACATTCTTAGTAGTATTAGAGTGGCTTTAATATAGAAGAGAGACACAATCTAAGTCTGGGTTACTCTGCAGCTGTTTTATTTCCTTGAGCCTTTTCTGTATGAAAAACATTTGGATGTTTCTCATAATAAAAGCTCCAGATAATTGGGAGGTGGTAAATGCCATATCCCAGCTTTCTGCTAACTTGAGGAAGCCCTACCATTCTTGCCTTTCATGGTGTTTTCTAATGCCCTTTGCTTAAAATAACTTGGCCCTTCTAATTCATGTGGTCCCTGTCGGTTGGTGCTAATCATTACACACTCATGCCCTGTTCAATACATTCAGGTGTTATAAAACAGTTCATGGGGGGCAAAAATACATTATTTCAAACATTTGCTTTTACTTAGGTGGTTGCTGAAGAAGCTTGGGAGAACCATTTGAAGAGAAACGATTCCATCATTGTAGATATATTCCACGGACTTTTTAAATCAACCCTAGTTTGTCCAGAATGTGCTAAGATCTCCGTAACATTTGACCCCTTTTGTTACTTGACTCTTCCACTACCCATGAAAAAAGAACGCACTTTGGAAGTTTATTTAGTTAGAATGGATCCGCTTGCCAAACCTATGCAGGTGAGAAGTATAGTATTTACACATGTTCTGACTTTCATGGTCTACTAGGGAATAAATTGTAATTTGCTTCTTTCAGGTGAATTAAATATACCTGCCTTATGTAACAATTCCCTGTTCCTCATGGTAGACATGTGTACTCTGCCTGTACTACCTTGAATAGCAGCAGAGTTCATGAAGTCCTTGAAAGCAACGTTTGACCAATATTTTGTTTCCTTGCTTTTAGTGTTTAAATTGTTCTAACTTTATTCTCTAATCCCTGGCATTTTGTGTCATTGGATTTCTGTTTTGAAGCTATGTACTAATTATAGTTGCACATTACAGCAAAAAATCTTGCAGCTGATAAAGGAAATTGATATGTCTGCTTATATTATGAAAAAGAACAGAAGAAATGTAGCAGGTATTCTGAGTCAAGCCCCTTTTGATTATTGTTAGGGCCCAATCAATTCTTGTGTTGATTGTAGTTCGTGTTAGAAACAGAGATATGAAAGCTAGGCGCTAAATGGCACCTTAAACCTAGGCTATGGGCGCAACAACAGAACGTGTAGGCACGCTTTTCTTTATAACAATAATATAAAGCTGAAAATATTATGTTTATTTTTCACATGGTCTAGTCTTTCTCCTGCCCACCCCCCTAATATTCTTAAGAGGGTCTCTTCTCCAGTCTTCAGAGAGTAGCTGGAAGTGGGGAGGCAGAAAGAGGTCCTCCTTTCCTTCCACTTCACAGTTTTAATCTGAAATATTAGGCCCAGAGCTCAGAAATGGCTTGTGCTAATGAAATTCCCTATTGCAAAATGCACCTAGAGCAATGGGAGTTTCGAACACTGATCGTAGTTGTTCATTGTGTATGTATCTCAAACCTGCATCGTTTGCCTGCGTTAAAAAATTCTGCTGCCATAGTGACCAGATACAACCATTATAAATAGTGCAAGCTAAGCGTGTGTGTGTTTATTTTCTACATTGATGAATATCTGCTTTTGTTCATTAAATTGACTTGTTTGACATATAATTTCTCAAGGAGGCAGAATTTATAAATAGACACACAATGCATAAACACAAGCAATAAAAAAGGGTGATCATCAGATGATCTAGTAGATGATAGCACTTGTTTATAAGTGAAATCTACAACGAAGAAAGATGGTAATGCTTTACTACAGGCTGGAAAGGAGCTGGGTGTGTTTGGAAGGCAAGAAAGAAAATGCAAGTTGGAAGATGACAGCTTTGAGATGGGACATGGCCTGCTCCTTACATCCAAAATGCAGCGTTACAGTTGTCCCCTGCAACACACACACAAGCTATCAGAGATTGGTGTCCTAGGCTTCTGGGTGACCCTTACCTCAGTATGTCAAAGTCAACTGAGCTCATAGGCTATGAAAATGTATTTTTAAGGGGAAATAATGTGGTGATTTATAGCAGATCAACTATCCTTTCTATATGGAGACCTTAGTTGCACCAAGTTCTAGGTAACTGGAAAGGTGGAAATTATTTTGGAATCTCTGGTTTTCCACAGTAGAAAACTGAGTTTGGCTTAACCAATAATATTCCGAAATTTGAATATTAAAAAGAAAGTAAGAATCAGCACTTGGCATTTAGCACGGATGCCTCTTAGTTTGGCTAAATATAGGTTTGCCTGCTTAATCTGTGGTTGCCCAGTAACCGATTGTTCATAGGATCCTATGAAATTTCCTAACTAGTTTGAACCATTTGGTTCTAATCAAAATTCTTCCCCTTTCCATGTGTGGAATTAGACGCTTTGAAATTTAGATATATACATAAACAACAGCTTTATTTATACTGGCAAATCTCAGCTAGATACGTTTCTTAGGGCACTTCTTCCTTCTCATAGCCAATCTCATAGTCACATCAATGTATAAAGTTGGAAGTTATATTAAGTTGCCTTTCCGCTTTCTTATTAATGACACTGTTTGCATTTTATTTTTTAGTATAAAGTAGTAGTTCCAAAAATTGGAAATATACAGGATCTCTGCACAGCATTATCAACTTTGTCTGGGGTGGCTGCAGATAAGGTATGGTGCTCAATGGACAAATGTAGATCATGTTTAATGTTGTCTGACTTCCTAAGCAAATTCAAGTGATACGTATTCTGTTTCTTTTTTAGATGATAGTTACTGATATATACAATCATAGGTTCCATAGGATATTTGCAATGGATGAAAATCTGAGTAGTATTATGGAGCGTGATGACATTTATGTGTAAGTAGAAAACGAACTTAATCTAAACGGTATTCCGTTTGTCATGAATTTCATGTGGTTTCGTCTACTAAATAATAATAATGATAATTTATTATTTATACCCCGTCCATCTGGCCGAGTTTCCCTGGCCACTCTGGGCGTCTTCCAGTCGAGTGTTAAAAACAATACAGCATTAGATATTAAAAACTTCCCTAAACAGGGCTGCCTTCAGATGTCTTTTAAAGATAAGATAGCTACTTATTTCCTTCACATCTGAAGGGAGGGCGTTCCACAGGGCGGGCGCCACTACCGAGAAGGCCCTCTGTCTGGTTCCCTGTAACCTCACTTCTCGCAATGAGGGAACTGCCAGAAGGCCCTCAGCACTGGTTCTCAGTGTCTGGGCTGAACGATGGGGGTGGAGACGTTCCTTCATTGACTGCTTGGCAAAATTGTGTGATTTATGTCACTATGTTTAATTGTGTGGGTCTGTATTCTGCCTTAGATTTGAAATTGGCATCAACAGAACTGAAGACACGGAGCAAATTGTGATTCCAGTTTGTTTAAGGGAGAAGTTTCGGCACAGCGGTTACAGCCACCACAGTGGTTCCACACATTTTGGTCAGCCTTTCCTTATAGCAGTGCCTAGAAACAATACTGAAGATAAGCTGTATAATCTTCTGCTTTTGAGAATGTGGTAAGCGTACAAGAGAAATGCTGGGAATGCACTCCTAATTGCACTAAGAATGTATGTCACATATTTGGACATTGCTAACCTAGACGCCATGAAGGAAACGCAGGGCTGTGTTAGGTCACCTGGATGCCAGAACAAAGCTAAAGCTAGCAGGGATGATCACAATTGAAAAAGACCTTTGATCCTCCCTGCTTACCATTCATTACACTCCTGATATGTTAGAGGGGGCAGGGAGGGATAACAAAAAACAGTAAAGAAGTAAATAGTCTGAGCATATGCAGATTCACTTTAATCCAATCTTCATGATGGCTTAAGGAAAACTTCTAGTGCTTCTCTGCTAAACATGTTTATTTGGGAATAAGCATCATTTTGTTGCAGACAATGATATATTTTAAAAGTAAGAACAATAAAAGGAGCATCTATAATTATGTAAGCTGTTTGGATTGTTTTGGGTGGAGCCCTGGACTTTGGCCATAGTTGCACAACCATTAGTGTCACAATTGTGCCTGATCCTTTTAATTTTTTTCCTTGCAAATACACTAACGAGTTAGAATAAATGTAAAATATTTCGGAAGGATAGCTTGGTATAGTAACCGCTTGTGTTTCTACAGTAATAGCAGTTATTGTTCTCTTACACAGCTTCGTGAAAGAGGAGTACTGCTCACATGGAGGATGGGAGGAAAGTTATATTGTGCATCACCTTGTTTTGTTTTGTCTTAAGATGTTTCACTATTTGTTACTTGGGGAAATGATGAAACATTTTTTTAAAAAAATATTTTTTAAAAAAAATTGTGTAACAATTGATGTGTTCCAGCCGATATGTGAAAACTTCTACTGAAACAGAAGACACCGAAGCATCCTTGCAGTGCTGCAAGGACAATGGTATCAATGGTAATGGCCCAAATGGAATTCATGAAGAAGGATCCCCAAGTAAGACCTGAATTATCAATAGCTGCCTAAAGCTTTGGTTCAGTTTTGAAAGGTGCTCTGAAACCTGCCTTGATTGTTGTAAACCTCCCATTAAATCTCTAGCACTTTTGGATCTCAGGAACCACATTACAGAAACAGACAAAACACTTGTGGTGGGTCCATATTTCTTGCGTGTCAAGGCCCTGAGCCCTCCCCCATTTGTTGAATAAGAAAACACATGGACACCAGTCTTTTAGGTTAATGGGCTAATTAAGGCCACAACTTTATTGGTTACAGAATGCAGCATATGAGTGGCATTGGCTTAGGCACTGGAATTGAACCGACTATATCTGACTCCTGCCCGCCATGCAGGTAGTCCGGTAAGGGTCAACCACCAGTAAGGGGAGCACTGATGATGTACATCAACTAAGAGCTCCCCCAGGGTCCCAGATGGGGTTGTGGCATGGCCCTAGCCCATACCCGGGCTTTGGATGAGATCCACAGCCCTGGATCCCTTTAACGGAATACCCTTAAAGAGGAGGGGCAGGTGATGGCCACAACCTGCCCTCCCATAAACCAGGTTTTACCAATGCCTAACTGCCAAACCCTACAAAGTTGTGACGATTGCTATGAGGTAGGCGAAAACCACATGGCTGGTGCCAATTTGCCAAGTGGAAAAATTCCTACCAGGCCCCCTCAACAGGCGACCAACCAAGGTCCATAGCAAGGCCAAGATGTCAAACGTATGAAAAAAGGGTGGAAGGGCGGGAGATCCACTGAAGCAGGAACCAAAAGGGAGAACTAAATTCACAATGATGTGAGATGTGTAACGTTCTGTGTAAATGACAGGCGGTGCCGCTATATCCTCCATCCCAGGTGAAATGGAAACTGACGAACAAGATGATGAATCCAGCCAGGATCAGGAACTTCCTTCTGAAAATGAAAACAGCCAGTCAGAAGACTCTGTTGGAGGGGACAATGATTCCGAGAATGGATTATGCACAGAGGACTCCTGCAAAGATCAACTTATAGGGCACAAAAAGCGATTGTTCACATTCCAGTTTAATAGTTTAGGCAATACTGACATCAATTATGTTAAAGATGACACCAGGCATATTAGATTTGATGACAGGCAACTTAGGCTAGATGGTAAGTTGTTGTTTTTTATAGTGGGGTAGCTTTGATTCTACTCCATTCTGTTGTTAACATTTCCTGTTAAAATGTTCTGTGTATTTTGTTGCTTTGCTGTTTATTTTTATCCTTTGTTTTGGGGCAAGCTCCTGAATGCTGATTACGATAAAAAAAAATCAAACCGTCATATAATAAAATGGAGATAAAATTGAAAATAGAGAACCAGCAGTAAAATAAAATAAAAAGCTTGGTGGAATAAGGACGTCTTTAGGGACCACAGAAAGCCCGCAAGGGATGGGGCCAAGCATGGTTCTTGAGTAAGGGAACTTCAGAAGTATGGGGCCGCTACTGAAAAAGCCCTGTATCAGGTGCTTGCCAAGCTGTTTGAGCACAGTGAAAGGTGCGAGATCAGGCCTCCCACACTTGATTTTGAGTCATGGGCAGGTTCATGTGCTTGTAGGTGGTCCAAATAACTTGTTCTATGGGTTGAAGCAGTAGTCTTCCAACGGCTCCAGCAAGGACCACCATCACCCTAAGACTGTGCCTCCAAGTCCTACTCTGGGAAGACAGCCTAGAACAGGGGTCAACCTTTTTATACCTACTGCCCACTAATGCATCTTTCTTGATGGTAAAATTTCCTTACCACCCACCAGTGCTCGATGGAAGGGGGATTCAGCTTGTGCCGTAGAACCCCCTACCGCCCACCTAGAATCCTGAAATGCCCACTGGTAGGCGGTAGGGACCAGGTTGACAACCCCTGGCCTAGAAGGATACTATGGTCAGTGGTATCAAAAGGCACAAGGAGGCTTTCCCCACCCCCCCTGAGAACTTCTTTTAAGTCCATTCCCAAAAGATACACGAGTTTTCAGGCTTCCTGTGTTGGTTTGCACCATTTTTTTCAATTATTATTTATGTCCCACCCTTCAATTAAATTCCAAGAGCAGCATACACTAGAAAAAAATTTAAAAACCATTTTAAAAGATAGAAACATTACAGAATAAAAGCAGTTTCTGAGCTGTCTTCAAAGACAGTCTTGCATATAACTCGTTATATCACAACGTTAACACATTACATTAGCTCTAATCTAGAGATTCCCAAAACATGGTTAGCTGAGGTTTGGCTACTGTGTCTTAGTTTGGTTGCAATTGATACCTAAACTGGATATAGTATATCAGATGGGTGTGTATACAAACTTGGCAAACGGTTAGCAAGTCTTGTCCCTTTTAGACAGTATTCTATCTGGAGATGACTGTGTACTACTAAGTGCCTACGTTGTATCTAGCGGGTACAAAGCCCAGGGCAATGTACTAAAAGGATAAACAACAAAATTATATATGTGATTAAAACAAATGCAGAACAAAAATATTCATGAAGTAACTTTTTTTTAAACCCATGTAAGCCACTTAATATGTTTGGGTTGGTACTTATAGGACTATTATTATTATTATTTATTAAAATAAATACAGCATTTTTAAAGGAGGTTTCTACTCTTCTGTTTAGAAAGATCTTTCTTGGCTTTGGATTGGGACCCCGAATATAAAAAGCGATTCTTCGATGAAAATGCTGCTGAGGTATGTGATTTTTTGTAAAAAATAATAATATTCTGGTTGAATTAAGGAGTAGGCTGAAATGGCCATCCCTAACTCGCCACCCTGTTCAGAGGTGGGTAACTGGGGGCATCCAACTCAGGGGCCACAACTTGAGAACTCAAAAGGATTTCAGGGAACGGAGCTTATTGATCTGGTAGCAGAGAAGATTCTTCCCTCTTTTTTGCTTTCACCTTCTGTACCAGCATAGTAAGCTCCCTCTCACCCAAACCAGCAGAAATCACTTTGCGCCATCATTTGATTTTGGGGGTTGTCCTAAATGCTCCCCCCCAAATCAGACATATTCCAAAACAGGGCAAAAGGACACCAAGCCTAGGGAACGGTAAATTCTTTCGAAATAATTTAGCATAGTTCAATATAGGGAAAGTTTGTTTTCCATTTGGGTTAGCTTTTCCAGAATTGGGAGCTTGTAGACCTTGTTTTATAGTAAGACAACATCACTAAAATGAGTTTTGTTTTATTTGTTCTCTTAACGCAAGAAATACTTCTCTTTAGGATTTTGAAAAACATGAGAGCGTGGAATATAGACCTCCCAAAAAGCCCTTTGTGAAATTAAAAGATTGCATTGAATTGTTCACAACAAAGGAAAAGCTAGGTGCTGAAGACCCATGGTAAGAGCAATTGCTTAATGAGTGTGAATGGGTAGAAGGAAAGGGGTTAGAGGGGGGAGATTGCACAGCACTCATCAGATTGTATCCCTGACAATGCAAGAGGCTCAAATTTTACCCCAGCTTCAGTTTCAAGTCCTGCTCTAAAGAGGGCTAAGCCTCAAGTATGGGGTCCCCTACCAGGGTCATTCCATATCAAGTGATTCAACTTTTTTATCTTGTGTCATTCAATTTTCTTAATATTTTGTACACTTTTTGACTGATCAAAACTCAGTTTAAATCTAAAATTTTATTTTTAAAAAAATCTCGTCCCGTTTGTGAGTTATGAGGGTTTGAAATTTCTAGAAATTGACAATTTTGGCCTTGCCAGACTACAGAAAAACCTTAAAAGCTCAGCCTAGAATTGAGATACGTCAAAACTAAAAACACCGATCTCTTCATGGACTTTAATATGATATGTCACATGATGCACTTACTTTAAAATTTAAATTTAAGTGACAAAATTTAACATTTTTTAAAGGGATTTTAAAAATTATATGATTAAATTTTTCCCCAAAAAAGTTATTGATTATTTAATATTTCTAAGAGCTACTGGCAAAATTTCATGTTCAGATCTCGGTGGGATCACATTTTAAAAAAAAATACTTTGTATATACATGTCTGCCTTATTGGGTTCTATTTAGGATAAATTGGAGTAAAATATTTCTTCTGTGACAAGACTTCAAACTATAATATCAGTTACATTTCTTTAAAAAGTTACTCAATTAAAAGGTATCTGAAAAACTAGTCAGGCTTTTCTTTTTAAAACGTATACCAAAGCCAAGTGAAAGCTTGCTATATTGCATGTTAGAATTAACACTTTGAAAGAATTCTTGCTAGGAGAGATGGGTCCACATATTTCTTCCATTAGCGAGAGAAGTGAGGCAAGAAACACATGAGCCTAAATCTTCTCCTTTTTGTTAAGAAAAAAATTGAAAATATCTAACGGGACATATGTGACTCAAATCCATAAAGACTTCAGTTATAAATGCAACTTCCCCCGTGTGTTTTTTAGGCCTTGGACAGTATAGATATGCTTAAGAGCTAGAGAAACCTTTGCTAGCTTGATGCCTTTCATATGTTTTGGACATATTTACAGGGATTGACAGGAGTTGTATTTCAAAACATCTGGAAGGCACCAGCTGGCGAAGGTTGAGCAGAGCCAATATGCAGGCCAGAAATAACTTATGTCTGAAGAGCTAGGATTAGTCATTCATTTACCCATCACCTTTTATGTTAACCCTATTAGGAGTGGTAAAGCATTCCGTTTGCATAGGCTTCAGAAGAAACAGAAGCAGGGGATCTCTCCAGATCACACTGTTAATTAGGATCATGAATTTAAATAAGTAGATGTTTAGTTTATTAAGTATAGGCCCTAAAGCCGATGTGTGGAACATGTGTCCTTGGACTCCCAAACCCCACCAGCCTCTGTCAGGATGGAATCTGGAGTGCCACAGGTTGCCAGCCCCCGATCTAAAGAATACCTTCGTATTTGTCAAGACGAGCTTTACTCAGTCATGGAGAAGCATTAATTACATGATGTTTTAATTTCACTGTGACGCAAAACTTTGACTTGAAATGTGTTTTTCTTGTAGGTATTGCCCAAATTGTAAAGAACACCAGCAAGCTACCAAAAAGCTAGACTTGTGGTCGCTGCCACCAGTACTGGTAGTGCATTTAAAACGTTTTTCTTACAGCAGATACATGAGAGATAAGTTGGATACTTTGGTTGACTTCCCTATAACGTAAGAAAACCATATTTAACAACAATTAAATAGTTTAGTTTTTTTCTGTTTTGTTTTGATTTATTTATTTAATTTATTGATTATGCAGGCTTAACTCACTGTGAACACAACAAAGCATTTTCCAGGTGCCCTAAAAGAATAATTTGCTTAGCATAAGTTGCATTTGCCTTGCTTACAGTCAAGGTTACTACAGCTAAGACATTTTCAGTGCTGTAACATAGCTTTCATTGATGTTGCACAACCTGCTCTTCACTGCTCCAAATTAAAAATGACCCCTGTGTTTTCCTAGCAGTGGGCTACCCTGCTAATTAGTTTCTGTCCAAACAATTCCTCAGATATTAATGTACGGTCCTATCATTCTAATCTTAAATACATTTTCAGTTGTGACTTCAGTAAGGCTTGGAAGAAAGTTCTTATTGATAGTGTTGCCTAGAGTAAAAATGCCCCTTTAAAAGCTTTCTACATGAATGAGCAGTTAATATTTGAGGATTGCTTGATTTTAGTTATTTAGTACATTTCTATCTTCCACGGAACTCAAGGTAGAATACATTGCTCTTCCAGATCCCATTTTTATATTCACAACATCCTGTTGAGATAGGCTCAAGTGAGCATCATGGATTTAGCTCAGGCATAGGCAAACTCTGCCCTCCAGATGTTTTGAGACTACAATTCCCATCATCCCTGACCTCTGGTCCTGTTAGCTAGATATGATGGGAATTGTAGTTCAACAACATCTGGCGGGTCAGAGTTTGCCTATGCCTAATTTAGCTGTTCTTTCTAGTCCTGGTCTGACACTCTAACCACTAAATAGGCTGGCTTCTCCCATTTCTTCTTTAACAAGGACGCCCAGTAAATATAAGTGTGTATGAAAATGCCTTGATGAATACGTACCAGTTAAAAGACCTACATCTGTTGCTTTGCATAAGGTTTGGAGTGAGTGCTTTGTCTCAGTTGTGTTGAAATCAGATGTAAAACCTGCAACCAGTTCTTGAATATAAATCCAGAATTAATGAGATACTTTCTTTGAAACAGTGATTTGGATATGTCGGAATTCCTTATTAATCCAAATGCTGGGCCTTGCCGCTATAATTTGATTGCAGTTTCAAACCACTATGGAGGAATGGGTGGAGGGCATTGTAAGTAATTTAGTTTGTTCATAAGATAATACATTTCTTTATTGTGGCCTGTTATTAGCACTTTAAGGGAAAATATTCTTGTCCTATCCTAGACACTGCTTTTGCAAAAAATAAAGATGATGGAAAATGGTACTACTTTGATGACAGTAGCGTGTCCACTGCATCTGAGGAACAAATAGTGGCAAGTATATTTTATTTTCCTAGAAACAAGACGTAACATGGACTTGCATATATATTTTAGTAAGAAAATAATTTGCAACAGGGATAATCAGGAGTTAAATACGGATCTCCTGGTGGATTTCTGAGCAAGGATTTCTGACTCTCAACATAATAATGGCAATGACAAAATAACTTCCCCACCCCACCCACATTACATTTCTGAAATGGGAATTACCAGAAGTCGGGTTTTTGTGTGGAAGAACTGTGAGCTCAGTTCTGTTCTAAACTCAGAACAAATTTCTGGTCCCATGATTTTTTTTTTAATCTGAGAGTTGAATCCAACCAATTTTTACTCACAGTAGGCCTATCAAATAATGGCATGACATTACTTAGGTCCACTCATTTCAGTGAATCTACTCTGAGTAAAAGTTGCCTTTGGTTGGTTATATTTAAAAAACAAAAAGCAAAAGAGCTCCCACAAACCTGAAGTCTGCCCACCCCGATTTACAATGTAATTTGAAATAGCAGTATGCCAAAATGTTACGTACTTAGTACTTTGGCTTGAAGAACAGCCTTGGAAATCTAGAAAGGCTTACCAAATGAGTAATACGTTCTTCAATAGAAAGCAGTTGCGGAAAGGTTTAATTATGTCAGTTCATAAATACCAATATGAATTTGGGTGCCGTAGTGAAAAACAGTACAAATACAGAATCCTTTCTGTGAATACCATTGTCGGCTTTCTGGGCCTTTGTTTTTCAACCTATGAAAATGGAGATAATACTAAAACTTGGTTGTTCCTTATTTTGCAGTCCAAAGCAGCATATGTGCTCTTCTACCAGAGACAGGACACAATAAGTGGAACTGGCTTTTTTCCTCTTGACCGGGAAACTAAACAAGGTGCTTCTGCCGCCACAGGCATCCCATTAGAGAGTGATGAAGACAGTAACGAGAATGACAACGATATAGAGAATGAAAATTGTATGCACACTAACTAATGGAAGACCTAGAAGCCATACAGAGAAAAACTTTCTTGTGGGAGATACCTACTAAAGCATTGAAATTACCCACCAAATTCAAAATAAAATCTGAGATGGGAAATTTCAGATGACAGAATGTAAATCCTTATTACATTTTAACTTGTGCAGTACTTGAAGTGAAACACAATGAAAACGTTAACAGAATTTGTCTCCTATTACCTTTACAATCTTGTATTCACAAGCTATATACGTATAGGAAATCACAAATAAACCCCTTTACAATTTCTGCTGCAGTTTGGATGAATTATGGATTTTTTGTTTCGGATGCGAGTTATTATCAACAATTTGTGGATTTGGTTTTTGTGTAACACCACAAGAATATTACTGCCAAGCCTTTATTTTTGGATAGGTGTGTCCATATACATGTAACAAACTTCAATTTGCCTAGTATATGTGACCAATAAGTGCAGCAGTATTCTTGCAACACCAAATTTTCAAGTTTATCCCTGAAATAAACGTTGATTAAAAAGAAACTTAATCATGATAGAAAATAACTTGGAAAAGGTGTTTTAACCTTTTGTGGTATAAGTAAACTTCCAGAATATTATGTTCATCTTACTGCTGCTGTGGAACAGGTTCTGGATTTCATGCTGCATTAAGGAATTGAATTTTTCAATTAAATGTAAGTATCCCTCATTGCTTGTTGGATCTACTTTGTAAACATAATTCCTGTTACCTTGCTTATAAGATGTGCGTAATTTTAATCTGGTGTCAGTCCAAAAATTTTAATTGTGCTGTAAAAGTCCCCACCCCACCCCATTTTTGGTAGTTTGGCAATTTTGCAAACTACATGCCGTGTAATAGGGTCCGATTTTTAATAGTATACTGTATTCATAGTAACGACTGTGCATCAAGCTTAGATGACTTTTCCATATAACTTGCCTTCAAATTGTTAATGGGCAACTGGTTTAAAGGTAGGTCTGTTAATTTTCATGTGCGTTCTTGGTGGAATTCACCATAGCCTTACATCTTATCTCAAAAAAGGTAACTTTATTATAGAAGATTTGGCATTTGCATGTTCAAGAGTCAGAACCTGTACAGTAAGTAGATAAAGCATACATACCTTGAATTGGATTTTAATTAACTGTGTTCAAGAAGTCTGGGATGCCAAAAATAAGTGTAACAGTTTGAAACATTTTTTTTATTTGCTGCTTTCCCTTTGATATAGTTGGAAGAATGTATTGTTGATTCATATACAATACTGCCTTTGACAGGAACTCCCTAAGTGTGGAGGCCCACTTCACATATCTACTACCTGAAGTCCCACCATTGTTAAAAGCAAAAAGTATGATCTTCACTTGAACTAATCAAATACAATAAGTTATAAATTGTGTATTGTAAATAAAGTTCACTCTGTGAGTGCACATTTTGGTAAATTATTTATTTATGTTAGCATTTGAAAGTTTAAAATTGCATTTGACCAGGATAAAAAAATTAGGTTTGTGGACATGGCTTTGCTTTATACTTTGATATTAAAAGCTGGTGTTTCATCCTGGTATTTTAAAGCTGCTTTCTGTTTTTTTAAATGTAAGCTTAGCCTCCTGCATGACAGAGGTTAAAAAATTGTCTGCACTTGAGTTCACTTGGGTTTACATTTGAAATGCGCATGTTTTATTTATAAAAATTTCAATAAAGCTATTCAAGGCCTTATTTAGTCTTTTCATTTTTCTTTTACTAGGAAGTTTTTGGTAATGGATCGCCACATGTTGTCAAATATATTATATTACCATGGGTTGTAAAAAGGACACTGACAATATAAATATCTAGTTCCTACTACAGGGAACTAGATAAAAAATACCTATAACTAGAAAGTCCCGCCATCTTGAAGTACCAGCAATTCAAGGAGTTGACAAACATTCTAAAAAACCATGTGGGCAGAGTTCTTCCTGAACTCTTCAGAATGCATAGAAGGGCTAAATATCTGAATGGTCCCCATGACAGAAGCACTGGCAGTGATGTAGGGTGGAAAAAAAAATTATAGAAAGACTAAACTAGAACATTTTACTACTAATTAGTTCTCCAAGTACCTAAGTTATTCAAACATTCGCTACTAATAAACATTTTTTTAAGAAAAAATATCAATCCAGCATGTTATGGTTGCTCAGCCTTAAAGGGGCTGTACTATAACCTTTTGAGTAAATTTAAACTTCCACAGTGGTTAAATAAAAATACAAAAGGTCACATATGTCTTACTTTTAGTGAATTCCACTTGAAGATATTTCTTATTTATCTGCATAACTGGTCTATTTTTTATTGTTTATGACATAAATATTGATTACCGTAGTTTTTTAGAGAGTGTAATTGTGTTTTCCTTTTGACAGGCTTGTTTTATTATTATTAGGAACAGTACGCACAGCCAGCTGACACGTGGACTATACATGTGGGTGGGACACAGGAGTCCTTAAAACTTAAAGCACGATTGCATGCTTTAAATTGGGGAGTGTTTCAATTAAATAGGTGTGTGGTCCTAAAATGTTGTATATAGTTTTTTGTTCTGTTGATTCTACAGCTGTACAGTAAACTGAATGCTTCTAAGATCAATTTGTAACAAAACCTTGAGGAGGATTCTACCCAGATTCGATGAGAGGTATATTTTATATTGTGTATAAAAACCACACACTGTATTTTTGGGGCATAATATAATAGTATTTTTGGGTTTATTAGTACTTTCACACCCCTGAACAATACTGCGGTCCAAAAGACACATCAGGCTCCCCAATTTAGAGTGGAGCTAGTAGGATAAGATGCAGCAACACCCACGCTAACTTATTTGACTTGTAATTTCTGAAAAGAATTGTGCTGCTATGATCACTGTAGTAACATCTGATTTTCATTCACTTACCTTTTTGCCTGTAGCGATAATGTGTTATTAACCATTTCATCTATATTATTTTTTTATCCCTGTTATGGCCTATGATCAATACAGGAACTGAACTGAACTGAAAAGAACCAGAGGCACTCATGAAAACACTTTGCATCAAAATTAAGCTTGAAATGGAACACATACTGTATGGGTAACTTGTGGGCTGCCAATAGAAGAGGTATGACTTTGGGGGGTAGCCAAAATCTTCTACTGTGGTTCAGTCCATTGTAGATAAATCAGTGAGAGCCTTGGGGCACAGTGCATGAAAGCAGATGACACTTTAATCATTTTATCATATCCTAGCGGGTGGAGCTGTGGGTTGAATCACAGAGCCTAGGACTTGCCGATCAGAAGGTTGGCGGTTCGAATCCCCGCGAAGGGGTGAACTCCCATTGCTCGGTCCCTGCTCCTGCCAACCTAGCAGTTCGAAAGCACGTCAAAGTGCAAGTAGATAAATAGGTACCACTCCGGCGGGAAGGTAAACGGCGTTTCCATTCGCTGCTCTGGTTCGCCAGAAGCGGCTTAGTCATGCTGGCCACATGACCCAGAAGCTGTAAGCCGGCTCCCTCGGCCAATAAAGCGAGATGAGCGCCGCAACCCCAGAGTCGGTCACGACTGGACCTAATGGTCAGGGGTCCCTTTACCTTTACCTTAGGTGATAATATCCTGACCATATAGATGTATGAGTTGGATTGACCCCAAATTTACAGAGCTGTTCAGATTCCAAATCATAATTTGGGCTGCATTTGACCTCTAAAATGAGGTAGTACAAGTGAGGAACGAAGAACTATCTTGAGCCTTATCCCCTTTGGCCTGTACCACAAACTTCTAATAGCTGCTTTACTCTTGGATGGTAATACCTACACTTTGCTTAGTGATATTTTCCCCCTATACATCTCATCAAACTCAGTTATCACCTCCTCCTCTGTCTCTTTCTCAGACTCAGTTCTTGGAGGGCTCATGTATGTGGTATGATCATGAACATAAGGTCTTGCTAGGTCAGGCTATTGGCTCATCTAGTCCGACATGCTTTTCCCACAGTGGCCAACCAGATGCCTATGGGAGGCGCCAAAGCAGGACCTGAGCTCAACAGCATTCTCCCTCCTTGTGATTCCTTGCGACTGATGTTCAAAGGCATACTGTTTCCAACAGTGGACGTAGAACATAGCCATCATAGCTAGTAGCCATTGATAGCTGTATTTTTTATGAATTTATTTAATCTTTTAAAGCCATCTAAATTGGTAGGCATCACTGCTTCTTGTGGGAATGAATGCCATAACTATACACTATGTGGAGAAGTATATGCAACATGCTGCTGCCTGACTTCAGCCCTTTGCACGAGCCTAAATGATCAAGAAAATATTTCAAAGCAATTTTCAGTAGTACTGGAAACTAGAAATGAGAGAAACAAGCTGTTGGGTTGATCATGAGATAAATGATGAAGTACTAGTTTGCTCTAGTATAAAGAAAGCAATTTGAAATTCCTAATAAGCCAAGTGTCTCAAATATTTTACATCTGTATTTTAGCCATCTGTATGAGGCACAACTGAGGTATCTGGAGTTCTTGGAATCCTAACAGGAATAGAGCAAATAACACAGAGATAGTATTAGAACTTGGTTTAAGTAAGGGGTGGGGAAGCTATGGTCCTACAGATATTTCTGGGATCAGACGTCCATCAACAGTTTGAGGACTACAGGTTCACCACCACTGGTTAAAGTGTTTTAAAAGGTAAAGGTAAGGGGACCCCTGACCATTAGGTCCAGTCGTGACCGACTCTGGGGTTGCGGCGCTCATCTCGCTTTATTGGCCAAGGGAGCCGGCGTTTGTCTGCAGACAGCTTCCGGGTCATGTGGCCAGCATGACTAAGCCGCTTCTGGTGAACCAGAGCAGTGCACGGAAACGCCGTTTACCTTCCCGCTGGAGTGGTACCTATTTATCTACTTGCACTTTGTGCTTTCAAACCGCTAGGTTGGCAGGAGCTGGGACCAAGCAACGGGAGCTCACCCCGCCGCAGGGATTCGAACTGCCGACCTTCTGATTGGCAAGTCCTAGGCTCTGTGGTTTAACCCACAGCGCCACCTGCGTCCCTTAAAGTGTTTTAGGACTAGCTTAATTTTTGAATTTTCTGGAGCAGTTTTCTGTGTATGCCATGTACCCTTGCAGTGCACTATTTTCCCATTCCTATTCTCAGTCCATGGCATACTGTAATCTGGATGATACTGGTTGATCATTTGGTGGGCTAATGTGTAGATACAGTGGTGGATTTTACTTGAGACTGAAGCTTTTTGATCCCTTAGGATCTCAAACAATGCTAATTTTAATACAGTGAATACCTGGTGGTGTTTCAAATATTTTTGTACTACACTTTATCAAATTATCTCAGGACACTTTACAATAGCTTAAAGCAGTGGTTTTCAACCAGTGTGCTTTGGCACCCTGGGGTGCCTTGAATGATCTTCAGGGGTGCCGTGGGCAACACTGGCCTCTGTCCCTCTTTCCTTCCCTCCCTCCTCTGATGCCCTCCTGCCTCTCTTCCTCCCCAAGGCTTGTACAGCTGTTTGTTGCATCAGCCCTGGCTACAAGCTCCCCAGGCGAATGGTGCTTCTGGGGCTGGCCAGGGGGTGCTGGTTGCTAGGAGCTGAGGTGGCCTCAGAGTAAGCAAGCAAGCTGGTGAGGCAGCCCAGCCCGCCGGCCCTTGCTGTTGGGAAATGAACAGACAAGCAGGAGGGTGGGCAGGCAGGCGCTGTTCTGGTCTTTCATGTGCTTGCTGTGTGCAATGCCTGCCTGGGAGCTGAGTGCCTGCTGCCGCCACTGCTGCCTCCCAAGGTAAGATGCTGGCCTCATGTTCACCTTTGGCCAGTCTCCATTGCGCCACTAAGGCTGAAGGTCTCCTCTTCCCAGGCCCCTGTGGGGCAGTGTGAGGAGACACCTCACTTGAGCAGGAGACCAGAGGCGGCAGCAGCAGCAGCTGCCCGGAGGACACCCAAGGAGAGAAGGCTGAGGGCACACCCCACAAGGGTGTTTGGAAAAAGGTGAGAAGCAGCCAGCTCTGCAGGCAAGAGGTGACATAACTTGTTTCTGAGTCCCACAGGGGTACGCAGAAAGAAGGTGGTTGGTCAAGGGAGCCATGGACTCAATAACGGTTGAAAACCTCTGGCTTCAAGTAATTATATAGTTGTTTTAACATTGCACCTTCTTATAACTTAAGCTGTTCACTACCAACAAAGAGTTTGCTAACTCATTTAAGTTAATCCAGTCTCTCTTATTTGATGTGCATTGATTTGTATTTTCAGAAGTATGCATTCTTAATCCAAGAAAAAGCCAGAAGCCAGTATTCTAGCTATATTCTGTATTTCCTTATTACTGAAGTACTTGAGTGTATTCTTACCTCAGCATACATTTAGGATTGGATTGCAAGGTACAATTAAGGCAATGTGGCAGGATATTGCAATTAAAATATTTTAGAGGCTACGTATTTTGGGCATGTGAGTAGCCATGCTAAAGGCAAATGCTTTAATCAATCATGTGCATAAATGTAATCTTAATCATGTACATGTCTTACAGTAGTGTCACAGTGACATGGTGGCTCTTAATTTTTTTTTCTTAAGTCATCACCATGCCAGTATTATTGAGCTATTAGTTTAACAAGAGCCATATTTGAATAGAACAAGAACTGAAGAGTCAGTAGCACTTCCTCCACTTATAGCTATGACTTGATGCTCTAGCCTAGTGCTGAAAGGAGGAGAGGTTTTGGCAGAGTCCACAATCCTCTGGCCCAGCTCCTGGTTTGTCAGCTCTGTTCATACTGGTGAGGAGGCAGATAAAGAAAATCATTTACTCCCCTCCACACCCCCTGGCGTTTTCCACACCTTAACACAGCAGTATATTTTCTCTTGACGCTAATGTACACTTGTCAGGAAAATGTAGGAAAACCTAGCTCTCTGCTGACTACTTCTCTACCGCACATTTTCAAATATGTGCTCATGACAATTAGACTATGTTTAGAGCACACCTTAAACTGTGCAGCTAAACACGTAATGTGGGATGCATCACTCTTGTCACAAGCTGAAAGTAAATGAGGGTGCATGATAAAAAGAAGCCTTAGGAAGATTGCAGGCTAGCCTGAGGCTCTGTGAGGCAAATTGCTCGCCTAGGTCTGCTGCCGATTGCTCATGAAGAGATCATAGGCTCTTTCTAGATTATGCAACTTTGGCAATGTTATAATCTGTTCCACTAAGTACACATTGTAGAACTGTAGTATCTTGGCATAAGGAATGTGTATCTTAAAATGAGGGACAGCTGCCAACTTCCCCTTTAAAGAAGCAAGAACTGGAAGCATGGATACTAATATCAGTAAATGCACCTCATACTTAAGCAAAACAAACAAACAAACAAAAGACCCAGGAATAGTATTTATAATGCTTTTATCTCACTTCATAACCCTGGGATGCTCTCCAAGCAGCTTACAAAAAACAATTCTCACAATAAAAATGTTACTTAAGAAATGCCACTACGGGGTTACGCAGGTGGCTTTTCCTGCATTCAAGCTTGGCCTTCATTGGTGTTCTCCGATGTAAGGGAAGAGGACTGAGCAACTGGATCTCATTCAACCCATGATGGACGCAAGCTTCTCCTGCTGGCACCTGCCAATTGCCAGGCAACAGTTGTTCCTGCAAAGGTCCTCTGGGCCAAAGCAACAGGGCTGATCAGCTGTAACCCACTCAATCCATAATGGAAGCAAGTTTTCCCTTACTGGCAGTGGTGTTGGCATCTAAAGCTATTATCAGTAACAGAAGGGTGTTACGAACCATAAAAAAAAAAAGACAATTAACAGTTATTTTAAAGTAGGGGGCGGGATACAACACAAATCTTAAACAGATACCTCTTTGGTTTTTTTTTTAAGGTAAAATGCAATGCAACGTGCTACACAATTTCCATTGTTTGATTAAGGAGCATTTGCCAGCCACGGGTGATGTCGATGGTTCAAAATGCTTATTACGATTGCGAACCTGTATCGATTCCCCCTTGCGCAAGACCTACCGAACTCCCTAGGTTTTACGGCGGGGTAAGGATGTATATGGCATTGAGCTGACAGTAAACAACATGGATAATCCCATATCTCTTTGATATGGCAAATCCGAGAGGCAGTGGCAGGGACCTTTTAAAAAAAAAAGCCGAGTCGGGGCTGCTGATAAAAATAATAAGAAGAATAATTTATTACTTATATGCCGCCCATCTGACTGGGCTGACCCAGCCACTCCGGGCGGATCCCAACAAAAAAAATAGTAAGAAAACAAGACAACATCCCACACTAAAAACTTCCCTGAACAGGGCTGGTGACGCAAGGAAATAAGTGCCGGCGATTTCAAGAAAGAGGAGCTGGAATCCCCTCCATGCCACCTTGCATGGGGGAAGAAGCAAGAACTGCACATGCTCTGAGGAACCGACGGCCTCTTCTGCTCCGGGACTGCGTACAAACCAAGGCCGGACAGGGTCGCGCCCCGTCTTTGCCCCCCATCTTCCCGCCCCTGACAGACCCGCCTCAGCCCCGCCGTCCTCGGGCCGCGCCGCCCTGCGGGCCCTCCTTCGCGCCGCCCCTTCTTCGCGAGGCCTCTGTGGTGCGGAAGCGGGCCTGACGTGCGGCAGCGGCGGCGCCCGGCATTGTGGGAGCGGGAGCGGACGTGGACGCGGCGGGGCCGGCCTTGGAGGCTGAGGCGGCTGCTGGTGGTGGTGGTGCTGCTGCTGCTTTTGCCTGTGGCTCCGCCCGGGACTTGACGGCCTCCGGGCGCCGCCACATTCAGACGGCGACGCTGGCTCGGCCGGGCCTGTCCCTTGCCGGCTTCGCGTCGCTGCCTTCCCCACACGGCGGAGGAGCCATGGCCGGGACGAGCAGCCCCGAGGCCGTGAAGAAACTGCTGGAAAACATGCAAGGCGACCTGCGGGCCCTGAGCCTGGAGTGCCGGAAGAAATTTCCTCCCGTCAAGGAGGTGAGGGATTTTTTTTGGTGGGGGGAGAGAAACTGGACTGTCGGGGGGGGGCGTGTCAGTGTTGTGTGTATTTGTTGTGTCGTGTTGGCCTTTCCCCGGCCTGCTTTAGGAAGAGGTACGTGGGGTCTCGCTGAGGCCTTTCCTCTCCACCCACCCCCGTTGAGAACTGAAATCCCGGAGTGGAACCGAGTCGGGTGGCTGCGTCTACATTGCAAACGTCTGCACCACTTGGCCACCACGGTCCGCTTGCAGCACTTTCTTGTAACAAGCAGTTCCCGGTTCCACCTCCCTCTTCCCAGACTTCAGTCTCTCTAGTGGGCGAACTTTTTAAGTGTGCATCTCCCAGGCTTAGCAATGGTGCCCTTTTTTTTTTTGCTGGGGGAGGCAATCGATACCGCTCAAAAGATAGGCAAAAGCCTTCTTATCATCTGTTAGGATAACTTGGAGGCCCTTGTTTGGAGACAGGCGGCTTTGAATATAGTAGGTTTCAAGGCACTGGTGGTAGCAACTGTTTGGGTAATCAACAAGGATTGCATTACCCAAACGAGTTTGCAAGCTGTTCCTGTTTTGCCACCGATAGGTAAGCAGGTTTCCGTTGTATATTAAATTTGAAAGTGGCACTTGGAACAGCTCCCATGTGCGTATCATATTGCTGTCTTGTCCCACTTGCGAGAGGTTGTTGTTGATGGTTTGCGTATGTGAGTCTTCAAACTTTGGTAAGGACTTCAGAATTTTAAGAACTTGAGCTCTGAGAAGCATGCCCTGTTTAATATCGTAAAACTAAGTAAATCAAGCAAAGTTTGTTTTTTGCAGAGTGAAATGATCAATGCCGAAGGTGAGAATCATAACTAATAATAATATAATATGAGTTAGGGTTGGGTGGCACTGTTTTGCAGTGGTTCTGGTCCTACTTGGATGGTTGTTTCCAGAGTGTGGTGCTTGAGCACTGCTGTCATTGTCCATCCAGGTGATATTACCATCAGAGTATTATCAGACCACATTCTAGCCAGTCATAAGCATGGAGGGCTGGTAAGGAGCATGGCTTGGGGAATGACCATACAGAGATGTCTAGAGGGCTGCAGTTGCCCCCCAAGCCTGAGGTTCCCATCTCTGTGTAATGATATTTGCCCCTGTAAAAATTCAGGAGCTCTTGATTGTTGAAATCAATAAGCTAAGACTGTAGTGATGTTTTTAATGAATTGAAAGAGAATTGCATGTTGCTAGCATTGCGTTCCATAAGGCGGCTATGGGGAAAGTAAACAAATATGTTAATTTGATATAAAACAACCTCTTAATGTGCTAACCTGAGGTTCTAATGTTTTGTTGTACTTTGTTATAGATTTGTTGTACTGTGCCTAGATTAAAATGTGGAGCAAAGGGTCTTCTGTTGTATAGTGCGAACCTCACCTCATTGATACCAAAAGTGTTCTAGGGTGTACTTGAAATCCATAGCTTCAACCTATAGGACACAAACGAATATGCCAATTAAAGTATATTCCCATGAAAGGGTTTTTTGACGGGGTGGGGGTAATAGTATTGTATACCTGAAGGAGCATCTCCACCCGCATTGTTCTGCCCGGACACTGAAGCCTACCTCCAAGGGCTTTCTGGCGGTTCCCTCACTGCAAGAAGTGAGGTTACAGGGAACCAGGCAGAGGGCCTTCTCAGCAGCGGCGCCCTCCCTGTGGAATGCCCTCCCATCAGATGTGAAATAGATAAGGAACTACACAACATTTAGAAGACATCTGAAAGCAGCCCTGTATCAGGAAGTTTTTAATGTTTGGCGTTTTATTATGTTTTGATGTGTGTTGGAAGCCACCCAGAGCTTCCAGATGGGTGGGGATGATGGTGGTGGTGATAATAATGATAATAATGATGATGATAATAATAATAATAACAACAACAACAACAACAACAAGATGAAGATGATCTGGGGGGGGGGGTGCTATTAGAGCTTCAGTCAAAGCCTTCCATGCAAAAAAATCCAAAACATTTGGGTGTAACTCACCACGTAGTCATGCATCAGGTTTGTAGATTTGCCAAGTTGGTGGCAAAGCTAGTAGTAGGTAGCATCATAGATAGCACTGAAGGATGTGAGTAGGAGAGAAATGATTGCTTGATTTGATGGAAGATTTGACTTCCCTTAAGGCAGATTTGAGTAGTAAGTCTTCAAAGTTTTAAGAACAAAATTTGAGAATCACAGTTTCTACAGAATTTTCCTTTAGTTTCCATAAAATGTTACAACTCTACAGTATGCAAGATGCAGTATTTTAGAATATCAGGGCTAACAGAAAGTGAACTGTTTGGTAAATACACTATTTTAAAATGCTACAGTTAGACCCGCCTATTATTATTTCCTTTTTTGTAGGGTATATTCACAATTTAAAGAATTTGAGAGGACAAACATTTGGGGGAGGCAGGATATAAAGTAACCTTTGTTCTTTGTTAGCCTGCACTACATGTCTGGTTTCTAAAGTAGCATTGAACTGCATGGTACTCATTGCACAAGGAACATTAACCATTTTTTTAAACCCAGTAGTGAATCCTGTACATGAAAATAAAGCAGAATTTTTTTGTTTTAGTATTTTTACTATCATTCCAACACCACATAATTTGGCAGGTGTATAGCTATAATGCTTCATTTTATGTAGCTTGTAATGCCTTAGATCCACTAGCAGTGCAGTCCATTGCACATCTGCTCTCGCTGAACGCATTGGGACTTATTACCAGGTGATCCAGGTTCACCCTCCAGAGCAGATTTTGGGGGCTCAGATTTAATGTTTAATGGTCTTGGCTACAAATTGTAATAACACAACATTAATAAAATTATAGGGATAAATGGAAAACCTGTTTGTGTTGAATTTCAGTTTATACACATTTAACTTCCATTGTCAATCTATGTTCAAGCATGATAATAAAAACTTTACGATTAGAAGGGATATATTTAAAAGTACAATCATATGCTCAGTGTGATCTTGCAAACAGACAGTGAAGCCAGGGCCTGTGGTTAATGGAGTCTTTGTGCCATGTACCACTAATACATGTGCTGGACAAAGCCAGGCTGTATCTGTATGCTGAGTAATACTATGGTGGTTACTCTTTTGTATATACAGTGGTACTTCAAGTTACAAATGCCTCAGGTTACAAACTCCACTAACCTGGAAGAATTACCTCAAGTTGAGAACTTTGCCCCAGGATGAGAACAGAAATTGTGTGCCGGCAGCGCAGCAGCAACAAGAGGCCCCCATTAGCAAAAGCACGCCTCTATTTAAGAACATTTTCAGGTTAAGAACGGACCTCCGAAACGAATAAAGTTCATAACCAGAGGTACCACTGTAAAACCTACTTTCTGTGGCTTATTCTTTTGCCCCTGTAACTGTCCATGAAATAGGCACAAGGTTCTACTGTCATCCTTGGGCTCTATACCAAAGATATTTGGGAACATTTTTCCTGTGAGAAACTAGTAAAGAAAGTGTCACTCTTTTAAAAGTGGTTTTAGGCCATTTATTTCATTGTCCTCAGCAAGGTAGCTTTAGCAATTACTTGATACGGCTGACTGTTAGTCCTCCACAGCTCTGCTCCTGCTTTCATTTAGAGTCCGTCAGCATAAGCTGACAATTTTGAGTAGCGTTGCCTTTCTAGCTGAGTCAGCAGTTTCAAGATTCTGAACTAGGATTGCAGTTTTACAGAAGGTTCAGGTTACTGCTGAGGCAAAGTTATCTGCTATCTAGGAGCACAGGCATTGGTGTGGTAAAATATTTAGCAAGCTAATAGGAATACTTAAAAGGACTTTGAATTTTTCAGCTGTACACTAGTCTTTAAAATGTACTAACTTCACTTATTGAAGGAGCTGCACTGTAAAATAATAATAATAATAATAATAATAATAATAATAATAATAATAATTTATTCCGGAGGTCCGTACTTAACCTGAAACTGTTCTTAACCTGAAGCACCACTTTAGCTAATGGGGCCTCCTGCTGCTGCCGTGCCGCCAGAGCACAATTTCTGTTCTCATCCTGAAGCAAAGTTCTTAACACGAGGTAATATTTCTGGGTTAGCGGAGTCTGTAACCTGAAGCGTATGTAACCTGAAGCGTATATAACCTGAGGTACCACTGTAATAATAATTTATTTATACCCCGCCCATCTGGCTGGGTTTCCCCAGCCACTTTGGGCGGCTTCCAACAAAATATTAAAATACAATAGTCTGTCAAACATTAAAAGCTTCCCTAAAACATATGTAAATATATATGTCAATAATTCAAAGCTAGTTGTATATTTTATTCTCTCACCTTTCCCCCTCCTGGTCCCTTTAAATATTCGTGCTTGTTTGTTTCCCCCCTCTTCTGATTGTTACGTTTTATGGAGCTGTTTTAAACATCTAGCAAATGATGTTACAAAAATAATTAAATTAAATTAAATTTCATTTCACACAGTTCACACAGCACTTTGGCATTCAAATAAGGCAATATGCTTGATCGTGTGATGGTTTGCAAGGTTTTTAAACTGGAATCTTTAACATAGTCATTTACAGAAGCCCTTGAAACAGAAAGAAATATGAACAAGTTGTTTATTATATTAGACATGTTAGCTTCTATAAGTTTCCCCCAAGGTTGTATATGAAACAATGATTGATATAAGAATATGTGGTTTAAAATTGGACTACATAGAATGTCATGAAAACTTACTATTTAATGTTAAATACACAAAATACTCTGGTATCTTTTTTCTCTTTGGTAAAACAGAGTGATTAAGTACTTTATTAATTTGCTAATAATGCAGTTCTATACACACTTAACTGGTCACAACTTCTATTAAACTCAATGGGACTTACTTTTGATTGGAATTGAGCTATAAAATCTTGCAACCCTGGTTTCATTTAACTTTTTTTTTTTGTAGCAGAACCTTGTTAGGGAATACATAAAAAGTAGAACATTGTGGCATTCTAGTTAACTTTTCAGCTGAGTCAAGAATGTTTTAATATCTTTTTAGTTACAGTACCCTTGTTGGATTTTCTGCTGCATTAGCAAGAGTGTTGTGTATTAGATTTAGTTGGCATCTAATCTGTGTATAAGGGAGTGGTTGGAAGTATAGACTGTGCTGATTGGTGCATGCACGCTATCTGTGTAGACACAAGATTCGTATTCATGTCTACCTCTCTGAATGCCTTGGATATTGTGTGTGAAACATGAATAAGTTCAGAAAAAAATAGTTTGGGTTGCCATGGGATGTTCTTAGACAGAAATTGTGTATTTATTATGTTTATCCTTTAACCAACTTCCATGCCAACACCTCAGAACTGTGTTTTTTTAACTAGGCGTTTATTGAACGCACTTGGGTATATCATAGGGGACCTTAAAAAGTGAGAAAATTTGCAAATAATAAGGAGATAACGATGCGAAGGTCTTAAGGTGGAGATGGGAGATGTAATAAGACTCGGTTGTTAATACATCACATTCTGGGGCATTGAAATATGCTTTCATGGGAAGCAATTTCTGCCGCAAGATTTTGCAGGCATAACAACTTTAATTTCACTTCTGTTAAATGAAGAATTGCTTTCATATAGTACAGTCTGAGAAGCAGCTTTTAGATTGTAAGCCTGAGGTCAGCGATGACTTACTACTGATTTTAGTAAGCTGCTGTGGGAGCCATTTCAGCTGAAAAATAGGATAAAATGCTTCTAAGAAAAAAATAATAAATTAATAATCTCTTGTCTTTTCTTTACAGGCTGCTGAGTCAGGAATAATAAAAGTAAAAACGATAGCTGCACGAAACAGTGATGTCTTGTCAGGTAAATATTTGCAAACACCAAAAATCCTAATCAGAAAATTCATTTTAAGTCTCTTTAAATCAAAGCTTTGTGTGTGATTTGGTGTTGAATATCTTTAGTGCTTTTAGAACATGAAGATAATAATAGTCTATGGGTTTTAAATAAAAGTTATGACAGTGTGCTAGTCCAATTTTTCATCAAAGCAGGTGAAATATATACAGTTATCAAAATTCTGGGATAGTCTTTGGTGTCTGAAGATCCTGTTTGAATCCTCACTGATTTCCAGGTACTCAAGTTCAGGGAAAGTTTACACAGCAAGCACCTGTTTACGTTCTTTAGGATTCCACCTCATTATCCCCACCCCAGCAAACTATGATTCCTAGCTTAGCATTTGATTTGAACTGGGTATAGAGGGTTGTGTCTCTCCACAATGTGAAGCCAGTGGCATGCCATGCAAATGCATCCATTCCCTCTTGTAAGAAAGCATTAATTACCTTCCTAGTTCAACCAGCTGACCCCTCCCTGCCCAATTTTGTAAATGAAGAGGGGCAAGGATCCAACAGTTGTTGCACAAACCTTACCAAATGCTCTGTCCACGCCCTCAGGCTGCAACAACTGAAACCTGTCCGACAACATCCAACAAATAAGTGCTCCAGAATTGCCTGCTCTAAAACCTGGAGTCCAAGTTCCAGTGGGTGCAAGTGATTTTATCCTCATAATGCCTTGCAAACAGTCACAGGCTCTACCATGTGCCTAGGCCCACAGGTTATAGGCCTTAGCCACCCAGAACAACTGCACTGGATGACAAAACTGGGGCACAGAGGAAGCTTACTTTGCCACCTTCAGACCTACTGAATAGAGTCTGACCTGAGTACATTTGCTGTGATTTTCCCCCACCTGCTCACTCGCTTAATAGTTCTCACTCTAGAGCATAACACAGAGCTCTGCTTACTTTGCTCGTTGGGAAAGGGTGTTCAGACTCCCATGTCACCTCTGTGTTTGGCAGAAGAGCCAGCCTTGCCAATTGGAAAGCTCCCTGGGGCCCTCCGGAAAACCATTCGAATCCATTAGTCTCCAGGAGTTGGCCATTTTAATAGGTCCTCCATTCCTGCAGTTTTAGAATTCTGAAATTCTAAAACTCAACAACAACACCCCACCTCCCAGTTTATCCTCTCCCTTCTCAACCAAGGATGACAAATATTGAGTGTGCCCTCCTACAAATGTTGAGCTACGTTGGGGCAGCCCCATGGATGTCATGGTGACCCTGAGCATGCTATTGGCCAGAATATGTAGAAACACACTCCTGGAGGTATGGTTGTATGATCTGGAGTGACACCAATCTTAATACAGGGTGCACACCCTGCTTTTTTGTGTGTTTTAGCTATTATTGGTGTAAGTTAACACAGTGTACAGTGTCTTGTGCCAAAACAAAGCACAGAACTGGATGCAATTCAATACCATCCTGTAGAGGACAGTCTTCCGGGGTTGAGGGTATATCATTTGTGTTGGCCCATATATTATTTTGGGTTGCATACCCCCTGTTCCTTATTGTGTTCCATGTATTTTTACTGCTATTTGCATTATACAAACAATAACAACAATAATGTATTAATTCGTTCTGCGAGTTTTTTCGTCTTGCGATTTTTTTTGTCTTGCGAAGCACGGTTTTAACGGTATTAAAGGTTTTAAGAAAAAGGAAACAAACTCGCAAGATGTTTTCGTCTTGCAAAGCAAGCCCATAGGGAAATTCGTCTTGCGAAGCAACTCAAAAAACAAAAAACTCTTTCGTCTTGCGAGGCATTCGTCTTGCGAGGTACCACTGTATGTTACTGTATTAGCTGTTACTGAAGTACTCCAAAACTTATAGTTTGACAGACATTTTATAGATGTAGGTGCCCTGTTTCATGAGAGAGATGCTGCAGGAAAATGGCTTCTGGAGACTAAGCCAATATGCACATGTCTGCTCTTTTTCCTCCCAATTCCAAACTGTCTTAAGGGTCATCCAAGTGAAAATTGATGTCTCCTTCCAGTTGAACAGCAGAACAAAGAAGCAAAATTGCTGGTGATATGGAGAAAAGGATGTGTTGCTGCATGGGTGTGTTTGGAGAAGTAAAAGTGATAGAGAGGACCTCTCCAAAACATTCCTCCCACAACTCATTCTGTGAAATTTAATGGACAGTAAATGAAATATTGCCAGTTTCAGCCTTCTTTCTTTAGTTATATTAATTACTGAATGAATCTATGATTTTAATGTAGAATTTTAGGGTAACCAAATACAATTTAATATATTGCTTGTACTTATTGAGAGAGTAAAATATCCCCAAATCTCACAGATTTTAAAACTGCGTCTTATGATGTTTTGCAAACTGGAAGTGAAGACAACTGGAAAGAGTGTCTATAGGAGTCAGAGATAATTTTGTACAGATGGCAATAGTGGCAGTGATTTGAAAGCATTCAAAATTCAAATAAATTGTGTAATTCCCTTCCTAAAGCTAAGTAGCTCTGAAGATCTTCTAACTAGTACTTAAATTGGAGCTTATCTGGATACCCCATGCCCACTTCTTAAACAAGGGCTAGGGAATGTCTGGCCCGCTGGTCAAACTTGGCATTCCATGAAATTTGGCCCACAAGACTTTTTTCACCACCTGCCCCACATCTGATGCTTTATGTGGGGCAGGTGACATCATCTGTTCTGTCATCCTGGAAAGTATGCTGCTGATTGGAAGCCCTGTACAGCGATCTTTGTAATGCCTTCAGAAATCCCCTTGTGCTGGGGTTCCCAAGTGCCTGTCAGCCACCCACCCCAGTCAACAACAGTCAGAATATAAAAAAATATAAAGAATTGCCTTAGGAGATTAAAAAAAAAACCTGTAAAAAGAGTTTACCATATATGAGCCCCATTTGCCCAGTGCAACAAGAAGTTGCCAGAACAGGAAAGTTTTCACCAACTTTCCTCTCCCACCTCCCAATAATTTGTCCATTTAAAAAATTTAACTGTTCTCATGTGTACTTTGCTCCAATATTGTGGTAGTATTATATGAACTTTGTATTATTTAGATTTTATGGAGGAAAATGTATGATGTCACCAAGGACACCTATACCCACTTTCCTGGAAGTGAACCCTGTTAAACTCAAATCTTTCATTTGAGATTTACCTGTTACCATCTTCATTCCAGTTACCCAATCTGATTAGTTTTATATTCACTCATATTACTGTTATGAACCAATAGACTTTGAAAAATGCTTTATTTTTCTATTCCATTTCCTCCTGTTCACTGGTCCACAACCGGTATCTTAAATAACTAATTAAGATTAGAAAAATACTTCTCTTGTTGGTTATTATTCTTTTAAGTGTGATGTTGCACTAGCAAGTCTTAAGCGTTAGTGTCACCAGAGAAAATATTTATAGTTGCTTCTGTGTACTTGAGAGTACATGAGTACAGAAGGGCAGGGGCAGGTGGTCTGTTGCAGCAAAAATGATGCCACAATTAGTTTTTATTGTTTAGATTAGTTGATTTTGAATAATTACTGTAGTATTACTTAAAGAATATACTTTAGAATAGTTCTTGCCCTATTTTTTCACTTTAACACTTCTATTTAATTTATTTTTCTTTTGTTTTCATTGCTATCATGAATGCTGACATAAGTGGGAAAGCTATGACAGGTAATGTCAGCTATAATCCAAACAAACTTGCACTAAGAGACAGAAGCATCTCATCATATCTGTTTAAAGAACTAGATAGCATACAGTGATTTAGTGTATGGAAGACAGTTGCAGCCTCACAAATATCATTATGGGCAAGACTTACAACTAGTAACAAAACTCGGGATTAGTCTTAAAAGACATAAGCAACCTAGAAAACAGCAACAGTGGAATTCCACCCACACCCAGTATAAATTTATATGACATAATAGAACCTCAGAAACTACTTTGTACTGAGTCAGACCATTGCCTACCACACTGACAGCTCTTTGGGGTTTCAGCCTAGGGGACATTTCCAGCCCTACCTGGAAATGCCAGGGATTGTTCAGAAACCTTCTGCATTGCAGAGCAGATGCTCTACCACTGAACTATGGCCCTTTGCCCTAATTAGGGAGAATAATTAGCTAATTAGACTTCAAATATTATATGCCTAGAACACCAATACAGTAGCACTTGGGAATGCTTACTAGTACTTTTTATCTATATCCTAGTACTTTAATTTACGTTGTACAATTCCTCTTTCAACTCAACATTATTTACAAGGCGCTGTGGGTTAAACCACAGAGCCTAGGACTGGCCAATCAGAAGGTCGGCAGTTCGAATCCCCACGACGGGGTGAGCTCCCGTTGCTCGGTCCCTGCTCCTGCCAACCTAGCAGTTCGAAAGCATGTCAAAGTGCAAGTAGATAAATAGGTACCACTCCGGCGGGAAGGTGAACGGCGTTTCCGTGCGCTGCTCTGGTTCGCCAAAAGTGGTTTAGTCATGCTGGCCACATGACCTGGAAGATGTACGCCGGCTCCCTCGGCCAGTAAAGCGAGATGAGTGCTGCAACCCCAGTCGGTCACGACTGGACCTAGTAGTCAGGGGTCCCTTTACCTTTACCTAACACTTTTAGGTTTAATGGCTGCCTTGATAAACCCGTGAATAATCTTCTAAGACACGATACATCTGTGTATTAATATAGATGCTTTCATTACTTACATTTTCCTAGAAAACCAAATCAAGATTTCTCTTTTAAAAAACAAACAAACCATACACAGTTTGAGGCCTTTCACTCTCTCTAGGCTTTTCCAGTTTCAAGTAATTGCGCTCTGATATGATTTGAAATGCTATTTTGTATCGTAGAATTGTAGAGTTGGAAGGGACCACGAAGGTCATCAATATCTCTGTTACTGTTTCTAATTAATCTGCTGTAGTGTCACTGATATTACAGAACTGGGTTGATGCCCCTTTGGATTGTCTCTGTAGTTCAGTATGCTGGATATTCGTAATATAATTCTCAGTGTTATGGGTTATAATCTGTTAGTGTTCTTTGCACTGTTGCACCAGCAGATTCATCTGCTCATGGAAGGGGAAGAGATAATTTGGGCTGATTTTCCTGATGGACCTAACACCCTCCCCCAAACTGTTATGGAGGATTGAGGGACCCTCAGAACAGATTTGGGAGAGGAAATAGGCAAAAGCCACTTCCCCTTCTCACCCATGAGCAGATGTTTCCTGCTGGATCAAACTTCCTTGTGCTTGTGCAAGAAATAGACCATCACCCTAGAATACCTAATAAGATTCTAGAAAAGAGATGCATTTCATACAACATAATTTATGGATCCCATTCTTTACCAGCTCAGAACTTTGGTAAACCTCTGTCAGGGTGTACCCACTGTGTGTATACTTAAGTGAATTTTGAGTGCTGAATCCTGCTTATTTGCATAAGAACTGCTTGTTTTAATTAGTTTCTTCAGCTAGTCTCTCTCTCCCCACCCCATCCCCGGTTAAGTGTAAGACAAAATACTGGATACTACTTAGTTGTAAGACAAAAATCTGGTTTAAAATTTCCATGTTTGGAACCAGAAGTGTATATACTTCAGCAGTAGCTATAGTTTTGAGAGTTGTGTATTGTATTCACTGTCAAAGGATAAAATTCCAGATAGAGTTTAATATCAATGTATAATTTAAAACTATAATTCCTATAGACTCACTATGGGTATCTTTGAGAACCTGGCACATGTACGATTTTGCAAACTAGGCTACCTTTCAATTAAATTAAATATTACTATACTGTGCAAGCAGTGTGTTGACATAGAGCAAGTCAATGTTGAAACAAGTAGGCTGCAATTGAGACTTGCTCTTTGAAGGAAAGGTGACATCAAATAATCAGTCTTCTGTTCCATAGTACTCTGCTCAGACTCTTGTATTCTTGTGCAGTGAACATAAGGAGTTATTTTCTGCTGTGTTGGATCACAGAGCTATCTTGCCCATGACAAATTGGGCACATAGAAGAGTCAGTAGAATATTGCATATGGTGTATGAGAATGGGGTAATTCAGAGGCTTGGAAAGCAAAGTGAATGCAAGGAGTAAATGCTGTGCAAACAGGCAGGTGAAAGAAGATTCAAGCAGCTGCTCCAAAAGGTTCTTACCGTGGATATAAAATTAAAGTAAAAGTTCCAAATTTGTAACTCTTTCCATCTCTTTTATATATATTTTCCATGAAATACCACTATAATTATATTAATTTTCAACAGATGGTTTTCTTTATTAATCAAAGCTGCAGACTTGTGATATTGTATATTTATTTTTTCTCCATTTGAAAGCCTTGAAAGAGAACAGCTCAGAAGTGGTTCAGCCTTTTCTAATGGGTTGTGGAACAAAAGAACCAAAGATCACCCAACTATGTCTAGCAGCTATACAAAGGCTCATGTCTCATGAAGTTGTTTCAGAGGTAAGACTTGGGGTAGTCAAGTAATGGTATGGAAGTGTTGCCTAATTTACATAGCTGAAGAATCATTAAAAAAATTAGAGCATCCTAATAAGATAACTGACTAGGCATAGCCTTTAGGATAAGTGTAGATGTAACACTACCCCAGAGGGATTATTAGGGGTGGCTTATTGCAGGAGCATTCCCCTTCAGTTTTATTTTCAGATGAAATGTATTTAGCATTATGAGAGTTAGTATGGTGTGTAGTATGTTAAGTGTTGAGGTTAGAGGAGACTCACTCAGCCATGAAGCTCACTGAATATTTTTGAACCATTTGCCAACTCTCACCTACTCTACAGGCCTGTTGTGAGGATAAAGTGGAGTTGGTAGGGGATGAGTCATGTGTCCTGAACTATGCTAGCGTAAAGGCAGCATAAACATATAAATATACCTACGGCACCATGTTGAGTCACGGTTAGACGCTGGTACACAAACTGCAGTTTAAGGTCTCTCTGGCTAGTGTTAACATTGATGTTGGTGTAGCACAACTTGAAAACTGAGGGGAAGGGGAGGTGTATGCAAGTCACCCAGGAGAATTACACCAAGCCTTACACTTTAGGATTATAATGCAAAACGGTCAGCTGCTCTAGCTTTATTGAGGCTTTGGCTGCTGGTACAACTTACCACTCACCCAGGGAATGAAATTCCCACACAAATAAAAATTCTCTTTTCAGTGACCTCATCTTGTCTCGCACAGTGCTGAGTCCTCACACAATACTGCTGGTGGACCCATCACACTTGCTGACTCTCCCCAGCTTCTAAGCTCCATGGCACCCTAGTATTCCTTTCTTCAGGCTATTAAGTTTGAGGAGTGACAGGTCAAGTTGTCCTTCTTGGGACCCTCTAGGGTCACATGCAGTGAACCAGTCTCATGGTATTCTCTCCTTAAGGAGTTGAGCTGGAAGGAAAGCCTATTAGCAGGGTTCCCTGACCCTCCCCGCTATCAGGGGAAGAAGGGTTAAGAGATTATGTGCCTTTGCTTTTTCTTCTGCAAGCCAGTCTCCCTCTCTTCTATGACTGCTGCCTCTGGGCTATTTAATCTCAGTAGTTCCAAAAGTGCTTTGTTATTCCCAGGTGGTAGCAGTTTTTCCCTTCCCCACCTCTTTCTTGGGTAGGCTGAGTGAGTTGCAGCCCTGCTTCCAGTAGAGGTGGATTGGGGCCTTCTTAAAAGGTCAGTGAAAGAAAAGAACATATTGAGGTGATCCCCTGCAGATCTTTACAGAGTGAAAAAGCATTTTCAATATTTATTAAGTATGATAGAATTAATGATTGACACTTCTATAGTCATTTCCCCCTCACATAGTATCTTGGCATCGAATAGCCCATCTCAATTTTTGTTCCCAAGGTTGCTGCTGGAAATGTTATCAATATGCTTTGGCAACTGATGGAAAATAGCCTTGAAGAACTCAAGCTTCTTCAGACGGTCCTTGTATTATTAACAACCAATACAGTTGTCCATGATGAAGCACTTTCTAAGGTAGGCACTGTATAAATCAAATTGTGGTATTTCATTATATGTTAACCAATAAATATGAGCTGATCTTGAAAATTCCATGGTGAATCTCAAATAAGTTTCACAGGCTGTCTTTCATTGTACACCAAAGAAATATTCAGAAAAATGGCAAACCAGTGTGGCTTATTTACACAATACCTACAGGCCTGTTCAAGTAATACCTTAGCTTTGAAATTCTTCTCAGGAAAAGACTCAGAGTGACCCATGTTCTCCTATGTTTCCTTAATAATAGCAATCACAAATAGCAATATTAGGAAAAGGATCATTTAGGTCTTTCATTAGTGTGGATGAATTAGCAAAATCGGGGGGGAATGCAAGATGGCCCTTTTCGCAATTGGCAAATTGCCTTTTCTGGCAAATAGGAGAGTAATCCTTCAGGTGGGCATCATGGAAGAAAAGGACCAAAATATATTTGTTCTTCATCTGAGCTTTTGCCGAAAAAGTTTTCAATATCATTTTACACTTAGATTATAAATTAGGTTTCTGGGCAATGTAAAATGTTTTAAAGCTGGCAAAATAAAATGTTGAGTTAAACTACAAGCTTATCAAAATTATGCTGCAACTACTTAATCTCATCCATTAAAAGTTATGTCAGCTATGGTGATCGGATTATGCATAGTTTGGATCAAGTTTTCAGTAAAAGAGAGCTGCACAGTTGTGAGGCTGTCTGAGAGTGTCTCTTTGTATTATTGCTGTTTGTACTTGGCACACGGGTGACAGTCAGAGGGGCATCCTTGAGGCATTCTTGACATGAAAGTGTTGAAGCAATCGTGTGACTTGTACATTATTATTTTTCTTTTCACATGTGAAGAGGCTTTTGATGAAACATAAAGGAGGAGCCAGTTTCCAAGATAGATGCATTTTAGGATGGCGGAAACTTAAACATCTTTAAATTCAACTTACTTCATGTTTTAGAAACTTATCATTTCTACACCTTCGCTTTGATTATTATTTGGGTTGTGTAATGAGTACTGTTTAAATTTGTTTTAGGCAATTGTCCTTTGCTTTCGGTTGCACTTCACAAAAGACAATATCACAAATAATACTGCGGCAGCCACAGTACGGCAAGTAGTTACTGTTGTTTTCGAAAGAGTCGTTGCTGAGGATGACCACTATAAAGGTGGGTATGTGTTTGTATTGCAATTAAAATATTACATAACATTTGGTACTTATAGCAAAAGTCTGTTTGCTATAAGTAGGTGGAGCCCAATATAGCAGTACCCTGATTCTAAAAGGAAATAGATTAGTGTATAGCACGTCATCCACTGGCGGAGGAAGAGGAATGCAGGGGAAGCGCACTGCCCCTGGCAGTGCGATCCCAGTGGGGTGCCATCATGGCTGCCCTCCCGCCCGCACTGGGCACAACGCCCCCAGGATGTGCCCCAGCCCTGCCCCCACCTGCTCTCCGCCCCTCCCCCCCAGTGCCGGAGCATGAAGCTCCGCCACTGGCTTCATCTGAGGAATTGGGAGGGCCAGGTCAAAGATTATCCCATTTTATCGTCACAGCAATCCTGCATAGGGTATGCTGAGATGAGTGGGGATTTCAGTGTTGCATCGTGTGTGTTTTTTAATGAAGCTGTCTGATGTAGGCTTTGAATTGGCAGGTTGTTCAGTAACTGCAAGTCATGCTTTTTACCTTGTGTTTAGTTGGAGAAATGTGCTTCTTGATTGCCAGTTCTCTACTACATGCCTTCTGAATGTTACTTGTCACATCTCTGAAACTGGAAAAGTAACTAAATGCAACTCTGTTCTACCCGGCAGTAGCAAGAGGGAAGAGAGAGAGAGCAACTTTGGGGGGGAATGTTGGTGTCGACCACAAGCACCTGCTAAAACCCCCAAGTTGCTGCATCAGCCTTAGTTAATATATATATATAATTGAACAGCCATGCATTCTTTCTTAACATTGTGTTTCTGAACTGGATCTGTGTTTTGTACAGATATTATAGAGCAACCAATAGGAATTCAAGGAAACAGTAACAGAAGATCTGTCAGCACCTTGAAACCATGTGCTAAAGATGCATATATGCTTTTTCAGGTATTGGAACTTACTTGAATTCTTGTCGTTCTTTTTATTGTATACAGTCTAATTTATGTACAAAGTTAAGCTTCTGAGATCAGTCAATAGTCATTTGTTACTTTTGGTTTGAGAGATAATATGATGCAAGCATTTTGAAGAGAGAGAAAAGGTTAACGTACACAGAGCATTCTTAATATTATGGAGGAAAAGCATAGCATGCTGGACATAATTCTTCTGCTCATCTCTAAAAGCTATAGAGCTCAATATACGGAGGAGCTACAGAGATGGTAAAAGGGAGCAATTTGAGAAGCTAAAGGTTTGGATGTGTTTAGCATAGATGAAAGTCAGGATAGTCTCAATGTTTTCAGAAACTTAAAAAGAAACAGTACTATCTAACTGGTGGATTTAAATTGCTGGACAGAATAATGAAATTAAATAAAGGCAAATGCAATTTCTTAACAATGGACTGATTCAGATATAATGCTGGTTCTAATGCAATGCAAAATCATGGACTGGCAAAACACGGGCCTGCATTCAGCCCTGATTTAAGGCAAACTACAGTTTATCATAAGGGACTGGGTGGCGCTGTGGGTTAAACCACAGAGCCTAGGACTTGCCGATCAGAAGGTCGGCGGTTCCAATCCCCACAATGGGGTGAGCTCCCGTTGCTCAGTCCTGCTCCTGCCAACCTAGCAGTTCAAAAGCAAATCAAAATGCAAGTAGATAAATAGGTACCGCTCTGGCGGGAAGGTAAACGGCGTTTCCGTGTGCTGCTCTGGTTCGCCAGAAGTGGCTTTGTCATGCTGGCCACATGACCCAGAAGCTGTCTGCGGACAAACGCCGGCTCCCTCGGCCAATAAAGCGAGATGAGTGCCGCAACCCCAGAGTCGGCCACGACTGGACCTAACGGTCAGGGGTCCCTTTACCTTTACAGTTCATCATCATCTGAACTATGATTTGCCCTTCTCTGAAAAACAGGATAAAAATGAAGAACAGATCCCATTTCTAGACTCAATTTGCAAGGCAATCACAAAGTATAGTAGGCTTCTTTAGGCAAATAGTAGCTTCCTCAAACCAGGAAAGGATATAGAGGATTGTGTATGTGAACGAGGAAGGAGTGACTGAAACTCAGACGTGTTAATACCAGAGTATGGTTTGATGGTATGTCTAAAAATTCCATATGGTGAATTACATGGCAAAGTAAAGACTGGGTGAAAATTGGGGGGGGGGGGGGGAAGGTTTCCAGGCTGATTCCTGAGAATAAAAGTACAAGAGTGTTGTTGGTTTTTTTTAGGATCTTTGTCAGCTGGTTAATGCTGATGCACCTTACTGGCTTGTAGGCATGACAGAAATGACCCGGACATTTGGTCTGGAACTGCTTGAGTCAGTCCTCAATGATTTCCCGCAAGTATTTTTACAAGTGAGTGCTTTTGTTTTTAGAAAGGGGAGGGGAATTTCAGCTACAAAGACTTTAGAAACTATATATATTGTGGTTGGGGGTCCTAACTAGACACCTGTGAAGGGAAGGGCTCCTTTTCACAGATGGGGCCAATATCTGCATGTGGGATCCACTCCTGGAAAGTGAGGGAAGAGGCCATTTTTGCTGATTTCCCCCCATCCTCCTGCGCTGCTTCTTACGCTGTTCCATAGCTCTTCCAACCTTCCAGAGTTGATTTTTTGGAAGCACGAGAGACTATTGGAGGGAGGGGGAATTAGTGAAAGTTGCCCTACTGCAGGCATAGGCAAACTCGGCCCTCCAGATGTTTTGGGACTACAACTCCCATGATCCCTAGCTAACAGGACCAGTGGTCAGGTGATGGGAATTGTAGTCTGAAAACATCTGGAGGGCCGAGTTTGCCTATGCCTGCCCTACTGCTTCTTTCACTGACAGGAGCTTCATGTGAGCAAAGCTCAGCTTGGGATGCTCCTGCCAGCAGAAGCTCAGTTAAGATCCAGGCCTTTGTTTCTGAAATAGGAAAGACTCGGCCATTTTTGTTAACATCTGTATCTTTGGCATCTGTATGATTGGTGCCTCTTAACCTAATACTTAGATTGTGTTTTGGTTAACTTTAGAGCAACAGAATGAGCAGTACTACCCATGGGGGGATTATCTAAAGGGCAAGGGGGCAGTGGGCAGTGCTGGAGTGTGAATGACCATCAGACTTTAAAAGTTCATCAATGGATTTAAAAGTCCATCAATTTTGCTTCCCCACCTTTGGTATCAAAGGGGTTACTGTGGAAGGTTGGTGAGGTCCCTAGTATAAGCCTGTGTTCCTAAACTTTAATGATTGAGATAGATAGATAGATAGATAGATAGATAGATAGATAGATATAAAATTAGTTAGCCTTCTAACAGTGTCCTTTTATTTTCCAGCATCAAGAATTCAGCTTCCTCCTTAAAGAAAGGGTCTGTCCACTAGTGATAAAGCTCTTCTCACCAAATATAAAATTTAGACAAGGTTCCAGTACTTCATCTTCACCAGCACCAGTGGAAAAACCATATTTCCCGATCTGCATGCGCCTTTTGAGAGTAGTTTCCGTTTTGATCAAACAGTTTTATAGTTTACTGGTAAGAGGACGGTTTTAATATCACTATTATGCACAGGATAAGTCTTAAATACCATGCAAAATGTGGTTTTCCCCCCTGAATTTTAAGGGAGCTCAATGTAGAACAGGCTTCTTCACAATCTTTTCTCTTAGCTGTCAGCATACAAATAATCCCTGGTTATGCTAGGAAATAGTCACACCAATAGTCCTCTGTTTGACTTGAGGGAGGTGAAACTGCAGACACATATGCCTAAAGAGGACCGTGGCAATACTGTAACGCCTTGATAACAGAATAACCTAAGGATAATGCTTCCCCTCAATCTTTAGTTGTTCAGAAATTGTTAGGCTATAGAAAATTATTTATTCCACCTCTTCTTTCCTTCATATACTGTCTCAAAGTTCGGCTTGTCCCTTTGCCACCACCCTCTTGTTCCCACTGAGCCTGTAGCTAAGCCTAAGAATGTGTAACTGGAACAGCAAACTATTCCTTTCCAGTTTACCCCATCCTCCCCTTTCTCTAGCCCCACAAGTGCTATTAGCTTCCTTGCTATGGGACTGTGCCAAATAGCCCTTCTCCCCAAATTGCAAGTGCAAACATTTGCAGGGAGGGGCCCTGCCTTAGTAGCAGAAATTCCATGTTAAGGGAAAGGATGCCTAGTTCAGAATTTTCTTTTAATTAATGAAAGTATTTTTGTTTAGGTAACTGAATGTGAGATCTTTCTATCGTTGCTTGTGAAGTTTCTGGATGCAGACAAACCTCAGTGGCTAAGAGCTGTTGCCGTAGAATCGATACACAGACTTTGTGTGCAACCTCAGTTATTAAGGTAGTGGAAGTATATTAGTTGATATACCATATACCAATTGAAGTAATGCTTTCGATAAAATATTTGGATAAATAAAATAACAGTGTACAGGTATTGTGTTAGGTGTGCATGTATACAAATAATGGGTCACTGATTTTAATATCCTTAAATTTGTTTTAAATTCTAGCATTTAAACGTTGTCCTGTAGAACATGAAGCATTTCTGTGTCTACCACATACTCTTTCCAATCAGTATAAGAAAGAGTGTTTTATAATGTAGAGTCACTGATGAAGTCACAAAAGCATTTTCTAAATAACTGCATTTTTACTCTGTCCGAATTGTGTAACAGGTCCTTCTGTCAGTCTTACGATATGAAGCAGCATTCAACTAAGGTATTCCGTGACATCGTGAATGCTCTGGGATCATTTATTCAGTCACTGTTTCTCGTACCAAATACAGGGAATGCATCAGCTGCAACAAACCAAACAGGTAAACTAGCCCCTAGGACTATTTTGAGCCATTTATCAGTCATTCCCTCTTAGGAGTACTGGTTTCAATAAACATTTTATTTATTTAGCTCAATTAGTACTATGAGTTGTATTCATGAGAATGATAACTTGATCATTCTTGCAAACGGTAAAATGAAGCCTTTTAGAAGAACTTGCATAGAGCCATACTCTGTAACTCTGAATGGAAGGCATGAAGCCTATCATATCAAACAGTTAAAGCTGTCATATTTTTTAAACCACCATACCAGCACCCAGGGCCAGGACAGCCATGCAGCAGGTTCCTCAGCAGGTGAAGGTGGCGGAGGTGTGGAGGCAGCATTTCCCATTTTCCCTCTAGTGGCAAAATGCCCTGGGCTAACCCTGCCAGCGCCTGTTTCAGCAAATACCTCAAAATCTTAATGCATATGCTGCATCTCATAACTTTTGAATGGTTTAATTTGCTAATATTTTAAATTTCTGAGCTCTGAGTGACTTTAGCTTTTCAGTGTATCTCCACTGGTGTCGGTAAGACATCTTTAATGAAATGCAAGATGCACTGGAAAAGATTGGCCAGGAGGGGGCATTCAAAACAGATGGATAAAACATTGTTTGAATAACCTTTGCTTATAGGAATGTTGTCTTAATGATATTAAGAAAAAGGGTTCCCATATATACTCGAGTATAAGCCAAATTTTTCAGCACATTTTTTATGCTGAAAAAGCCCCCCTCGGCTTATACTCGAGTGAGGGTCCTTTTGGGCTGCTCTTTCCTCCTCCGCCGCCTTTGGCGGCAGCGGCGGAGGAACGAGCAGCCCGAAAGCAGCCCTTTTGGGCTGCTTGTTCTTCCTCCACCACTGCCACCACCACCAGGTTTGTGAACCAGCTTATACTCGAGTCAATAAGTTTTCCCATTTTTTTGTGGTAAAATGAGGTGCCTCGGCTTATATTCGGGTTGCCTTATACTTGAGTATATACGGTATGTTGCGTTTGACTAATTAAATTAATGTTGAAGTGCAGTTAATTCCCCCACTTGATTCACTGTATAGGAGGAAGCGTGCCTGGTGGTACAGCCTCAGCACAGACCAATCCCGGAATGTTAGGGATGGGTGGAAGTGTGACAGTCTTGCCTGCTTTTGAATACAGAGGAACCTGGATACCCATCCTCAGCGTGTCAACACAGGGCAGTGCTAAAGCGACCTAGTAAGTAAAGTATTGATCTTTAAAACCATGAATTTGCCAGATCCTAAGTAGTTGTAACTAAGCAGGAATATGGAGAAGATCTGTTCTGGAAACAGCCCTGGGTAGCATCAGGCAAGTGCTACCCTGGTGGGCACTTGGAGTCGTTCTGATCGTGTCTGTGTATTGGTTTCTTTCTTGATTGTGCCTCAGATCTGTTTCTTCTCCAGATGGATTAGAAATTACTTTTCTGTGGTGCCCTAACCTCCTTTCAGTACATACTTCCTCTGGTTTCTTATTAGGCTCTGTTTATTTGGGTTGCTGTTCAAGTCTTGGGATGGTTTATAATTATAGTGTGTTTCTTTAGTTATGACATCAGAAGGCAAACATAACTGTTAAAAAGTACCTCCAGTGACCCTAAGGAATTACCAGCACAGATATATGTTGTAGTGTTGAATAATTTATATTTGTAAGGTAGATTTTTTTTTAATCTGTATAAATAAATTGAATGCCTGCATTTCTGTAGGCTTTCAGATGATTGAAATGCTTACTAACACACTAAGAAACAAGCCTCATTGGACACAATTGGCTCATGCACATGCAATGGTAAACAATGCTTTAGCACTATGTGGACAAAGCACAATGATTCCAAGTGCGTGGGGGGCGGAGGAAGACTTCAAACCACAAAACTGGCTTGTTTAGCAACTTATCATTGCTTAATTTAAACCAGGATTCTTGGTTTACATATAATGCTAAGCCAATCATCTTTAAAATAGAAAGGAATCTTGGCTTCCCAACTGTGCGGGTGGAGGAGGAGGATGTTTGAGAGCCTGTTCCATTTTCAGTAAAGCTTATTTACATAGTGCTAAAACATGGTTTAGTATTATGTGCAAACCAGCCCTCTGGCAGTAACTTCCAAGTAAACATACATAGGATTGCAATGTAAGTGAATACATCTGGGAAATATTTGAAAGGTTTAGGGAGCTAGCTCTCCTTTGAGCATTGATGTTTGGAGCAATTAACTATGATTGCACATAGTATACTAGTATCAGTGTAAGAAACCTCAGTTTTACAGCAATATTTCAGTTCTAATGTTAATCTGATATTTGGTTTGCTTTGCAAATTGTGATATTTGCAACAGAGTATTTTGTTAGCTAAGCGATGGGTACCAAGGGCATATTATTCCTTTTGCTTACATTTATTTGTTTAATCCCCGCCCCAAACTTAGCCTGGAGATGTTGGACAAAGTTGAGCCACCCACAATTCCTGAAGGCTATGCCATGTCAGTAGCATTCCATTCTTTACTGGATCTTGTCCGTGGCATCACTAACATGATCGAGGAAGAATTGGGACAGGTTGAAATGGAGAGTCAAGTAACAACAGCCGATACACAGTCTTCACCGACACAGTCCTCAGACCTGCAAGATTTTAATTCAGCATCCGACCAAACTGACAAAGAAACAGGTATGTGATAGTGATTGGTATTGGTCAAGGTTAATAAAAGGAAAGTAATATAAAGCTGCTTACAGATGTATAGGACCTGGTGTAGGTATTTCTGTGTGTAGGTGAGCTCTACTTCCTCCTCACCTTCACTTTTTAACTGAAAGTAAATTACTTCTTTCTTTTTATTGCCCCTCTTCCTAGTTTTTCAAAAGGAATGCTTGTTTTGGTTCCTACTCATCCCCATTTTTGTAGCTGCCTTGCATTATTATAAGTTCTAAGAACATGTATATATGTCTGCTTTTTCAAAAAAACCCCACTGAACTAAGGTGCCTAAAATAGTTTTTTTGGATCTTGGATTTTCTCTTGAAAACTTGCCCTGACAGACAAAGCTATGGTCCTCATTAGATAATTTGTCACACCCCCCAGCCAGGCTGTTGCTGTTATTCATGGCAGCCATATTTGACTCTGAAACTGTAGAGTGGAAAGGTAGTCCAAGTGAACCCAGTCTGCCTTATAGCCTGTCTTGTACCAACTTACTGGGAATGTCTAGTAGACTGGAAATGGGATATATATATATATATATATATATATATATATATATATATATACTAAAAGAAAAATGCATCAGAAAGTGAGTCTGCTATACTGTATTCATGTTACTAAATGTTGTTTTAAAATTACTCTCATCCTCCTCTCCCAAGTCAGCAGAGCAGTTTGGGAAGAAATGGTGAACGCATGCTGGTGTGGTCTACTTGCTGCACTGTCTTTACTTCTGGATGCAAGGTATTCAGTCAGTTTACAATTATGCTTCATTCTTCAGAGCTTTCTGTTCTTACCTTGGGTTTGAAACAAGTTTGAAACCTAGAACCTCAACTGCGTTGAGTACCGAGGTAGCAGAGTTCCCAAATACTAAAGAAGACATAATTATACGTTGAGGGGAGAAAGTATAAAAGATTGGATGTGACTCAGTAATAGATTTATTGGATGTTAAGAATATTATATGGGCCTTTTTTTTTCTCTGCAGTAATATTTTATTATTTACTTAGCTTTACAGTGCTTCAGTTATAAGCATGCATGGCACAGCTGTGTGGAAATGATTTGTTTACTCTTAAAAGACAGCTTTATTTATTTATTCTTCACGTTTTTACAACAAACAGTTTGCCAATCAGTCAAACTGACTAACAACGGGGATTTAAAATACAGATAAATAGCAAATGAATCAGTTAAAAATATTGTTATACATTAAAAGTGTTAATCCCCAGTCCATTTACAAATCAATATGGTTTAGAAAAAAATCCTTTTTTTCTGCATCTCTGAAATGTGTAGATTTTAAGAATACGTTATTATAAAACTGGTGTTATACGGTATTATAAAACTGGTGTTATTTAAAAAACTTGATCAGTTAAATGTCTCCTGTATCTTTATAGTAATTTTTTTGTCAGCGTTTTGTGACATTTTGGTTAGTCCTAGTAACCTGCTATGAATTTTTGATTCTACCCACCCCACCCCCCCAAGGGCCAACATGGCTGCTGATCCTTTTTGAATATTTCCATAGAATTTTTTCCTCATAGTAAATGTGTAAGCATGAGTGTTCCCTTTTCGGCTTCTTCTTATATGTATGAATCATGCCTTTTACTTATTTGTACTATTTCAGCACTGATGAAGCTGCCACAGAAAATATTTTAAAAGCAGAATTGACTATGGCTGCACTGTGTGGAAAACTTGGTCTCGTAACATCAAGAGATGCCTTCATTACTGCCATTTGCAAAGGTTCCCTGCCTCCTCATTACGCCCTAACTGTGCTGAACACTACTACTGCTGTACTTTCTGGTAAATGTAAGGATATTATTTGGTCTTACTTTTCTTCTTGTAAACAAGAGCATACACAATTATAAGCAAACAGCAATAATGTGGTTGAAAATTTTTGCTTTTCCAGACACATATTTGATAAACAAGTGCTTGGCAGAATGGTATATGATGCTATGGAAGTGTTTGAGGTGAACCATAGTCTAATGTGAAATAATCTGGTCTTCCCTATCTACAGCCACTTGAGATATAGCTTGATCCTGAAAGAGTAGTATTTTTTTTTTTTTCTTTCAGAGACAGAACCACATTAACAGCCCACATGAGTGCTCTGTTCTTCACCCCTTTTATAGCCTTGCAGCTTGATTCCTGTTATAAACTGAAAATAATATTTATAGCTTTAAATGTAATGGAAATTGTATTAAGAACTTTAGGTACAGCATAATCTTCATATCTGCCACAGACCATAAGTGTGACTATAACCCAGTTTTAAAAAGAAATGGCTTTTAAAATAGCATTTAGAGCAACTATATTCCCTTAATTTTTTTCTAATATATTTTCTTGGGTTTTTTTAATATACATGGGTGTCCTTTTCCTGTATGAAAATCAGTGATATGGGGTGGAATTACTGAAAAAAATTTTTTTTTTACTTTACCTCTTGTGATTTTTAAAGGGATTAACTATTTGCCCTTTTAGAAATAAATATAATGTATCAAATGTTACTTCTGTTACCATCCTAAAAATAGTTTGGTGTTGGTAACTTAAATAAGTAAATTTACTTCTATGTGTGTGTATTTTCAAACTTCATATCCTTTTCAGAGGGTTAGATGCAGGCTTTATTCCCTCAGGCGAAGGCAACTTCTGAGGAGAGTTGCGGTCAAGGGTTGCTTCTGCTGGGGACAGGCAATTTTTGCCAGCGTCTCCCTGAAATTCACGGCAGCAGGCCCCACTCTCTTCCAGAGGGTTTGGGAACCTTTCTGGGTGCAGTAGTGAGAGGTGGGAATTGCCCAAAATTTCTGTCTTGGGAAGGTGAAGTCTGTATCTTATAACTAAAATCTTAGAATTCTTCTTTTGCTTTTTAGCATATTCCATCCAGGGGCAGAACGTTCAGATGATTAGTCCATCAAGTGAGTCTCACCAGCAAGTTGTAGCAGTAGGACAACCACTCGCTCTCCAACCACAGGGAACAGTAATGGTAAAATATAATTTGTAAATATCATTTTCTTATTTGATGGTTTAATTTTACTAGACTTTCACTTTTATCTCAAAAGTCCAGTGACGCATCTGCCCCATAGTCCAGCGGATATATTGGAGTAAGCATGTAGTAAAAGAAAGTAATGTGGAATTGGATTTGAGAGACTTAGCAGGAATATTTTAGATGCATGCCGCATACCTAATTACCTTTGTGTGTCAATGAAATGTCCCACTGATTTCAGTTAACTGAAAGGGCCTCCTCTGTGCCCAGTTTTGGTCACCAATATTTAAGAATGTTAGCAATTCAGTTCATGTTGTTTAAAATATTAGCATCTAATTTTGCAGCTTTTAGAAAAGCACCCAGATTACAAAAAGTATCTAGCAGAATTCCAGTGGTTGGTATCTTAATTTATGTGCAAAGATGGAGCCACTTAACATATATAATTTAACAACAACAACAACAACAATTTTATTATTTATAGTCTGCCCATCAGCTGGGTTTTCCCATCCACTGTGGGCGGCTTACAGCATATATAAAAACACAATAAAACATTGAAAAACAGACTATCTTATATTGTGACAGCTTTCGGGATAAAGGTTGTCTAGCAACAAAAAGATTATGGACAAGATCTGCACCAGCAGATGCAAAGGGATTTCCCCTTTCTCTCCCTCCCACATGTACTCTGGAGGGTCCTCCATTCAGAGCAGAAGTAGGGGAGCAGGGCCTGCAGGGAGAAGGACAGGAATGGGAAGTCTCATGTGCACAAGCAAGCTGCATGTCATCCTAAGCATGCAAACCTTAAACATACTTATCCCATTAAACATTGGATTGTACTATTAATCTTGTGTTGCAAGTTTGCGTACATCATAACGTATGAATGGTGGCATAGAACGTGTTCTAAATATATCAGTCGGGGAGTTGTACATGGCGGCTTTCCAAACCATATGTCCAAATAAGAAATCTTGCACTCAGTGCTTTTCATGCGTTTTGAAGCAGACATTCTTTTACGAACAAAAAAGATATGAATCAGCTTTTGGAATCTTGGCTTGCTTGCCATGGACTTACATTCATCCTATTTTCAGCAATATAATAATTACACAAAGCATTTATATAGGTTTGGGTGAATACTTCAGTTAATTTGTATTCACATTTCAGTTTGTATATATCCCCAGATTAGAAACTGAAACATTCCCAGGTCCCCACCTCAGTCCCTTTCAGGGTCTTTTTAAAGTGCATTCTCCTCCTTGAATGTCAGCCGCTCACTTATACGGGGACAAGTACGGGGATGCTTGGGGAACCCAGCCTGCTCCTGTCTTTGTAGCACTGTTTTGTTGCATGGCTATGCTAGAATATGACCTAATGTTGGAACTGGTGCTTATAGTTAGATTATGGGCATGGCTTATGAACTTAGACATTTCCTGTGTGTCTGTTGTCTGCTCTTCCTGTTTGTACCATTTGTCTGTCAAGCCGCTTCATCCATGTTTTCCCCCTTAGTTTTCCTTTTTCACCAATCTACTACGAGGAACAGCCACCCAGCAGAAGCAAAATTTGCACCAGCTTCCTTCCCTTCCTCTCCCCCCTGTTTCCTGCATGCAGAGAAGGGGGAGCCCAGCTACACACCCATCTCTTCAGGTACCCTCCCAGCAGCCAGGTGGCCATTTTGGATGAGACAAGCCAGAGTGCCCAGGCTTGGGACTTTCATTGTCACTGTAGATGATTGTTCTGGGCCCTTCCTGCCTGTTCTTCCATCAGACATCTACTTCTATGAAACCAGTGCTAGGTTAGGAGCCTTGGTTTCCTTTCTAAGCTGACTGGATAGAGTACGTTCCCGCCTCTTTTACAGTATACAATTTCTGCTACTCTCTATTAGTCCTTTTAAGAGTTTCCCGAGGTAAGTAACTTGCCTCTTGTTGCTTTCTCTTGCCTTGCTTACCGGTATTTTGGTAGCAAAATAATTTGTCCTAACTTGAAGAATACCCATTCATTATGGCTGGATTGCTGTTCCTGTGCTCCCTTACATTAGAATCCATCCTGCTGCTTTGGATCTTAACCTTCCCTTTTCTATTATAGTGCTGGTGAAGTGGGTGGTCATTCTATATTGCTATAATGTTCACTGATTCTTTCTTGGATGAGTCTTGCCTCTTTCATGTTTTGTTTTGTGTCCCCTCTTGCTATCATTCCATATACCTCCATTTGTTACTGTGAATTCTGTGGTCTGAATATCTAACAACGGTTAAGGAGAAAAGAAACTGCAGTTCCATACTATCCTTAAGTTTTAGCTGTCTAACTTAGCCCTACTGCTACTCTCAATATGACCAAATTGAGAAGGAGATTGCTGTTTCATTCCTAAAATCTTGAAAGACCACGTTTTACTATTAATGGGATAATACAGGTAGATATAGTAAAACATTCATGAGCTTATAGGAGATACACAGTGAGTTTGTGGTGCTAGGTTAAGATTGAGGTTGTTTTAATTTACTAGTTGCAAATATAAACATAATTTCTGCACTGGAAGGATGTTTCAGATTTCTAGAAATAATTCCTTAAAGTTAACAATATTTTTCTTAGATATCCTGTATATGTAGATGAATCTACCAGCCAGAATAAATGCTCTTTTCGACAAAGTTTCAAAAGACCAGCCTTGTACTAAAATTCACAATATCAGTGCAACAAATGCAATGTACAATTTGCATTCTCTGTGTAGACTGAGTGGCAAATGTTTGCTTATAACCCGGAGTTCTGCATCCATTGAAGTCAATGGGACCATGCTGAAGAAAGGCTGTGAAAAAAATTTTCTTCAAACAATAGCTGTTTCTGTTTCGCAATATCAGTTATCTGTCCAGTAAATTTTAAAACTTTAAGTAAAACCTCAAATAAATAAATAAAGGATGCCAAGAATTTCACTGAGTATATGCAGGTTTTACTTCAACACATTCTTTTGTATCCTGGTCTGCATGTTTCCAGTTGGAAAGGAGAATCTTCTTTTTCTGCCCCATTTTCTCTTGAAGAGTAGAAAATAGTAGGACAAACTAGCTATCATAATGATTTGCATGTTGAAATAGAAGGATTAAGAGGTTTGAATGAATTAAAATGGTTAGGTTCTTCCAGTGTCATTTAGCTGCTGTAATTTAACTCCAATGTAAATTAATCACATACATGTAGGTCTAGACAGAGGGGGGAAATAAAAGAACGGATTGCAGGGTTTCCACCATCGTGTTTGCTATTACCGTTTTTTCCACAAATGCTATTATTTTCTCTACTTCGAAAATTCTAACTGTTTAAATGCTCTCCTAGCTTACTTCTAAGAATATACAGTGCATGAGGACATTACTTAGCTTGGCTCATTGTCATGGAGCTGTCCTTGGTACATCCTGGCAACTTGTGTTAGCTACTCTCCAGGTGAGTAATGGTTAATGCTTGATTTACCTTTCTTGACTTGCATTTTGTTTTAACTTCTTGGGTGGATATTCTCTTTGAGTGAAATTCCTTCCATGATGCAAGTCAGCCCCACACAACTGTGCTTTTCAAACTTTTTGTAATTAAAGCATGGCGATTTTTGTAGCTTTCCATGAACATGGTGAGCACTTCAGCAAATGAGCTTTTTGCTTCCCTTATCTTTCTGTGACTAAATGAAATGTACCCACAACTGTAATGAAGGTAGCCAAGTACCATATTCGAGCTGGGGAAAAACCATACACAATACAGCTGGAGGATTCAAGTAGAATTTTTAAAGTTGTAATATTAGCATGTAATACACTTTGGGCAGATCCACACCATACATTTAAAGCACACCCCACACACATTTAAAGCACATGACTTCCTCCAAAGAATCCTAAGAACTGTACTCTCATCCTCATAGAGCTACAATTGCCAGCACCCTTAACAAACTTCATCCCCCAGGATTCCTTGGGGGAAGTAATGTGCTTTAAATGTGTATAGGATATGCTTTAAATGTATGGTGTGGATCTGTCCTTTGTCACAGAAGTGCAAACTTTGAAAAGTATTTTTTATGGCCTAGTTCGAATATCACACAAACCCATAGTTTAAAACAAAAAAACCTGTTTAATGTAAATGAGATGTGTGTTGGTGCACGCTGCTCTTACGTGCCCAGAGCTAGAATTGTGGTTTGTTTCTTGTCAAACAAAGCACAAGCCTGAGTTGGGACAATACAACAAGTCAAACTTTGGCTTGTTTCATGTGCAGCACAGCAAAATGCAAAAGAGAAGCACTGCAGAAATGTAGTGAAGTGTGCGGCACATTCTGCTCATTCACATAAAACCATAGATTGTTTTAAACTCTTGTTTAATGTTTAACGTGGACCTTTATGCAAGCACTTAAGTTTAAAAATGTGTTTTTCATTTCAGCATCTTGTATGGATTCTTGGTTTAAAGCCTGGAGTTGGAGGTGCTTTGAAGCCTGGAAGAGCTGTGGAAGGACCTAGCACCGTAAGAATTTGTTTACTGTGTAGCAGAATAAATCACATTGTATTCTTATGTTACGCATTTGCTTACATAATTTAATTGTATCCTTTCAGGTTCTAACTACAGCTGTTATGACTGACTTACCAGTTATCTCCAACATACTTTCCAGGCTATTTGAAAGCTCACAGTAAGAGAACTGACTTTTAGATCACAATGTTTGTTTCTAATCCCTTTTGGCAATCGTTCTAATAATTGATCCTTTCCACAGGTACCTAGATGATGTTTCATTACATCATTTAATAAATGCACTTTGCTCCTTGTCGCTGGAAGCGATGGACATGGCTTATGGTAATAATAAGGTATGGTATATTTTATTCTGGTTTTCAGACATGCTTTATAAATTAACTAACTCCTAGCTTTGGTTTTTAAATTTCTTGCAGTGCAATATATTATCTGTTAAGTCAGCATCATATAGAATGAATTGTGCTAATGATTCTACTACTGAATTTAGGGCATTATAACAACATGATATGTGAGCTTCACAGGAAGGTACACTAATGCAATTGTTTATTTAAGTTTAAATGTACCATATTAAAATGTGGCGAAACAGCAAATAGAAAGATTAGCATTAGGAACTAACTCAGAAAATGAGCTGTTTTAAGGAAGTAGAAATGCAGAGTATAAATACTTTAAATGGAAAAATATAATGCAATAGGTTGTTAAGTCAAGTGACTGTTTTGAATTCTGTTTATGCTTAGGAGCCATCACTGTTTGCTGTTGCTAAGTTGCTCGAAACAGGACTAGTTAACATGCATAGGATTGAAATTTTATGGAGACCACTGACTGGCCATCTCCTAGAGGTAAACAATAATTTTATAACCATTAGGTGAACCTTTGTATTTTTCCTCTGTGGTATTAAAACTTAAGGGTTTTTTTGTTTGTTTGTTTTTGAAAGCCAGTTATGCTACATTGGTTTTTAATTTCATCTTATTTTCTATTCTGTTTCAACATTATTTTTTGTTTCTTATAGAATTTGCATTGTTTTCCCCTCAATGCTATTTAAGTGTGGGTTCTATAGCTTCATATTAAATCAAGCTGTTTTGATGATGTTGAAATGCAGAGCCAAGGCAAGTTGACATATCATACTTAAAGGCGTACATCTGCAAAGGCAGAAATAAAGGTGTAGTATCTTAGAAAAGATTACAAAATGTAGACGGAGGAACATAATACTTACAGTGCAATCCTGTGTATGTTTACTCAGATGTAGTACCAGTGTGTTCAGTTGGACTTAATTCTAGGTAAGTGAGATGGTGCTGTCAAACTGATTTTAATCATCTCAAATGAAAAGGCACCTCTTATTGTATCCTTGACATCTATGGAGACTGGAGCTACTCTTCCTGGTAACCAGTTATGTTCCATTGTAGTTCCAGGCTTAGGAGTTTCCCATGATATATTTACTGTAAAAAGAATGTGCATGCAAAGAATGCTGGAAGCTTGGAAGCAGGAGGGCGGAATTCATTTACCTCTATTAAAGAGGACTCTTTGTTGTTCACTTCCTCAGATATATCTAATATTGAGCTGTCTAAGGACTTTTGGTCCAAGGCTGTGTGTGCCTGAGTACTTTTCCTCCTGGTAGGATGGTGATTAGTTTGGAAAGGATCCACATGATAAACTCCATTACATAGTTGCAATGTTCTCATGCATACCATAGTTATTTCAAATAAGTCACTTGTGCTAGTATAGTCATCACCTGGGAAGAAATTATGCACATGTCTGTTCATAAGTCAAATATTAGTCTTATTTAACTGCTTATGAATGGTTTGTCATATATGGATTTAAGTGCACATATGTGTAATCCCATCCTATAGAAACACTTATGGGAATCACTTGTCAGAAGCTGTTTCATAATTGCAAATTAGTGAAGGAAGCATCCTGATGATACATAGGAATATTGCTCTTTATATGATTAGGATAAAGTAGTTGTCTGTTCTAGTTATTACATGGCTGGCTAAAATGCCAGGATTACCTTAACAGAAAAATGCATAGACATTTGCAGTCTGTGTAAAATGTAATCTTTTTAAGTTGTCAATAAAAGTTTAGTTGTAGATAACAAATGTATATATAAAATAGAAACACAATGAGTTTCACTGGCTAAAATGGAAGGGCTTGTACTACCATTTATACTGAATTGAACGAAAAAACTCACAAAATTCTCATATCTTAATTTCAAACTGGATCCTACTGGAAAAATGCAGTTTTGGATTTAAATTCCATAGCAGGTTTAGCCAACTCTCAAGAGACTGCGATCTACTTTCAGAATTAAAAACTGGCAGTGCTCTACCCCCATTTTTTGAGAGTTCAGCTTGTTGAGCTTTTTTTAGGGAGGGGAAAAACCAGTTTTGAGGAGGTTAAAAAACCTTTAACCCCCCCCCCCAAAGAAGTCCCCCCAATAAAGGCAAGGGACAAAGGGGTCAAGTCACTCATAAAAAGATCGCTATGGATTAATAAAGCTCCGTCTTCCCTTCCAGAGATCAAACAACATTGGAGGGCGGGGCGGGGCAGGAGTCAGTTTAAGCGATGCTAAGGAAAGGGAGCTAGAGATCAACCACGATCTACCAAAACCTTGCAGGGATCTACCAGTAGATCGCAATCGACCTGTTGGACATTCCTGTTCTATAGGACTGACCAACACCCTTTCTTTTAAGTTTATTTGTGGAACTTTCTTTTTTTTTATTACAGATATCTCTGTAACTTGATAAGTAATAAGGGTGTTTTATAGAATGTTAGGTTTTATATTCTAATGGTTGAAAAAAATATAAATCCAAGATTATCTGACAGGTGGTGATTCTCCACAATGGGGTTTTTCAGCCCAAGGACTGCATTCTCATGTGGGGGTTGTTCTGGAGAACCACATACAGTCAAACCTTGGTTCCCGAACAGCTCCGTTTTTGAATGTTTCGGCTCCTGAACGCCAAAAACCCGGAAGTAAATGCTCTTGTTTTTGAATGTTTTTCGGAAGCCGAACAGCTTATAGGCCCCCTTCCCTTTTTTTCTCTACTGACTTTGCCAACCACCCTTTGAATCCTCAGTTGTCCGACATTTCGAATGTCGAACAGTCTTCCAGAATGGATTACATTCGACAACCGAGGTTTAACTCTATGAATGGAAGGCGGGGCAAGAGGCAAAAGTGGGTGGAGCACAGGATGTGACTCTTACCTTTATACACTAGACTACATTCCAGTCCCACGAAAGTCAGATGTAGAGTGTGTGCGTACACCCACAAACACCTACACTCCTGCTGCTATCCAGGCAAGCAAGATTTATTTTCATAGCAATCAGTCAAGCAGAAGGAGGGCATGGAAATAGAACCAGGGAGAATGCATGGCCTAGAAGGGAGCCCAGGTGACCAGATAAAGAGACATGGAGTCCCACATTCCTGGGACACCCCCCCCCCTCCAGTCGTGGCTCTGTAGCAAGGAGGGAAATGTATGTATGGATTTGGGGAAATTTCTGCAGTATCTCTTTTTAACATGCAGTGTATATCTCTTTTTCACACAGGATTAGCAAATGAACTTTTCCACATTTTTAGGATTGATAGGCATCGTAAAAGTGGTTTTGTTTGAGAGGCTTGACAAACAATAAGGCTTTTTCCCCTTGGAGAAATAGATCAGTTCTCAACATCTATTTTACAATATTACAGAACCATTCTAATCACACAGGACCCACTTTGGAAACACTGTATCTCTGTATTAAAACTGTTTATGGTGTAAAGCTCAGTGATGATATATTAAAGATTATTGCTCGCTGTCTTGGTTTCATATTTTTTTACTTCTTCCCTACTGCTTCCTCTCTCTTTTTATGCAGAAGGTAAGTTTTTCTTGCAAGTTTGTCTTCCTTATTTACTGTTTGACTTTGTGCTAATGAGTGAATCTTTTCATTTTGCTGTTTGATGGCAATAGATCATATTGTAAAACCTCATAAGGAAAAAGATTGAGCTGCAAAGAGAGATTTTGATATACATAGAATGACTCATTTGTAGCTTAGGGCCAGCTTGCACAGTTGGTAAATCTGCAATCACATATATCATTAGAATTGGATAGAGAATTTATTAAGATACAAAACATCTAAACCTAGAATTAATTATTAGTCAAATAAGAAATATGTATCTTGTATTTCCTATTTTCAGAAGCCACATGAGATAAGAATGACAAAGCACCATGCATGCTGAAAGGGCCGCAGAAATTACTATTAATATAATAACACAGCAATTGTTGTATATATGTACCAGATCAGCTTATGGTTATCAGTATTTCAAAAGAATTCATAGATTGAAAACCTATTATTAATGTTGAATGTTTATTAATGTGCATTCCGGCTTGAATAAAGAAAGCTATATTGTATATTTAGGTTTGCCAACATCCAAACTCACGGATGAGGGAATGGGGAGCAGAAGCTTTAACGTCTCTCATCAAGGCTGGGCTGACATTTAACCATGATCCTTCACTCTCTCAGAACCAGGTAAAATAACGCTCCAGGAAATAAAAAATCTTCTGGAAATTATGCTCCATAGCAAGCAGTCGTCGAGTAATGTATATTAATTGTCAATAATAATCAGAAGTTATTTTCCACAGTTTTGTGCATTGTTAGCTACGTAATGAATATATAGCTGGAATGTCTGTGCTTCTGGAATTTCCCATCCTACATAGCTGACTTGTAGGAGTCAAGGCTGCTCTTCCAGCCAGTAGAAGTGGCTGCTTGTTGGGCTAAATAGCAGTGCTGTCCTATGTGTGCTGATTCAGACCTAAGGGGCTTACTCCTAAGTTAGTCAGTGTAGAACTGGAACCCCAGTATTTTGTTACAGTAGCTTCATACCTAGCTAGGTAGACACCAGAACAGTATGTTGGCTCCCAACCTGGAGGCTGTAGGGATGCTTCTGTTTCTGTTTCTTTCTTCTGCTCACTATTTTTTACAAGATTCAGCACTACAATAAACAGGAGGCTTTATTGCAGAACGGAGGTTGTGGGGTATTAGGGGAATCAGGTTGAGTAACAATGAGGCAATAACCCAGGCATCTTGTGTGGACTTTTCGCTGTATATGAGTAAGCAGCAGGAGACACAGACAGCTGGTGGCTACTAGGCACTTATATTTTCCCACTCTTTTCTCATCTCTTCTAACCCTTTTAGATCTGGCTGTAGCTACACTTCTAATGATGATATGCTAGAAAAGTAGCTGCTGGCCAGGATCTTTTGAGTTGAGGCAGCTGGCAGTACAGTGGTATAATAATAATAATAATAATAATAATAATAATAATAATAATAATTTATTATTTGTACCCTGCCCATCTGGCTGGGTTTCCCCAGCCACTCTGGGCGGCTTCCAACAAAGATGAAAAATACACTAAAATGTCACATATTAAAAACTTCCCTGAACAGGGCTGCCTTCAGATGTCTTCTGAATGTCAGGTAGTTGTTTATCGCTTTGACATCTGATGGGAGGGTGTTCCACAGGGCGGGCGCCACTACCGAGAAGGCCCTCTGCCTGGTTCCCTGTAACTTGGCCTCTCGCAGTGAGGGAACCGCAAGAAGGCCCTTGGAGCTGGACCTCAGTGTCCGGGCAGAACGATGGGGGTGGAGACGCTCCTTCAGATATACTGGACCAAGGCCATTTAGGGCTTTAAAGGTCAGCACCAACACTTTGAATTGTGCTTGGAAACGTACTGGGAGCCAATGTAGGTCTTTCAAGACCGGTGTTATATGGTCTCGGCGGCCGCTCCCAGTCACCAGTCTAGCTGCCGCATTCTGGATTAGTTGTAGTTTCCGGGTCACCTTCAAAGGTAGCCCCACGTAGAGCGCATTGCAGTAGTCCAAGTGGGAGATAACCAGAGCATGCACCACTCTGGCGAGACAGTCTGGAGGCAGATAGGGTCTAAGCCTACGTACCAGATGGAGCTGGTAAACAGCTGCCCTGGATACAGATTTGACCTGTGCCTCCATGGACAGCTGTGAGTCCAAAATGACTCCCAGGCTGCGCACCTGGTCCTTCCGGGGCACAGTTACCCCATTCAGGACCAGGGAATCCTCCACACCTGCCCGCCTCCTGTCCCCCAAAAACAGTACTTCTGTCTTGTCAGGATTCAACCTCAATCTGTTAGCCGCCATCCATCCTCCAACCGCCTCCAGACACTCACACAGGACCTTCACCGCCTTCACTGGTTCTGATTTAAAAGAGAGGTAGAGCTGGGTATCATCCGCATACTGATGAACACCCAGCCCAAACCTCCTGATGATCTCTCCCAGTGGCTGCATGTAAATGTTGAAAAGCATGGGGGAGAGGGCAGAACCCTGAGGCACCCCACAAGTGAGAGCCCAGGGGTCTGAACACTCATCCCCCCCCACCACTTTCTGAACACGGCCCAGGAGGAAGGAGCGGAACCACTGTATGACAGTGCCCCCAGCTCCTAGCCCCTCAAGACGGTCCAGAAGGATGTTATGGTTGATGGTATCAAACGCCGCTGAGAGATCCAGCAGAACTAGGAAACAGCTCTCACCTTTGTCCCTAGCCCGCCGGAGATCATCAACCAGTGCGACCAAGGCAGTTTCAGTCCCATGATGAGGCCTGAATCCCAACTGGAAGGGATCCAAATGGTCCGCTTCTTCCAGGCGTGCCTGGAGTTGTTCAGCAACCACTCGCACAATCACCTTGCCCAAGAATGGAAGATTTGAGACTGGGCGATAATTGGCCATCGTGGCCGCATCTAAAGATGGTTTTTTAAGAAGCGGTTTAATAACCGCCTCTTTCGGCGGGTCTGGGAAGGCTCCCTCACAGAGGGAAGCATTCACCACCCCACGAAGCCCATCGCCCAGTCCTTCCCGGCTAGCTTTTATAAGCCAGGATGGGCAAGGATCCAGGAGACAGGTGGTTGGCTTCACTCGTCCAAGCAGCCTGTCCACATCCTTGGAGGTAACAGGTTGGAATTGATCCCACGCAACTTGACTAGACAGGATTCTAGCACTCTCCCGCCCTGGCCCTGCTCCCACGGTGGAGTCTACTTCTTCCCGAATCTGAGCGATTTTATCTGCAAAAAACTTTGCAAAATCATTGCAGGAGATCATGTGGCCCGTACTGGGCCCAGATGTCGCAGGTGGTTCCGCTAAATTGTGAACCACCTGAAAAAGATTTCTGCTGCTGTTTTCTGCAGATGCAATAGAGGTGGCGAAGAAGGTCTTCTTCGCCGTTGCTATCGCCACTTGGTAGGCTCGACGTTGAGCTCTAACCTGTGTCCAGTCAGATTTGGAATGAGTTATCCGCCACCGGCGCTCTAGCCGTCTCAACGATTGTTTCATTGCCCTCAGATCCGTGGAAAACCACGGGGCTGTCCGGGCTCCATGCAATCGGAGAGGGCGCTTCGGAGCCAAACAGTCAATAGCCCTGGTTAACTCCACATTCCAGCGGGCCACCAGGGAATTGGCTGAAAGGCCATCAACATGGGATAAAGCATCCCCTACCACTCTCTGGAAACCATTTGGATCCATTAAGTTGCAGGGGCGGACCATCCGAATTGGTCCCACCTCTCTGCAGAGGGGATGGGTCGCAGAGAAGTCCAGTTGCACCAGGAAGTGATCTGCACCAGGAAGTGGTACCTCGGGTTACATACGCTTCAGGTTACAGACTCCGCTAACCCTGAAATATTACCTTGGGTTAAGAACTTTGCTTCAGGATGAGAACAGAAATTGTGCTCCGGCGGCATGGCGGCAGCGGAAAGCACCATAAGCTAAAGTGGTGCTTCAGGTTAAGAACAGTTTCAGGTTAAGAATGGACCTCCGGAACGAATTAAGTACTTAACCCGAGGTACCACTGTACTGCCTAGACTGGGTTTAGGCTGGAGACCACCTGATGTAGAATTTAAGTGTTTTGCTTTCTGACCCTCCGCAGCTGCCACTGGTGTCCAATAGGTCCCTGCCTCCCCACTGAGCTTGTCACTTCTGAGTATGATGCTGTTTAGCTTCAAGATGCTTTAGTAACTAAAGTTCAGTCTCTGCTTCCCTTTTATTTCTAGAGACTTCAGTTGCTGCTTCTAAATCCACTGAAAGAACTGTCAAACATCAATCACCCTGATATTAGGCTCAAGCAACTAGAATGTGTGCTACAGATTTTGCAAAGTCAGGGTGACAGTCTAGGGCCTGGGTGGCCCTTGGTACTTGGAGTCATGGGAGCAATCAGAAGTGATCAGGGGTAAGTTTCTTGAAGCCAAGATGCAAACATTTACTATTGCTAATCTTCATTGCTGCTTCCGTTTTTTAGGTCACTTTGTGGTGCTGCTCCGTAGTTTTATTTTTTTATCATTATTGCACCAAATTATTGTGCAAAATATAGTAATCTCATTTCTAGGGTAACAAGTTTTTTGTGGCTCTAGCACATAACTAAAAAATTAAGTATTCTGATGTCCTCTAAGCTTCATCTTTTGGCACCTAGTGTTTATATGAAAAGAAAAGCTGCTTATTTTTCCCCAAACTTTATAACCTTTTAACTAATACTCTCAAATATAAACCTTAAATGTATTTAGTGCATTGTGGTTTGTTCTTGCTTCTGTAAAGTGAATGACCTATGCCACACATACAAGACATTGCATGATGGTCATATGAAAGTCGAAGAGAATGGTGGTATTTCATGTGACAAGCCATTAATGTGTAGACTTGCCAGATCCATACAACTTGGTGGTAAAAGGTAAAGGACCCCTGGACTGTTAAGTCCAATAAAAGACGACTATCCAGTGCGGCGCTCATCTTGCTTCAAGCCGAATGAGCCTGCGTTTGTCCACGGACAGCTTTCAGGTCATGTGGCTAGCATGACTAAACCACTTCTGCAACAACGGAACACTGTGATGGAAGCCAGAGCACACAGAAATGCCATTTACCTTCCCACCGCAGCAGTATTTATTTATCTACTTGCACTGGTGTGCTTTCGAACTGCTAGGTTGGCAGAAGCTGGGACAGAGCAACGGGAGCTCACCCCGTCATGGGGATTCGAACTGTTGACCTTCCAATCTGCAAACCCAAGAGGTTCAGTGATTTAGACCACAGCGCCACCCACGTCCCATAATTTGGTGGAGGGGATTGGCTTCCTTGAGCATGTTAAAAATGGACAGGTCTGTATAGTAAGCGGCTAAGCACGAAGAGTTTGACTGATGCAGAGCTACCACGTATCTAGTTGAATGTATCAATTGGACAATCATCTGTTTGGTAGTATGAGATTTTATGGCCATTTGATAAACCTAGAAATTTTTGTTTTGCTTTGTTAATAGAGAGTCTCTAATAAGAACTGCCTTCCAGTGCCTACAGTTGGTTGTGACTGACTTCTTGCCAACGATGCCATGTACTTGCCTACAGATTGTTGTAGATGTTGCTGGAAGCTTTGGGCTTCACAATCAAGAACTCAACATTAGCTTAACATCAATTGGTCTCTTGGTGAGTGTTTAGTTTAATCCCTAGCTGTGAACCTTTACTTTCTAATGTTTAGCATTATTTCGCCTAATTTAACAGAGAGATTGACTTTTAAGTAAATGTGCAAAGGACTGCTCTGTAAGACTTGGACTGCATACACACACCATACATTTAAAGTGCACCCCCCCCCCAAAAAAAAAGAATCCTGGGAATTGTAGTTTACCCCGTCAGAGCTACAACTCCTTAACAAACAGCAGCTCCCAGGTTTTTATGTTTCAGATATTGAGAAATGCAATTCCTGATTCATTGATACAAAATAGAAGGAGTTGGTGTGCAAGTTCCAGAAAACATATTCTATGGTGTTGAGATTTTTTGAACTGATTGGACACAGCTTTCAAGGGAGAGTTAAGTGTCAAGTTCCATTGATTTTTTATGTAATTTAAGCCAGTTCTGCTTTCTCTGGATTGTTCTTATTAGTTAGAATCAGGCACCCGGGAGGAAAAGCTGAGTCCACTGAGATGAAAGCTAAGTCTTTCTTTGGAAAACTAAAGTATTTCAAGTAACAGGTTGTGTCCTGTATAAATTAATAATGAGCACAGCTGTTCTAAGACCTTCTTGCCAGAAATGAGTAAGAGGAGCATCAGCATGACATACTTTGAGTATTATTTTGTCCCAAATAAAATATGGTTTATCGTTAAGTGTGCAGCAGGATTGAAATTGTAGCCTAGTCTTTTATTTATTGCTCATTCAGGATTATAATTCACAGGTCAACCAGAATATGTTCTTGGATGTTACCCCTTGCTGCTGGATGCATTCATTCATTCATTCATTTACACTTGTTCCTTTATTTTTTTTAAATGAAACCCAAAGCAGCATCAAAGAATTAAGACAACCTCACTGTTTAAAGTAGTATTTAAAAACAGCTACCATAAAAACCCATTTAAAAGGGAACTCAACTTAGCACTCCAGCAACACTTCTCAAAACCTTCCTGCATAAAAATGTGAAAACTAGCCAGCAAAACTAGTACTAGCATGGAGCTTGGCACAATTTTTAGGGTAATTAGTTCAACAGGATGGCTGCCACCCTTCTCTGTGCTCTGTAAACATAATATATGAAGATGCATTCTTTGTTTTTGCAGTGGAACATTTCAGACTATTTCTTCCAAAGAGGTGAAATTATTGAAAAAGATCTGAACAAAGAGGAAGCATTGCTACAGAAGCAAGCAGAAGAAAAAGGAATAGCACTGAACCGTCCTTTTCACCCAGCGCCACCCTTTGACTGCCTTTGGCTATGTCTGTATGCCAAACTAGGGGAGCTCTGTGTAGATCCACGGCCTGCCGTGAGAAAGAGTGCTGGGCAGACCTTATTCTCTACAATTGGTGCTCATGGAACTTTACTTCAGCACTCAACGTGGCACACAGTTATTTGGAAGGTACATCTTAAAACCATACATCTTAAAACAGTAATATCACAACTGTGTCTTATCCTAGTTGTATTTACCTGCGTTTTGCCAAGTAATTCAGTGGGCTTTAGCCTTTCCAGACATATAACCTACTTTAAACTGCAACATGGGCTTCTTAATAATTTGCCTTATAGATGCACAACTTCCTTCTTATGCATAATCTATTTTTCCTTTCTGTCTCTCTTATCTCAACATTCATGACATTCTGCTTCATGTGCATCTTAGCTAAGATGGAAGCTGTGCATTTTTTGAAAGATGTGCTTCCACATTTTCTACAAAGTCACTGATATTGGAACACACCTTTATGAACTCCCATTGCAGTCAGTGTCAGGCATGTTGCAGCAAAATGCTTTTTGAGAAAACGTAGTGGAGTGCTTGTCAGCGCAGACTATTTTAAGTGTGGTTGTGAACTTCCAGGTGAACATGGTGTTGAAATGTACTGATAATTCTGAGCAAAATCTACAGGCTAAAAATGTTGGTGTTGGTCGATTTAAGTAAACTGGAATCTTTAACATACTTTGCCTGAGAAAGAAAATAACTTGCCCACATTTTTGTTTATTATTTTGTAAGCTTCAGTTGCAAGGCACAGCTAGACTATTAAGTTCTGGAATGCTTCATTTTATAGGTTCTGTTTCATTTGCTGGATCGAGTGAGGGAGTCGTCTACAACGGCTGATAAAGAGAAGATTGAGTCTGGTGGTGGCAATATCCTCATTCACCATTCAAGAGATACAGCAGAGAAACAGTGGGCTGAAACATGGGTGTTAACGTTGGCTGGAGTAGCTAGAATATTTAACACAAGGAGATACCTGCTACAGTCCTTAGGTATAATTTCTTCTTTGCATGTTTATGGCCAGTGAATATTTTTACTTGGGCAGGGGAAGATTCCACAGTTATATTAAGATTTATTAAGATTTGTATCCCACCATGCATCATAAAATAATCTCAGAACAGGTCACAACACACCCTCTGCTACCTGGCCTTATCCGGCCTCCTCTAGAGGGTGGGGTACTCTAGTCCTGACTTTTTATAAATACAAATGCATTTTTAGCTTTTACTCTGTTTTAGTTTTTTCAAGTGTGCTATTTTTGTAAATCACTTTGAGTTACATTTTGTAAAAAAAAAGAAAAGCAACTAATAAGTGCAAATAATATACTGCGTATTCTGTAGCCACAGAACTTTGGCAGGCTTAAATGCTACCTTGTAACAGTGTGTTCTTGGTTATATAGCACACCTATCCTCTGATTTCTCCTGCTGAGCTTTTTTCTTACGATGTATCATCATTATTATGCCACTTACTAAAAGTCGCTTTTAAAAAGGAGAAGGGGGGGGGGCATGATAATGAAATGGACCACTTTCTGAAACTTCTTTTTCCCCAACAGGAGATTTTTCTCAAGCTTGGGATGTCCTCCTTGATCACATCCAGTCAGCTGCACTCAGCAAAAACAACGAAGTTTCTCTGGCTGCTTTGAAAAGCTTTCAGGAAATCTTACAAATTGTGTCCCCTGTTAGAGAAACTGAAAAACCTGACACACCACCTGCTATTAATATGCCTGTGCCTGTCCTCATAGGAACAGTGACTGCCACTGGCCTTGGAAGATCTTTTATGAGAACTGATTCTATAGGAGAAAGGATTGGAAGGTATAATGTTGCGGAACCTCCTGTAATAACAGATGAAATTGAAGACTTGAATCTTTGGTGGGCTGCCTGGAACAGCTGGTTTAGGATTGGCTCAGAAAGCACAAAGCCTCCAGTTTCTTGCGATAAAATGACTTTTATCCCCAGCCAGCCTTTTCTAACAGCTTTAATACAGATATTCCCAGCCCTTTACCAGCACATCAAAACAGGTTTCAGTATGGACGATCTCCAAAAATTGGGTGTTATTCTACATGGTGCAGTTTCTGTTCCAATCAGTTCAGATGCATCCCCTTTCATCCTGCCATCATACACGGAGGCAGTTCTAACAAGTTTGCAAGAAGCGGTTCTAACAGCTTTAGATGTCTTACAAAAGGTAATAATGTAGTTTTAAAATTCTTTCTGAAAGGCAGACACGCAACTTCATATTGCCATCTATAATGTGAATAGGTTAAATATTGGTAGATAGAATTGGCAACGCTAATAGTTTTATAAGGTACTTTTGTTCCTTGAGAGCCTCTTCCAGGCCTGTCTTTTCTGCTTGCTGCAGGTTTCTTCCTGTTCAAACGTGACTTCAGCCGATTACATTTGCAGTTAGGTCATCTTCATAAAGTTGTTGAATCAGACGTTCATACAGAATTGCAGTGAATCAAGAAAAATTTTGTATGATATTGTAAGGAAAATGCCAAAGTTGATTATGTGAGAGGCACAGGTGGCTTATGGGTTAAGAATCAGCAGCTGATACTTTCAGCCATAAGCTTTAAGGTTGCCTTTATACAGAGAATCCCTTGGAAGCCAAGACAGAGCCACCAACAGCCTTTTGATAAAGAATTAGCCATAGTCATATGAAGAAGGAAGGAGTGTCATGCTAAACGCAGCAACCATTCTGCAACCTCACTATGGTGCCACTTATTCCACTCGATGTGCATAGAACACATCGTATTTATGTTTGCATTGCGGTGTGAGGGGGTTGGAAAGTTATTTCAAGTAATAAATATAGAGGACACAGAGACAAAGAAGAATGCCTACTTATCAGAATAAGCTCACAGTAATAAATATCATGGGGGGACGCGGGTGGCGCTGTGGGTTAAACCACAGAGCCTAGGACTTGCTGATCCGAAGGCTGGTGGTTTGAATCCCCATGATGGGGTGAGCTCCTGTTGCTCGGTCCCTCTCCTGCCAACCTAGCAGTTCAAAAGCACGCCAAAGTGCAAGTAGAAAAATAGGTACCACGCTGGCGGGAAGGTAAGTGGCATTTCCGTGCGCTGCTCTGGTTCGCCAGAAGCAGCTTAGTCATGCTGGCCACATGACCCAGAAGCTGCACGCCGGCTCCCTCGGCCAATAAAGCAAGATGAGCGCTGCAACCCCAGAGTTGGCCACAACTGGACCTAATGGTCAGGGGTCCCTTTACCATTACCTTTAACAAATATCATGAGCTGGTTGGTAATATTGAGGAGAAAGCAGTGCACTGAGAAACTGGAGAAGCGAGTTTCCATCACTGCTAAACCAGTTATGTTGCTGTGCAATGTGAACATTTTGAGACGCCCAGAGTGAAAAAGGATGGCAACCACTCATAGGAATAGTTTATTTCCCACTGGTCTCTCACTACTGTAAGTCTTACTTGTGGACTACATAACACTGGGAGAAACATACTTTATATGTATTGAATTGGTGTCTAACCTGTGGAAAAGCAAGGGAGACGTTGGAGTGTGTGTGAATTTAATCCAGTTCTTTTGATGACATCATGTTATGCCATTGTCAAGGACAGTGAAAATCTAAGAAAGCATAGGATTCAGACTAAGCTCTGCTCTGCACCGGCAACACCCTGAAATCCAGTTCTTTTTGTCACATGCACGGGCATTGTGTACCACCATCACAACCATGACATTATATAAGATTGTGTTTTACACAGAGTGGAATTTTAGTTGAGTTCCCATCTGTTTAGTGTAATTTAAGGATAGGATTGTACTGAGAGTTCTTATTTGATCTTATTTTTAAATGTTCTGTTGTGGAATAAATGCAGAGCACAGGGTGGATAACAATCAATGATTTTTTTAAAAAGTAATAATCAAAAAATTGGATTTTTAAAAAAATTAAATCAGGTTGTTTTTTTTAAATTAGATTTTTAAAATAAAATGCCTTTGGAGGAAAAATCTTTCTAAGGATAGTTTTCTGTTTAAGTTACATTATAGTCCAAAGGCTATTCATTAGGAAATAAGGATTTGTTTTAAGCTTTTCATGTGTTCCAAAACTCAATCTAATTTTTAAGAAACAAAAACAAAACAAAACTGTTTAACCACATCAGTTAACAAACATGGATACATATGCTATAATGTTATTGTTTTAGTTAAATAAATTGTTTAAATTGTTATTAAGGAAATGATTATTTTTCTCCTTCCAATAAAGTACAGCAGAAAAGTTGTCCAAATATAAACAGTTAGCTTATTGAACCTCACAATAATTTCATAATTATCTGTCTATGTATTTCTAATAGTAAAACCAAATCAGTAATTTTTGATATAACTGTAAAAACTACTCTGAAAATTTATTATTCCAAAAATGAAACCTTCATCTGGTTGTAGATATTAAGATTAAACCAGCAAGAATGAGTCTTTCTGGGGGGGGGGGGGGAATGATTTAAATCAAATCTTACTGACTAGTGATTTACATCAAGTCTTACTGACTAGTGATTTAAATCATGCTTTAAATCAAATCCACCCTGGCAGAGCAGTTACCAAGTTAACCCCAGCAATTGATGCGTATTTTCTGTTATAATATTACAGAACACCCCTTCTGAACGCTGTTGTCACAGTTCCACAGACTGGAATGCATCCAATGTATGTTTTGTGTGTGCTAGTTAGTAGTTTGTTGACCCTTTCTTCATGCTTCGGAAACTAAGTGCCCACAGCGTCTCAGATTCTTGTAACAAATTGTTGATAGTGTGTATGTATGTTGTGGTGGTAGGGAAGAGAGATACTTCATAACCAAAATCAAACTTAATCATCATCTCAGCAAACAGAGGTTGGGCTTGATGGCCTTTAAGGTCCCTTCCATTTCTATCATTCCATAAAATATATGGCCAGAACCCTCTTGTTTGTGTACTTATGCCATATACAATGGTACCTCAGGTTACATATGCTTCAGGTTACAGACTCCGCTAACGCAGAAATATTAGCTCGGGTTAAGAACTTTGCTTCAGGATGAGAACAGAAATCGTGCAGCAATGGTGCAGCAGCAGTGGGAGGCCCCATTAGCTAAAGTGGTCTTCAGGTTAAGTACAGTTTCAGGTTAAGAACAGACCTCCAGAACGAATTAAGTTCTTAACCCAAGGTACCACTGTACTGTTGATAAGAATATAAGAAGAGGTCTGCTGGATCAGACCAAAGTCCTACCATCAAGCCTAGCATCCTATTCTCCCAGTAGACAACCAGATGCCTCTTGGAAGCTCGCAAGCAAGACCTAAGTGCAGCAGAACTCTCCCTACTTGTGAGTCCCAGGAATCGGTATTCAGAGAAATACTGCCTCTGACGGTGGAGGGTAGGACATAGCAATTCTGTCTATTAGCCATTGATACACTTCTCCATGAATCTGATTCTTTTAAAGCCATCCAAGTTTGTCGTTCTAACTACGTCTTGTGATAGCGAATTCCATAGTTCAACCAGGTGCTTTGTGAGGGAGGTAATTTCTTTTTTCTGCCCTGAGTCTTTTAAAACGGAGCTTTATTGAATGGCCCTGAGTTGCATTATTGCGTGCTTTATGTTTCTAGAAATATTAATGCTTTTGTTTTGCTTCTTATAGGCCATATGTGTGGGTTCAGAAAGCATGCAAATAATGTATCCTGCTATCTTTGATCAGTTGCTGGCATTTGTTGAATTTTCCTGTAAACCACCGCAATATGGACAGCTAGAAACAAAGCACATTGCAAATGCAAAATACAATCAGGTGAGGTGTGTTGAATTTTAGCAGTTCTGTTTTTGAGGTCATTGGCTTCCAGATATGATCAGCTTTGCATGAGTTATTTAAATGCCATCATTTTCCTGCATTTGGACATTTGTGTTATCAACTAATTTAATAAATGTTTGCTGGTTTTTCATTTCAAGTTCTTTCCTTTTTTTTCTTGTTACCTTTCCATTTTGAGACTGCATTCTATTAGAAAAGAAAACTATACATTTGTAGTGAAAACTAGCAAAATATATCTATATTAGCCTAACAAAGCTGCTTTAATCAACCTGCACTCAGTTTTGCATTCTAAAATTTCCTGTTAGGCTCTCTTTTCATTCTTCTGTTTTGTGATACCATTGCTTTGAATGCATTTACAATACTAATCATACTCAACAGAAGAATGAGTCATCAGAATTTTAATAGATACTGTGTGTATGTGTATTAATTTTCCCTTATTCTGTTTATCATGCAACACAATGGAATCACAATAGATACAACTGTTTGCACCGGTGAGTTCAAATTCTTTAAAGATTGTGCTTAGTCTTCTTGCTGCATAAATTGCAACATTTCACTTGCTTAAAAAATACTTTTAAATTTCAATTGTGCACCCCTATTCTCAATTCTGTATGTGTGAGGGCTTGGAAGATTTATTTTTGTAAGTTTTTCATGGATCAAATAATTTTCCTTGTGGAATTTTCAAAAAAATTTGCATGGCATCAAAATAGGTCCATTGCAGGATTTTTTTTTATTTTTTTCAGATAGTCTTGTTTCTCTACATGTACTGATGTCCCAATCTTACTTTTCTAGGCAGAGTGGGTAGCATTGAATTATGTACCATTTGCTGAGAGGTCTTTAGAAGTTGTGGTAGACCTGTACCAAAAGACAGCTTGTCACAAAGCTGTTGTAAATGAGAGAGTTCTTCAAAATATTATCAAGGTAAATATTCATATATAAATTTTAAGATAATTTTTTAATTATAGTTCTTCTGCTCTGAGGTTAGCTTGTGGAATGGCTCTGGAGCACTAAGAGTGATTCTGTTTTGATTTTAGCAATAACCATTTTGTGTTACAATAATTACTGTCCATAAATATGTTCTGCAGAAATTTGGGTCAACTTTGACAGCTATCCATATAGTTGGTGCTTGGATCTTCGTTTTAGTCCCTTGCACACTGGAAAACAATGCCACTGTTGGAGACTAGACTATGGTAATCGGAAGCAAGAGGACTAGGGTGTCCTAGTGCTAGTGTAATTGAATAAAATCTGCAGTTGGCTGGCATGTAATGACTAACCTCTATTACATTTAGAAACACATTGCTGGGTTTGTGTGACATTTGTTTTCTTCATGATTCTGTGTATATATATTCACACACATAGTTATACATATATAAATAACGATGATAACCATGGATTTCTTGCTGGCATCGTCAGGTTGGGCTCTTGCTGCACCAGGAGCATGAAAGCAGGAGAAGAAACTCTTGGGGATTAGATGGCTCCCAATCAGTTTTTGCTCCTGCCTAATGACAAAGCATTAGGGACGCAGGTGGCGCTGTTAGGCTTAAACCACAGAGCCTAGGATTTGCCGATCAGAAGGTCGGCGGTTCGAAACCCCGCAATGGGGTGAGCTCCCGTTGCTCGGTCCCTGCTCCTGCCAACCTAGCAGTTCGAAAGCACGTCAAAGTGCAAGTAGATAAATAGGTACCACTCCGACGGGAAGGTAAACGGCATTTCCGTGCGCTGCTCTGGTTCGCCAGAAGCGGCTTAGTCATGCTGGCCACATGACCCGGAAGCTGTACGCCGGCTCCCTCGGCCAATAAAGCGAGATGAGCGCCGCAACCCCAGAGTCAGTCACGACTAGACCTAACGGTCAGGGGTCCCTTTACCTTTAATGACAAAGCAGTCATGGCACACACAAACTGAGGGAAAGGAATTGCCATTACCATTTTTAGTAGGAATGCAGAATGAAAAATTTCTACCCCTAGAATAGTATTTGAAATTTCCACATGTGCAAACCAAAGGAAATGGCCTGTGTGGATTAGCATTTATATTCATTTTGAAAATGGGTTTCTATCAAACGTAAGAATGGAGTATTCGGAACTAGACAGTAAAAAGCATTCTAGTATTATAAAATTCCCAAAATTTGTCTGTTTCCATTATTATTGCTCACTGTCATGACACTCCCGTCTTCCCTTCCGGTCCTGTAATGTTTGCATGCGGAAACCTAGGTGGCCACTTTTGCTTCTTTCTCTTTCTGTCTTCCTTGCCTGCAGGCACAATCTTTCTCTATTTATGTATTTGATCTGTACTTTAAGTGAGCTTCTTTCTTTGTGTTACAAGTACAAAAAATAAGAAAGTGCACATTTCTTTCTTGTACACCTTACTGTTCGACTTACGTAAGCATCCTTATTTTTGCAGACACTGAGAATGCCACTTAGTTTGAAGTATGCTTGTCCTTCAGAAAGCACCTGGAAGCTGGCAGTTTCTTCTCTCCTGAAAGTTCTTTCCATTGGCCTACCAGTTGCAAGGCAGCATGCTTCCTCTGGAAAATTTGACAGCATGTGGCCAGAGTTAGCCAACACTTTTGAAAACTTTTTATTTACTAAAAGGTAAAGTGCAACTTCTTGTTTGTGTGGGATTAAAGACAGAGTGAAGAAACTTGAAATAGAACACATCCGATTTTATTATTTATGAAATTGGCTCTTAAACACCTCTATCTTGATTCTTCCTCAAACTTTGGAATGGTTCCATGACTAGGAAAGCGCTAAGTAGACACAGATGCAAATTATGAGAATTAACACCATTATGTAATTTCCTAAATTATATTACCTTATGAAAACTTTGAGGCTCATTGTTTTTTTCCCATTCTGTGTCATTAAAGCAGAGCTTTCCAAACTCTGTGCCGCAACACATTAGTGTGCCGGTGTGTCGTGCGAACGCTCCCTGCTCTCCTCCCGGGGCTGGAAAGGGATTAGTTTAACCTCTGGTTTGATAGTAAAACTGAATTACTGTGTCATGAAATTATGCATGTCTAAAAAGTGTGTCACCGACATGAAAAGTTTGGAAAGCTCTGCACTAAAGGTTCTCAAAAGCTAGATGGGCATGTGTACTAAAAACTTTGTAGTCTTTAGCTAGTGAATATAGGCTGAACTGGTCCAACAAATAAGGATGAAATAGCAGTACTGTACCAATAAGTGAAACCTAATCTTGAGTGTTTCTAAAGTTTTTGGCTCTGACACTACAGCGGTACCTCAGGTTAAGTACTTAATTCGTTCTGGAGGTCCGTTCTTAACCTGAAACTGTTCTTAACCTGAAGCACCACTTTAGCTAATGGGGCCTCCTGCTGCCACCATGCCGCCGGAGCACGATTTCTGTTCTCATCCTGAAGCAAAGTTATTAACCTGAAGCACTATTTCTGGGTTAGCAGAGTCTGTAACCTGAAGCATATGTAACCCGAGGTACCACTGTATAGTGAATATTCATGCCGAAGAAGTCTGACTTTTAAGCCTTGTTGAGCAAAGCATATGCTGAGTCACAGTTTCTTAAAACTCCCCATGCAGTGGGAAAGATGTGATCATGAGGATCCATGACTTCTGCCAATCCCTAACAAGCTTCTGTACTGAACAATAACACCAGTAAGACTGCAGTCCAAACATACATTAAATAGTGTATGTTCACAGTGAGACTTACTGAGTAAACATTCATAGCATAGCTCTGTAAATTGCAGTAGGCAACCACATATTTCATAATACTGGCTGAATTTGTGCAAGCTTACACATAATTGGAAATAGGTTTTTTTTTTAGTATAGGAAGCATTAAGCAACTGTAATAGGCATTCTATATAGTGATATATTTTAAGTTGTGCACAAATTAAGATGACACATACAGCTTCTTCCTTTGAAAGACTTTTCTGCACAGTTTCTTAAATTTTGGAATTAACATTTCAAATTGAGTTTGATCTTACCAGAATTAGTGTTTTTACAAAGTTTACAGTCACTGGGTTGCATCCAGTGGTGTTGCTCAGCTGACAGTTAGACTAGTGTCAGCAGAACAGGAAGGAAAACCGTTTTCAGCTACTACTCTTCCCCTCTTTTCAGTCTCCAGCCCTCCTTCTGCTTCCAAACTGGCTCCAGAGGGTCACCCAGCTGTCTGTAATAATTGGGGTGGAATGGAGGTCTGCAGTGCAGAGAGAAGGAATTGCTGAGAATTATTTCTCTCTATTTTGCTGACAGAAGCCTGTCAGCTTAGTATCACCATTACATATTATTATTATTATTATTATTATTATTATTATTATTAGACCCACTATTTTTATATCAATATCCCACTGCTCATTTTCTGTTTCACAGAAAATGAATTTAAATATTTAACTATGGCCAGCACTGTGTTTATGCAGTAGAAACATAACATAATGTTTGGGAGATGGTCTTGCCTTCTGTCTCTGCAGGCACGCAGTAGTTTAATTAGCCCTTTCAATATACCAGATAGTTTACAATAGTAACCTAAATTGTGATAAAGGAAAATTCTGTGCTTGTCAAATTCTGTACTTGACATTTTGAAAAACGGTGAGAGGCTCTCTGAAAAGTCAGAATAATTATTCCTTGTTTTGAGATGCAAAAAGACATGATAGCATTCAACAGTGTTGTGTTCTGCCGTGTGTCTTTGTCTCACTTGAAAGCTGAAAAGATAGGGATGTATTATTTCATTTATAGTAAGTGCAAGAATAATCTGCCTTCAACTGTCCAGTTTAATATACTAAGTTGATTAAGCATGAAATGAAACAGGGAGGTATAAAAAGAAAGTGTCTGCCGTAAATGACTTTTTGACTCTTTTGGTTCAGTGCATGAGCCACTCTTTCAAATCCTGCTGCTGTGTGGCTTACTGGATATGAGTATCGGCCTCAGTTCCCCATTTGCAAAATTTAAAAATTAAATACAGTTTGCAAGTTGAAATATATAAGGATTGTAAACTATTTAAATATACTCAAATTGCTCATAAAGGATTTGCACACTGGGATATTTAGTATGGTCAAGGGTCTGAAAAGCTTTGTCCCGTGGTTCCTCATATAATATTGTGAATTTCATATTTTAATTGTTTCTTGTGAAGCATCTCAAAACGATTTCACAACACAATAAAACACATAAAGCAATTGTGTGTGCGCACACACACACACACACAAACAAACAAATTGGTCCCTCAATCCCATATGTTAAGGCAATTCTCCATTTCCTTTCAGTTCCCCTCCAGATAATCTTTCTATTCAAGAGTTTCAGAGAAATGAAAGCATTGATGTTGAGGTGAGTGCATATTTCCTGTCAAGTGACTCAAAATATTTGCTACCAAAATGTTTAATTAATCAAAACTAGATTACGTAATTTAGTTAATATACTAGGAACCTATTCAAGTAAGGATTAATGCACCTTTTGGTTCACATTCAAGGTTCTGTCGATAGTGCAGGGAGGGTGTAAGAGCCCAAAGCTTGCTCCTGTGCTTCACCTAGACATGGGCCATGTGTGTACAGATCTCATGCTAAAAAGGCAGAGGCTCTTTATATTCGTGTTTGTTGACATTATTTATTTCTGCAATGGTGTCCAAATCTCCTGGGTATTAATGAACTTCTGGTGAATGACTTTTCAACATAACATTTATATGTTCTCATCTGTTATAGGTGGTTCAGCTCATCAGCACAGAGATACTGCCTTATGCTAACTTTATTCCCAAGGAATTTGTTGGTCAAATTATGACTATGCTCAATAAAGGCTCAATACATTCGCAGTCATCTTCATTTACAGGTATGTTAACCAAACAATAAAGCCGTATAAGGAGACACATGGAAGGATTCCTTATACAGTAAACATTTGGACTGAAAATATTAAATATCATGTGCACTAGATGAATAATTAGGCACAGATAACACCCTTTAGATTAGTGTTGTTTTATTCTTTAGCACAGCTGAACAGTGCACAAGAGACTTATTTTTAAACGTGTTTAAAGTTGTCCAGTTTATTTGTACTTTTAATGTATATATTTATATATATGTTATCTCAGATACAATTAGCTTTTGTGATCATTATCCTTTCACATATGCTCTGCTAGTCCAACAATTCATTTAAAATAATATATTTCAAGAAGTACATTTAAATAGTTTTTTGTTTGTTTGTTTTTGACAGAAGCCGAAATTGATATTCGTATGAGAGAGGAATTTTCAAAGATGTGTTTTGAAACATTGCTTCAGTTTTCATTCAGTAATAAAGTGACAACTCCTCAAGAAGGCTACATTTCACGAATGGCACTTTCGGTTCTCTTAAAACGATCACAAGATGTGCTGTATCGCTACATAGAAGATGAAAGGCTAAGTGGCAAGTGCCCCCTTCCACGGTATGTACTGTGGGGGGGTGGTGGGGGGGGGTGTGTTTAAGTTTAAGGGAGCTGCTTATTTCTGCTTATAAAGCTTTGTATGTTGCTGTCCTCCTTAAGGCCTTTTTGTGTTGGGGTTCCCATGTGCCTGCCCAGTATGTAAAAGAATGTTGTTACAAAAGCATTGGTAGCTGAAAGGCTTGTATATCTGTCTATCTTGGTCACCTGAAAATAATAGTAGCTCTGTCTTCTAGTTTACTACATATAATGACCATAACAAAAATAAAATAAACTCTTAGTTGATTTGGTAGATACTGATGATCAGTTAAATCTTTTTGACTAATCACCGTGAATTTGGCCACAGCAACTCTTTAAGAAGCATTCAAAAACGGAGCGTAAATTTTAGCACCCAAAATGTAGTTTAGGGGTAGGGAACCTTTTCGGCCTAGTATTACAATTGTTTATCTCCCCCTACACCTATGGGCCATATTTGGCAAGTGGGTGATACCACTCCCATCTGTCAAATTTGCCAGTTTGGGAGATAGTGACCAAGCATGACTGAATTCCCTGCTCATCAGCTAAGATTTGATCTTCTGTTTGAATGGCCCAATGCCCTTCCATGCCCCAATGCCAGTGTTGTTGAGGTACAGCTTCCACCATCCCTGGCCATTGGCCATGCTTTGCTGGGGCTGACGGGAGTTGTTCAGCAACATCTGGAGGAACAAAGGTTCCCAATACCTGCCCTAATGGAAGCTGCTTTTGAAATATCCCTTAATTTCCAAATGACGTGCCTGGGGATTGCTCACTGCAAAATTATTTGTATCCCTGCCATAGTAATTTTAAATTCCTAAAAATGATGTATACTAGAAACAAGTGGAAACTGCAAAACAGTTGCAATGTGGGGTGTTCCTGTTCAGGCTTCAAGCTATCTAGTGATGCCTTCTAGGTTATTCCCCCAGTTCAGTTCCTGTTTTGTTTTGTTTTGCTTTGTTTTGACCAGGAGACACTTGGCATTCTGTAGTTGCTGATAATACTCAGAGCTTTGCTTTTCTTTTTACAAGGGATGCCACCTTAGTCCCCGCCCCCCAATTGCTTGTACTTCTGCAAACTTCAGTTCCCCTGAGCATTTGATATCTGCTTCTTATTCTTCAGGGGATCCATCTTGGTTGGAGTCCTGTCAACATTCACTTGATGACGTCTCTATTGATATTTATAATACTCTCGTACTTCATTCTGAAAATGAAACTAGATATAATCCATCCTAAATTGAGATGTCACAGTGAAAAGATAATAGTTTTAAAAGTTCAGTTTTAGATTTTGTTAGAAATCATTGCAGAAATGTATTTTGCATAAGCTCAAGTTAATCAGTTTTCCTCGAACTTAAATTCACATCTGATTTTGTTCTTCCTTTTATAGGCAACAAGTCACAGAAATAATATTTGTTTTAAAAGCTGTCAGTACCCTCATAGATTCTCTTAAAAAAACTCAACCAGAAAATGGTAAGTAAAATAAAAACTGTGTGTGTAAAATATGTATCTTCATACGTTCCTCAGTGAGATCACCCCTTATAGTACTATATCATAGTCGCCAACTATGTGGGGCTCTGGGTGCCCAGGCACCCACAAATTTTAAATAAAGGGCCCAGCCACAGTAAAAGCAGCACGCCCCAGGCACTCACTGTCATGGGGCAAGGCAGGCGCACCTCTACTATAGAGTTTACTTATTGAACAGTCTTAAATAATACTATGCATAGTTCTTTATGTTGACTCATAGTTAGATTTGCCTGTACATTTTCTAACAAATGTATCTCTAAGCAGGTCCTAATTTTTACAGCTCTTGGATACCACAGTAAAATGATGGGTCTAGTCAATTCAATCTGGTTGTTTTAGCCTTCCGGAGTCCACAATCAAGTATGAACTGGCTAATGCTTCAAACTGTGCGAGCTTGTTTCATAGGAAGTGTACACAGATTCTATCATTCAGATGGAAGAATCACAAAGCCTCTCCTCCTTCCGGAGGGGAGGGGTTGTGACTGGGAGCCGATTCCTGTGTCACGCAGGGGGCGATCCGCCCCCTGCCCTGCCATCGTCGCTGACGTGCCGCACCCCCGGATGGGCACCCAATAGGGTGACAGTGCGGGGGCGTGGTTTAGCCGCTCAAATGCGGCCGCGCCAGTTCTCCCTGCCATTGTGCTCCGATTTTCCTCGAGTCACAACTTAAGGTTACAATCCTAGGCCTACTCTTGAATAAACGGCAATTTAGCAAAGGAATTAAGATGCTGAGAAAACATACGTATTTATTGAATCTAAGCTGCAGTGGTCTTTGGCTAAACATGCTGTTTTTCCTGTTATGTTTATTAACTGGGCTGGTATGAGAGGGCATCTGCATTTACCTTTTTGTTATTCTGTGGATGATCTGTATCTTTCTCCTCTTTACGTCAGGGTGGGGGACTTGAGGTGGAAAAATACTCTTTAAAGAATACACTATAAAATTACTTATTTTTATTTTTTTACAGTTGATGCTAACACATGGGCACAGGTTATTGCTTTGTATCCAACCTTAGTAGAATGTATCACCTGCTCATCTTCAGAGGTCTGTTCTGCTCTCAAAGAAGCTTTAGTTCCCTTTAAGGACTTTATGCACCCACCAGCATCCAAGGTACAGAATGGAGAGTCCTGACCAAATTTTTGCTTTTCAAGAAAAATGCATCCATCAAACGAATGTTTGTTCTAATGTGAGACATCTTTGATGAAATCTCATGACCAGTACTTGGCAAGCAGTGTTGACCGCCTTTAAACTGTACTAACCAGAATTCTGTGATTCATATCACTTCAAGCTTGCATCTCAAATGTTTCTGGGTGAATAGCAATGCAAGCCTTTGACTCACTGACTGGAATCCATTTTAAAGTACAGTACTTGCTACAGTAACTTGAATTGGTGATTGAAAAGTGGGCTTATGTACAGCTTGTTGTGTATGTGTTAATGATGTAATTAAGAAAAAAACAGAAACCTAATTCATTTGGATTTATTAGGCAGGTGTTTTGCACCGTTTTTTCAAGTACAAAATTGTACTAAAATTTTATGCAAGAAGGTACTGTAACATTCCACATTATCTGTAACCAGCCTTTGTAAACAAAGGGAAAATGTACTTGTGTGTATAATAAATCGTACAGTTCTGTAAAAAAAAAGTTGCATTTATTGTTTAAATTCTTTTTTAAACATCAATAATGTTAAAAGCTTGAAAATGTATTTATTATGAATACTAAGTTGTATGCTTGCATTTTTACTTAATATTTGCCTTCTTTGTTGGCAGATATGTTCATTCATATCTGATCATGCAGATGATTTTTTCCTTTTCTCTTTTGGCATATTTGAATGTATCTTATCTGTGGCCAATGAATAACAATTCTGCTAACAGGACATATGAATAAAGATAGTGGCAAAAATCTGTGAGCTGCCATGTTGAAATAAATGAATCTGCATAAGCAGAAAATTGCTGTGTAGCATTCAAAACACTACCATACCTCATTTCACTAAATAATTGTTTTACTGTCAGCCCTTTTTTTGTAGCTCTGCTTTTTAAAAAACCCTTTTAGTTGAAATGTATATTTTTTTCGGTTTCGCCCCAACAGATTGGTCACTATTGTTGAATTATGACTAAAGCAAAATGATTTTAAGTATCAGCAATATTTTACTTGTATTTCTTGTCATTGTTTCAATAATTTTAAGTGCTTTGTTTTGTAACGTCTTTTCAACCTGAAGAATAACTGTTCTACTCTTTGAGTATAATATGTGTGTGATACAAACCGAGAAGTGTATTTTTGAAGATAGTTTAGAGATATAGTAAACTGTCATGAAGTAAAATTGTTTGTTTCCCTTTACTATGAAGTGCCATGGAATGGGTATTTCCTGTAAAACCTCTTCATTGTTGAAAAGAAATCTTATCCCTAGGCCACACCACTTAAATTTTAGTCAGATCCTAATCTTGATAATACTGGAATATGTTGGATAGCAATTTTTATTCTATTGTCCATTCTCTGCTGTGAGAACCTCAGCAAAATAATAAGTTACTATGGAGGTGACACACTTTACCAGCATGTATGGTCACCTGCCACATAAATAGTGTCACAGATAAGGCACATGCCATTAACTACTATAAGGGAGCCCTTTCTGTGCTCTTACCTCAGAAGCCTCCATGGTGACTGTTCTGTCGTGCTTTGTAGACTTGCACCTTTTGTCATGGAACAGCCAAAAAGCATATTTGTATGGATTAAAAAAGTTTCACTTTTTATTTCAGTGAGGTTGCATTAAATTGTTATATCTTAAGTGTTCTGAATGTAGTACAAATGAACATGGTAAAGTCTGCACTTACAAGCCCAAACATATTTAGCTGAATCCTATCCTATCCACCATTAGTGCTTACTTTCAATTACCGGTATGTGTGCCCAGGATTGCAGCCATTGAGTTAAAGGTTGCTATCCTCTGAAAAGGAAGATATGCCAAGCCCTGTTTCCTTTTGAAATCATCTTGACTGTTACAGTGGATCGTGTGCTGTATATGTTGCAAGCTTGATACAAAGATTGGGGAAGAGACACTGTTCCTACTACCTCCAGGACATGCCGTCTTGTATTTCACCAGAATTGCCCAATGAGCTCATTACCATAAGCTCTGCAATATGCTCTCAAATTATGACTCCTATTTGCCAGCCAGATAGCTTGACATTTTCTTTCTGTGTTGTAGAACAATAGTCTTTCTGATGCTTACCTGCTCCAGGAAGCAATATGAGCCAATGATTTGAATTAATGCTATCTTGATTTAGTGGTAAATTAACTTTTTTATAGTTTTCAGCCAGTTTGTATGTTCTTTTGTTTAGAAAATATCAGGCATAAATAGAAAATTTGCTTTGAATTGGTTATTACAATTGGTATTTTCTCTTACCATTTTCTCATAGTAATGTAAGGCTAAAACTCTCTACATATTTACATGGGTAAGTCCCCCATATAGTGTTTCAGATTGATTTCAGTTTACCACACAATCTGCCCTGAACTTATGAGGATTAATCTAAATGTGTGAAAAGGTACATTATATGTTGGTCTTTAGAATGTTTAGCAGAGCAATCTGTCAGATGTGAGAGGAAGAAACTGAGGCAGAGGAAGTGTCAGTGCATGCAATCCTTGGAGGAATGAATTTCCTGCTTTTTAATTTGGCCACTTAAGGCTGCTTTTGTAATAATTTTCCCCTCCCATTGGGAGTTTCCCCCCAGCTCTACTTCCTGTTCAAAACAGGAAAGCTTTGGATTCTGTCAATCCACAGCCTCTTACCATATCAGTAAACCTTGTAAATAATCTGTATACTCCTTGTATAGATCTTGTTTTTGTCATTTATGTGCTTTGAGTATAAGTTCACTTTTCTGCCTGTAACTTTACAGAAGCTACTGAAGCATGCATGGACAGCACAAAATATAGTAAAACAACTTTTGGATCTTGGCGCTAGCTGTTAATGTGTTCAAGTTTTTAGCTTTAAAGCCTTACTTCAGCTTTTGGTGGAAACACATTGTGCCACGTGGGCTACTGTTAAGCTCTTCTGGGGAGGCTTTCAATTACAGCAGCAAGCATGGTTGTTCCCACTATATTGTTGTAGGTGCCTGCTAAAAACGTTATTTCAACAAGTCTAGCCAGATAAATAATTTAGTTTTTAAGTTTTACTTCTTTTCTTTTGCGTATTTTTTTTTTTGCATATAATGTGCACTGCTTAAGTTTTGATTAATTGGCCTCTATCTGTATTAATGTTGGTAGTAATGAGGTGGTAAGATCACCTACAACTTTTTTTGTGATTTAGGCTGCAAGCCAATACTTATTTTACGTTATAAATCCTAGTCAATTCAATGAGGCTTACCCCTGAGTAGACATGTATAGGATTTCACTAGTTTCCCTTTAAAATCTTTCCACATACTATTTTAATATGGGTGATACATTTGAACTTCTTATCGTTTTGCATGTCGCCTGCTTAGAAGGAATAGAAATTATTTACAGCAAAAGACGAGTTTAAATGCATTTCAAAACGACAACGACCTTTGTCCATTACACTGCAGGTGATTATTCAAAGTCCCGTTATGTTCAACATGGCTTATTTTTAGGATTTCAGCCGTATCACATAGTATTTTTCGCCTTTTATCTGTTGTGCCCCGTTGCAGCTCGATAGGCAACTTAACGCCTGGCGAACGCAAATTTTACTCAATTCCTCGGCTAGGCCTAGCTTGGCCTGGACTACATTTCCCAGCAGACTTCGCTCGGAGCGCGAGACTGGTCGTCAGGTGCCCACACCCCTCTATATTTTCGCGCCGAGATTTGCTCTTCCTCCTCACGCGAAGAAAAGGGAGGGGAGAAAACACATCCCATTTCCCAGCATTCCTTGAGGCAAGGGCTTTAAAGCGAGTTCCTGTTTGCCCGAGGGATTAATTGACCGGCGCCGTCTTTTCCTCGGGGGGCGCAGCAGAGAAGGTCGAGAGCACCGACCTCCCAGCCCACCCCCCGCAACCCAGCTCCGTTGCCGGTGTGTTCTTGTTCAAGATGGCGCTGGAAGGCTTTCTGACGGGCCAGGCCTACTAGTCACGTGGACAGAGCGTGAGTACTCGCGCTCCCCCCTTTCTCCATCTCTATGGTTTGGGTGGCCGGGCGCGCCAAGAGGCAGGCGAGCAATAGGCGGAGGGAAGTGCGGGGGCTTCTCATCCTTCCGGAGAAAGGGAAATCGGCGGAGCCTCGGAAAGGGCGGGAGCGCGGCGGCGTCTTTCACTGCGATACAGCGCGGGGGGTGGGGAAGGCGGCACGGAGAGGAAGATGCTTTCGCCGCCGTCAGAGGAGCAGAATATAACTGCTGTCCTTGAAGGAAGCGACCGAAAAAACCGTGTTCTTCCTTTCTCCTCTCCCGCCTTCGTCTATCCGCTTGGCGGCGCGTGAGGCGGCAAGCGCCATCGTGTGTCCTCAGCCGCCAGGAATGGCGCCTCGTCAAGCGCCTCACCGCCTTTTATTCCCTCGGGGGGCCGGCGCGCGCGATCGGGCAGTTGGTGTGGGGGGGGGGGAGAGAGCCTGCAACGGTCATGTTCGAATTTTGAGAGGGGAGGGGGAGGGCACCGGTCCCTGCTTCCCTCTCCGCCGCAGAACAATCTAAAGCTGAGGTGAAGGCGAGTGAGTGTCAGGGAATATGGGAGCGCGAATTTTCTCCTCAGTTTTGTTCCCCCTTGTTCCTCCTCCCCTCCCGCGCCTTCGCTTTTCCGTCTCGCGCCGATTGACAATTAAGCTCCTGGGGACTGCACCAGCTGTGGCCTGTAATGTACCTAATAAACGAGACTCCCTCGCGTCAGTTTCAGGTCATGCAAGTAAAAGGGCAGAGCGGGTGGCGGCGGCGGCGGGGTAGGTGGGGGGTGGCGGCGGCGTTGTAATGCGCGCTCTGGGCGGGGTTTCCTCCTGCCCTTCGCAAAGAAGGGAGTCTGGCTGATGTCTGCTGCAGATAAAGGAGACAAGAGGACCGTCAGAAAGAGCCCGAACCCTTTTGCCATGGCTCCTTCCTTCCTCTCTCTCTCTCTCTCTCTCTCTCTGGGCTCTTCATTTTATTGTGGGTGGAACATGCCCGCCTTTCTTCTCTCCTTCCAGGATGGGGTCGGGAGCACCATGGCCCTGGCTGAGGTAGTAGTTTGTGCTGTTGGTCGGGTTGTGACATTGCCCGCTGTGGAGATAACTGCGCAAGCTACTGCCTTGCTAGTGCTGGTGATGATCAGCTGCAGATGAAGACAATGACAATGGGAATCCCCTTTGTTTTCCCAGGGATTACTTGCATACGGAAGGAGGGGTGGCAACAGAACCAAGCTTGCCTTTGCCGTTTCTCTGTGTGTGTTTAATGCCTCTCAGTATATGGCTTTGCAGAGCTTGGCTTCGCACAACTGAAATGTTGCATTTTCCAGTTTTTTATTTCCTCAGGAAATGTCTCAATTTTGAAATGCACAGTATTTACGTCAGTTTTGCATGTTGTATTCCTTAGTGACGTCCTGACAGATACTGTTCTATTCAGATTATTAGTTTGGTTAAAGAAAATGCCTGTTTGTTGTTATCTATTACATATCAGTGGAAAGCTAAAATTTATTGTACATCTTGCATGTGCTGAATAGACAGCATCTCATACGACAAATTTCTTTAAATCTTTAGATGGGCACTTACATATTTATAGTGAAATTTTGATACTTGTATTACACCAGCAAGGACATATGTTTAGATTGTGTTGCTGGGCTGCTGAGTTTGGGATATTATGAGTGGCAATTACTGTTTGAATTCTGGTTATGGAAATAACATCAATAAAACACCATTTATGAGGTTTTCATAAATTTTAACGACTGTGCATTTATTCTGCACTGCATATTAAAATACTAAAAAACAGTAGTTGCATTAAATAAGACAATGATATCAGTACCTAATCTTTTGTAAGAATAATACATAATGTCACATGCCTTCCTAATGACAGATGCTATAGTCTTCAGCTTTAGAATTAACAGTGCAAATCTACACATGTCTACTCAAGAGTCCCATTTATAATGGGACATTACCAGGTAAGTGCATAGCTGTCTAACTAGTTTGTTTTCCCTCCAGTGTATCATTTAACTAATATTTAATTAAGTTTAGAAGCACCTAATATTTCATGAATTCTAATATCTCCATATTTTAAAACCTTAGGATAAAAAGTAAAGTGAAATAGTGACATCCAGCATTAGTCCTGCTCAGAGTAGATTCATTAAAATCAATGGACTTCAGCCCATTGATTTCAGAGGACCTACTTTTGAGTATGATTCATGTTGGATATAACTCAATTTACCCAAATTCCACTATTATTAGATGACAGAATTAAAAATAATTGGCGAAAGAACTGTGGGTAAAATATCTTAAAGGCTTTTTAATACTAGTATGAAACACAAACTAGTATGATCACTATATAAAAGCTCCTTAATTAAACTAGTGTTTGCCCTTGCTGAAATGAATATACTGACCTATAGATTGGAAAACAATAGGTTTTTTACTTGTAAAGGTTCGTTGTTCAGTACTTAGTATTGTGAGCAACGTCCTCTCTGTGTTGTATGCTTTATTAGTTAGGTGTTGGATTTCTTATTTTTTTCAAACTTTGTATGACTAAATCATGAAAAGATAGGAATAAGTTAATTTGAATAGCTTATATAATAAAACACATTTATCTTTATTTAATATCTTTGGTGCTGTATGCTGAGCTCCAGTGAGTTTCTTTGTTTAAAAAAACACCTGAAACTTAGAAAGCTGTAAGGTAGGGTGGCCTGTTTAAAGAAGATATGATGAAAAAATAAATTGAGGACACAAGTTAGAGCAGTAATGGGAAAATGTAGTCTTTGTGGCAAACGTGTCATTTTTCACTTTATCTAAAAGATGTAGCTTAAACTTGGATCTAGAACACTTAAAAAAGTACTTTCAGGATACACAAGGAAACTTTATGATTAATTTTTTAAAAGATTCATCGAACACAAACATTTCTACATTGAATAATTTTATGAAACCTCAGGGAAAAAATTCTGACTATATTCATCCTCTCAGTAGTATTGTTGGAATCGGTATCCCATAAGAATGGGGAGTGAATATAGGATTTTTGAAAATGTGCAAAAAATTCCTTGTAAATCATTATATGAGGTCAGGATGAAATTGCTTTTTAAATTTTAAGGGTTTCAGCATCATCAGTTAGGAAACCAATCAGATTTTTGCACACAACAGGGAACTATGATGAACATTTACTCATCCAAGTTCAAACTGTCTTTGTAATGCAGTTTGAAGCACATAATTGGATGTGGGTCTTTACTGCAGACTCCTACACCAAGTAAGAGAGAACTTTGGTTGTATCCAACTAAGTTCTACTCAGAGCGGACCCACTGGAATTTCTGACCTAAGTTCGTTGTGTCCATTAATTTCTCTTGAGTGCAACCCTTCATGAACTTTACATAGCTTTAGGAGTGATGTTTTCATTTTGGCTGCTGGTGAATTTGGCAAAATGCTCAGCGCTTCTCAACAAAATTTATTCCATTAGTGTAGTATACAAAAAATAGGGTAGAATTCACTGTAAAAGCAGTTTGTGGGTTGCAAGTATCTCTTCTCTGTATGTGTGCATACATAGGTAGATATATATTGAGTACAATTTTCTTCCCCTCCCTAGTTCCAGGGCTGGGAAGAATATAATTAGTTCTGCAATTTACAAAGCATTGAACGATTGGAGCAATTTATGTTTTGCTCTTAAGTAGATATCTTTCCCATAGCTAAGTCATCAGTTGCTCTTCTGTTTTTCAGACTAGTGCCCATCATTCCAATATGACCCCTACCACTAGCAAGACAGCATTATAATTTAATCCTAGCAGTTATACAGCTGGCACTGCTTTTTAAAGGTATATGCACAAAAGCAACATAACTGCATGGAACTAGACACAATTTAAAATTCATTAAATGAATTGAATGGGAGCTTTTCTTTCTCGTGAGTTTTGCCTATAAATAACCTTTTCGGGTATTTGCAGTTGTATTTCATTGGTATCAGTAGATAAGGCATTAATGCCTGGGGCTGAATTCAGTATTACATTGATCTTCTTGAAGCAGAAATAAGGGCTTAAATCCAAAGAACTGAGAAGGATGAGAAAATGTATTAGTCCTGTTCTGTGAACTCTTGCAGAAGCTACTTCTTTCCGTGCCACTCTGTGAGGGTATGAGAAATATGTTGAAAAAGGAAGACACAGACCTTAAAAATAGCCCTACAGGACTTGGGTTCACTTTTCTCACTACTAAGTTGGGAACCACTTCCATGAACAAAATAGTTTTCTACTAACTAAACCTATATTCAAGCTATTGTACTAAAATTGCCTTCCATTCCCTTCAGGCTTATTATTTTAGAGGGCATTTTAGGAAAGTGGGATGGGCTAGTAGAACTCTTGCACAGGATGGGTTTAAAGTGAGCAGCTATTACATGTAGGTGTAGTTAAGAACATAATTGGTGCTGAAGGTGCTGTTAAATGTTACATTTCCCTACACTATTCCAAGTGGTTTTAGTAACTTACAATTTATGAAATCTGCATGGCTTGAGAGCAAAGTTTTGAGTACTTGGGGAAAATACTGAGTTGTAGACATAGATTTAACTAGTATAGTGAGTCTACCCAATTATTAAAGTATATCATATTCTGCCTGCCTTTCATCACAGAGTTTACCATGAAGCCAAACTATTCAGAAATGCTGCATAATACATTCATCAGATTATTCCGTCTCATGAATGGGGAAAGAATGCTCGAATATTTGAATATTCATCAGTGTTCTGGGATGTCTCTTTCAGGTGTTTTGTTGGTATTTCTTCAAAATTGTCAGTGGGGCTAAAAAGTTGGATGCAATTATTTGATTTTGTATACTTCACCCTCCTGTAACTTGTTAAGAAAGTGCTTACTACAAAATAAAACTATAATAATAAATTATATATAATACAAGATTTAAAATAACCACAACCACAGAGAACAATGAAGTAAATCTACTTCTTCAATACTTGGTAGAAAGAGCTAGTCTTGGCCAAGTCCCTGAAGGCTAGCTGTGGTTATGGCAGGCAAATAATGGGCGGGATCATGCCATACATTTGAAGTATATGATTTCCCCCAAAGAATCCGGGACCTGTAGTTCACCCCTCACAGAGCTAAAAATTCTTAGCACCCTTAAACTAGCTTCCAGGATTTTTTTGGAAAAGTCGTGTATTGCATATGTGTTGACTATATGGTGTGGAATTGCCAAATACCTGGAGAGGGAGTGCCAGAACAGGAAAGGTCCTCCCCCTGGTCGCCCATCTAATCTCAAGCTAGGGTGACTAGAAGGAGTTTCCTAGATGCTATGATACATTGATGCAAATATGAATTATCTAAGGCCCTCCAGATGATAGACTATAATTCCCATCATCCCTGACTTGTTCATGCTGGCTGGGCCTGGTGTAAATTTGAGCCCAACAACAGGCGTACTACAAGTTTCCCATTTCTGTATTAATAGCTCATGAAACAATGTGGGTTAATTTGTAGGGTTTCCTTAATTTACTGTTGGGAGTTGTAAATTCTTAATGCCTGAATATGTGAATGCTCAAAAGTGGATGGGGTTAGGGACATGCATGTAAACAGCACCCTCACCATGCACACGCACACACTGGCTTCTCCCTCTTTCCTTCCCTCCCTCTGTCCGTCCCCCCCCCCCCCCCCACGTCTCTGCCTCCTAAAGGCTTGCACGGCTGTTTGTTGCAGCAGCCCTGGCTACAAGCTCTCCAGGCGAATGGTGCCTCTGGGGCTGGCCAGGGGGTGCTTCCCAGGCCCTTGTGGGCAGTGTGAGGAGGCACCTCTCTGGGGTGGGGGTGGGGCAGTTCAGAGAACAGGGCCTGTGGCTGCCCAGACAACTCCTAAGGAGAGGGGAGAGGAGATGAGGCTGAGGGAGGGTGTTTGAAAAATGTTGAGGCTACCAGCTCTGCAGGCAAGGGGTGACATAACTGGACTCCTGATTCCCACAGGGGTGCTGTAGAAATAATGTAGTTGGTCAAGAAAGCCATGGACTCAAAAAGATTGAAAACCTCTGCCATGGAGGCATAAGAGTTGTGCCAATTAAGAAACTCTTACAAGTGCTCATTCTTGGTATCCTCCTAGCTAGATTTGGCTCCTTGGCAGAAACACCCTTCTGCTCAAGTTGCTTATGTGGGTGCAGATGTGCAGTACTGGGTTCACTTAAGATCTATTTAATTTTTCTGGAGACACCTTTTAATGTACAAAGATTGCTTATAAATGTTTGGCATAACTAATAATTATATAAAACTTGTTACCCATGGCTAGAGCTGAATTGTTTTTAATGTTTATATATTAAGGGAAGGGAAGATAAATTTATTATCCAACTTCTCTTCTAAGAGAGATTGGTGCAGTCATTGTTTGCCTTTTGTACAACACATCTTCATCCAAGTGGAGTGCAGATTGCAATGCCTTTTGGCTGCAATTTGATAGGAGGCAAATATTAGTTTATGAACCAGAGTCCGTAACACATTGGTGTTTATGGAAGGTTATTCCATGAGTTGTGCTGTGACATAGTTGTATAGAAGATAAAAGAATGGAATGTGACGATTTCATATGCTGTTACACTCATTCTTCCTGTGTATGCATAGAGGCCATAAGAAAGGAAGCAGGGTCATTCATTTGTTCCTGTATCAATAGTCTTAAATGTTATGCATGTGCATAAAAATAAAAAGCCTTTATACAAATAAAAGTAAACCATTCTTTAGACTAGAATAAAATCTAAGAAGATTAAGGAAAAGAATGTGATTGTGCATTGATGCACCATTACTAAATAGCAACTTAATTGAAAGAAATATTTACATTTTTAATGTAAATGTAATGTAACTTGCCATTTTTAAACTGGTCCAATGAACATGGTTGTTGTGCTGGTCCATATTGTCATCTTTGTATGCCTATTTATTGCTATCACTATTATATGTAGGCATGCGACTTTAATACTCATGAAATAACTTAGCATAATGCCCACTGTTCACATTGGTACCAAGTCATGCAACTTGAGATTTTGTCATGTGCCAAAACGTTTCAGCTATAGCTATATTCCAATATAATATAGATCCTAGCACAGATTGCGTAATGCTGTCTCCTTTTAACAAGCAGTAAAATGTCATGGGGCTTTAATAGCACATGATTTTGTTTTTTAAAAGACTGATCTACTGAGCAACAACAACAAAACGTTACTAGTTCTGACATACGTTTGCTGTCACTCCACTACAGAGCAACACTTGATCAGTACAATAAATTGTTACCAATGGTGGTATAAAGGGCTTTTAAAAAGTATTGAGGGTTGCCAAGTACATCTGACTCAGTAGTTCAGAATCAATAAAGCCACTCAGACACATAAACCTAGAATGACCTATCGTTCTTGTGGTGCCGTTGCTACCTCTGCTGTGATCAGATAAATCACTTTCACACTATTGAATCAATAATCATAAATTAAATACCTATTGTTATACCATCTTATGAGAAATTCTCATGGTTTAATTAATTCAACAGCTGTAGTCATCTGCCCCTTCCAAGAGAGAAATGGCTTTAAAAAAGCAACTCCATTGTGAAAGGGAAATTTATAGTGAACTATTTGTTTCTACATAATATATATAAAATGGAATTCTTCAGCCTATCCCAGCTAATTCATGTTTCGATTGTACCCAGCTGCTTAAATTGCACTGCTCAGAGATTGCCTTGATCCCCAGGTGCAGGTATTCCATCTGTGCTGCTCTGAAAGACTATTTACGGCAGAGGTTAGGCCAGTGATTGCTGGGATGGAAAACTCATTTCTCAGCCTGGCTTTTATTTACACTCTTATTAAAGATCCTTTCACTCATGTTGGAATGGCAGCTAGTGACTGCAGCGAGTATTTGGCACCAAGCCAAGCAGTAAAATTACAATGTTGATGAAAGATAGCCTGCTTCCATTTTAACCTTTCCCTGTTCACTCCATCTACATTTGCATGAAGAAGAATGATTATTGAATAAGATAGTGGGGGACAAAGGGATAAGGCAGGCCTGGGCAATTGAGCTCTCCAAAAAAAAATCAACTGTGCCACTGATTTTGAAACAAGTCATTGCTTTGCTAATATGTAATTACCCTTAATTATTATTAGAAATTATTTTGAAATAGAATGGTGGTGCCACTCATGCCATTTTTCTCGCTTTAAAATTGCTGCCTATTTTGCAATAGGAAAATGCACACACAGGTTTCTATTTCAAACTTCATGTGAGCAACAAAAGGTAATGCACAAGGAACATCCTTAAAATGTCTTTTAAATGGTGATAGTTACTAAGAAATTCATGGACCAAGTATAAAAAGCAGTATTATGCTTTATAAAGCAAAGTTGTGGCTCTTCATTTTCTGGTCGCACAGTAAAATTAGAAATATATTGAAAAGGTCTGGAAGAGTAACCATATTAGGATTTAGCTAGAGCCAAATAGCTGCTGCCGTTCCATGTGTCTCTTCCTCATAGCATCTAAACCAGCACAACATATGATGGGATAGCATCATGTTATGTGCTGCCATGGCCCCACCTGATAACTGCAAAAGGTTGGACAATTTCATTTTTACTTGGATGTTTTGAGGAAGTGAGCAGAGAAAATGAGAACAATAGACCTCTGTTCCATAAACTGCAATGCCAATTTTTCCTGGAGGGGTAGCAGCGACTGCCCCCCCCCTTCCCAAGCTGCCTTTCTCCAGGCCAACAACAAACCATTAAGGTCATGAGGCCTTTTTATGAGATAGGCTCACTTGTTTCTCCCTTTGTCATACTTCAGTTCTATTCAAATGTATTCTGCCTGTATGTTCCTATATTGAGCTTAAAATGAAGTGTATACTTGCTTGGTGCCGACTACTGGTATAATATTCTTACACTTTGTTATGGAGGGTGAAAGTAGAACTTGAAAAGTGAAGTTAGTTTATAGGTGGTCCCTGGAAGGCTAAGTTTACAAATGGCTCCCATTTGAAACAGTTGAGAAGCAATGAGTTGTATACAACTCTGCTGTTCTGCTCAAGCAAGAGGCTTTCCACTTGCATGAATTGACTTTCCCCTTCTCCATGTGGTTCCCCATGCATTCTCAACATCTGCACCAGAGGGTTGAAGGGTCCTCTGGAGCAGATTTTGGGGCACATGGGAAGAGAGGAAGGGGAAACCCTAGTGCACAAATGGAATTCTGCTGTGCAGTGTTAACTACAACCCATAGGTCTATGTCATTAAGGTCTTAGGTCTGGAATCAAGTAACAAGTCCTGCTAGCAGAAGCCCATACAACTTAAGATAGCTGCTCAGAAGGTTGGCAGCTCAAATTCCCACAACAGCGTGAGCTCCCATTGCTCTGTCCCAGCTCCTGCCAACTTAGCAATTCGAAAGCGTACCAGTGCAAGTAGATAAATAGGTACTGCTGCGGCAGGAAGGTAAACAGCATTTCCATGTGCTCTGGTTTCCGCCACAGTGTTCCATTGCGCCAGAAGCGGTTTAGTCATGCTGGCCACATGACCTGGAAAGCTGTCTGTGGACAAACGCCGGCTCCCTTGGCCCGAAAGCAAGATGAGCACTGCAATCCCATAGTCGCCTTTGACTGGACTTAACTGTCCAGGGGTTCTTTACCTTTATGATAGAACAACTGGGCTTTCCCTCCTCTAAGTTGGGTGGGGGCAGGGGTCAAGAGAACAACACTCCAGGGGAAGATGGCAGGGCGGGGTGTCATTTTGTCTGGCAAGCTGAAATGCTTATGCTGATAGCACAATTGCTAGAAAAGGCTGGGGAGTAATGCATTTTACATACCATATTTTTTATTGTCACATACACGTTAGGAATTTACTTCTTCAGCAAATGTTAATTTTCAGTTTGTTTTCCAGAGCAATGTTAAATAATTTTGATCCTGTAAAATTAAAACAATGGGGAAACATTCTAGTCCATTCTCAGTCTGGGTACCTCATAAATCTATACTAAACATATGCCAGCATCAACAATGCCCTCTCAAAATATATGTATATGTTGAATTCAAAGAACTGTGCCACATATTAGAAACTAATTCTCAAAACAAACAGTAGTGCCTATTATGAAATATTTGCCAACTTGCATGGATATTTGCAAGTACAAACAACAATATGAAAGAGAAATATTTATCCTATATATTCAACCAATGCCTTCATAGGAAACAGGGCTCTGTGGGTTATAATATTATTTTTAAAAGAAAGAGAAAGAACTATGGTTGCCTTGCTCAAGAAACTGCTTTTAAAATAAACTCAGACAACCTGCAATGTGATTCTGTAATCAATGGTGGATTCTCCTGAAACAGAATGTTTATGAATAGATAACAAGGGTAAATCTAACCTTTGGAAATTTCTATCTGGCCCCAGCAAAGCCTCCGATACGAAGAACCTCCATCATACATTATACATCTCACCTTGATTTCTTCCATGGGCTATAGTTAGTCATCCCCCCCTCCAGCTTGGACCATCAACCAAGCTTAGCAGAGCTTTCCCCTTATTATACAATCCATCTGCTCACTTCACTGCACAGGCAAATCACTGTTTGTCTGAGTGAAAGTTATAAGAGGGCCCTGCTGAAGCCCCTGTTACTATACACACTGGAAAGGAGAGCACTGACTAACCCTTTGCTGTTATCTTTTTCTCTCACCCCTCTCCCTTGTAGCTAAGCCACCCCTTCCTCATCAGCTTTAAGCCTTGCACATGGAGCTAAAATATTCCCACTTCCCTTTGTTGTCTCAGCATTATACAAAACTAAAGTTTTTAAGCTTCTTGGTATTGTTTGATGTGTCTAAACCATTTTTAGTATCCTTTCAATTATTTAGAAACACAGAATCCCCTTAAAGCTCTCCCTGATATCTGCCAGTATTTATAATACACTCGCAGAACAGAATTCCTAGCTAGCTGCATTATGGAGTTTCAGTCACCAGCCAAACTTCAGAAATGTGCATTACAGCTTTCTCCAAGTTTTATTATTAAGCAAGCATTTATCTTCTAACTTCTGACTAATTACTGAAAAGCAATTAAAATACTATAAAAACATAAAGTGCTAGTTGACATATTATTCACTTGACAGTAACAGAGTACAAACTTTTTTAAAGTAATTTTGTCCATATGTAGAAACAACAGCTGTTCACTCATTATGTGCTTCTTTGGAATTTTACAAGCAGCACTCCACTGACCCAAACCATACAAAAATCTGTAACAACCAACTGGGCATTTGCTCTGGAATTCAGTTAGGTGATTTTACTTACATCAATATTCTTCTCTGCTTATTCCCAATTTGTTCTTTCAGCAAACAGAATTGATAGCTGAGTGCTTGAACATGCACTGCAAGAGAACTTAACAAATGGAAAATTTTAAAAAGAAGGTGCAGTATGTACCTATGCAACTATAGTTTGGCTGAGACAGCTCAAAAGAAAGCTGAAGGATGGGGAATTGTAGACTATATCATATTTTCACTGACAGCATTCACCAGCTATATGCCCCAGAAAAGAAGGTCACAGCAATACTACCCAAAATAAGTTTTTATATTTATTTATTTTTTACAATATCATTTTAAAACTTTGTTGTGCATACGTTTTCCAGCTTCCTTATTTCATTGCACTTAAAAGTTTCAAAACACATAAAATATATCCCTTTACTAAACATTTTTGTTCTCGGGTTACAAAAAAGTTTTGACATTTCACAGTCACCACGCTTAAGTACATTGATCCAAACAATTTTTATCCAGAAGACTCTCTTCATTGTTTGGAATGCTGAGCCCAGAATATAGTACATTCCTTGCTTACAGTCACTGTGCCAATAAAGGAAGAAAATGGCAAAATTAAACTGAAATACAATGGAACATCAAAGTAAAGGGGAGGTTGACAGGGAGAAGCCTCCTTCAAGTATAATGTAGGTAGAATTTGGCAGAATGATTGAAGAGGTATTTGGCCACTGTCTATGTCATCTTCATACGACAGGAAAGAAAAATTACAAGTGTGCAATTTTCACATAAGTCACAACATAAGAAACAAAACTGCAAGAGTGCATTAAGCAAAGGGCAAAGGACTAAAAGAAATTTAGTAGGATTGTGCTGTATGAAAGACAAGTACCTGTAAAGTTCAAGCAACAACCTACAAAATATTTTATTTCAACATGTCACTTAGCGAAGTACCTTGAAGAACGTTCTTATTGAACAAGTATCCCGGACTGCTAGTTTTAAAACTGACAATACAACTCTCTTTATGGACATTGGGCAAGTACTGAAAAACAACTCTTTGATTATTTGATAAAAATAGAATAATTCTGGTAAATTCTGATTAGGAAGAAGTTAGACATTTTGAGTTACAGCTGTCAGATATTTACTGTAAAGGGGAATTTCCCCTGAACTGTATGAACTGGAAAGGGCAGACAGAATCAGGAGGTTGTTCTAGAATGTTTTAAAATCAGGGGAGAAGGAAAGAGTAGATAAGCTAAGCGATCTAATAAAATGTGTCTTGGGCAATTTCTGTAGTGATGATTTGCAAATTTGGACAATGTTATCTTTGAATATTTACAATCGGATAGCAAACATTGATCATGTGGCTGTAGCAGCTCCATAAGACAAGTGAATTTCCTCTCTTATCTCAATTTTTATTTGCCTAAAAGCTCTTCCAGTTCTGACCTAGGTGAGATAGTTGGTATGAAAGTATGGGTTTTTCCCCATTTTCTTTAAGCAAGTTATTCTAATAATTTCTAACACTGTTACCAACATTGTTGAAATAGATGGTGGCCCAGTGATGATTTTCCAGCCCACCAATTTCCCAAGCTATAACCTTAATTTCCAGTAACCTTTCACCTTTAAAATATATGTAACTGGTTTACTTTTAAGCATGATTTTCAACCTTGTCTTGGGTTATAAAACTGTTGACGCAGCAGCAGCAAAGTGAATTATTTCTAGACAATACTAAATTCCATATTGCAATTTCTTTTAAAAAACAAAAAACAGTATTACTACACACCTGGAATTCAGTTATTGAAGTGTGAGTGGAATTTTGCTGTCCAGTTTGCATACTTTTCAGCTAGGCTTGGCAAATGTTCTGTGCTGCAGCCCAATAATAAAGCGCATGGGGCAAGATCCATCCCTCACTAAATGCATGAGCAGAAAACACTTTTGCTTACCCACAGGAGCAAAGCAACAGTTCCAAAAGTAGCCTTAAAGTTTATAGGATGTCAGTCTAGAGAGTTTCCAGCAATGGGAGCAGGCTTTTAAGGGGGTAGGGGTTGCCACTCACTTCTGTCTGAATCCTGTCTACTGGCTCTCATAAAATATATTCATCTAGATAGGGCATTGCTATTTTGAAAGGATTATTAAATAAAACAATTGAAATGTTCTATACAGCTCTAAGTTGGTGAAAACCATTACTGAGTGTATCTTATGAAATGGGGGCAAGTAAAAGTTCAGAATAAGTTGGCTTAATTTCTAAATGAATTCAAAGAGTTTGTTTAGTTTGAATTAAACACAAATTTTATTTAACAATCCAGAGTTTAGCTTTGGTCTCTCTGGGAATTGCTCGGTAGCATATACAGGATTACTTAAGCAAAGCCTTTGAAAGGGATGGTGCAATTTGGGTTATTGATTCAGTCCTAAAAGTACGTCTGAACAATAGCAAGTGTTTGTTTTTGTTGCTACTTTAAGCGTTTCACTGCTGCTTCTTTTAAAACAAGGTGGGCATTTTCAGGATCACTCTCAATGATGTTACTACTGATATATATCTATCTATCTCATACTATTCAAATTAAGCAGCATTTGAAATTGTATCACCAAATCTGGATGAAGTATCGTAATGTTTCATTTAAATGTTTCAAAAATAGCATTTTTTCATGACATGATAAAGTGTAGCAGTCTAGATACTATTCTAGGAAGAATTGGATGCACTCAGAACTACTGGTCATTCTGAACCAGTTTGATGTACAGATGTTTTCTGGAGCTGCAACATAGGTTACTATCATATGTAGTGTGTTCTTATGAGTCAAAATGAAAATCCAATTTAAAGTTTTCCTGCACTGGCAAAAGTCCTTTTATTTTGGTTGGTCCAATGGGATTGTTTGCCACTAAATACGTTCTTTTCACATATGGCACTGGAAATGGGAAATGTGTTCAAGTTCTGTGCAAAAAGTATACAAACAGAATGAAGACAGTAACACCTGTAAATCTTAGCCAGGGTGTATATATTGTGTTAGAAAGTGTTGTTACATTAATAGTAATATTCTACAAATGAAATGTTTGCTGCCTAAGAATGTCTCCCATCATGCGATTGAAAGCAAATGATGACCTGATGACCCAGAAAAATGATATGCCTGAACTGAAAAAAAAAACAGGGAGGCTGTGTGGAAGGGTTACACTATCAGTTTTTTTAGGCAAAATGTGACCTGCTAATCTGAACATATATGATTGGAAAAACGAGGTACTTTATTGAGAATAAATTTGAGAAGTATTGCTGATTTGTGAAAAGACACTGCATTATGAAAATCTAGTTTTCATGAAATTTTAGATTTTATGGTATCAGAAAAACATTATTGCAAGCAGATTTACTTCATGTCAGAATTAACACTTTTCTGAACTATTCAGTTGCAGATTGAAACTTATATGCTGCTGCAGCAGCATACTGAAACAACTTAACATCCGGTGCAGGGGTGGAATGCAGAGTTGACTATAGTAGCATTAATAAAATGCCTACTCCAACAGAAATGTACAATATATTGTTTAAGCAAATAATTATTTCCAGGCTAATTCTATTAAGAGTATTTTTTTGGGGGGGGGGGGAGAATATAAACACAGAAAAGATTTATGGGAACATGTGGTACCATACTCTTGCTATGTTGGTAGCTTCTCTTCAGAAAAAAAACCTAACATTTCTGAGATGGCTCATCAACTGCCCACAATCACTGTCAACTCATTTGCTCTCAGCTACCTAAAACTGTTTTTTAAAAAACCAAAAGGATATGTTTCTTTAGTTCTTGGCCAGGGAGATAATACCTGAGGACCAAATTTTGAGTCACCTGTAACAATACGAATGATGATAATTTGGATGACTCATTCTCATCCTAGAATACATAAAATGTGTGGTTGTACAGGTAAATGTAAATCCTTAAGTTTCTATTCTGTTGCTATGTTAATAATCGAAAGCCTAGGTACAGAATGTCAAACAAGCTGATGAGTCTTATCACTCTGCAATGGCTCCTCCCTCCACCTTTTGGATTAACAATGTCTACTAGCAATATCAGAGATGCAATAAACAAAATTGATGCTGAAAGGGCATAGCAGGAAAGAAGATGAAAAGCTACTGTTCTGGAGGAGACTTCTGAAACATACCAGCCTTACATAGTTAATAAGAGAGAAATCAGAAGACAAATTACCAAATACAATAAATGAAACAGTACGTATATAACGATCCTTTCAACAGGATATAAATTAGAGGAGACAGAAGCATTCAATGAATGAAAGCGTGTGGTGCCAAAGAAACGGTGATTTCTGGGGAAATCTTTCTAAATCAAGAATTCTCCCAGTCTGCTACATCATAGTTATAAATACAAAAATCTTGACAATAAGGAACACATTTTCCAGCCGAACAGCTTTCCCTATTCTCTTAGGCAAGTGTGCTAACAGGAGGTGTAGATTAGACCTTGTCAAGAGAAAAGGTTGGCTTCACCATCTAAACATATAAAGGGTAACTGTAAGGTTCCAAAATGTTTGTGATGGTGTACAAGAGGAAAAGCTTGATTTACTGACATAAATAAAACATCTTTTTGAAATTATCCACTGAAACATTAACAAGATTTGAACAAAAAAATAATTAACTGCTGTGTTAGGTTTTGTTCACCTTAGTAACTTATAGCTTAAATTTGCTCAAAAGCAAAGTTAGCCAGTCAATTAATAATGGGGGAAATGGGCTACATTACCAATTTTAATAGCTTTCCCAATTTGCATCTCGTGTTATTTCTGGCTACATTAAACTGGGAAAGAAAAATATTCTATCAGGTTACACTAGGGTCCTCACCAGGAGGGACATTAAAAATAAATCACTAATATACTAGCAGCATTAAAGTCCTGGTCCTGATATGCACGCACACAAAAAACAAAACCCCACAGGGAAGCTGCAGTTTCTAGGAGATGCCTTTAAATCATTACAATTCAGCCTCTATGTTTCATGTAGAAATATCCCAGTCTAACTAAGCTTAGAACATAATTTTTAAGTTAAACTTTGATCTCTTTTCTTGATAGCCTGCCTTTTCCAGAGGTTCTTACTGTAAAAAAAACAACACCTTTCCTATTACCAGCATTTGTGTTTGTTTTACAAGATTCTGTTTCCATGTATCAAAGGAATGACGAAGACAGAAATGTCATCTCCTGAGCCCAGTCTGTCATTGGATATCCTCCAGCCTCTGTCTTTCAGCACTCCTCTGGCTCGCATTACCAAATCCTGAGCTGCTAATGTGTACCTGCATGAAGAAGAAACAGTCACAGATTATAGATGCTGTATAATAGTAAAGGTTTATTACTTGCTGGGCAAGGAAAGCATTCCATATAACCTCTCAAAAAGTATAAGATTTGAAGTGCAGGATTTGTGTTTCTATTTTACAGACCAGTCAAAACGGAAAAGCCTGCCAGCCCCTCTGATTGTATGGCTGTCTTTTTCCAACCCAGTCGTCCAAAACACCTGGAAAGCACATCATCAGCCTCAACCAGCATGGCTAATGTTCAAGGAGGAGTTATATTCCAGAACATGTGGAGGGCACTAAGTTGGGGAAGGCTGCAATACAGTAGTAGAGCGCATCCTTTACATGTGCAGATGGTCCTAGGTTCTTGAGGTAAACATGTCCAGGGTGGATATACAAAGGCTCCCTGGAAAACTGGTGCCAGTGTATACAACAGTGAGCAAAAGGAACCAGTGGCCAGACGGTGATGGAAGGTGGTTTTCTAAGTTCTTAAGAAATAAGTTGGGAGAGGGGTTGTGCCTGATATTTTTAGTATATATCTTTTTAGATGTATGTGGAAAATGTTCAATTTGTTTACTTTTTGATGAGTTTATGACTACTTTTGTTATGTTTGTAATTACGCACATTTTTTCATGTTGTAAGCTGCCATGAGCATGGTTTTTACTATGGAAAGGTGGCATACAAATAAAATGATTAATAGATGAATGAGACCCATGATCAGATCTCTTTCTCTTTCTCTTTCTCTTTCTCTTTCTCTAACACATGCAATCAGCCATGGAGAAAGCCAAATTGCATCAGGATCTCATCACTGAGAGACCTTTCTCTTTGTGCCATGGGTCTTAATAGAAAGATGTCTGACATTACTCTATTTATGGGCAGGGGTTGGTTATACTTTTGTACCATGTATGGAAGATTCTTATTGTCTGCTGGATATTCTCTCCTTTTCAGTAAGGAACCGAGAGAAATCCTGTAGAAATTTGCAGTCAATAGCCGAAGAACCTAGGGATCATCAATACTGGACAAAGCAATTAAAACAGATACATATATATCAGACACTAAGATCCACAATTTGTAAAGACTTGAGGTAGAACTACTGTATTTCAAGGTAAAAGCATATTATCTTCATATTCTTTAAAATACTTTTGTTTAAAAAGATGGGGGGGGATTGAACTGAATTATATTACTATTACTATTATTTATGCGTCTCCCATCTGACTGGTTTGCTCCAGACACTCTGACTGGCTTCCAGCAGAAAATAAAAAACATCAAACATTAAAAACTTCCCTATGCAGGGCTGCCTTCAGATGTCTTCTAAAAGCCATAGAGTTGTTTATCTGTTTGATACCTGATGGGAGGGCGTTCTACAAGGTGGACACCACTGAGAAAGGCCCTCTTGCCTGGTTCCTTGTAACTTCACTTCTTGCAGTGAGGGAATCACCAGAAGGCCCTCAGAGCTGGATCTCCATGCTAGGTCTGAATGATGTGGGTGGAAATGCTGCTTCAGGTATATAGAGCCATGGCCGTTTAGGTCATTAAAGGTCAGTACCAACACTCTGAATTGTGCTCGGAAACATACTGGGAGCCAATGTAGATCCTTTAAAACTGGTGTTATATGGTCCCAGCAGCCACTCCCACTCACCAGTCTAACTGCCAAATAAGCATTAATTCATGAAAATCAATGCTAAACATAAGGAAAGCAAGCAGTGGCAACAGGAAAACGCACTATACGTAACTGGAATAAAAGGGAGGCTGCCCCTTCTTAGTAACAGATAAATGAGAAAGCATTTCAGGAACTTGGAGATTAATATCTCTAGCAGTGCATTACTGAATGCTTTATTCACTAATGTAGCAAATTTGGAATGCAACTGTCAAGGCAACTTTACAAAACTGCTGAAGTAGTTTTCAAGCAACTCATTCTCCTTAGGACCTAATTGGAATAAAGCTTTTCGGAACGTGCATTTGTTCCTGCTGAAGCTTCTAATATTGATCAGTGGAAGCACTGCAAAGGCAACAACACATTCCTGGCAAGCAGTCTGAATCTGAAAAGCACTTTGCTAAGGAAATATAAAAGGGAGAGATTACAAACCTGTGGGGGTCATCAGGGTCACAGTTTGGCAGGAAATTAGTGACTGCTTCTGCCACTTCTTCATTTAATAGTACGTCCCAGAGTCCATCTGTTGCCAAGATCAACACATCATCAGGTCCATGCTCATACTGGAGAAGATCATATACCCTCACCTGAAAAACAAAAACAAACTCATTAGGTGAAGAAGAAACAAGGGTTTGTTTTTGTCGGTGTCCTTCTAATGAATGTTGTATGTTTCTGCTACCCAAAAAATCTACTTGTTTCCCTAGCAGTTAAGATCAAATGTGGCCACGTGTACAGTCCTACACATTTAAGTGGAGATTCTTACCTACTTAGACTACTTTCTGAAGGGGGAGTTGCACCAGCACTATGTCCAAGTGCTGCTTTCTCTCGTTTTACAGTCACCTCTAAGTCAACACTTTGAGCCTCATCAAGTAGTACAGGAAATCACTCGGCATCTTATTTATTTTAAAACAGACCTAGCTGATCTGGAAGCTTTGGAACGTTCAAGGCAGGATCTGCTAATGCAGCATTCAGCCTGCAAACATGTCAGGCAGGAAGAAGAAGAAGAGTTTGGATTTGATATCCCGCCTTTCACTCCCCTTCAGGAGTCTCAAAGCGGCTAACATTCTCCTTTCCCTTCCTCCCCCACAACAAACACTCTGTGAGGTGAGTGGGGCTGAGAGACTTCAAAGAAGTGTGACTGGCCCAAGGTCACCCAGCAGCTGCATACGGGGGAGCGGAGACGTGAACCCGGTTCCCCAGATTACGAGACTACCGCTCTTAACCACTACATCACACTACCATTACAATTTTAGTCTGCAGCAGCAGCTTTTCACTAAGCTCCCACCTCTATAAAGGCAAAACACTGGGGAAACATGTATGGTTCAGCTGCATGACAATCGAGAGAAGGTGACACGCCCTAGCCTGACAAACCAACCTGAAGCTGATCTATGTATGTGACGTGCAGGATATTCTCAAATGTTTTGACAGAAATGGAACTAACAGAAAACTCACATACCTGAGTATTTCTCATAGTCCTGCATGCTGATTAAAAAACTTTACAAAATAAATGTTCGCTTACAGCCTGCTGAGTATGGCATCCAAAATATATTCCTTGGCTGCACTGACAGATTTTATTGAACCAGCAGAAGGCTAAAGATCATTTTATGTATTTCCAAGTGTGTCTTCTGTGAGAGATACAGGTCTTCTAGCTGCCTGCTTCATACTCCCCATTGTCAAACCACCTGGCTCCTTTAAGTCCGAAAACAAATCCTTCAGGAGTCCTTCTGAATTACTAACGGAGCACTTTAATTACTCCAGCAGTAGCTGTATTTTCAGAGAAGTGAAGTGACCTTGTGACAACTGACAAAAGGAAGTTATTATCAGGACTAGGATTTGGAAACAGCACACCTGGCTGGGAATGCTGATTTATCCTTACGGCTGGCAGGGTCAGTGCTCTGCGGTTGTGTTGGGAAACACACTTGGCATTGCTGGAAGAGAATCATTTATCCTCTCTTTGTGTTGTGCTAATCTTTGAAATCCAGGATTAGGAAATGTATATGGAGTACTTAGACTTCTTAATTTAGTTAGATCCCAGTGCAAACATTCAATATTCCCTTTAACTAATGGAGAAACTTGGATTTTAAAAAATGAGATATGTCATTTACTAAGGTGGAAGATGCGAATAAGGACTTATAAGCTGATGAGCTAGACACACAATTGTTCATTCCTCATTCAAAGTGTCAAAAATAAAACCCAAAAGTTGTCAAGTCCACTGCAGAGGAACATAACTCATACCCTCTAGACACCAACGAAGTGTTACACCACCAGAGACCTATAACGCAGCGCAAAGTATCCATGCTCATTCCCACTTCTCATTAACTAAAGGCAAGAAGATAAACACAATGCATCTCTTTCATACGACAAAGGTCTAGACCTCCCTCCTATTAAAGTATGTATCAGAACAAACAGAATATATAGTGGCTTCTGCTTGTTTATAGCAATGTAGCCTTTAAAAATATAGTTAAATCTATACAATGAACACAAAATTACACAGAGGCTGTATGTCAACACTTAAGCCTTTTCTTGTTTGCTTGCTTTAAATATGTATTAATTTTCAGAGGGAAAAAAAGCCAACAATTAAACATCAAGTTGAAAGGCAAGAACCAGATAAACATTCCCCAACCCCAGAATGGCAGAGCCAGCTTCCATATTTAGTGATTGTAATCCTACAGCTTTTCAGAAGTGCCAGTCACAGTGCCAATATCCAACAAAGTCATTTCTTCCTAATTAAATGTGATGTGTGGTGGGTTGGGTGGGCTGGATGGAGAGCTAAGACAGCTAATGATGAAATAAATGTGGCACATTTGAGAAACAAAGTTTGCTCTCGGTGCCCATCAGCTGGCCGATGCTGAATGTAAGCCCTCTGAAGTCACACTGTCAGCTGATTGGATCTGAGAGCATGCCTGCAAAGGGATCCACTACACCTGCAAAAATGGACATTTTCTTTTCACTGCAGATTGGTACCTGAGTCCAAGCTACTCCCACAAATGGACAACTTCAAAGGGGCTTGTTGTCCTTGTCAATCAGCTGAGCCCTGGCTACCAAGGAAGAATCAACAATACCTACCCCCCACAACATGTCAGTTGTGGAGCATGTGGGGTATCCGGGGGGGGGGGGGAGAGGAGGAAATGGCCTCATGGGCCAAATTAGGTTGTTCCCAACCACTGCACTATGTGTTCCATCACTATTTTCCTATAGTGTATGTGAGGGTGATTCAAGATAGCTACCTGTCTTGAGCACTCTCTTCATTTTTTGCTTTATGGTACAGCACCCAGCTAGGAACAAGAGCAGCACCATCTTGATACACTCTCCTTTAAACCACACCCAGGTAGAAAATGTTCCTATCACTTCAGACTCAACTAGCCACAAAATGTTCTCATTCTCATCCTTGAAATCCTTGTCGTTCTTCTGGGTCTCCTTCCCTAAGAAATGCTCATATATTTTATGAAAGTGATGGCCTGAAGCAGAGAAAACAGTTACCTTGGGAGTTATTCTGGGGTTAAGAGTTTTATGTGAAGATGTCCTAAATGACACAAAATGTGTTTTGAAAGCTTTACCAAGTTCAAAGCACAACATGCAACACTCCTGATATGACCCATTTTTCACTATGGAATTCAAGAGAAACAGTCAACATAAGCAATCCTTGGCTACTTTACAACTGATCAACAGAGCTACTTAAATAAAATTAATCCTCTCTTAATTGCATTTTTTCTTCTCATCTAACTCACTGACAAACATAGAAATACAATCCAAATGATTTGTATGTAACTTTTAAAGTCTGGTACTCAGCTTTATTATCTGCTGTACTCGCCAATTAACCCCCTCCCCCCTTTAGGGTTCGCTTTTAAAAAATAAGACACCCACCAAACAGCTCCTCTATGTTTCCTGCCCTGTAGTCAATTTCCAGTACAGAGTGCCAAATGTCCACTTTATGGTTCTATAACTTTTATACTAATGTTTGTCAAATGTGCTTTATGGGCTTTCTAAATCCCTCTAGACAGCTATAAATTTAACTTGCATCCTCTAGCCATATTTGGCTGCAATCCTAAACTCGCTTACTTGGGAGTGAGCCCCACTGAACAAAGGGACTTACTTTTGAGTAAACATGCATAGAATGGTACTCTTAGACAGGGGAATGAGTTTTGACCATCTTTTCCTTAAGTCACGACCATGTTCCCTATTTAAGGTGTTCATTGCAGCCATTTTTCATGTGGACACCTAAACATTTCACAAGCAGGTTAAGACACGTTGCAAAGATTTTTAAAGTCATAGTTTAAGTCCCTTGTCCTGTACCCATAAAAAAGGTGTGAATCTTTTACCTCTGGCGACGAAGACAAAAAAGGTTTGATGTAGATGTTTGAGTCATGCACCTTCAAGTCATGGTCTCCAAGTCCTCTCGTAACCCCAATAGTTGCCATGACACGAGCCTGGAAACGGAGAAAGAAACCAGTTACAGGGCTGTTCTGGGAGGCAGGTGTCTTTGTGAAAGCAGTAACCAGCAACTGCACCAATAAATCCTACTCAAAAGCTCACTTTACATGTTTGTAAAGTGAAGCATGAAGGGGCAAGTAGGAACATAGGAAGAAGTCACACCCCACTTAGATTATTTATGTGCTGGATATCCTCCCCAACAAACACGATCAGCATTTGTTGGGTGGGGGGGCTGCTACCGTACTCGTACATAGAGTTTCCAACATGGCATATTCAGGGTTCCTGTCCCATGTTGGAAAGCCTATACCCAAGGAAGACAACCCCCTTGAGTCTAATCTTGTGTTGGCTGGGGAGTATGCCCACCACAAAAAGGCAACTGGCATGTGAGCCAAAGCAGGTAGAAAGCTGTTCTCATCACCACAGCCACCAGTACAAAGGTGTGCTAGTCACCACTGCCGTCCAATCGTACAGAAGCTGTGCTGGATTGAGGAGTGGCCTCAAGCTGCAAGCCAGTGTCTTCAGGGTGAGGGCAACCCCATCCAAGACAGCCTGCAATCCAGACCCTGAAATATGGGGTTACGTATCAACAGCCCATATCCTGTCATGAGTCAAAGCCTATACAGTGGTACCTCGGGTTAATAACTTAATTCGTTCTGGAGGTCCGTTCTTAACCTGAAACTGTTCTTAACCTGAAGTACGACTTTAGCTAATGGGACCTCCCGCTGCTGCTGCTGCGCCACCGTCGTGCGATTTCTGTTCTCATCCTGAAGCGAAGTTCTTAACCCGAGGTACTACTTCTGGGTTAGCAGAGTCTGTAACCTGAACTGTCTGTAACCCAAGGTACCACTGTATTACCAAGCAAGTTGAGGGAATGTTGCCCAAGACTGGTCACCTTAGACCTACAGTAATTGCACACATTCAAGTAAATGACTGCAGTTATAACATGTGTGACAAATCATTTAAACTCACCTACAGGGCATAACCTGTACCCTTCTTTCATTATACAAAAAACTTTGGCAAGGACTGGGGAGGTTTTTGGCCTAAAATAGAGGCAACAGTTCTTTACAAAACAATGAACACAACAACAAATACCTAGCAAGAAAACTTGGGACAGCCTGCTGCTCCCAGAAGTTGACTACCACTATAACCATCACTGACCACTAGACGTGTTGGATGGGGCTAATGGGAGTTGTAGTCTAGAGGGCAGAAGGTTGGGGAAGGCCATCACAGAACAATCAAATGTCCTCTACCAACCTCAATGCTCCCTGACACCTTTGCATCAGCCCTGGGGTATTTTCAAGATCCTTTAGCAAAAGAGTAGGATTCTTGAGACAGCTTATGGTGCAGATACCTCATTTTACGGATGGTACTGGTTTACTGACAATACTGGACACTCTCAATTCTGGCTCTAAAATACACTGCAAAGTAAACCCACTAAGCCCAAACACAAAAATAGGGAGAAAAATAAATTTAGAAGTAACAGGTGTACAAATACTTCTGAAAACAAACCAGCCCATCAAATCGTACAGATAAGCCACATCAGGTTTGAGTCCTGCATAGCTAGATTAATTCTTAAGATAGGCTATTAAAACAAAAATCAAATAAGCAATAAAGCCATTGGGAAAGAGTTGCTTAGAAACAGTGTGAGCACACCAATGCCAATAATCTAAGACTTCAGTGCCCTTTTATTGATCCTCGAGTTGTATCTCTCAGACATGCTGGGATCAGTGCAAATAACCTTGCTGTTTTTAATTATGCATCTCTTTCAAGAGCATTCTCAGTCTTTCCACACACACCCCTCTCCTGAAAGAGAATTTTATTCCTAAGCTTGAACCGAGCAGTGAATGCAGCTAAGAGCACATACACAAAATAAATTCATGCACCAATAAAGTTCAGTCTTGCTTGATCCCAGTACACTAAGATTGTGCTCAAAACTAACTAAACATTACGTCTTTTGTCTTTTTCCAGCTTTTATTGGCTCACATTTAATGTAGTACTCAAGCTGCAGTGAGCTGTCTGCAAATCAAATAAATAAATATTTTATTTTCAAAAAGCCTCTCTCAGTCCCGATTGCTTGAAAGAAAACAAAATAATTAAGTGGGTGAAAAAAGAAAATTCATCTGTAAATGTTATTAAACTGCTTTCACACACACACACACACACACCCCATAGACTGCATTTTCCCCCTTACAGACAGCAGGAACTGATTTACGGCAGGCACAATATTCTTTCAAGCTGTCAGAATGATAAAATAAAGAGATAGCAAGTGGAAAACATTGGACTGCTTGAGGCTAAATTGAGTGGTAAACAGTTATAAGGCACCATATTCCTTTGAAATGGCAAAACACTGATTCCTACCTTCTTGCCTTCTCCATATATAAGAGGAAACTTCAAGTCATCCTCTTCAATGGTTTTGTATGCCCTGTGGGAAGATAAACAGCATTTTATAAAGATTGCACTCAATTATTGACCCAATGCCCTGACACTAGGTGACTGTTTGCTTGTTTTTGCTTTTTCTCCACAAGTTTGTCTAGGCGCCAACTTTACAATGCATTCCGGATTTCTCTCTCTCTCTCTTCATACTACACCTGCTGGGTGGTACCATTTTTGCAAAAGAAAAAGTTAAGCAAAGAACATAATGTAATTTTATAAACAAGCCCTACCTTCTCATTTTAATAACAGATGGGAAAGTAAGTTGGGAAAACATCCCAATTACTAGAAGTGTGGGCCACAGTGTCCACCAAACAACAACACAAATCCATTTAAGAATGGAATCTCATTGTTAATTGGTAGCTGTGAGAAACAGCAGGGTTTGTAGATAAAGGATGGCATAAACCAGCTCTTTTAAGAAAATCCATCAGAAGCTAAATACATAAAGGAAAGCTTGAAGTTTGATACAGCTTTCATCAGGTTATTTAATGCTCATCTGACCTTGACTATGACATTCAAACTTGCCAGAAATTCTCAGTGCCAGGATCCCCTACACCTTCCAAATAATTACTAGTAAGCCAATATGGAAAGAAAGCTTGCTGTTGGACTTAGCACGCCAGACACTTGTAGGTTGATTGGCCTATATGGGTGCTTATACCTGCTGCATGTGCCCTGAGAAGCTGTAAATGACCCAAGGGTCCACTATATACAGGGAAAGTTTACTGCATACTATTGTTTTGTGCACAATTACTTTCCACATGGGGAGTGTCCTTACCCAGGGTGGTAAGAAGCCACCCTGAGAGAAATGAAATAGGCAGGTCTGCTCTGCTTGTATTTCATAGAATCACAGAATTGTAGAGTTGGAAGGGACCCTGAGGATCATCTGGTCCAACCACCTGCAATGCAGGAATCTCAGCTAAAGCATCCATGACAGATGGCCATCCAACCCCTGCTTCAAAACCTCCAAGGAAGGAGAGTCCACCACCTCCTGAGGGAGCCCACAACCACTATTGTTTCTCTGGACACTGAGGGATGAGCATTTAGGGTTCTGTTAGTGAGAGACAGGAAAGCACCGAAGTCTACAGCTGATGACTAAGATTATGTGCCATTGCAAATAGATTTGAGCATGAAGATTCTGAAAAACAAGATTTTCATGGACCTGGCCACTGAATATTAGACTTGGGGAGGGGTCCTGCTGTTTAACCTTGGCTAATGGTTTATTGTTCTGGGACATGGACAAAACTGAACCTGTCAAAGAAGAGGAAGCAGCTCTTTTTCTAGTTGACAGGCTAGCAATTGTTGAAAGGGACTCAAAAATAAGCTGTGAAAAATTGTTTGATACACCTGCCCAGTCTCCCTCTCCCACCACACCATACGCCCCATTTTTATTTTACAGTGCACACTCATCTGGGCAATTTTGCTTGACAGCAAAGCAATAAAACTATGTTTATGCTGTCCATGTCACTTATAGGCAGAGCACAGTGTGTTAAATATGCTGTGCCACTGCTGTCATCCCACAAACCCAGACAGAGAGAAAGAGAGAATAGAGGAAGCTCCTTTTCAAAGCATGCCAGCATGACAACTCTGGAGAGATCCGTTTAATCCAACAGCACCAAACAATAAAATCGCAGCTAAGTAGCAGCTCCACTGCCTTTGAGAGAAATCAACAGCTGCCAAAGCATGACGGAAACTGTAGTAAAGGTGAGGCTGCAATATGGCCTTGAGCCTAACATTCTCTCGGCACCAGATCACATCAGAATGGCTTTTAAAAGCAAATGCAGGATCGTATATTCTAAAGGCTGTACTTTCGAAAGTTGCTGCTGCTTCCTTCCATCTCACCACCCGCATGGCATTTGTGAAGGCCTCTTGCACTCGACAGGAGCGCTCATTAAAGGGTAGGCATGTGTGCAGGCTGGCAGTTGGATACAAATTGAAAACGAAAATAGCATTCAACATTTACAAAAGGAAGGCCAGAAAAACAACACACATAGCAGTAGCTTGATACCCCCTCCACACAAAAAAATACCTGGGAGTGGCCCAGTAGCACCACCAATTGGCCTTGTCCCATTCTAACTCCACAGAAACCTAACACAGACTATGTTGTAGTTTTTCTCCCCTTTTGACAAACTGTCCCTACAAGGTTTTTAATTCAGTGATGGGCATTTACCTCCCCACACTTCTTTTTTTACACCCATGCTTTCACACAGACACCATCTCTTAACTTGGAGGAAGAACAATATGGATGTCATTCAATTGTTACACTAAACAGGTATGCATCTTTTGCCCTATTCTGGTGTTGGAAGCCGCCCAGAGTGGCTGGGGCAACCAGGTCAAATGGGTCGGGTACAAATAATAAAATTATTATTATTATTAATTATTAATATTATCATCATCCTAGCAAAAGTGTCCCATCAGGCTGCTGACAGAATCAGAGCACTGCTCTCCTGGCCTTCACCACCCATAAGACCTCTGTCAGACAGCTAAATGCAGGTGCAGTGCCAACAGCACCACTGGAAAGGTGCAATAATTGCTCTCTCACCTGTGCTCATTCAGGTTCAGGTTGGAATTTCTGCCACCTCCCCTCCAGCCGCTGTGCTTCCTGCTTCATCACACACAGATACCTGGAGTGCCAAAGCAACCTGCGCAGTCTGCAGGATCTGTGTGGGCACTTTGACCTGAACTACTGTAGGTTTCCTAGGGGACTATGTTATACGGAAACAAAAGTTCTTGAAGTTCATTCAAGTTTGCTATGTGTTGATTCATACATATTCAGAAGCGTGTGCTAGTAACTTAATGCCCATGAGTAATCTATATTTATGCAAACATAAGCAAGAGGGGAAGTTCTAGTAGGCAGCTGCAGGAGGCGTGAACCACCCCTTTTTAGTAAATGGCAGTGGGGAATAAGTAGAGACTTGCCTCTTAACTTTTTCTCAGGGCTGCAAACAGTGATGCATTCTAAAAGGTCTGCTCTCACACTTTGCTCTCCTCCAAAGTCCCTAAGCAGCACAAGTCTCTTGCTTATGCACTGCTTCAGATTCTAAATGCAATTTGTTCCCTTGAAGAAATAAAGAAACCACAGGAGGGAAGCGAGGCCACGGAAGCTGCAAAGCATCTTGTGGAAAGGCCAGGAACAGACCCACAAGGATGAAGAAGCTAAATCCAATTGCAGCTTGGTAAGAGTGAACGTGAAGGAACTCTGGTTGCTTTCGTACAATGCAATGCATTCTAATAAGGTGGTGATAAGAAAACAAGTGAAGTCTGAACACGGTATGAAGTAAAACTGCAGGTACTAGAATTATCCAGTACCAAAAAGAAAGAAAGAAATCCCTACAGGAAGACGGCGCAAATCAGTATTGTCAGTATTTTACATCCTTGCAAATGCTTTTAAAATGGGGTTCATTTAGCATCAGAAGATTAAGGCTGGAGTGTGCCACTTTTCCAGGAAATGTGAAGCAAGACATCCTTTCAGGAACAATCTCTTTTTTATTTTGCTGCACAGATATGTCATTGGTGCCCTTTTCTTGAACTGTGAGACTTAACCCCAGTTCATAAGAATTCAAGAGGAGGGTAATTTGTTACTGTTTGTTGGGGGGGGCGTAATTTTATAATAGTATTTACTGAAATTCAATAAAACACACACACACTTTCTATGTTAAAAGGGGGGCTTCAGTTCTGGAATTTCAAAGCCTGGCTAGGCAGGATTCTTCAGTTAGCTGTTTATGCAGAGTAAGAGAAATCAAAGCTAAGGACAAGCCCATTAAGCAACATGCACAATTCGGGAATAGCTATTTTCTTCACTCTTGCTTCAGCTGTGTTGCTGTCAAAGATAGTAACACTTAACAAGCAGGCCAAGGCAGCAGTGTTCCAACGATGCAAACTATCCAAGGGTTAGTCTATTATTACCATGTGCCAACACAGCTGAGTGTATTGTGCAAAATCCTTAGCAATGTACAGAGAATGATGGCCAGAACACACCTCTCAAGTCCATGTGATGCGATCGCATGGGCTAGCTCTGTACAAGAGACACAACTTCCAGATAAAATAATTTCACACAGAGGCATTATTATATATATTAGTTAGAGCATAAGAAATGGAATCTAGAATGAACCCAGGCTGAAATTCTTGTGTGACACTTCCATTTCAGTTTTATTAGTCATTGTCCTGGACCAAATATTATTTGCACATGCACTTCCTTATTGGAGGATTGTGGGTTGATTTTGGGTTTCTTGTTTAAGCCTGGATTTGTGCAACTGCAGCTAAGTGTGCTCTCTCTCTCTCTTTCACTTGCGCGCGCGCGCTCTCTCTCTCTCTCTCTCTCACACACACACACACACACACACACACACAAAAACAACAACACAAAAACACACTTGTTCAGTTTAACAAATAAAAAGATCAACCAGAATTCTGCAGACCTCAACTGTGAGATCAAAACTTTATCTTCTGTTTGTATTACTTGTGTAGGTAGATAGATAGGTGCAACATTAAAATGTTTGCAAGGTTCCAGTAACGAAAGAGGAGGGGTGACAACAATTTATAGGAAGAGGAAAATAGAAAATTGCATAAGTTGCACAAGATCATGCATTACTTTAATGAGATAGGTGAAGCTGAAAGTGGTCGAGACCACCCAGCTGGCTTCATAGCTGAATGGGAATATGGACCTGACTTTCTCAAGCAAGCACACAGAGAGAAGAACATAAGACAAGCCTGCTAGATTCGGGCAGTGAAACATCTAGTCCAGCATCCTATTCTCACAATGGCTAACCAGGAGTTGCTTTATCATTTTGGTTGCCCTTTTGCATGTTCTAGTAATGACACCACACTGGCCTCCAGATTGCTGCGAGATTAAATAAATATCAATTAGGAATATTCAGGTACCAATTAAAAGTACTTATTTCCAAGGTCGTCCTGTGTTAATGTGGAGGGAAATGACACACTAAACATATCTTGGGAGGTTACAACTGATAAGGCAGTGCAAAAAATCACAAGAAGCAGACTACCAAAACACATCTCGCTCTGCTATTCTTTCCCTCACAGTTAGGGGGTGACTATGGGGCTTTTCTGGTTTGTTTGTTGTCTCCAGCTGGCCCTGCTCCAACAGCACTGGCTCTGTTCCTCTGGCATGTGTGCACTTAGGGAAAGAAGAGTCATTTGTCATTGCCAGGAGATGTGCTGTACACAGCAGGTCAGATCTCCTCCCCTGCTGTTCCTGCAGCCAGAGCTGCAAATCTTGAAAAGATGCAGAACATGCATGTTGTGAACAGCCATTTATCATTCCAGAAACGTGTTACAAACAGAATACAGGGAGCTATGTTTCTCTGGGGCGCATGATGCCAGGAACCCAAAAGTACCTGTGCAAAGGGCTTTTGTTAAATCTAATTCCACTTCTATCTTCTGTCTCCTTCTGTTGTCAGTAGCTGCAGATTAACACAGCAGTCATCTTTCTTTAACCACCCCGCTCCCTAAAACAGGACTGCTGTCTCCATAACCATTATATTTTATTTAAAAAAACCACAAAAGCTACTTGGATGAAATATATATCACATACTAGAGGGGGGAAAGGGCTTGTTTAATTGCGCACTTGAGATATGTTCCCTTTCTCAAAATCATGATCACTGCTGGAAGTTGAAATGTTTCACTAGGAAAAACAAAGCAAAACAAAAAATCCAGCTAAACACACAGACACCATTTTCCATGGGAGCTCATGAGAATTATACAAATTAGAAAGCAAGGTGTAACTGAGCAGGTGGAAGCATAAGGCAGGCAGGCTGCGGATTGCTCTTTGTACCCTGGAGTCAGACTGTTAGAGAAGACCACTTATCTGAATAAGACTAATAAGAGCAAGCTAATTAGGCCCGTCGGCATTGGCTGGCAGATAAATCCAGGTCTGGGAAAGGGACATTGCCACTTTAAATACTGCCTTGGGATCTGTGGCAAAGCTAATGAGGACTGTCAGTTGGGCCTCTTTTATTAGGCGGCTCTCTGGAGGATAACGCCTAAGGTTTTGGAACCAGGGCTTCTGCACTTGATTCAATAAATCAATTTATATTAAAGAGGAGGGGAGGAGGCAGGGCAGATCTGGTGTTGGCTTCATAAACTATTCTGTGGCATTTCTCAATCTACTTATCCCCTGCTCTGCCAGACTGCCTGGCTGGGCTGTCAAGTGCCACAGAGCAGAGCAATAAAGAAGAAGAGAAGCGCCCACAGCTAAAACATCTGCTGAACGCAACATGCAAGTTACACAACGCAAAGCACACATGAGCTGCTGTGTTTAGTAGGCTTCCTCTGGGACCATGTTTTTTGTTTGTTTGTTTGTTTGTTTGTTTGTTTGCCAACTGGAATTAAAACAGACTAGCTTTGGTGCTAGTTGCAAGAGAAAAGCAAAAAAGGTCAACCCCAGACGAAATTAGAAAACGCGCATAAAAGAAAGAAAGAAACAAGAAGCAAGATTAGAATGCAGCTGCTTGTTAAAATCAAATACTCAAGAGACCTGAATACCTGCTCTATCAGGAAGGACAATGCCAATTTGACAGGCATCATTCCATGAAAGCAGAAAACATTGCAGGGTCCCCTGCCCTTAGGACTCCAGCCTCAGAATGAGTGTGTGTGCGCACGCACGCACGCACGCACGCACACATGCAAGGGAGGAGAGGGGGAGAGATACACCAAAATAAATATATACCCAATGGACATTGCCCGCTAACTGCAAGGAAAGCTTACAGAAACAAAGCAGCAAAGCCACTGGGGACAAATGAATGGCATAGGCTGATCCACCTGACTCCTACCAACTTAGGGTCGCCATATTCTGGAGAGCAAAAAAAGAGGACTTCTACTTTTAACTATAGACTTCTACTTTTAACTACAGATCACTATGACGACTCTCATTTTACATACCCATTAAAAAGAGGATGTGTCCTGGAAAAAGAGGACATATGGCAACCTGTATCATGGCTTTGGCTATTAACCCTTTGCCTGCAGCTGAACACGACAGAGAAGATTTCTGCGTTCCAAAGATGATCCCTTAGGGATCATGGCATTTATTTTATTTCAGTAAAAAAAAAAAAAAAAAAAAAAGAGGGCGAGACTTATAAGCCATATTATAAGGCCTAAAGAGCAGTCAGGTGGCTAGTTGAGACAAAACAAGTACAGTCAAACCTTGGTTGTCGGACGTAATCCGTTATGGAAGCCTGTTCGGCTTCCGAAATGTTTCACAACTGAGGCAGGCTTCCGATTAGTTGCAGGAGTTTTCTGCACTCAAGTTGAAGCTGCGTCAGACGTTTGGCTTCTGAAAAACATTCGGAAACCGGAGCGTTCACGTCCAGGTTTTCAGCATTCGAGGGCTGAAACACTCCAAAACAGAGGCGCTCGGGATCCGAGGTTTGACTGTATGTATCACAACAAAATATTTTCTGAGTACAGAAAATGAAAGCTGTGCACAAGCCACAGAAGTTGCTCAAAGTACTTTCTCCTTCTCTAATCATCCTCCAGCGGCGGCGGTGGCAGCTGCTTCATCAGCCGCAACTGGTAGCAGCCTATTGCTGTTCCATGTGAAAATGACGTGAGTATATAAAAGGAAATATTCATGGGGCAACCTGTAAACAAGTCTGGTTTCCTTTAAAAAAACACCACATTAACATGACCAAAAGGTTCAGAAAGAGCACAAAAGTACGTTCTACTTGTGAGAATTGTATGCTTGGACTACACTTCAACATAAAAAGCTAGAACTTCAGGGAGAACCATCTATAGCTTTCCACGTTCAAGTAATATTTGATGTGGGAGAGAATCTTCATTCTGAAGTGGCACAGTCTTTTGAGGATTGGAGTCTACTCCTCAACATTTCGGGCTGCTCCTATGTTGCTGGTTGAAAAGGTTTAAGCTGGCCCACAGAAAAAAGGCATGGGAAACATTCAAAGTACTTAATACAGTCACACGAGAACTGTAATTCAGGCTTTTGTCTGAATGTCCTATTTCCGCTTTCAATCCCAAGGACATAAATTATACTTGGACTTTAAAATGTAATTAAATATGACCAGATGGCAAATTTCAGTCTGAGGTACCCCAGGTTCTTGTCCTGCAATAAACTGTGTTCCGTAACTACAATGCCAGCCATAGTAGGTGTCACAAGTAAGTAGACACTGAGGATAATAAGCATTAATCTCCCATTTATGTACTCTAGTAAGTTTAATTCCTGACAAAGTCACCAGCTACAGTGATAGGGGATGCTTGAAGAGAGTTAAGAGTAGCAGCCTTGAACCAACCCAATGACTAAATGGATGATACAAGTCCTGGGCATTAAGTACCACCTTCAGCAAACCTATACAGGCTGGCCAGCCAACTGCTCTGAAAAAGTTCCAGAGCCCAGGAGAAGAGAAAGTTTACAAAGAAACCAACATCACCTCAAATCGGTCCCATCTAGCATAGATTTGAAATTGTACAATATGGAAAATAGTTTTCCAGTTTTGTCTTTCCCCCCCTGAAATTTTCTCATGGGATGCAGCATTAGGGAACTGCAGCTTTTTGAACAATATTGCTAACATGTAACACTAAATTTCATTCAAATCATGGAATGTGCTGTGACACAGCAACAAATGCCATTGGACAATGTCGCTACCTGCCCACCCCTTCCAAGTATGTGTGCGCTTTCCACAATTCCCCCAGGAAAACAGCAGCAAAGAACTATACACCAGTACACTGCTCCAAATTCCATCACTTTTACTCACACATTTTTCCAAGTTAAGATGGTTGCAAACAGATTATTTCTGGAATCAAATAACATGGAAATGAGTGCTGAGCATGCACTATGTTCCATTAGTTTTCCAGAAGTGGCTTTCTGCATGAAAGCCCAAATATAATGCAGAAATTAACTAGGCATAGGCAAACTCGGCCCTCCAGATGTTTTGAGACTACAATTCCCATCATCCCTGCCCACTGGTCCTGTTAGCTAGGGATCATGGGAGTTGTAGTCCCAAAACATCTGGAGGGCCGAGTTTGCCTATGCCTGTGTTAGGGAAATGCAGGGGAAATGGAACAAACTGCTGTGTGGATGCTGCCCTCTAAAAAACAGGAGGCGTTCTTACCAGCCAGTCATATTGAAGTCTCTGTAGAGCATTCTTTTCCCAACTTCCTTCCTCTGTACCCTCCTTGGAAACTCAAAGTGTGTAAACTCGTTTCCCAGCAAGTGTGGCTGCATATATGCCTACAAGATTAAAAAGGGGGAGATGAAAGAGGACAATCATTATTGGAGCTCTTGCATTGTTATTCTCTGCTTTCAAGGAGAGGTGGCAATTGTAAACGAATGATGAACAAAATCTCAAAAGCCCACTATTATAAAGTTTTAAATAACTTCCACTGGATAATAAGTCTCCCCCTCCCTACCCTCAAACCTTTGAACTACTGCAAAAACATTTTGTCACCTCTTCTGTCCTCAACTTACACCACTTGTGCTTCTGCCAATTATTTGCAGTTCAGGACAACTTGCCTATAAAACCTGGTACTGTACTTGGTTGAGGGTAGGCATTGCAATGTGGCTCTTCCATCACCTTTGGCACCAGTTTTGGCGCTTGAGTTCTGCATGCACTACTGCCATTTTAGATGGGCGCTACAGAAAAATCTCTGTAGACAAAAGGCTCTGCCCCTGTATTGATGGAGAGGTAGAGATCGTAGGCCATGTTCTCTTACACTGCCCCTGCTACCAAGATATAAAGATAATTGCCCCGTTATTTGAAGGAATGCCCAGAGGTTCTAACTTGGAATTGTCCACTTGCAAGATTTTGCGCAGCAGCCTACAAGATACGCCAGTTGTTCTCGCCTACTGGGTCTACACAGACTTCCTGTTTCTCTTTTAATGCTACGTCTTCAGTTTTGCTTGCCTACCATTCTATTTTACTTTGTTTCATCCCTATTGGTATTTGCTTTGTTTGTTGTATTTGATACAGCATGCTGGTTTTTAACCGTATAATAAATCACTGCTACTACCATGCACAATGCTCTAGCCTTTTGTACTGTCAGCACCGTTGGCTTTTCTAGGTCCTATTGACCAATTGTTGGGAGGCAGGGGAACAAGGATGTCTGGATTCAGTCCAATCAAAGTTCATCAAATTAAATGGGGGCAGCCATCAGTTCTGCACCTGGGTCTGTTTAGGCTGGAACACAGCATGTACAGCTCAGGCTTCTGGATACTGAGGTGGTTTTTTATATAAACTTTCCTGTATACCCCACCTGTTTATGTAGGACCTGCTTTACATGGGGATTCTGAGATGCGGTGCCATTCAGAATAAAACGTGAGTATTAACTTCTGGTTTACTGCTGTATCGCTAAATACAGAAGAACACGCACATGTTTGAGCTTGGCTTAACCTGAGTGTCCTCGGCAAATGAGCAAATTAAAGGAAACATGCAAGCTATTTGCATACTTGTCAGAGTATCAGTACATTCACTGAAATAATGGACAGCGCCCGCTTGCATGAAGCAAACCAAACAAAATTACCCGGAGATCTGCTTAGTTCAGCATTGTCATCAGGAGTTTTGATACCCTCAGCTTTCCATGAATGGTTCCAGTTCATCTAAGCCAACCAAGGCAGTTAAAGTTTTCCTAATCTTTAAAAATAGTTGCTGTGCTTAAAGCAAATCTAAAGAGCTATTTTGTAGTACAGTCGAATGCCACAAACCCGGAAGTGAGTGTTCCGGTTTGCAAACTTTCTTTGGAAGCCGAACGTCCGTTGGCTTCCTGCAGCCAACTGGAAGCCGTGCCGTCGTTTTCAGAAGTCAAACAGACTTCCGGAACTGATTCCATTTGAGAACAAAGGTACAACTGTATTCTTTTAAAATCAATCCTGCTCAAACCCCTCAACTATTGGGAAAAACATTTGCTTGTGTGTGTAGGTATATGGGGGGGGGGGGAGATGGAGACAGTTAGCTTTCATTTGTTTTGATACTTGGATCAAATCAATTTATTTTTTTAAAAAAAATTGCTAATTTATCAAGTGTTTGTAATAGGAGCTCATAATAAATTTGGAGGAAGCTAGGTAAGGTTTCCAACAGGGAAACAAATTTATTTTTTTTAAAAAGGAAGAGGAAAAACCATAAGACCTCCTTGAAACAAGAGTCAATATGCAAATCCATGATGGAAGAACTGTAGGAAATAAGTCAAAGATGGCTCAGAGCTTAGAACACAGAAAGCAACTTCTAAAACTGGGATTGGTATAATACTAGAAATTTATGGTCTAACTTTTTTTATGCAAGTCATATAGGTTCAATGGCTTATTTGAGATTCCTCTTGCTTGTTGACAAGACCCTAAGTAATACAATATTCTCTTTTTCTTGTAATAACTAAACAGTTATTTAAATTTGTGGGGAGGCTTAGTGCTTTTATATATAATTTGCAAAAAACTTCTTATGTGCTTTCTTCAGGAACTGCTAAATGAAAAAGGAGAAGGGAACATACTCAGGCACTTCCCTGTAGCAATTTTTTTTAAAAACTGATAGGCACAAAATCACTTTTATTTATTAAAATATTTATACTCTGCCTTTCCTCAAGGTGATTAGCAAGAAATATTAAATTATGAAACAAGTCACATGCACCTTGCTTTAATAGGATACCAAAGAAAAGAAGCAGTTCTGTTTATTTCGGGCAGCAGATTTTTACCCCAAATAATTCCTTCTAAAACACAAAATCAGATTAAATATGAAGGGAAGGGGAGGGATGGAGAGAGGAGAGAATCAAATGTAAGGATAGGACTTCTGAAATGTATTGCTTCCTTGCAGAATGTTCTGTCAATATTAAGCTATAACAATTTTAGACAACCGCAAGGAGAGGTGCGTGAGTGAAAAATGTTAAATCTAAAAAGTGGTACAGAATACTCTTGGGAGAAGTATTGACATTTGTTTTTGAAATCATCGATTGCAGGAGTACTTGAGACCCCTGACCACAAACCAAGAGTAGTCATAAACCTAACAGCAGTAGGTGAGAACTGGTCAGAAATACCAATGGTCCTAAAATTATCTTCTACATGTTACTTCCACTGCATTTGAAAGGATCTCTCTAATGTGGTTTCACACTTCTGGTATCTCCCACCTACTTCCTTTGAACGCGATAGCCATAACCCAAGCGCATTTGCTACATATAGAGATGCAGTAAACAAACAAAGGTAAAGAAAAGAGTTAGGGGAAGTAGCATAAATATTTTTCAAGGCAGCTGCTATTTTCAGATCTAACCAGAATGAACATCAAAAGAGGCTGAAGGGGGAAAAGACCCTCTCAGGCAATGTTTTATCTCTGCTTTCTTCAAATGAAACCCCACTCTCAAGATGCTACAGATCCCTGCTAATTTAAAAGACAAACACGTTGGGGTTTTTTTTGCAAATGCAGGCAGCATAAATATTTATTGCAGATGCTTTGTATTCATCACTGTGAAAAACGAGACTCCAAAAGTAGCTCTTCCCTCTGAAATGTTTCAGACTCTGGCAATGTAAACAGCAATAAAATCAGGGCACAGAAGAATATAGTCGCCTCCCCGCAATCACCACAACCACACACATTTCTTTCGGCATTTATAGCCAGCGAAGCATTGTTCTACTCAGAGCGAGCATTTCTGAGAAAGGAAAGGCCATCTGGCCTATACAAGCTTGTCCCCATCAGCTTCTGGGCACAGTGGGAGAGGACACTAATGACGACACGCTGGTTTTAAAGTCAAGTTTCAGAGATGGGGAGAAACAGGCTGGTTTGGAGCATCTGGCTGAAGTGCCAGTTGCACTGGTGGAATTTAAGGAACAGGCCAGATGCCACAGCCTGACAAAAGGAATTTTAGGGTGCGTGTTTTCTTATACCCACAACAGCCGCTGAAAGGGCAAGGATGACCATTGCCGTGTTACCCTTCCAATATCTGCCAATTCTGGAGAGCTGTCAGTTCTGAAAGATCCAAAGTACCCTTTCTCAGAGCAAGCCTAAATGTATCACTATTATTGATACCAAGTAGGGCTGGGCGATATATCAATATATCATACAAAACGGGTTAAAAGTTCACATCGTGATAATTGTTTCATAATATTTGAGCTGGCAATATATCACCAATGACAATGTGTGTAAGGGCTAGGCGGTATCTGGTTTCCAACATCACAATAACTCACCAGCTAACTCCTCCTCTTGAAAATCTTTCCATTACGGCTAGTCATTACAAGAACTCTGTGACTAAGAAATTGTGACCGAGTTTGCTTTTCCTTCCTCCTCCTTTTCCTTTTGGATGTAAGCCTGTAAGCCTGGCAGCGGGGTATTTTCACCCACATTTCTTCAGCCTTTTTTGGCTGAAGTGTGGGATAACAATATAGTTCCAGAAGGGCAGTACAAGTTTCATTTCAGATAAGGGCTGAGAAGGTGATAGCTCAATGTACACCACCACCCACTAATCCAAATCTTTAGGCCCTTACCAGATACTGAAGACGTTGACGTTCCGTTTCTGGAGTGAATTCTGAAGACATTGGAATGACTTCTCCATTTCTGATTATTATTGCCCTGCAATATATATAAAAAAACAAAACACACACAGTGAGGGAGTGAAGGAGAGCAGTCCCTTTGGGTCCGTATTATAAAAAGCCTAGACCCAACAGTGTATTACTAAAATTACCAGACACACTACTTTTCCATTGTATTTAATCCAAACATTAAGAAAAGCCTATTTGCCTAGGGGACCTTATAGCACAGATTAGAGGACAAACCACTGTATGCTGTGGTCTCTGTGGTGTCTGTAAACCGTCTGGCTTCAGATGACTCATATAAGTTGCTTTCCAGTTGTATGTCATGTCAGAACATAACCATTCTAGCAGCAAATGGAGATGGCATAGGAAATCCTGTCTAAACAAAAATTTAACTAGGTACCTGCCAAGGGAGACAGGAAATGGGATGACTGATAACTGAACTGTCTCTCTCCCTCTCATCTCAGAAAAGCCTACCTGCAAACACCAATGGGAAAAGAAAATCCTCTCCAGCAATGGGCATTTTCCTGTTATTTCCATGATATAACTGTCACTCTAAAACCTTATGAAGGAGACATCAGACAAAAAGCTATAATTTGATCTTATATGACCTTGAAAGGTGACTGCCCCAATAGTGCAGTCAGGATGTTTGTTGCATCCTAATAGTTGGAAGTTCATTCTTCTTTACGTTTACAAGTTTTACCTCTTTGTGTAGTCTGGCCTCATTGCTATATTTGCTCAGAGAAAGGGAAGGCAGAAAATGGCAAGAAAAGGGAGGTGCTATGAAGGAGAGGAGGACGCAGGCGGCGCTGTGGCACTGAGCCTCTTGGGCTTGCCAATCAGAAGGTCGGCGGTTCGAATCCCCGCAACAGGGTGAGCTCCCGTTGTTCTGTCCCTGCTCCTGCCAACCTAGCAGTTCGAAAGCACGTCAAAGTGCAAGTAGATAAATAGGTACCGCTCCGGTGGGAAGGTAAACGGCGTTTCCATGTGCTGCTCTGGTTCGCCAGAAGAGGCTTAGTCATGCTGACCACATGACCCAGAAGCTGTCTGCGGACAAATGCCGGCTCCCTTGGCCAGTAAAGCGAGATGAGTGCCGCAACCCCAGAGTCGTCCGTGACTGGACCTAACGGTCAGGGGTCCCTTTACCTTTAGCATTGCCTTTCTCAGCAAGTTTTGGATTATAACCTAGGGCTGTCATACATCCGGAATTTCCTGGACATAACCAGGATTCATCTTTTTTGCAAATAGCATCCAGGCAGAATTTCCGAAAATCTGCCAAAATGTCCGGGGAAAACTGGGCGTAGGGCGACAACTTTTGTGCCCAGATTTTCACTTTCTGAAATATAGCAACCCTACTATGTAACTCCTATCAGTTGGTTCTGTTTCTGTTTTAGTTTAGAGTTTGATAACATGCTAAACTGTGACTAAACTGTGGTTAATTTTAAGTAGATAAGGAAAACAAACCAGTGTAATTAATTATGGTTTGATGTTAAGCTTCCCCCCACTAACGATAGTTAAGATGAACAGCAGCTTATCCAGGTTCAGCTGATACAACAAGCTGCAGTTAATCTAAAATGAGAGCATTTTATCTCCTATTCGCAGCCCCACTGGTGGAGGGTGAGAGAGGAAAAACTTAAGGCTTGCCTAGGTTTGTTCTCATTATGTCTGAACTAACAATCTGATTCAACAATAGGTGGATCAGATGTAAGATCAAGTCTTTCATTCATCTGAAATATTGCATTCTCACCAGCAATTTATACAGGACTGCTTCGTCTCTTGTTCTCTAGAGTCTAGAGCAACTGACTAACACACACACACACACACACACACACACACAGGCAGAGACCCATCGAAATCAATAACGAGTCCTAAGTATGTAATGACCTAAGTGGCTCATGGTCATTAATTTCAGTGTGTCTACTCTTGAGTGAAAACCTTTTATCTATAAGGAGCCTAGAAATGCTTATGCAGTTCTCATGCATAAGAAAATGATCACACAAAGTAAAACAAAACAGAAGTAGGATCTGGAAGAAGTTAATACTGTGGAAGTAACCCGGAATGACCAAAAAAAGGTTTATTCTCAAGAGTGAGTGGGAAATGGTTCTACTTACAAAGGTGTGACTGGATACCCAAAGGTTGTTTCAGTTTGTTTGTTTTTACTTCTTGAACCCATAAAATCTATTTCGAAATGGACTCAGATGATCAGAGGAGCAGGAGGAGTGATACTACACTGAGTAACACAACAAAAGTCCAATGCACCCTTTTCTACACTTTCAATTTTTCTCTGCAAGCACAATCACTGAAATTTAAAGCAAAGGTAGAGTACTAATGTATTTAACTTGGGTTCAAATGTTTCACAAATATTTAAAATGTGCAAGACCTGCATGAAATCATAATGCACCTAAAACTATATTTCACTGGCAAGAAGGGCAAACAAAATCTCTGAAAATGACACTTAGTGGCTGGAATCCAATGAGCAGCTTTAATACCCAACAGGATTGTTTGCTTTTACTTTCTACTTTCAATGGCAGACCACCTCCGCCCCTTGCCATGCCTTCAAACTGATTTTGAAATGCCCCTTAATTTCAGGAGAGGTTTGCCATACAGAATTTGGGGTGGGCATGGTGTTTTGAAAAACATATGTTCAAATATCTCCTAGTCACACTGAACAAACTGCACAGTTCTTTGGATCCAGGCCAGGGTATTTTTCTTTTTAAAAGCCTGGAGGGAAAAGCTGTTTTATCATTTTAGAAGGAAAAAAAAGAACCAAAGAGCCTACAGACTGTAAGGACAAGAGAGTAGATATGCCTGCCATACCTTGAGTCAACCTAATTTTTTCTCAGCCTACATTATTTTATAGATGATTGGATTTTTTTAAATGATCCTGAATTTTCAATGAAATTAATTATTATATTGGATTGCACATCACCAACCTAGTGCTTAGCAGCTGTTTTGGACTATAAGTCCCATCAGCGCCAGCCAATGTTGATGGGAGCTGTAGTCCAAAATATATGGTGGGCACTAGGGTTCGAGAAGGCTGTATAATCACACACAAAAATGTGTGTTGTGTGTTTTTGTTTTTAAACCATTTATTATAACTCAGGCACTCTCATCAAGCAAAATACATGAACTACCCTACTACATTTCCATCACCTCCTTCCATTCACCATGAAACCTTCTTGCTCTGTAATAAAAATATCGTAGCTCCAGATCTTTATTGGTTCTTTCCTAGAAAACATAGGTACAACTTGTGATTAAATATGTTGCTGTTGTGCCCATCTATCTGAATGCAATTACTGCCTGTGAACAAGTCAGTTCCAAGAAGTGAGAGCGTTTTTCAAAAGGTCAGCCTGTTTGGGCAAGGTAGCCCAGTGATGAAGCTTCAGAAAATGCCAACCAACTTGAAATTGTAAGATAACCATAGGAATATCCATCAAGATTTCTTCTAAATGGCTTCCATTACGACAAACAGGAGTTATCCAAAGGGTATAACTGGTTGAATGCTTGTGCCCGGAGTAAAACTGAAGATAGAATTTTAGAAAATGGAATATATAGATTTTTTAAAAATAGCCATACTCAGAAATACAACTATTTGTTTTATCAAGCACGACAACAGCAACACCTAAGACCATTAGGCATAGTACAAAAAGGAAAAGTGAAATGGACTATGTCCTCAGGCTTACAATCTGATCAAAGGCATGATGAAGGAAGGCAAAAGAACATCACCCAGAAAATGCTGGTTGAAAAGTGGAAAAAAGGTGTTTTGAAGAGGCACTTGAATGTACTAATGGACCAAGAGAGTGAGATGTCAAGTTTAAGGGCATTTCTGCAGTAGGGAGAAGCAAGCAGTGAGGAACACAAAGAGGATTTCTTAATGGGAAGGGAACATAACGTAGAGAAAGAAGGGAAAAGAGAAAGCAAGAGATAAAGAAGTTCTGCAGACATTTTCAAAATATGGTAAGCTTAAAGTGAAGCTGAATAGAAAGGACAAGGAAGCCAGTGAAGTCAACCATATAAAAAATGTAATGTTGAATTGTTTTTAATTATATTTTATACATCATACACACACACACCAGGAGGAGGAGATAAGCAGGGAAAACGCCAAATGTATGATGGCCAGCAACACTGGAGATGGAAAGCTCAGTGACAGGGAGAGCAACAAGGAGGATGTTGCATGAGTCTATGATAGAAATAGTAAGAGTTTTGATACTGTGTGTAGGCAGACAAGAGCAAATCCTAGCTGTATCAGTCAAGTGAAAACGGCATGAAGTGACCACAGGATGGACAAACAGGCAAAAGGAAAGAGAAGAATTAAGTAAAGTAGGACTTTTAGGAGTGGTTTCATGCATAATGCTTGCGGCATTTGAATGGTGCAGTTGGTTGGTAGGCAGATAATGTACATGCGTGGATTCAGAGTCAGGTTGAATGCTGGCTTCAAAGAGCATATTTTTGGATATAAAGTATTGATCTCTCAGGCTGAAGCTGAAGGGCATGCTTCTGGTTCTCCTGAAGACAGGACTCCACAAACTTGGGTCAACAGGTTGTCCCAGAAGCCTTTCACCTTTGTGCTGACGTTTATGGCTATCATTGCATGTGTACCAGTTACACTTGAGATTCTTTGCCTGGCAGTTCCAAGTAAACTGAACGTCATGGGTTAAAGCTGATGTTTTGTTGTGGGCAGAGGAAGGAGGGATGACTGGAGTTTGTTGCTGTTACTGCAACTGTTAAACCTGAAATTCAATAAGCCTTAAATAAATTTAGAATTAGGAGGAGATAACCATCAACTAAGAGCTTTGATCACTGGACAGTCCCAGTTAAAGGCTCTGCGTGGGCCATGTGGCAGACTCATGTGGCTATGTGCTATTCAGCAGCTGCTATGTCGTTGTTATGACATTTGAATTGGCCTCTAATCAGTCTCAGCAGATGCCTGCCCAGTCTCATCCAGACTCTGCCAGCAGCACTTCTACTGCTGACGACGACAAACCCTTTCTTTAGAAATGCTTTTGGATTCACGGACTATCAATTCAACACACACACAAACACACTTTAGAGGCACTTTGACAATTACTTTTAAATGCAGTCAATGAAAAGTACAATCTACTGAGAGATTGGGCAGTTAAGAGCATTAAAGAAACACTACCTGGCTTCGTAAATTTTCTGTGGCCTTCAGAGGTGGGATCCAGACCTGGTAATGCATTTGCAAAAACATTCTTCCATCATTAACATTTATATATTTAGAGTCTGGCAGAATGATTAAATCAACTAAATTGGCCACTAGAAGCGTTATGTCCTAAATTAATGCAGAAATTTGATCATTTCATTTCAAGGCAGGATTGAACTGACAGAACTGTACACTTCAAAACCCTTAAATATGTTCTTGAAGGAAATATCTAGATATGAAAACTACTGGATTCTAAGAGCCAAGGTGACTCAATCTGTCATATTCTGTATTGACATTCATGTATTTTACAAATATGCAATCAGATTCTGTAGTACCACTGCTAGATGAGGCAGGCTGACTTATGTTGGTGAGATGAGAACATCAACATTAACTGAAGGGCCCTCAGTGATTAAATATCCCTACATAAGGTGCTACATCTTGAACAATACATCTTTCAGCCCAAAGATACATCTTTCAGATTAAGTGTCTTGCTAGTATTTTTAGCACAATACGTTACAAAAAGACACATATTGTTTCAAACAATTAAATGGAGTGATATGGTACATCCTTGGTCTACATTAAGAAGAAAACAAGATGTGTGATTCATACTCAAGTCCCATCAATAAAGTTACTGTAGGGAAACCTGAAAGTACAAGTTCCAGCAGGGGAGTCTTTAGCATATGTGCCAACGGGGTGCAAAGATCCGCCCAGCGCCCCCAAGTCTGACAAGCGCTGCCACTGGCGCAGTGCGTCTTCAGTAAATGAGCGCACAAAGTCGAAAGTCCTTTAGTGGAACAGTAGGTATAGATTTTGGTAATACCTAGGTATATATGTATTTTGTTTTTCTAGCTTGATCAAAATTATTATTTCATAACAGGTTAAGAGCTTAAGTGGCTTCAGCGGCGGGCACCTGGCGCCCCCCAGAATTCGGTGCCCTGGTGCCCCACACCGTTTGCACCCCCAGGTAACGACAGCCCTGAGTTCCAGTTGCTGTTTTTAAAAGAGCTTTTATACCACTTTGTGCTTGTGGAGACAATCATAGGGATATGATGGCAATAACATGTTAATGGATGAGAAACCAGGAAACAAGTAATAAATTCCAAATAAATTCCAGTATTTCAAACCTTATGACTGTCCCACCCATGTTCAACTTGCTGACTTGGATGTGGTCCAGAGCTCTTTGCAAATTAGGGGCCAGTCTCAGAAATGTGCACTTTCCCTTTCATTTTTTTGTCAGCCTTACCTCTTAGTTAAACCACCCTCACATATTTCAAATCCTGGAACAAACTGTATACTTTTTGAAACTTAAATCTTCTTTGCAGTGGGGATGCTCACAAATTTGGCTCATAATCGCGGATCCATTTAGTATTTGAGCTTTAATGGGATCCTCACATCTCTAATATAACACTGGTGCTAACCATGGTTCCCCCCCATCACTTTTGTTTTTGTTTTTGCTATGATTCACAACTTTAAAAAGAAAAAAGACTTCTGAGGGGAACTGATGAATTTAAGGAAGACAAAAGTTAGGCCTATTGGTATTCCTATGATCAAAACAACAGGAAATTTTCCTCCCCCTGTTAAAAGAGTATTCACAGCGTGCCCTGATTCTAATGCACACCTTTTCAGCCAGAAACGATCTGAAACAGAAGACTGAACTGCACATTTTTATAAGGTATACTAAAATCTGGCAAGAAGTGACAAAGAGAAACCATTTGGAAAACTCTGTTTGACAGTGTGTTATGAATTCCGAGCCACGGGGAGGTTGTGCTCATTTTGTCAACAGGCAGTTGAACATGCAGGTGAGCCAGAAGCATCTGGCATCTCTGAAGAGGAATCCAATATGTGTCAATTGCAAAAGAAGAAGAAGAAAGTGGGCGACTGAGCAGATGGACAGAATAAGGCAAGGGGACTACATTATGTCGATATAAGTAGAATTTGATTATATGGGTCAGAAAGCAACCAAAGCAGTCGGAGGAAACTGAAGGCTAAAAGAAAAATTCCCTCTCCCCCAGCCATTTGCTTACAATGGCAGCTAAACATGCACACAGAATCATGCCTGGACTACATCCACTGATTGTTTACAGAACATAAAGGAGTAGCTGAAAATAAGCTAAAAACTTTTATTTTATTTTAGCAAGCGTATCCAGGCATATAATTTTGCTATTTAAAAGTCTGCTGGTTTTATCTGTATATTGGCGATAATCATTTTACTTAGATGTTTATAAAATCTCTTAAATCAGAGGTTTTCAACCTTTTTGAGCCCACAGCTCCTTTAACCAACTACATTCTTTCTGCGGCACCTGTGCGGGGCTCAGGAACCCAGTTATGTCACTACTTGCCTGCAGAGCCACCAGCCTCTCACCGTTTTTCAAACACCCTCCATTGTGGAGTGTTCCCTCAGCCTTCTCTCCCCTATTCCTTGGGAGTTGTCTGGGCAGCAGCTGCTGCCACCCCTGGTCTCTGAGCTGCCCCCCGCCCCCAAAGAGAGGTGCCTCCCAGAGCCACCCTTCGCCTGCGGCGCTTATAGCCAGGGCTGCTGCAATAAACAGCTGTGCAAGCCTTGGGGAGGCAGAGACGCAAGAGGACATCCGAGGAGGGAGGGAAGGAAAGAGGGACAGAGGCCAGTGCTGCCCGCCATGGCACACTGGTTGAAAACCACTGCCTTAAACAAACAAACAATTACATTGCTATTTTCTAGTAATGGTTTAAAAACCACTGGCTTACTTACTTGTGATATGTAGTAGTATGGAGGCTGAGGCGCCGTTCAAACAAAGAATCTGTGTTTATTTTCTCCACTTGGATTACATTATTATTATTATTATTATTAATAATAATAATAATTCTATTTATAGCCTATCCTTAATTCTCAAGGACGCCAGGATGGCAAACACATCTATAATAGTAGATAGATAGATAGATAGATAGATAGATAGACAGACAGACAGACAGACATTCTTTCAACCAGCACTTTCAGCCATTTTTTAATTCCCTCACCAATAAGAAGAGAGACAGATACACATCGCCAGAGAGGGCATTCCACAACCTTCCATGAAAAGGCCCTCTCATGGGTCAAGTCCAAGCAGGCAGCCCCCAGGTGTGGCGGCACCACACAGCTGCATGGAGAAGATCTCACATGAACCCAAATGACCACATAGGGGAATGATGGAAGGCATCTCCTTAAATTGTGGTAACATGGAGAAAGAGCAGGTGCACACATGAAATATGGATATAGGAGTCCCCATAGATGGGGCCAATTCCTCTACAGAGAGAGAGAGAGAGAGAGAGAGCGCTTCTCTGCTTATTTACATGTCAATAGCATAACCATATATTAAAATAAACAGAGTTTATTTGTATGAACCAGTCATAAGTAAGGACAACTTTTTTGTTTCATGTGTTTGTTAGGGAAAAACTTCATGGGAGATTATTATTCTTTTGTTTCTTCACTGGAGTGCTAAACCAGAAGAGTGGACAGTTTAGTGTTGGCAGGTGCAAAGCAGGGGCAGAATTGGTAGGAGGGATGGAATGAAGCTAGTGTCTAATCATAGTAGCCTCCAGTTATTTTTATTTCCCCCCCACTTTCAATACCTCAAAAGATGCAGTGGACAGAGACAAGCCCAGATAAGCAAATGAGTATGCAAGCCAGCAAACAGTTTGCTGGGCTAGGACATACCTGTCAAGCAAATGTAAGCAATGCTGAAAATCAATTTGTTCTGAATTCAAGCATGAGCAGCTTGCAAATCAGCTTCCCAGTTGTCTAGGGGTGCGAAGGGATCCTTTATGCTTACTCTACAAACAGAATTCTCCTAGAATACATTGCAATGGTGGGAGGTAAAGAAGTGACGGTGTTTGCTGTGTGTCATCTGAATTCCCGGGTGCCACCTGAAACTGGTTATCTTCCCTGGCACATAAAACACATCCACTCACCAAGCAAGCATCCTTGTTTTGGAAGTTACACAGGGTGCCCAAGCAAAAGCAGTGATACCATATCATAGCTCCTGCTGTGTGAAAAGTACTAGAGTTGCATTCCTCCATGATCCTGCTCCATTGTTCTGTGGATCTGAAAGCCCCCTCTCCAATCACCGTGTGAGCTGCTGTGACATCACAGAATTCTCAAAAAACATTCTGCCTATTGAAGGAAAAGATCCACATACTGGGCCCATATGCAAGGCTGCGGCAAGAGGAAATAATGGTGCAAGGAGGCAGACAAGTAAAATATTCAAAGGACAAGTGGCTAATTAGAAAAAGGCGAGAGGGGCTGAATTGTGTATTGATCCAAAACGACAAATTTCTGGCTACAGATGCGTAACAGCTATTACAGCAGAGCTGTAAATTCTTTACTATAACAGCAATAGTTTAGTCTAGAGCTTATAATGCACATGCATTACAGTGGTACCTCAGGTTACAGATGCTTCAGGTTACAGACTCCGCTAACCTGGAAGTAGTACCTTGGGTTAAGAACTCTACCTCAGGATGAGAACAGAAATAGCGCAGCGGTGGCGCAGCGGCAGCAGGAGGCCCCATTAACTAAAGTGGTACCTCAGGTTAAGAACACATTCAGGTTAAGAACGGACCTCCAAAACGAATTAAGTTCTTAACCAGAGGTACCACTGTACAGTGCATTGTACCTAGCACTGTAAGGCACTGCTGAAACATTAACGAAACAGTAAACAGCAATGCTGCAGTAGGGGAAGAAAGGCTGAGAGAACATTGCTGAGACTGGTGCCTGCATTTCTTTATGCAATTTCTGAATGACAGAAAATCAATGCTTTGACCTTGATATCAACCCCTTTGAAAAAGAACACACTGGAAAGTACTCTCCTCCACCCATCTCAGGAAAGGAGACGTGTGCCAAGAACACACAGTAAGACACTTTGGATAAGATTCAGGTATAGATTGTGACCGTATAAACCAGTTGCCTTTATATGTCAAAAGCCAAGAATGAGCTTAGACCATCTAATGTGTGAATAAAAAAGGGTCATATTCGCTCTTCATGAGGTTCCAAAGAAGCCACCTCATTTTTTGGAATGTATCCTGGATTGTACAACAGGACACTTGCTTTCCATTTGAGAAAAACTTCCCTGTCCTCCATCCTTGCAGCAGGAAAAATCTCATCTAGATTTGATGTATTCCAGGACTCCTGACACCAATGCACTTTGATAGTTTGGACACCAATGCACTTGACAGATGATGGGTTAGATATTTTAACATTCACCAGACAGGACTGAGTCATAATGCTAGCTTCCAGCAGGTTGGTAGCTGCTGCTTACTGAGAGAAGAGCTCAATCCGCTCAGGAGCTGCTTGCTGTGTTCCCATAGGTATCTGGTTGACCACTGTGAGAACAGGATGCCAGGCTAGATAGGCCTGTCGTTCTTTTCTTATATGTTCTTAACTTACCAAGAAACGTGAAGAATTGTGCCTACCTGCTATCGCCAGCGTTTGCCACATAGAGCTTTCCTAGCAAACACACCACAATGAGGGCCGTACAGCCGCCAGATATATTGTACACAGCCCTTTCTCGCTCTATCTGCAAGTCCTGAGGAATAAAAGAGAGAACCTGTCAGAATTTAACACATAGAACCACATACTGTCTTTCTTTTCCCAGTGAGCGGTAACGCCGTCTGAAGCATAGTTATACTGAAAAGCAGACAATGCTGGGTTTTCTATTTCAGGCGCTTCAGAAAAATCAAAGAAGTTATGACGAATGTTTGATACATAGCAGAGGAGACCAGAGACTGAGGAAGGCAGTGAGAAGCTGACAGGGAAAAGGCGGAGGAGTATAAGAAAGATACAGAGCTAAGCAGCAATTACCTCATGGACAGAACAAAAGGAAAGCCCAGTCTGCATGTGTAGCAGAATGGAAGCAGGGGAGTGGGCTGCATTAATTCAGAGTGCAGGTCAGGGATGTCATTTTTCAATGGCATGTTAAAAATAATTCCTTGCAAGGAAAAAGATAGCAGATCAGTACCCTAGTTCCCAACCCACTCCTTGATGTAATAGATTTCTGCTAGTGAGGATGATTTATTATTATTTTTATTATTATTACTACCACTACTATTATTAGAGACTGCCCGTCCAGTTTTGCCACCTGAGGCAAAATGGGAAGGTGGCCACCCACATGTGCCATCTGCCTACCCCCGCTGCCCCTGTTGAAGTCTCACTTATTGGGGTCACAGGGCTTCTGGGTTCTGGCAAGATCTTGAAAGAACCCTGTGAGATCTCACTGGAAGCGGCTGCTTCTCCTCACTTCTCCTCCAACGGCAGCAAGGAGGGGTCACACAAAGAGGCAACCCTTAGATTTCACCAGGCGGCTGCCTCAGTTTGCCTCATGGACACAGCCCAGCTCTGTTGTCACAACTTCTATACTGGGAAACATCTAAGAATGCAATTCCCTCTTCCTGTAGGCGGAAGTGTTATGGTCCATTCTACTACCTCATTCTGGAGCCATGTGTATAACCACACACACTTGTTTTAGGCAAGTAAGAAACCATAGCAGGAAAACCAATAGCAAGAAGAACCATTTAGAAACTTAGCAAAGCTGCAAGCCTAATCATGTCAACTCAAGAGTAAGTCCTATAAATTCAATGGGGCTTACACCCGGGGAAGTGAGTTTAGGATTGCAGCCTTATACACAGGAAGGTATAATAAAGGAAAGAGAAAGAAACACACACATTCAAGCCAAGTCACGTTCTCACACTCTAGAACAGGGTTTCCTAAACTTGGGTCTCTGGCTGTTTTTGGACTACAGTTCCCATCATCCCCACATTCAAGCCAGCAACTGCATCAAGAAAGTCACTAGAATATTCAGATTTCTGCACAACATACAAACCACTTCCACAGTATTGTCTTTAGAGCATGAAGTACTCTGTGGTCTTCCACAATTAAGAGGCAGCCTGGAGGCAATGCAATTAATACTTACATAACAAAAGGCATTGGTTGGGAGGCTGAGCACCCTCTCGCCCTGCCATGTTGCCAACCAAGAGTCTCTCAGCAGCTGTTCTTTACATTTCAGACAAATTATCCACAGTACCTTGCTGTTTATATAATAAAAACTGTATTTCAACAGAGTTGAAATTCACCTTCTATCTAGTTTGGCCCCCAAAGCCAGTCATTCCTACCCTGAGTTTAGAAATGACGATAATTCCCCATGAAGTATGAAATAAAAATTTAACTGCACAATGGGTGGACTTCTGAAAGGCACACCTCACCATAAGGGCAACGATTTGCTGTTATTATCTTATTCACTCCGTTTATATAGATAGCTCCACCATAACAGGAGGAGCCCTCTGGGCAGCTCCGAACACACACACACACACACACACACACACACACTGTTTAAAAAAAACCCCTGAAACACAAAATTTCAAACTCAATTGGTCAAATGCTGACCAACAAATGGTCACACATACTACAACTGGAAAGCATAACTTAAGCTTTCATGACCAGAGATGTGTTTAAACATTTTCAACCATTACGCACACTGCAGAAAGGGTTGGGAATGAAGTGGCAAAATGGAATGTACCATTTTAGGCTGCAGGCGGAGGTTCACTTTTTAAAATGTTACTTATGCAAAAAAAAACCTCCTGGAAAACAGACTAGCCAAACTTCAGAAGGAGTTTAAAAACTTTGTCCCTTTTATACTTGACTCCCCACTCCCACCCCCACGGCTGAAGGGAGTTGCTTGGCTTTTTTTTAACTGTGAGGGGGAACTTTAAAATAGTATCTGCCACGTGCAGGGAATCACTTCTGAATTTTATCCTCTCATTTTGCTAAAAAGTCAATACCAGCTCTGAGCTATTTCCGAGGAGGAGCATCCAACATGGTGTTCTCAAGGCGACGTAAATTATAATATCCATCGTCTCCTATCAGAATGACCAACAGTGAGAGATAACAGGAATTACAGTCCGTGTCTGAAGGGCACCAGGTTGCGAACCTATGTTGCCCATTAACAAACTTGTATAACGTACCGTACTTTTCCGTGTATGAGACTAGGGTCTTTTTACGTGAAAAGAATGTTTAAAAATTGGGGTAGTCTTATACACGGGTAGTGCTGAGTGTATTTTCTTAATTTTGAGTCCCCAAAAATAGGGGGTGTCTTATACACGGGGGCATGTTATACATGGAAAAATACTGTACATGTGCCAAATGTGCATATCCAGCCTTTTTGTTTATTTTCTTCTCTTTTTTTACAAAAATCTTGTTAAGATAGCTGAGGGAACAGAATGCATAACATTAGCAGGAGTATCAATACTGAACAGCTGCCAAAAGAGCCGAGTTGTGTACACATAGAACATTGCCAAACGGGAGACAAATACATTTCATCACAAAGAAGATCGCACTTGCAGTCCTTTTTGCAAGCCCCCCCAAAATACAGTAGAATCTATTCATTTCGTTTTTCCATACCCTGGGGGGGGGGGGGGCCTGAAGTCGGCCGTTTGTCATTATAATTTGGACTACATCCCTGGAGCATTCACAAGACTGGATCAAAATGCGCACAAACAAACCAACAGCTTTGCTTTCCACATATTAAAAACAGCCAATTTGTTTAGCAATTGCCATTAGTCACCTGCCATTTAACGTTATTAATTATAAGACTAGTCTTCTCACAGGAGGAAAGACTGGTTAGTGGTTTGTCCCCTGGCCCTTAGCTACATATTCTCCTTTCAGGTCATGTCTTGCCCCAGAAGGGCATCCCCACTCCCCTTATGGAAAATAAATGTATTGAGGGCAACGCACCGTAACAAACAGTAGCCATGACAACTAGTGATAAGGCACACAATTCGTATTGACAACCAAGCCCCACAATCATGCTTTCAGATCCAGTAGGCACCAGGTTAAGTACAGCAATAGGAAAGTTATTTTGCACGTGCGAAAGTTAAGAGGACTGCTCGGCAGGACTTGGAAGCAAGCAGTCCCCAAGTGGGCTGAAGCAGGGTATATGGATTGTGATGCTAATAGCATCTGTCACAAATAAGATTCTGTGCAGTTCAGCACTGAGGGCTCAATCCCATTTGCTCTACGAATTTCTGTGATGGTTTTGTGACAGGCACAAGCCGAAGCAAGATGTAAACTGCCCAATGAGGCCACCTACTGGCTCAGGTGTGAACTGCACTTCAGGCTCCTCCAGACAACCTATTTATTCAGTATTCATAGTGTTTGATGAACACAGAGGTATAAAAGCACAAAGCCCTCATAAGCTAGTGGAGTTGTTCGTATCACAAAGGCACCAAGTTTATCTCCCCACCGCTTTAATATTTTTATTGTACGTTTTGTTAAATTCAGAGTGGAGAAGCATTCTGGAGGTGAGTCAAATGGTTTATTATTATTAGCCGAATTTATTTTAACACTTTTTAAAATAAATAAAAGCACACACATTTGAACATGACCCGCAAGGAAATACTGCTGCATGCGGTTTTGTTCCTGTGCATGCTTAAAGTCATCAAAGGTTGTTAACTCTGATAAATGGCAATACGCAAACTGGGTATAATTATTATTTTTCTAGTTGTATGTGCTTTTACATCTAATCGCTTCAAAACTCACCAATGTTAAAATAAGATGTTAACAGGATTTGCTGCACTTCTATAAAGAGATGGTTCTAGTGAAGATCAAATCCCCTGCATATAAATCAAGAAATTCAGCGTGGCAGTGCAGTCGCATGCTAAGAGGTGACAGTTCCAATCCTTGACATCTCCTACAAAGTAGGGCCACGAAAGACCCCTGTCTGAAACCCTAGAGAGCTGCTTCCAGTCGGTGTAGGCAATGCTTATTCAGAAAGAGGCAGCTTCCTACATCCAAATCTGATTAAAATCAGCACACAGCATCCATTTGCGAAGCAAGGACCATAGCTCAGTAGAAGAGCATTTGCTCTGGATGCAGAAGGTCCCGGGTTCAACCCCCCCCCCACACACACACCCAAGAAGGCTGGGAGTGAGAGCCCTGGGGAGCTGCTGCCTGTCTGGGTAGACAATACTTAGCTAGATGGGCAATGGCCCAACTCAGCATATAAAGGCAGCTTCCTGTGTTCCTATAAATCCGGCATGCTTTATTCTGAACTCAGGAGACCAAGTGAAGTTTTGTTTATCCTTTGAAGGGCCGTGTAATGGACTGGAGGTAGGAGATTAGTGCCGCAGGGGCAGAGTGGTGGGACATCAGGAAGCTCCCTAAATAATGGAGCTTTTTTACATTTACTGGCCCTAATCCTGCTATATCTGTGCATAAACAAAATGTGACTGTAAGACAAACTGCCTAAAAAACAATGGATGAGAGAACATATCCAAATACACACAGGACCGCACATCCAAAGGAAAGCGATGAGACCAAATGCTTCAGACTGAGATTGGAACTACGGGCAACAATCCGGCAAGGAAGAGATGCGCGCCAGCCCAATTCACACACGTGTGAGCCTGGCTTTCCCAAGAGAATCGCCTTAGTTGGGTCAGGGCAGGGTGGACCCAAAGAAACACAGGTAGAACTCTGCTCGTAAGACAAGCTTTCCCACATCCCTCATCTTCAACTGCAGCCCTTGGGGACCTCCAAGATGCCAGTTCTGAGCATGGAGTGCAAGGAGAGTGACAGAAGATATCAATGTGTGCAAAAGAAGGCAATGTCAATCATGGGGCCAACTTGCATGGATGGGGAAGTCCCTTTCTACTTGTGGTGTTTGCCTATTCTTTGGGAGAGAAAGGGTTAATTGTTGTTGTTGTTTAGTTGTTTAGTCGTGTCCGACTCTTCGTTACCCCATGGACCAGAGCACGCCAGGCACTTCTGTCTTCCATTGTCTCCCGCAGTTTGGTCAGACTCATGTTTGTAGCTTCGAGAACACTGTCCAACCATCTCGTCCTCTGTCGTCCCCTTCTCCTTGTGCCCTCAATCTTTCCCAACATCAGGGTCTTTTCCAGGGAGTCTTCTCTTCTCATGAGGTGGCCAAAGTATTGGAGCCTCAGCTTCACGATCTGTCCTTCCAGTGAGCACTCAGGGCTAATTTCCTTAAGAATGGATGCGTTTGATCTTCTTGCAGTCCATGGGACTCTCAAGAGTCTCCTCCAGCACCATAATTCAAAAGCATCAATTAATAGGTTAATAGGCTATTAATAGGCTGACCAATAAGAAAGCACAGGGGCGGAGCCTACCTGATTTTGAGGCTCAGCCCAGAGGTTTTGACAGTTAGTTCGGTTGGTTCTTTTGGGGGGGGGGGGGGAGATAGAGGAATCAGAGTGAGTTAGAGACTGAGCCAAGACTGAGAGGGAATAGAGTGGCAGCGTTTCGAATATATTTTAAAACTTGTTTGTGTTTGAAATAAACTTCAATCTTCATTGTTAACTCTACCTGATTGAGACACAGTACTTCACTGGGGAGCCCTGGGTTTCCCCCCAAAAAATCAGTGGCAGGGGAAGAATAAAGTAGTGGTGTACAGGTCAATAGTCCGTGAAACGAATGCCAAACTACTCAAGCAAGCCACCTCTGGATCAAACCTGTGGATTTCTCAAACACATCCAACTGTACGGACTAAAAACTGCCCATTTTAAAAAGGGCATCAGATCCTCAAGATTTTGCACCTGCTTTGCAAATTCCAGTAGGTGTGAATGCAAGAAAACCTAAAATGTAAAACTAGCATTTTTACCAAGGGGTTTCCAAGTATTAACTTATTTTTTATATTCATCTGGTGAAACCAGGATCTTTTTTTTTTTTTTTACATAGTTCAGTTAATATTCTGGTTTTCATGCTTAATTGTCAATCAATATGAATGTTTTAAACAACTTTTAATTTTATCTCGCTAATTCATGCTTCTGCCCTCAATTATTTTTCAACCCCAATTATTTTTAAACAACAGGGTCTCTCTAAGGCCTCTGAAGCAGTATCAAAGAAGAGAAAACCACAAAAGATGTAACCTATGGAGATGATCAGAACAGTAATTATCAAACAATTTAATGATTTAGTTACTGAGAACAATTTAATTATTAGCAACCAGTGGACACAAAGGAGGAAAAATTCTGCAAAGTCTGTACGTACAAAGAAAAGGCCGTTTTTTTCTCCACCATAACACATGATCAATATGACTTGCAAATGCAATCTCAGAATCTGATTAGCCTCCATAATTCTTCCTAAATTAATGTTAACACATTTAATCAGAACTCACTTCATTCCCTATATTTCCAAAGTTCAGGGGTGACTGTGAATTTAACAGCAGGTTTGGGGGAACCTGAAGGTTTTCAGAAATAAAAATTTAAAAATGAAATAAAAAACCACCCTATTGGAAAGACACCCAAAAACAGTCTTATGAGGAATGAGAATCCTCAGTGGCTACAGAATGCCAACTGACTGTTAGGGCCAGAGGAGGGAGAAAGAACAAATCAGATGGCACAGAATGGAGTGTCCTAGAAAGGAGAATGGTTGACTGATGGGAACATGGCAACATTTTGTCATAGCTTCCATGTGTAAAATAAAATTTCTAGCTTCTCACATAAATACATTCCAAGACAAAACAGGGGCAGAGAGAGAGCAAGAGGGAACAGGCTTGCAAATTTACTCCAAACCATGGTTTATGGAGGAACCGTGGTTTGCAATGGTACACAATGTAACATGGTTAACATAGGAAGGGGGGGAAGTGGTCTATAAAGTAGAAATGAGGCACAGGAACAGTAGTTCACAAAACTAGTTTTGGAGTACAAAACATGATTTGATGAAGTCAGCATTACATTCACACTGGGGAAGATGATGCAATGGATCAGATACTGGCTATAAACTCTGGTTATATTCTGTCATCAACTTAGGGCTCTTCTGGTGAAGTCTACTGTAGGCCCAGCAAAGAAAAACAGGTCTAGGTTAACTGAGCCAGGCCACAGATTCTTGGGTGCACCACTGCAATAGTTGCCACATGGATCATGACGGTCGCCTAACCCTAAACCAGTGTTCTGTGCCCTCTTTTAGACTGCAACTTGGAAGCTCTCACTGGTGACACTTAAGGCACAAACTGTGTGCCCACAATTACTCATATTAGGACCATTATGCAGGTTTCTAGTGGAGGTTCCTTTTGCCAGTAAAAGCCCAATAATACCATTAAGAAGACTGGCATTTATTTATCTTTAGCAGACAAACTTATTAAATGTGCTGACGTCGGCATGTCAATTCCCCCTCCCCGCCCCGGCTGTACCCAAAACCACAGAGAAGGATCCTACCATTAGACTACTAAGCAGAAGAGACACCTACCATTTCCCTGAAAGCTGTCTCAATAGCCCCCATAATGAGGCACTCGTGAGAGATCTTCTTCTCCGTAAAGAAGCGAGTCGGAGGAGTGCCGGGTGATCCCGGGGCGCCAACACTCCCCCGTAAGGAGGCTGCTCTGGTTAGAGTTCGGGTGTTAGCAGCCATGCTTTCTGGCTCCTCCCCCAGGCAGGTCGGGGGAGGGACGGCCGAGTTCTTCAGGATGTCCACAATCTCCTGCAACTGCTCTGCAATATGATGCTGAAGCAGCTTTGATGCTACAACAGCTGCCCCAGATCCAGCGTGCCCATCAAATAACGACCAGTAGTGGAAAGATACGCCGTCCGATTCCTGCATAAGTATTATTAAAACAAAACAACAACATAAAAGAATGGGGTTTTAAGAGTGGCTCCAGTCATGAACAAATGCATTTCCCAATGTCAATTCCCAATTCGAAGGATGGCTGTCACCCCTGAGACAGGACACCCAGCAATACTAACCAGTTTTACTGTGGTTCTGCCATTGGAAAACCTGTAAATCTGCTACCAGGTAGTTTTTAAAAAATAATTAAGTGACACATTTGTGTTATTTTATTTATAAAAGTATTTTATAGGTAAGCTAAAGGTAAAGGACCCCTGGCCGGTTAAGTCCAGTCAAAGGCGACTATGGGATTGCAGCGCTCAACTCACTTTCAGACCGAGGGAGCCAGCGTTTGTTAACTGACAGCTTTCCGGGTCATGTGGCAAGCATGACTAAACCGTTACTGGCGCAACGGAACACCGTGACGGAAGGCAGAGCGCACGGAAATGCCGTTTTACCTTCCCGCCACAGTGGTATCTATTTATCTACTTGCACTGGTGTGCTTTTGAACTGCTAGGCTGGCAGGAGCTGGGACAGAGCGACAGGAGCTCACCCCGTTGTGCGGATTCAAACCGCCAACCTTCTGATCGGCAAGTCCAAGAGACTCAGTGGTTTAGACCACAGCGCCACCCGCATCCCTGCTAACTGGCAGGTCTACTCAGAACTAAACCCCAATGAGGTCAACCAGACTCACTACCAGTGCATGCAGGGTCAACAAGACTCACACCCTGAATGCAGGGTTTGATTTTCTGAGCGTAATTCAATATATATGGATAAACACTCACTGCGTGCATCTGACCAAGTATCCCCTGGCCTGTGAGAATTCATTGCACAATTTTATTTTACATTTACAATTAGATTCATACGCTGCATTTCCACCCAAGGCCCTCAAAGCAGGTTATGACCAAAAATAAAAACACAAGCCTCATTTTATGAAACAAGATTGGAGTAACCCAAGACAAAAAAGATCAATCAGATATTTGATAACTATGCATAAACATTAAATTATTAGCAGCAACAAAAAAAAACAGTAAAATCCAAAATTTGAAGTTTGGCTGAACGAAGAGAATAAACAATACAGGGGGGGGGTGTGTGTCATAATTAAGAAAAAAGCATGTCACAGTACTTAAAATTGCTTTAAGGAGTAAACCAGTACATTTCCAAGCTACTAGATTTTTTCCCAAAAAAAATCTTTGTGAGGCTGTCTGCTAGTTGATGTCACGCTGGGAGACTTCTCCTAAGTGCTTGCAACCCTCAGGTTTTATCCATTTGCTTTAATAAGTTTTGAGAGATGCAACAATATCTCAGCAAGAAACGCAGAGTGAAATGTCTCACTTCTGTGCTACTACACATTAATGTTGCACACAAGGAAGGCCAGCTACATATTCTTTTAAAAAGGCAGCCCAGTGAAATGGGCTAGCTTCTGAAACAAGACTGCCCTCTAGCAGCAAGCGTTTCGCAGCAATCATATTTTAAAGCTAATCTCTTCTGAAACACTGAAGCTCAATAAACTCAGGCTATGTATTTCAAAGCATGTTATCATCTATACATATATTAAATTCTTAACCTGTTTTAAAATGAGGCACCCAGAGAACTGGGAAATGAACCATGCAACAGCAAAGGTACAGATAACATTTGTAAGGTAGTTACCTAAGTTAGACTACTGAATCTTATTTGAGGACAAGACATTCCTTCAAAAAATCCACAATGCATAGAAACAGGTGTGTGAGCAAGATTTTCTGGGTTTAAAGCAGAAGAGGGCACAAATTTGCATAAGATTTATATTCTAGGCAAAATTGTGTTCTCATTAGCGAGTGAGGTAAAGGAACTAAAAAGAAATGAGGCTATACAAAAGTACTAAGATGTCTGACAGTGAGGTCAGCAAATTAAAACTTTTCCGTAACTGTATTTCTATACTAGAAATGACTTAACCTGTTGAATCTTTGCCTGTCAAAGAACTTTCAGGCACAAGAGCCCTGCTCTGCACCAGTGCTACCCCTAAACCATGCAAAGCCAGTTGTTGTTTTTTACTGCATTTTCCTTTAAAAAAAAAGAGCCAAGAGACTAGAGTATAGCAACACCAGACTACACTTCAGGGTTGTCGTACACTCCTCTCTCAGTCCTCCGACCCTCAATCCACCTGCCACTGTATAACAAAATTGGGCTATTTTGGAGGGGTGATATAGCCCATGCTCTCTCTCCGCTGCAATGTCCCCCTGATATATGGATATACTAAAATGCGCTGGACGTGCGTGGTAATTCTTTTTATGTTTGCATACTCAAAAGAGGGGCAAATCACATTTCTGAATGAAATTAAATCAGTTAGGAAGAGCACACAAACTCCTGTGTTTGCAGCTAACTTGTGGTTTTGGGTGGGCACAACTAAACCAAAATCTTGAATTCCTTGGTTGTTTTTTCTGGGCAACAGCCACTTCTTTACCAAAGAAAAACAAAGATCAGCTTCAAAATGAATCAGCAAGTCCTTGTTGTTTAGAGAAGGGACTTCCTGGTTAAGGCCATTTTTTTCATCTTTCCTGGCACACCTGCGATTCTAGAATTTCTCTACAGCACTCAGCAATCACAGCTGTGACTTTACTCTCATTTTCTAAAAGCACTGAAAGGCTGGACAGGGTTCATTTCACACATTTTGCTTTAATTCTACAAGGGCTAGAGACTTTCATTTCTCAAAAGTTTTTTTTGGGGGGGGGGGGGAACAAGCTCAGAGTCTCCTCCCTCTTGTTGGCCCCAGGTCAACTGGCATCTTTTGTGGAAAGGGAGAAGATGTCTGTCTCTAGCTGCACCTGTTATTTGATGAACCTCAAGTCATGCATCAGCAACAGAAGCTGCAGAGCTGTAACCAACTTGCTCACCCTGAAGGGTAGATGCTCTGAAACCAATGGACTTAAATGAGCATGTCCATTAAACTAAATGGGTCTAACTTAGTTGGATACCATACGTAATTTTGAATGTCACTGCTCCATACATGCTACATGGAGGTGAATAGCAGCTTCTGCTCCCAGCTAATGAGCCTTACAACCTGGGCATCCTAAGCAGAGCTTCACCCTCTGCAAAGAAAACAGCAGCCACCATGACCAGCTGTAATCACCTAACCCTTATTTATCATACTAAGTTTCAAAACATAGCTCTGGAGCAGCTGTAAGTACAGGACAAGATTGCCAGGTTGGCACATAAGAAGAGTTCTGCCAAAGGCTTATCTGAGCCCCACATCCCATTCTCACAGGGGTGAACCAGAGGCTGATGTGGACTTCAGAGATAGAAATGAGTGCAATGGCAAGTCCCGCCGATAGTCTTCTCCTCCCTGGATTTGTCTGATCCTCTTTTAAAGCCAAGTTGGTGGCCATCGTGAGCTGAAGCAATTGGAAGCATTTCAGGAGCTGAACCCAGAGCTTATAAGTCAATCCACATTTTCAACACAATTGTTCGTAGGGGTGCAAAACAAGCTGAGCGATCAAAGACAGCACCAGAAGCTGGAAAGAATGGGAACTATTGCCCATTCTATCCAATGCTGCCATGCTTACACACATGTGTTTTAGTGAGAGAACATTACAGCGTAGACTACTTGCACAAGGATTCTGCAAGTGAAGCAACCATCTCACTGTGGACACATTAAAGAAGGAAGCGGCAACTTACTGAATTCTCTTTCAGCTGCAGTCCTTCCCCATTTGGCAACGAAGACCTCCGTTTAGTAGAGGAGTTCTTGTTTGGTGTGGAATTAGTTCCTCCTGCTTTCTTCTTGACTGAAAGTACTTCACAACTGGCCTGGTCTTCATTGTGTGTACTTTTACCCGCATTGATCACCCTAATAAATAAACAAAATATAAATAAGCAGCGTAAGAAGCTATTTTTAAAAAAACAACATGTGTTTGTGTTTATTTGACGAATTTGTACACCACCCTTCTATAATATACACACAGAGAAAGAATACAAACAAAATTTTAAAAATACAACATTCAGATTCAATTCACTTGGAATAAGCCAGATGTCTACTCTGGCCTGAGCAAGGGCTGCTGGGAATAAAGCCAGAAAATGCAGTCTACAATTCTGTAATCCTCCACAATCATTTCTTGACTTGGAGGGAATCACACTGTTGGGGCACTTCTGAAGGAACAGGAAGCTCAGAGCACAAAATCCATGTCGGATAAAATTAATGGTTCATCTACCACAGAAGTCTGCCCATCAACAACGGCCGCACATCTGTTTCATGGATGCTCAAATGAGGACACAATGGTGGAACCCATTCCCTGCTTTTAATCCTGAACATATGGTAGATAAGGACTGTTTATCTCGGAAAACTGAGGCTGCATTTTGGCTACCATGGCCAGCAGAACCCAAAATTCCTATTCATGTATTCATCTAATCTACTTATTTACAGGGATTTCTGCCATACACCCATCAACTGTGATGAGAACAGCTACTGGCAGCTACAACTGCAGTACAAGATTATTTCTTATCCATCCCCTTCCTGTGTCCAATGTGACTCAATATGGAAAAGGCTTGTTCCCAACATTTTGCCCACATTGTGACATGCAATGGCATCACAAAATACAATAGGACAAGGCTTGCCAGGGAACTCCAAGGTGGCATGGTGAAGCCTTTCAAACTCAGGAACTTCCTGGGCTCATTGTTTGTGACATTTTGGTTGGTCCCAATAAAGACGTTGCCTGCTGCAGCTTTTATAAAGTTTTCTAGGGATGGGTCCTCGATTGTGTTATCCAAGTATATATGGCCAGAGGGAAAATCTAAATCATTCATGCTGTCGTAAGTAATATTTTGGACACCATGGCAGTTATTTCAATCTATATCTCCTGAGGTGCCTGAAAAGTAAATAGTCACGCTGTTTCTGAAAGCCATGATGATGTTACTTTGAGATCTCAGGACGGCTAAATTATTTTACAATAATGTAACATGCAAAACGGGCCTTGTGGCACCAACATTTCCAGACGTTCTATGAATGAGATAGGTTTTTCTTGACTATGTTGAAAAATCAGCCTTCCCCCAACCTTCAACTACAACTCCCAACAGCCCCAGACACAATAGTCAGGGATGCTGGGAGTTGTCTTCTGAAACGTCTTGTGGGCGCCAAGTTGTTAAAGGCTTCTTTATGTTTGTTACAAACAAACAAAATATTTAAGTGTGGGACGGCACACGCAGCAAAGATGCAAGTAAACAAATGAGAGGAACCATTAACTTTTTCATTAATTTTCTCTTTTACGTTTTCCAAATAAGGCCTTTCAGATGGGACATGTATGAAAGGCAGCTTCCTGCTGCCCCTTTACTCCAGGCAGACATGTTAAGACATTCTTCAATCTGCCCTATTACCTTATTCTCCTCCCTCTCTAAAACTGTCCCTCATATTTACAGAAAAATCGAATGTAGGTCTCCTTGGAGACAGTTTCTATTCTGAATCAATTTTATTAAACATTTTCAAGATACAATACCATAAAGGAACCAAGCAAAGCTATTATCTAAAGAGAGAAAAATAATAAAAAGGAAAAGAGAGAGGAAGAGAAAAAAGAAACACACCCACACAAACACAAAATGTTATATTCTATCAACCTTATATCTTAATCTACAATACACAATCAGAGACCCACGTCTTCCCGGCTCCCCAGGACTTATCATACTTATATTATTTAATATTAATTTTAAAAAACTATATAGGTGAAAGTTTCTATTGACTTCCATGATACTTACTCCCAAAGTAGTTCATATATAACCGCAACCTAAATATCACAATAATATAACATCCCACTGAAGGCAAACATCTTTACCCGGGCCTGGAACATTTGTGCCGTGTGCTTTCAGGACCCTCATCCTATTTCTGTGACTGTAATTTGTTTTAGCTGTTTTGAATACTGAATGTTAAATTGCTATAACTCACCCTGGGACCTGCTGGTGGAGGGGGATTAATAATAATTAATAATAATAATAATAATAGCAATGTGGCAATCTGCAGACTTGGGGTCTCCCAGGGTTCAAGGAAAACAAGATAAATGGCTTATATAAAATTATTTCAAGCTTTTAAAATTCTCCTTCACGTTTAATATGTGTGGAAAGTTTAAACTCTGAGAGTTTGGCAGCGGTGGCGCTAATCCATTTTGATACAGCTGTCAACTTAAATTAGCACACAGCTATTCACGTGACTGGAACCAGTTCACATATGCCCACAGAGGATTTGTTCCTTTCTCAGTACTCACTCCCTGCAACATATATATAGCACGAAATAATGTCATCCGTTTATCAGAAAACTACTGCGGCAAAATCAGACTTCATGTGAAGTTCTCGCCTACATAATCGTTTGCTTGGAACCTGATTCTAATGGTGAGAAGTTGTGGTGAGAAGTTTTAGAAAGGAAATCTATTTTTTGCTTTTGCAATTAAGATTGGCCAGCTTTTGTCTTATTACAAGACAGACATGTGCTCTCAGCAGCGGGATTCTTCTTACGTGCATTACACTCAATAAGGGAAAAGAATATATTAGTAATAATATCAATTAATTAATTAATTAATTAATTAAATCTTTATACAGTGGTACCTCTGGTTACGTACCTAATTCGTTCCAGAGGTCCGTTCTTAATCTGAAACTGTTCTTAACCTGGAGCACCACTTTAGCTAATGGGCCCTTCCGCTGCGGCCACACCGCCACCGCGCGATTTCTGTTCTCATCCTGAAGCAAAGTTCTTAACCCGAGGTACTATTTCTAGGTTACTGGAGTCTGTATCCTGAAGCGTATGTAACCTGAAGTGTATGTAACCCGAGGTATCACTGTACTGCCCTATACCCATAAGTCTCAGGATGGTTCACAACAGAAAATTACAGTATACAAAGCACAAAATTAATAATAATAATAATATCAATAAATCAAAACACGAAAGACATAATAAAAAATAAAGACAGTAAAACATGGCTTTTCACTCAGCAAGATAACTCCTCCTAAGCACATTGTGAGTCATCCTCTAGAAAACTCCCATATGTCTTTTCACTGTGATTCTTGCACTTCTTGCACGTGTAGAGGATGCTATCAAAATCATCCCAAATGAAGTGAACTTCAGAGACTCAGTGAAGTTTCTCTCAAAAGGAAAGGCAAACTTTACAAGGCCCCAAATACTTATCTGGCTCAGGTAAAAATCTGAGCCAGAGAAGAACTGCCAGTTTTACTTTCCTTTCATGACAAAAATATCCAGAATAAATCCAACAAGAGGTCACTAAACTGAAGAAGAGTTAATTCTTTGCAAACTATCTATTATATACACCACCAGTTCCTATTAAAGCACTGCTGGCATTTATGTGCACGCAGGCAAACACCCAGGTACCGCAAGAGCTCCCTACTGGAGAATTGAGACTAAGCATATTTTGTTAAGGTCACTGTGGTTCAATAACTTTTCCCTTTCCTCCAGTCAGATATACATCTTTATATGCCTACAAGCATGAGATGAACTACACTTACTAATAATGATATCATACAGTTTGGCAAATTAGGTTTCGCTATGCTTATTACATCAATTTATAGATGCTAGACAGTGGCTATTACAATTTAGCCACTAATCTCCCCACAAGTTCTAGCATGAGGATGATAAAATATTTAGATGGAATCTGCTCGGAAGGCAAATGTTAGCTTCCAATTAACATTTTCAAACCACCACAACATGATAATTATATCCCTGAGATATTTATGCTTCATGGATCTGTAGCATACATCGTGCCCTAGTTATATTGTCAGAAGACTGATTTAGAGGCAAATTAAAAACAAAACAAAACCAAGTGCATTAAGAGCGGCTAACAAATCCATAAACTTTTTCAACGGGCTTTCCCAATCACAATACAGTGCATTATAGCTATGCCAAGATGTGATGGCACAGCCATAATGAACTGTATGTAACAGAAAGAAACAGCGCAAATTTCCTTGCTTCGCTGGTTGTTGCAATCCTGTACCATGTGGCTACAAGAGGCAGTGGCTCTGTCACAGTGACAACATCCACATTGTGGCACATAAGCCAGTCAGCCCCATCTATATAAATAGTAAGAAAACGGTCAGCACCCAGAATAAATCAGAAAAGGGGGAAGGAGGAAAATCTCAAGATGCTGGATATGGTTTTATTTATAAGCAAGCCGAATGTGTCAATTTACGCAAGCTAAAATGTGTTGGGCTTGTTTATAAATAAAACCAAATCCACATCTTGAGATTTCCCCCCTTCCTTTTTCTCTCTCCTTCCATTTGGAACAAAAGCAATCCATGCATCCTGCAACATGAGCAACGCGTAATTTGCGTAAACCACCATCTTGTGGACCTCCTTATCCTGAAAGGAACAGGACATGGAAGCCAAGACTAATCTAATCTTCTTGGCCACTCCTTACAAAGTAAGAATGGTCACTTTTGTTATGACAACCAGCCCTCAGGATGCCTTGGGACACTAGCAAATGTCCAATGATGCCATCCTTGGGAGCCAATCTTGAACAAGATCATTATGCCCTAGGATAACCTATGATATCAAAGCAAAACCACATGATGCAGTGCTGTCTGGATTGGCAGCCCTGGGCTCACTCTTGACCATATCAGCCCATAGGATCAAACCTGAAGCAATCAGATGATGTTCTTTTTCAACCATGTTCCAATGAATCACATACTGTTAATCTGGAGCGTATCTGTAAATGTTAGCAAAGTTTTTCCTTGCCCTTAAATTGGGAAAGGCTACTGCTGACAGCGGGTGGCGCTGTGGTCTAAACCACAGAGCCTAGGACTTGCCGATCAGAAGGTCAGCGGTTCGAATCCCTGCGGCGGGGTGAGCTCCTGTTGCTCAGTCCCTGCTCCTGCCAACCTAGCAGTTCAAAAGCACTTCAAAGTGCAAGTAGATAAATAGGGACCGCTCCAATGGGAAGGTAAACAGTGTTTCCGTACACTACTCTGGTTCACCAGAAGCAGCTTAGTCATGCTGGCCACATGACCCGGAAGCTGTCTGCGGACAAACACCGGCTCCCTCGGCCAAGTAAAGTGAGATTGGTGCCGCAACCCCAGAGTCGTCCGCGACTGGACTTAAAAGTCAGGGGTCCTTTACTGCACCCTAGGTCTCCCTTCTTTTCTTCTCTTCTCTCGCCACCTCCACCTCCCACTGAGATAACCATCGAGACACCAGGTACATATTTGGCATGTACTACCTGATTACAATCATATGAGGAGCAAGAGCAGGTTTGCACTTCCTGCGTCTGCCCCATCTGTTATATACAGATTGCCCCAGTCTGCACTACGGCTGGGCGATAAATCAATATATAATCCAAAACCAGTTTGAAGTCCATAATGTGATATCAGTTTCTTAATTTTTGAACTGGCAATATATTGTGAATCAGAGTGTGTGTGTGTGTGCACTATGCAAAAATCACAACGTGGGAGAAACCGTTAAGCCAGTCAATGTTTCTCTCGATTCCTGCAGCCCGTTAACTCTGCCAGCTCAGCTCTCTCTGGCCTCATGCAAGGAGCAGCAAATCACAAGAGCAGATGTCAGCAAAAATCACGATGCAGGAAAAACCATGAAGCCAGCCCATGCCTCTACATAGCTCCATCCTTATTTCAGACATTGTGATTTATCAGCATACTACAATGTTTTGTTGGTGATGTATCACAATGCTGAAAACAGGATATCTCCCAGCCTGAGTCTGCACACCTCCTAGGTGTACTGGAGAGGCTGACATCAGTTTGTAGGATCAAAACACAATTTGGAACCCCAATATAAGGCTTTAGAATTACAATAGGGGGCAGTGGAACATGGGCGTGCCATTTAGGAGCCAATTCCCATGTTACGCTTAGCAGTGCAATGGAACGTCTCTGTTGTGGATGGATCCTACACCACTAAAGCAAGCACATCACCCATGAGATGGGCGTAGCTTCTTCCCATTCCACAGCACCCTGATCTCAGTTACCTAAACCCTTTTAACAAGTAAAGCTTCCACGTTGTTCTGGTAAGATAAACATTTGTCCAAAGTCATTTATACTTACAGTTTTTCTTGAATGACGTGTTGCTAACCGGCAACCCAAATCAACATATTACAGCACTGTGCATTCTGATTATTCCCTTGTACTTCATTCAGTTGGTTAACTGGTTAATTTTCCAAATGAACAGCAGCAATAACTTAAGCTTCTAATTTCAAAATAGAATAGTGTTGTACACAAACATTTTTTCTCTCAGGGGAGGGCTAGCAGCTCCACAATTTGTTTTCCTGTTTTAGTTTTGCTAAAAGCTCACAAAGTATATTGCAAGCAAAATCAGCAACTGTAATGGATATTTGTTTTGCAATGTTTTAAAGGAGAACTGGTCCTGAAGTGCTTTTCTGAAAGCTTTTACAGAACATGCACACTTTGATTCAAGATGACAGAACTGAAGGCCTGATTTGATAACCATAACAGATTGCTTCACATTTTTTAGAAACTGCTACGTCAATTTTAACTCGGCATGCTTGGGTGTGTTTCACAATTTGCTATCGAAGTCAAAAAATGTGTATTTTTGTAAGGTGAAAAGCACCTCTAGAAAACAGGGTAGCTGCCCAGTTGAGAGATAGCAAATTAGCTGGGCTTCCAAGAGCACATTGTTATACGTTCACCTTACTTCATTTATCAGGTTCATATCCCATTATTTTTTACCTTAGTTTTTCTTAACTGTGTCTTGTTGCATCTATATGTGACAGTGATCTTCAAAATTTTCACCCTGATCTAGCAATCAGCATATGGCCGTAGTAAAAGGCTTTGTTGATATAGCACAGATGTTCCAGTGTTAGTTTCTAGGAGCTAAATGGCACCTTAAACCTAGGTTATGGGCGCAACAATGAAATGTCTAGGCATGCTTTTTCATAAGAATACAAAGTTGAAAATGAATGAACTGCAGCTTCATTTTTCATATGGTCTAGTCCTTCTCCTGCCTGGCCCCCTTATATTCTTAAGAGGGTTTCTTCAGAGAGTAGCTGGAAGTGGGGAGGCAGAAAAAGGCCCTCCTTTCCTTCCACTCTGCAGTTTTAATCTGAAATCTTAGGCACTGCACCCAGAGCTCAGAAACTGCTCATACTAATGAAATTCCCTGTCGCAAAATGGGAGTGTTTTTTTTAAATAGCATTTATTAATTTTCCAACCGTTTAAACACAACAAAACAGAAAAACAAAAAAGCAAAAAAAACCATAAGACTAACAAAACAAAACACAAACCATTTAAAACAGAAAACAATTTCAATATCTTAACTTTCGTTCCCTTATTTCCACGACCTCCTCACACCTCCCTTTTCGTATTCCACTTCTGTTAATTGTTTCAGCAATTCCTTTCCATCTTCCTCTGTTTTCTATCCTATAATTATCTTAACATATTCTAACCTTATTTTTCCCTTTAATACTCTATTAATCTATTTATACTTAATTCCTTATAGCATTTCTACTAAAGCCATATAACTTCATTCCAACATTTTTCTAACATTCATTATTTTTACAGTATTTCTATACATAGTCTTAAACTTTTTCCAGTCTTCTTCCACCGACTCTTCTCCCTGGTCTCAGATTTCTGCCAGTCGTTTCCGCCAATTCCATATAGTCCATCAACTTCATCTGCCATTCTTCCCGAATAGTTAAATCTTGTGTCTTCCAGTACTTCACAATGAGTATTCTTGCTGCTATTGTTGCATACGTGAAAAAAGTTCTATCCTTCTTTAACACCAATTGGCCGACCATGCCCAGGAGAAAGGCCTCTGGTTTCTTCAAGAGGGTATATTTAAATACCTTTTTCATTTCATTATGAATCATCTCCCAAAGTGTCTTAATCCTTGGGCATGTCCACCAAAGGTGAACTCTAATCCTCAAATTCGTCTGTTTTTCTTTAAGTTCAGTCGTAGCAAGCGCCAACTTATGTTCATCAAATTGCACCTGTAGGGCTGGGGCTCTCTTTCTCTTTCTCTCCAGTTGTGTTACTTTACATTCAACAACAACAGCTTTTTCCCTGGCTTCCTCCGCAGTTTGCCGTATCAAAGTAGGTTCCTGTATCAATTTCTGGGTGGTTTCTGTATTGGTATTGTTTATACTTTCTGTAATTAAGTTAATTTTAATAGTTGAAACATCCACTTTCGCATTTATCGTGTCCATTTTCCTGTTAAGCTGATCCAATGAGTCATTTATCTTATATAATGCAGCCACTATCTTCTGTCGACATTCCTCTTGGTTTTAAATATACTGGTACAAAGGCTGCAACAGAAGGAGCAGGGAAGCCTGATGATGGACCTCTCCTGGATTGTTGCCAAGTCCTCCCAGACCTTAATGTCTTGTCAGCAGTTGACTGGTCTGTTTTTCCTCTTCCATTTACCATAACACTTAAAAGATTCAAGGTCAGTCCCAGAGTCTCACGGTTTTTAACTTGCAGCTGGAAATTTCCCTAGCCCAGCTCTTGTAATGCAACCGGTTTCAAAGGCTTCTACTAGGGGGAAACAGTTTCTATTTGTAATAGTCAATAGTATCCTCTTTTAAACAATCCAATATTAGTGTCAAATTAATTTCAATTTTCAGTTACTTTTACTCCTTTTTAAAGCAGCCGGAGACAGTAGAAACAATGTATTTCTCTTGTTTAGCTAGCTGTCAATGAATGTTCTAAACGCTGTCCATGAACATTCCAAAAGACGTCAGTCCTACTAGCAGCCCGTTTCCAGGGTCAGAACGGCGGTGTTTTAAATCTCTTCGCTCTCTCCCGCAGGCATACTCAATCCACAACTTCCCCCTCTCTTCTCCTGCCTCCAAGAGGGGGTTTAATGTTCTTTACCGATGGAATTTTAATCTTTTACGAAAGACTTTCCAGGACTCCAGCTTGCAACTTCATTGCCTCAGTCTATTTACAAAAGGGGAAGGCGGACTTCCTGTTTTGAACCTCCCCGTTACGATACCAAATTAAACATTTAGAAATCCAATTCTTCCGCTTCAGCTCTACTCACGGGTAATTACTTTAAAGTCCAATTGTCCACAGGAAAAGGTCAGCGCTCTCCGGCAACAGCTATGCGGCTTCGCTCCGTGGAAGAAGCAGACGATTCGATGCACCGCGCCGCTCACCCCACATCACTCCAGAGCCCCAAAAACCGGGGTTCCCCGCGAGTGGGGGAGGCGCAAAAGGTGCCCGCCGAATCCCACGCTCACAGGCTTCTCCCGCCTGTGATTTTAACGGATCTCCGCCTTCGCCGTGGCGGCCAGACCCAGATTTCCACGGAGCAGATTCCTCCCGGTCAGAGGAATTCCGCCATTACTGGAGGCACCTCCCCGGAAGTCTCCGCAAAATGGGAGTTTTGAACACTGAACTGTTCAGCATATGAAAATATGTACTGGATCCTACACTACTTAGAAAGAAGAGTGCAGATCAAAGAGATTTATCTTCTATGTGAGCCAGAGATGGTCACAAATAATAATAAAAAATAGTTTCACTTGACTGTATGCTCCTGCACCTGCCTTTGCTTGTTCATAAGATGCTCGTTTCAATACAAATGCATGCACTCCTGCAGAAAATTGAGAAGGTACACTTCTCCCTATATTTCTCAATGCAACTGCAATTCTGAAATTCTTTCTATGATGAATGGTGGTACGAGTCACACCTAATGTTTTTTTCTGTACCATAAGCACTTCTGACATGGGACCATGGCGATCATTTACCTTTCCAATTAATCAAGTGTTTCAGACACTGTTTTTTTGACAGGAAGTTATCACTGGAAAAGGAACAGTTATTTCCAGCATTATGAAATAGCTTGGGCCTTCTAAAAAGAGAAACATATTCAAAGCTAATTAAGAAGCCCTGATAGTTAAATAAGCATGCCTAGAATTTCCTGCTGAGCTTTACAGGATGGCAACAGTAATCATGATGACAGGACCGTTCAGAAGCACACATTTCTCCAAGAAAAGCTTGTAATGAACAACACGGTTCATTAGTTTTAATTAAGTACCCATTACATAAAAGTTTTGACTCCTGCTCAAAGTTTAGAATGCTTTAAACTCAACTATCACTTTCCCAACCCCTTTCCTATACCCATCTATACAAAGGCTATAGGCCTGACAATGCTCACTTGGAAATTAAGTTCTACTCAGTTCAGCTGGATTTTTTCTCTTTCAGTGAATATTTCAGATTAGAAACCAGGTGCACTGATGGGATAGTTTGCTCTAAGGGACTAGCATACTGTTGGAAGTAAAATTGAGACATTAAAGTTATTGCAAAGCTCTTGACTTGTTTGTATAATTGTCTGGTGTTAATGCCGGACTAGAGATATTTAAATTACCGTGTTAACTCTGTGAAACAACAGGGATTTCTAAATTGAATGATTATTCGGCAAACCAAAGCTCCATTCTACTTCTCCCATGTCACCTGCCAACAGTTCCTTTTTAAGGAAAGACACCAGAAATGCATGCACTGAGAGGCAATCAACTTTTCATTCCACCTTGTTAATTGTATTCAAAAGCAGTAAGAGTCCAAGATGAATGCAAAGGAAGGCTAATGTCTTTTAGTCTAGCACAAAGGTTCACATAAAGCTATTAGCCCAAATGCCTACTGTATTCATTTTTAATACTGATATAAACTGGGGAGAAAAACACACGAACTTTCCCAGTTCACAAAGATTTCCTTGCTTGATCACCTGCACACAATTTCAACTTGCCACCAGCAACAAAACAATTGTCAATTTTGAGCCCTGATTTTTACACAGCATTATTAAAGCTTCTGGACTTACTACAAAAGAGAAGCTGAGCTTTAGAAGCCTGGTTCTTCTCCTCTAGCATCAGTTTGAAAGGTAAGTGAACATAAGCCGTTCTGGCAGGAAATAGAGCTGACAAGTTACATCTCTCTCACTGCAGAATTCAGCATATCCCTAAAGAAAAGGGATGGGGGGGGGAGATCCTCAACTCAAGAGGAGCCTCTCCAGCAAGGCAGTTAATTCTGCCACTTTGCAAAATGCACAAAAGCAGAAAGGAAAAAGGGGGACTGACCTCAGAAAAACCTAATAATACTTCCACCAATGCGGATAAATGGAACAAAATAAACAAAGACAAATAAATTCTAGACCAGATAATCAAATTGTCTTCTAGATGTTTGAAAGAGGGGCAGCTGGTGGTTTACTGATTTATGGCTTATTAAGCCATGGCTTATTATCAAGTGTGACCCCTGCCTAATAGTTTCATTATGGTTTATTTACTGCCAATGAACTACAACCTGAAGGCTTGGCTTGGTGCGGGCTTTCAAACCTTGGGTTGTTTTAAATATGACTTGGTGTTGCATGTAGTCCCAGCATCCTCCCTTAATCATGGTTTGCCTGACCATACCAAAGTGAACTGTTGGGAGAAGACCCCAGGCCCTTATTGATTTCTTTCTTCTTTGGCCATTGCATCATCCTTTACTGTGTACTGTGGCCAAAACAAAGCACTGTGGGCTGAATGAGACTCTGTACACAGAGATTTCTGGAAATTACACAGATGCTGTATCCATGAACAAGGGCACGGGGCAGTATGTGCTCAAGTCCCACCCCACCAAGTCCCAAAGTGCACAGTCCCACCCACCTTGTCCCTGACTTTCCCCATGTTTAGGGAGGGGTTAGCTGGACCATAAAGAAGGCTGATCGCCGAAGAATTGATGCTTTTGAATTATGGTGCTGGAGGAGACTCTTGAGAGTCCCATGGACTGCAAGAAGATCAAACCTATCCATTCTGAAGGAAATCAGCCCTGAGTGCTCACTGGAAGGACAGATCATGAAGCTGAGGCTCCAATACTGTGGCCACCTCATGAGAAGACTCCCTGGAAAAGACCCTGATGTTGGGAAAGATTGAGGGCACAAGGAGAAGGGGACGACAGAGGACGAGATGGTTGGACAGTGTTCTCGAAGCTACCAGCGTGAGTTTGACCAAACTGCGGGAGGCAGTGTAAGACAGAAGTGTCTGGCGTGCTCTGGTCCATGGGGTCACGAAGAGTTGGACACGACTAAACGACTAAACAACAACAAGGTCTGCAAAGCCACCTGATCATGAACAGGGTTCAAGCAAATGCAAGTAACATAGAAACCAAGCAACGATGGCTTCCACGATCGATCACCATCGTATGTGTGTCTTTGGGGCTCCCAAATCCACATATCTCACCTTTCTTACCTCCACCTTGCATCAGATGCAACCGAAGAGGGTTATCCTTTTAAACACATACACTTAAAACACTTGCATTTTAAAGATTCCTGTATTTGCTGCTTCCTTCACCTCAAGTCTGTCAAAGGAATAACACACACAAAGCCACACTGCAGAGAAAACAGGTGTGGCAAATGACCTTAATGCTTCATTATCTAATCCACCCGGTAGAACCTAAGTGCTTTTGAAGCTAACAGTTTTTTTCAGCTGTGGACAGATTGCTACAGCAGTAGCTCTTTCCAGTTCTGAAAATATAAGCTCCCAGCTGTGCGAACAGCAAGGTAGTTGAGCCCTGAAAATGAGGGCAATGGGTTAGTTGTACAAAAAATGGGGGGAGGGAAGTATTTTAATGATGTCAAGAGGGTAACATTCCTTATCTCCGTTCAAAAGGATCTTAAACTTCTAACGTTTTACTCAATTTTAATCCTTTCAATCTTTATGTGCAAGGCTGAAATGATTAAGGCTTTTCTGATTCACACTGCAACCTTTTTAAAATTAAATGTAAAAACCTAGATGAATTTAAATTTGGTACAGACCAAGGCTACACTAGTACAATTGGTTGAGTTGGTGTCTATTTGGAGTGTGTTGAGAGATAGCCTACTAGAAATACATTGTCAGAGTTTCAGTGTGCAATGACGTTCTTTAACCTTCCAGCCACAATGAAAAGTGCTATTTATGACTAGAAACCCTGCAAAGGCCTATGAGCCCGCAAAGGCTTAGACCCTATAACTGCTTATATGTACAACAGGACTGTGCCAAATGCTTACCCTTTTTAACATGCTTGGGGGAATTTCCCAGAAAGACACAGTGGTGCATTTCTTCACTGCTATTTCCCTCTCCAATACTGTTGCAACACTACCACCATCCCTGGGCTTTGTTCTTCCCTAGTGATTCTAGCCTAGGATTTCCCAGACTTGGGTCTCCAGCTGTTTCTGAACTACAACTCCCATCATTCCTAGATAGCAGGACCTGTGGTCAGGGATGATGGGAATTGTAGTCCAAAAGCAGCTGGAGACCCAAGTGTGGGAAACCCTGTCCTAGTCAATGAAGGACAGAATAATAAAAATTAATGACCTCCCAATGCCACGGAGCTAATCAGATTTGGCCAGGCATGGGAAACAAGTGAGTTCCATGGAGTTAAATTGTGTTTGTTCTTAATGTGCACAGGATAGCAGCTTTAAGCTACTGTGTTTGGAGCTTGCACAATCTATTATTATTATTTTGTTTTCTTACATTTATATCCCACCTTTCTGCTATCAAAAACTCCAAGGTAATGTACCTTTGGTTCTCAGGCAGCCTCCCATCCCAATTTGGTTAAAGAAACTCACATCAATACAGTTCTCTCCACAGAAGCAGCATGGATACGGCAACTGCCTAGACCTTGTCAAGGTAGAAAATTTGAGAACTCAGAACGACATCTACATGCACGGAACAGTTCTTCTGCAACCAGAGATAACAAGTTCAAACTGCCAACTAAACGAGTAGGTTTTCTTATTTTTTTAAAAAAATGTGTAAAACCCAGTTGTAAAGATTGCCTTTATACGCCTAGCCATGTGTTTGAATTTACAGCACGCATACACACCAAAAAAAATTAAACTGAAGTTAAGCTCTAACCATATGTGCTACTTTCTGCAATCAATTTACATAATTCCATGTAATTAATTAATTTTTACTGCTCTACGCTAAATGCTTTGAAGTTGCGTTCCCGTCTCCTCTGTGAATTGCCAGTAGCAGTTTTGCTTTATGAGAAACGGTTTGCCATCAGTAGCCGTGGGATAATAAAAAAAACCGGGATGAGCAACTACTGAACTGTGAAAAATATATATGCCATGGTAAGAAAATTCTTTATAAGAACAGAGGGTTTGAGCTCTGTATTCAGACTTTACTTTGTTAATCTAATGCCCTACTGCACAATCTCTTCTGCAGGCCCATTTCCTATGTTAATTCAGTTGAGTCATAATCATTAGGGTTTTAAAAAGATATATAATAATATAGACTTCCAGGTTGGCGCCATCGCCGAATGGCGGACTCCCTCCGAGCTCCGGAGGGAGTCGGCTCGGCAGGGGCTGGGTCCTACCGCGCCGGCGACGCGGGGACCCTTAAAAACCACGGGCACGGGGCCCGTGGACATGGGGACTCGGCTGGTACCGTCAGCGCCCTCCCGACTCGTGAAGGAGCCTTTTTAAAGGCTACGGATCGGGTGCCAGGGAGTGGCGTGGTACTTTGAGTCTATCGCTTCTCCTGCCGAGTGCAGCCGCATGCCATTCGTCGGAGAGCGCTGGCTTCTTCTATTTGAAATTCGGACATTTAACAAAAACCCGTGAGTAATTGGGTAACCGGGTACAAAAGGAGAAAAAAAAAAGGAATTTTTTTTTTCGGATTCGGCACGAGCGGGGGGGATCTAAAAAGGAAGTCAGTCCCCTCCCTGATTGTAAACATGCTAAAACAAGGACTGAGAAACCAAGATCAATTCAGAAGTTTATTGCTGACTAAAAATACCAAATTCCACGATGGAATCATTACAAGAATTGTGCTGGAGGAGAGTCGAGGGTGAGAGGGAAAAGGCAACCCCCCCCCCTGGGAACCGGGGCGATTCAGAGAACCTGGCGGAGAGAGATGGAGAGTTTGACAGCTGTCAAAGTAGCTGTCAAATCTTGAGAATATAAAGAGGACTTTGCTACAAGTATTTTGCTGGTTAATTTTAACACAATTGGATATAAATATGGATACAAAATGTCGGGTGGAAAAAGAAACAACAACTTGACTTTTGGATGAGAGGACACAAAGTTATTGCAATCCCTCTAGAGGGGCTTTGGGACATTACAAGCGGCGTATATGGAAAACTACTCTGGGATGTGTACTACTGGTCTTAGCTCCTGGGAAAGTAGCAAAACTGAAAATATTGTTTTGTCTACAGAGGTGACAACACAATAGAATCTTTCTATTTAAGTAAGTTCCTGAATAACAAACCTCTGTAGAGATACTAGATTTCAGAATAAGAATGGTTTTGCAGCTGAACAAGACAGAAACCTGAGAAAGTAAGAAACAAGAGAGTAAAGGACCAACTACGCCACGGCAAGAACAATGGGAGGAGCAACAATGACCAAGGGAAATTAAAGGCCTCGATTAGACTGGATTTTTGAAATTAAGCATTATTAAAACAAGTAAATTTAAAGAAAACCGGCAAGATGGATTGAGAAAAATTTGGCTGTGGACTTGAGACCTCCAGGCCGACAACATACAGACTGATGGACATAGGGAATCTAAACCGGGGAAGGGAGGGGGAATTCTAGAATCCAAAGGCTATGTAATCAACTTCTGGAACCTTCTTCTATTTTCTATCTTTTTTTTTTTTTTTTTTTTTTTTATAACTTTGGTATTTTGATTTAACATGTTTTGGAAAAAAAAAAAGAAAAGGGGGAATTCGTGGAAGGAAACGGGGTAGATTTTGGGGAAAAAATTTTTTGTTCTATTTTGTTAAAGGTGAGGAGTGATGTTAAGATTGCAATTTAAATTGGCTATTAGGCATAATATATTAGGTTAAATTGGGAATGAGAACTTGTGGAACCAACGTAGGGAAAGGGGAATACAGTCGGGAGGGGAAGGAGGGAGTCCCAGAAAGAAGGTTATGAAAATAAGGGTTTAAAATTGGTCTCTTTTCTTTCTTTCTTTTCTTTATCTTTTCTATCTTCTTTATTCTGTTATTATTGGAAATTTTAATAAATATGATTATAAAAAAAAAAAAGATATATAATAATATAAAAACCTCCCCCTGCCTGTGTCCACACACATCCTATGGATATCACCAGAGAAGGGTGAGGGAAGAATGACTTCCCGATTCTGTAGATGCAAAGAACTGGCTTGCCACCCATCATCAGATGGAAAGAAATCTGGATGCCTATAAAAGCAGATGGAAACCAAGAAAAAACTGCTCCTGCATTATAGAGCAGTAGATCCTCTTTCAGGAACCAGAGCTGCCAATCTCCAGCAGAGGAGAGGCAAACAAAATTTTGAAAGGGCAACAACCCAACCCAATCTGCCTGCAGTATCATTATCAGCAGCTCAAAAAATAAAAAAATAAAAAATTAACATGTGAAATAAGGATGCAAAATTGTTTTGAGGCATCTAAAAATGAGAGACTTAATGAAATCACATTCAGATGCCCTTTAAGGTTGCAAGCATGACAAGCTTTTTTTTTTTCAAAAGGAAGAGAAAAGCCCTGTAAATATTAGACTCTGCCTCATACAGCCAGCCCTAAATATCACAAATACTGTGGCCTCACTATTTAATCCACTAAAAACTGCAGTAAGATATTTAAAAAGGTAACTTATACAGCTAAGACAACCGTTTAAACGCCATAGCAGCACCTTAAAAACAGACAAGTCAGGATTTCAAAACCCTTGTAGTGATAACAGCTTGGATTGTCATGCGGCGTGGTTTTTCCACTTCTGATAAATTGCCAGAAAGGCAAGGGGGAAGAGCCAAGGCTTTTGGTTTCATAAGCCAGCTGATGCAGTGTTAGTAGAAGGCAAAGGAACCCAGAAACCGCCCATCCAATCTCCATTCCTCTCTAGGAACTTAGTGGTAACTTGGGAACAAATAAAGGGGTCTCCCCACTTACCCAGGGGTTATGTTCCCAGGACCATGCATATACAGTGGTACCTCTGGTTATGAACAGGATCCGTTCTGGAGGTCCGGCCATATCCTGAAGATTTCGTAACCGGAGGACGCGTGAGCGGCATGCCCACTTCTGGGTTTGCCGTGTTCGCAACCCCAGAAGGTAACATAACCCGAGGGTCCACTGTACGTGGAATCATGTATGGTGGGGAACACCATCTGAAAAGCCTGTAAACACCCTCTAAACCTTTGGAAACCCTTGAAACCGTTGAAAAACCAGTAGCACTTACCATATTGGCATCAATGGTAATCTCACTCTTTCTCATTGCTGGAAACGATGAGAGGGGTAGACGGTACACTAAAGTACCAGGCTGTGATTCAGAGGTAGACTGGTACCCCAAAGTGCTTGGCTGTGGGTCAGATTCACTTGGCTGTTGGGGTGCAGTTGCAAAGGCTCCTGGGATTGCTACCCGCATACCCACCAACATTTCTCCAAAGAAAATAGGGACATCCTAAGGAAAAGCAGGACATTCCGGGATGAAATCAGAAACCTGAACGGCTTCCTGTAAATCTAGGACTGACCCTGGAAAATAGGGACATTTGGAGGGGCTGGTATTCCTTGCCAAGTCTGAAGATGAGGTTGTGTTTCAGCTCTTGGCTAAGCCTCCATATTGGGTGTGCCCTTGGCAAGGTTTCTTAGCTTCATTCCATCTTCTTTAAAATGAGAATAAATGAAGGAAAGGAGAACAGAGTCTTCATACTGCAATTCTATCCACAATTACTTCAATAGCAATTGATTTCTGGGTAAACATATATAGGGTTACTCACTCAGCCCTGCCCACAGCTGCCTAAATCCCTTTGTCTTCAAGTTCAATATGATCAGCCTAATACGGTTGCAGCCCATGACTCAACTGAATCTGTACTGTTTTCAAGGGAAGTATTCTTAGCATGTTGGAATGTGTGATCAATTCGGTTCCTAAAATGTTACCACAAAGTGTTGCTCTAATTTATTATTTAACATGCTGCAAGCAGCATTAAGGCTTACATTGCCAAACAGAAATAATTGACTCCAGTAGGAACTTCAACAGTAACATACATCTCCCCTGAACTGCCAACTCTACCAGCTTGCTCCATCTAATATTAAGCTTGCTGTGTTTATTTTTAACGTGTGATCAGTGCCTTCTCATTCAATAGCATGCTTCCCTTCCTACAATTTTAAAAAAATGCCGCATAAAAATGGGTGGTGGTTTTTTTTTACTTTTAAAAGCTCATGTAATAGAGCTTCCAAAAGAGAGCTGCTCATCAGATTGTGATTGCTTTATGTGAACTGATGGAACAGATTCACTTTCAGTTGATAAATGTGTACTTCATTTAATTTTTTTAAAGCCTTGCTGCAAACCGGTAGAATTCTGCAAATGCAAATAAAATCCACAAATATATTGTCTTACCCACCCAGTCACCTTGACTGCATTAAGGATTCGTAGTTGGTAGAACTTCAAGATAGGATTCAGCATATATATATTTCTTACCAAATGTAATTTCCATGATGGTATAGATCAGGGCTTTTGACCACATTTGATGACTCTGTGCCATCAACATTCTAGCTCGAATAAACATTCAGCTGCCTTTTTCTTTTTTAAGGTTATTAATCTGGATTTCAGAAATGATTGCTAACTCTCAAATGCAGAGAATTTCCTCCGCCAGCAAATCTAACTCTGATTGCACCAGTGTACAGATATAAATCTGTATTCCTCCACTTTTTATCAGTTTTGGGGGGATTAGATGAAGATTTCAGAAATTATAAACCTTAACAGGAAGGCAGCCAAAATCCATCCTCAAGAGCTATGTATAGATTTGATTCCTGTAAAGCAAGAGAACCATAAAACAGGATGTCAAAGCAAATATTCGTCTTCCCGCTTATAAAACTGTAGCTGAGCTACAGGAATGAAGGTAATGAGTGATTCTGATTAAGAGGGTGATGGAGCTCAGGGGATCCAGACTGCAAATCTAAGATGGGCCCAAGTCAGTTTGTCCTGTGGTGCTTGATGGGGGGGGGGGGGATTGGGTAAGGTTATGCGACCACCGATATACCATATTGGCCCAAATATAAGCTGCACCCAAATATATGCTGCACCTTTAAAATTCAAGGGGGGGGGGGAGAAAAAAGACAATACCCAAATATAAGCCGCTCCTTTAAAATTCCGCAGGCACTCACTACCATTCCATTTTACCATATGTCTGTTTCAGCACCGAAAACGTAAAAGCCAATTTTGGTAAGGTCGCAAATTTAAGCCACACTTTAACTTTTCACGGTCAGAATTTGGAAAAAAAAGTGCGGCTTTTATTCCAGCCAATATGGTAACTATACAACCTTTAGAAGACATCTGAAGGCAGCCCTGTATAGGGAAGGGTTTTTTAATGTTTAATGTTTGTTTTTATATATGTTGGAAGCTGCCCAGAGTGGCTGGGGCAACCCAGTTGGGTGGGTGGAGTATTATTATTATTATTATTATTATTATTATTATTATTATTATTTTAAAAAAGACGTCCTTATTTTCATCGGATAAATGTTGGACGGTATGGAATACAGAAGCTTTCCTTCATGTATGAAAGTAAGCAGTCTATTTTTCTTTGCTTTTGCAAGAGCAAAAAAATAAAAGAGAGAGGCGAACAGCTACTAAAGGCAAACAGTTCAAATATTTATTCAAACACTAAAGCAGCTAAACATATGGCTGTATGTCTGGGAAAGCTCTAAAAACAAGATGTGTGGTTTCTTATGTTAAAATAATAATAATAATAATAATAATAATATGCAGGCATGTGCAAAATACAGATACTGCAAAAGGAGTAAATATATTTGTCCTCTAATCTGGAAGTATTCCCGGATGTTCTGTCAATGTTTTTTTTTTTTTCTTTTCACACCTCAATAGCTCACACCGACCCCCTGTGACTTGTTACACATGTCTCAAAAACTGAGACAAAGGAAGGGAAAACTTCCTATTGTGCTGAGGTGAAAATGGGTTCATAACCTGTGTATTATAGAGATGGCTGGTCAAAGAAGGTGAGCCTCCATAATTCAGCGCAAGTCAGTTATGCCTGCTTTACTCCTTCCCAAAGTTGAAGAAACATATTGGCAGCAGACATAGGCAAGCTGAACTCCAACTGCCCAGAGAGTGTGTTTTGAGATGGGGAGAAATAAAACCAAGCACCTTGCAACAGGTCAAGATCAAAGGGGGACTGTCACCCATTTGGTCACACCAGAAGGCCACTTGAAGATGGGATTGGCACTCCACTGGAATTCACTGATAAATGGCAGAAGGACACCAGTGAGGTAAGGAAGTGGAGATCTCCCAGGGTGAGAAACTAGGAAAGGAAAGGAAAGCACCTAGGTGAGAGTTGGATGGAGGGTCTGCCATTTTGCTGATTAGAAGCTAGTTTTGCTGAAGAAAGCATATAAGCGTTTTGTACCTTGTTTACCGCCGCCGCCGCCGCCACCACCCACATTTTTTAATACTACTGCTACTATTGTTAAATGTGTATTATGCTTTAGTTTCACCCAAGAAGATAAGGTAACTTACGTTTTTAAACTTTTGTATTATATGTAATATAGGTGTGGATTATTATGAACTGTATATTTAAAACTGTTTATAACTATTTAAAATATTGGTCCCTGCTCCTGCCAACCTAGCAGTTCGAAAGCACGTCAAAGTGCAAGTAGATAAATAGGTACCGCTCCAGCAAGAAGGTAAACGGCATTTCCGTGTGCTGCTCTGGTTCGCCAGAAGCGGCTTAATCATGCTGGCCACATGACCCGGAAGCTGTACACCGGCTCCCTCAGCCAATAATGCGAGATGAGCGCCGCAACCCCAGAGTCGGCCACGACTGGACCTAATGGTCAGGGGTCCCTTTACCTTTTATATACGTGTGTGGACAGCACTTTGAGGTTTCTCTACAATCAAGTGGTCATTCATATATATCTCCCCATCCACACAGAGAGAAAGTGTGTTTGTGTTCTAAACTGCCCCATCACTAGGAAGAAAAACCATGATTCCTGACTTACTGCTATGTCCAAACTAGGGTTTGAAGTTTGTTTTGCTCCAAACGAACCACAAATTGTAGCCAAGGTTTCCTACACAGGTATGTGTATGTGTGTGGCAAAGTCACCCAGAAGCTGAAGATAAACCATTAACCATGTTTTACTGTGATGTATGAATTAGACCAAAGCATGAAGATGACTTTGGTTTACATGAAAACAAACAGTTATGGCACATCACATCCTGAAGACCTGATAGGTAGACACTGGGAGCAGACTGATCCTTCAGACCCATAGTAACCCATTTCTGAGCTGCAAAAAAATGCCTTGGGGTTTTTTTCTCCAGCTGTCAAGATTGAAAAGAGAGTGCAATGTTTCTCTCTTGAGCAGTAGAGATTCTACTTTGCAAGTCAGAGAAGGCACTCTAAGCATCACACTAATGATCTCTGTGACAATGGCACCTTGATAAGGAATGTCAGCTGGGTTTTGATGTGTGTGGTTCTTTTTATTAAAAAAAACCCTGCTGTCACTGGAGCTGTTCTGGGAAAAGACACCTCTAGCTTCTGTGCAGCTTCACTAGTTTCAATCAATTAGTGTCTCAGTCATAACCCCATTTGGAGTAATTTTAAAAAAAAATATTCACAGCCACCAGTAAGGCAATAAAGCTAGCATATTTTCAAAATAATAATAATAATAATAATAATAATAATAATTTATTTCTACCCCACCCATCTGGCTGGGTTCCCCAACCACTTTGGGCAGCTTTCAACAGAACACTAAAAACAGAATAAAACTTCAAACATTAAAAACTTCCCTAAACAGGGCTGCCTTCAGATGTCTTCTAAAAGTCGGATAGTTGTTTATTTCCTTGACATCTAATGGGAGGGCATTCCACAGGGCTGGTGCCACTACCAAGAAGGCCCTCTGCCTGGTTCCCTGTAACCTCACTTCTCACAGGGAGGGAACTGCCAGAAGGCCCTCGGCACTGGACCTCAGTGTCTGGGCTGAACGATGGGGGTGGAGATGCTCCTTCAGGTATACTGGGCCGAGGCCGTTTAAGACTTTAAAGGTCAGCACCAACACTTTGAATTGTGCTCATAAATGTACTGGGAGCCAACGTAGGTCTTTCAGGACCGGTCTTATATGGTCTCGGCGGCCACTCCCAGTCACCAGTCTAGCTGCCTCATTCTGGATTAGTTGTAGTTTCCAGGTCACCTTCAAAGGTAGTCCCATGTAGAGTGTGTTGCAGTAGTCCAAGTGGGAGATAACTGGAGCATGCACCACTCTGACAAGACAGTCTGCTGGCAGGTAGGGTCTCTGCCTGCATACCAGATGGAGCTGGTAAACAGCTGCCCTGGACACAGTATTGACCTGCGCCTCCATGGACAGCTGTGAGTCCAAAATGACTGCGTACCTGCTCCTTCAGGGGTACAGTTGCCCCATTCAGGACCAGGGAGTCCCCCACACCCACCCACCCCGTCCCCGCAAAACAGTACTTCTGTCTTGTCAGGATTCAACCTCAATCTGTTAGCCGCCATCCATCCTCCAACCACCTCCAGGCATTCACTCTATTCTAAGTACCGCTGGCAATGCTGCATGAAGACCAGGCTTTCTGCTTATATAGACATCCACCTGCATCAGTACCATCTCTGACGTTTTGTTGCTAGCTAACAATCCTATGGATATGTGGAAAGCAATAATCAATGAAGTACTGTGACTATGTTTACTAGCACAGACGTCTTACTGACTGCAACCAACTTTCTTCCTCATGCCATTTCAAATCAAAGTGTTAACAACAACTTTATAAACTCTCTTTCTTCGGAGCTGCCATTCTCAGAGGATAACGTCTCATTTCGCTTGCCCTGACAAACAATATTACAAGGCAGCCATTTAGCAAGGAAGATAACATGAAGTAGCAATAATTGATATGAAGCAGTCATAAATCTGTAATGACAACTGGGACACATAAGCAGTATATTACTTACAAGGGAGACACAATAAGAAATTTCAAGTACAGCAACAGAGAAAGGAAGGATGAGAGGGAGAGTTGCCAACTCTTCTAGCTACTCATTATACAAAACAAAAGCTTTCTCCTAATATTCACTCTCTGGCTGCCTGTCAAGATAATGTGACTCTCAAAATCTTGAAGGTCAAAACCACATTGAAAGAAGCCTTCTACAATCTGGATCCTTCCAGATATTTTGGACTCCCAACTCCCATAATTAATTACCACTGACTATGGGAGTAGGGAATGCAACAATACCTAGAGCAGCGGTTCTCAACCTGTGGGTCCCCAGATGTTATTGGACTACAACTCCAATCATCCCTGAACTCTGGCCTTCCTAGATAGGTGTGATGGGAGTTGTAGTTCAACAACATCTGGGGACCCACAGGTTGAGAAAGGCTGACCTAAAGGCAGCCAAGTTGAGGAAGGCTGGGAAACAAGTACAGTAGTACCCCGGGTTACAAATGCTTCAGGTTACAGACTCCGCTAACCCAGAAATAGTACCTCGGGTTAAGAACTTTACTTCAGGATGAGAACAGAAAACGCGCAGCGGCGGCAGTGGGAGGCCCCATTAGCTAAAGTGGTACCTCAGGTTAAGAACAATTTCAGGTTAAGTACGGACCTCCGGAACGAATTAAGTTCTTAACCAGAGGCACCACTGTACCCTTCTCGAGGTCTTGTGTAAGGTGCCAGCCCAAATCCAGTATCAAGAGTTACACTATCAGAAGGCAACATTCCATGCTCAGGAACAGATTCCACAGCACAACTCACCCATTAATACTGCCATTTACGGAGGCCACTCCCCTGTTCCACCTGCAAGAACGCTTGAAGAATTAAACTGCTATGAAACACCTGCAACTCCTTTGAAAATGCAGTGTCAAGATTAAGATCAAGTTCACTGTGACATAATGTTACAAACGTGTGAAAGGGGGTCCAAATTGTTTCAGTCCACTTGCTCACAAGCTCCTTTTCAATGACTCAAAGACGAAGACGACAATGAGTTTCGAAATAAATCCCATCCAAACAGCATTTTATCATAGGCAATCCAAAATCCCACAAATAGATGCAAGTCTCTTGATGTAGTTCTAATGGGGACGGTGGGACATGCAGAAAAGGCTGCATTGTTGAGACATATCCAACATATCCACTGGACGTCTGTGGCAGATCACTGGCTCCCCTCAACAATGATCAACAACTTTGGCTCCCCTAAAAAAAGCTCAATAACTTTGCCCTGCACCCCTAAAAATGGGCCTTCCTCCTTCCTAAAAAAAGCTCATCAACTTTGACCTGAACCCCCCAAAAGGGGGTAGATCACTGCCAGTTTTTAACTCTGTGAGTAGATTGCAGTCTCTTGGAAGTTGGCCACCCCTGCTCTAGAGCAGGGAATCAGGCAAGACAGATCAGGATCTACTGGATAATTTTGCAGTAGATTGCCATGGGTTTCTAACTCTCAACTGTAACAACAACAGTAACAACAATCAAAAAGTCCATTCCTCCTTCCAAATTAGCTGCTGGAAAAAAGACACTTGGAGGAAGAAAAAGGGGTCTATTTTCTGTGAAAGGACTTGTGAGCTTGGTTCCAGTGTGAGTACAGGTTACTGGGTTAAACATGTGCTCAGAGGCACCCTTCTTCCCGACTCCTTAGCACATAGCTATTCACCTGAGAAACTATACTGTACCTAGTCAGGCGCCAAGCGCATTTTGCACTCAACTACCAGCCACTCACAACCAAGTGAAGATGCCTGGGTGCCAGGACGGCACATGACATATCCACCATCTGGAGGTACATGCCTGGGGATCATTGGATCTTGACTGTTTGCACACACTAATACCACATCCTGTAGAATTTTATCAGTCATCTGCACAGTCAGTATGAATTTCAGGAACCAAAATGCTTTCTCTGTGCAGCCTGAGCAGAAACAATGAACAACACTATAGCTAATTGTTGTAGCTTCACTTACCCCACCCACCCTACTGCCCTGCTCATAGCCGTAAAGAATATTCTTACATTATGAATGGTCTATATCACCATTAGGAAAAAGAGGTAGGAACAGGCCAATAGATATGGGGACTGTCCCTGCATAAAGTGGCTTTTCTCCTTTAAGTTCTTAAAATACTGAACCTAGCTCAAGGTTGTCATCTGTTTAACTGAGAATCAATCACAGTCAGTCCATCATTTGAAAAATAAGACATATCACATAAGGAATATGACACAGATCAGCCACTTCCATCACTTACATATTCCAGTCTGCAATGATAAAGTGATTATTTTAACTAGACATTTTATTGTTCTTCCACTGGTTATTTCACATTTGTAAAATGTGGCCCCATCTTTTAAACAACTGTGCATAATATTTTGAAGTTTTCAGCCCATACCACTGTGCAAAGAGACAGTTTTGAGTCCCAGTTCAGTCAGTCTTAGAAATATAAGTGGGACGTGGGTTGCGCTGTGGTCTAAACCACTGAGCCTCTTGGGCTTGCTGATCAAAAAGTTGGCGGTTTGAATCCCCACAACAGAGTGAGCTCCTGTTGCTCTGTCCCAGCTCCTGCCAGTTTGAAAGAATACCAGTGCAAGTAGATAAATAGGTACCACTGTGGCAGGAAGGTAAATGGCATTTCCATGCGCCCTGGCTTCCATCGCGGTGTTATGCTGAACCAGAAGCGGTTTAGTCATGCTCGCCACATGACCCTGAAAGTGAGATGAGCACTGCAACCCCATAGTTGCCTTTGACTGGACTTAACCATCCAGGGGTCCTTTACCTTTTTACCTTAGAAATACCACAGTTTTGAATATATGAAATATTCTGACTGTGACTCAAATATGTTAATATAATATGGCAGCTGATTACCAGTTTCAAAGAACTACTGCGAGCTGGAGAGATATGGTGTCATGAATAAGTTTTACTACTGGGTGGCACGGTATTTACTTTATGTAAATGAATGCCAATGCATAAACTATAATGCATGAACATCATTGGTGAACTTGAGTTTCTCCACTGCTGCCATCACGATGGGCTCTGAAGTGAGCTCTCATGTTGAGTCAGATTCGCTTTGGAGGCGCCTCCCTGTTTCATTGCCCACAACTCCCTGGCAAAGCAAAAAATCTCTGTTCAGTGGGAGTGAGCATTTAGGAGCTGCTGTGTCAACTGCCTAACTCCTCTCCCCACAGAACAAGGGCTTTGATTGTAAACTCTCCAAGGCTCTCGGGAATCCATCAGCCTATGGGGTGGGTTATCCAAATAAGCTCACCACCCCACGGCAGACTGCGTGTCTAAATCTCACTGGGAAGTGCTCCAATCATGACAACAGAGTCAAAGAGTGTACTCTCCCCTTTTTCAAACCAATGCATTCCTACTTAGCTATCTACCACTTGTTCACATACATTTTGGTAAAACATGCCAATTCATAAACCAAAATGCCCCAAACATTCGAGCCTTTCGTGCTCCAATGCAGTCATTCCCATACAGATTCTTTCCTTATCCCTAACCTGTCATTTTCTTTCTTTTACAACCCCTATTGTACACTGGGTAGACACTTTCAGTGAATTATCCCAACATTCAAAACACTGTTGATTGTTTTGGATGCCAATTCCTATTTGCCTGCACCTGTACAGCTGTGCTAACAATCTCTCTCTCTCGCTCTCTCTCTCTCTCTGTCTCTCATATTCACAACCAGTTCAGACCTCTTCAGAGCATGGGAAGATTTTTTTTCTTTCTGTCCCAGTGAACTTACTTGCATTAAATATAATGTGCATTTTCGTTCACTCGGTTTGGAGATACCATTCCAACATTCTTGACAATCTGCTTCTGAATCCATTCAGGGACCATCTGATAATGTGGCCACTTCATTACTCATTCCAACTTCAAATCATTTAAAAAGTAAGTTTAATAGCACTGGTACCATCCTTCAGTCTCAGCTGCTTCCCTTGTCTCCCACAGAAAATTTATTGTGTGACTTTTCTTCTGCCATTTAACAGATACAGAAGATATGTTAAATTTACACAGGAGCTCTTGGTGAGAAAGTATGGATTTCCAACAAAGCTTCTGACGATTTGCCAATAATATAACAATGTCAGTTTATACAGCTTGCTAATACTGTCAGAGGACTCCTAAAGATGGATGAGGTAAAGTTTCACACTTTTGATATTTTCTGCATCTCCCTACTTACAACGCCTATGAATGCAGAAACCATATAGGCTTCTGTGTGCACAAATCTTGCCCTTCCAGTGTTCAAAAGTCATCCGAGAGTTTTCCATTGCTGTATTTATGTAGATCTTGGTTTTAGGATTTATTTTACATTTAAATTGTCTTATTTATTGAAGCCACCCAGAAAACTCTTATGTTGCAAAATGGCATAGAAATTCTGTAAATAAACACATTAGCTTAGGAATACAAAGCTGATGCTTTATGTGTAAAACATCAGGCACGGAACATCTCCATGGTAATGAAAATTCAAATATTGAGAGCACTGTAAATAATATTACAAATCCTCTGCTGCTTAAAAGCTATGTGTCCTTTAAAGCCAAAAGAAGTTAGTTGGCAAAACCAGGGAGAACCGTTACTAAGCATTATGATGTTTTAGCAAACAAGTTCTTGGCAAGCTATAGCCTCCTGTAAAGTGATAATTTATATAAATATTGTATTACGTGGCTAAGCATTCTTATAGCCCAATCCTAAAGCACAGTACTTTGAAGAAAGCTAAAGCTATCATCTCACAATTCATATTGATTACTTTTTGTCCTGTCCTTAAGTGATGTGGCATTAAATTGGTATCCTTTGCATTTTTTTTATTTGAAAACAACGTTCAATTAAAGACCTTTCCGAGTGGACCAAGTTCAACAACCACCCTTGCATAACCTCCTCCATGTGACAGATGGAAGATCTATCCTTGTGTGAGTAACACATACTGCAGTGCAAAGTGTGAAAGTGACTCAGCAGGGTTGATGGCAACGTACCTCATCCCCCTCAATGAATTGCTGGACTGTCTGTTCATAGAAATGCCTATGTGTTTATAGGGGGGGGGGAGAGAAGAAAGCTGCACTCTGGGGCATATCTGAATATCTTATTACATTAAACGATAATAAGACCACAAAGCAAATAGTTGCCTTTACCTAGATTAACACATCCGCAAAGGTAAGTGTTTCACATAGCTACAAGATAAAATTCTATAAAGAGAAGGCCAGTCCAAACAAGGCATTGTTAAAACACCAAAAACGTGTGAGTTATGATACTAGCTTGTTTAACTAACCAGTTTGCTTAAAGCCACAGTATCTGGTTCAAACATAATGCTAAGCCCGGTTTCTTCAAAAATGAAAGTAAACACTGGACAAGTCTTTCTATTTGCATGTAGGGAGAGGTACAGTGGTACCTCGAGTTACATACGCTTCAGGTTACATACGATTTGGGTTACAGACTCTGCTAACCCAGAAATATTACCTCAGGTTAAGAACTTTGCTTCAAGATGAGAACAGAAATCGTGCTCTGGCAGCGCGGCAGCAGCAGGAGGCCCCATTAGCCAAAGTGGTGCTTCAGGTTAAGAACAGTTTCAGGTTAAGAACGGACCTCCAGACGAATTAAGTACTTAACCCGAGGTACCACTGTATGAGTCTCATTCAACTTTTTACTTTCATCGCCACAGAAAACCCTAACATTGGATACAAACAATAGTGATTAGATTCCTTGCTTTCTTTTTCTGTTGCTGATAGCACCATCAAAATGACTACTAATACATTTAACTCTACTAACGCACTCTAAAACTTGGGTGTTTCTACACACAAAATCCTAACTGGAATCCAGAGCTCTGGAGCAGAATCTGTCAGCTAGACAAAGCAAATAAAATATAGGGTTGAGCCTACTTATTTCTATCTGATGCCAAAATCATCTTTATCAGTCAGTGGAAATGTACAGCTCTTTACTAAGTTAAAAAGATTGGAAGTTGTTAGGCTAGATAATGTGAAGGATCACAATAAACCACTTTGAGCTTTGATAGATATAGGATCTATCAATGGAAATGGTTAACGACTAGTGTACTAAAATGTGAGTAAATACCTTTATTATTTGGGGGGGGGACGACGACAGTTGAACAAGTACAGATTTTAGACTCCTAAGTGTAAATGGATCTGCTTAAAGTTTCATGATGGAAGGGTAAAGTATTAGTAAATTTCCACTTGTCTCCCTTATTGAAAACTATAACAAAAAGAAAACACCAGCGAGTGTTTCATCTAGCAGGTGTGCCACTTCTGAACTGCACTTCCAGGCTTTCTTCAGCATACAGAGATGATATCTGGAAAGCGCAGGAAGCTCAATATTGCTTGGCAATGGGTACTTTTGTTTGAAATCCCATTGTCACTATTCTTCTGTAGCGCTTCCCATCATACTCCATGCATTCAATGCTTTTCGTTCACATGGTGTCAGATTATCTTGCATGAATAGGGAAGGGCTGTGGCTCAGTGGTAGAGTTATCTGCTTTGCATGCAGGAGGTCCCCGGTTCAATCCCCAGCATCTTCAGGTAGGGCTGGAAATGACTCCCTATCTGAAAGCCTAGAGAGCCCCTACCAGTCATTGTAGACACTACAATGGTACCTCGGGTTACATACGCTTCAGGTTACATACGCTTCAGGTTACACACTCTGCTAACCCAGAAATAGTGCTTCAGGTTAAGAACTTTGCTTCAGGATAAGAACAGAAACTGGGCCCTGGCGGCACGGCAGCAGCAGGAGGCCCCATTAGCTAAAGTGGTGCTTCAAGTTAAGAACAGTTTCAGGTTAAGTACGGACCTCCGGAACGAATTAAGTACTTAACCCGAGGTACCACTGTACTGAGCTAGATTGACCAATGGCCTGGCTCAGTAGAAAGCAGTTTCCTGTGTCCTGAATATGAGATTATATGATTCAACCCAGCCAGATTCCATGTAGCACATAGGAAGGCATGGCGTAATGATGCAAGATGCCAAGACATCACAAAGTTGACGGGGGGGCAGCACAATCCAACTGTTTATTCTAGTGAGGGTACAAACAAAAGAAGGACAAGACAGTAATAATTATTCCAGGGAAAGCGTCAATTATGACTGACAAACCCCCCCCCCCCCAGTGATTCTTGATTTGTTTATTTTACTTTGGTGGTTGTATATTGTAAGCCACCCTGTGATCCTCAGATGAAGGGTGCCATAGAAATTTAATAAAATAATAATATGCTGTGTAATGAATAATATGCTATGTAAATAAATAATACACCATGTAATATCTACTCAACAACATCTACATGAGAAAACACAAAAAGCCATGTCTTCACAAAGCACCTAATGAAAGAAAAAAAGTCTCCTGGTTCCTCACTATTTTCACAAAATTATTCTTGCAGCCAAGTAGCATTGTGTTTTACAGGCTTACAGTTATGCAATGCTACACCTACATCCATTAAAGGCTGGAGATCACCACACAGCAGGCCTGTGGTATAGAGAAGTACTGTCTAGGCACCAGCTTTCTGTCTTTCCAAAAATAATGTAGAAACCATGCTCACAGAAGAGTAACAGTGCAAATTTGGGATACTGAAGTAAATAGCAAAAACTGCATTTACTTCAGCAAGGTCAACACTTTGTCCTAAAGCTATTATAATCTTAAAAGCATTCGGTCTCTCAAGTTAGTGCCACCAATTTTAATTGGATTCACTGATGAGCCTAACAGTCTTAAAGGGGGGGGGGGGGGACTCATTAGGGGCATTACAGTTTATCTTAAGATTCAGAGTAAAAATATAAACATTTTTTTCAGTCTAACATAAAAGAAAGGAAGGAAAAGAACAAAAGAAAAAGAAAACACCAATTTATTATCTGGTTACAAGGAAGCCCTTAGTAAAAATTCTGCGGGGTCACATTCCCTTCTTAAAGTTACTAATACTTCAACAATACATGTTCACATAGACTTAAAACGACTTTTCCCCCCAGAGCAGACTTGAAACAAAGCCTTTTCTGTTTTGCCGCACAAAACTGGATGATCATTACAAGTTACCCGAGGAATAAAACCAAATGCCTAGCAGCAAGGAATAACCATCTCTTGTTACGATACAGAAAGGGGCGGACAGATTGTCAAAGCTTAATAGAACTCAATTCATCTGGTTGATAAAGCAACTACAAGAGAAGTTGGTCTCCCAGGCGAAGTCTTCAATATAGTGAACTAGCATGTACAGTAAGAATTTGTGATTCTTCTGCAGAACCCATACCAATAGTGGTAGAGAGGGGTTTCTGAGTTAGTCTTTTAAAAGTCCCTGGGGTGAGATTTTGTTTTCTACGGAAAACCAACTTCAATCACAAACAGAATATGGAAGGTAATAGCTACAAGTCCCAACAAAGTACACAGAAGAGCAGTTCAACAAAGTATAGTATCTAAAAATTGGAGGGCATTTCATATATAGACACACAACAATCCATTTGACGCAGTGTTAGAAACTCAAGATATATAATCTAATCGCCAAATAGCACCTTAAGCCTAGGTTGCAGCCACCACAATGGAATGTCTAGGTGCCATTTTTTGTTTGCAGTGGAACTTATTATTAGTAGTAGTATTATTCATCATCTCATTCCTATACCACTTTGCATTTTAAAGAAGAAATCTCAAAGCAGTTTACAACACATTAAATCATCAAATGAAGCAATCCAGAATAAAACAAATTCAAGCATCAAGGAAAATATTTCAGATCCTCCTCTAAGTGACATTTTGCTTTCCCCAGTTGCCAACCTGGCATCCATAGATCTCCATGGGGTCGCAAATGGACCCGTGCCAGTTGCAAAACACACCTGGTACCTGGCTAATTCTTAGGACTAAATTTCATTGCAAGCGATGTGGTTATCTTTTGAGTGAACGTGCATAAGTCTCTTTATTCCCCATCCTAGAGCCTGCAATGAAAAGCAGGGAAATAATCACATGACATATTAAGAGTACATTGGTACCTCGGTTTATGAACTTAATCCGTTCCTGAAGTCCGTTCTTAAACCAAATCCGTTCTTAAACCAAGGCGCACTTTCCCTAATGAGGCCACCCACCATTTGGTTTCCGTTCGTAGACCGAGGCAAAGTTCGCAAACCGGAACACTACTGGTTTTGCGGAGTTCGTAAACCGAATCGTTCGTAAACAGGGCTGTTCTTAAACAGAGGTACCACTGTACTTGGGATAATTCCCAGTAACCTGTAAAACAAAGAGGGGGAACCTGCAGCCCTCCAGAGGATAGGAGTCCATCTCCCATCAACCCCAACCAGCATGGCCAGTGGTTGGGGACATTTGGAGTGCCACAGCTTCCCCAGCTCTGAAAAAAGTCATCATAGTCCAAATTAACCTAATCCAGACTACATATAAACATTGACTGACTCCTTGTGCTCTTGACAGCAACACAAACAGTCGTACAACACCCACATTACACTGAATTTGTGCAGGTGAGACCTAAAGCCCTAACTTCACTGGGGTGAAGTGACACTGTTCACCAGTGAACATAGAAAAACATATGATTTATCATTACTGGCAGCAATATCCCAACACACACAAGTCCCGCTGAACTCAGCGGGACTTATTCTGAGTTCTAATTTATCTATTTCTTCTCAATGAGGGGAGATATGCAATCACTGCTCTCATCGTATTTAATCCTGCAGTGCTAAGTTAAACTGTAAGTAAAATTCCAGTGAAATTTAATCATATATTTAAGTATCCACTCAGATGAGGATTTAAGTGGTTGCTTAACCTCTGGATTATGCCAAAAATGATTCTTTTGGCTGCTGGCCATCACTAAGCCCTTTTCAAGGAAACAACAGTGACATGACAAAGTGAAGTCATGAACCACAAGCAGGTACTGAATTGACCAGAAAGTTCTTCCACCATTAATCCTGCAGCATTATATTGAGAGATTGGCTACTAACTTCATTAGACAATGTGTTCCTTCTGAACTGGCTAACAGATCTTTTTATAGTTTGCCTCCTTTTTACTGCTTAACCATTAGAGGGCCTTCAATTTATAAATAAGCATTATGAATGGAAACAAATAAAACACAGCAGTAAGATTCAATTTGGTTATTGCTGAATGCAACGCAGCATAGCTAGCCTAGACCTAATAAGGAGTTGGGACAGGATCAGAGATCATCCTAATCTGCCTGCACAAACTTCATCACAGGTAAATGCTCACTTTTATTTGTGTCCAGGGCTGCAGTAACATAATCCATCCCAAAAACACAACCTGGGGGAGGGTGAAGCTTTCTGCTACCAGTTCAAAAGCTGCAGCTCCCTCCCATCTTATCACAATATGCACCCCTGCAAACAAAATCCACACATTTTATTTTAGGAGATCACTGCTTCATTGTAAGCCTTCCACTCAGATGTTAAAAGCACACAATAAGCACAAGAATAATATAACGTGACACTTAAAACTGAAGAAGTTTGGAATCCGGAGAAAGATATATGCACAAAAAGCTACTGTAGTCTCCTTCATTCCACCTTCCTGAATCCTGCTTCCACAGCAAGAGAGTGATTCGTGTGCAGGGAGGATGGAAAATTTTGAGAATGGAGCAGATCAATGACACACACTCCAGCCATCATCTTCGCAGCACAGGCCTGGAAAAGGGGGTGTGCACTAAATGCCAGTCTCCCATTACCAAAACAGTAAGATAGCACCCTGTCTCTCTTTCTCTCTGCCTCCACCTCTCCCCATACATTCACAACACTTCCTAAACCCCTTCCGCATCAGTAGAAATAAACAATCCAGAGACTTGCAGTACACAGATCTACAGCAGAACAAAAATGCTACAGTCTTTGGGTGAAATCTGCACATGGGGGGGGGGGGGAGAGGAGAGAGAGACTCAAAGGGCAAACTTCCCGCTTTTCATTTCCCTTCCCTTTTAATAACCCCATCAAAATTACTAGACCTAGATGAGAAAATCTCAAAGAGACACATGGAGTTGCAAAACCAGATGGTGCATGATGCACATGACCCGGTCAAAGATAAGCACTTTATGGCTACAGCATTATGTACGCTTGCACCCAGGAGTAAGTCTCATTAAAGTCAACCGAATTTATTTCCAAGTAAATATTTACAGAGTCAGGCTGTACGTCTATGCACACCCACTTGGGAGTGAAACCTACTGGATTCAAGAGGATTGGATTTTATATCAGATAAGTTGAAGTACACAGGACTTAAAAGCAACTTAACTTTTTACACCCACTCAGAACAGACAATGAAGAAGTGAAAGCTGCCCCAAATCACCTGTGGGAGAGTATTTGACCAAACCAACCCAGCGCATAACATAAGAGGACTTAACCCGAAGCGGCATTTCTCAAGGTTCCACCCCAAACACCTGAAGAGCAGGGCATTGGGGGTATGCAGAGAACATTCCCATAACCACAAGTAGTGAATTTTGAATTGAAGGAGGAGGCATCCAAAGGAAGATGACATACACACAGCCACACTACATGAGTCCACCTGCGACAGGATCTACCCACAGGGTGGCTGACCATTCCCTCCCAACAGAAAACCTGAAATAGCTCTTTCCCCTTGCCTCCACGCCCCCCATTTCCAGGGCTGAGTCAATCGCGACAGCTCAGCCCGTAGAGCATGAGACTCTTAACCCTCAGGGTCGTGGGTTCGAGCCCCACACGTTGGGCAAAAAGACCCCCGCATTGCAGGGGGTTGAGCTAGATGACCCAAGTGGTCCCTTGCCAACTCTACGCTTGTATGGTTCTCCCAGGATGATGGGAGAAGTTAAGGCTATATCCATCCAACCCCGGTTCGGAAAAGGAGTGTGCCGGGCTTGCTCCAGACGCTGAGGTTCAGGCAGGTGATCCTACCCTGGCCTCTCCCCCCTTCCCGGCTGCAGCAGCGCCCTTGGAGAGGGGACGTGGGCGCGCCTCCTCTCCAAGGCGCACCGGCAGCCGAGGGGGGGACGGGACGCTGCCGGCCGTCCTCCTGCTTCGGGACCCGGCGGCTTAAGTGGGGGGGCGGTCTGTGCCTGGCTACTCACTCGGCGTATCCCGTGGTCCAGGGCAGGCGCTTGGTCTCCTTGTTGAGGATGAGGATAGGCCGGGCGATGTGGTCGGCGGAGCACTCGACCTCGTCCGGAGACAGAGCCAGGAACTCGGGTCTGCCGTAGGGGAAGCGCAGCGGCAGGTCCATGCCTCCTCCTCCACCACTACCACCGCCGCCGCCTCCTCCACCTCCTCCACCACCGCCGCTGCCGTGATCCGAGCTGCCAGCCATGATGCCTCCCATGAAATTGGCCACCGCAGACTTCACCCGAGTCAGCATAGTACTCCTGCCGCCGGCCGCACCGGCGGGGCCGGGGGAAGCACCATCCAGCTCGCGCCGGGAGGCAGGCAGGCAGGCGCGCAGGGCGGCGGCGGAGCGGCGGCGGAGGGGCGGAGGGGGAATCACGCGGCTGAGGCGGCCGCCGCTGCTGCTGCTCCCGCCGACGCGGCCAGCGCCGTCCCTGCAGGAGAGGCGCTGCTGCTTCCGCAATGGAGGAGCCGCTGCATGGAGCAAAGCGGGGGTTCAGCACGGTGTTCAGGGGCGACCGCGCAGCCACAGAGCCCCGAGCTGAACGCCGCGCCGTCGCCGGGGAGCGCTCCTCATGGCGGGGGCGTCAAGCGGGTCCCGGCTTCTCCCTCTTCTTCCTCCTCCTCCTCTTCTTTCCCTCAGCGCGGATTGCCGAACTCGACCCGAGCGGCTGCTGCCCGCGCCGAGTCACGTGACGATAATAAAGCTGGCCTCCGACGACGCGGGAACTTCCTGCTCCGTGAGCTGCAGACGCAGAGGCAGGCGGGGGACTCGGCCCCGAAGATCCTGCGGCAACACAGACGCCTCTCGCGCGCCCTCTTCCCATGCGTGGGTTGGCGTAGCGGGGAAAAACGCGCTGGAAGATAAAGGGGCGGGGAACCAGAGGAGCAGACGAGGAGGTCTCCCGCCCTGGTGTGCAGAAGACAACACCACGAGGGACGTTGCTCCGGGACAGTTTGGGGGGGGGGAAATAGGAGCCTCCCCCCTCCCCATTAAAATATTTGAATGGGCCGGCTCCCCTCCCCCCACGTCTTTCAAATTAAAGATACCCATCATTCAAATTTGGTGGTGCAATGGCATACATAGTAAAGAGTAAAGCAAGGCCCTTTATATGATGGCACATAAGGTCATCATTTGTTTGTCTCACTTTTAGTACAGGAAATCTTGGGGAAATGTGGAGGGTCTGATCATGGGCATTGCCATTCAAATAGGGGGGGTGCCGTGTCATGTAATTGATTATGTGCAATGATTATTGCACTTGAGCAAAAAAAATGAGAGGCACAAATACAAGATGGGTGACACCTGGCTTGAGAGCAGTACATGTGAAAAGGATCTAGGAGTCTTGGTTGACCACAAACTTGACATGAGCCAACAGTGTGACGCGGCAGCTAAAAAAGCCAATGCAATTCTGGGCTGCATCAATAGGAGTATAGCATCTAGATCAAGGGAAGTAATAGTGCCACTGTATTCTGCTCTGGTCAGACCTCACCTGGAGTACTGTGTCCAGTTCTGGGCACCACAGTTCAAGAAGGACACTGACAAACTGGAACGTGTCCAGAGGAGGGCAACCAAAATGGTCAAAGGCCTGGAAACGATGCCTTATGAGGAACGGCTAAGGGAGCTGGGCATGTTTAGCCTGGAGAAGAGGAGGTTAAGGGGTGATATGATAGCCATGTTCAAATATATAAAAGGATGTCACATAGAGGAGGGAGAAAGGTTGTTTTCTGCTGCTCCAGAGAAGCGGACATGGAGCAATGGATCCAAACTACAAGAAAGAAGTTTCCACCTAAACATTAGGAAGAACTTCCTGACAGTAAGAGCTGTTCGACAGTGGAATTTGCTGCCAAGGAGTGTGGTGGAGTCTCCTTCTTTGGAGGTCTTTAAGCAGAGGCTTGACAACCATATGTCAGGAGTGCTCTGATGTTGCTTCCTGCTTGGCAGGGGGTTGGACTCGATGGCCCTTGTGGTCTCTTCCAACTCTATGATTCTATGTGGGGCAGTGCTTGCCTGAGCCCTGTCCCCCCATATTTTAGTCAAATTGGCACCCCTGGTGGCAGACCTACATTTTGGGGGGCCCTGAAGCTGGAGCTGTTATGGGGGGCCCATGGCAAGCATCAGTGAGGTCAGAGTGACTGCTGTCATTTCCTTCAGTGGGGTTGTTCCACGGCAGCTCAAAACGCCTTTACAACATCTGTGCCTGTACTACTGGCTCTCCAACTTTGGGATTGCTGAAATATATCCACGCACAAAAATAGACAATTTGAGTTGTGTACATGAGTCAAACTGGGTCTACTAGATGCAAAAAATTAAAGCAATGTGGACCAGAGTCCCTTTTGAGGTCCCTCCAAGATTAGGGGCCCTAAAGCTTATGCTTTATTGGTTTTATAGTTTTATATCCCTGCTTTGGGATGGAGGGCAAGCCCTCAACCTCAATAGAATAGGCAAGAGTTAGCAGAGCAAAGCCTACGTACGTGTATACTCAGAAGTAAGACCTATTTCAGTTGGACTTTCTCTCAGGTGGGATTGCAGGCTATAGAGGTGAGCAGTCTGAAGGTATTTATTAGGGGCAAAGGTGCCTTATACTAATAGCTTTAACCTATCTGATGTCTCAGTTGTGCACCCACCCAAACATACCATACCTCGCCATGAAAGAAGACAGAAGGCTGCATGCAGACATATGAATGCTAAAAAGACAACATAGAGGCAACATGGTGGAAATATTTAAAAATATCAAAACAAGAGTTTCATATGGCACTTGCTCATAACAAATGGGACAGGTTTCAAGCTTCCTACAACAAGCTGTTCTTCCATACAAAAAAGACAACATATGTAGAACACAATGTGCTTTCTCGCTTTCGCCATATTCACACCATACATCTAAAGTAATATAAGACTTTGAGCAGTCATAGAATAATTATTATCATAGTTATGGAATATGACTATGTAAGATTATGTATTATTATTATAAGCATGGAATTCCCCTGAATAATTATTAGAGTTATAGTTTGTTAAGGGTGCTGAAAGTAGTTCGGAAGCCTCTATTATCCTCACAGACCTAGAATTCACAGAGTGATTTAACATCCAATCCCTCTTTACAGGGACCTCCGGGAATTGTAGTTGACTCTTATCCAAGTCATTCACCATCCAAAGTAAGAAAATAAGGCACAGTCATCTCAATGGCAGCACCTCCTTTGTTGAATTCTCTCCAGGGAATTTTACTGGGCACCAACATTAATATTATATAATCCTAGAATTGTAAGGGACCCTAAGGGTCCTCTAGTCCAACCCCCTACAGTGGAGGAATCTCAACACATGGTCTCCCATCCAACTTGAAACCATACCAGACCCTGCTTAGCTTTGCAAATGTAATGTAAGGTAAGGGTAAAGGGACCCCTGACCATTAGGTCCAGTCGTGACCGACTCTGTGTTTGCGGCGCTCATCTCGCTTTCTTGGCCGAGGGAGCCGGCATACAGCTTCTGGCTCATGTGGCCAGCATGCCTAAGCTGCTTCTGGCGAACCAGAGCAACACACTGAAACGCCGTTTACCTTCCCGCCGGAGCGGTACCTATTTATCTACTTGCACTTTGACGTGCTTTCGAACTGCTAGGTTGGCAGGAGCAGGGACCGAGCAACGGGAGCTCACCCCATCACAGGGATTCGAACCACCAACCTTCTGACTGGCAAGTCCTAGGCTCTGTGGTTTAACCCACAGCACCACCCACATCCCTCTGCAAATGTACTTGCAGTTTTATTGCTGCACTACTATCCTTTAAGTTTTTGTTCTCTCAGTCTTTAATATGTATTTTACTATTGTTATATATTTCATTTATTTATTTTATCTTGTTTTCGTAAACCACCCTATAAGCTTTACTGCAGGGCAGTGGATACAAGTCTTGAAAACAAACGTAAATTTAAAAAAATGGAAGATAGATGGTCTTCTCAAGGTTCTACCAATTTAATATAGAGACTAATGGAGACAGTGAGAGATTTTACTTTCTTGGGCTCCATGATCACTGCAGATAATGACAGCAGTCACAAAAGGAGAAGAGCGATGACAAACCTAGACAGAATCTTAAAAAGCAGAGACATCACCTTGCCAACAAAGGTCCGTATAGTTAAATCTATGGTTTTCCCAGCAGTGATATATGGAAGTGAGAGCTGGACCATAAAGAAGGCTGATCGCTGAAGAATTGATGTTTTGAATTATGGTGCTGGAGGAGACTCTTGAGAGTCCCATGGACTGCAAGAAGATCAAACCTATCCATTCTGAAGGAAATCAGCCCTGAGTGCTCACTGGAAGGACAGATCCTGAAGCTGAGGCTCCAAATACTTTGGCCACCTCATGAGAAGAGAAGACTCCCTGGAAAAGACCCTGATGTTGGGAAAGATTGAGAGCACAGGGGAAAGGGGACAACAGAAGATGAGATGGTTGAACAGTGTTTCCGAGGCTACTAACATGAGTTTGACCTAACTGCTGGAGGCAGTGGAAGACAGGAGTGCCTGGCATGCTCTGATCCATGGGGTCACAAAGAGCTGGACACGACTAAACGACTAAACAACAACAACAACAAATTATATCAAAACATAGAAGAGAAATTTGTGGATAAATGGTGCATAGGGCAGGGTTACAATTTCTATATAAACAAAAGTTACCAAGGTGTGTCAGGGACAATTCTACCTAGGAAACTTTCACTGTAGCATTTATACTGATTAGTCGATTTGGAAGAAAGCCAAAACAGAGACCAAACAATCTACATGGGGTTATTTTTTCCAGGGTTATAAATATCCTGTCATATTAATTTTTTTTTTTAAATCATTTGCTTATATTGCACATATATACATTCAAATCAAGATACACACACTTAAAAGGAAATAGAGAAATACAAAAGTATAATAAGATCTTTTTTAAAAAAATAGGAAAAAATAAAGATAGAAGCACTGAAAGGGAAAAAAGAACAAAGAATATAAATATATACATTTCATTAATTCATTTAAACCTTTAAAAAGAAAAGAAAAGAAGAAAACAAAAAGGAGAGGAAAGACACAAATACATATATAATTCATTCTTCAAAAACTAACACATATAAATGAAAAAAGAAACACCAATTGTGGACTTCCGCCAACTTCACTACAGTTCATTATTTTCTAATTAAAGTCTATCTATCTGTATTTTCAGTATATCCCTCATCTTGGTATCAGGGAACTTTTTCCTTTGCGGGGTTATTCTAAACACAGCCAGATCTTCGCCGTTGAGCCACAAACTGACTGGTTTTTCTGGTTTTTCTGGTTAAAAAAGCCTTGTAAATCAAGTAGTTTTTAAAGATTCCTTGTGAAAGACTATGAATGTATTAACATTTTATTGCATTTGTTTTTATCAAGGTACAAAGATTTCACTGTATTTTCATTTCCTTATGTTTGTTGGTTTAGGGACATACAGAGAAATAGTATCTTTGACAGAAATAAACTGGATTCCCAATCTTAAATCATCTTAATTTAACCAGTTCCATATTTCTGACCTAAAACCCAGTCGCAAGCAGCCCGATTGCTTGGGTATATGCTCAATTTCTTATCTAGCAAGCCTGTCTAACACAAGAAAACCAGAATGTGAATTATGTCATGCAGACATACCGTACTTGTAGAACAGCATTTCCCCTGTACCTGCAAGGATTCTGAAAACCTTACAGTATTTGGCTACTTTTCTATTATTGGCTAGATTTTCAGTCCTTTTCCTGATTGGCCAAGTAGCCTTGTACAATAATTCTGGTAAGATCAATTTTCAAAATCTGAAAAGGATCTGGGAGGGAGCATTTGGGAGAAATGGTCTGTTTTCATTTTTGACCAGTAGCCTCATCAGGCAGTGGTACTTACCTGACCTCCTAACAGGTGAGTCACTGCTGCTTACCAGGTGGGGTTGGGGTGAGATAGCGGCACGTTCACTCACTGGCTGAGCAGATCCAGCACTCTTGGTGGTACATTTGCACTGGCTTAAGCCACAGAGCCTAGGACTTGCCAATCAGAAGGTCAGTGGTTCGAATCCCCACGATGGGGTGTGCTCCCGTTGCTCGGTCCCTGCTCCTGCCAACCTAGCAGTTCAAAAGTACGTCAATGTGCAAGTAGATAAATAGGTACCGCTCCGGCGGGAAGGTAAACGGCATTTCCATGCGCTGCTCTGGTTCACCAGAAGCAGCTTATTCATGCTGGCCACATGACCCGGAAGCTGTACGCCGGCTCCCTTGGCCAATAAAGCGAGATGAGCACCGCAACCCCAGAGTCAGTCACGACTGGACCTAATGGTCAGGGGTCCCTTTACCTTTACCTTTTATCCTTCCTGCAGCTATCTCCCTCCCCCTCCCAGTAAGCAGCAGCTGCTCACCTGTCAGGAGGTCAGGTAAGGACCTCTGCTCCACCAAACTGTTTGGAAAGCTGTACACTAGGAGGCAACTGGGGTAGGGTTGGGCATGGAGCATGGAGAGTCATCATGACAGAGGTGCATGCACATGTTATATATCGGGGTGGCCAACTCCCAAGAGACTGCGATCTAAGCACAGAGTTAAAAACTGGCAGTGATCTACCCCCTTTTGGGGGGTTCAGGTCAAAGTTGTTGCACTTTCTTTAGGAAGGAGGAAGGCCCGTTTTTGGAGAGTTTGGGTCAAACTTGTTGAGTTTTTTCAGGGAGGAGGTAAAACGTTGAGCTTTTTTTTAGGGGGGCCACAGTTGTTCAGCTTCTTTGGGGAGACCCAATGAGCTAACAGTGATCTACCACAGATGTCCAGTGATCTATCGGTAGATCACGATCTACCTGTTGGACATGCCTGTTATATATTTTCTGAATCTCAGGGCCAGACATGGATGCTTTGCTTTTAGAAGAGTAGTACTGTATCTGTTTAAAAAGGCCTTTACCTCAGATGGCCTACAAACACCTCTGTTCAGTGTCTGCCTCTAGGGTGCCTCTAACCCATGAGTTCAAGTGCCATGGGGCACACTGAGCACATGATTTTTGAAGATGGAAGAATTTCCAAGGACGCAATTCTCCCTAGCAGCACAGTGAGTTGTATTTATTATAGTATTGCATTACCCTTGTAAGCGCAGCCAGGACAGAATCACTGTGAATTGTTTTATGAGATCTGGCATGCAGCAGCTTGAGGATATGTTGTCAGTTCTCTTCTATAAATACAAACAACTCTGCAAAAAAGAAAGGGCCGTGAATAAGCTGAGGGACATTTTTCATCTACCACGCCTGAATTTTGCAGTCATATATTCATCAGATGGCAAAATTTACAAGCAGCCTCTCCATTAGGTCTGTCACAGGAGAGGGGTTTTTTGGGTCACAGAATAAATACTGTTGCAAAGCCGTATTATTATTAGATTGCGTGTGAAAGGGTTCCCCAAAAACATATGGGCTAACACTAACCATATTACGAAACATGTTGAATATAGGGAATTCTGATATTAAGCCTTTCATTTCTGATTCCAGAAGCCCAAGCCAAATATTTTTAGTCATCAAAAAGATGCCACAAACTGCAGTAAGAAAAGAGCACTGGTAGCACGGTCAGTTCTATATTTTCTGGTGCTGTAAACAAGACCATATTGATTCCCCAGTGTTATTTTTAAAGCTTTCCTCTCCATTTGCTCTTCTATGCAGGAAGAGAGAGAGGGGAAATCTGCTAATTATGGGATAGAGAAAAAATTGGTCTGTTTTGTTTTTGTTTTTTAATAATATTTATTAAGATTTCAAAAGAAAACAAAAAAAAGATACAAAAATTACACAAAAACAAAAAATAGAAAATACAAAAACTTACACACAAAAAAATACAAAAGTAAAAAAAATAAAAATATGAAAAAGTAAGAAATACAGAAGAAAAATAATAATAGAGAAGAAAAAACATTTAGACCTCCTCCTCCTCCCTTCCTTTGTATTCTAGTTATTAATTATCCCAGCAAATCCTTTCCATTTTTCTATTATATAATAGACCTTACAATTTAAAATTTAAATCTTAATTATACCAACTTCTTATATTCATAATGTTCTTTCATGATCCTTCTATTATAAAATAAACTTTAAAATTTAAAACTTAGATCTTGACTTTACCCACTTCTTATATTCCTAATGTTCTTTCATAATTCTTTATACATTTTTGCTAAAGCCAGGTAAATTCTTCCAACATTTTCCTATCATTCATTTTTCTCTCATTCTATCATTCATCAGCTTTATAAAACATTCTATTAATTAAAAAAAACAAAAAAAACGAAAAAAGAGAAAGAAGCATATAATCAAGTCCAATCTTAATCCAACGTCCCTTCCTCCTGGTTTCGGGATTTGTCAGTCCTTATTCGTCAAACTAACCCGGTGACCTTATGTCCGAGGCCCTCAAGTCACTTCCATGGCCCTTCCGCAGCTTTTCTTCATATTTGTGGCTGTAGTCACTTGCTCGTAGTAGCTCCAACTTAATAGTGCTTTTAACCCTTCTCATCAGATCCTTTTCCCTGTTCATCGCTGCATTCCATGTAGTATTTAAGAGCATACTTCAAGGGCCCCCCGAATTTGTGGACCCCCACATTTCCAAACATATCGCAGCCTGTTACTGAATTTAAAAAGTCCAAATATCCCAACATAGGGGGGTCAATCCAGCCCCCCATTTCCAAACCACACCGAACTTTCCCTTCCCATATCTGATTTTTCCCAAATTCCATTATCAAGTCCGAAGGATCAAACTCCTGTTGAGACTGTTCTGTCAGGCCACACTCCTGATTTAATGCCACAAACCCCTGCTCTGTCAAAACACACTCCTGGTTTGAATCCTGGATAGACTCCACATCTATTCCCACAGTTTGATCAACGCCTTCCACTGCCAGTCCGAGATTTCCAGTCGACTTGGCCATCTGGTTCACCTTATCATGTAGTTCTTCCAGTAGAATATTTGTTTCTTTGAGCAGGCAAACCACAACTTCTGAAAACATTGTTGCACTCTCCCACGGTTCTTTGTAACAACTGTCAAGTCCTTGGCATTTAGTTACAGTTTCTAAAACTCCCCCTAAGGGGAAGACTTATATTTGTTTCTGATACATTTCCATGTTACTTAAAATCCTTTATCCTTATATATTCGTTTAAAATGCGAAAGGGAACAATAGAGTCACAAAAGTTCTCTTCTTTTAACCATCTGACACACACAGATACCTTGATTTGTTCACGTCAGTCCTGACTTCCCCGCTCCAGGATCAGGACGAAAATAACTTCCTTTTACTGCTTCAAATAGTCCAAAAAAATATTCCCAATTTAAAATGTTGGATTCCACTCTTTTGAGAGCAATTTTCAAAGCTCTAGTACAATTTGACTTTGCTTTGTTATATTTACAAAAGAACGGAAGGGTGACTTCCTGTTTAGCCCTTACCGCTCCGTACCAAATTCAATCAATTTTTCTTTCTTTTTTTTTTTTTTTATAGTCCAATTCTGCCCTTTTCACTAATCTTCCTTTAGTATCCCAATTTGTCCAAATTCTGGGTACTCACGGATATTTGTTTTAAAGTCCGAATTGTCCAGGAAAAAAAGCAGCGCTCTCCGGCAACAGCTACGCGGCTTCACTCCACAAAAGAAGCAGACGACTCACAGCACAGCGCCTTCACTTCCCCGCTCTGTTCCGGAGCCCGTTGCCGGGTTCCTTTGCAGACCGGGGGGGCGCAAACAGTGCCCGCCGAGTCCCAGGGTCACAGGCTTCACCCGCCTGTGGTTTGAAGGGTCCCCGCTGCGCCGAAGCGGTTTTAGACCCGATTTCTGTGGAGCGATCTCCCTCTGGGTTAGAGGGATTCCGCCATTGCCGTTGGCGCCACCTCCGGAAGTCAAAAATTGGTCTGTTTTGAACTGTCTTTGCTGTGTAATTCTAGAGCCATAGCAAGGCAATCAAATAGCCGTCTCTGGCTCTTGGGTCTTCCTTTTTTTAAAAACAACAACAACAACAACAACAACAGACGCTTGCTCAATGTTTGACTTACTTCAATGTGGGTAAGACGCATGCACAAACCCAGGGTTGTGACAACTCAGGGCAAAACCCCGTTGCCTAAGATTGCCTAAAAAGGAACCTCTCAATCCATCCAGGTTATTCAGACAGAAGAAGATACAGTGGTACCTCGGGTTACAGACACTTCAGGTTAGAGACTCCGCTAACCCAGAAATAGTACCTCGGGTTAAGAACTTTGCTTCAGGATGAGAACAGAAATCGCGTGGCAGCAGTGGGAGGCCCCATTAGCTAAAGTGGTACCTCAGGTTAAGAACAGTTTCAGATTAAGAATGGACCTCCAGAACGAATTACCGTATTTTTTGCACCATAACACTCACTTTTTTCCTCCTAGAAAGTACGGGGAAATGTCTGTGCGTGTTATGGAGCGAATGCCTACAGATGGCGGGGAGATCTGCTGCAGTCATGAGCAGAGGATCCATGGTTCCCCTTCCTTCCCTCCTCCGTGGCTCGCTTTGAAACAGCAAAGCAGGAGAAGAGCTGCTGAGTGGGGAGGAGAGAGGGACAGAGCCTGCTTGCTTTAAAGGAGCAAAGCGGGAGAGGAGAGGAGCTGCTTACACGAGTGTAAGCGGCTCTTGTCCGGTTGGCTCCTTTAAAGCAAGCAGGCTCTCTGTCCCTCTCTCCTCCCCACTTAGCTGGCTAAATAGCAGCAAAGTTTTTCAGCGAGCTGGGGAGGAGGGAGAGAAGCAGGGCCTGCTTGCTTCTCCTCTTACACCCCTCTTCTGCATTATTAACAGCATCCTTCTCCACACACCCCACGTGTGTTCCTTGTCCCTTGACTGCTTTTCCTTCCCTCCCCACTTAAAACGTGGTTACAAAGCATGGATCCACATGGATCCTCAGGATTTTTGCATTGGGCTACCTCAAACTCACCGTCAGATCACATGTCTGTGGCCACAGCATGAACCACAAAAATCATACATCCACTGTTTCATTTAGAATTTTTTTTTTTTCTTGTTTTCCTCCTCTAAAAACTATGTGCGTGTTACGGTCGGGTGCGTGTTATAGAGCGAAAAATATGGTAAGTTCTTAACCTGAGGTACCACTGTAGTTCGCTTTTTCTCTCTTCTCCGTTCTAGCTCCATCTCCTTCCCCATCCTTGGCCACATCCACACCATATATTAAAAGTACTTTGATACACCTTTAAACAGTCATGGCTTCCCTCAAAGAATTCTGGGACTGAGAGTTGTTAGGAGCCCCTAGTCCCACTACGCTCCATTTCTCAGAGTTCCCAGTAAAGAAGGATCTTAGGGGAATAGGGATTGCCTAACAACTCTCAGCACTCTCATCAAACTACAGCTCCCAGAATTCTTTGGGGGAAGTTGTCACTGTTTAAAGTGGCATCTTAGTGCTTTAAATGCGATTGCGGCCAGAGTCTCCTTCCTGGCTTGCTTAATTTATCTAAAGCTTTTACGCTTTTACGAAAAGCATTTGTTTAAAGCACTGATTGGTTTACAAAAATGAAAACTGCAACTCAAAGCAAAATTAATATCTAGCTTACTGTCTTAAAATTCCTAAAAACAGCCGTTCTCTTACCATGCCAGGAAATAAATAAGGCTGCAATCCTAACCCCACTTATCTGGGAGCACTCCCCATAGAAGTCACTAGGGCTCATTTCTGAGAAGGCATGGTTAGATTTGTGCTGTAAATCAATATGGATGTATGAATATAGTGAAGGCCCTTTGGCTGCCATTGGTTTTAAATCATAGCTGGCTATGATTAAAAGCTCAAATAGAGCATGAAACCTGTTCTGGGGGGAGAAAATGCACAGCTATTTTTTCCCCCTCTGCCACATATTGAAACCAAAATAGCAGAATGAGAGCATCACAATAAGCTAGGCGTTCCATTTGAGTCCCGGAACAATTATTATTTTTATCCTCATCCTCGTTGTCGTCATTTTCTTGCTTTATTATTATTTATTTTATTATTTTATGAATTCCCTTTCATATAATTTAAATCCCAGACCATTCTGCTGTCTTCAGTTGTGGGCTTTCTTATAAGGATTGCTGCATGCGTGTAAAGAAGAGAAGGGACAATTGGTTTCTTAATCGCCAAAAGAGAGGGAGGGCATGGTTGGGGGAGGGAGAACAAAAGAGGACATAGATTTGCATAAAATTTGTGCCAAACTTGCTGCCACCTCACCTTGCCTCTCGCCCACCCCCAACCTCCTGGTAGCAGGGGCGCAATGGGCTGGAGGTCAGGTGCGTGTCACAACCTGTCTGCTACTGCCTGCTTCTTAGTTTGGATCCCTGAGGGCAGGTTGCTTGGGAAAATAGCCAACTGCTGTGAAAATGTAGAGAACTGAAGGTAAGAATGAGAAATCAAACGGACAGATTGCCCTTCTCTACTAGTAGCGCAAGTGTGCTCCTGACGCAAATAGCTCGACACTCACAAGTTTCTCTACAGAGGTCTGAATTGAGGTTCTGTTCGCATTCAGCTCAACATTGCAGGGAGACCACTAAGATGTGTTCAGCTGAATGCACCTTGAAACCCTTTTGTGCAAAGCTCTGAAGAGGAACCTGCATGCACACCATAGGAACCAATTTCTGGGGACTGTGGGGGCTTTGGCCCCCACAAAATAGATGGGCATTCCCATTCAGATGGTGTGTGTGCACTGTGTCATGTGATCAATTACGCTAGGGTTGCCATATTTCAAACAGTGAAAAAAAATCTATGGGTATTTTTCTGCCAAAGCTGTTGAGGTTTCTTTTAGTTTTTTGGGGGGAATCACAAAGAATGCCATTTTTGAGCTATTTTTATGGGGAAACGGCACTGCCAACATGGGACATGTTCCCTGTCTCCTCTAAGACGTTGCTGAGGACAGTATTCTGGATATATTCCTAGATTATGAGGGGCAGGGCTTATCTCTGCCCCCACAGTATTTTATTCAGGTTGGCACTCCTGGTGTACACATGTCTCCCCCCAGCCCATAATAAGCCACCATGTTATCAGGTGAATGTTTGAACAGGGTTACAACATTGTTAAAATGGCTGCAAGACAATATTTAGTTGGATCTGAAACTGTCAGTGATAAATGTTGCTGCATAATCTTTTCCTTCTCCGGCAAGCTTGCTATTCCACATGACTGTCAGTACTGAGTTTTATTTAATTCAATATCTTCTGTTGGATTAATGCTGGTAATGTAAAATATATAATAAAATATTTATTATATGGCCTCTTCTATATCATTCAGACCCGTCACAGAGAGTCTAAATCGAATTACAGATAATTGTTAAGTCTGCACCGGGTCCTTGTTTCACCCAAACCTCCCAGTGCTCTTTACTAAAGAACAAGAATAAATATTGCTTTGCCTTTTTAAAACCCCTGTCTCATATCTTAAACTAGGTCATGCCACTATGTGCTAATTTCAAAGGGAAGTGTCCTATAAATACAGAACATAATCTTAAAAGATCTCCAGCCTTCCATTGAAGTTATTTTTTTAAAAAAAATTCTACTGTATTCGTTTAGGAAATAATTGTTTGACACATGTTAAACACTTTTATGTATAATATTGTTGCACACCACCCCATTCTCCAAGCAGGGACGGACAGCAGAGACTGTGGTGTCTTTAATATATATGGTTTATTTACACATTTATACAACCTGAGCCTACGATGGAGGGGCATTAACACACTAATAATGTCTTGCTTCTCCTATAACCACAGTCTTGGATTCCAGCAGAAATCAAGCATGCCTCTGTCTCTCAGCTACCCAGCCTGCAGCCTGCTTCTAGTTCACACACCTCAACTTTGGCCTTTGTCTTTCTAATAGGCCCACCCATTTTCCCTCTGGCACAGAGCCACTTCTGTTGTTACTTTAACAATCCATACGTTGGAGAGAGGCTATTGCCAAGAAACTTGCGGGACTGTTCCAGCAATTGAATCCTTGCTGGATGCAGAAATTAGAAGTGAGTCAAACATAACAGCCTACACGCCGCTGCCGCTGCCGCCCCCCCCCCAAACCAATATGTAATATTTTTAAAACCACTCTGTGATGCTTTGGTAATGAAGAATGGTCTAAATGTTTTGCTAATAAATAAATAATGTACAGTGGTACCTCTGGTTAAGTACTTAATTCGTTCCGGAGTTCCGTACTTAACCTGAAACTGTTCTTAACCTGAAGCACCACTTTAGCTAATGGGGCCTCCTGCTGCTGCCGCGCCGCTAGAGCACAATTTCTGTTCTCATCCTGAAGCAAAGTTCTTAACCTGAAGTACTATATCTGGGTTAGCGGAGTCTGTAACCTGCAGCGTATGTAACCTGAAGCATATGTAACCCGAGGTACCACTGTATAACAAGGAGGGAACCTAATTTACCTTTCCTTTCCCCCCATGTTACTGTTTTAGCCAGGCTATTAAGACGAGTGCTGACTTCAAGAGAGTTGGATGGGCAGAGACTGGGAGCTGGCACAGTGGTGATTCAGTACCGCAGTTTCATCATTGCCCCTAAAATACCGCAGAGTTCTACCAGCTAGTGTAGTGGCTGCTAGTGATGCACTTGCATATTCTAGGCTGAATCTTGTCCAGGAAGAAAAGTTGAGGCACCCAGACAGTGGCCCCTTGATACGGACAGGACAGAGGTACCAAATGCAAACTGGCAATGACAAGCTTTGATTGTTCTTGTTCTAAGAAGTTTTGTAAATTTGTCGCAAACCCAAAGCAGTCAAATGCCAGCAGCTAGAAAAGTCACAAAAGCTAATGAGTCCAGTGACGAAGTAGAATGATCACTAAGTAAATGATAACTGCATTTTAATGGCCATAGTGCTTGGAGACTGGCTAGGCAAACACGAGATAGGCTGAATTAAATTCCTCTTGCTTGTGTTTATGCAACTGTAAATTATGCAGAATAATATTTACCAACCAAACTTCCCAGAAGTATTTCATGATTTAATATTCCAACCTTAATAATATATATGTTCTCGGAATATGCAGGGGTTTTGATCTAGAGATCAAGCTTGGAACTCAAGCTCATATACAGTATTTCCACGCTTTGCTTTGCTGCATATTTTGTGATTTTTAAATCTCTGCTGGGGCTGTCTCACAAAAGAGTACTTGCCCCCAACCTGGATCTAGGCATCCAGCGATTTCCCCTTTTAAATTTACCATATCCAGTGCTACTTTTCTAGAAAAAAGAGGTGCCGGAACTCACCATGAACACCTCCCTTGTTCTCTTATAATGGCAATGGCGTCCACCTGAGAGGTGCTAGAACTGAGTTCCATTGAGTTCTGGCTGAAAAAAAGCCCTGACCATATCTATTTCATTCTTTTCCCAGCCAACACATTCTACCCCGAAAGAAAGTTAATTCACATTCAGCCTTCTTGGCAATTGTGAGAACTGCTTTTAGAGATTTTTGAACCACAGTGGTACCTATGGTTGCAAACGGGATCTGTTCCGGAAGCCCATTCGCAACATGAAAAGAGCGCAACCCGCAGTGGCGTGTCTGCACACATACGGGTTGCAATTCGCCGCTTCTGCGCATGCGCGTGGCGCCATTTTGCGCTTCTGTGCATGCGCAAGCAGCGAAACCCAGAAGTAACCCTTTCCGGTACTTCCGGGTCGCCACGGGATGTAACCTGAAAGAACGTTAACAGAAAACGGACGTAACATGAGGTATGACTGTAATGCAGTTCATTCCAAGAACTGAATATCGCAAAGTACCTAGTGATGTTCGGCAGCATATTCTATGAACGCATGCTGATTGAAGGATCCACCCTTAATACCTGGTTTTCTACTTCTACTCCCTTGGTAGTGTTTTCTCCAGTTCCTGCTCACTTCCCTTCCCATCTTCAGAGTATTTCAGACATTAAAAATGACAATTACACAATTGTTAGATATCACTGGACAAGACTATATAACATCACAGTAGTTAAAGTAAGAAACCAAGGTACCGTACTTTTCCTCTTAGCTGTGTGTTGTTGCATTCAATTGCATAGTCAAGCATTAGATTTTACTTTTCATATCAGAGTACTATTACTAAGCCTGTGTATCTGACTGTTTCCTTCATCTCAAGAGGTTTCTGACTCGGATTGTATACACACTTCTGTTTATTCTGCATCCAGTGTGGTCCTACTGCTGGTTTGGGAAGTGATGTACATACGATAATAGCCAAGATCCATATCTATCCCGTCATTTCAGAGAATATACTGCATTTTGGTCGCTTTCTCACAAACCAGTTTTGATCCAAATTGAGAAAACAGAATGTCCTAGCAGCATTTTAAACCATAACATGTGCACAGCCTTAGACAATGAGCATCAGTCTTCTGATGTACTCTGTGTTCTCTATCACAATTTTATTCCTATATTAAAACCACTTCATAGTGCAGATGGGGGGTGGGACTTGATTAGGTAAGTTTGCATTTAAAGCTGAATCTACCTAATTGACACTTTTCAAACAAAATGAGAACCGAAACATATCAGTCCTTTGAAATTCCTACCACTCCAAATTTTGCAATGCAGTTCTCCAGCTGAATAAATTTATTTCATGGAATTTATATATAGAAACCATTTCAAAACATAAAAAATGATTACAATTAACAGTAAAAGAGATTAAAACACCACTACATCTATGTGTCTAGACTTGCCTAATGAAAAACATGTAGAAAAATGCATATGGTACAGCAAAATGTGTATCTATTGATGACACTAGCATACAGAAATACATTATATTGGTGGACATTGCTTTAGGGAATAACAAAATTAACTGAAGCTGCTATCCTTCCACAGTGGGGTTTACTTCTTAAAAAACATGCACAGGGGATTCCAGAAAACTCCCTATTTAGCTAGGGATGAGAAAAAGATCAAGTCAGGGTAAGGGGCAAAGCTTGAATTCTTCCTGTAATATGGAAAAAAAACCCACACACTCCACAATAGAAAGCAAGGCCCACACAGTTATCAGTAGTGACATCCCAGGGCAGGAAGTTTTGAAAGGCAACTTAACCATACAGATTGGGAGCCAGGCAACAAAAGAAAATTGGAAGACAAATTGAACCGAATCATCTTTTTCATAAAGCTACTTGTGAAAGGCTCCCTGTTCATATTTCAGAGCAACTATTGAAAGCTTAAATGGCAACTCTCACAGGCCTAATACGACATTCAAAAGGCTGTACTTAAGCACTTGATACCATTAATCCACAGTGCCAAAATATTGTTTCTTCTATCCCCTACACACCTTCTCTTTTCTTTTTTCACTTCTGTGCTCTGACAGCACAAATGCTTCATTGCAGGATATAAGTGCCCGTACTTAGATGAACATAAGACACGAGCCGCATATCAAACGGCAAATTGCAACAGTACAAAATGAAGTTCAAATAAGCTGAAGTAGGTCATAGTTTTTCTCTCAGAATTCTACCCACCGCAAACCAGCGCTTAATATATATATTGTGGGGGGAAACCTCACTTAATATTACCTGGATCAATTTCTTTATCCCTATAGTCACAGACTAGACTTTTTTTTTTCAGCTGGAACTTACCAGAACTCAATTCCAGCACCTCTCAGGTGGGCACTATTGCTGTTCTAAGAGAACAAGGGAGGCATTCATGGTGAGTTCCGGCACCTCTCTTTCTAGAAAAATAGCACTGGTCACAGACAAGATCTATGATCCTTGCCTGTGATGCCTTTGCACCACAACAATCTTGCTGCTACTTCACCTCTCCCTTTTTACCTTCCGGTATCGCTCCCCCCAACTGTGCTCTTCAGATAAGGTATTTATTGCTTGCACCAAACAATAAATAGGTTGCATTTGGTTTGTTAGGCCAAACAAAGCAGGCTCGATCTTCATACTGCACATATTCTGCACTAAAAAATTAGTCTTGCACATCAGGCTCCTCAAGCATGTAGACTTTTAGAGGGTTAACTTCGTTAAAATCCACCCCTTGCTATATGTTTCTTGAGCAGTTGCATGCATTTCCTGCCCTTGGTCTGATTTCACACAAGCAAGTGTCTGTTTCACTGACTTTCTTCGTGGTAAAAAGGAATGTAAACATAACGGGCAAACATGCTAAAGCTGATGAAGTGGCTGTTAATTCTTTAGATCTGCAATACCGAGTGGACAGTGGTTCTGTTGAAAAGACTCATTCAGAATAACGTTCCTTGTGATGTACACAAATTTCAGTTGCATTCATCATTAAGGCAACATGATGCTTAAGCAAGAGAAAAGTGCGAAATTTACTTTTCAAAAATCCAACATAAAAGTTTGCCTTACTTTAAGGATGAAAGGTTTTGCGTGGCAAGGTCCCAAACCCTCCCAAGATGTTAAGGACACATGAGACCAGTATTTTAGGTTAAGGGGCTAAAAAGGCCACAACTTTATTGGTTAAAGAATGTGAGTGGTGTTGGCTTAGGGCCTTAGGCATTGGAAACTAACTGACTATATCTGACTCCTGCCTGTCTGCAGGAAGTCTCGTAAGGGTTAACCACCAGTAGGCGGAGCCCTGCTGATGCACATCAACTAGGAACTCCCCCAGGGTCACTGCTAGGGGTCGTGCCATGGCCCTAGCCCCCACCTGGGCTTCGGACGGGGCACCCCTCGGATTCCTTTAACGCAGCGCTTCTCAACCTGTGGGTCCCCAGAGGTTGTTGGACTACAACTCCCATCATCCCTAGCTAGCAAGGCCAGAGCTCAGGGATGATGGGAGTTGTAGCCCAACAACATCTGGGAACCCACAGGTTGAGAACCGCTGCGTTAAAGGAATACCCTTGAATTAGGAGGGGTAGGTACTGGCCACTACACTATCCCCTCACCTCCAACTGACTACTCCAATGCCTAACTGCCAAACCTTACAAAGTTACAAAGTCATTAAGGCAACATGATGATTAAGCAAGGAAAAAGTGCAATCTTTACTTTTAAAAAATCCAACATAAAAGTTTGCCTTACTTTAAGGATGAGAGGTTTTGTAAATTTTCTTAACTTTTAACAGCACCAAGAAAAGATATGTGTTTAAATTCCAGTGCACCAACCTGACAGTTTGATTCATTTTAAACATTATTTCAGGATGCCTGCATTTTATGCATCTTAATGGTAATTATTAATGGCAATTATTATTATTTTAAAAGCTGTTCTATAGCTGACAGCCTGTCTATATTCAGCACACTGTGAATAGTTGTTTTGTGATGAACCATTAGTTTTCAGAAATGCCAGTCATGTAAAAGCCTTCATTATCTTACTGTAATATTCTGCCATTTTGCAAATTGTATCCTATGTTACATTCAGATGCGCTTGTAAAGAGCATGGCAGCAATAACTTTCTGGTGGTAAGAGCTGTTTGACAGTGGAACCGACTCCCTCAAAAGGTGGTAGACTCTCCTTCATTGGAGGTTTTTAAGCAGAGATTGGATGTTCATCTGTCATGGATGCTTTAGTTGAGATTCCTGCATTGGAATTGTTGGAATCTAGACTTCCGGTCGGCGCCAGCGTTAATGGCGGTCCTCTTTCCAAGCTCCGGAGGAGGACTGCTCTGCGAGTTCGGGTCTGACCCGCTACGGCAAGCGGGGGACCCCTAAAATCACAGGCGCGGAAGCCTGTGAACAAGGAGACTCGGTGGGCACCAGAAGCGCCCCCCCTTACTGCGAAAGAGCCTTTTTAAAGGCTCCGGAACGGCATCGGGAGAGCGCGGTGCTGAGAGTCGCTACCCAGCCCGCAGAGTGAAGCCGCGTCACCATGAACGGAGAGCGCCGATTCCTTCCTGTAAATCTGGGACTGAAAAACCTGTGAGTAAGACTGAACGTTAATTTGGAAAATTTTAAATTTGAAATTCGGCTGAAAACGGGGAAGGTGAAAATTAAGGAAGTCTGCCTTCCCCCGACTGCATGACAGCCAAAGCAACGGAACTTTAAAGCTGCATCTGTATGAAGTACTTTTGGATTATTTAAACCTGACATTGGATTTAGTTTTCCCCTCTAGCAAGCAGGGCAGAGGGGAAGAAGAAGGGACATTAGGAACCTGCACGATTTATCTAAAAGAAAAAAGCCTTCCGCTGTCTTAATACCCTGAAACGGACTGCCAAATAAGACACTAGGACACTGAACTGTCTTTAAACTTTTGGGAAAGTTACATGGTTGAAGTTTTGGGTGATACAAAGTTTTAAGACTTTACGGTTATAGTATATTGGAGTGTGCTGAAAGAGTATCTATTGGAAAAAGTGTTGCAGCATATATTTTTAAGCCTCCTGATATACTTGTTTTCAACTTCTTTGTTCCCTTACTTGGACATTTTGCCTTGCTCCCCCTAGAGGGCTGAAAGTAACGGTTGCAACGGTTTAAGACAGTGGGATTTTCCATCAGGGAATTGCTTTTGTGGGAACGTCCTTGGGACATGAGTGGCTCAGCAGAAGAGATAACTACCAGAGCCAAAGCTAAACAGCAACAACAGCAACAACAGCAACAAAAGAAAAGAGGCTCAATTTCAAGTTTAACTCCCACAGGAACAGCAGGACAAGAAAAAGTGACAGCTGTCTCCATGGAGTCAGTGACACAGGCGTTACTCAAGATAAATCAATCTTTGGAGACTTTGACAAAGCAGAGTACAGAAAACACACAGAAATTAACAGAACTAACAGCGAGATTGGACTTGAACACAAAAAGTGTGACAAGTAATACAGAATCTATAAATAGGTTGATTGAAGAAAACTCTGCAACACGTAAAATTGCAGAGGACGCCAGAAGTATTGCTGGAGAGACTCAGGAGAAGCTAGAACTGATTGCTAAAAAGGTTTATGAGCATGATGCAACTTTGTCTTTGATGGAATTACAGAGAAAGGAAAGAAACCTGAAATTAAGATTAATTCCCGAGAGCGAAGGGGACAGCCTTGCGGAGTTCCTAACACAAAAGTTTGCTGACTTTTGGGAAGACTTGGAGGAGGAGGAATTTAAGATAACAACAGCATTCAGATTGGGCAGGAGACTGAACAGAAAGACCCCGAGGGATTGCCTGATTACCCTTAGATCCAAGGAAGAAAGAGACAAAATATTAAAACTACATTACCAAAAGGCCTTGGAAATTGAAAATTCACCTATACAAATTTTCAAAGACATCCCTAAATATATCTTGGAGGTGAGAACCTTCTATAAGGATCTGGTCTACCTGCTGAAGAAGAACAACATCCTCTTTAGGTGGGAGTTCCCACAAGGACTGTCCTTTAACTACAAGGGAAAGAAGGTGAAAATAAAGACAATTCAAGATAAAGAGAAGTTTTTGGAGAGAAATCAAGAGGACCTACAGAAGGGAACGGTGGATCCAATTGCAGAACAAAGGAGAGCACTAGATATTTTGAACCTATCGTTTGGACTAAACCCACCACCATCAGAGGAAGAGCAACAACTTGGAGCGGTTGGAGGAGTAACAGAAAAGTAACAAGATGGCCCTGCAATTCCTTAGTTGGAATTGTAATGGGCTGAATATGCCTTTGAAGAGACGCCAAGTATTTCATATTCTGAAAAGAGAACAATTGGATTTGATTTGCCTACAAGAAACCCACGTAACCAGGGTACACAGGAAACTACTTATAAATAAAAGATTAGGACAAGAATTTATTTCATCGGACAAAGTCAAGAAAAGAGGAGTTGTGATTTATGTAAAAGAGAAATGGGCTCCAAAAATGATGTTTAAAGATGAACAAGGAAGATACCTGGCAGTTGAAATACAAGTACAAGGAGAAAAAATTGTTAATAGTTGGAGTTTATGCACCAAATGAAGGCAAGGCGGAATTCTTTAAGAAGCTTCATGAAACTCTGATGGATTATTTGGATTATAATGTAATAATTATGGGAGATATGAATGGTGTGGTCTCTACAAATATGGACAAGGCACAAAGACTGACAATCTCCAAGGAAGGGAGACTTCCGAAGACCTTCTTTGAAATGACTGAAAATATGGACCTAATAGACATATGGAGAACGAGGAACCCTCTTGAGAGAGAGGGAACTTTTTTCTCTCAAGCAATGATGACCTGGACCAGAATTGATCAAATTTGGATTACTAGTGGGATGGCTCCAAAGATTAAGAAGGTAGAAATCTGCCCAAAAACTTGCTCCGACCATAACGCCGTGAAGATGGAAATGAAACTTACAACAACTGGTCAATTTAGATGGAGGATGAATGACACCCTGTTTCGAGATGAAGAGATCCACATGAAGGCCCAAAAAACTTTAAAGGACTACTTTGAAATAAATCTAAAGGCCGATGTGGAAAAAAGAGTGATCTGGGACGCAAGCAAAGCTGTGATGCGAGGATTTCTGATTCAACAAAATTCAATAAAAAAGAGAAAGCAGAATGAGAAGAAGAAAAAGATTTTGGAAAAGATAAAAGAAGGAGAGAAAAAATTAAGATCAAAACCAAAGTCCCAGGAGATTTTGAGAGAGATTAAGTTATATCAAACACAATATATGGAATTGATGAATCAAGAGATTGAGTGGAAGATAAAGCAAATGAAACAAAAGACATTTGAATCGGCAGATAAATGTGGCAAACGTCTGGCTTGGCAACTGAAGAAAAGGCAGAAATTAAATACAGTTACAAGCCTAGAAGTGGATGGAAAGAATATATCTAAACCTAACGAGATTAGAAACTGTTTTTTGAGCTATTTTAAAAAACTATACTCTCAAGGGCCACAAAATGAAAAGGACATAGATGAATTCCTTAATAAATATGGATTACAAAAAATCTCTCATCAAAGTAAGGTGGATTTAAACCAGAGAATAACAGAACAAGAGATAGAGGGTGCCATTCAGGACATGCAACTGGGCAAATCTCCAGGACCAGATGGACTGACTTCCAGATATTACAAAGCCTTGAAGGAGTGGTTGGTTCAACCGTTAAAGGAAGTCTGTAACGAGATTTTAGAGGGGAAAAAGGCACCAGAGTCGTGGAAAGAAGCTTATATTACACTCATACCAAAGACAGAGACTGAAAAGACTCAACTTAAGAACTACCGCCCAATATCATTACTCAATGTGGATTATAAAAATTTTGCAGACATTTTGGCAAAAAGATTTAAAAGAGTGTTGATGGAGAAGATTCACAAGGACCAAGCAGGCTTTCTCCCAAAAAGGCATTTATCAGACAATGTAAGGAATATAATAGACATTTTGGAACTACTAGAGGTGAACTTAAACACTAAAGCAGTGTTGATCTTTGTGGACGCGGAGAAAGCCTTTGACAATATTTCTTGGAGTTTTATGAAAAAGAATCTTCATGGGATGGGGGTAGGTCAAGGTTTTGAGAACGGTATGGGTGCGATATATTCTGAACAAAAAGCTAAGCTGATTGTAAATAATGTGATAACTGAGGAACTTAAGATAGAAAAAGGAACACGACAGGGGTGCCCAATTTCCCCATTGCTTTTCATTTCTGTTCTGGAGGTGTTGCTAAATATGATTAGAAATGACCAGCAGGTTAAAGGTGTACAGGTCGGAGCCAAACATTACAAGTTAAGGGCCTTTGCAGATGACTTAGTATTGACCTTACAAGAGCCAGACACTAGTACGAAAAGGGTGTTGGAGATAATTCAACAATTTGGCCAGGTAGCCGGATTTAAATTGAACAAACAGAAGACTAAAGTCTTAGAAAAAAATCTAACAGTCATGGAGAAGGAGAAATTTCAAGAAGAGACAGGTTTGACAGTGGTTAAGAAGGTGAAATACCTAGGGGTTTACTTGACATCTAAAAATTTGAACTTGTATAAAGACAATTATGAAAAGTGTTGGTTAGAAATTAAAAAAGATCTAGAAATATGGTCAAATTTGAAATTGTCAATGTTAGGCCGGATTGCAGTTATTAAGATGAATGTATTGCCTAGAATGTTATTTTTGTTTCAAACTTTGCAGATTCTTGACAAGATGGACTGTTTCAAGAGGTGGCAGAAAGACATTGCGAAATTTGTCTGGCAGGGCAAAAAGCCCAGAATAAAATTTAAAGTACTTACAGATGTAAAAGAAAGAGGGGGATTTGCCCTGCCGGACTTAAAACTGTATTATGAAGCAGCAGCGTTTTGCTGGCTGAAAGAGTGGATGCTCCTCGAGAACACAGATATCTTGGATTTAGAAGGTTTCAATAATACATGTGGTTGGCATGCATATCTATGGTATGATAAAATCAAAGTGCATAGGGCCTTTAAAAATCACATTGTCAGAAAAGCGTTATTTAATGTTTGGATAAGATATAAAGACTTGTTGGAAAACAAAACCCCTAGATGGTTGTCACCCTTGGAGGCTAAGGCATTGAAGAAACTCATCATGGAGGCCGAATGGCCAAAGTATTGGGAAATCTTGGAACAAGATGGAGACAAATTGAAATTACAGAGTCATGAGAAATTGAAACCTAAAGTACGAGACTGGCTCCATTATTATCAAATAATGGAGGTCTACAAACAAGATAGGAAAATTGGCTTCCAGGTGGAGAAATCAAAATTAGAAACTGAATTGTTAGAATCCAATACCAAGAATTTATCAAGAATGTATAATTTGCTGCTGAAATGGAATACACAAGATGAAATAGTTAAATCGGCTATGATTAAGTGGGCACAGGACATTGGTCATAACATTATGTTCGCTGACTGGGAATGGTTGTGGAACACCGGTATAAAATTTACGGCATGTAATGCCTTAAAGGAAAATATTATGAAAATGATCTATAGGTGGTACATGACCCCAGTCAAGCTAGCAAAAATTTATCATTTGCCTGATAATAAGTGCTGGAAGTGTAAAGAAACTGAAGGTACTTTCTATCACCTTTGGTGGACGTGCCCGAAGATTAAGGCTTTCTGGGAAATGATATATAACGAAATGAAAAAGGTACTTAAATGTACTTTCCCGAAGAAACCAGAAGCCTTTCTCTTGGGCATTGTCGGCCAATTGGTGTCAAAGAAAGATAGAATCTTTTTTATGTATGCTACGACAGCAGCAAGAATACTCATCGCAAAGTATTGGAAGACACAAGACCTACACACTCTGGAAGAATGGCAGATGAAAGTGATAGACTATATGACACTGGCTGAGATGACTGGCAGAATCCGCGACCAGGGGAAGGAGACGGCGGAAGAAGAATGGAAGAAATTTAAAATCTATCTTAAGGACTATTATAAACTTGATGAATGTTAGAATGTCGAGGTTTTGAGAAAGAAAGGGTTACAGCGATATAAGATTAGACTGAAGGAAAGATTAAGAAGACATATGTTTGACAGAACTATTTAGAAGTTGCTGGAAAATTTTGGACATTGGGATGCAGAAAGGGGAGGTATGGGGGAGTCCGAGAAAGAAGGTTTATGAAAAAAAAGGTTATGAAACTATACGTGTTTGTATGTTTTTTATATGTTTGTATTGTTTTAAAAATTTTGTAAAACCAATAAAAATTTATATATATAAAAAAAAGGAATTGTTGGAATCTATGTATATAAAGTCTCTAAAACATGGTGTGTGGTGGTTGCAACCTGCTTTTGGGGATAAAATAAGCCGATGCTCATTGTGATTATTGATATTTCACTGCTTCGTTGATTGAAACGGCCTCGGTCCAGTATATCTGAAGGAGTGTCTCCACCCCCATCATTCTACTCGGACACTGAGGTCCAGTGCCAAGGGCCTTCTGGCAGTTCCCTCACTGCAAGAAACCAGGTTACAGGGAACCAGGCAGAGGGCCTTCTCGGTAGTGGCGCCTGCCCTGTAGAACGCCCTCCCACCAGATGTCAAAGAGAACAACAACTACCAGACTTTTAGAAGACATCTGAAGGCAGCCCTGTTTAGAGAAGCTTTTAATGTCTGATGCATTACTGTATTTTAATATTTTGTTGGAAGCCGCCCAGAGTGGCTGGGGAAGCCCAGCCAGATGGGCGGGGTATAAATAATAAATAATAATAATTATTATTATTATTAGTAGTATTATTATTATTATTATTACACTAAGATGTAAAATGCCACCCTGGAGGTGGAAATACTTGCTTGCCTACTCACACAAATAATAAATCAATATGTAGACTGAACTCTGTTCCCCTGGATTAGTCTACCTATTAGCCATTTATAGCATATCAGCAGGTCTAGTCTAGACAGCTATGCAGGGACTATATTATAGACTAAACCCACACCTGTATTTTCAGGTACTTTAGGACTCAGTCAAGAACTTTCCTCTGCTTCATTTAAAATGCATGATTACCACTGTTGACAAATTATGCTTTAAATGTCACCAACTTAAGGTACAAGACGACCCACCCACTTGCCTATCCTGGATGCTGCCCTTTGGAAAGATTTGCATACATTCCCATCATTGTGTGGAAGTTAACATGCACACAGAAAAACATAATCTTCAGGACCCATTTCTGATGTAAGATCACTGTCGGCAAGCACCTAGAGAAAGGCAGGGACAGATAGAGAGCTGCCAGCAAAAGGTTATCTTGAGAATGCAAAAGCGTCTCCCTGGAGATCTGATGTGATGTTGGATAGCAGGTTTGCTGCATTCAAGGAGGGCAGCTTGCTGTTTGCTTTCACCTATGCTCTCCTTTCCCTGCAGCCCCCAATCTGTTCTAGGTTTCCCCCCCCCCAAAAAAAACCCCTCTGCAGCAGATTTGGGGTAGGCGGGCACAGCGTGCTTAGAAAGAGGAGAAGGAAACGGAAGACGAAAGCATGAGTCCTTGACTGAATGGGGCAACTTGGCTGGCTACAATGTGTGGCTACAGCCAGTGTGGTGTAGTGGTTAAGAGCGGTAGTCTCGTAATCTGGGGAACCGGGTTCGCGTCTCCGCTCCTCCACATGCAGCTGCTGGGTGACCTTGGGCCAGTCACACTTCTTTGAAGTCTCTCAGCCCCACTCACCTCACAGAGTGTTTGTTGTGGGGGAGGAAGGGAAAGGAGAATGTTAGCCGCTTTGAGACTCCTGAAGGGGAGTGAAAGGCGGGATATCAAATCCAAACTCTTCTTCTTCTTCTTCTACAACCCTTTGTAAATAAATATTATTAAATAAGTATCCAGTGATCTCTCCTCTAAAAGGAAGCCAAACCTGGGTAGCACTGGTCATGTTACCTCTCACCAGCTGCAGGAATGGGAAGCATATAACAAATTATGCTTGCAACAGTTAAGAGAGCAGAGCATGTGAAGGATAGAGAACAGCAGGGATCATTCATAAGGTATCCACATGCCCAACACTAGACCGGATTCTGGGGTACTCATCTAAGGTGAGGGAAGGAATATTCTCCAGCATATTCATGAGAAGAAAAGAGTTAACTGCCCATCATGATTAGAATGGCAAAACATTACGTAGAAATGGCAACATTGACGGCAATTATTAGAGGACACTCAAATCAGAGAATAATCAAAGAGTGGGATGGAGTGAAGGAATACATGAAAAAATATGGTTCCGGAATTGAAATATTAATAGATAATGCGTAAGAACATGCAGGGGTAAGCAAGAAAATAACAATAGAATCAATTGAATAATTATTGTATTATAACAACACAATAAGGTGGAAGAAGTAAAATATTGAGGTCACACATAAGTGAAGGGGAGTGGGGGGCATGCGGGAATCTATAATATTATTGATAATATAAATTTCCTAACTGCGTTGTATTTACATACAGCAAAGGGAAGCCTAGAGTAATTATGTATATTTTAATTTAGGTAATCTATGTAATAGGCTTGGGACGCGGGTGGCGCTGTGGGTTAAACCACAGAGCCTAGGACTTGCTGATCAGAAGGTCGGCGGTTCGAATCCCCGTGACGGGGTGAGCTCCCGTTGCTCGGTCCCTGCTCCTGCCAACTTAGCAGTTCAAAAGCACGTCAAAGTGCAAGTAGATAAATAGGTACCGCTCCAGCGGGAAGGTAAACAGCGTTTCCGTGAGCGGCTCTGGTTCTCCAGAAGCGGCTTAGTCATGCTGGCCACATGACCCGGAAGCTGTACACCGGCTCCCTCGGCCAATGAAGCGAGACGAGCACCGCTACCCCAGAGTCGGTCACGACTGGACCTAATGGTCAGGGGTCCCTTTACGTTTACCTTTATGTAATAGGCTTATGTTAGAAAACAAATATGGATTTTGAATTTGATGCTTGTAATTTTTTAACTGAAAACAGGAACACGGGAGATCTGTCTCGAGAAATGTCGCCATAAATGAAACACGATCTATTGAACCCTATCAGCATTGACTGTCTGTTACCAGCCACGTATCTGCAAAAAGACAGCAGAGCAGGAAGGAAATGAACAAGTATCTGGAAAGAGCATTAGGAGCTGGTTAGCCATGAAAACAGATACAGTAAGGGAGACGTTGAGTACATTTTATTATATTAAAACAGAAAGCCGTCTTTCTAATACAAGGGCGACTGAACTTGGGATGAGCATATTGTGACTATACTGAAATAAAATTAGACAGCCCTGAAAGTCTAAGACAGACGGTTTCGCTGCCAAGAAAGCTATTAACTGCATCTTGTATGCTTAACAGTAGCAAAAGTTGTTGATTGCCTCACCGTGCTTTTAAATCTTTTATTTGTCTGCTGCAGTTTGCATATTTATAGAAAAACCTATGTGAAATTTGTAGCCCTAAAAAGAGCATATTGAAAACAGCTGTTGGGAGGGGAAACATATACCCTCAATTAGCCTTTCCAAACATTTATTTAGAATTCAAGAAGGAATGTGAAATGTGAAAGCATGACTGTTTGTGTCTTCTGGCGTAAGCAAATACACTACATCTCACCAAGTAACAATTCATGGAGGCGAAGGCTATCAGTGACTACTAGGCATGATGGCTATGCTCTCCCTCCATGGGTAGAGGCAGTAATGCTTATGCATACTGCTTGCTGGGAAACACAGGAAGGGAGAGTGCTCTTGTGTTCAGGTTCTAGTTGGCCACTGTGAGAACAGGATGTTAAACTAGATGGGCCATTGGCCTGATCCAGCAGGCTCTTCTTGCGGAATAACCAGCCTCATATAACCAACACACTCAACTCTAATTGATGCATGAAGGAGTTAAGACCATAGACTAAGCCGTCCTGCCAAGCCTAGCTAGGTCACTCCCTCTCACCTTAGGAGGAAGGGTTATCAAGCTTTCACTTCTCTCATTCCACCATATGAACCTTATGAGTAAGGAGGGCTAACCTGAATGCCATCTCTGTGTTTCAATACAAATAATGTGGAAACGTTTACCATTTCACTGCATGTGTTAATCTGAATGCTGTATGGGAAAAGCACATGGATCTGACCTTTGAAGAGTTTGTAAGAAAACTATTTTTTATTTACCAACCGTAGTCTTTTTTCTGTGCTAGGGGAAAAGGGGAACTTAGGAAGCAACTAAGAATAGGATAAAGGTCTAATTGCTTGTATTTCCACACTTTACTTTGCTGCATATTTTGTGATTTCAAAATCTCTGCTGGGATTCTCTCACCAAAGCAAACTTGCCCCCAAACCTGAATCTAGGTATCTAAAGAATTCTTTTATTATACCATATATATTTTTTTTAATTAAACACAAAAACCAACACTTCTTATGTTCTTTATTCCCAGATATTGATATTTTATATAGGTGTTGCTTGAAGTTATTTCTCATGATAAGAAGTAGTTAAAAATTAAAGTTGTCCTTCATTTGCATTACCCATGCAAATTACTCTGTTTGCCTATATATGTCTAGTTTGTGAAACTATGCAGAAAACATTTTTAAAAATAGTTTTGAGTTCAGAGTCTTCTTGTGTCACATATGTGGGCTTAGCCATCCCACAAGTAGAAAGGTCAGCAAAACCAAACCAGATAAAATATGCTATATCTTTAAGTTGCACTGACAATCTTAGGGTCCCCCCCTCCTTTCCAAATGGTGCTTTTAAAAAGGCTCATCTGGGAACAGGGCCATGGCATGATGCCCACAATTATTCAGATCTGCATTGCCATACTGCATTGCCTTGCATCTCTCTCCTGCACTCCTAGGATTTTGTAAAAAAAAATGTCTAGGGCTTTTATTTACTTACTTATTTTATATCTGAGGACACGACTGGCATCCTTTTTTTTTTTTTTTAAAAAAGATATTTATTAAAGTTTCAGAAAAGATTACAAAGATAAGAAAGAGAAAAGAAAAGAAAAGAGAAAATACAAAATACAGAAAAATAAAAACAATTAAAAACAAATCAATCTTTCCATGTCTTGTCTTTCATTTACTTGTTTCCCTGACCTCCTCACACCTCCCTTTTTTGTATTCCAGTTCAGTTAGTTAATTCAGCAAATCCTTACCCTCTTCGTTTTTATCTTAATCCTTTATCTTAATATATTGTAACTTTAGATTCTCAGCTGTTAACAATCCATTTTTACATACTCCTTTGTAACATTGCTGCTAAAACCACTTAACTTCATTCCGACATCATTCTAACATTCATTAATTTTGCAGTATTTCTGTAAATAGTCTTTAAATTTCTTCCAATCTTCTTCCACCAACTCTTCTCCCTGGTCTCGGATTCTGCCAGTCATTTCCGCCAATTCCATGTAGTCCATCACCTTCATCTGCCATTCTTCCAGGGTGGGTAGATCTTGTGTCTCACGACTGGCATCCTATTGCTTATTAACTACTGCCTACAGCTGTGAACTCATCAGAGCCTAGGTAATGCTAACTTCTGCAAAACATTTTCCTTTTTAAAAAATGTGCATGTTCCCCCTCTGCTTCTGCTTCTCTACTGTGAGCTGGCAAGAGGTGTGGTGGCAAGGCCAGGCCGGGCTCCGGGGCCCAGAGACTCACAGCAGCAGGCAGGGCAGGAATCCCTGCATGGGGGCGCCTGACTTGCACCCCCTCAAAATCATGCACTTGGGGCTACGGTCCCCCTGGCCCTCCCCACCTCTGGTTCTGAGATGACAAGTGTTAGCAATCGGTCTCACCCAGTTTGTTGTGAGCCTTGGCTGTTTCTTGTTTGCATAAAGTGTCCTTTCACCAGTTGTGGACTCTATGGAAGTGATGACAGAGTGAGGTAGTCTTATATGGTGCTTCCATACAGATTCCTTATAAGCTCCATTCCTTCATCTCTATCTGCTTTTGAACCCTTAAATTAGTTGTGCTTCACCAATGCAGTAGCATTCTGCCCATGCAGCAATGCTGAAGCAAAAGTCTTCCCCCAGTCTAGGGGCTCAATAAACTGATTACCTGTTTATTGAGCACTCGTCAAGATTTGTGGTAAGTTGTGTGTGAACATATCAGACGACACAGCAATTCTTCAAACAGCTCTTGTTTATTCACAGGCCAGGACAGAACTGAACTGAAGGGTTCAGCCAGCCTGCTTATATAGAGCTCCACTAGAACGCAACAGTAACCATTTTCTGTAACTATCCAACCACTGAATGTCACTTTTGATCCCTTATTTGCATATGTGGACCTGAACTATCTACAGTATCCCACTGCTGGCCCAGGGTGAGAACTTCAGTACATAACAATTTGCTTGTATAGGTTAGAGGCAGAGTTAGATTGAATGTTGAAGACTGGAGACATTCTCATTTGTTTGCGGGGAGGCTATATGACAATGAGCATCCATCGTGATTTGTTTGCACTGTGTTTCTATGTCTTCCCATTAATCATTTGTCCTCCTCACACTTCCCAGTGCATTTCACTGTGACTTTCCTATCAGCAAAAAGCCCTTTAAAATGATTTGTTGCAAAAGGGCAACACAGCGCTATAACCAGCCCATTAGGGATTATTTTGTGAGCAAAAATGAATGCAGATGATAGGTTGTTTGACTTGCCAACATATATTTATATAGATGCTCTATGTGCCAGTAAAAGGAAACACTTCCTATCATTGCTTTGCTTTGTGCTATCAACCTTTGAAAATAACATCTGATTAGCTCCCATATTGTACAAATTAAAGCTTGGGTGATGGGAAAGTTTCCAGCACATAATCTTTATCATCCCAGCTGCCATCCAAACAACCTTATGGAATAAAACATCACTTTTCATTAAATTGTATCGTTTATGTGCCATGAAAGACTAGGATGAAAGCTCTTTTGTACTTATCCCTAGGTGTCCCTCCCACCATCTAAATTACACAGAGGCACCTTTCCCAATGTTTTGGAACAGAGCTTAATCCTCTGATATGAAACTAGTTTCACAGAAATAGCTGGAATAGTGCTGATCTATTAGTCTGCATCAGTGAAGGATGCAGCTCTTTAAAAGCAAGAGCTACGAGGTGGTGTCTTTATATTACAAAGGTTGTAATAAGAAGTGGGAGTATATAATAAAATAATAATCTCTCCTTATCACAGTATTTACTGTGTCTAATAAGAATATATACTGTCACTCCATCCATATTATCCCCATCAGCGGCACACCTCTGTTCCAATTAAGCCTGGTGTTTATGTTTCTAGAAAGTTGCTCACACAGGAAATTAGAAAACTCAAAGTATATTAAATATTCCATATACCTCAAGTAATTTTGCACGCATGCCAACATTTGGTGATATGCTTTGGTTTCCATGCAACCAATTTATGAAGACAATTGTTATTTATTTATTGGCTCCTTGAACAGATACATATATAGTGCTTCACAACAGTTATAATTTGAAAGGTTGTGTTTACTCTCTTTTTATTGTTTTCTTCAGAGTGGCTTCAAGCTGGCTGCACGCTAATTTAATTTATTTCTAATTTTTATGTGTGTGTGTTTTTAATGCAGCAGTCCATAATAAGTAGTTTCTGGAGAACATTCAAAATCTAATTTTCAAAACTCAAAACCATTTAGTTCAGATTACATAAATTGCATGGTATTGATGTGTACGAAGATTGACTTTTTACAATGTTTATAATTAAGAGGAGCTTGAAAGCCATGTTCCCCAAAACAATAATATTTGTACTTGAATTGGTTTAGGTTTTAGCTGGAATTGAGTTGGGATGCATGTGGGCACCTGTTCGCAGCATCTCATTTGCTAATTCCTATGCCAATTATTTTAAAGGTTCTGCACATAGTACAGTGGCACCTCGGGTTACATACGCTTCAGGTTACATACACTTCAGGTTACACACTCCGCTAACCAAGAAATAGTACCTCGGGTTAAGAACTTTGCTTCAGAAACAGAAATCGTGCTTTGGCGGCACGGCGGCAGCGGGAGGCCCCATTAGCTAAAGTGGTGCTTCAGGTTAAGAACGGACCTCCAGAACGAATTAAGTACTTAACCCGAGGTACCACTGTACATGATTCCTATGCACTGATGTCTAGATGTACATTGCCAATTTTATCGGGCGATTACTCATGACATGAGTAGATCTGCTAACTCTGCTTGTAATCTCCCACTGCACATCCAGGCATAGTAAAGTCATGGGCAGGGATGTGGGGAAGTTGCCATAAACACAGGACAAGCACTTGGGATTTAAACAAGCCAGAACTTTATTGATTACAGATGTCAGCAGGATTTGGCGCAGACATTGAGTGTGTATCCTGAACCAACCAACCCATCTGCTGGTAGATTATTTGGCAGGGTTAACCAAGGTTAAGGATCACTCTGTAACAGACGTGTCCAACTTCCAAGAGACTGCGATCTACTCCCACTAAAATTTTTTTGGCAATGATCTACCCATTGTATTGACCAAATTTGTTGAGGCTTTCTGGGGGAGCATTGACCAGTTGTTCAGCTTTTTGGGGGGAGGAAGACCTAAAGTTGTTGATGTTAAGTTGTGGGTGAACATATCAGACGACACAGTGATTCTTCAAACAGCTCTTGTTTATTCACAGGCCAGGACAGAACTGAACTGAAGTGCTCAGTCAGCCTGCTAATATAGAGCTCCAGAACAACGTAACTGTAGCAACTTTCTAAAACTATCCAATCACTGAACGTCACTTTCGATCCTTCATTTGCATACAAACGATCGAATCACTGAACGTCACTTTCGATCCATTTGCATAACTATCTACAGTATCCCTCTGCTGGCCCAGGGTGAGAACTTCAGTACATAACAGTGGAGGGTTTTTTTGTGGGCGAACCATGATCGACCAGGGACGTCCCACGATCGACTGGTAGATCGTGATAGACCAGTTGGACAGCACTGCTCTATAACATACAGTATATCGTATTGTGGCAAGATCACCATTTGGGGGTGTGCTATGGCCCATCAGCCCCCATTTGAGTGTCCAGACAGAAACACTTCCCCCCTGGATCCCTTTAACAGGACCCCCTGATTCCTTAGACCGGCGGTGGTGGGTCTCCCGACTTGCCACCACCTAGACCTAGAATAAGGATCCAACCCAATGCCTTACCCAACATGTGAGTCAGCCCCTCTCTGCCGACTCACCGCCAAACCAGTCACATCTGCAACCCAATGCCCAATGCCATTGCGCCCAATGAGTAACCAGACCTCATTGCCCACTGGCAAAAAATACACCCCACCCAATGTCAAATATGAACAGAGAGAGTATGCTGGTGCAATTGAACTAGGCCTTGTTGTTTGAGAGACAAGAAATATTTGTGCTCCTCTATGTGACATGCTCTCTCAAGAACTATCAATCACAAAATGGTCCAAACCACCATTAAAGACATTCTCAGACCCTCCAAGAGTCCCTATTTTCCAGGAACAATCCTGAATTTACAAAAGCCATCCCGGTTTCTGGTTTGGTCCCTGTTTTCATTAGAGAATGTTGGAGGATATGCATTCTCAGCTCGCATTTGTGAGTCAGTGCCCTGATCTTTTGGATGGAGAGAGGCTTCGCTTTATTTCAGATGTGCTAGTATTTGCACTTCTTGTTCATTCCACAATGCGGTCGTGTATGAACCTGCTCACAAGATGAAGAGGCAGGTGGAAATTGCCTTCCAACCTGACTGCACCTTTTTGCTCATATGGACGGTTCAGTCAGTCGAGCATGACCTTTTCTTATTGTGTAGGAGTATGACAATTTATGGAAACAGAACTTGCCCAGTGAATTTTATAAAAAGCAAACTTATCTTTGGGAGCATATTGAGGAAATGAATTTCAGAAAAGCCTTTCCCCAGTCGCATTACGTTTTGAAAAGGCAGGCAAAGGAGCATTAAGGAGTGCAGAATGACCCTGCTGGTATTTTAGTCTAGATTGGCTTTTCATTGCTATTGCATACGCTGTCAAAATACCTGTTCTGCCAGTCATAATATTTGTCTCATATCTTTACAATATCTATTTTCTTTGTTTCTTTAAAAAATGCATTTACTATGACGTGTTTCCATTAAAAAGCATATTGTTGTTAGCTACCAAAAGGCTTAGACAAGCTGAGTGCATCACATTAATATTTTCCGGTAATACGTTCTGCATATTTGTATTTCAGGTGATGAAGAAAGCTTGATGCAGATTCCAGGGATTCCAATGGATGACAAAAGTGTACTTGGAAGGGATTAGATGGGATGGCACCACTTATGCATATATAGAATGCCAACCAGCATTTCACATACTAGAAACAGTAATAGAAGGCTGGCTGGGTGGGACCTGTGGCTCTCTACTTGTTATTGGAATCCAACACCCATCAAATCTGACTATTGCAAGTGTCCCTATTTTCCAGGGACATCCCTGATTTAGATAAGCCATTCCAGTTTCTGATTTGATCCTGGAACGCCCCACTTTGCTTAGGATATCCCTACTTTCACTGGAAAAATGTTGGAGGGTAGGGAGTTATCTGACCCCCGAGTCGTCCGAAGGCAATCCTGTATAGGGAAGTGTTTTTTCTAATGTTTCATGTTTTATTATGTTTATATATGTGTTGGAAGTTGCCCAGAGTGGCTGGGGCAACCCAGTAAGATGTGTGGGGTATAAATAGTAGAATTATCACTATGGAATGGGACGTCCCTATTTCCATCGGAGAAATGTTGGAGGGTATGCTATTGACCATACTGATTGGGCTGTCGATGGAAGTTGATGGAGTCAGCAACATCTGGTGGAAATCCGACATCAAGCAATGGGTTCATGCAATAAATGCACAAACTTTTCATTTGTCACAGCCGTGTCAGACTGCATAATTAAGATGGCTTGATTCTAAATTCTGGGCAATAATGATAAATAATGCTCTTTGAAAACTCACAAATTAATAATAATAATAGTAATTGTAATAGTAACAACAACAACGGTGTGGGGTTGAAGGGCTGATGTTCTTTTTTTAGCAACCAAGCTAACCAATCCTCCACTTTAGAAAAAATACTTTTTATTTATTTAACATATTTCGAGCCTCCAACACAAGTTATTGTCCCAGCCCTTGGTATACAGCAGCTATGAATTGAGTCCCCTCCCCACAACTGATGTTCTCAGAAAACAGACGGCATTTTGTTCCATTTTCTCAACATTTCCTTGACTGATAATTTCTGTGTTTCTTGTGACCGTTCACATGATATAAAAGCCAATTCTGGAAATCTCATAGGCTCTGCCAGAAATTTAGCACCCACTTCAGAAAACAACAACAACAACATTTGCAACCCTGCTAACTTTGAATATTGTGGGAGTTTGTGTTTTAATTCCACCCCCCGCCATTTTTTATGGATAATGCCAGGTGACAACATTTGGGATGGTATTCCGGCATACAGTTATTTCCTGCCATTTTCATGGGTGAATCATGTAGGAACAAAAGCATGCACGTACATAAAAGGTGCTTTTTTGTTCCAGATAATATGACGTGTGAGGTTAAAAAAAATGACGAAAGATGATAGGGGAACAGCCTTAATGCTATGGCCTGAGGAGAGTCCACAGATAAGAGCTCTGTAAAATTCCTTGTTTATAAATAGCCCAATAAGTCTGATAATTCCTGCCCAGTCATACGTTTAAATTACTTCGTTCTTCAAAGTAAAAACAAAACGGGGGGGGGGGGGGATTGTTGAGGAGCACAGAATAAGATTCTGTGTAATTCACCCTGCCATTGGACATAAAATAATGGCTTCAATTTATTTTAAACTACTCTGCCCCGGAAATACGGGATCCTTTTCTCCCACTATAATCTCCGCTATGTAACACATCATTATTAAATGCAAGCAGAATTATTATTATTATTATTATTGAGAACTCCCTGTTGTGTTTGGTATTTATCAGCTGCAAAGCTGGCTTAATATAAGAAACAGGAAGTTTTGTGTGTCTCCTTAATGAAAAGTTGAATATAATGTTAAGATGCTTCCTGTTGTTTGGGTCTGTCAAGAAAACAGCTACAGAACATGTAATCAGAAGGAACCAGGCATTATAAATTTAAATATAAACTCTTCTAGAAGCTCTCTAAAATGGACAAAGGGGTAATTCTAAAAGACCACTTTCTCCCAAGTATAATTCAGAAATAATATATAGTTTAAGGACATAGGTAGGCATATCACCTGTTTATTTATCGTAATATATGACTTGTTCCCATTCATTGTGGGGGTGCTTCAAGATAAGGCAAATCTGAGTTTACTCCAAAGATTTCAAACTAGCCTGTGTGTGTTATTTTCAGCTTCTGTTGCTCAAATGTTTGACTAACCATGTTCAACAGATGTTGTTGGACTACAACTCATACCATCTCTGGCTTAGAGGCTGGGACTGATGGGCATTGGAGACCAAAATATCTGGAGGGTGCCAGGTTGAGGAATGTGAATGTGCCTACAAGTCCCGTGCCACTAGTCACTACTACACACATATGGTATCCAAACACAATCCATCCTACAACTATGGCAAAACTGCAATGCAGTATGTGTCTCCCTCCTCCCTCCCTCTGGACTATGAGCAGATCATAGACGCCAGCTCCTAGAGGCCAAGGCAGTTTCAGCCACGCCCCCTCAATATTCAGAGGGAGTTTGGCTCCACCCCCTGGTTCCTCGTGACCTCATGCGCATGATGTCAGGACGTTGTGTCAGACCCCCTCAGTCAACTAGAGAAGATGGTGTCTCTGGAGCATGTACCTTCAGAAAGTTAATCAAACCACACATATGTATTATATGATCAAGGAATTAAATATGTAGACAACTTTCCAGAGAAGAAGAAGAGCTGCCAGTTCAGATAGACAATACCATTGGATGGACCAGTGTAAGAAAGCTTTCTGTATTCTACACTGAGGGCACTATATAAATCAAACAAAACAAAACAAAAAGTGTGTCAGTGCAGTATCTGAATTCAGAGACAGATTAATTGCCCGACCATTATTTTAGAAGTCGGAATACTAAATAGTTTATAAAGAGATGAAAATCAGCCTTAGCAGTTAGATAAATATGAATAAAGATGATGTCTTAATGACTTAGAAGTATGGAAAACAAATGTAAGGTAACGTGAAAAGGCTGACAGAAAAATGTTCTGTGTTTCAACTGAACTTTCAACTGAAACTTTAAATTACTGTAGTATTATTTTTAATTACAAGAAAAGCTATACCTTATCAGTACCTTGTTATACCCCATATCCTTGGAGAAACTTGAGAGAACAGTTAGAAAACCCACGTAGCCCAGAGTGAAGAAAAAACCTGAGCATTCGCCGTAGGTTACAAGTGGCAGGAAAGACAATTCTTTGTTTGGGTGAATGACAAGTTTAATTCCCCTGCCCAGCAGACTGAAAAAAAATGTTCATACTTCTAATTCACTAGGAATAGCAAACATTATTTTGCAGAACAGATTTCTGTAGCACTCCCACTGAACAGCCAGATATTGGAGCAAAGGGAATTGCATGGCATTTGTGGTTACGCTTTTCTCTTCTGGTAGTGCCTCAGGGCATTGCTGAACAACTTTGAGATTGGGCAAAAAACAAAAATGCACCAAATACAAAACAAACAAATTTATTTTCAACTTTTCTTTTAAAACACACTTCTCATTGCTGGGCTCATTATTACCAACAGCTGCTTCCCATCAGGAGCTCAAACATTCTCACTAGGCATCAGAACTCATTTAAAGACATCCAATATTTGAAGTGCAGCACATTCGAGATCCCCTAGCTATTTCACCATAGGCAAGCTACGGGCTTGTTCAGGTTTGTCCGTGGCTGCTGTAGCCCTGTATTACTGAAATATAATAATGAACAGGAAGCGAGGCAGGAAAGTTCCCTAGGAAAGAGATGGTGCCATAGGAGAGAGAGATACAAGCTAGCATGGGGTGTTTGTGTCAGATTTCCTGCTTTGTACTATGCCACAAATCCCATTCTCCAGTCTGCTTTCTGGACTTTGCCATTGGTTAAAATGGAGACTGGCACATTCCCTGTGTCCCTTGAAAATATCAGATGCACAAATTCTTCAGTATTCATTATAAAACCCACTGAGTTTCCATCTGGTCAGTGTTTCAGGAGGTCTACTGGCGGAGTTCAAAAGGAGAATTGGCAGGCTGGAGGTGCCCAAAGTGTGTACAATGACTGCTCACCAGTCCCCGCGATAGGTGGCGTTTGCAACCTGGCACAGGCTTCCCAGGCCTCCGGAGACACGCCATAGCCAGCTGGCCATTGCTCTGTCCCTTGGGTTGGCTGCCGAGGCTGCAGGGCTCCTACCTGGCCCTGGTTCAAATCAGCCAATCAGCTGTGGCCTGGGAGTAGAGCAGGGGCCAGGTAAGGAGGCTTACACTGACCCAGGCCATTCGGTCCTTGGGTGGCGGTTTTAGGCCTTGGGCAGAATCCTTTAGTCTATCAACAGAATGGAGGGGTAGCGTGGTAACGCACCCCTCACACGGCGGCATTAGCAGGGCCACGTTAGAGGGGTTTATGGCGGGAGTTGCTGACCATGAGCGCTCGGTGTATGGTCAAACTCCCAGAACTGCAGGGGTGGGGGGCAGGCTGCGTAAACACACGTTTTGCAGTGTCCCCCATAATTCCTCTCTGCCCCTGCTTAGCCTCAGACCCCAGCTGGGGGCTGAGAGGGATGGATAGATGATGAAGAAGAAGAGTTTGGATTTGATATCCCACTTTATCACGACCCGAAGGAGTCTCAGAGCGGCTAACATTCTCCTTTCCCTTCCTCCCCCACAACAAACACTCTGGGAGGTGAGTGGGGCTGAGAGACTTCAAAGAAGTGTGACTAGCCCAAGGTCACCCAGCAGTTGCATGTGGAGGAGCGGAGACGCGAACCCGGTTCACCAGATTACGAGTCTACCGCTCTTAACCACTACACCACACTGGCTCTCTATGCCCAATGCCTAAGCCAAGGTTTCCTACATCTGAAGTTAACCAAGTTGTGGTCTCTTTTAATCCCATAATTACGCTGTGTTTGTGTCTTATTTATCTGGGCCTGGATCCCGGGGACGAGGGGTCTGTGCCTGGGCACGCAAATGGTGAAGGCATCTAAATAATTGTTCTCAGTGGCTGCTCCCTGGCAGCAAGCCTAATATATTACACTGATTTGGGTATGATAACAATCTGACATGGCACTGTAGGCATTGTAGGAAGCCATCATTGCATCACTGTCTAAGTATTGGTAACTACAGTATCACTGCACTATGCAAATTATAGCCATGGCCTGATTTTTCTTCTGCATTTGGATCTTGTTCTGAATCTTAAAAGCCTGTCTCTGAACTAAAGTTTAGCCCATCATGGCAATATAATCAAGTCCAAGTAAACTCTTGTCTGAAGACACTTCCATTTTCCCAGACCTTCTTTCACATTCATATTTCCATTGCCCGCTCCTCTCAAGTTTGCTTTCTATAGTTTCCATGTTTAATACTACATCTACATATAGCATAAGGCGCTTCAAGGGAGCCAATTTTTTTCCGGTCTTCAATTCACTTTCATTTTTCTGTTTCACACCATTTGCATCTTTACACAGATGCTGTAATTCTTCTTTTGGGGGCATCCCAAGGTCTAGTAAGTGCTCTGATTGCTCTGCCTAAGATGTGTTCAATTGCACAAGTCATTACAAGAGTCCTGATGGTTCTTTGTGGAGCTGTCATTAAAACTGCAAAAACTCTGTGCGGAAGCTCTCTCGACTCTGGCAACTATTGTCATCAAGAACATTTATGTAATTATCTCGGAAAGGGAAATATCAAAACTGACAGTAATTTGATAATAGGCTGTAATCTCTCTCTCTCTCTCATTCCTCTCTCATAGCACTTGGATGCCAATTAAAATTTAACTATACCTATCAGCTCATTCACTTCATGAGCAGAACTGTTCAGAAGGGATGGTGGGCCTCTAGAGTGAATACCACAGATGTTTTAAGTGGTAGCACACATATAGTGCTATTTGCTTAGTGCTGGTGGTATGAGAGCACCTAGGAGAATGCCTATTAGTTAAATGTCCACCTGCTCAGGCTCTAAAGTGAGGCAAGGGGACACTTGTGGCCTTCTAGATGCTGTTGGACTCCAACTCCCATCAGCCCTAGCAAGTGAGAACTGCAGTCCAGCCACATCTGGAAGTCCACATATTCCCCATTCCTGACCTCAGGTCATCTGCTGATGACCTTCCTCATGCACCTTCTCTGCCTGAGCTGAAGTAGTTTGTTGGTTTCTTGCTTTTGCTACAATGCCCTGGTTATGGGATGCCCTTCCCATAGAGGCCTGTCAGGGGCTGAATGTTTACTCTCTTTTGGGCATCAGACAAAATCCTTCTTATGTGCTCAGGCTTTCAAAAGCTTCTGCATGTGAAATGGAAGGGATGCAAATACCCTCTCATCTTCTCACCTCTGACATGCATTTGAGAGTTTTCATGGAGAAGCACAATCTTGGCAAGAGTTTGAAGTGGGACAGGTGAAGAAGAGGCATATTTATTTATTTAAAATATTTATATGCCGCCTTTCCCCATATAATCAAAGGCGGCATACAAAAAACTCAGTAAACTGCACACAGCTGTTCACAGCAGCATAATTTCAATCTGTTTCTGCTTGTGTACATACCAGAGGACATGAACAGGGCAGGGATGTATTTACTCCATGCCACTTTTTGGGCACAGTTGCATTTGTTGTTGTTTAGTCATTTAGTCGTGTCCGACTCTTCATGATCCCATGGACCAGATCACGCCAGGCACTTGTCTTCCACTGCCTCCTGCTGTTTGGTCAAACTCATGCTGGTAGCTTTGAGAACACTGTCCAACCATCTCATCCTCTGTCGTCCCCTTCTCCTTGTGCCCTCCATCTTTCCCAACATCAGGGTCTTTCCAGGCAGTTCTCTTCTCATGAGGTGGCCAAAGTATTGGAGCCTCAGCTTCAGGATCTGCCCTTCCAGTGAGCACTCAGGGCTGATTTCCTTAAGAATGGATAGGTTTGATCTTCTTGCAGTCCATGAGACTCTCAAGAGTCTCCTCCAGCACCATAATTCAAAAGCAGCAATTCTTCGGCGACCAGCCTTCGTTATGGTCCAAATCTCACTTCCATACATCACTACTGGGAAAACCATAGCTTTAACTATATGGACCTTTGTCGGAAAGGTGATGTCTCTGCTTTTTAAGATGTTGTCTAGGTTTGTCATTGCTTTTCTCCCAAGAAGCAGGTGTCTTTTAATTTCGTGACTGCTGTCACCATCTGCAGTAATCATGAAACCCAAGAAAGTAAAATATTTCACTGCCTCCATTACTTCCCCTTCTTTTTGCCAGGAGGTGATGGGACCAGTGGCCATGATCTTAGTTTTTTTGATGTTGAGCTTCACACCATATTATGCACTCTCCTCTTTCACCCTCATTAAAAGGTTCTTTAATTCCTCCTCACTTGTTGCATTAGGAATTGCTTAAGGAGTCCAATCAGCTAGAAGCTGATTTGAAAAACAACACATCAAACAGTAGTACAGAATATATATGCATTCAAACCTCCTGATTGTCTTCTTCCTGTATGCATCTGCTGTAGCTAGGGAGGAATTTGATTCAGGTCTCAATTAAAGGGGAAATCGGCAAATGCAATTTCCAAAACAATATGAGAACCAAGTTACTGTTGGTTTGCAAGCCCCCTCCACAGAGGCTGGCCCCTCTCACAGTCCTCGGAGCTTGCTTACCGGTAACCTCCTCTGGCTGATATCCAGACAGACCAGGGAGATTTTGATAGGCGACATTTTCCCAAGCGTGGGTAAAATGCACAACCCCCTCCTCCTGCTTCCGCAGGGGAAAGAAAATAAGTCAGAAATCTATTTACATGATGTTTATTTCTGACATTACAGCACTAGAGAAAAACACGTCCTTTCAGTCCAGTTCTTCTAGCACGTCTGACAAACTTCCTGAACATGCGCACACAGAAGGTTTCAAGTTACACTCTTCACAAAGACTTATCCAGCCTGTGAACATCTTGGGAAACTCTTCTTTCCCACAGATAGCCGCATCATGTGATGTCAACAATCTGGCTGTCTGCAGCGGTGATGTTTCAATATACTGACAGTTACAGCCATCCATCAAACCTTGCACTTACATGCATTTTGTGATGCAGCCCGTGTGTTACCAGTTTCTCTGCAAGAATATCATGTAATTTTGTAAAACTAAGGTAAAGGTAAAGGGACCCCTGACCATTAGGTCCAGTCGTGGACAACTCTGGGGTTGCGGCGGTCATCTTGTTTTACTGGCCGAGGGAGCCGGCATACAGCTTCCAGGTCATGTGGCCAGCATGACTAAGCCGCTTCTGGCGAACCAGAGCAGCACACGGAAACGCCGTTTACCTTCCTGCCGGAGCGGTACCTATTTATCTACTTGCACTTTGATGTGCTTTCGAACTGCTAGGTTGGCAGGAGCAGGGACCGAGCAACGGGAGCTCAACCCGTCGCGGGGATTCGAACCGCCAACCTTCCGATCGGCAAGTCCTAGGCTCTGTGGTTTAACCCACAGTGCCACCTGCCAAGCTACCTGTAGTAATGGTAAATAAAGTCTTTTCAGAGCTGCTCCACTTAGGGCTGTTCTTCTTCAAAAACAATTCCTCTGGCGGTTTTAGAGAGGCATCCAGGTAGGCACATCACACAGTTTACATCTGAGACGTCATATTACAAATGGTGGCAATCAAAAAGCTTTTTTACCTGCAGGATATTGAATATGCATATGAAACTGCTCCCCTGGAGGTGTGACTCATTAGCTCATTTCCCAATTAAATCAGTTTCAGCTACAAAACACACTCATAAAAAAGAGTAAAACTCGCTGATTGTGGGAGGGGGAGCATTAATTGTGAACAGGAAACTGCTTTAAGTATGACAGCTATATCTTTGGGGAAATGCATTTTAGAGCAATGATAGCCCATCTTAAATATATAAGCAGTCATTAGAGTTCTGCTATTATTGACACAAGGACAATAATTTGATAGGAAGGTACTGTGACATAGACATATCTTAGCAATAGTCGCATTAAGTATTTCTCAGCTATCATTTCAACTGTCCTTACAGTAGGGATTATGAAAGCAATATGAACTCTGTGATCTGCTTCCTAATGCCTTGAATCATGGTCCATTATGACGCCAAAGAACAAAAGTTCAGATGCGTCTCTCCTCTGCTTTCTTCACCATTGCCTTTATTATTATATAGACACTCTGGGAACTCTTACACGCTTAATTCCAGGGAATAAAACTTTACTGTGGAGCATTAATCCCCGAACATGGCTTGCCCATAAAAATATATCATGCAGGAAAAGAAAATTGGTTTAACTTCACCCAGTCATCACAACATGGGTGAAAATCAAGATTGTATAAGAGGGATAGATTCTGAACTCATCCTATCATTTGGACTATTAAATAGTGGGTAGACATAGCAGACGACGCAGCGATTTCTCCAAAGCAGCTCTTTATTTGTAAGCTGGAACAGAACTGAACAGCAAACACCTCAGCCGGCCTGCTTTTATAGGCAGCTGGCTGTCAACATTGTAGCAACAACAACCCAGGGTTTCCCGCCTAAAGTAACTGACGTGGACCTGAGTGAAAACTATATACACGATACTCCTGGTGGCCAGGGTGAGAACTTCAATACATAACATGGACAGTACTAAAACTAATGTTCCAACCCAAATATACCAGAGATACACATGCAGCGATGGCATGGCCCTAACCTAACAAACAGATGGTCAGTGTTAACACCAGTCACCTGTTTGGGAAGGGATCACAGCCCAAATGCAATATTTCTGTATTCCATATCAGGAAAGGAGGAGCTGGACCCCAGTCTTCCCAGCTCCCTCAAGTAAATGACTCATTGCTAAAAAAATATCTTCTAGTATCACCTAATTGTTTTATGTAGGGTAACCAGCCTCACATAGCCACAGTGCATGTCTAGTTAATGCATGCAGGGGTTAATGCCATAGAGTAAGCTGTCCTTGCTGGCTTAGCTCACATCACTTGCCCTCATCTTGGGAGGAAATGAGCAACTAAGCGCATGTAAATTCGGTATGTGAGGAGGTCTGAGCTGCTTCCTCCAGCCACATGGCTTTAACCAGCCTCTTTTATTTCCGACAATAATGGAGTCTGAAACTAGTGTTTTTGTGTACCAGTAGTTTAGGAACTTTTACCTTCCTGTAAGCAAACAATGTTTTACCACCTATGCAACTTTTTCTGATTGCTGTATGGAAAAGCACAAGAATGACATTTGAAGAGTTTTGTAAGTAAACCGTTTTAGTGTAATGAGTGGTCCATACAGAATGCAGTGATTTTCGGGGCTTTTTTTCAGCTGGAAATCGCCGGAACTTTGTTCCAGCACCTCTCAGGTGGGTGCCATTGCCATTATAAGAGAACAAGGGAGGCGTTCATGGTGAGTTCCGGCACCTCTCTTTCTAGAAAAATAGCACTGGTGATTTTCAAATTTTTATTGTTGTTGTTATCTGATGAATATGGGTAGATACTTTACCAAGTGGTGCTATTTGAAAATGCAGCCAAGAAAATCTGAATGAGTACTTTGAATCACATGGCATTAGACTGTAAAGGCAATTCATTAATTTGAGTAAGCTGAAGTTAAGTGTAACTCCAGAATGCTTCAAGAGTTTGCTCTTATCTTAAAGAAGAAATATATTTTCTCATGATTTTTGTTTGCAATGGCCTACGGCTAAAAGTAATGAGCATTTACAGTGGTACCTTGGTTTGCATACGTCTTGGTTTGCATACGTTTTGGATTACAAACACGTCAAACATGGAAGTGCGTGTCCTGGTTTGCAACCTTTTTCTGGATTACAACCCTTTTTTCTTTCTTTCTTTTTTGGATTACGAACAAAAAAAATTTGGAGGCCCCATTGGTGAAAGTGCGCCTTGGGTTACAACCTGTTTTGGTTTACAAACAGACCTCCGGAACGGATTATGGTTGTAAACCAAGGTACCACTCTATCATATTATATTGTCTCTAAAAGGAAGTCATGGATATTGACCACACATATTATATTTCAGTGGTTATAAAGGGTCTGAAGCATCATGTGAAGGAAAAAAAAAAGCAGTGGGGAAAATTAAATACAATTACCCTGACCAAATGGCTCCTTCATTTTATTTCTAAATTATCAGGCACTATGTTATCAAAATATATGACGGGTATATCTTATTATGTATTCCATCCTTGAAAAGAGTCTAGATCAAATGGTAAATCTTTCTGTCTGGTAATGTCTCCAATGAGTGATTCCTATATCTAGCCTGCCATAAAATCAAAATGTACGGTTCAATGCATATTATAGGAAAAAATGTTGCATGCATTCCAAATATATTTTCATGGGTTCTTAGACTCTGAAATTATTTATGGTGGGTCCTGAAAACTGGTAAAATCTAAAATGTTAATAATCGTCCCTCATACATTAGTACAGGCTGGCGCAAATGCACAGAGTTTTATAGTGACACTTATCTTCCAAATATTTAAACTCGGGTCCTGCAGAGATTTGGCTCAGATCTCCTTTTTGAACTGTCAACTTCCATCTTAACTCTATTCAGTGTTTGTAGAGCCAATAGTAACCCTGGCCTAAATCAAGTAAATGAAGCACTGAAATTAATATAAGAGTGTATATGAGAAAGAAGCTACAATATCATGCGCCCTTCAGCAAATCCAGTGAACAGGAAGTAATCCTTATTAGAGTTGCATAATCTTTGTGAGTGTTTAAGGAAACTAAACAGCATTGTACTGAAGAGCATTACAGAACAATCCTACACATGTCTACTTAGAAATAAATCCTATGGACCTGAATAGAATGTACTCACAGGTAAGTTTCCAGAAGATTGCAACGTTTACATATGTATGTTTTAAATCAAAGTCTAAAGCTGCAGTCCCATGGACGCTTACCTGAGAGTAAGCCCCATTGAACATAATGTGCGTTTCCTCCAAGTAAACAGGCAGCAATCCTAAACATACTGTACTTACCGAGGGATAGGTCTCATCACATAATGAATAAACATGCATAAGTTTGTGCTGCACAGAATACACGTTATCAATACTTTTTTAGTTAGTAAATATGTATATAACCTCTCAGGCACTTTGGTTCCAATTGTGCTTGTAATCGGCAACATCTAGACAGTGCTAGACTTGATTCTCTCAAACCTCAGTGGTGCTGCTAAAATTTGGTCCTCCCCCACCTCTCGTGCTCCATTCTACAGCATTGTTGTGGCGCCCCTTGCAGTGTGGCGCCCAGTGCAGCAGAACCAGTCATGCTACCCTAAAACCATCTCTGATATATCAGCACTGACTTGGCCCAGGGGTCTCATGATGAAGGTAGAATATGTGGTCCTCCAGGTGGTGCTGAACTACAACGCCCATCACCTTGGAAGACTGACCATGCTGGCAGGGGCTGATGGGAGCTGGTGTCCCGTAACATCTTCTCAAACCTGCCTTAGACCAGTTTTATAAGTAACAAGGGTCTAAAGGGGAAGGGAAAACTCAAAGATTTTATCTCAGAATACGTGAAACAGCACTGTTGCTCTATGGATGCTTGCCTCTCCTCGTTGCGGAAAAGGCAGCAGCTGTCTAAGTGGTTTTTCTGTAATCCTCCGTCAAGATAATACACTCTTAATCCCACCCTTTAACGTTTTGATTCCTGAAAAAAGAACACTATGTCCGCTTTCTTATTATTGCATTTTCTACTAGCTCTGAAAGAGGTGAAACCTTTCTTTCGTGCCTCATCATGACTCCCTTGGCATGGAATAAGCCTCACACCGATGGAGCTGATCTCATTTTTTACAAATGTGCGCATATGTTTTAAAAGAGAGTCAAGTGTGCTGTGTACTCTCACGCAATGCTTAATTTGAAAAATAAAAAGCATTTGAAGTGATACTTGTCAGGAAGTGACGTCCATGGTTCTGGTGTGTGTTGCAGCTGTCTGCGATTACTTATGGAGAACACTACACACATATTCAGCTGCATGGGTTTCTGCTAAGGTTAAGCCTTAACAATGAAGATGCATTCAGGGGGTGGGGGGGACCTGGCAAGCTCTGACTCAAACGAAACCTGGTTTATATAGCACAGTACAGTAGTCTATATAAACCCTAAGGTGGTAGAGTTTGCACCCCCAAAAGCTGAAAATACATTTGCTGAGCATGCTCTCAATTGCTGATTTCTAAAACAAAGAAGATTTATCATGGAGCAATTTATCTTTCTTTCTCTATCTTTCTTCACTTTTCAGTGGGATATTAAAATGCTTGAAAACATATACTCCAGGGAATTTGTGGACATCTTTCCATAAACATAGATATTGCTTTCAATAATGATGTGCTTGTCTTCTGAGTTCTGTTGATTATAGTATTGTTTTCTGTTCCTGCCCTGCATTTTATTGATTTTATATGTTACGGATGTGAATATGTCTCTTTCTTAGTTGTAGAAGCAGAAAAGCAGGATGCCAATGACTGGAAATAAATAAAATATAGTAAACAATATATTTGCTAGCATGGTGTAGGTAATAAAAAACATTATTCCAATTCAAGGATCAAGATTTGATATTTCTGAGGCTCTGGACACTTTCTGCTACTAAGGTACCAATGTGCATCGAGGTATCTAACAGCTATTCATATACAGATGCATCTGTCATATTGTTAACTTTCCCACAGCATAGCTTTTCCACTTCTTTTTCCTACCTGAAAACAAAACCTTTCAGGAAGGAATGGAACCACTGTTACATTATGCTCATGGACAATGTGCTTGAGTGTGTGGTCGTGGTGGCCTCTGAGATTTAGGTTTCTCTGGACCAAATGGATTTCAAGTTGTTCAACGATTGATTCCTTAGGCTGTTGAATGACTAAGGCTGGGAAATAGACAGTAATGAGTGTGTCCTTGGACTCAGCTACATTAGTAAAGAAACAGCGATTTGGATGTGCTATAAAAATGCAACACCAGATGGCACCAGAGAGCAGGAAATTTAAAACGCAATTTTCCATAGAGATTTTTTTTCTTTTGCTCTAACTTACTTACTTATAGCATGTTTCCCCCCTTTGTCTAGATCCACCCCTTGCTGTTTCTTCTTAGTCTCTCAGAGGCTTTTAGTCCTATCAAACACAGTATCCTTCTGGCCTGCTTGGGTGTGATGTAACAGCAGTTCCTGAGATTGCCTAGAAATCATTCACGGACTCCTGTGTGGCTCGGAAAATCCCTTTAAACCATGATCTATGTTTTAGGATGTAACTAGGTGAATCACCATTGATGTCTTCTATTGATTTGTGAACAGATGGTGATGGTTATGTTACAAATTTATTGCAACGTATGATGTTGGTCTTTTGTTTTTGTTCTGCTTTGGTTCTTGTCTGTTTTTTGTAAGTTTTGACGGTTTTAAATTTGGAGGTTCAAGTACATTATGTTGGTATGGGAAACTGTCGTGTGACGGGCCAATGGCCGTAATAAAGATCAATCCAATCCAATTCCATAAAGTGGAACATGATTTGTTTGTTTGTTTTTAAAAATCCACTGTATTAAATTTCTTGAAAAGAATATCCACCACTCCCATTATCTACTCAGCAAGCAGTCTACGCCTGACAGCATGCAGAAGCCAAGAAGGATAAGTGCATGAGTGGCAGGTCTCACCTCTTTGAGAATACTGCCCATATCCTTGAGCAGAACAAATGGAAAGGTTTCTATTGTTACACTCCAACCATTCTCTGAGCAGTATGAAATTCCAGGGGTTCCAGCTGCTGACCCATGGTTTGTGTTTCCTTTGGAAATGAGGCACAGCGGAGACTGTGGTGTCTTTATGGGCTATAATTTCCATCATTCCTGACTGGCCATAGTGGCAGGAGATGATGGCAGATGTATCCCATTAGTAGCCAGAGAGCCACAGGTCCCCCACTCTGGTCTAAGGCATATTTTTAGAAATTTCATTTACCGTAAATTTCCTTCCGCCAACTGTGTGTAATCAAAGGACCAATAAGTACTATGTAACCAGAATGTATTTTAAAGATGGGTTCAAACTATTTTAGGAATATTTTTTATTTAAAAAAACCAAACTGAACTTCCTCCTTTCCCCTTGAAACAAAATCAGCAGAGGGAAAAGAGTGCTTTTCTTTATCAGTACATGTCAGAGAGTGGGACTGTTTGCATAATAATTACAATGCAATGAGTTGGTACTATAATTAAGTGCTGCTATTTTTATGTATTGATGAGATACACGAGCACTTTCTTAAATGCTCGATGACTAGAAAACACAGGATTTCAATGGTATATTAAAACCCAGAAGAGCTAATAATAGAAGCAACAGCTGGAGCAGAGAGATAGTTTCGAAAGGGAACAATTGCTTTAAAAACTGGATGAAATATCATCATATGCAGCCCTACCCACAGCATGTTTATAAGAGGGGAATGCAAGAGAGATTTAAATATAAAATTGATTCCCCCCCCCCCCCATTTTTAAAAGCCAGTTGCTGTTACCACTGACACAAATGATCAAAACACAGGTGGCAATTTAGACTGTTATTTGCCTTGATTATGGATTATTATATTCCTCCTTGCCTGAATTACGATATCCCTCTTTGTCTTGCAACAAATATTTCATCTTACTATGTTGAAAGAAGTAGTTTGAATATTTTGTTTTCTAAATATTTTCTTTTCCAAATGTTTTATGTACAATAAAATATTGGTTTGTTTGTTTGTATTTATAGTTCCAACCCTTATATTTTGTTGAAGGTCGCAGACACCCATGCTATTCACCTTAAAGGTTCTCGTATAGCTGGGCTAGGAAGAAACCTTTTCCGAGCGTCATCTCCAGCTGGGATAGATTGAACAAATGTCAGTTAGTATGCAGCAGTGGAGGGAAGATACATCATGTGGTGATGTGGACAAGGGCCTTTGTGGTTGTGGCACCCTTGTGTATGGAAGGCTCTTCTCTGTGATGTATGGCTTACTTTTTCACACCTGAAGAAAATGTATCTCTTTGCCAAAAAGTTAATCAGGTCAGAGAGAAGAGCATTCCATAAGCAAGGGTGATACAACAGAGAAGACACATTTTTCATTCTCTCCTTAAAGTACTATTATAATTATATTATTATTATTTTCCATTATAAAATCAATACACTGTTTTCAACCAATTGGGATTCTAATAACTGAGTCACTTGAAACTCCGCAGGAGAATAAATATGATGATTTATACAGTGTTTTATGTGTTTTGATGGAAGATACATTAAAATAGGCAATGACAAACCTAGACAGCATCCTAAAAAGCAGAGACATCACCTTGCCAACAAAGGTCCGTATAGTAAAAGCTATGGTTTTCCCAGTAGTGTTGTATGGAAGTGAGAGCTGGACCATAAAGGAGGCTGATCGCCGAAGAATTGATGCTTTTGAATTATGGTGCTGGAGGAGACTCTTGAGAGTCCCATGGACTGCAAGAAGATCAAACCTATCCATTCTGAAGGAAATCAGCCCTGAGTGCTCACTGGAAGGACAGATCCTGAAGCTGAGGCTCCAATAATGTGGCCACCTCAAAGACCCTGGAAAAGACCCAGATGTTGGGAAAGATTGAGGGCACAAGGAGAAGGGGACGACAGAGGATGAGATGTGAGATGGTTGGACAGTGTTCTCGAAGCTACCAGCATGAGTTTGACCAAACTGCGGGAGGTAGTGGAAGACAGGAGTGCCTGGTGTGCTCTGGTCCAAGGGGTCACGAAGAGTTGGACACGACTAAATGGCTAAACAACAACAACACATTAAAATAGAATAGATCAGTGGTTCCTAGTTAGCTAAGTGCTGCAGTTTTTCCAAAGCCAAGCCACGCTCCCCCTACTTTTGAAAATGTTTATATCTGTGATAGTTTTTGTTATGTGAATGGTGTCACTACAGCCTCCAACATCCCAGTACAAAACTGGAATTGGTGTCTTCCGGGCTCCCGCACGACTCACATAACCTGTGCGAGAGCACAGCCCCCCAAAATTGGGTCTCCTGGACAGTTGACAGGTATGTGCCATGGACCCTCTGGGTGGGTTATACGGATCCCCTGGGGTCTGTGGACCATCAATTGGGAATCACTGGAATACAAGATACGGTCTTTACTGCATAATATAGTCACTTTTAATGTTAAAGTCAGTATTGGTTACTGTTTGCTTCTTAGAAGATGAAAAGAGAACTGCTTATTCTTGGAACTCCTTAAACTGGTTTATTTCTCCAAAAGTACACACATCCTTCTTGAAGAAGCTAGGCTTTAGCTGTGCAAGTAGTATAATGAAAATGAGCAATACTTGTCAAGCAGATGTGAGATGTGCTCATCAGATGTTCTAAGCTCCTTATGTTAGCACAAAACTGAGCATTCAGTCTCCAAGCAACAGAGTGAACACTGATACAGAATATTGCTCATCTTAAAGATGAAATCCAGGCATCAAATCCATCTTAAAGATGAAATCCTCCACTGTGAGGGTTACTTTTCATAAAACATATGCACAAGGCTAAATGAAGTGGTGCTCTGACTTATCTAGAAGTACTAAAATAATAAATGAACCGATGTCATCTTTAAATGGGTCCTTGACAGCACAGCTGCAGAGGTCTGGAGGATCTAAGGATGTCTAAACATGCTTGTTAAGTATGAAATATAGAGCAGCAAAAAGCCAGGATCTACCATACATATGAGCAGTAAATGAAAAGTGGAAGGGAGTGTTTAGTAGACATGACGATGGAGTCAAGGAAGAGGTTAGAAGCAAGAAGCCTTCCTTCAGAAAAGGGAAGTCTTGTGGCAATGAGGGGAACAAGAAATAACACCAACTGCAGCAAAAGAAATGTAAGCAGAAAATAAGGGATGCAAAAAAGAAATTTGAAGAGCACATTGCTAAAAACATTTGTTGTTGTTTAGTCGTTTAGTCATGTCCGACTCTTCGTGACCCCATGGACCAGAGCACGCCAGGCACTCCTGTCTTCCACTGCCTCCCGCAGTTTGGTCAAACTCATGTTGGTAGCTTCGAGAACACTGTCCAACCATCTCGTCCTCTGTCGTCCCCTTGTGCTCTCCATCTTTCCCAACATCAGGGTCTTTTCCAGGGAGTCTTCTCTTCTCATGAGGTGGCCAAAGTACTGGAGCCTCAGCTTCATGATCTGTCCTTCCAGTGAGCACTCAGGGCTGATTTCCTTAAGAATGGAGAGGTTTGATCTTGTTGCAGTCCATGGGACTCTCAAGAGTAAAAGCACAGAGGCCAACAACAACCTTAACAAAGCATCTAAATACAGAAGCAACAGGTTGCCAACATAGCTGTTATCCCCGATTTACCACCAGAGGGCGTGAAATCCTCTTGGTTCCAGCATTTACCGGGTCCTGGTTTTTAAATGGCCGGGGTTTTTCATGGCATTGTTTGCTATGCTGAATTGTTATAGTTTCAAATTGCATTTATTTTATTGTAAGCTGCTCCATGAAGACTTTCTTGCTGTGAAAAGTGGTGGGTAAGTACCAAATAAAAAAGAAGGACCGAGTAAATAAGAAGTCCCCACCCCGGGATTGACCACTTGCCCTTCCCTGCTTTTGAGGAGTCTACTTGGCAAAAGGAAGAACAATCTGGGTTGTACTGACCTCTAGTGGCAACAGAAAAATCTGCTACTGCGGAAAGTATTCTTTGCGTTTTGAGCAAAACAATGTAAGTGTAACTAACTAACAAGTTATTAACAGGGGAATGCATGGTAATTGCCAACCTCTGACCACCCCCCACTCCTCATCTGGGTGATATTTTACCATTTATTTTATTGCAATGTCATCTTCCTTTATTTATTAATGTATCTATAACCCTTTATTAGGGACATGGGTGGTGCTGTGGGTTAAACCACAGAGCCTAGGACTTGCAGATCAGAAGGTCGGCGGTTTGAATCCCTGCGACAGGGTGAGCTCCCGTTGCTCGGTCCCTGCTCTGCCAACTTAGCAGTTCGAAAGCACGTCAGTCCGCCAGGTACCACTCCGGTGGGAAGGTAAACGGTGTTTCCGTGCACTGCTCCGGTTTGCCAGAAGTGGTTTAGTCATGCTGGCCACATGACCCGGAAGCTGTATGCCGGCTCCCTCGGCCAATAAAGCGAGATGAGCGCCGCAACCCCAGAGTCGGTCACGACTGGACCTAATGGTCAGGGGTCCCTTTACTTTTAACCCTTTATTTAGCTTGATCTCAAGGTGGGGTGTATAATTCATTTAAAGCAATTAATCATGTCAAACAGCACTTTTAAAAACACACACAGACACACCCACCTAAGCAAAGCACAATATTTGGCAGGCAGCTTAACAGAACGCAGATGGCTAAGTGAAAAACAAGCTCTTAACCTGTCACTAAAATGAGTCCAGAGTTGATAGCAGGCAGAGGGGGAGGCTTTTCCATAGCCAAGGCCCTCTCCCACATCTCCCCATAATGCACCCATGTGGGGCCTGTGACCCTCCAGATGTTGCTGGACTCCAACTCCCATCAGCCCCCGTGAACATAGTCAGTGGTCAGGGGTGATGTCACTGAGCAACATCTGGGGGAGCCACAGGTGAGCCACACACACCCTTGCTCCAATATGTAGCTTCTAACAGGAGACACAGAGAAGATTCTTGCAGCAAATCACAAAGATCAGGCAAGGAGACACAGAGGAGAGATGCTTTTGTTATCACTTGCCCCTTGAAACCTGGATCAGCAACAAATTGGCAGCCGGCGCGATTCCTTTTGAAACCAATGTTATATGGCTGCTGCAAGCTGTTCCGCTGAGCAGCGTATCTCCCACGTTCTGCCCTAGTTACAGCCACTGCGTCAGCTTCGACAACAGCCCCATATAGAGCACTTTACAGTGAAGTTACTAGAGCATGCATTCCAGTGGGGAGGCTGTCCCTGTCCAGGAACAGCCATAACTGGCAGACCATCGAAAGTTACTTTGAGCCACTGATGGAACTTAAGCCTCAAGTGGGAAGCCTCAAGTGGGAAGGCTAGATCTAAGAGTACATGCTTGCTGCTTCAGGAATATAGCACAGTCCTGTTTAGATCAGCTTATGTTTTTTTTTTATAAGATATTTATTAAGATTTTTTAAAATATTACAATAAAAATGAAAAAAAAAAAACAAAAATACAAAATAAAAATGGTTAAAAACACACAGATTTTCCATTACTTATTTTCCTTTAGCTTGTTTCCCGGACCTCCTCATACCTCCCTTTTTTGTATTCCACTTCAATCTGTTGGTTCAGCAAATCCTTACCCTCTTTAATTATCCTAATCCTTGATCTTAAAAATAATAGCATTAGATTTTTACCTATTTATAACCCTTTTTTCATATTCCCTTAAAGCATTACAGCTGGAAACCACTTAATTTCTATCCAACATCATTCTAACATTCATTAATTTTACAATATTTCTGTAGATAATCTTTGAATTTCTTCCACTCTTCTTCCACCGACTCATCTCCCTGGTCTCGGATTCTGCCAGTCATTTCTGCCAATTCCATATAGTCCATCAGCTTCATCTGCCATTCTTCCAAAGTGGGTAAATCTTGTGTCTTCCAATACTTTGCAATGAGTATTCTTGCTGCTGTTGTGGCGTACATAAAAAAAGTTCTATCCTTCTTTGACACCAATTGGCCGACTATGCCCAGGAGAAAGGCCTCTGGTTTCTTCAAGAAAGTATATTTAAATACCTTTTTCAGTTCATTATATATCATTTCCCAGAAAGCCTTAATCCTTGGGCACATCTACCAAAGGTGAAAGAATGTACCTTCGGTTTCTTTACATTTCCAACATTTATTATCGGGCAAATGATAGATTTTTGCAAGCTTGACTGGGGTCATATACCACCTGTATATCATTTTCATAATATTCTCTCTTAGGGCATTACATGCCATAAACTTCATACCTGTGGTCCATAACTGTTCCCAGTCAGCAAACATAATATTATGTCCAACATCTTGTGCCCATTTAATCATTGCAGATTTCACCGTTTCATCCTGAGTATTCCATTTCAACAGCAAGTTATACATTCTTGACAAATTCTTAGTTTTGGGTTCTAACAATTCTGTTTCTAGTTTTGATTTTTCCACCTGGAAGCCAATTTTCTTATCCAAATTGTATGCCTCCATTATCTGATAATAATGAAGCCAATCTCGCACTTTGTTTTTTAATTTCTCGAAACTCTGCAATTTCAGTTTATCTCCTTCTTGTTCCAAAATTTCCCAATATTTCGGCCATTTGGCCTCCATATTGAGCCTTTTCAGAGCTTTCGCTTCCATCGGTGACAACCACCTTGGGGTTTTATTTTCCAATAAATCCTTATATCTTATCCAAACATTAAACAGTGCTTTCCTGACAATATGATTTTTAAATGCTTTATGTGCTTTGACCTTATCATACCATAAATATGCATGCCCTCCAAATAAGTTATTAAAACCTTCTAAATCCAAAATGTCTGTATTTTCAAGAAGTAGCCATTCTTTCAACCAACAAAAAGCTGCTGATTCATAATAAAGTTTAAAGTCTGGCAGGGCAAATCCACCCCTTTCCTTTGCATCAGTTAATATCTTAAATTTTATTCTGGGCTTCTTGCCCTGCCAGACAAATCTAGAAATATCTCTCTGCCACTTCTTGAAACAGTCCATCTTGTCCACAATTTGCAATGTTTGAAACAAAAACAACATTCTAGGCAATACATTCATTTTTATCACAGCAATACGACCCAACAGTGAAAGCTTCAAATTTGACCAAATTTCTAAGTCTTTTTTCACTTCCGTCCAACATTTTTCGTAATTATCTTTAAATAAGTTCCCATTTTTGGCTGTCATATTAATCCCCAGATATTTCACTTTCTTAACCACAGTCAAGCCTGTCTCATTCTGAAACCTCTCTCCAATTGCACTTAAACAGTTACTTTAAAACTTTAGAACCAGGAGAGGTCCAGAAACACTGTATCTCTTTTGCAGAGTTAGCTGTCAAAGTCTACTGCTTACCGATAGGCTTTCCACTGAACGACATTCCTTGTCTAGGGGCAGTCTGTTCCCAGGTTTTAGGCAGCGGATTTTAGCTTCCTTTCCCCCTTTTTTTTGCAGATGAATACAGTTCAAAGCTTCCCCCCTCCTCTTCTGCAATCCGGAGGGGAGACCGCTTTCCAGATGTTAAGATTTAAGTCTTTTTCCAAACGTCTTTCCAAGTTTCCGCTTTACAGTCTCTTTGCTTTGTTCTATTTACAAGAAAGGAAGGCAGACTTCCTGGTTATACCTTCCCGCTTCGGTGTCGAATTAACTTAATTTTTCTCCTTTTAAATCCAATTTAATCCTACTCACGGGTAGTTGCTTTCAAAGTCCAATTGTCCCAGGAAAAAGTCAGCGCTCTCCGATAACGGCTGTGCGGCTTCACTCCGCGGAAGAAGCAGTCGACTCTCAGCACCACGCCGCTCACCCCGTCCCGCTCCGGAGCCCTTAAAAGGGTCCCTTCGCAACTTGGGGGGGGCGCAAATGGTGCCCGCCGAGTCCCCACGTTCACAAGCTTCCCCCGCCTGTGATTTCTAAAGGGCCCCCGCTTTGCCGCAGCGGTAAGACCCGATTCCGCAGAGCTGGTCCCTCCAATACTCAGAGGGAATCCGCCATTAACGATGGCGCTGACCCGGAAGTCTCTGTTTAGATCAGCTTATCTACCTGGATAAAGGTAAAGGTAGAGGGACCCCTGACCGTTAGGTCCAGTCGTGGCCGACTCTGGGGTTGTGGCGCTCATCTCTTTTTATTGGCTGAGGGAGCCAGCGTACAGCTTCCAGGTCATGTGGCCAGCATGACTAAGTCGCTTCTGGTGAACCAAAGCAGCGCATGGAAACGCCGTTTACCTTCCCGCTGGAGCGGTACCTATTTATCTACTTGCACTTTTGACATGCTTTCGAACTGCTAGGTTGGCAGGAGCAGGGACCGAGCAATGGGAGCTCACCCCGTCGTAGGGATTCGAACCGCCGACCTTTAACCCACAGCGCCACCCGCGTCCCTGGATAGCCACGTCTACCTGGATAGCCACATATAAAAAGGCACAGTAGGACAATTACATACTTTCATTAGGACCAAACAGAATGTCATAAACAAGGCCAGATTAAGACCTTTTAGAGGTCCAAAGCACTTAAAAGATTCTGGTGCCCCCATAAATATATCTATATCTATATCTATATCTATATCTATATCTATATCTATATCTATATCTATATCTATATCTCTATATCATCTATATCTATCTATATCTATATCTATATATCTAATTCAAAATATAAACAATAATAAACCATAAAATAAAATTTTATTTTTCAGAATGAAACAAAACCTGGAAAATAATGTTTATTTTTGTATACTTTCACTTTATTTATATTTGGGGAAAAATTCTACTACTGGTGCACCATATGGTTCATGGTAAATCCGGCAATCAAAAATTTCTGTGGTGGCCCCCCTTCCCCCGATGCCCTAACTATGTGCTTATTTTGCTTAATGCTTCATCCAACCCTGGTCATAAAAAAGGAAGAGCTTGTTTCGTGAATAAATGTTAGCAAAGTCTCTTCTTAAAGTGTCTGGCTGAAAAACATATATCATATTAAAGGTGTTCTCATAGAGTTGGTCCCACTGACTGTAATATGACTTATTTCCTAAATCAAGGTACTTCTAATAATAGCCTCAACAGTTGTGGGTGGGGTTTTTTTTTTGGGGGGGGGGAGTTTCACAATAATATTGTTACAAAAGTGGGGTGCCTCCCCCTCTCTTTGCCAACCAATAGCAAGAATCTATGACGCTCCAGGCACTTATTCAGGGTCTGTGTTCCTTTGGAGACTACAGACACAAAGGAGGCTGTTGTAGCTTTAAGAAATATGGTTTCTTCACCTACTTACACCTTCAGTCTGCATGGAGGGAGTCCAGATATTACAACATGGTCTTTTCAAGAGGGGCTTGTCCCCCACAGCTGTGCAGCCAGCCTGCTCAAGATGGATCCCAGTCTCTCTTCCTTATTCTTCTTCCCAGAACACCCGACTAAAAGTTCTTTATTCCCTGTCACCTCACACCCAGTTATGCTGGCAACATCTGTCATCCCAGGCCAAAGGATTCCTGTCATGCATAAACCAGCCCAGGGATTCTGTATCTGGCACAGATCTGCAGTTTATACTTTCATCCCTATCCCAATTAATCAAAATCCTACAATTTATTAATTTCTAGGATTTAGGGCCACCCCCAAAAAAACCATCTATAACAATATTATCCACAAGGCGGTGCTAGTGTTTTGTTTTCTGGGTACTGTAATTGCTTGCATTCACCAAAGGAAAATAAGAAAGAAATAAGTAGTGACTAACATTAAGGTGCGCAAGCATTGAACTCGCACATTCACGGCATCTGACCCCTGGGGCAATGGATCCTGACTCATGCCTAGGGACTGATTCAGTTTGCATTTAAAGGTGAATTTATCGTAACTGCACGTTCTTTTTCTTTTTCTATTGGGTTTTATAAACAGGAATAATGTTATATGGATAAGTATACCAAGTTTTCTCACGTCATTTGTATATCACAAAAATAGCATAATAAATGTGTAAAAATATCTACAACATATTTTTCATTATTAGTGATCAATATATAGATTATTGGTTTATGAATTGGTTTAAACAAATAGGAAGAAGAAGAAGAAGAAGAAGAAGAAGAAGAAGAAGAAGAAGAAGGAGAAGAAGAAGAAGAAGAAGGGAAGAGGGGGAGTTGGAGTGGCAAGTGGGGTGGGGTGGTTATGCTTCTATTATTCTACAGTGGTACCTCGGGTTACAAACACCTCAGGTTATAAACACTTTGGGTTACAGACTCCGCTAACCCAAAAATAGTACCTCATGTTAAGAACTTTGCCTCAGGATGAGAACAGAAATCATGCACTGGCGGCACAGCGGCAGCGGGAGGCCCCATTAGCTAAAGTGGTGCTTCAGGTTAAGACCAGACCTCCAAAATGAATTAAGAACTTAACCTGAGGTACCACTGTACTTAGTGTGTGTGAGGGGTTGTGTCAGCGTTACTTGTATGGGTTCTCTTACTATTCGCTTGTTGTATTTCCTTAGTAGTGAGAGAGGTTGGGTGTGGCTTAGGGTGTGGTTGGTTGCCTTTGGTTGGCTGTAGTGAGAATTGTTTTTGTCTGTGAGTGGGGTGTGAGTGTGTATTTTTGGATCAGCTTAGCCAGATTTATTCCTCAACAAATTAGACCTCCACAACTACAACTCTTTGTGGTGACAAATCAACAAAGACCTGAAGAGACGGAACAATACCAACTTTGCTCTCTCAGACAAAATAGCCATGACCAAAATGATCACCCCCACAAAAATTAACCTACCTATTCCAAACCCTCCCAATCTGGATTCCCGTAGATGCACTTTCTGATGCAAACCAAAGCTCAGCCATCCTTTGGCATTCACATTTCCACAGATTTTGGAATGCAGTTCCCCCAGCTAAATAATGTGTACAAAAAGGCATGTGCATTTATGAATTGCACAAATACTGGTGAAAATAACCTGAAAAAATGCCTTCTGTAGTAGAAGGGGTACAACTGTTGGTGGCAATACGATTTGCAGTAATGTGTATATTAGGCAAGTTTTCATACAACAATGTGTATATTGGGGGGAGGGAGAATGCACCCAAAAGATAGTGAATTTTCATGAGAACTTTTATTTGAAAAAGAAATAAATCACAAGCTTATGCAGAAATGTGGAGAACTGATGCTACGATTGGGGAAAAAATGAGAAACTGACAGAATATGAAATTGACAGGTTCAAGCATTCCTTATCTAGGGAAGTAGACAGTTACTACACTCTCACTTTCTTAAAATATTATATGTACTTATAATGGTGCTGTTGCAAGAGGTTATGAAAACATTTACCCTTCTTTTTGGAGTTGTTCCCTTAGGAAAATTTCTGGCTTTAAAAAACCCCCAAACCCTTGCCTTTCTTTTATACATTTGAAATCCCCTACTGCATTGCTTTTAAGCCCTTGAAGCCACATAGTGTGTGTGTTGTTATAAATTATCCACACATGTTTTGTATGTGCATGGTCACAATTTCGATGTGTGTACAATTATGCACACATTTCCAAGGTCTGAATTCTGGCTTCCTGCTGGTACCCAGCTAAAGGCTTTTGCCTGGGACCCTTGAGAGCTGCTACCAATCAGTGTGGAGAATATTTAGCTAGATTCAGACTCCGAATACTGTGGCTTCCCATGTTTCGGAAACGCAACTCTAACCATGAGCCTCTATTGCTCAAGGCAGTGCCTTCTCTGCTACTTGGCTGTGTACACATTGATCAATTTAAAGCAACTCTCACAAAGAATCCAGGGAACTGTAGTGGGTGCTGGGAGTTACAGCTCTGTGAGGAGTAAACAACAGTTCCCATATTATTATTATTTTGTAGAGGGGTTGGGCTTTAAATGTATGGTGTGTATGCAGCCACGCATCACAAATTATGAATACAAATGATGGCCATTTTAGCAAGTAGTAAGTTGAAATATACTCGGAGTCGAGAGTGGATTTCATGCTCCTTATTCAGCTCATAGTAGTGAGGAATGAAAGTTTCCCCAAAATATCTGCTTTATATACATTATTTACACAATGGGTCGCACGTGATTGGCTAATTCCTGGATTCTCCTGTAGGCCAATCAGGTTGCGGATTCACTTCCACCTGGAGCTGGATTGGGTGGCTCCTGCGGACCAATCATACTGCTGCATTGTTCTAGGACCAATCAGACTGCTGCATTTTGGATCCTATTGTTCTAGGACCAATCAGACTGCTGCATTTGGATCCTATTCAACTCAGTACATAACATAAGTGCAGGAAAGCATCACCACTTGATAAGCTCCACCCCCAAAACTTAACCACACCCTTAGAATTTATGGCAGAAAGTATAGCACCATATTATCATTAATATAGATGTCCAAACAAAACTTACCATTTGACCAGCTGCTCATCTTGTTTAGCATCCCATGTGAATGCAGGGTGGGCACAAAGCTAGGCTGAAATTGTCCGGCATCTCTGGAGCATGTCTGCAAAAAGAGGCTCTGCATAAGGCAATGTTGCTGTTTTACGACGAATATACAGTACCAAGGCAGAAAGCTGAGGAAGGGAAAGCTGATTAAGTGATAAATTGAAGGTCTTGCATTCAATAAACAGCTAATCCCATAAATGAGAGAGAGAGAAATACCAGCCATGGGGGCTGCAGCTACTTTGAGTTTTGACATTTTCAAGTAATAGTGGCCTTATTACTTGACATGAGCAAAACTATGTTGGAGCTTCTGTGACCTGGACTTGGCCCTACATTCATAAAATCATTCAGTTTGTATCCTGCCCTTGCTCCCAAAAGAGCTGAGGGCGACAAACACATCAATAAATAAAATAATAATGATGATAATAATTATAATAATTTAAGCATTGTAAAATCTAGGACTGAGTACAGTGGTACCTCGGGTTACATGCGCTTCAGGTTACAGACTCCGCTAACCCAGAAATAGTGCTTCAGGTTAAGAACTTTGTTTCAGGATGAGAACAGAAATTGTGCTCCAGTGGCATGGCAGCAGCAGGAGGCCCCATTAGCTAAAGTGGTGCTTCAGGTTAAGAACAGTTTCAGGTTAAGAACGGACCTCCAAAACGAATTAAGTACTTAACCTGAGGTACCACTGTACTGGGTTTAGCTGTGGGCCAAGGCAAATTGGGAATATTTGGAGGGAGTTGGGTATAAGACACATGGATCACTGCAAGTTCTGTCTACATGTGTTGTAATGTGCAGGCAGCTTAGGCATGCCATACGTCAGGGAAATTCCTGACATGTCCTGTTTTTCAGGTGTAAAAATGGCGTCAGGGGGGAATTTTGCCGAGTTGGCAAAATGTCAAGAGAAACCTGGGTGCATGGCAACACAATGGAAAAAGCACTGGAAACAGCTCAAAAACTTAAAAACCACAATTTTGGGGTTAGGTTTCCCACAAAAAAGCTTAACAATTTTGGTGGGTTTCCTAAAAAGAAGCTCAACCTTGCTGGTGTTAGGAATTTTACTTTTTGAAATATGGCAACCCTAATTCAGCTGAGTCAAATGCTACTCAGATACCTCTGTCCCCTTATTTCCTTTCTTTTTCCCCTGTGGGAATCACATTGATTCCCATCCTGTTGCTGAGGAAGAGTGCCAGGATTTAACTCCTGACATGCTGAAATCAATGTGGTTGACTAGAAATGCTTCCCTTCCGCTCTCTAAAATCATGAATATGGTTTTGCTTATATAAGGTGATGCTTGGTGATTGCTGTGTGTTTTAAAATCTTTATAAAAGATGTTTCTAACTATATTCTCTCTCTCTCTTTCTCTCTTTTTAATATGGTATAAAACTTCCCATGTCCAGGCACGTCCCATGAGTATTGTTAGCAAGATTTCTCCCTTGTGAAAGTTTTGAAAATGTACACTGCGTCCCTTTCTTTTTATAGGACGAGCTCGATATTCATACACACTTTCATTACGGAGACATTTGTTTACGATCCATGCCTGCTAGTTTTTTAAAAAAACCTTTCCTTATCCAACTGCTTAAATTGGTGTTTATGGAATAAGGGATTTTAAAAGTTGTCCTGGGACATCTGCGCTTTATCATGCCTGCGGCTCAAAGCAGTGCTATTACTGGCATTAAAAACCCCACTTTTCACAAACACAGTGAGTAAAATTCTGCTTGAGATTTTATAGGCATGCAAGCCCACTGGATCAGGTTTTTGTCTTCAAACGTGTGGAGATTTTAGTGGTAAACAGAGATGGTTCACGTATGATGATTACGACTCCCTCCTTCATTATCCATAGCATACAGACCTGCTGGTTTTTTGTTTTATTAAGCACTTTATCGAGAAAACACTTTGCGATAAGCACTGCACAGCATATGTTTACGTTACTGTACAAACACTGTATGCATATGCACCAAACTCAATAGATTGTAGGGTTTTTCCTAGTTACATGTCGCCTTGCGCCTGACAACGGTTCAGACAGCAAAGGTGAGCAAGATGGGCCATTAATTCTATACTAGTTTTAACTCACAGTTTATTATAGCTTATTAAACATCATTAAGTTCAGAAGAGGAACAGATACTTCCACAGTAAAAGGAGAACACCACAGCCCTGGTGTGTGCTTATACTGTTACTGCTTGACTAATTAATTGCTACCTGCAGGACCCTGCACATTGTAACTCAGGAATCGCTGCTTCTGATTGAGCCCTCTGCAGGATAGTTCCAGGGCTTATTTCTCTTGGGATTTCAATCTATTCCATGTTGAACTTTAAGAATTAGAATAAGTACTGTTTTTACAAAGTGACAGGCTGGTATGTATTCAAGCGTGTTATTTGTTTATTTACTGGTTTGGGTTCTTTTTCTTCTTCTTTTTTAGAAACAACATCCGACATTGATCCACCAATAATAATAATAATAATAATACAGTGGTACCTCGAGTTAAGTACTTAATTCATTCCGGAGGTCCGTTCTTAACCTGAAACTGTTCTTAACCTGAAGCACCACTTTAGCTAATGGGGCCTTCTGTTGCCCCCGTGCCATCGGAGCACGATTTCTGTTCTCATCCTGAAGCAAAGTTCTTAACCTGAGGTAATATTTCTGGGTTAGCAGAGTCTGTAACCTGAAGCGTATGTAACCTGAAGCATATGTAACCCGAGGTACCACTGTAACAATATCGTCTACATGGTATGTACACTCATAGAAACACCTACACAGACAGAGTCAAGTGCAGAAGAAGCTAATGCACTGCTAAATCCCGGGGGGGGGGGGGACAGGGAAAAGGAAAGGGAGGGAGAGAGAAAACATTAAATCAAAGAAAAGAGAGATATTGTCCATTTACTGCTCTGAAATGCTGCAAATAAAACACAACAAACACAATTATATGTTGTTCATTAATCAGCCTTCTGTAACCACTTAAAAACCATATGCTGCAAGTAAATGTGTGTGTGTGTGTGTGGTGTGTGTGTGTACACACACACACACACACACACACACACACACTGTTTATATATTTAATTCAGATAAGCTTTCAGTGTTCCATATCCTCCCATACGCAAAAAATCATTAACACCAGTTTTCTTCCAGTTTGCTGCCATGCACATTTTTGCACCAGTGGATAAAGAAAATTTGTGGCCACTTCAGGATTAGTATCACTAATAAAGTTCTTAAGATAATGCAAATTTGCACCACACTAAAGTTATCATCGTGGAACATCTCTGCACAGTCTTAAGAGGTGTGTTAAAAAGGTAAAGGTACCCCTGCCCATACGGGCCAGTCGTGACCGACTCTAGGGTTGCACGCTCATCTTGCTCAAGAGGCCGGGAGCCGGCGCCGTCCAAATACACTTCCGGGTCACGTGGCCAGCGTAACAAAGCTGCAACTGGTGAGCCAGCACCGGTGCCGCACACGGAAACGCCGTTTACCTTCCCGCCGGAGCGGTACCTATTTATCTACTTGCACTTTGACGTGCTTTCGAACTGCTAGGTTGGCAGGAGCAGGGACTGAGCAACGGGAGCTCACCCCATCGCGGGGATTCGAACCGCCGACCTTCTGATTGGCAAGTCCTAGGCTCTGTGGTTTAACCCACAGCGCCACCCGCGTCCCTGATTAGGCTATGGAGAACCACAAAGTACCTTTGGGTTATAACGTACATAGTTAAAACTTGTGCCAATTTATATATAAAATTAAAATCAGGTAACATCTGAGCTGGGATTTGAAGATGATCCCATATTACATGTTAACTGGAAAGAATGTGAAGTATTGAGATTATTTTTGGGACTGCCTTTAGGAAAAGGGATAACTACTTTGAATCTAAAGGCTAGTGAGCTTCATTAGTAGATAAAGATGGAACTTGGGAAGAACACTCCCTTCCTCTTCTTCTTCCTCTTCTTCTTCTTCTTCCATGCCACTTATATGTCAAAATGGCTTCACACCCATGACAGAAGGAGTGCTTCTAACCTCTTTGTTGAACATTCATCCTAATTTGTTTGCATGGAGGTTAGACAGCATTGGCTATTTAATGAGCATTCATTATGATTTGTCTGCGTGGAATATGACGTTGTGTATTTTTCCATCTATAAGACGCCCCCATGTATTTTTGGAGGCTCAGATTTAAGAAAATGGGGGGAGATTGCCCAGAGTATAAGACACCCCCTAATTTTTGACATTATTTTTAGGAGAAAAACCTAGTCTTATACACGGAAAAATACGGTAAGTGTTACCACACATTTTCTGGTGCATTTTCTCATCACTTTTCTTATCACAAAAGGTCTGATCTTTTCAAGAAGTGGGTCTGTTGCGCAAGACCTGGTTTAACTCTCTTTTCCGTAGATGGAATAGCACTTAAACAGCTTCCTAAGACCACTCAGCCAACGTACCTCAAGCAAAGGGTTGCACCCTGTTATTTCAGAGGATGATTAGTTTCAGTAGTTTGGTTGTCTCTATTGTCCTTCTGCCTTTGCTGTGCTTTTTTATTTTTACTGCTCTTTTTTATGCTCTAATGTTTTATGATTTTCTTTATTGTATTGTTTTCAGAGTGCTGTAAAGCCACCTTATGGATCTGACTCGAGTGGAAAGGCCGGATATAAATGTTTCTACTAACTAAATCATAAATATCTCCATATTGAGAGTCAATTAAACGAGCGAGCTGACGTTATGATGTGAGAACCGCTGCTTCTGAGCATGAGGTGTTGTGAAATGCCCTGGAATCCTGAGGAGAAAGCTGCAGTGCCGAGATTAATTCCATTGCTCTGGTGTGGTAAAAGGTTTAGAAAAGAGCTCATCTGTCAAGTAATGGATAAGTGAAATGCCATGTCACGTAATGAGACGTCACATATTATCAAAGCCAGATTTGGCAGAGGCAATATATCTCACAAAGGGTTTGTGACAAATGAGTGCAAAAGACTATAGACACTTTAAAAAGGTCCATGACGTAATCACTTATGATTTAAAGTATCACTGTGAGGAACCATCAAACATGATATATAGGCATCTGGCTCCTACTCCCACAGATCACAGGGAGCAGGAACATTGGCACAGTCTTTGTTGGTGGGCAAACAAGGCAGAGAAACCGAGGCAGCAGCTGAGAGGGCTGAGGGGGGTTTGTGGTGTACCTGTTGATGTGGCAGCAAGTGGAGGCCACACTCTGGCTTCTGAGGCACCAGGGATGCAGCCAAATTCTTAGCTCTTAAAAGCCAGAGGCTTACCACAGTATTGAGGAACTGCCAAGGATGAAATGACTCCAAAGCTGGATGTAAAAACATCAAAGAAGCGTTTCAACTAAATGTGTTGTAAATGTAAACAGGGAAATCCGGTAGGGAAGAACGGGATTCCACAATGCCATCTGGTGGCACAGTGTTATATCGCAAATACAACACATACAAATGAGTCCATATTCTTCTCCGTGAGCAGAAGGGGCAGGGCAGGGCCATAAGAGGAGTTGGGTGGCATTAAAACTCTTTCCCCTCCAACGACTGAAGCAGCCGTAGAGAAGAGGTCTATCTCTCTCCCCCCTCCATTCCAGGAGGGGGCACTGAAGGAGCTGACCAGGGCCCCTTCCAGGCTGGTGTTTTATTGCGAAAGTATTCTGCAAAATGTTCTTGACACAATAACAGTGCATTAGTGGTGGATGTGTTCTGCTTTATTAGTTCTGTGAGGCTTCTCCAGTGCTACAACATTATTGCTGCCTGGAGGGCCTACAGTGCCACAAAAGTGGGACAAAAATCCCAGAACATTTGTGGTATGAAAAGGTCTAGGATTTCAGCAGAAAGTTATGGGCTGCGCATTCATTGGAAACGAAGCACTATTAAGACCCAGCATGCGTTTCTCAAAAAGAAGTCATGCAAGATGAATCTCATTTCTTTCTTTTTCTAATAGTGCTACAGGCTTGGTGGATTGGGGGAATGCTGTAAATGTAGTCTACCCAATGAGAAGATGCTCTCCCATCTTCTCACTGGGCCAGATGTGATAGAATTATAGAATTCGATCTTGTCAGATTCTGACATCTTCACCCTAAAGCAGGAAAGAGCAGATACACAGCTTGCAGCTCTCATTTGTTTTGCTAGCTGCTGAACTAGACTAGTTGCTGCTTGCCAGGATCGAAACACAGAAAGAGAAAGTTGAAACACTGCAGAAAAATAATATGCTGGATACAGAGCTATTAGCGCATTGCATTTGAACAAGGCACCACTCTGCGGCAAAGACTGGCGGTACCTGCCTGAGGAAACAGCAAACAGCACACAAGCAATCTGTCAGCAACATTTATTTATTTCAGCAAATATTAGGTTTTACTCTCCACTTGAGGATGGTAGCATTGAAATGATGATGATGCTAGCATTGAAATGATGATGATGCTAGCATTGAAATGATGTTTAAAAAAATTAGGAACAAGAACATAAAAAAACAGATAAAAGAACAGAGAGCAGTAGATAAATACCAGAAATACTCTGCCGGAAATTATGTTAAGTTGTTCTGGCTTTGTTTTATTTGCAAGGTCTTCACTGAGGCATTTTTTGAAGTCACTTGTCATTCTCAGGATTGCTGAGATAAGAACTGCTGCTTCTGAAAAGAAGCACCAGCTGTGGGTTGTAAAGAAAAGTTAGGTCTCCCCTTCCCCATCTTCACATTTTACCTCATAGTTTTGTGAGAGGACTTTAAGTGGAAGAGCATTCAAAGCCATTTAGTTAGCCAAATAATCCAGCGCGAGCTGTTTGCTGCCTTCCTCAGTCTGGTGCCCTCCAGATGTTTGGGACCACAACTGTGGCACATCTGTGGGGCTGATGATGGTCGAAATATACTGAGGAGACACCAGGTTAGAAAAAGGTGACCTATTACCTCATGAAGTGATTGGACCAGCAGCAAGCAGGTTACACAAGTCCCCTGACTCTTTTTGGTGATCCTAGGCCTAGGGGAAACCTACAATTTGGTTAGTGTTGAACCTCCACTGAAAAACAGTTTGCTGCCTTCCTGGGATCCTATATTTTCTCCCAATTTAAGAAACATTGCTCTAAAGGCAGCCAATATGATGAAAGACTAAGAGAACTACATGTGTTTAAAAGATAAATATTGTACATTACTGATGAGCACACACCAATCAGGGATAAAGGTCAAAGGAGTCTTAGGATATGCTATTTTATTTACACATATATACAGCCTAAGTGTAAGATGGAAGATCTGTAGCAGATCTTGCTGCCTCATCAGGTTTCCAGGGAGGACACCAAAGTCATAGCATTATTTTCTACACAGAAAGGCAAAACTCTCCGCCTCCAGCCTCAGCCCTCCTCACACAGATTTTCAGTAGAAGATAGGAAAAGCAGTAATGGATTGAATTGACATAAATGCTGACAGGGATGAAATATTAGGAATACACATAAAAACATATTGCAGCACTATAAAATTATATGTTAAAATGCTGCAGAATTGTTTTGATTATTTTCAGTAAAGAGGTACTAAGAGATGCGTTTCGTAAATGTGACTTAAAGCCTTCCTTTAGGATTAGGCTGACTAAATGATGTGCTATCTCTTCTGAATCCAAGACGATACAGTAAATAAAAATTTCATCTGTTTAGTGAATAATATAAGCCACAGCATACACATTTCCAGCTGCATAAAATAAAAAATGTAAAACCAGCAAATCACGTTCAGAAATCAGTGGCCACATTTTTAAGGGACAAGTTGTATTTGCAAAACAGCCAACAAAGAACTTTCACCACAGACTTATCACCTCATATCACCTCAAGCACAGTCTCTCCAGCACAATACTTTTCAGGGGTTTTATTCATTTATTCAAAGGACAACCCCCCCTTTTAAAATAACAACCACTCTCTCCAGCCAGAAAAAGCTTCTGAGAGACAAATAATTAGTCTCTGGTTTTCTTTTTTTTTAAAAAAAGTGTGCATAACTGTGCATGCGAAGCCAGTCCACAACAACAAAGATGATTGTCTAAGTGCCTCTTGAATCCTCAGATGCTTTCACATTGCCAGTCTCCTCAGTTGTTTGGCAGGTTGACTACTGCTGGGAAAAGGACGATAGCTGCCATAAATCTGAACACCCTTTCTTCTAAAAATAATGAGTAGTTTCAGTTCAAATATAGTGAGGTGTGTTGTGAAATTCAGGTCTCCCTGAAACTAGGGTCAAAATTATTCTAAAATTTTAGGGGGCATTGCACAATGGATCTTCCTCCTTTTCCTCCTTCCTTCCGCCAATAGAACAAGGCATAACTACTCTTAAGAGATCAACAGCTAGGAGTTGCCATTTTTCACCTACAGAATGCTGTATCATTTCAGGGCATTTTGGAGGGGGGTGCCATTGTTTGTGGCAGACACCCTTTTTGTCCCAGAATGCAATGCGTCCCTCCTACCTTTTGGAATGATGGATTCAGAGGATGGGAAAAGCAGGTGCCTAAGACAGCTCCTTCGCTGAGGTAGCAGAGCTGATTGTCATACAATTAAAGAAAAGACAGGATAGAAAGAACAGAAACCTCTCCCATAACCACCCTGTGAAAATACCTCAGCGCCTGTTCCAGCTGGGGCTTTCACGCGCGCGCGCACACACACACACACACACACACACACACACACTGACAGGGCCATATACCACCAACTGATAACTTGTTCTGTTTTTATATTGTTTATAGTACTGTAATTTTCTTAATGTATTTCAATGTTACTTGCGAGTTGCCTTGGAAGGATTTAAATCCTGAAAGGATTCCCAGAACAGATTTAGGGGGTGTATGGGGATACATGGGGAGAGGAGAGGAAGCGGAAGTCCCACCGCAGTCTCTGTGCTAGTGGAGCTATTTTGCTGCATACCACTCATGGCTACTTTAAACAGCCTTCCTTGCTGTTGCATCACATCCTTGCAGCCCACAATGATATCGAATTGTATTACTGACTCTTCTGAAAATGGAAACTCCCCTCTTTCTTCCTACATTTTAACTCCCATTTGTTTTAAATGGCAATATGACATTCAGTCAGAAAAAAAACCTATAAATCCAAATGCTGAGGTCATAGTAGTAATTCCTTGAAGCAATATATGAATAGATAGATGATTAGATAGATAGATAGATAGATAGATGATAGGTAGATAGATTATGATGATGATAGAAAGATAGATGATAGATACGATTAGATATAGATGGAACCTGTGAATATAGAAGGAATACTCTAAAAACCAAATTAAATGAAGATCCTGGAATACACCCATATCTGGGACATAGGCAATTTAATATATATGTCCCAGAGGTACCTTTAAAAAAAAACCCCACTAACCCCCTCTGGTTAGTTATTTCAAAGAAATTACAAGCAATGCAAAAGGACAACAGAAGTAGCAAGACACAATCATGGATGTCACAAGCTGTACATTAAGGGCAAACAAGGTTTAACAAGCTGTACATTAAGGCCAAACAAAGTTTTAACAACTCAATCAAGCTAGAAGAGAGAAAAAGCATTGCTGATTGTTGCATATATGTCTATAATTCATAGTAGGAGAGTCTCTGCTAGGGTGATAATCTGATATGCTCCAAGTCAGGACAGGGAAACAGAAATAAAATGAAAACATCCTTTTCATTTGAGTGTTCACGTATAACACTAGAAAAATGACGCAGCTCGACTACATTCCACAGCAGTTTAGTAATGTGAGAAAATACCAAAGTCAGAGAGTTAGACTTTTAATCCTGCACCGTTCCTTGAAAACTTCATTTTATTTTTTTCTTTCTGTAAATTATTTTCAACCTTGTGCCACAGAGCAAGCATTCTTAGAATGGTGCATGGTTGGAAATTTGTACAAAGTCATTGCTGAGATATTATGTTTTGAAACCAACAAGAAGCAATTTTGGGTAAGACAACATATGGTGCTACCATAGATAATAAAATTAAATGAAAAGAAATGCACAGTGAGATAATTACATAGGCAGTGGTATTGCTGAGAAAAGCCTGGGGTTTGTTTTGTGATCCACTAACTAAATATAAGCCAGCAGAGTGATTTTGTCGCAAAGGCAGGGCATATTGTTTTTCTGCTCTTACAAGCAGAAGATGTGGCGAGAACCAATAAACAACAAATTAACAAAAATCACTTGATATAAAGATGGCTTGTGACATATGGTACACTGGGTGGATTATGGTCATTTTCTACAGGATCATTATGAAATCCAAGGATGGCATTCAACTAAACCAGAACAGAGCCACTGAAATGAATGAATGTGACTAAGTCTATTGATTTCAACACATCTACCCAGAGTCAATCTTAGTTGAACAGCCCCACCTGATATTAATTCAATCATCCAGGCTTCAGCTGCTTTCCTAAATAAAACTGTGTTCCACACTAAAATCTAGAAAGAGATCAGAGGGCACCGCCATCTTATGAGTGCCTTCAAGCCAACCACATGATCCTGCCTTTTATCAGGCCCTCTGAATGGACTATCTGTGTATAGTCTGTTCAGGGGTGCAAGAAGCAAATCAGCATTAGCAATGTTGACTTGAAACTTTTTGAGGAAGATATTACCATTCTTTTGTGGACCCTGTTCCCATTTTGAGTTCTTTAAGAACATTTCCAAAGCCCATTATAAGCAAGGATTGAATCCTACACACACACACACACACAGAGAGAGAGAGAGAGAGAGAGAGAGACAGAGAGAGAGCGAGCCTATAGGCTTCTTCAAAGAGAAGGAATTCTGATGCTCACAGTGGATGCAATACATGCAACCGTTTCCCAGTACACACCCTATATTACCACTCTTTCCCCCTCTCACCACTACAAAGTGTTTCCCCCGACACTTCACTAAATGAGAAAGCGTTTATTAGCTGGAAATTCCATGTGACTCCTATTGTATCATCTAGAAAATTCCAATTCACTTAGATCTCAGTTTCCCACAGGATTTGGGTAAAAAGGCAGCCATAGATTTAGTCTACACTTAGTCAAATGTCCTTAATTTTGTGGGGCTACACTGGTATAGTATCAGGATGTTCCTCAACCAAGAACTATTAATTTCATCTACAGATTTCCAGTTCAGGACTTCACTTGCATTGTTTTGCAAATGCTACCATTCAACGGCACCAACCATGAAGCTATACCTAATGCACCAACATTGCAGCCCTGTGCTCAGGTTACATATGTCAGGCTCACTTATTTCTCTGAGAGATACATGTAAACAGTGCCCAGGACTGCATTCCAGCCGAGGATCTGGGCAATTATTTTGACTGTTTTGAAGTACCAACTGCATTTACAGTCACACTGCATTTAATTTATACGTAATTGAGTCTGAGAACAAACAAATGTGAAGTTAATACTGTAGCTTTGTAGAAAAATATTTACACGCATTACTGTTTCCCTTCTTTTTCATTGAACATATATATTCCTATACTTTTTAATAGATTGATTTACAAACTTTATTTACATTGATGCAAAACCATCATATTTGGGTTGTGTTTTTTTCCAAAAAAGTTACTCTCATCTTGTTAGTTCATGGGTCACGTGGTAACGAATGGCTAAAGTGCTAAAAGTGCTGTTCTGGAACTCAATGGGACGCCAGTTTTTAAATATACGCTTCAGGATGTAATGGGGATGGACCTAATGGACTGTGCTAAATCTGGAGATTTTCTGCACATGTCCAAACTGTTTGTTGGGCTTCTGTTGTTGGTGAAAGTAGTATGTCTTCTGCTGATGCTCTCAGAATCTTCTTTATTCAGCCTCTGCCCAGTTTTCTGACAGCACAGGAGGCTCCGTATGAAGTCGTGCAGGAGGTGCCCACTAAAGAACATGTAGATCCATGGGTTGCAGCAACTGTTCAAGCAGGCCAAAAGGGCAGTGACAGTAATTAAAATGTCCTCTGACTCTGTCAATACAAAGCAGAAAATTACTTAGCAAATATCTGTGCCATTAATCCATTGCTTCTGTGATTATTATTTTTTTAAAGATTAATATTTTTATATGTAGATAATGACACAAGGCCGATGCATTGCCTTCTTTTATTCCTTCAAATGAAACAGAAAACTTCCATTTCATATTTCATACACCATACCAAGACTAGTTGATTCAGTGGTTAACCATTTCATTAACAGAGAAAATCACTAAGTAAGACTGGATATGAAGATGCTCACCATAGCAGATGAATCCACATTATGTTCCTCAACTGTAGCTCCTTGTTTATGCATTTATTCTGTTTCATAATATATATCCTGCATAGATACTATAGGATTAGGCTGCTCTGATTTATTGTAATAATTATTCTTACAAATATAATTAATTTTTTACATGCATGATGCCTCAAAAGACAGTGTCTTTTGAGACACTGTGAAGTTTGTGTAATTTAGGGAGTTATATAAATAATATTAAACAACAAGAATGCTCTTGTTGTTACCTTTCACAAGCTCCTATTGTTAAAAGGATTTTTTTCCTGATTATAGAACATATAAACACACACACACAGCCCTACAATTAAAAATGTACAAGGCAGTTTGCCATCAATGCAATTTAAATACAGGGGTGGATCTACACACAGGGGGGGAAACTGATATAAATAAGTAAAAAATAAAATTGTTATAACTTAAGGGGGAAAAGCACTATGGAAAATCCTAAATAAATTTTGTTTTGTTCTCCAGCACCATCTGGTGTTCATTTTTATAATGCATTCAAAACACTGCTTTTTGACTAATGTAGCCGAGTCCCAGGAGTAGCTTGCTAAAGCAGACTAGGCACTGCATAACAATAAAAAGTATTAGACATGCTTAAAATAAAGGAATGTAAAATTATCTAGAATGCAACCCCTTCAAAATGGAAGGTGTGTGATCATGGTATCTCTCCTGCCAGGAAAGTATTAGTATAATGCCCCCCTCTCTCTCATGCAAACGTGAGATGCTGGTTAACTACATCTATCGCTGCTGGCTGCTCATGATATTGCAGAGGCAACCCAGCCTGCTTCACCAGTAAGGTGTTCCCAGTTGACCCTCAACACCAGTTCGGTCCCACAGGTTGGCAATGTTTTTACTAACACAACCATTATTACACACCAGCCTGAAAACTTACTTGCTGGAACAGAGGCTCTGGTGCTTTGTTAAATGCCTCTTAAAATCTTGTTTGTACAGTATATTCTCTGTCTCTACTTAATCCAGACAGCTACTTGTAAACTCAATTCTGCTTTAGTTATAATCTGGTACAAACAACCTCAAACATTCTGCACAACTGTTCAGTGGAATGAACGGACAGCTCATTAATTCCTTGTAATGCCATCTCTAGGCTTAGGCTGTGAACATTAAGAGAAATTTTGTTCAAGGGTCGTATTTTGTCTTTTTCTACAAACAACTAGTCATGCACCTGTCCCCAAAAGAGTGTGTCACTGTGACACAGATATAAACTTGGTAAGGACTTGGCGCAGAGTCAGTTAACTGGTGGGTCCCAACATTTTTGAACAGAACAGGGATATCCTCCTAGTTTCACTCTGATATTATTTTACCGAAGTTTCATGGAGACCACTCCAATTGCCCTACAAAGGCCAGGTGCAAAAGAGAACAGACTCCTGCACCTTTAATCAGTGGCGGAGGAAGCCACTTGGGCACCTGGGATGGCGCACCCAGGAATGGGGCAAGCCGCCCATAGGGGCGTACCATGGGGCCTCTGGAGTCTGCCTGCCTCCTCCCACTCAGCCGCCCCACAGCTGGGGGGAGGCAGCGGGCAGAGCGTTTGGGCAGCGCAGAGCCTGCAAGCACCTAAGCCAGGAGAGACGCATGACTTGGGCATGCTGCAGGCCTCACAGTGAGTGCCCCCTAGCATTTTGTCACACACACACACACAGTGGTAATAACCGGGGCGGCCGCACCCCCCCTTCCTCTGCCCCTGCCTTTAATAGCTGTGCGGGGGGGGGGGGTTTCCAGCAGGTGTGGTTTACCTGTAAGCTATTACCTACTGAAATTCCTCTTCTACCCAACAATTAAGGGCACAGGACTCCATCTTCTATTGTATCTTCCCAACCCGAATTGCCTTCAAATAAAAGATAATTTCATGATATCGATAACAGATTTTCTGCATGTCTTTTCCTCACGGTGCATTTTCTTCTTATAAATTTTTATAAACTTGGTTCGCCTTTATGCACTAGCAGAAGTTCAGAATATATATCTGGTAAACCCACTCCAGCATTTAATCAGTGTGGCTCCTATTTAAAAAATTCCAGTAATTCAGAAACCCATAAAATAAGGAGAAATTCAGCAGTATAATATTTACACCTAGAGTAGCTGATGAGATGCCCTGCAGAGGTTCTCTGACTACATATCCCACCATCCCTGACCTTTGGACATGCTGGCTGTAACTAATAGGAGCTGTAGTCCTACAACTTCAGGTCATTCTGTTGGCTAGCCTTGATATATGCAAATAATACAACCCCTTTGATCTCCCATCTAGATGCATTACATTAAAAAAATGTAACTTATTTTAGTGCTTGATCTCCTTAATGTTAATATGGGTGGGCATATCTATGATGCAATTTTAATTTTATGACAAGTCTTTTCTTTTATGATTTATTGGTTTTCATAAGATCTGGTTTTAGGATGGATTTTTCTTGTTTGTTGTATTGTCTTGGTACATTGCGATTATGCAAATGTTTCCTTAAGCGTCACTGCAGGTAAATGAGGTATAAATTCTCAACACAGTTTTAAAATTAAAATCAACCTTGCGGTGTACTTTGCTATATAAAGTGTGTTCGGACATAGCAACTGCCGTTTTAAAAGGGCAATGATCTATTTTAGGAGCCAGCAGGACTCAGCAAGTGGTCTTATTTGATATGCATGCGTACATTTCCTTCGTTTAATCTGGAAGCAGGTTTGTTCGTTATAATCAGGCTGCTTCTTCCCTCCCTGAAGCCACTAAAATTTCATTTGCCTCTGATTCTGTTGAAATGGTGTCAAGTAGGATACTTGACCCTCCTGTGATTTCAAATCAACCTTTATTAGCACAGCCAATGGAAACCTCTCAGAAAATCTTCTTCAGTGGTTTTCTGACAAGCCCTGCCTCCAGCAGCCTCTCATCACCCTCACCCATTGTCCTGATATTGCACAAAAATAAAATTATGGAGCTGAGCCTGTTCAGGATCCCATATTACATATGGCAGAAGCCATATTGAACTGTTTGCAACAGACTGAATCAAAGAACTTCAGATTATGGGTGTTGCTGTTGTTGTTGTTTTAAAAAAGCTCTGCTTGGTACTTCTCAACCAAGAAGTGAGGAAAGAAAATTACCAAAGGAAATCTGAAATCTGTACTCTTTTATGTTTTGAATTTCAGGTGATCTGATTTAACAGTCATAAACACACACACACACACACATCTATCTATCTGTCACACATACCTGTCACTGGATTTAAACATGCTGTGCTTACCAGTGCTTACACATTACCGATCAATAGACGTTTTGTTTAATCTAGGGTTGCCATTACTGGGATTTCAAAGGTGGAATTTATGTCCAGGGGAATTTCCGAAAGGTGTCGCTTTGTCCTGCATCTTAGGCAAGTCATTCAAAAAAAAAGGTCAACAATTTTGGGGTGTCCTGGTTTTTTACTTTTTGAAATGTGGGAAAGCTAGGTTAATATGACTCACTGGGCACTGCAATGTCCAATGAGCAGAAAGCAAAGTATTGTTCCCATAACTGCTATTTGTGTATGTAAGTATAGGTTTGCATGTATTGTTAACCTGAAATGAATATCAAAATAGGAGGTTGGTAAAAAAAATAATACTCTTCTTTTTTTCCTTTTTTAAAAATATTGTTATTGAGTTTTCATTTTTCTACGTTTCAAAATAAACATTTTGCAAGCTTGTTAAAAAAACAACAACTCTTCTTGGTCATGAGTGTCTCACACAATCTGACAAGTTAATTGCCTTATTGTGGTTCTAATGGATAAGGCTTCAATTTTATGTATTATTCTTTTCAATATGTATGCTATAGCAAACATGGCTTAGGAGAACCTTTCAGATAGCTTCTAGAGGTATGATTACAAATTCATCCATTATAACTGTCTAGTGCTATACTTTGATATTTAGCTTCTGCAAAAGGAAACAAAACTCTGCAGATACATTTTGAGTCCCTTGTGAAGTTAAGTGCAAAGTTTGGCTTGTGTTGTCTGTTGTTCATCAGACCAATTAACCGCAAACAACCCTAGCTATCACAGAACCTTAAAAAAAAATAAGAGAAAGCTGCGGGGCTTAGAGATCATGAACGTATCAAATTATTATTTACATAATTATGTGAGTTTAAAATTACATTGCAAGCAAGATTTCCCCCTAATTATTTTACGTTCTGTACTTTCCACTAGAACCGGACGTTATTTGTGTTTACTTCAGACTCTTTTAAACATTTTTTTTGGGGGGGGGGGGTAATGTAGCAGACAAACCGTCATCAGCTCCTCACAGCTGCACGAAAGAAAATAAAGGCAGGGAAGACCAAATCACATAACCAATGTTTTAAAGAACCTCTTCAAGCCTATGATTGATAGGGAAGTCCTGTGTGGAACAGTTGACATGACACAGGTAAATGAATTGTTATAGCTATGTCAGGTCATACCAATAGAATAAGCTCAATAATCACATGATACGATCTAATTAATCATCACTCAGCCATTAAGCTCACTACACTGATTGTTCTCTGTAAGTCTAAACTACCTCATAGTGACTTGGGGGAGGGGGGGCATAACCTGCAGAGAATGATTTTAAAAAATAGTAATATTTTACTTTGGTGGACCTTCAGAGATGCCTTTAGAATAAATGTATTTGGTTTCATGCCTAAAGACTCAGGGTGCTTACTAAAATGACACCCATCATAGGTACCTATGAATTTTATTTACAATTACTATATGAGAATGTGTATTTTTGCTGCTCTTTCAGTATATATGCCCCCTATTTGTATAGACTACCACCAGGGGCTACCAAATCAATACAGATAGAGGCTGAATCGTACATCCATTTACATGAGAGTTTGCTCAAATTAACTTACTTCTGAGTAGAAATATATAACTTGTGCTGCCCTTAAAAGGGTGAGATTGTGTGAGCGAGTTAAATTCAACCTGTTGATACTGAAATATAGATTGCAATTCTGACTTTGAAATGCAGAAAGCTTATATTCCTTCCAACAACCCATTATTCTATCAGTTACTAGAATACCAAACACTTCCAAATGAAAATTTGTACCAAGGCTTAGGTGAGGGACAGAGGGAGGGAGGGAGGGAGGGAGGGAGGCATTGTTGTGCAGCAGTTGTGTCTTGGGCTGAAGCAAACGTGCAGGGTTGCACTGTCGATAGGCATTTTACTCAAACCAGCATCTATAACCCAAATGCAAGGAGAAGGCAGAGGAGCTCAGTACATGCAGTGGCGTAGCGTGGGGGGTGCAGGGGGGGCCGGCCGCACCGGGCGCAACATCTGGGGGGGCGCGCTCACACTCGCAGCTCTCTGCCCCTACCTGGCTCACTCACTCTCTCTCACTGCAGTGCTGGCTGTGCGAATCCGATCCGAGCCGCTGGGTCGCCACCCACTGTGGAGGGGGTGGGTGCCAGGCATGCGGTGCGGAGAGAGAGCAAGGGACTATCTGGGGGAGGGACAGTGCAGCGGCCGCCCAGCGCAGCGCTGAGCGCGGGAGAGAACCACACCAGACCAGCCCAGGCAGCAGCAAGAAGAAGCTGGCAGCGGCGGCAGGTTAGGGGTTAGGGGGCGCAAATTACTTGCCTTGCCCCGGGTTAGGGGGCGCAAATTACTTGCCTTGCCCCGGGTGCTGACAACCCACGCTACGCCGCTGAGTTCATGCAAGAACTTTTCTGGCAGACAATCAGTGCCCTTGTCCACGTCAGTCCAATGCTGAATTTTCTGTTTTAAATACAGTGGTACCTCGGGTTAAGTACTTAATTCGTTCCGGAGGTCCGTTCTTAACCTGAAACTGTTCTTAACCTGAAGCACCACTTTAGCTAATGGGGCCTCCTGCTGCTGCCGCGCCGCCGGAGTCCAATTTCTGTTCTCATCCTGAAGCAAAGTTCTTAACCTGAAGCACCATTTCTGGGTTAGCGGAGTCTGTAACCTGAAGCGTATGTAACCCGAGGTACCACTGTATTTGATATGTTTAGCTTATATCCATTTCCTCCTTAGTAAGCCTGAAACTAACATGGGAGATTAACATTACTGTGTTCTAAACATTAAGTTGCAATTCTAAGCATACTGCCTTAAGAAGTAAACTCCATTCAGAGAGCAGACGGTCTTAAGCGGGCATCTTTAGATTGCATGTTTTCCAAGAAAGTATGCCTGAAATAAATTGCCCGCTTGCTCTGGAGTGAGCTCCAGTGAAACATAGGCAGGACTGGGCCACTCACTTACTTCCGAATAATTGAAATATGTGGCCTTGGGCTTGGGGTGCAAAGTTGAGAAACGGGTTCAGGGCTTGCTGCCAAAGCAAAATTCAACTCTGATCGCTTAGAGAAAGCAACAGGTTGTGTGCCGAGAAGCCAGCAGCAGCGCTAGCAGAGTGGAAATCCGGAGTCACTCTGGAATTCCTACTAGAGGAGGAAGACTCCCGGGGCAAGGATGGAGAGAGAGAGAGAGAGAGAGAGAGAGAGAGACTCAGCGCAGCAGGTAGTACCTACCATGCCAGTTGGAGTGGTCTTCCCAGACGGAGCGCATCTGGACGGTGAAGAAAGGCGCCCAGCAGACGATGTAAGCCGAGACGATCACGAAGGTCATTTTGACCGTGCGGATCTTGGCGCGGGAGACGTTCTTGATGCTGCTGACACAGGGCGTGTGGAGCAGCCCCTTGCGCAGGGCGCCCCCTCGCGGAGGAGCCGCCTCCCACCTCTGCCGCCGTCGGGTCTTGTCGCGGACGTTGCTCCAGATGTGGTAGCAGATGAAGCCGTAGCAGGTGACCAGGATGACGACGGGCGCCACGAAGATGCTGCCCGTGATCCAGGTGATGTAGGCGCGCGGCCCCCAGGGCATGACGAACTGCGCCCAGCAGTCGTAGACCTGCGAGCCGCTCTCCACCTCGCGCAGCGAGAAGATGAAGTACTGCGGCAGGCTGAGCACGAAGCTGAGCGCCCAGGCGGCCGCGATCATGCAGCGGGAGCGCTTGCTGGGCTGCTGCAGCGTCTTGAGCGGGTGGCACACGGCGATGTAGCGGTCGGCCGTCATCACCACCAGCATGTAAGCCGACGCGAACATGCCGAAGACCTGCAGGTGCTTCACCACGCGGCACAGCCCGTCGGGCCCGTGGAAGCGGTGCGTCACGTCCCAGCACAGCTGCGGCAGGATTTGGAAGAAAGCCACCGCCAGGTCGGCCAGGCTCAGGTGGCGGATGAAGAGGTGCATGCGCGACGCCTTCTGGCGAGGGGTCCGGTGCAGCGCCAGCAGCACGAAGGAGTTGCCCAGCACCGCCAAGGCGAACGTCAAGGCCAGCACGGCCACCTCCAGCTTGGCCAGCTCCTCGTCCCGCCCGTAGCGGTTGCTGCTGCTCCCGTTGGCGCCGCTGCCGCCCGGTTCCTCCGCCTCGCTCGCGTTCCAGGCGGACGGCGGCGCTCCCCAGGCGGGGGAACCGCCGGCCCCGTCTCCGAAGTGCATGGCGACGCTTCCCGCTCGCGCGCTCTCAGCTTTCCCGCCTTTCCGACGCGCTCCTTTCCCGCTCACTTTTTCCTTCTGGAGGCAGCCAGAGAGGAGCTGCGAGACGGGTGGCGCCTCTTTCTCCAGCCCGGTTGCCGTCGGTCAAGCGCGCCAAGTTGCCAGCCTCTTTCGCCTCCTCCTCGCGCTCCTTTCCCCTGAGTTCCCGCTCGGGACGCCTCGCTTGCAGACGCGCCGCGCGCTTCTGCTTCCCCGCTTGCCGCTCTCCAAGCTTTTCCTCCGCGCTCCTCTGGAATTAGCCCTAACCCCGCCCCCTCGCTCTCCCGTCGATGGCAGCCTGTCGCTTTGGCGCCCAGCCCGGCCGTCTGGGACTCCCCTCTGGACCTCGCTCTGCGGACACAGACCACGAACTCGTTCCGTTGGACGCCGTCACACTGGGTGTTTGTTTCTTTCTAAACCTTTTTGTGTGTATACGATTATGGGAGCCCACCGCTAGCGGCTGCGGTCTTTTGGCCCCCCTCCCCAGTAGATGGCCATTCAACTAGTGTGCGAGCACGACGTCTTCTCGATTACGCAGGGCGGGGCTTCTCTGCTCCCCCACCTCTGTCAATATTCCCCGTTGGCACCCCTGCTGTGAGCTCTGACAAAGGCAGCTCCCCGTCTTAAAACCTCGCTGTGTGTGCTCATCGCTCTAAATGTTGAAATGCTCCTTCCACTGAAAAGCACGTGAAAGGTGATGCGCAAGTTATTACTTGATGTTGCTATCACCCGCTGCGGAGAATGGATGTGGGGGATTCCCCCCCACCCTCTCTTTCCTCACTAAGCAGGGCCACTGCCTTAGGGTAGAAAGGTTTCTAGATCTTCTAACTGCAGGAACTCAGCTCCACTGCTTTACCTGTTGAACTTCATGCACCTATTAAAAACATAGGAGCCCTGGCAGTGAGTGAAGGCTGGCAGCAGGGGTGCTAACTTGAATAAAATACTGAAGGGACCCAGGTAAGCCCCACCCTATATAACTGATCACAAGACACGGTGCATACACAGCATTTGAATGGCAATGCCCATCAACTGGGGGGGGGGGTGCAAATATTTTATTGGGGGCCCGAAGGGACCTCAGCCCCTAGGAGTTGGCCCCTATGGCTAGCAATCTTAATGCTCCTTCTCCTGCCTTCCACTTGGATCCCAACTTTGTGCATCTCTTTCCACCAGCCTTTTTATAGTTTTTAGAACAGAGCTGTTTCCGTAGAAGTGATAGCAGGGTTCTTGTCAAGCTTTGAATGGCAGGGGGGGGGGGGAGAGAGAATGTATATCTGAATATGCTGTATACACATTACCAGTTTAAAACATAGCTAGAGCCATTCTTTTTCTCAATTCGATTCAAAGCTGGTTTTAGGAGGAAATGTGTAAAAACACAGAATTTCCTAAGAACGCGATAGATATGGATGGTGTGTGGTTCACATTGCGTGCTCCTCAGACCAGCGGTGGGAGAGAACTGGACGCAGTGTAAAAGAGAGTGTGTACATGGCCGTAGAGATAGAGGAAGATGGTGGCTGATACTTGAAGGAAGGATTGAAAGGAAGAAGAGAATAAACAAGGTAGAGGAAAGCAGGATGGACTCCCCTTGGTTTTGGGGACCATGAGCATTTTGAGTGCAAAGGTAAGTGAAGACGACACTCTCATTTCCCTTCTGGGGTCATTTATCTGTTGCACAGAATCTGCCTTTATACCAGTGCAGTCACATTACTGCCGTGATGGAAATCCTCAAATGCCTACTGGCTCAAATAATTTACATAATAACTACCATTCTCAAGTTCTGTGGTCATCTTCCTCAACATGAATTTGAAACAGCTCATCACACAGAAACAGAGATCGAAAGGATGAGGGAAACCAGTAATGTGGACACTGTGGTTACCTGGAGTAAGCCTCTTTGAACACTGAGGTGTGGGATTTTATTAATTGTTAAAATCATGGAAAGTGCATTGTAGTGAGACTTTAAATAATCTGATATTAGAAACCAACAAGAGCTCTATACTATAACATTTCTACTTCTATATTTTGCGACATTGCATTAAATAGTCTGTTTCATTTAAGCTGGAATCCCCTAGAACCACATTTGGCACATATTTGCACAGTGATTAACTGCATTCTCTGTCTTCAGATCACATTAAAAGTTGCATACAAATTAAAACAAAAACAATATAAAATCATAGTTCATGAAGCATCTTTTTTTTTTTTTTTTTTTTGCAGAGATGTAAATATTACACATGTATTGTCAGGGGGAATATTTTGCTTCTGACAAAATACACAGTGTAAAAAATGCATTTAGGAAATGCCAACATTCTGGATTCACCATCCAGTACAGGTTTAGACATATCCACATTTGGCCACAGATAAATATAGAGCACAACAAGAACCACAGATGGTGAATTAAGTGCCCTGCTCATTTTAAACAGGTTGCATCCCCATTTTTGAATCCCTCTGGGTGTTAATATATGCAGTTTCAAAAATCCATAGAGCCCGCTTTTAATGCAAGCAAGCTGTCTAAATGCGCTGCAGAACATCTAATAAAATTCAGATTCAGTGCCTAATTTAGGAAGCTATTAGGAATTTGCATTTACTACCAAAATGGCTTCAGCAAAGGTGTATTTTAAGTTTCCTCTAGTTTGCCTATCCAGATTTTTTCCATATGCGTTCCAGAGCACATGAAGGACAGGACAATACTATGGATTGTAAAGAATTTGTATGTTTTCCATTCCAATAGACTGCAAAAAGACCATATCCTTTTACTCTGTTACAGACTAGACCTTTCTTTCTCACAGGAAAAACTCTCTTGGGGTGCTGCTGCTGACCAAACCTGATGGCCAAATTAGATGAAAGGGAAATTTAATAAAAAACAGAGTGTGGTGCAAGGGTGATTGAATCCTTTCTCCATCCTTTCTTCCCACCTAATTTTTAAGTGCTTCTTTGGTAATCTCCCAGCACACTGGTCCTGATGCAATTCACACACATACACTGACACAGCACAGTCCTATACCTGACTATTAAATAGTAAGTCCTGTTGGGTTCAATGGGTAATACGACTACAGCCTTAAAGAGACAGGAGAACTGACCTGAGATTTCCAAAATCTCATAAAGTTTGACTTTGAGATTCAGTTTATGTAATTTGTACTCAATGTCTCTGTGTACAAAAATACTGTTGACATGTTTGGCGCTTTTGAAAACAAAGGTCTTTTTGTTACATACATTAATTCATATAACTATGTGCTAATGCTGTTTTTAATACTTTCATGTGTAAGGCTATACTTTCTAGTCTAGATTTAATTCTAGGAATGAGCAATTCTTTTTTTTTAAATGTCTTAATATTCTATCTTGAGTTGGATCTATGTTTTTTTGGGATTACCTTGGACCCAAAGTCCTCATTTTAGAAGCTTTATCCCCCCCCCCTTAAAACTGATAAATATCCAAATTACTTCTAATGTGTATTATTCTAACTGAGATACAGATTTTGGTCTGTTGGCTTTTGTGACCTCTTTTCATTAATACAGCAATTTAGACGGTTGCCTAATGATGAGATTACATATTAGAATCAGTTGAATTTAACAGAACACGCAAAATCCATTATAAGACAAATAAGTCAATTTCCAGACCATAAAGTCATTATTATATATCTATCACAATATAATGACAGTAATAAGGGGTTCTAGAGAAAAAATATATTTTGTATGGTTGTATTAAAGAAAATTTTGTTTCGGTAGGTTAGCTAACAATGTAATACTATACATGTGTAGTCAGAAATAAGTAGGATACATTATGGAGGTTACTCAGATAAATTGATTTAGGATTGTAGCCTCATTGATTAAATCATTGTACATTTGTATAGGGGTAAAAATAACAGTTCTGAAGCACATACACCCACCCACAAAAGCCCCACACCAACAACCAGCCAGGAAGAAAAAAACTATGAACCCCAGGATTTTCTGATGATGCAATGGAAGCTTAAAAGCATCAATCACTGCCTTGAACGCACAGGTCAATATGTTTTAATTTCTCTTGGCACAATCCGTTGATACATGCTGACCTCCCATTTCTCCTAGCATCTGGCTTTGTGGTCTGCCAATATGCCCATAGACACACATGGGCAGAGAAGGTTGTAAAACCAGAACCCTATGGAATCCAATCACCATCTTTCATGCATCTGTGCTGTTCTCCAGGGCAAATGGATTTTGCCCATTGTGAGGCATAAAGGCTAATAGCCTTAATTCATGCTTCAAGCTCCAAGCCTCAAGTATTATAGCATTCTGCAATGGATGCTTGCTGAGTTTCCTCTGGTGAGCTAAATCAACGTTAATGAGTATCTTTTCAGAGATAATGACATATGTATTGACCCTGGTTGAACCTGGCTAGCTTACTTGAATTAATCCTAAAGATTCGAGATTTTGGAAAGTTTTGATCTAGATTCAATCAAGAAATTTAACAACATAATTTTGTTGAAGGTGCTTCTCTCTCAGATGAAGATAATGGTAATTTTGGAACTGGCACATCAAGAGAAACTCTGAAGAGATCAGCCTTGCACTTGCCCTACCAAATTCATCCCAGTTAGAGAGAGAGGCTATATGATCAATTATCAAGAGTGTCCTCAGTGTGCTCTACTGCAAACAGAGACCTGTCCTGGTAAGAGAGAATAACTTCTTTATTTGCAAGCAGAGAACATATATAAGAATTGGAGCACTTTCCATAAACCTGTTTGCAGAAGTTGGATAGCTTTACTGCAGATTTATTATTACATTTTTGTCTTTGCATGGATCAGGCTGCAGTCACACAACAGTTTATTCCATTTGACTGGTGTTTCCCTAACTGTTATTTTCCACAATACAGCACCAATCACTAAAAACTTCCCTGAACAGGGCTGCCTTCAGAGGGGGTTTTTTGTGACCGGATAGTAGCTGTCAAGTACCTCAGGGTCCAAGGACTTATTTAGGAATGGCTGAACTACCATTTCCTTCTGAGTGCCAAGAACCCCTTTGTTGTTTAGTCATTTAGTCAGGGCCAACTCTTAGTGACCCCTTGGACCAGAGCACACCAGGCACTCCTGTCTTCCACTGCTTCCCACAGTTTGGTCAAACTCATGTTGGTAGCTTTGAGAACACTGTCCAACCATCTTGTCCTCTGTCGTCCCCTTCTCCTTGTGTCCTTAATCTTTCCCAACATCAGGGTCTTTTCCAGGGAGTCTTCTCTTCTCATGAGGTGGCCAAAGTATTGGAGCCTCAACTTCAGGATCTGACCTTCCAGGGCTGATTTCCTTCAAAATGGATAGGTTTGATCTTCATGCAGTCCATGGGACTCTCAAGAGTCTCCTCTAGCACCATAATTCAAAAGCATTAATTCTTCGGCGATCAGGCATCTTTATGGTCCAGCTCTCACTTTCATACATCACTACTGGGAAAACCATAGCTTTAACTATAAATATTCATTATCCACTCCCTGGATCCAATCCGGCCACTCCCCCTTGGCTAGCTTGAAGAAGCTATAAGCTAGCTTGAAGAAGCTATAAAAGTCAGGAGAGCATGCTGTGGACTGAACCACTGCAAGCACCTAATCCACATCCTTAGGCCTCATCAAGTGAAACCAATCTAACAAGTTAGGGCAAGATGTGTCGGAAACCTCACCTGGCTCCGCAGTAACAGAAGCATCCAACTCAACATGGAGATGAGTTGTTTTATCTTCAAATTGCCTGGCAAACTTGTTACAGCAGGTCTCCAGCACTATGTCCCAGACTGAGACACGTGTCAACACTTCTCTCAACCACATGGGATAGCTCTGCTTGCCAGCTACTCAAGGATGTAATGGAGGCAGCAAACCACCACACAACAGGCATGTCTATGTGCTGCAGATCATGTCTTATGAACTTCATATCAAGCCTCACCCCACTCATACTCTAGCCTTCATGCAACCTGCTTCATAGAGCGTGTTCTCCCTAAAATGAGAGCACGTGTTGCGGTGTGGGCCGCCAGGCCAGCCCTCTGTTGCCAGGCAGGTTAATAGTTATTGCCTGGCGCAACGATTGGCTGACCGGGTTGCTGGGGCAAATTGCATGTAGCAAATTGGGTGGGTGGGACCATAGGCTTTAAATATTGGGGCACACTGCTTTTGCTTTCTCTTTCGCAGAGTGCATCGGATCGCCCGCCCGGTGTTCCGGTTGACCTTGCTTTGCCTGTCATGGGGTCGTCTGCCTTGGGGCAGGGGCCTAGTAGGAATTTTGCCATTTGGCTGATTGGCTGGTGCCACTTGGTTTTTGCCTACTACTTAGCAATTCGTCGCAACTTGTAAGGTTGCGGTTAGGCATTGGTTATAAAAACTGGTGGTAGAGGGGTCAGGATAGGCTGTGCCTGCCCCTCCAATGGTGCTGGAAGGGAATTCCGTTAAAGGAATCCTGGGGCTTGCCACGATTTCGTCCAATCCCTGAAATGGGACCAGGGCCGGCAAGCCTTGGGGAGCTGGTTGGGTGAGCGGTGAGGGACTGACGCTCAGCTCAACTGATCCCCAACATTGTTTTCCCTTCACTGGCTTCCGATGGAGTTCGGAAAGTCATTTCTGTCCCAGGCGGGGGGACAGATAGTCATAACCAATGTCTAAGCAACCACTCACAGATTTTGTGTTTTAATAAAGTTGTGGCCAAAATAGTGCCAAAAACCTTAAACTAAAATTACGTGCGATTTGTGAATTATTTTGAGGGGCGGCTTGGGGACCTCCACACGCAACTTGGAGTTCCCTGGAAAACCAGGGAACCTTTTGTGCTTCACAGTGTCAGAGAGAGATATCCACACACAAAACAATGTAATGTAACGGGCTCACAATTATGTCATTTACGTAGCTTCATCATATAAACTGGGGGAACAAAATATAGTTTCAGGCTAAACTGTATGCATGGAAACAACCTGAATTACAAAGAAAGATTTTGGCAATTCACATAGCTCAATAAAATAAAAGCCTATGAAAATGATTAGTTGACTATTGCACTGCAGTATTGCAGCTATTAAAGGAATAATCTAGTCCCACTTTTGATCCTAAACCTAGATTACTTTTCCTGAAGCATTCCCAATAAATGCTTGTCCAATTTGCCTTTTTCCTTCCAGTGAATGAGACTGGCAGCTTGTTTCCTTGCTAAAACCTTTCTTAATGTTTTAACTGAAATCTACGCTCCTCTGCACTCCTCCAAACACATTGCTGCTTCTTGTGCTTCCTTACATGGAAAAATGTTATAAAATGATTTATTCTGCTTTGCAACTTAGGAAATATTTCAAAATGGCCAACAATCCCTCAGTTACAGTTCAGTTCTGTACTCAGAAGGTAGTCTCATTAAATTCAAGGAGACTTACTCCCAAGTAGTTCTTTATCAGATTAGAGACTTGATTATCTTTTCTGTATGTGTAACACAACTCTGTTACTCCAGCCTTTCTTCTTTAAAACTCCTGTCCTTTAAAGACCTCTTCTTTTGATCCTTTGAGTTTACCATCACGGAACTGTGGTGTTTCAGACACCCGATACCATTTTCTTCATCTAAGTATAAATACATTATTGCTTACCCAAGTCTTGGAAAGAACATAGCAGTTATTATCACCAAAAATGGCAGTGGTGTTTTGTGCTACAGCATCACAGCAACACTGCCAGGGATATTTGCTGAAAGAAACAAGAAAGCAATCAGGTAAATCATGCGGCTGAATTTACTCCAACAGTTTAATGGCATAGCTGAAATATTTTCTGAAGTGAATTAATAGAGGATAGACATCCATTCCGCAGCTGCCTTTGCAGCACCCAGTCCCATTGATAACAGGCTATATCTGCCTTGTGTTAATACCGAGATTCTGTTTATCCTCATAACCCTGCTGTTAGAATCCCACCAGGATCTGACATTTCCTGAATATCTGCCTGTATTTGTTCATGTACAATTTTATACAAGAGGAAATCAATTTCACACTAGCAACTCGTTTAGGTATGAACACCATGGCAAGTAGATTAAGACAAAGGGGAACTGAAACAATCTGTTGCAGTGTCTCCTCTATTCTAGGGAACACCTGTTCAGAGTTCCACCCAAGAGATTCTGAACGCTGAGATCTGGAGTTTTATTTATGTTTCTTTTCTTGTACTTCTGCAAACCTGATAGAGCTCTCTTATTTTTCAGGGGAAAGTAGCTGTAAGTTAACATTTTGGGGGGGGAGGGGTGCATTCATAGTATGCATAGTATTTTTTAAAACAAACCACTTTGAAACAAGTCAGCCCAGTCCCCATGTAATGGGTAATATCATAGTACAAAATCATAATATATTATTTGCTAGTTTTGTTTCTTGTGATCTGCTTTCTGGCCAAAGACACCACTGAGCCTGTTACAGAATTTGCATGTGGCTACCCCTGCCCCCCCCCAATGTATTTATTTGAGAACTAATTGTACACACAACTTTTTAAAATAAAAAAACCCTTCAAATTTTATACCACACTTCAGCAGTCTGATTAGCCTTAGCTAGATTTCAGAAATCTGTCAATATCACTTACTAAGCATTGTTTCAATATAATTGAACTGAAACAATATGATCTATTCTCTAAATAAATATTTGCTGTCGTGTAAGCCACATAAAAGCTATAATATATGGAAATAGTTTGTATCAATAAGGAATTGTGCAAAAACACGCGTGTTGTTCAGTATAATTCTTCACAATGCACATTATTCATCCAGTCTGCAGGTTTTTTTGAATAATGTCTTGTTGGAATCTGTAAAATAAGAAAAGTAATTTATAATGAAGAACCCTGTGATACAATGTAACCCTGGAAAAGCTTTTTCCCTTATTAGAATGAAAGGAGGTAAGTATGAATGGGGGTAAATTTACTTCTTTGAGAATAACTTTGAGTCTGGTCACCACTTCTAGCACAGAAGCCAATCAATCAAGAACTCATTCCAAATATTTCAAATGAGTTTTCTAAGATTTTAAAGCCTATTGGACTACTTCATTATCTGCCCACATCACATGGATTGCAGATCCACTTTAACACAAGACTTAAAGATACAACGTCAATCTCAATATTAACATTAATTATTTGAACACATCTGTTCAGTGCTGTCTCTGTGCTCATTTTCATTTCGGTGGTCATTAAAACACATTTCGAATGCTTTTTAATTGTGAGTGCTGTTTCATTTACCTTAAATACTTTTAAATGGAGTGTTCAGCCTTAGTAATTCCTATAATAAAATAGATTACAGAAAAGTCACAAACAGGACGCCCAAATATCTGCAACCCAATCAAATGTGTGTATACTGAGAGTTAACTCCCACCCCATCCCAGTTGTTCAACAGGAATGACTTACAAGCAAATTATAAATTACTGTACTGGTTAGCAGAGGAAGAAAGGGAAATTGGCAAGAGCTGGTAGAATGGATTCCTTCAATGTCAAAGAAGAATCTTATGCGCTTACTAATGCACTCTAAGGAACATGACGCCATTCGCCAACAGTGGACGAAAATGAACCAAGGAGACAATATTTCACATGGTGCTCATGTTGACTGCCACTGTAGTCTGGGGAAAACAGTATGTACACAAAATGAGCAGACTGAATTGTATGGAAAGTGACTGCTCTTTTTCAACCATTGTAGATTAAATGGCAGCTAGTTGCCCATACAGATGGGTGGGCAAGTCTAATTCACAATGTAATCCTATTCATGTCTATTCAAATGTAAGTTCTATAAGTTTAGTTGGATTTACTTCCAGGTTCATAGAACTGCAGTTCAAACTGATTAAACCACAGAAAACAAAGGAAAACAAAGGACCATGAAGCTTGGCTAGTATTTTGTTCATGTGTTTATTTAGCAAGATGTATATACTGAGAGACAGACGAATATAGATGTTAAAAGAATATATAGAATCTAAGCTATATGAAACGTTTAAAAACATCTTCCATTCATAGGTGGAAGAATTTGTGAAGGAGTATTTTAATTCACTCTATGGCTGGTTGGTTTTTTTTTCCCAGAAGCTTGACACGAAAAGTCAAATAAAACATATAACTTAAGCACTAATGAAACCTTTAAAAAATCTTAGGAGAGTGGAGCCAATAGCTGGCAAAACATCATCAAAAGTGAATGCATGGTTCCAATAAATGTAAAAGTCAGAAGATAAAAGATGCATTTAACAGCAGTCCACGTTTCAGAAGCCCCACTAACATAAAAAAGCAGCTGTGAAGAGAAAAGGAAAAGAAGGATTCAAATTTGTTTTGGCTATTCCAACTCTTGGTTTTGATTTTAACCTGCTAGGGCTGCTTACTTTTCAGAGATGTATAACTTAGGGACTTTGCCAGAAGTTATAAATTTTACTTGATTAGAAATGTGGATAGAGTTTGCCAGGACACAACTCGGAGATTGCATCTGTTTCTGTATTAGCTTTTCAGATGCAAAAAGAGGATACAGCACATGGCTTCTCTGCACCCCGTGTTAGTTGTGGGTGAACATATCAGACGACACAGCGATTCTTCAAACAGCTCTTGTTTATTCACAAGCCAGAACAGAACTGAACTGAAGGGTTCAGCCAGCCTGCTTATATAGAGCTCCACTAGAACGCAACAGTAACCATTTTCTGTAACTATCCAATCACTGAATGTCACTTTCAATCCCTTATTTCCATATGTGGACCTGAGTGAAAACTATCTACAGTATCCCCCTGCTGGCCCAGGGTGGGAACTTCAGTACATAACACACACCCCTTCTACCTACTATAAAATACAGGACACTTGAGTTACCCCAGAGCACTTGGGAAAGGTGTACTTGCACACACCAGGACTTGGAAAGAGTAAATAAGAAGGCATAGCTTCACATCTGTTAAGGAAACAACTTGGGGGAAGAAAACAACACAAGCACCTTTGGGTCTCCCATCCATACTAAGAGAAGCTTCAGGGATACAATTTGCATTGGGGAATTGTGGCAAAATCTTAAAACTGCCCTGTGATATCCCCAAGGTCTCCTTACTAGGCCTTAGCCCCTAGAGGTCATTTGGAAAGTCATTCAGCTTATCCACTAGCACTGAGTCTTGACTATTCAATAAAATAACCTGCTGTTTGTTGCCACCACCTACTGATATACAGGGGACGCGGGTGGTGCTTAAACCACAGAACCTAGGACTTGCCGATCAGAAGGTCGGCGGTTCAAATCCCCACGACAGGGGGAGTTCCCATTCCTCGGTCCCTGCTCCTGCCAACCTAGCAGTTCGAAAGCACGTCAAAGTGCAAGTAGATAAATAGGTACCGCTCCGGCGGGAAGGTAAACGGCGTTTCTGTGTGATGCTCTGGTTCGCCAGAAGCGGCTTAGTCATGCTGGCCACATGACCCGGAAGCTGTACGCCGGCTCCCTCGGCCAATAAAGCGAGATGAGCACTGCAACCCCAGAGTCGGCCACGACTGGACCTAATGGTCAGGGGTCCCTTTACCTTTACTGATATACAGAGAGCAGTAGAACTCTCATCTTATTTATTATGCTGTGCAATTCAGAGCCAGCACATGGGGAGGAATCCTGCTAACCTACAACCCCTCAGACCAGAACACAATTTTGGATTTAAAAAACAGTGCACATGCATAGTTAATGGAAAATAACTAGAGCAAGTAGTCATTTGGAAAGAAGAACAAATAATAATTTTGGCATCCAGCCTCAGCATACCTAACTCCCTTCTTTAATAGCTATACTAATTCCCTGCTTCTTATTTCCATCCTCAATCTCTTTGATTCCTCTTGTTCTTTCCTTTCAAGTCTTCTCTCTGACATGACAGCGTGATCCGGTAAACTTCCAGGCAAGTGGAGTTAAGATTAAAGTCTAATTTTCTCCAATTATCTAACCTTCTAGGCCTCCTTCTCAGCCAACTCTTTCCACCTTTCCTACACTCTTGACTCCACTTACTATTACAACAGAATTCCCCACTGTCAATCATTCTTCCACTCATTATTTTGTTACTGTCTCCTATTCCTGTGCTGTGTCCCACATCCAAATTGTGGGGAGGATCGTGCCTAGTTATTTGAAAAGGAAAGGGACATGGGGCAATCTAACAGTTGTCTAGTTCAGCTTTGAATTAATAGGATTTAAGCCCATGGGCACATTTGCAAACAGAGAAACCGTTATGGTCAACACACACACACACACACACACACTGCAACCAAGCATACCCCACAACCTATTCTATTGCAGCTTTCAAGCCTAATTTCAGTGGTGAATGGGTTTGGGTGGCGAGGGTGCCCTGAGGGTGCCAGGAAAGACGTCTGAGAGTGCATGTCTGAGAGAGCCAGTGTGGTGTAGTGGTTAAGAGCGGTAGTCTTGTAATCTGGTGAACCGGGTTCGCTTCCCCGCTCCTCCACATGCAGCTGCTGGGTGACCTTGGGCTAGTCACACTTCTCTGAAGTCTCTCAGCCTCACTCACCTCACAGAGTGTTTGTTGCTGGGGAGGAAGGGAAAGGAGATTGTTAGCCGCTTTGAGACACTTTAAGGGGAGTGAAAGGCGGGATCAAATCCAAACTCCTCCTCCTCCATGTTCTCCCATGGGCACCACACTGGAGATCCTTGTGACTAATAGTACTAGAGGGTGTGGGATTTGGGGGTCACATTGGGTCACACAAATTTATCTACAAGGAAATAATATTCAGTCAACAATAAGATAATGGAATCATTGTGATTCTTATTGTTATTCTTTCCATTTGTATCTCACCCTTCCTCCAAGAGGAGCCCAGGGCAGCTGGTAAAATTAATTTACCCTTTAAAAAAAAATATGTTCACTTTTCACCACAACATATCATCCAGGAATAAGCTGATATGAGGCACCACCAGCTGCTTAGAAAAGAAGAGCTCTTCCTCCAAAAGCAAGTATTTGTGTCCAGATGATACATTATGGGAGGTTTCTTTAGTTTTGCACACCTTTCAAGACATCTAGGAATATGGCCTCTTTTAATGAGACGTTTGCTACCTCCTGGTTGTCATGGGGCTTCAGCAAGGTGTTATAAGCCAAGAAGGGCAAGGATCAAATAGATGGAAGGTCATACTGTGAGGTCTGCATTTCTGCATCAGGAAACAGAAAAGGAATTTAAACTGAATGTTACTCAAAAAAGCATAAACATGCATTTTTAATAAATCCCTACCAAGAATGCTTATATTTTGTATTGTTATAAGAATTCTAAGGTCTCAAATATAAAATAAATGTACAAGGCAAACACATACATAAGTATATAAACCGCGTGTCTGAAATAGTACAGGAGAGCAATCCTGAAGCCATTTTGACTCTCCCAAATTGACCTCAAATATTTCTCTGCAAGGAGGAAGGAAATGGGAAAAGCTTTCAAATTGTCCTTTGACTGTAAGGGCTTACACCTCCCTTTTCAAATACAGTCTGGCAAGTATCTGTTAAGCTGAGCAACCAAGTAAGGCATTATCAGGTATCCTGGCAGACAGGAGAGAAGCAACACTCTCGAATTTCTGCTGGAGACCGCCTCCTTCTGTGATGAATGTATGATGGGGGGGGGGATGGTCTTGGGCTACAGGGTGGGCAATTTCAAAAGTCTATATAGGGGCTTGTGCACCATTGTTCAGGGTTCTCCTCCCTCCTGCCTGTGGTGAGTGGGGACCGTGTTGCAACAGTTCCTTTAATAAAGGTCAGGCTTACTAGCCGCTTTGCTTCTCAATATACTCTGGTTGGCCTCTGTTATTTTCTCCTACCGATAGGGAACCCATTTAAGGACTGTATACGGGCTCTGGAATATCCCATAAGGGAAAGGGAAGAGTTTTTCTTATAACAATATGCAGCACACAATGCACACATTTCCCAAACCCTCGACTTACTACTTTTAGAGTATTTGATGGCAATCTGCATAGAGAATTGATGGATGATGAGCCATTGGGTTTATTGGAGTTGCACATTAGCCTCTCACTCCCACTTCCAGATTAATATTTCCAGATAATTCCCCAAATATATTGCATGTCTCCTGTACCACAATGTACTGATAAGGAAGTTAAACCACGGCTGCAAAACAATCTGTTTTAACCCGCTCCCAGGCTTAGTTCTTATTTCATTAAAGATAGTTACATTGTGTTTTTGTAAGTTATGCAGCATTTACTAGCCTAAGTGTTTTATAAGATGATGTAGTGGGAAGCATAGAAAAGTGTGGAGTTCAGATAGGTTTATTTGCAGCTTTGACCAAAGGAGGCAACTTCTGACCAAAAAGAAAACCAGTGCTTGGGTATTTTAATAGCCAGGTGCTATTTGAAGATTTGAAGACAAACCTAGACAGCATCTTAAAAAGCAGAGACATCACCTTGCCAACAAAGGTCCGTATAGTTAAAGCTATGGTTTTCCCAGTAGTGATGTATGGAAGTGAGAGCTGGACCGTAAAGAAGGCTGATCGCCGAAGAATTGATGCTTTTGAATTATGGTGCTGGAGGAGACTCTTGAGAGTCCCATGGACTGCAAGAAGATCAAACCTATCCATTTTGAAGGAAATCAGCCCTGAGTGCTCACTGGAAGGACAGATCCTGAAGCTGAGGCTCCAATACTTTGGCCACCTCATGAGAAGAGAAGACTCCCTGGAAAAGACCCTGATGTTGGGAAAGATGGAGGGCACAAGGAGAAGGGGACGACAGAGGATGAGATGGTTGGATAGTGTTGTCGAAGCTACCAGCATGAGTTTGACCAAACTGCGGGAGGCAGTGGAAGACAAGAGTGCCTGGCGTGCTCTGGTCCATGGAGTCACGAAGAGTCGGACATGACTAAACGACTAAACAACATTTGAAGATTGAAACTGGGTCCCATTGAAACCAGGGTGGCTCCTTAGTCCCATTGATTTAAATAGGAGTCAAGTTCACCTAGCTTAGTTTGGATCCATATCATGACCTAGGTTTTTAATATTTGAGATTTTGCAACGTGAAAGGCTTCAGTCCTAAGTGGCAGGCTTAGAAAGAAATAAGCCCCACTAAGCTCATGTCTGAGTAAGCAGTGCAACACACAATCGCAAACAGATGAATCTTGAGCTCAGTCATGCTCTCTGCCCTGGAAACGCAGAACCACAAACATACATTTGGGTATTTAAAATGATAATTCTAAGAGGCTACAAGGCAAACGCAGAAGGCGAAGTCCCCTCTTGCTACGAAAATAATTGTAGCTGTTGATGTTAGACCAGCGCAAGTCATTATAGCATGTTGAGATTATACAGTAGTTGTTTATTCTGACCTTTTGGTAAGATCATCTAATAGGGAGCTCAGAAAATTGGGGACATGCTATGTTACCTAGTATAATTATCATTATTGCTGGCAGGACACGGTTATCTTCAGAAGTATTTCCAGAATGCTCTTCAAGGATGCTAAGTATAGCACCTCATTGCCAGAGTGATCGCTTTAAAGACCTTTTTATTTAAAATGAGGCACAGTGTTGCTTTTTAGTGACAGTACAGGTTCCACTGTGCCTTGTAACAAGGAGTGATAGGAGGCCTTGTTGTGAACATGAATAGTGAGGGCCAGAAGGAAACGAAGAATAAATATGTCCTGATTCATTGGCTGAGCCTATGACTCACGCCTGAGAATCTGTCGATTTCAGTGTTTCTCCATTTCTCATTGCCCCCTCCTTAAGTGCAGTTCTCCACAATTCCACATCAGCTCAGTGGTGTGTTTTTTTTAAGTCTGCATGAAAATGCACCAGCATTTTAGTGCACTTTTCTGCCAATATACGCATGTTTCTGAGTGAACAGAGTACTGCCTCACCAACCCCACTCTGCTGAAATTGTGCTAACTCTGGACAGGAGGTCAGTGTTCTTTCAGAACTGGCAAGCTAGGTTCTCAACAACCAGACTCAGCCAACAGCTAGGCAACTTTATTTTGAACTAGTGGCAGTTTCACGGTACCAAAACGTGGATGGTTGTGATTTCCTCTCTCTCCTTTCTTGTTAATCTTAATGGCTCATCCTATTGCTGATGAATATATGACTCTTGCTCAGTTTGGTATCCCAACAATTTCTCCATTTCTGTGCTATAATGTTTACAAGCCCCTTTCTGTGTGGAAAGACCTACATTGGCTCCCAGTACATGTCTGAGCACAATTCAAAGTGTTGGTGCTGACCTTTAAAGCCCTAAACAGCCTCGGTCCTGTATACCTGAAGGAGCGTCTCCACCTCCATCGTTCTGCCCGGACACTGAGGTCCAGCGCCGAGGAGCCAAATTACAGGGAACCAGACAGAGGGCCTTCTTGGTAGTGGCACCCGCCCTGTAGAACGCCCTCCCACCAGATTTCAAAGAGAAAAATAACTACCAAACTTTTAGAAGACATCTGAAGGCAGCCCTGTTTAGGGAAGCTTTTAATATTTGATGCATTACTGTATTTTAATATTTTGTGGGAAGCCGCCTAGAGTGGCTGGGGAAACCCAGCCAGGTGGGCAGGGTATAAATAATATATTATTATTATTATTATTATTATTATTATTATTATTATTATTTGTGCACTGGTTTGTGATAATGGTACTAGGTTTAGTAGGCAGGACCAGGAGCCTAGACTCACACCCATCTTCTCTTACAAGTGCTCTGGTTCCTTCACCTTTTTTTTTTATTATTAAAAAAAAAGACTGTTCTAGTTTACATTCTATTATTCTGGCTTTAAGCGGGTCTTTAAAGTGGCTTATAATAAAAACCCACAAAGTCACAATTAAAGCATGAAAGCCACCCCCATTTCAAACAATAAAATATCAAAACAAATAGTCTGCTGGACAAATGTTTTTGGAACCACTGCCGTGCGTGTCAAGGCGCATTGTTTGGCATGTTGCACATTGCTCTCTCATTCCATTTCTTCCCTGGGCTAGTTTTATAGCCTGTGTGTCTGCTAGTAGTCTATTGACACTGACATTTAAGGCTGGTGAGTGGTAAACAGAAGAACAGCCTTTCTGGATCCTACCAAGGCTCCATCTGGCTCAGTATCCTGTTTCCAACTGCAGCCAGCAGGATGTTTCTCGGAAACCCATCGCAAGGCATGGAGTCAGTAGTCCTGCCCTATTGCTTGTCTCTTCATAACCAGTAATCAGGGCAATGCCATCTTTGAACCTAATGAGTTTTGTTTTGCTGTCACATCTAATACCAGGTCCTCTATGGGTCCAGTCCTCTATAGACCGGTCCTTGGTCTATAACATGGCCTGGCCCTCTTCTGCAGCTACCTGAAGATGTAAACAGGGAGGTTAGAAGGAAATGAACATACAGACTGTGACAATTACATTAAAGCTTCAAATAGCAGCTGGAAGCATAAAGAGTGTAGGGGGCATGGAGTACAAACATGCTGCCCCCATCTCCAGTGTCCCCTTCCCTGCCTGCATTGAGCAGGAAGGTCTGAAGGGGACTTGCAGGCACATTCAACTGAATAGGCGTACAAGTCTCCTCACAATGGGGTACACACTGAATTATCAGGTCTCACTTGTAGAGTAGCTATCAGAGTACATGGTACCTCAGGTTAAGAACTTAATTCATTCTGGGGGTCCGTTCTTAATCTGAAACTGTTCTTAATCACTTTAGCTAATGGGGCCTCCCGCCGCTGCCACATGATTTCTGTTCTCCTCCTGAAGCAAAGTTCTTAACCCAAGGTACTATTTCTGGGTTAGTGGAGTCTGTAACCTACAGCATCTGTAACCTGAAGCGTCTGTAGCCCGAGGCACCACTGTACTGAATACTGGAACTGGTATTTATCATCTGTAGAAGATGAGTTTCATCTCAGTCTCTCAAGTTTTCCCATTATGAGAAAAACTAGTTCCATTAGTATTGCATGGTATAGCAAAAACACCCACTCTGCAAGATAGCTGGGCCATCTCCCATCCAGAGAATACAGATATGAGTGGAACTGACAGCTCCGATAATCTGTCCAGTTACTGAATTGCTCAACTATAAGTAGACTTCATTTGATTTCACCCCCCACCCCCACCAATCTTGTAGACAGGTATGGGAAAGGAAGTGCCTTCAAACGGCAGCAGGAAAACGGCACTGCCTGTTCTATTGGGACTTCAATCTCACATATCTATTTTCATTGCAAATGCATAGATGGAATGTTATGAGTACATAACATACAGCAGCCACCTTTAAGCAAAGCTCACTCAATAACGCACTTTTGAAACAGCACCGTTAAGGTGGCTTAACAACCCTAATATGATTATACCAGTAGTGGTACTGAAGTGACTTGGTCACAAATCAGAATAAGCCTGAACAAGTCTAGATTAAATCATCTACCATTACAACACGGGACCATCTGTTAAGGTGGAGAATAGAAGACACCTAACTGATGCAATCAACCCTAAACTATTATGCACACCTGTATTATTTACACTGCATATGTGTGGGATGTTTCTTGGGGGTGGGGGGTCTATAGGGACTGCTTGTTGTATATATTTTCATATATTCTTTTAAAACTGACTTTTTTCCCTCAAAGCTCCTGACAAGGTGCACTTCTCTTAAGGGTAATTTCCATGCACACTGGTGAATGTAAGTAACTTACTGTTAATCTCTGCCATGCAGTGTGAGATTTCCAGTGGTCTTGGCACTTAACCAGGGTTTGTGTAGGGACTGTAGTGTTTTTATGAAATATGGATTATTTACACATATTTACACCTAAGTCTGGATGGAGAGAGGGTTCTGAGCATCACATCCCAAGAGGAGCTTGCTCCCCACAGCATCACAGCAATGGATTCAAAAGCAGCCAAAACACCATCTTTATGTCTCCTCTACACAACTTGTCAATCCGTCAGCCTACATGGCATCTTCCCCCATCCTTCTTCTTCTTCTTCTTCTTCCCAACCTCCTTGTTAAAATGCAACCCAAGCCTTGTGCACAAAGGGCATTCCCCCCTCCCCCAGTCATGACATCACACCCCTGTAACCCTGGCAACTGCCCCCTCCCAACTCTTCTGTTGTCTTTTGTTAAGTAACACACAGCTGGGGTAGAGACTCCACCCCCTTCTTTTCTGACAGTGAATATCCCACCTTTTGTCAGCGTAATGACACTGACATCACCTGTTTTGTTTTTCAATGGCACCTCTCTCAGCCAATTGACTGAAAGAGCTGGTTTGTCTTATCTTTGGGGGCGTTGCTAAATCCCCACATTTACTAATTTCAGGAAGTATCGGGAGAACCTGGCACCCAGGAATGTTGGAGGATCCTTGCCCCCTGCAAATCCACAATAATACAATTGTTTCCATAAGTGCTGGGGTTTGAGATCTTATCTACAGAGAGCAACTGCAAGAAATCAATATGTGGCTAAACGGGGGCTTTCAGAGCTAGTAAAATTCCCCAGTAATTAATTGTCCAGGCTCGTGCCAATTATACTGGATAATGGGAGACAGGTAATATTATTTATGTGTCCTTTTTTAATTTCAAATTAGACATAAAAGCTTTGGCAAGAGTTGAAAGTACATTTCCCTTTTGAGCATGATGATTGATAAGACTCAGTATTATTCCCTATTCTGCTCATACTCTCTCCCACCCCTGAAAATTGGGCAATTTACCCAACATTTAATTAAAAAGCTTAAATGAATAGCTTAAATCTTAATCTAATTATTTAAAAGTGAACAAACAAGAACGGCTTTTGCTTGGGCTATTAGGCATTAAGCCACTGGACCACTGGCTTTTATCCTATGGTCATAGCTATGCAGGAACAGCTGGAATTCCTGATTCAGAGAGCATAAGTGGATGTGCACAAGGCCATTTTCAGGCCAAAAGGACTACTTCAAGGGGCGTTCTTAAGATCCTTTTGCTATAGCTGCCATTAGTGAAGGCACTGCATTTGCCCTGATTTGTTGCTTGTGGATAACTATTAATTGATTAATAATAATAAATACTTTAATTCCACTTTTCCAAAAACTCAAAGCATTGTACAACCAATCGCTGCTCCCACCTGCCCACCAAAAATAAAAATTAAAGTATGTTTAAAAATTGCTCAGAAAAACAAACTTTCACTCAAAGTTTAACAAACCCATAGGAATGAGCAATTAGGGATGGGGAAATCTGTCAGTTTTGGTTCGTCTCAGTTTCTCATTTTTCCTGCCTTAAATTCAGTTATTTGCATTGCCACATCACTTAGCAATATTTTTTTTAAGTCCTCATATAAATGTATCAGCATTTTAGGACAATTTTCTCCTAACACATATTTTTTGTATGTAATTTTGCCTAATATACACATTCTTGTATAGTAGCTGGAAGTACCATAAGGGAATCTGGATTGGTGGTCTTTTGAGTGATAAATTACTCTGGATGAACTTGTACATATTTTTCAGCAGGAAGATTTCCAGGCACTTAAAAAAAAAGAAAAGAAAAAAGATTCTATATTTAAAAGCCCTTTAGTGCCTACAGCTATCTTTTTATATGATGGTACTTAATCAAATTGCTTTTATTTCATTCATTGATCAGATTGAGCTCATTAAGCCTCTCTAATTTATTTTGGCTCTTTCATGCAAAACCTTGTTTTTCAGACATAATTTTTTCCTGGGAACCAGAAGACAGAATGAATCATTGTGGCAAACAGAGGTAAAATCAGTTCCATCCTTCATTTTACACAAGATATCTGTGTGTTCAGCATCCAGTTCAAATCTCATTTTGTTCTGGGGTGCAGGACTTCAAAGATGGAAAAACAGAATTTCTCGCCAGTTAACACAGTTCAGTTTAATTAGACGTTTACTTGGAAATATATCTCAATGAGTTGAATGGAATTTAATCCCAAGTAAGCATACATGGGATCTCAAGTTTAAGAGAAATAGTACTTGATGATCCTTTGGGAATTTTTATGGTGGTTATGAAGATAACCACCTTGCAAAAAAAAAGGATTGCAAGCATGAACATGATATTAAAATGATGGTTGTTCATCATGTTTATCTCCACCTTTGCAGAACTAATGTTAGCACTACAGAAGGTAAGCGAGGCTTCCATGGAGGTGGCACCTTCCCATTTCACCTCAGGCGGCTGCCCCTGGTGTTTGCTCAATGGGTACATCCCTGTGTGCAAGCTTACAGCTGATTGATTGCAAGAGACTGAAAATGGACTCCAGAGGGACTGAATGAGTGATTGGATGCTGATCTTCCCCAGTCAAAGGATAACGTTGCAAAGTTCCTGCAGACCAGATACCGCTAAACAACTAAAGCAATACAATCAAGGCTACAGCAGAAAAATAACTTCTTCTGTACATCTACATCAGTGTGAATAATTTTTACTGTCAGTGGCCACACTCCAGGACACACCCAAATAGTCTGCATGTACCCAGTGGAACTTTTCACATTTGAACAGCTATGGTCCCCTCAACCTGTTAAATAGCAAAAGTATTTTAGGAATTCCTTCATCCTTCATGCAGAGTGACATGTTACAGGTTTGTTTGAAAGCGTTAAAACCCCACTGGGTCAGTGGGTGGCATTAGTTACAAGGGTTTCTAAATTTTAGTTGATATTTCCAAAATAGCTCTTGGCACAGGAGATTTGACTTCCTCATAAAGCACTGCAAAAGTCAGCGGTAGAAGATGTAAGCAACGGAGGGATGCGTGCTGTAAAGCTTATTCTTCTCTAATCCCATCTGTCCACACTTCGTCATTTCCCGTTTCTTACCTCATGTCTCCTTCTAGATCGCATAATGTCTTTCTGTTAGCTGTGTCAATCTCCTAACAAATTCCTTAATGCTATATAAAAACAACCATCAGTAAAACACCCCACAAATCCTTATTATTTAAGAGCCATGGCTCCATCACTACATCACTTTATGTAGTCAACAGTGGGATTTATGGGAGGCTCATAAAACAGGAGCACATCTTTACTCTGGCAGGTAACAGAGTGGTCAGTGTCTTGCCCTTAAAAGGAACTTCAAATCTGTACTTTGCTGGGGGTGTCCTCTGCATGTGAAGATGCTTGTGCGTGAATTTGTTTTATTGATCCAGAAAGGCTGCTGTTTCTGAGACACGGTCTTCCTTTGTTTGTGGGTAGGACAGACAAGATAAAGCTGGTGGCAATTCACACCATGATGGCCATCTTTCTAACTCTCCAAATGTGTCAAACCTCCACCTGATGAACCTGCTGTGAACTGTGATTGGCAGGAAACAGCCAGCTGTCAATTAGTTTCCACCTGAGTCCCCCTTAAAAGTAGAGTGTTGCAAAATGGTCCTTTGTCCCTCACAGTGCTCCCAAGTCCATCAACATTGCCCAATTGATCATTCATGCATCTTTACACGTTAGGAGACCAGAAGCCAGAAGTTTGTAAGTAGCTAAGAATTAGTGGACTTGAACTAAAAGGTTATTCAAGTTTATTGAAGCTCCTTCCTGCTCCTTCCTGCCACTCACCACCTGGCCCAGGGCGGGGCCTGACAGGCCTCACAGGGACGGTTGCTGTCACTGCTGCTGCGGCCCAGGGGGATCCGGAGGGGCGCAGAGTTCTTTTAAAAATGTTTTAAAATTTTCCTTTTCCTATTTATTTATTTATTTATTTATATATGCGGGGACGGGGATGGGGGTGGGATGGATGTTTAGTTGGGAATTTGTTTGATTTTAATGGATTTGTAATTTTTATAGTATTTTTTTATTTGTATTGTTTTTTGGTTTTTTGGTTTTTTGGTTTTTTGTTTTTATTGTTTTAAGGTCTTATTTTGTTCTTAAGGGGAGGGGTCAGGGCTGCCAGGGAGTGGGTCCCAGCCAACAAAATGGCTGGGGCATGTTCCACAGAGGGGGATGCACTGGGACAACCGATCTCAGTGATCACGGGTGGGAGGAGGAGTTACGCTAAGACCAGACCATGTCATTACAGAGGAGGCAGGTTTAGTCGTTGTCTGAGGACTATCCCTGCTTCCGGGTCTGGTCCTGACCGGACGGATACTAGAATCAGCAAGGGATACTCACATGACCTGAAGGTGCTGCTGTGCAATGCCAGGTCAATGATTCATAAGACCACTGCCATCCATGACTTGATCATGGATGGAGGATTTGACCTGGCATGTGTAACAGAGACTTGGTTGGATGAAGCAGATGGGCCTGTTCTTGCCGCTGCTTGTCCACCAGGTTTCTCTTACGCATAGCAACCCAGGCCTTGTGGGCGGGGAGGGGGGGTTGCAGTGATTTTTAGGAAGTCATTAGTTTGCACCAGGCGTCCTATTGGGAAGACCCAGTTCTCTGAGTGCATGTTCTGGAAGGTGGGCAATAGGGGCAGTACAGGATTCCTTTTGGTGTACCGACCTCCCTGCTGCACCAAGGATTCCCTGCCCGAGCTGCTTCAGGTCGTGGCGGATGTTCTCCTGGAGACACCTAGTTTGGTTGTCCTAGGGGATTTTAATATCCATGCCGACACGACCTTACAAGGGGCCGCTCGGGACTTCATGGGAAAGCATGGCCTCCATGGGGCTGTCCCTGAATAAGTTTGGCCCAACCCATAGCCGCAGACATGCCTTGGACCTGGTGTTTACCTCCATGGATGTTGGTGATCTGACACTAAGTAAAAGCGAAACGAAAGAAGTGCCATGGTCAGACCACTTCCTGGTGCAACTTGACTTCTCCGCAACCCTTCCCCTATGCAGGGAGGTGGGACCGATTCGGATGGTCCGCCCCCACCACTTAATGGATCCAAATGGTTTCCAGAGAGTGGTAGGCGATGCTTTATCCCATGTTGATGGCCTTTCAGCTGATTCCCTGGTGGCCCGCTGGAATGTGGAGTTAACCAGGGCTATTGACTGTTTGGCTCCGAAGCGCCCTCTCCGATTGCATGGAGCCCGGACAGCCCAGTGGTTTTCCACGGATCTGAGGGCAATGAAACAATCGTTGAGACAGCTAGAGCGCCAGTGGCGGATGACCCATTCTGAAGCTGACCGGACACAGGTTAGAGCTCAATGTCGAGCCTACCAAGTGGCGGTAGCGACGGCGAAGAAGACTTTCTTCACCGCCTCTATTGCATCTGCAGAAAACAGCAGCAGGAGACTTTTTCAGGTGGTCCGCAATTTAGCGGAACCACCTGCTACATCGGGGCCCAGTACGGGCCACATGATCTCCTGCAATGATTTTGCAAAGTTTTTTGCAGATAAAGTCGCTCAGATTCGGGAAGAGGTAGACGCCACCGTGGGAGCAGGGCCGGGGCGGGAGAGTGCTAGAGTCCTGTCTAGTCAAATTGCGTGGGATCAATTCCAATCTGTTACCTCCAAGGATGTGGACAGGCTGCTTGGACGAGTGAAACCAACCACCTGTCTCCTTGATCCTTGCCCATCCTGGCTTATAAAAGCTAGCCGGGAAGGGCTGGGCGATGGGCTTCGTGGGGTGGTGAATGCTTCCCTCCGTGAGGGAGCCTCCCCAGACCCGCTGAAAGAGGCGGTTATTAAACCGCTTCTTAAAAAACCATCTTTAGATGCGGCCACGATGGCCAACTATCGCCCAGTCTCAAATCTTCCATTCTTGGGCAAGGTGATTGAGTGAGTGGTTGCTGAACAACTCCAGGCACGTCTGGAAGAAGCGGACCATTTGGATCCCTTCCAGTCGGGATTCAGGTCTCATCACGGGACTGAAACTGCCTTGGTCGCACTGGTTGATGATCTCCGGCGGGCTAGGGATAAAGGTGAGAGCTGTTTCCTAGTTCTGCTGGATCTCTCAGCGGCGTTTGATACCATCGACCATAACATCCTTCTGGACCGTCTTGAGGGGCTGGGAGCTGGGGGTACTGTCATACAGTGGTTCCGCTCCTTCCTCCTGGGCTGTGTTCAGAAAGTGGTGGTGGGGGATGAGTGTTCAGACCCCTGGGCTCTCACTTGTGGGGTGCCTCAGGGTTCTGTCCTCTCCCCCATGCTTTTCAACATCTACATGCAGCTGCTGGGAGAGATCATCAGGGGGTTTGGGCTGGGTGTTCATCAGTATGCGGATGATACCCAGCTCTACCTCTCTTTCAAATCAGAACCAGTGAAGGCGGTGACGGTCCTGTGTGAGTGTCTGGAGGCGGTTGGAGGATGGATCGCGGCAAACAGATTGAGATTGAATCCTGACAAGACAGAAGTACTGTTTCTGGGGGACAGGAGGTGGGCAGGTGTGGAGGATTCCCTGGTCCTGAATGGGGTAACTGTGCCCCTGAAGGACCAGGTGCGCAGCCTGGGAGTCATTTTGGACTCACAGCTGTCCATGGAGGCACAGGTTAAATCTGTGTCCAGGGCAGTTGTGTACCAGCTCCATCTGGTACAGTGGTACCTCGCAAGACGAATGCCTCGCAGGACGAAAAACTCGCAAGACGAAAGAGTTTTTCGTTTTTTGAGTTGCTTCGCAAGACGAATTTCCCTATGGGCTTGCTTCTCAAGACGAAAAAAGAAAAAAAAGAAAACGTCTTGCAAGTTTGTTTCCTTTTTCTTAAAACCGTTAATACCCAGGGTGACTTCGAGGAGCAACTCATAGCACGCGGTGTGGTAGCCTTTTTTGAGGTTTTTGAAGACTTTGGTGATTTTGAAGACTTTGGGAAACCGTGCTTCGCAAGACGAAAAAAATCGCAAGACGAAAAAAATCGCAGAACGAATTAATTTCGTCTTGCGAGGCACCACTGTACGTAGGCTGAGACCCTATCTGCCCGCAGACTGCCTCGCCAGAGTGGTGCATGCTCTGGTTATCTCCCGCTTGGACTACTGCAATGCACTCTACGTGGGGCTACCTTTGAAGGTGACCCGGAAACTACTACTAATCCAGAATGCAGCAGCCAGACTGGTGACTGGGAGCGGCCGCCGAGACCATATAACATCGGTCTTGAAAGACCTACATTGGCTCCCAGTACGTTTCCGAGCACAATTCAAAGTGTTGGTGCTGACCTTTAAAGCCCTAAACCGCCTTGGTCCAGTATACCTGAAGGAGCGTCTCCACCCCCATCGTTCTACCCGGACACTGAGGTCCAGCACCGACGGCCTTCTGGCGGTTCCCTCACTGCAAGAAGCCAAGTTACAGGGAACCAGGCAGAGGGCCTTCTCAGTAGTGGCGCCCTCCCTGTGGAACGCCCTCCCACCAGATGTCAAAGAGAACAACAACTACCAGACTTTTAGAAGACATCTGAAGGCAGCCCTGTTTAGGGAAGCTTTTAATGTTTGATGTATCACAGTATTTTAATATTCATTTGGAAGCCGCCCAGAGTGCCTGGGGAAACCCAGCCAGATGGGCAGGGTATAAATAATAAATTATTATTATTATTATTATTATTATTATTATTATTATTATTGAATCGACCTTCTAACTCTTCCCTTTGTCCCCTTCCTCCTTTCTAAAATCCTTAATAAACTTTTAAATAGAATTGGCTGTTGCGGTTTTGTGCTGGACTCTCAGGGAATTTCAACCCTCCTCTCACCTAATCACTCAGTTCATGTTACATGTGGGACTGGACATAAAAAAGATGGCTTTGCCAGTCTCTGGCAAGAGACAGGTAGGTTGGATAATCTCTCTGCTCCCCCTCATAAATTGAGTGGTACTGGCCAGAGAAAGGCCAACCATGCTGATCCCTGGGGATGGATAAGTGAGTTGGATGCCATCTTGCCTTCCATTTTAATAATCTGCTTTGCACGCCCAAAAACCACTTCTTCCTGCAGGTAGAGGGTGCTAGGGGAGGTGTAGTCTTGGACATGACTGGCCCACCTTGAGAGGCAATTGTGGAAGGAAGGGAACAAAAAGATCCTTTACCTTTCTTTCTCTTGTAGGCACTATGCTGGAGAGAGATACCCAAGAATGTGTGTGTAGGACTGAGACCTTCCAGCACCATCCTATGCATAATTATAAAGGTAAAGGTAAAGGGACCCCTGACCATTAGGTCCAGTCGTGGCCGACTCTGGGGTTGTGGCACTCATCTCGCTTTATTGGCCGAGGGAGCTGGCGTACAGCTTCCGGGTCATGTGGCTAGCATGACTAAGCCACTTCTGGCAAAGCATGACTAAGCCGCTTCTGGCAAACCACAGCAGCGCACGGAAACACTGTTTACCTTCCCGCTGGAGTGGTACCTATTTATCTACTTACACACTGATGTGCTTTCGAACTGCTAGGTTGGCAGGAGCAGGGACCGAACAACGGGAGCTCACCCCATCGCAGGGATTCAAACCGCCGACCTTCTGATCAGCAAGTCCTAGGCTCTGTGGTTTAACCCACAGCGCCACCCACGTCCCTATGCATAATTATAGAGAAGTTCAGATACCTTCAGTACGGCTTGCTCCCATGGATTGCAGCTTGAAATAACATCCCAGAGGAACTTTGCCGAATGGCAAAAAGTTCTCGAACAAACACCGCTGGATAATATAGTGCTGTTGTATGCCGTGTGGCATCTCCATTTTAAATTTTGTGTGCAGCTAATTGTAGGAAGCGAAAAAGCAATGGTTCAGCATCAGTCAATGCTCAAGTGCAGAGGTAACTTAATGGGACTATATAAAAAAGAAATACTCTCCTTTGCCTCCAGGCAGAGATATAAGTAGCATCTTCTGGAGCCCAGAATGCAAAAGGAAGAACTTCCAATTGTTCTGCTGGCTTTCCTCAGCACACACATTGGTTAGTAAAACATTTATTCTAGTTTTATCTCTTGCAACAGCTTCATTAAATCACTCCAGAAGGAAAAGTTCTGTCACTGAAAGTTAGCAAATTTAACATTTTGCAAAAAGTTTCTTTTTTTTTTTTTTTCTGGCTTCCACAGTCTTTTACAGGAATTCTCTGATGCTCATTCCTGGATGATGGCTTTGTGCTCTCAATCAGATTCAGATTGTTTTATGTTCTTTCTGGGAGATTAGAGGACATCATCTGGAAAATAGTAAGATAAAAACCATATATAGTTCAGGATTGCCTTCCCAGTTCCAACTGAGAAATTTTCTTAAAGGTGTTTTAAAAAGGTTAAACTAAAAACAATAAATACATCTGGTTCTGCTTGTATATATAAAAGAAGGTGTCATTGTTTTAAATCTTCAGATATGTAAAAAAGAAACATACACTCCATCTGGAGCACATCTGATGACATCTAATTTTTTTCTTAACTGATTTCTTACCCCTTGTAAATCTTTTGATATTCTGAGAACTCAAATCTATCCTGACTCTTATCAATTGTTAACAATCCTGTTACATTGAAAATGTTAAGCAATAGTCATGCCTTTGGAGTGGAAGAAAATACATGGGCCTTGATCAAATTGTAATATGCTTTTCTAAATAGGTTGTGCGCAGAATATTTTTTTCTGTTTCTTGTACATGATACATTATTGCCGCTCAGCAAATAGTTAGTGCTCAGCTGTTTAAATATGGAGGTTTAAATATGGAGGTTTGGATAAGATACAAGGATTTATTGGAAAACAAAACTCCAAGGTGGCTGTCACCAATGGAAGCAAAAGCCTTGAAAAAGCTCAATACGGAGGTCAAATGGCCGAAATATTGGGAAATTTTGGAACAAGATGGAGATAGACTGAAATTGCAGGGTTTCGAAAAATTAAAAAACAGAGTGCGAGACTGGCTTCATTATTTTCAGATAATGGAGGCATTCAATTCGGACAAGAAAATTGGCTTCCAGGTAGAAAAATCAAAATTAGAAACTGAACTGTTAGAACCCAAAACTAAGAATTTGTCAAGAATGTATAACTTGCTGCTGAAATGGAACACTCAGGATGAAACGGTGAAATCTGTTATGATTAAATGGGCACAAGACGTTGGACACAACATTATGTTTGCTGACTGGGAACAGTTATGGACCACAGGTATGAAATTTACGGCATGTAATGCCTTAAGAGAGAATATTATGAAAATGATATACAGGTGGTACATAACTCCAGTCAAGCTTGCAAAAATCTACCATTTGCCTGATAATAAATGTTGGAAATGTAAAGAAACTGAAGGTACATTTTTTTCACCTTTGGTGGACGTGCCCAAAGATTAAGGCTTTCTGGGAGATGATATATAATGAATTAAAAAAGGTATTTAAATATACCTTCTTGAAGAAACCAGAGGCCTTTCTCCTGGGCATAGTCGGCCAATTGGTGTTAAAAAAGGATAGAACTTTCTTTATGTATGCTACAACAGCAGCAAGAATACTCATCGCAAAGTATTGGAAGACACAAGAGCTACCCACACTGGAGGAATGGCAGATGAAATTGATGGACTATATGGAATTGGCGGAAATGATTGGCAGAATCCGTGACCAGGGAGAAGAGTCGGTGGAAGAAGATTGGAAGAAATTCAAAGACTATTTACAGAAATATTGCAAAATTAAAGAATGTTAGAGTGATGTTGGATTGAAATTAAGTGGCTTCTGGCTGTACAGGCTTTAAAGTTAAAGATAGATTAAGATTAAGGATTAGGACTAAAAAAGTTAAAAGAAATGGAAAATTGGTTTTTAATAGATTAAAATTCAATGTTATATTATATTAAGATTAAGGATGGGATTAAAAAGGAGGAAAAGGAATTGCTGGACAAACAAATTAAATCGGAATACAAAAGAGGGAGGTATGAGGAGGTCCGGGAAATAAGTAAATGTAAAAGTTGTGATGAAAAGACGGAATTGTTTTTAACTGTTTTTTCTTTTTTCTTTTTGTATCTTGTATGGTGTTTTTTCCCCCCCTCTTTTTATTTTTAAATTTCTTTTTTATTAAGATGTTTTTTCATGTGAAATTCCAATAAATATCATTTAAAATAAATAAATAAATAAATAAATATGGAGGTTTCCTTATTTTAACCCTACCATTAAGCAGAGTGGGGAAACTGCCTCAGGTGGCAGATGCTGAGGGGAAGAAAGTAATGCTGAGGGAGACTGAGGACAGAGCTGTATGTCCTGTACTGTACTCTGTCTTGTGTCCCTTTTGCACCCCAGGCCTCTGCTGGCATGGTACAGGATGCTGTTCAGGTTGCTGACAAGATGGGTAGATGGCCCTTTGTCTCAGGCACCAAAATATCTTGGGCCATCACAACAAAAAGATCACATTATAGAAAAGATGTTATTCAGCTACAGGCATTTAACAGGAGAGAGAAATGGATAATGAGTAAACAAACATATGCACCTTTATTTTCTTTTTTCTTTAAAGCAGATAGCTTGCCTGAAGTCTGAGGTATGGGACAAGTCTAATGGCAGAACCAGCATTCGTCTGCCATTTTGAAAGTTATGTCATATAAGCTACAAAGCCAAGCTCACACCACGGGTAAATATCCCACTATTACCGCAGTTCAAAAACTGTGTATAGTATAAGAGTTCAGTTTTGCTAGACTGGGCATCATGGTTTTGAATTCAGCAATGGCTCCTTTTGCAGTTGTAGAACTCCTGCAAGCCCCCTCAAAGGCCAAACCTGAGTATTCTCCAAATGTGAAACTTTGATGTTATTATCTGGGATGGATTTTAATGGACATGGTAAAATGGCAGCATGCCATTTGTTATTATTTTTCCACAGAATAAAATTTCAATAATACCATTTATCACCACAACACTACTATAAAAACAAAGTGTCATTCCTCTTGGTAGTTTGTGTGCCACTGCAGTACAACTCAAACTGTAAGAAGAGACTATTCATAATCCAAGGAGACAAATCAAGCAGGTGTGTTACTTACAACAGAAATGTTTTAGCATCTCTCTGTATCCTGGCTTCCACTTTCTGAACTCTCATCTTGGTTGTTAGGTTTAAAGGTTTTATCCCAGAAACCAACACAGCATCCCAAAATAAGGCAGGTTACAATGTTCTAAGGCATAAGAGCTCTGCAATACATCACCAGTAATAAGCTAACATGTTGTTCCAACAATTGACATTTCCTCTGGGCTCTCCTTTCGAAGAGCGAGATGGACACAGTCATCCATGTGGTTGGCAAGCAAGTAAGCACTCCTCCGAGTAGGCCGAGTGTGTAGCATCTGTTCATGCCAGTGCTGTCAGCTCCGCATACTTGGAGACAGGAGTGGAGCCAATTGAGCCTGCTCACTGCCAGATCTTTCCTTAAGGGCTTCCTCTGACGAGGAAAGCTCTTGCGGACAGTGAGCAACACTGGAGGTGGAGCAGGCATGGTGTCTGTCAGCTGAAAGGCAGAACTTGAGAGTATCTGATGGAGCTGAAGAGGGCCATTCTTCTGATGAGTAGCTCAGCTTTGCCCCAGGTCCAACTCTCAACCTGCTGGGCCCCTCCCTGTGGTCAGAGTCCTCCTGTGGATCTTGAGCACTGCCTCCCAGCCTGCTGGGGCCCTCCCTTGGACTCTCCCAGCTCACTCTTCCCCCTCATCTGATGAATTCTCCCAAGGTATCTCCATGGGACTCATGACACTCTGCTCCCGCCAATGGAGAAAGGCAGTTTTATGTTACCCTCTAAACAAGCACACAATCAACTTGTTGAGTTAATGTCATTACAGATAATGATATAAGGAAACCATACAGCATTTCAAAGCACAGGTAGACAAATCTATTAGCAAAGAGCAGTGTATTGAATTATAATTAATGACACCACATGGGCTGATTTTTATCTGTCTTGGAATAATGGTTGGCAACACAACCTAACGAACAGCTATTAATTAATAACTTCCTTCCAACTCACTTCATCGCTCCTGGCTTATTTGATGTTGAAAGTGTTCTTTAATAGGAATAAAAAGAACAACCACTTCATTTTTGTTTGGCCTGTGCTGTAATTAATGTGTCAGTATTCAAATTGATTAAGAGCTGCACAGACGTAATCACATAATCTGTCCACTGAGTAAGCTGAATCCATGCAACAGGCCTCTGTGCACCCAAAAAATAGGATCATTATTATTCTTGACAGTGATGAATGTTATTCTTGATAAGGATAAAACACTTTTTGAAATCTACTACACTCACCCAAGATACCTAAGCAGGTGAAGTTTGGGACACTCGCTTTATATTCTGAGATTTTAAAGAAAGGAACAGATTTTTAAATCATCCGTGTCAATGAATATGATATCACATGCTTCCAAAATGAATCAAAGTATAATTTCATACCCTGAATTTTTCTGACAGTTTGGAACAAACATATAATGCTCTGTGCAATCCTTCTCTTTACTGTCATAGTTATGGGATAGTTACTGTTGTCGTCACATTCCCTCCCCCAGTCTGTAAGTACTGTTAACATTCATTTTCATCATAAACATTGTGAAAACAATGGCTTGATTTTGCAGTAGTCCTTTGTACAATTAGGTTAAGGAGGTAATAAGTCTGCTGCAGGTGGGAGGTGCAAGAAGCCCTTCTGTCCCCAGCATCTCTAGTTAAAGGGCCTCAGGTAGCTGGGATGGGGAAGATGTCTCTGCCACTCAGAGTAGATTGAAAACTGGGCATTAGCCCAGTTCTGGTGAGAGCCAGTGTAGTGTAGTGGTTAAGAGCGGTAGACTTGTAATCTGGTGAACCACGTTCGCGTCTCCGCTCCTCCACATGCAGCTGCTGGGTGACCTTGGGCTAGTCACACTTCTCTGAAGTCTCTCAGCCCCACTCACCTCACAGAGTGTTTGTTGTGGTGGAGGAAGGGAAAGGAGAATGTTAGCCGCTTTGAGACTCCTTCGGGTAGTGATAAAGCGGGATATCAAATCCAAACTCCTCCTCCTCTTCTTCTTCTTCTTCTTTTTCTTCTTCTTCTTCTTCTTCTTCTTCTTCTGGGCTAAATTGTCTGACTCATCATAGGAGAGCTGTGTATGTTCAGAGACAGAAAATATTGGGAAGTATCAGTAAAATGCTTTTGTTCTGAGGACCTTAAGGGAGATCTATATCTATATCTATATCTATATCTATATCTATATCTATATCTATATCTATATCTATATCTATATCTATCTAATCTATATCTATATCTATATCTATATCTATCTATAAAGTTGTGTGTCCTTGTTTCCCAATTTGATCCTTTTACATGTTTTTTTAAGCTTTGTGGTATTTTATGCATTGTGACTTGCCGTTTTTATTGTTTATAGTTTAGTAATTCTTTATTGTAATTGTTAAGTGCAAACTCTCTAATTATTATTTGCTTATATTTAATTTCACTATTTACTATTACTCTAATGGATTGTTGAATATTGCTTTATTTGATAGAAGTTGTTTATTTTAGAGTTATGTTTTTATTATGACTTTTTTGTATTGGATCAGGCTGTTATTAGTGTGTGATCTTTGCCGTCTATTTTGTTGTTTCTTCGGCTTGTAAACCACCTTGTGTTTAGTAATATAGAAAGGCGGTATGCAAATTAAAAGTGAAACAAAATGAAATGAAACCTGAGGGTCTCATACTTCTTGGGTTAGTGATGGTAGCTTTTTCTTGGCTCTACTTTCGCTCAACCTTCTGTGACTAAGAACAAGCAGCTGGTTGGGTTTTGGACCTCCTATCACCTTTTCATCCAGGTTTTTCCTGACATTTTGCTGGTTCGGCAAAATTCCTCCCTGACGCCATTTTTAAACCCGAAACCGGGACCGGTCAGGATTTTCCTGACATACGGCAAGCCGATTTTTACACCTGTTTTACAAAAGGTTGCTTGCATTTCCCCAGATATGCTTGCCTTTTGTCACTCCTGGAAGAATATGGGAGATTTAATTAAATAACAAACTCATGCTCTTCCACACCCCAGGTCAACAGCTGAGTCTCCTGCAGAATCCCTGAACTTCACTCCAGTTCTGAGTTGCCTTCCATCTCATGGTTACATGACTGTCACATGACTTCCACTTGATGCTCCTCAGCTGCTGCTCCCCCACTCACAAATCATGCTTTGTATGCCGCAGGAGCATAGGAAGCTGATTTATGCAGAGTTAGACCAACTATCCCTCTACTTTACTATTGTCTACACCAGTGTTTCCCAAGCTTGGGTCTCCAGCTGCTTTTGGACTACAATTCCCATCATCTCTAACCACTGGTCTTGCTAGCTAGGGATGATGGGAGTTGTAGTCCAAAACACAGCTGGACATCCAAGTTTGGGAAACCCTGGTTTATACTGACTGGTAGGGTTTCAGATGGGGGACCCTCCCAAACCTGTCTGGCGATGTCAGGGACAGAACCTGGGACCTTCTGCCTCAAAGCAGATACTCTACCATTACCACTGAGCTACAGCCATTTCCAAATGTCATATAGCATTAAGGATAAGCTCAGCTCAGCTATAACTTCTTGCTTGAGAAATTTATACAACCTTCTTTTCTTCCTTTCCCACTGTTATTGCTTATGAAAAGAATTTTGATTCTCCATGAAATAGGAAGTGAAAATGGGATCTTTAACTTGTCCCTCTATTATTCAAGATGAATGTTAATGATTACAGTTCTATAGTCGTTGGTTTCACGAATTCATTCTCTGACAAAGGAGGCCAGCAATATAGTGATTCATTTAATATTCTGGGGGCCTCATTCCCCCCCTTCTGTACCTTTTAGATAATAAAACTGCTTTCATCACTGGAAATAATGCTTTTCAAATTAGAAGCATGACAGCTGAGAACGGGGAAATACAGTGATTGTAAATGAATTGATTGAACCTTACAGCTTTGGATTCTTAACAGACTGCAGAACCAAGAAAGCCATTTTGCAATGTGTTATAAGTTACATTACACAACGTGATCAAAGCTAATATTACAGCAGTTTTCACAAATGCGTTTAAGAGCTGGCTATCCATTTGTCTCTGATGTTGACAAAAGAGTTCCATAAAATATTCAAGTTGAGCACAAGTTGAGCATTGATGTATCCTTCATCTCCATCTTGAAAGTGCTGAACTCTTTCCCCCTGATATATTAGATGCTGTGATCAGAATACATTTGCCTGCTCAGTCTGAGCAACATGTAGGAGTCCTGCTACTATGGCTAAAAACAAAACTGAGAACCCTATTGAATAGGAAGGTTCTGAGCAGAGACCTTTAAAGACAAGTTTGAGAGCCAAAGCAAAAGTCATGAAGGAATTGTGAGGCCGACAAGGATTTTGACCTGGCAATCCTGCTCTAAATATGAGCAAAACACACTTATTTTATACAAGTAAATAACCACTACCCAGTGGCTGTGGCTTGAACTCATGAAAATATCTAGCACTTCACTTAACTGCTAGAGATTTTGGGGGTGCCCATTGAACCTTATCTATTAAATTCAGGTTCCATGCAGGTAGTAATAAGTAAACAGATTTGTTAGCAGGGTTCTATAAAATTGACCCATAATGCTGTCCCACAGGAAGGAGAAATGAGAGTCTGTAGGCTGGCTTGTACTGAAAAGAACATTAATTCACTCTGCCAGAATACAACACAAAACTTGTGTATAGTCAGCGCTTTCTTATCTTCTCCGGTTCTGGTGCTGAAAAGCTGCAGTCAGACAATTATGAATAGAAAAGGAAAGGGATGTTCATGTCAAACCAGTATGAAAAGAACTATCCAAAAGTACTGCACAGAATAGAAGAGACATCAGGTTGACATTGCAGACTGACCTCGTGATGCCAGAAAAAAACACCACTTTAAGAGTAGAGGGACGCGGGTGGCGCTGTGGGTTAAACCACAGAGCCTAGGACTTGCCGATCAGAAGGTTAGCGGTTCAAATCCCCACGACGGGGTGAGTTCCCGTTGCTTGGTCCCTGCTCCTGCCAACACAGCAGTTCGAAAGCACGTCAAAGTGCAAGTAGATAAATAGGTACCGCCGAGGCAGAAAGGTAAACGGCGTTTCCGTGCACTCTGGTTTCCGTCACAGTGTTTCATTGCTCCAGAAGTGGTTTAGTCATGCTGGCCACATGACCCGGAAAGCTGTCTGTGAACAAACACCGTCTACCTCGGCCTGAAAGCGAGATGAGTGCCACAACCCCATAGTCACCTTTGACTGGACTTAACCATCCAGGGGTCATTTACCTTATTCATTCATTTCTTTATCAGACAGGTCTGGTTTCTTGAAACAAGTTTGTTCTGCTTGAGATGTTAAGGCAACAAGAATTAATCTCCATTTTCAATGTTTTATTTGCTTTTGGCATGACGCTGCACAAGTTTGAAATTGTGCATGAACAGAGAGCTGGAAGAATAATGTTTACCCTGCCTTGTTTTGGATTAGAAAAATACACTCTCTGTTTAATGTCTACTCTCTGTCTCACACACCCCACACATTCTGTAAGTGGTAGGCAACACAAATATCCAGGTCGCTTTCAAAATAATAGTCCAAAACAAATGATAAACACTAAAGTTGGTAATTTTAAACACACCCACTCGCTTAACAGGGGAAAGGGGCATAAAAACTACTTTAGTAGACTGCACTATTTGAACAGCAACAAACACAGCTGTCAGCCAAATGGCTCTTAAAGTTTTAAAGTCCTGTATATAGTTACGCAGCTATTTCATAGCTTCTAAGATGTAGTTTATAGTCCTCTACGCATGTTAGTAAAAGCTCAGCTGGCTTAAGTTCAGGTAACAACGTGGGGTAAGTTAAGGCCACAAAGAGAGTCTGGCAGCTCCCAACAGGACCATGGCAAAGTCAAGTGATATGTAGATACTGTATCTGCATAGCAAGAAGCATGGGGAGAGAATCTTAGGGTTGATCCATATATATTTGCTAGTCACAGGACTATTCCAGCAAGTGGTCTCCATACCTCAGTACAGTGGTACCTCGGGTTAAGTACTTAATTTGTTCCAGAGGTCCGTACTTAACCTGAAACGGTTCTTAACCTGAAGCACCACTTTAGCTAATGGGGCCTCCTGCTGTCGCCGTGCCACCGGAACACGATTTCTGTTCTCATCCTGAAGCAAAGTTCTTAACCTGAAGCACTATTTCTGGGTTAGCAGAGTCTGTAACCTGAAGCGTATGTAACCTGAAGCGTATGTAACCCAAGGTACCATTGTACATGAAAAACTAATGCAATATAAGTGTTACATGCATGAGACCAAATTGTTCAGATCATTAGAAATGTATCTATAAATGGCACGGTGGCATGGATCAAATTTTCCTGGAATCTTCACCACCAGAATTTATAAATAAAATGATTTCCCCACCAAATATAGTTGTGATTTTATTAAATGCATTGGGCAATTCAATGAACTTTAATTGATGCTTATTTAAGGTTATCACCTTTTTAATTTTGCTTGTTTTGTCAATGCATCAGATCATCCAGTCAGTGACTTATCCCAAGGAGTCACCAGCCTTTTCAGGCCCATGGAAACTTTTGGATTTTTGAGCAAGTGCTGTGGGCACCACACCCTCTGGTCTCATCAAATGGAATAGTTGTGGGAACTCCATAGACATTTGGCGGGATTTTTGTGTGTGTAAAAGTGTTGGTCCTTTACTCTCTCTGTAGACTAATTTCCAGCTTTATAACCAATAGCTTATAATTCAACTGGACTACATGTGAAAGTTTTAAAATCAGTTTGTGGCTACACATAGTGGTGGGTATGGCTATTTTTCAAAATGCTTAAGCATACCAAAAGGAGTTTCTCTTGATTGGCCTTCCCTACTCTAGCGCCGAAGAATTGATGCTTTTGAATTATGGTGCTGGAGGAGACTCTTGAGAGTCCCATGGACTGCAAGAAGATCAAACCCCTCCATTCTTAGGGAAATCAGCCCTGAGTGCTCACTGGAAGGACAGATCGTGAAGCTGAGGCTCTAATACTTTGGCCACCTCATGAGAAGAGAAAACTCCCTGGAAAAGACCCTGATGTTGGGAAAGATTGAGGGCACAAGGAGAAGGGGACGACAGAGGACGAGATGGTTGGACAGTGTTCTCGAAGCTACCGGCATGAGTCTGACCAAACTGCGGGAGGCAGTGGAAGACAGGAGTGCCTGGTGTGCTTTGGTCCATGGGGTCACGAAGAGTTGGACACGACTAAACGACTAAACAACAACAACTCTAGCGCCAGTGCTGGCCAAAGATATTTTGCTGCTTCGGTCAAAGGACAAGATTTGCCTCCATCACCCGATTCCATGAACATAAACTGACTGGACTGCCAGTTGATTCAACAATGGATAACATCTTCCAGTGTACCTGAAGGCAGCAGGTGAGTTTAGGGGTGTGCGTGTGGGTGTGGGGCACACATAGCTATGATCTCCAACAGAGGAAAACAGCCAGGGGGTTCAAGAGGAAAAGTCTGCCAGAGGTTGGGCTACAACCCTTTCAGCTATAACCAGCATGGCCTATAGTCAGGGATCATGGGAGACAATCCAAAACACGAAGGCACCAAGCTAGGAGAATGCTGCTGTGAATGATGTTCATGCACAGCAGATGTAATAGGATTTCAGCAACTGCGGCGAGGATTCCATTCTGTGAGGATGGTACAAACACTTGTTTACTTAATTTGTGAGCTTAGGGTTTGGTTCACAAAGATATGTTCTACCAAAAAAGGGCTAGAGGGTAGAATATTTTTTTCAGAACATCATCTGTTAAGATATTAGATTATACTGTGGAATGACAGAAATCTTTTCTGCCATTTTGAAATTCTTCTCGGGGGGTAGGAATAATACTAATACTGTGGTACCCCAGGTTACAGATGCTTCAGGTTACAGACTCCGCTAACCCAGAAATAGTACCTCAGGTTAAGAACTTTGCTTCAGGATGAGAACACAAATCATGTGGTGGCGCGGTGGCAGCAGGAGGCCCCATTAGCTAAAGTGGTACCTCAGGTTAAGAACAGTTTCAGCTTAAGAACGGACCTCCAGAACGAATTAAGTTCTCAACCTGAGGTACCACTGTAATAAAATGGCTGAGAAGACTCTGTGCCCTCTTACTGACACCACTGAGATTACCTCCAGTTACTTCTCAATTGGTGAATTGTATTGGATAGTTGCAAAAAAATGTGTAAGTGACTTACAGCACAAAGTCGTAGCTAAGCCTTGGAAGGTCTATTTCAAAATATAATTTTAAAGCACTGGGAGCTTCTTCGGAGAACATGCTTTGTGGTAATTTCAAACAATGAAGCAGTTCTGACTGCAATAAAACTAATAGTAGGGAAGATGTGATACGCATCATTTTTTTCTTTCACGGCACAGCATTTATTTAATTCTGGTAATGATGTTCCTTCTATTCTTCCTCCCTCTTATGCAAAAAGTCAAACTTGAGACCCGACACTTCAGACGTCTCATGACTAATGAGCAGAATAGCAGACTCTACCGAAGCAACTCTAAATACGCACTTCATGTGTCTTTCCTCCTCACCCAAAGAATATATTATCCATATCTAAAAGACATCATGAGGAAGAGAAGCTCGTGATGGCCAACATGAAAACACCCTCTACTCAGGATGGGGAGTGAGGGATGAAACAGTTTTCTCTGTTCATTGTTTGTTCAGCATTGTCATGCTCACTATCTGTCACTCAGCCATGTGCCCTATATTGCGGCATTGCCTTCCATTGCAAAGTATGACTCTGATACTACAAATAATACTACAAATGCTGCACGAAGAAGCCCATCTGGGACAGACTTGTGCTTAACCCTCTAGCCCAGTGGAGGGCAACATTGTTGTCCGACTCTTCGTGACCCCATGGACCAGAGCACGCCAGGCACTCCTGTCTTCCACTGCCTCCCGCAGTTTGGTCAGACTCATGTTTGTAGCTTCGAGAACACTGTCCAACCATCTCGTCCTCTGTCATCCCCTTCTTCTTGTGCCCTCAATCCTTCCCAACATCAGGGTCTTTTCCAGGGAGTCCTCTCTTCTCATGAGGTAGCCAAAGTATTGGAGCCTCAGCTTCAGGATCTGTCCTTCCAGTGAGCACTCAGGGCTGATTTCCTTCAGAATGGATAGGTTTGATCTTCTTGCAGTCCATGGGACTCTCAAGAGTCTCCTCCAGCACCATAATTCCAAAGCACCAATTCTTCAGCGATCAGCCTTCTTTATGGTCCAGCTCTCACTTCCATACCAACATGGTGACCCCCAAATGTAAAAGCCACCCAAACATCTTGGGCCAGAACAGGCTATGTGAAAGATCTCACCCCTATAAGTAGAATGTATTCTGCACCATAAGCAGGTCTTAGCCATATAGGACATCTGCTGATGCACAGAAAACTGATAGGAACAGACGGAATTATCCATGCAAACTTGTTTTTAAGAAAGAGGGAGAAACTGGCAGTAATCAACTTAGAAGCGGAAGATTGCTAACACACCAGATTACTATCAATTTTCAAGCAGAGGCTTCATATTTGTTTTACACAGTGGTGCACGTAAGGAAGATTTATTGCCATTTGACAAAAGGGTTGTTTTAGACCCTTGAGACTCTTGTTTTGCTCCACAGTTCCACAAAAGACAAATTGAAGACCTTTTCGATAAATCAGGAACCTTAAGAAATGAGTTCTAAAAATATAACTTTCAGGAGGGCATGCAAACAAAATTACATTGTGTACTGCTACTTGATAGAAAAAGAATCAGAAACTTAAGAAACAGAACTGTGTTGCTTTATTACAGCTTAAATGGTGGAATTTTGCAGTCTTTCCCAGCAGTCCTATTTCAATGGGCCTGTAATAGGACAGAAAGCAAAACTCAACAGATTTATCCTCATCCCTGTATTTCTCACCGCTGTGTTTCCAAGCCTTTTCTCCTTGAGGAAACAAGGATTTGATTTCTAAAATGTGACAAGAGTGGATGTCCTTGCACCTCATTTGAATCTTTGTGACATTAGACTTGGAACTCATCAGTACTGTCAACCATTTTGATCATGCTTAAGCCACTAGAGCCTAGAAAATTACTGAATCACATATCTGGCAGTTATCTGAAGGATTCAAAGCAGGAGCTTTGAAGCCCCAGGATATCCTGGAGGGCCCCAAACTTTACTGTCCACACAGAAGATTCTATTCCCATCGTATGGTGGATTCACATGTAATGGGTAGATGGGTATTGAGGAAAGTCAGGAAGAGGCCCACTCTTCAGGTTCTTGTGATCAAGGTATGGCCTGATAGGAAAGTCGTCTCCTCCTCCTCCTCCTCCTCCTCCTCCTCCTCCTCCTCCTTCTTCTTCTTCTTCTTCCCCTTCTCCTCCTCCTCCTTGGAACCCTTGTTGACTTCATTGAAAAATATCATTTCTCCATCTTATATGGTCTTCAGACACATGATCCTCCTCCTCTTGTTTTCTGCATAGTTTGAAGAGATGGTAGACTATATTTCTGTTTGGACATTATCCTTACCCGGCCTGCCCCAATCATTTAAGTGTTGGGGGTGGGGACACCTGCCCTGTGCATGTTGGCTTCCCGTCATGATGTGGAATGCTGATTGTGCATGGTTCTGAATCGCAGGACATATCTTATGCACAGAGAACAGAAAGCCCTCTTTTCAGGCCCACCCAATGCATGGCCCATTGGGGGAATCCAGTGCCTACGGCTCTGCTCTATTTCTCCACATAAGATTATATGAAGGATAATGCCCCAACAGGACTTTAGGGCCACTCCTAAACTGCCTCTGAGTACTCAAATTATTTGCTTGCTGCTATACCACCTCACACATTTCATTGGGAGGGAATTGCAGTTGAAAATAAATTTGTACGCTTGAAGCTCTACAGATACGAATAATAATAATTTGACAGATGTTCAGATCATAATGATTTTACTGTTGCCCAAACATCTCCCAGTGCAATTTTCTTTTGGTCAGAATTATTCCGTCATGTCTTTGAACCTGAAGTAATGCATGATTTCTCGCAACCATTTCCACTGTAGGGTTTTTTCTTTAAAAAACAAACAAACCTGTACCAAGGCATGCAGGGTATTATTTTAGATTCATAACTAAGCCAAACCATTCTGGACTTTGCTTTGGGCATAGCCTAATCTATCTCACTGCTAGGAGAGTGGAGTTGCTGCCAATGCAATGTTGGGCCAGCGGTGGAGATGGTTGGGTTGGAGTGCCTGGCCTTTGCCAAGGGAGAGCTTGTTTGTGTGTGGACCTCCCTTGTGTGTGCAGAACCCTTCTCCCCACTGTTGGAAGGGATCAGTGTTGGAGCAATAGAATTCAGAAAAGACACAATATTCATACATGCCAAAGGGGGCGGTGGGGGGAGAGCAGGTTCTCTCCATGTTTACCTATGTTGGCTGCTCCATCCTGGCACTCCTCCAGTGGCATTGGGTGCTTGTGTTTGTAGTCCCAATGAAAATAGGGACATCCTATCTGTACCCTCCAACATCTCTTTGATGAAAAATAGAGGTGGATAGTGCTATTTTTCTAGAAAAAGAGGTACCAGAACTTACTATGAACACCTCCCTCATTTTCTTAGAATGGCAATGGTGCCCACCTGAGAGGTGCCAGAAGTGAGTTCTGGTGAGTTCTAGCTGGGGGGGGGGAGCCTCGGGGATGTCCTATTCCATACCCTTCAACATTTCTCCAATGAAAATAGGGGTGTCCTAATGTAAAGCAGGGCATTCCAGGATCAAACCAGAAACCAGGATGGCTTATGTAAATCTGGGACTGTCCCTGGAAAATAGGGGAACTTGGAGAGTCTGCATTAGGGAGGTAGACACAGAAGTGTTGGCCATGAGCTCAAGATCCCACGTGTGTTGTGAAGCCAGGCTGTTATGTGTGAAGTGCCCCTTTCATGTGCAAAGTTCTCTTTCTCCTCGAAACAAAATAAAAAAATTCCTCCCAGTAGCACCTTAGAGACCAACTAAGTTTGTTCTGGGTATGAGCTTTTGTGTGCATGCACACTTCTTCAGATAACGTGCATGCACACGAAAGCTCATACCAACAACAAATGTAGTTGGTCTCTAAGGTGCTACTGGACGGATTTATTTTTTTATTTCGTTTCGACTATGGCAGACCAACACAGCTACCTACCTTTTTCTCCTGTTTCCCATCACCCTTTGTGAACTGCAATTGTGGACAACATGAGGCCAGGGCAAAAGAGCCCTAAGCCGAATACCCTGTTATATGGCTTCTGGTCCTCATTTGTGGGGTTGATAGATCTGTGGTGCTCTGCTGCAATTGGGTGGGTGCTAGGCAATTGGGTGGGTACCATATGCTATGCCTTACCATCACAATGTGGGCATCACAGAAGGTGGGGGCAGCTATTTTTTTGTAATTAAAAAAATTAAGACAATTTAAGGCAGCTGGGAGGCAGGGCTCTTTCACCAAGCCTAGGACTGGTGCAATAGTCCACCAGTGTAGATGGGTGTGCATTGAAGGGGTATAGGATTTGGCATGGCTATACACTTACCTAGCCACGCCAATATTGCCTAAATAATGACAGCACATCTCAAGGTCCAGCAGCATAGCAGACTATCTGTTGGATGCAAGAGACCTCCAGCCAAGATCTTCTCCATAGGGTTGCACCCGAATGGCACATTTATTTTGCAAATTACTCCTTCAAGATTGTCAATAAACAAAAAAGAACTGGATTTAGTCTTGTTATTTTAGAAGAACATTAGCCTGCAATGAAGCTTCCCATGGAGCACACAGGTACAATCACAGCTGTATGCCCTTTCAAAACATCCTCAATAAGAATATTCTTAAGATAAAAAGAAGGTCACATAAACCAGTTTAAAGGCATTGCACTTTAAGACTCTGAAACAACATTCCCCGGGGTGCAACCAAAATCCAGTTATTTCTGAAGGCAAATGATAGATTGTTCTTTGCTGAACACTATCCAGAGTAGTAATAGCAATTAGGTTGTGTGTGTGTGTGTGTGTGTGTGTGTGTTTTTATGGCAGATTCAAATGTGAGAAAAATATTAATCTGACCATGAGTCATTAAAAGAAGATTCAGTGGGATGGGAATAGCATCTCCCTTCCACATTTTTTTAAAAAAGAAGCAGGCAGCTAAAGCTTTGCATTTGCTATTCCTTCTTTGTGAGCCATAAGCACCTCTGTGTCTCTTTTGGGATGTTATATATAACAAGTGTGCTATTTTATATTCCTTTTCATTTTCCCTGGGTAGTGAGGCTGCAGTTGCTTGAAACACATCAGCTTCATTGAATATGAATAAATTGACCCTGCATATATCAGAGGGTCTTTTTGTGTGCGTGTTTCTCCTATGCTTCCTAAGTGCAGACATATTTGGCATTTTGGTGACTGGAAGAAACAAAGTTCCATCTCTCCGTGTTCTTTCATGGTCTTGAAGGAACGCTGGGTGGAATGCCTTGAGGCAGTGAGATGTTGTGCAATTTCATCCATAAATTTCCCCATTTACTTCAACCAAAAATATTACTTGTTTTGGCTACCATCTTTTACCAGGTTTTTGTAGAATGACACCTGGTGATTGTCAGGTGGGAGCTATCTTCCAATAAGGGGAAGATAGAGGTAAAGAAAAGGATTGTGGGGTATCATTCTGGCTTCTGGAGGAACAGCTAGGAATCTGGAATACAGAAATGTGACTGATTGTTTGGAATGATTATGTGTTCATGATGGTTTTAGGGTGGCTATATGTGAACCCAGTTTCAATATAACTGATAAAGCTTTGGGATGGACTTACTGCTTCATTTCAAATTGATGCATGTTCTTGGAAGTGGGAATGCAATGGAACATTCTGGAAGAAGGTTTATCTGGCAGGCTTGAACCTAGAACCGGTTCCTCGGCACTGTAATATTTTGTTGCAGGTCCCATTTTTTCCCCCTGAATGAATTTTCAGTCCTCATATTCTGGCAAAAACTGAGAAATAGAAACATTCTGGTCATGAAGATTGGTGGTTCATTTCCATAACACAAATCATACTGGCATAACATGTGAAGCACCGAACACTCAAAAGTGCTATATAAATGCAAAGTTTTGCTATTTAAGTGAAAATGAAAGTACTGATATTAGAATTAACAATAGAAGCATTCTCTTTTGCGTTTTGTATCTCCATAATTCAAGAAAGGGAATGATCATTTGAGGCCTAATGTTTCAGATAAATAACATCTGCATATGGTAATCATGATAGCCTGCAGTGGTAACAGCTTGACTATACTGTATTGCTTAATGTCCCGAATTAGGTAATTCATCAAGTTCCTTGCACTGAACAATTAGAATGAGATGTTATATTCAAAGGGGGCTTGCCCTGAGTAAGTGTGTACTGGATTGCAGACTTAAGTAACTTTCAACCCATTACCCATAGCTGTCAACTTACAGATTTGAAAATAAGGGACCAGCAGCCTCGAAAATAAGGGATCAGCAGCCAAAATAAGGGATTTTCTGAACACAGCTATGTTCAGCTTCTGAGCCCCTCCGAGCCAAAGGCAGAAAGCCCAGCCAGCAGCCAAACGAAGCCTCAAGCGGTGGTTCCCACAGTGCAGCAACCTGGCAAAGGGGATGCAGCAAGGAAAACTACCGTCACCTCTCCACTGGGAAGCGCTGAGCAAAGGCAAGTCCCCAGGCAACGCGGCCGGGCACAAGGCATGCAAGCTCCAACCCCGAGTCGTTCTTAGACTCCTTATTGGGTGAGCAACGCAGCCAAGCAACACAGTTGGAGCCTTCCTCCTCCCTGGCCGGCAGGCAGGGAGGGAAAGGAGCTGCTTCCTTTGAAACCCGGGAAATTTAAGGGACATCATCAATAAAGGACAGCAGCGGGACACAGCGCTGGGATAAGGGACTTTCCCGCCAAATAAGGGACAGTTGACAGCTATGCCATTACCTCTTTACCTTGAATATCATATCTGCCCATTTAATTGGCAAACAACAGCAACAGCAACACCCACAAGCTACCCTTAACTATCTGGATTCCCTGCACAAATTGAGTTAACAAGTTATGGCTATAGTGGAGGGAAACAGCTAAAGCAATAGGGCTGGCTCCAGATTTCACAGTCCCTCAGCAAAGCACCACATTGCTACTACTCAGTAGGTATCTTCTTACCAGTTTTACCCACCAATTCGAAACAATCAGCCATGGGCCTCCACTGATATTATAGTCTGGTTTATTATTATAATGATCAATACATTGCCTCACAAAGCACTTGAAACTTCTTCCAATATATCTTTGCCTGACATTGTGCTGCTTTCTGCTTATAACATATTGATTTTTCTCCTCGCTTATATCTGCCCATGGGGAAAGGGAGAATTAAAAAGAAATAAATGCATAACAGCTTAAAAGCCTATTTGCTTATTTACTTAATGGATGTGAAAATTTACTTAATTTCCATAGTGGTCTTTTGAACAGAAATGTATAATTGACTAAAAAATAAAAATAAAGCCTAAGGACAACCCAAAACCATTTGAAAAACTTTATATCCTTGCAGGTACATCCAATATCCACGAACTACCATCTCAACAAGCCTGAACCTATGTTTCAGTTTGCCTTTAATCCTACACTCAATGAAGGTGAACCCTGCAAGGCACTTACGCTTCTCTCCAGACTCTATATTGACAAAAACATTGCTTCCTTTACTGGTGTTTATGGCTCCACTAGTATATGTGTAATGATTTTGGGTCCAATAATAAATATTACAGAAGGAAGACTGGCATAAAGCACAACTTTTAATCTGCAAAGTTAACAGCTTTGCATTTCAGACTCAGGATCTTTCTCTGCTCGCACAACTCTGTAAATTCACAGGATTATTCAGGGGAAGCATGTTCCGTGGATATAACCTATAGATACACAGCCAAACATTGCACAAGCGTTCACAGTTTTTGGCTCTCTTTTGTTCTGTGCATTTCCCTACAGGATCTTTCCTTGAGGGAGGCAGCAGCCACACACACACACACACACACACACACAAACTAGACATACACATCACATATTATTGTCATGCAGATGTAAGAAAGTACAGTGGTACCTCGCGTTAAGTACTTAATTCGTTCCGGAGGTCCGTTCTTAACCTGAAACTGTTCTTAACCTGAAACACCACTTTAGCTAATGGGGTCTCCTGCTGCCACTGCGCCACCGGAGCACGATTTCTGTTCTCATCCTGAAGCAAAGTTCTTAACCCGAGGTAATATTTCTGGGTTAGCGGAGTCTGTAACCTGAAGCGTTTGTAACCTGAAGCGTATGTAACCCGAGGTACCACTGTAATAGGATATTATTCTCTACGAATTATCTGCATACCTATCTTTGTCATCATGAGGAACAAGAAAACAGAGGCTTAATCCCAGGTCTCAGAAACCAGTGGGGGGGGGGGGAAACAGACCTTGGAACCTACCACCCACAATTTAAAATGCTCCCAAATCAAGTAGGAGCAATGTGGAAGTAACCCTGGTCCTATAGCAAACCAAGAAAGGCAACTTGCTGTTCTGCTTACTTTAGGCCAGGGGTCAGCAACCTAAGGCCCATGGGCCAGAAGCAGCCCACGGAGGTTGTTTTATTGGCCCATGAGCCGTCCCCGAACCAAGTTGCCTGCTCACGCGCTGCACTAAACCAGCGCGGCACAGTGTGGTGCGGGGACTCGCTTCCGTGGCGCCAGAAATTGCATCTGCGCAAACTCAGATGACGGAAATCACAGGCGATCGCGTGATCCGGCCCACAGAGGGATCTCTGCGGAACCGATCTGGCCCAGGCAAGATAAACCTTACTGACCCCTGCTTAAGCCTAAGCAAAGGAAGATGGGGAAGTAGGTACTCATTCAAAAATGGTGCTTACTTCTCCCTCAAAAACTCCTCAGTCCTTAGAGGAGGGCCCCTCAGTGTGCAAGGTTTTATGGCACACTTCCAACAGCTCATTGCAGCGCTCACAGAAAAATGGGACAAGCCTTTCAAACCCTTGAAATAACCACAACAAAATGCTTATTTAATCTCCACAGTCGATGACATAGCTAAAACTGCCGTGAATCCAGGACTAAGACTTATTGCTAAAATATGAGCACTTACTGCTGGGGAAGAGTCACAGTTTGGCGGGAGAGACTCCACTGATGAAAAATTGGCTAGAATAGTTTTTAATCACTAAACCTGATACAGATATTGAACAACTAGATTGCATTGCTTAATGTAGGCTATAATTTTTTGGCTGCCTTTTATAGTTGATAGGCTTACAATTTTCATTCCTCAATATATTGATCAAGATCAGTCCAGCCTTCTGCTAGGTAGAACTAGTGCTTTAAAAAAAATATGTTTAGGAGTACTCTCATTTTCCTATTCATATTGAAATACTGCCCCTCAATGAGGCCAAACTTAGATTCACAAAATGTTTAGGGGTATGCGTACCCCTGTGTACCCCCGGGGGGGGGGAATGCTGGGTAGAACTATTGCAGCTCCGGTTAGATTACATTTATTTTAAATGTAATCCACCACCACAAGGAAAATGGAGTATCCCTTGGTATCAGGGCTTTTTTTTTTTTTTAAGCCGGAACTTGCCAGAACTCAGTTCTGTCAGGTAGGCGCCATTGCCATTATAAGAGAACAAGAGAAGTGTTCATGGTGAGTTCCGGCCCCTCTTTCTCTAGAAAAATAGCTCTGCTTGGAATTTTAAGGCCTTTGTATGGAATGGAGATTTCTTTTGCAGATTACTAACCTAAATCTAGGCACCAAACTGACCCATGCGATCCAACCTACATATCAACCCTCCACATCATTAATCAGAATTAATGGCTATGGCTCTAATCCTATCATCATATCCAGAGGGAGAAACAGGGATGTACCCTACTCCCCATATTATTTGTTTTGGTCTTAGAGCTGCTTTCCATGGTGATAACATGAAAGAGTTTGCGATAAATGGAAAATAACACCTAATAAATCTCTTCTTCACAGACAACATGGCCGCCATGCCATCAGACCTTTTAACCGACACCTCCCATCTGCAACATGAATTTGAGAAAAATTAAAATGTTGCAGGCCTTGAAATAAAAAAACTCCAAATGCAGTATAATGATGTTTAATCTCAACCCTAAATTTCAAAGTGTAAGTAAAAATGATCTAAGTTTCCTATCAGATGCCAAGCACTTCTGTTATTTAGGAGTTAATGTAGCAAAGAACGTAAACAAACCATTCCAGGCTTGCCTTTGATATACATTTTTTAAAAAATAAAAATCTGACATAATGGAATAGATTTAACTTCTCATTACTTGGGGAAATGGTGGCTATGAAAATGTTAAGTCAGGCGTGCCTGCTCTTTTATCATTATTCTACATTTTGCCAACCCCAATCCATCTAAAATATTACCACCCTCAGAAAAATTAATCAAGGGAGGTTTTCAGGGGCTGAGCTCAGTTAAGAAATAGGCACTGAGGTTTTACCCACAGCGCCACCCGCGTCCCTACTGTCCCCATAGAACTAAAGAGGACAGTAGGGACGCGGGTGGCGCTGTGGGTAAAACCTCAGTGCCTAGGGCTTGCCAATCGCATGGTCGGCGGTTCGAATCCCCGTGGCGGGGTGAGCTCCTGTCTTTCGGTCCCAGCTCCTGCCCACCTAGCAGTTCGAAAGCACCCTTAAGTGCAAGTAGATAAATAGGTACCGCTTTATAGCGGGAAGGTAAACGGCGTTTCCATGTGCTGCGCTGGTGCCGGCTCGCCAGAGCAGCTTCGTCATTCTGGCCACGTGACCCGGAAGTGTCTCCGGACAGCGCTGGCCCCCGGCCTCTTAAGTGAGATGGGCGCACAACCCTAGAGTCAGACATGACTGGCCCGTACGGGCAGGGGTACCTTTACCTTTTTAAAGGGGACAGTGGTTGGGGTACCCCAACTATCTGGGTACATTGTTGTGACAGACCAGCTGTGCAAAATGCTCCTGATATTTAAACAGGATAGCACAAAAAACTGGGTCAGTATTGAAAAGGAGTCATGGAATGGAGTGCTTTGTTCCTTGAGAAGAGCCTAAAAAATATGGATTGGGTGTATAGTGAATTCCGGGGGGGGGGGGCTTTCTATCCCACCCTTCTTCCCAAAGGAACCTTCAGACTTTTTCACCCATTTTTTTTTAAAGTAAAAGCAGGTCAGTAGGCTTCTTGAATTGCTCAGCTAAGGGACTCTGTGACTTTTACATTCATGGATTGTAATGAAGCTGCATGTTATAGTGAGTGTGAGCCATAACTGGTTGGATATTAAGCACATTATGATAACGAAGGACCACATACTACAGCAAGCAAAAGGGGGTCTTTTGTTGTTGTTGAGAACCGCCCTGAGATCTCCAGTTTAGGGTAGTATACAGATTTAATAAATAATAATAACTGCTTTTCAGCGTTTGTTTTTAACATTTTATGCAAATACCAGTGGACAGATAGCTCAACTGAACAAAATATTAGCTGGACTGGAATTAGGTGACCCGAAAGGTCTATAAGCCTGCTGGAAAAAACTATTTACAAGAGGAAACTCTGGTCCGCAATGTCAGTTGATCCAGTCTCAGCCCGATTAAGGAATCAATGTTACAAATTGTGTTTAGGTGGTAGAAGAAGAAGAAGGAAGAGTTTGGATTTGATATCCCACCTTTCACTCCCCTTCAGGAGTCTCAAAGCGGCTAACATTCTCCTTTCCCTTCCTCCCCCACAACAAACACTCTGTGAGGTGAGTGGGGCTGAGAGACTTCAAAGAAGTGTGACTGGCCCAAGGTCACCCAGCAGCTGCACGTGGAGGAGTGGAGACGCGAACCCGGTTCCCCAGATTACGAGACTACTGCTCTTAACCACTACACCACACTGGCTCTCTTGCATGTACAGTGGTACCTCGCAAGACGAATGCCTCGGAAGACGAAAAACTCGCAAGACGAAAGAGTTTTTCGTTTTTTGAGTTGCTTTGCAAGACGGATTTCCCTATGGGCTTGCTTCGCAAGACAAAAAACGAAAAAAATGAAAACGTCTTGCAAGTTTGTTTCCTTTTTCTTAAAACTGTTAATACCCAGGGTGACTTCGAGGAGCAACTCATAGCACGCGGTGTGGTAGCCTTTTTTGAGGTTTTTGAAGACTTTGGTGATTTTGAAGACTTTGGGAAACCGTGCTTCGCAAGACGAAAAAAATCGCAAGACGAAAAAACTCGCAGAACGAATTAATTTCGTCTTGCGAGGCACCACTGTAAAGCTATTGTACACCAACAAACAAAAAACCTCTCCCCTCTCTGCTGGAGATACAAAAAAGCAAAAAGCACCTACTTCCATCTCTAGTGGGACTGCACAATTTTGGGAGGTTGCATTTGTTGTAATTAAACAGATTGCAAAACGAAATTTAGTACCAGTTGCCAAGTTATCCTTTTTGGGTATATGGGATGAACCAAACAAGGACGAGCCACAACCTAACAAAACACTTGCTCAACAACTGCAGTAATTATCATTACAAGATTTTGGAAACACATAGAGAGGGTAACAAAAGAAGGATGGTAGATAAAATATGGTCCATTGAAAAGCAAAACAAAAAACCAACCTGACTAAAAAACTATGTTTACACAGAGACCAAATGAAGAAATATATATATGTATAAATATTTAGACATGGCAATACTTGGTTTTTCTACATAAATATCAAAAGCAACACACATTCAGCTCTTCATTTTCTTAGCAATGTGTGAACTGTTAAAATATAACCCCAAACTGCCCCCCAGTTCCCTATAGAAATAAAACAGGAATGAGTAATAAATAATTACTACCTCTCTGGCGGTACGCTATTTTCAGGTATCATTAATATGATCCTTTCAGATTATTATTGTTTATACTCAGAATTTGTTTTTCATTTGTTTCAAATGTGAAGTGAAAAATAACTGTGTATTTTGTTGTATTTCCTTTAATAAAAAAGCTATCTGTATAGGAGTGTGTGAATGAGAGGGCACCATAATTAAGGATCAGCAACACACAGCATCCTATAGCAACATGCGCCTAGACCAGAGTGATTCAACATGCTGCCTGAGGGCCGCGTGTGGCCCTTGGCAACATTTGATGCACACATACACACCCACGCTCACACTGCCTTTCCAAAGTCAGGTAAGTGAGGTGCTGGGCTTTGGGGGAGGAGGTGTGAGGGTCAAAAGTAGTATGCAACCCACAGGACTTTTCACACTTGGTATGAAAAGTTGGGCCGCCCTGTGAACCTGGACTGAGGCTGTTGTTGTTGTTGTTTAGTCATTTACTCATGTCCGACTCTTCATGACTCCATGCCTCCCACAGGTTGGTCAAACTCATGCTGGTAGCTTCGAGAACACTGTCCAGCCATCTCGTCCTCTGTCGTCCCCTTCTCCTTGTGTCCTCAATCTTTCCCAAAATCAGGGTCTTTTCCAGGGAGTCTTCGCTTCTCATGAGGTGGCCAAAGTATTGGAGCCTCAGCTTCAGGATCTGCCCTTCCAGTGAGCACTTGGGGCTGATTTCCTTAAGAATGGATAGGTTTGATCTTCTTGCAGTCCATGGGACTCTCAAGAGTCTCCTCCAGCACCCTAATTCAAAGGCATCAATTATTTGGTGATCAGCCTTCTTGTTATACACATGTGTACTGTAGAATGGGCATCAAGTAAGGAAAGAGTGTGTGGCAGTTGAAAAGATGCCTTGAGGTGCTGCCAGACTATCACTATTTTGCAGGAGAAATTCAAGTGCATACAGGAGTTTTAGGTTTCTGCAATAAGTGGATTAATGGGCTCTGTTGCCCAAGTGCAACAAATGCACTTTAAAAAAAACGATAAAGACTATTTGTGGTTTAGAAATGAATCAAAAAGTGTGGGAAATGATTAATGGGAAAATACAGTGCATTTTTTCCTTTAAAAATGTTTAGGGGTATTCTTATTCTGACTGAGACTCGGGAAACACTGTGACAGGAAATGAGGCCGCCATCGGGGGTAGCAACGGAACTGACGATTCACCATGCTATTCAATGGAACTAGCGATTCACCCTGCTAAGAAGAAACGTGTTGTGTTGGGGTGTTTTGTTTTGTTTTGTTTTTTAAATTAGTTTCTTCTCCTATTAGATTCACAAAATGTTTAGGGGTATGAGTACTCCTTCATTTCTCCAGAAAAAAAGCACTGGGAAAATATATAGACACCCTGCAAGCAATTCACGATGAATATTCATTGCCATGTAACCTCCCCACAGGCAAAACTTAATAAATGGTCAATAAAGACCAGATATATCTCCACACAAGTTTTCTGCAAGCAAATCAGGATTGTAGCTCAACAATCAGGTTGTCTGGATGAGCCCCACCAAGTGCTCCCACCCTGAAAAGGTCTTTTCATTGGTGGCTTTTTGATTTTGGAATGTCCTTTCCAGAGAGGCTCATCTGATGCCCCCTTTAATATCTTTCTGCACCAGGAGAACACCTTTTCATTTCCCCAGGCCTCCTAAATGAAGTTACAGATTTATACTGGTTTAGCTCTGTCAGTTGTATTCCTCTGCCCTCAGTTTTAAACCAGTTTGTTGGTGCAAACTTCCTGCTTTAATGCAACTTGTGATTTTATATTTTCCTTTATTGTTATTGTGTTTTAATCCCTGTAAACCACTGAAAGCCAGAGAACTTTGATGATAGGGAAACCTAAACAGAGAGAAAGAGAGAGAAATTCTTTCTGAAAAATGCTAATCATGGATAGCAGGAGAAGTAGCAATTGTCTTAATAACAAGGGGATGCATTCCTATAGTATATTGTAATAATGGGCTTAACTAGAAATGGCAAATCACTGAGTTTACTCAATAGCGCACTGAATATTATATCTATTTTTATGTGTAATGCAGTAAAGTAGCCAAATGTAGTTGTTGGAAGCCAGCACAATTAGCAGGAATTGAAGATCTACAAGCCAGATAGCCATGCCCAGAATGCTGATTTGTGGAAACCTGAATCCAATTACAGTCAAATTGTTGTGTTATACTAAAAAGGATAAGGATGGCAGATAGGCAATTATTTCAGCACAAGAAATTCCATAGCTACATAATGTGGTTTGCTAAATTTAACCTAGCAGTGCAGCTGCAGGAAAAATTGCCATGAAAGAAATCCATTGGTATTTTTTCCAGAAAGCTAGGCATCCTGTTGCCAGTATGGGAATATCAAAGCCACTGCAACTTTCGTAGAAAAAGAGGTGCTGGAACCACACCATGAATGCTTCCGCTGTTCTCTTATACAGTGGTACCTTAGTTTACAACCATAATCCGTTCCGGAGGTCCGTTTGTAAACCCAAACAGGTTGTAACCCAAGGCGCACTTTCACCAATGGGGCCTCCCCCCAAAAATTTTCGTAATCCCCCCCAAAAAAAGGGTTGTAATCCAAAAAAAGGTTGCAAACTGAGACACGCACTTCCGGGTTTGACATGTTTGTAATCCAAAACGTGTGCAAAATATTGGGAAATTCTGGAACAAGAGGGAGACAGACTAAAATTGCAGAGCTTTGAAAAATAGAAAAATAAAGTGCGAGATTGGCTCCATTATTATCAAATAATGGAGGCATATAATTTGGACAAAAAAGTTGGTTTCCAGGTGGAAAAATCAAAATTGGAAACAGAATTGTTAGATTCCAAAATTAAGAATTTGTCAAAAATGTATAACTTGCTGTTGAAATGGAACACTCAGGATGAAACGGTGAAATCAGCTATGATTAAATGGGCACAAGATGTTGGACATAATATAATGATGGCTGACTGGGAACAGTTATGGACCACAGGTATGAAATTTACGGCATGTAATGCCCTAAGAGAAAACTTAATGAAAATGATTTATAGGTGGTACATGACACCAGTCAAGCTTGCAAAAATTTACCATTTGTCTGAAAATAAATGTTGGAAATGTAATGAGACTGAAGGCACATTCTTTCACCTTTGGTGGACGTGCCCAAGGATTAAGACATTCTGGGAGATGATTTATAATGAAATGAAAAAGGTATTTAAATATACCTTCTTGAAGAAACCAGAGGCCTTTCTCCTGGGCATGGTCGGCCAATTGGTGCCAAAGAAGGATAGAACTTTTTTTATGCACGCAACAACAGCAGCAAGAATACTCATCGCGAAGTATTGGAAGACACAAGATTTGCCCACTCGGGAAGAATGGCAGATGAAGTTGATGGACTACATGGAACTGGCGGAAATGACTGGCAGAATCCGAGACCAGGGAGAGGAGTCGGTGGAAGAAGATTGGAAAAAGTTTAAAGACTATCTATGGAAATATTGTAAAATTAATGAATGTTAGAAAAATGTTGAAATGAAGTTATATGGCTTTAGTAGAAATATTATAAGGAATTAGGTACAGATAGGTTAATAGAGTATTAAAGGAAAAAATAAGGTTAGAATGAGTTAAGATAATTATAGGACAGAAAACAGAGGAAGATGGAAAGGAATTGCTGAAATAATTAACAGAAGTGGAATACAAAAAGGGAGGTGTGAGGAAGTTGTGGAAATAAGTGAATGAAATATAAGATATTGAATGAAATTTGTTTTATTTTATTGTCTTTGTCTGTTTTGTTAATTTGATGTGTTGTATTGTATTGTTTTTCTTTTTCTTTTTTTCTTCTTCTCTTTTTTAGTGTTTTTGGAAAAATAATAAATATTATTAAAAAAGAAAAAAACATGTGCAATCCAAGACGTATGCAAACCAAGGTACCACTGTAATGGCAATAGCACCCATCTGAGTTCCAGCAAGTTCCAGCTCAAAAAAAGCCCTGATCAAAACCATGTTTATTTATCTATAAATGCAAGATTGCAATTAAAATTACTATTAAGATACTAAGATGCTTCAGCCCTTAGATGTACATGGGTAGATGTGCTGTATATGGGTTAGTGGAGTATGTAACCTGAAGCCTTGTTTGTAACCCACTGTACCCAGGTACCACTGTACAATGCTAATGTCAGTTCAGCAAGAAGTTTTTGACCAGGCATAGGCAAACTCGGCCCTCCAGATGTTTTGGGACTACAACTCCCATGATCGCTAGCTAACAGGACCAGTGGTCAGGGGTGATGGGAATTGTAGTCCCAAAAATATCTGGAGGGCCGAGTTTGTCTATGCCTGTTTTTGACATTAACATTAAAGGGGCATATTCAGGAGGGAAGGTCTTACAAGGTCAAGAATTTAAAAATCAGTGGTTCTCCTTGCTGAATAACTTTACCACAGAAACTCAGAAAACTGTCCATTTGGATATTGGTAATAGCTACTTTCCTTAATTAAAGGAAGTCACTGACAGCAACACACTGTTCTGTTTGGAAGGTAACACTGACAGAATATGGTCAATTTCCAAATAGATCTCTTATTTTCTAACAGACGTGTGCTGTTTCTTTCTTTCTTTTCTGAAGGAGTGAGGTTGATGAGAGGTAACATAACTGTGCATTTGAGCCAATTTTCCAGGTGTTCAGAAAATGCTCATAAAATTGGCTCAAAACATTCAATGGCATCTCCCCCCCCCCCACCTTTTGTCACGAAGCGACAATTTTATATTTTCATTTACCTTACAAATTGCTTGGGAACAAGAACACTATTCAGAAGGCATTCACTGACAAAAACTTAATGCTACCCACCCTTTCTGTAAGACTGACAATGCGCAATTTGGGGAGAGATAATAATAATTTATACCACAGTTTGAGCCCCCTTCCCACAAAGATCTCGGAATGTCTTCCATGAGATTTTCCTATTTTGTCTTCACAAGCCCTTTGTAAGTTCCCCTCCCCTGGAGTGGAAGATACCCCAGCTGTGAGCTTATGTTTAGGACCCTGCCAGTGAGCTATGTAACCCTAACAAACCTGAGATAATCTAAGCACCTGTGTGGTGAGGACTGAATCAGTAGTCAAAGGTTCAACAAGTCACACAGTAACAACATAATCCTAGAAACTGAAGTAGGATTCTCGTGGTAAGAACAGACTGTTGAATTTTGCTAGCTGTAACATGCAAAATCTGGTTATCCATTCATTAGAAATACAGTCTATTTTATTTCTTTATGAGAGTTAACTTTCTTGCCATAAGCGGGCTATTGTGATTTAATTAGATTATTAACAATATTGAACTACGAAATCATAATTTCAAGTAGCAATTTATAGAAAAGGATAACATTCTGTGAAAGGCTGACAAAAAGTTACTTGTGACACCAGGTTAAGAGCTTATATTCAGTTTTTTCCTAATGTGCTGTTGTGTGAAAATGCAACTTTGGTTCGTTGCAGTTATACAGTCCACCCATTGACATGAAATAAAGGCCATTAGGTAAAGCCTTTGGGTGGTGTTGACCTTTAAAGCCCTAAATGAAGGAGTGTCCCCGCCCCCATTGTTCAGTCCAGACACTGACTTCCACCTCCAAGGGCCTTCTGGTGGCTCCCTCACTGCAGGGAATCAGGCGGAGAGCTTCCATGGTAGTGGCACCGTTCCTGTGACCCTCCAATCACATGTCAAGGAGATTAAAAACTACAAGTTCTAGAAGACATCTGAAGGCAGCCCTGTACAGGGAAGTTTTAAATGCTTGATGTTTTATTATGTTTGTGTATGTGTTGGAAGCCGCCCAGAGGCTGGGGCAACCCAGTCAGATGGGCGGGGAATAATAATAATAATAATAATAATAATAATAATAATAATACCACTTACTGAGGGGAAAACAGCTTCCAACTCTGAAAGCCAGTGTGCTATCAGATCTGGGTTTGGATCCTAGCTCATCCACAAAGTTTACTGGGTAACATTGGGCCAGTCACTTATCTGTCAATCTAAACTACCTCACAGAATTGTTGTGAGCATAAAGGTGGGTCATATATAACAGCGGTAGGTAACCTAAGGCCTGCAGGCCGGGCCAGGAATCAGCATGTTTTTACATGAGTAGAATGTGTCCTTTTATTTAAAATGCATCTCTGGGTTAATTGTGGGGCATAGGAATTCATTCAAATATATTTTTCAGAATATAGTCCGGCCCCCCACAAGGTCTGAGGGATGGTGGACCGGCCCACAGCTGAAAAAGGTTGCTGACCCCTGATATATAACAACAACAACAACAACAACAACAACATTTGTACCCTGCCCATCTGACTGGGTCGCCCCAACCACTCTGGGCAGCTTCCAACAAATATAAAAGCACAATAAAGCATCAAACATTAAAAACTTCCCTATAGAGGGCAAGCTTGTGCAAAAGAGGTCATCTACTGTTCAGCAAACTTTGCAGAACTACCTTGGGATATTCCATAACTATTCAGGAAGTGGAGTCTCTGATATGAATCATCTTGAGTAAGCTGACCTTCTGCACTCTGCTATAGTTTATTGCAGTCCCAACTGGGGAATAGAATTCCTTAAGTCTCTAGGATGGCATTGGGGTCAGATGTGATACTGCATTTTCTTCAGGATGTTCTGAAGTCCACTTCCTTTGCGGTACACTCTCCTAGGGGAGATTTACATTCTGTTCTGCTGTTAGGTATATGGCTAGAACAATCAAGATATAACAACAGCAGTGGTGGGAAATGAGTTTCTAAAATTATGCAGGCATCACTAGGATGAGGTACATTCAGTTCTGATAACTTGTGTCCTTAACTACTACAGTGGTACCTCGGCTTACATACGCTTCATGTTACATACGCTTCAGGTTACAGACTCCGCTAACCCAGAAATAGTACCTCGGGTTAAGAACTTTGCTTCAGGATGTGAAATTGCGCAGCAGCGGGAGGCCCCATTAGCTAAAGTGGTGCTTCAGGTTAAGTACAGTTTCAGGTTAAGAACGGACCTCTGGAACGAATTAAGTACTTAACCTGAGGTACCACTGTAGTTTGAATGATGATGCTCAGTCTGTGGTTGATGTTTACAAAGTCCTGTTTTAATACTCTCCCGTGCCAAGCAGAGCAAAATAAGTACAACCTTTTTACACCCGGTGAACAAGGCGTTTGCAGAATGACAACCCTCACCTTAAAATGGATAAGTCCATTCCAGGGCAAGGAATACCTTACCCCCCCAAAAAAAACCATTTTCTTTATATAAATATTAGTGCATACATTAATACTTTTCTTATTGCCTGAAATTCCATTTTCACACATCGGTTGCTCAGTAAGTGATTTTTGATTGCTACATAATATCATGTTGCTCTAAAATTACAAAATTCATAATGTTTTAAATGTGGGGACATGTGGCAGCATGTTCTTGGTGGTGGCACTTTGTTTATGTAACCCCCCCCCCCATGCCAGGCAGCAGCCAGTCTTTATGCTGCAGCTTAAATTTTCAAGCAAAGGTTAAAGACATTGCTATGTATCCAGGTGTTTGTCGCATGAAGTGTATTGTTTTCTTGCCTGTGGCCCTACAAATATTTATCACTAGTGTTTTTTTTGCATTTGTACTGTAATTCTGCAAGTTTAATTATGGCTTCCTCTTTTGTATGTTTGTTTGATTGATCTTGCATAGCCTATAGAATCTGGAATCTTGGGCAAAGGCTTCTGGAGTTTTGATTCTGAAATGCTGAATCATTTTTGGTCATGATGAATGCTGAGTCGTATTAGACTTCTCTGTTTTACACATACACTGGAGAGACAGCTCACCCCACGTCCAGGCTTTTAGGGGAAAGGATATTGCCACGAGTCTTGGAAATGCATATGAAGGAACTGCAAGCTAAGCAATGATACATCACCCCTTCTTTTTAGAAAATTTCTGGAAGAACTTGGACTACATCTATTTTATTCCTTTTGTCAAACTACCAGACAGTTCTTTATGAGTGTACCAGGTTTTACAAAGACTCTCCTCCCTGGAAGAGAGGGGAGTGGTTGTGGGCGGGAGCCCGAGCACCACCCCTAGCAGGGGGCGGTTGCCCCCTGCCTCCACCTCACCTGGCTGGCGCCCACGCCCCCTCTGCAGGCATCCAACCAGGTGCCTCGGGGGGGCGTGTTCAGCAGCCTTATGCTGCGGTGCCAGCCTCTCCCTGGCCTCATTCTTCGCCGTCGTCTCGTCGCCTATGCCTTCAATTTTTGGGTATTCCGTTAAAGGAATCTGGCGGTCGTGTGTTCTGTCCGATGCCTGCTTGGCGGGAGGCCATGGCACGACCCTCGGTGACATCAGGGGGGGGCCTATAGTTGGATTAGCATCAACAGGCTCCACCTACTGGTGAATAAACCCACGTGTTTTAGAGATCCAATGCCTAAGCCAATACCTTTTCACTGCTGTAATCAATAAAGTTGTGGCCTTTCCATGCCCATTAACCTTATATCACGTGTCCTTGTGTATTCATTTCACATCGCGGGGGTCGGGTCCTCGAACCACAACCAGCAAATTTAGAGATAATGTGCATGTTCAATTGTTAAATAAATCAACTCATACATTTTTCAATAATGCACCGGGGTGTGGCCCTGCATAAATAACACAACTTGCAATCACTCAGAAGCTTGCACTGAGTGGAACAGAAATAGTATCTTTTTTACCAAAATGAAAGCTATTCAAGCTTTGCATAATAAGCAAGGCATGATTAGGAAATGTCAATCAGAATAGGAACAGCTCAGTTTGGTCCTTCCGGAAAAATGGATTGCACAGGTGTTCTAGATAAATACTAAATATGATTATGACTCGCTCCATTGCCACATATTGAGAACAAGGGAGGGTCTGCAATTATAGAAACATTAGCAAGTCTGAGGCACACCTGCAGTCAGTGTGGTGTTTTGGCTAGCTTGCTATAGAAAAATAAATGTAAAAACCGTTTCTAGTGTATTTAACTGAGACGACTGACATTACTGCAAAGGGGGAAGGGGAAAACCTCTCCTGTTCTGGTGCTGAGCTACCAGCTACATCAAAAGTGTTTCCTTTCCAAGCGTAGACGTAGCACAGAGAATAGCTCATTCTTCTTGGGGAGCTTGTACGTCCCCTATAACCTACAGAAAAGTGTGCAAAATAAAAAAATCCTTCCAGTAGCACCTTTAAGACCAACTAAGTTAGTTCTTGGTATGAGCTTTCGTGTGCAAGCACACTTCTTCAGATACACTGAAACAGAAGTTGCCAGATCCTTCTATATAGTGAGAAGGTGGGGAGGGGTATTACTCAGAAGGGTGGTGGGAATGGGAGATTGGCAGATAGCTGAGATGAGCCTGCTGACGACTCTTAACGACTGTAATAGGTCTTACAGGAAAAGGCAAGGGGTGAGAAGGTGAGAAATGGCTTAGTCATGTATAATGGGATAAGAATCCAATGTCTTTGTTCAAACCAGGTGTCTCCATGGTTTTAAGTTTGGTAATGAGTTGCAATTCAGCAGCTTCTCTTTCCAGTCTATTTCTGAAATTCCTTTGAAATAGACTGGAAAGAGAAGCTGCTGAATTGCAACTCATTACCAAACTTAAAACCATGGAGACACCTGGTTTGAACAAAGACATTGGATTCTTATCCCATTATACATGACTAAGCCATTTCTCACCTTCTCACCCCTTGCCTTTTCCTGTAAGACCTATTACAGTCGTTAAGAGTCGTCAGCAGGCTCATCTCAGCTATCTGCCAATCTCCCATTCCCACCACCCTTCTGAGTAATACCCCTCCCCACCTTCTCACTATATAGAAGGATCTGGCAACTTCTGTTTCAGTGTATCTGAAGAAGTGTGCTTGCACACGAAAGCTCATACCAAGAACTAACTTAGTTGGTCTTAAAGGTGCTACTGGAAGGATTTTTTTATTTTGACTATGGCAGACCAACACGGCTACCTATCTGTAACAGAAAAGTGTGCAGGTTGTTAAGTTGTGGGTGAACATATCAGACGACACAGCGATTCTTCAAACAGCTCTTGTTTATTCACAGGCCAGAACAGAACTGAACTGAAGGGTTCAGCCAGCCTGCTTATATAGAGCTCCACTACAACGCAACAGTAACTACTTTCCAAGCACTGAACGTCACTTTCAATCCCTTATTTGCATATGTGGACCTGAGTAAAAACTATCTACAGTCTCCCCCTGCTGGCCCAGGGTGAGAACTTCAGTACATAACACAGGTGAGTACATAAGAACAGCTTGCCGGGTCAGGTCAATGTTCAGCATCCTGTTCTCACAGTGGCCTACCAAATGCCTGTGGGAAACCCTTAAGCAGGATCCAAGCACTCTCGCCTCCTGTAGCTATGGTTATTCAGAAGCACTTCTGTCTCTGGCCCTGGAAGCGGAGCATAGACATCATGGCTAGAAACCACAAATAGCCTTATCTGGCATGAATTTGATCAATCCTCTTTTAAAGCCATCCAAGTTGGTGACCATCCCGGCCTCCTGTGGGAGTTTAAACTATGTGCTGCATGAAGAAATCTGCCCTGAATCTTCCCACATTCAATTTCTTTGGAAGTCCATGAGTTGTGGAGTTTTAAGAGAGAGGGGGGAAAAACCTTTCTTCTATCCACTTTCTCCATGCCATGCATGATAATTTTGTAAACTTCTATAATGTCACCTCTTATTCACTTTTTCTCTATACTAAAAAGTCCTGTGACTTTTCTTTCCCCTTGTACTCCTGCAATCCTCACTTGCTCTGGTTTTGGCTACATCAGCCACTATCACAGGAAGACAACTGGAACAGAGGGAATTATAATGACGATGATAGTTTTACCAGGTCTGTGGCTGTATAATAATAACATCTTGATTTCATTTTATGATAAGAGTCCTGCTTGTTCACTCTGATTGCATTTTCACACATGCAAGCTATCATTAGAAGCAATGTGTAAATGTACACCTATTATAGATCATTTTTGCTAACTGAGAGCACTTTAATTGCCCAGTGGTTTCAGAAAGGTTAGGCTCATAACATGACGCTGGTAAATAGGATGATCATTAGCAGTCTCTGCTGAGAAAGTAAGAAAAGAAACATACCTTACAACCATGATTCTCAGATCATGTCCACTATATTCTATTGTATCATGAGCAAGTCTCTTTCAAAACAGTTATTTGCTCTTGCAGTACTCATCAAGTCTACTGTGGGAAGAATTTGCACTCTATTCATTTATCCAAATACGCATATAACAGTGTTCTGTATGCTGGTGTCACAAACTACTTCTTCGTCTTCTTCTTCTTCTTCTTCTTCTTCTTCTGTAACCAAGTAAGACTATCTTCCATAAACATGCTTTTAAAAATGAGTCTGCAGAGTCTTTTAAAAATTGACAGTGGAGGCCAATTCTGGATCCACACGTCCTTCCATAGTGGGGACATAGGTTCCAGGTGGGAGTTGATCATGGTGAGGGCTTGCCAAGCATGTCTTCCTTTTACATTGTTTCTCTCTTTCATGCTGAGTTTGATTGACGTCAAAGTCCATGACACCTTTAGTAAAGGTGTTCTCCAGTTGGAGCACTCACAGGCCAGTGTTTCCCAGTTGTCAGAGTTTATACTACATTTTTTTAGATTTGCCTTGAAGAGAGTCTTTGAACCTCTTTTGTTGACCACCAGCATTACGCTTACCATTTTTAAGTTCGGAGTAGAGTAGTTGCTTTGGAAGATGATAATCAGGCACAACATGGCCAGTCCAACAAAGCTGATGTTGAAGAATCAACGGTCATTTATCCAGATAGGCATATGCCAGTGTTCTGTATGCTGGTGTCAAAAATATACAGTATGGTTGTGAACAGGTGCTTTCTTGGCATCCCTTTTTATTGTAAGAATAACGTGACAGAGTAAAGAAAGTTGCTTTAAAATGCTAGCTTAATAAGATCATGTGTCTAAAAAAGAAACATTTCTTTTTATATTCAGATGTGCACATAAGTCAATTTTGGTTGGAAAGCTTATAATAAATATATACCTTCTGTTTTGTGTGGCATTCCATTCTGGGTGACCTTGGGTCCATCACTCTCTTTCTCTCAGCCTAACCTACTTCAAAGGATTGTTGTGAGGAGAAAAAGTGAATCAGGGAAGAACCATGAATACCATTACAAGTTCCTTGTAGGATATAAGTATAAATAAACAAATCCTAATGCAGGGAGGGGGGGAGATCAAGCAATGTGGAAAATACAGAGGGGTTATCATTTTTTTCCGGTTTTGCTTTTGGCATATCTGCTTATAAAATCATCTTTGTAGTACAACTTGTATGGCGTTGCTTATTTTGGTGACTCAACTGCCTTTTCTGTATCTATGGGCCGAAACTTTACGTGAAAATGATTTTATTGCCATTTGCAATCCCATTTCATTACAGGTACCCTTGAAATTACTTTTAGCTACTGAAAGATATTACCTGAAGAGCTTTGTATCACTGGTTCCTGCAATTTGACATTTCTGATTGTAGTCTGGCCACTTGAGATTTCTTTCAACTCCAAAATGGAACAGAAAAGTTACCACTTGATCATCTAATCTAGAAGTGTATATTTTTCCAAATATACATCTGAGAGGTGAGAGGGTGAGAACTGAGATATTATCAGCTTAAATCTCACCTCAGCATGGGCATAGCCAGGATTTTTGCTGGCGGGTGGGCAGGCATTTGTTGGGGGGGGCAGGCTTTTGTTAAGGGGCAGAACCTCAGTTTTGTATTGATTTGTATTGGTTTTTATTGATTTGGGGGGCAGCTGCCCCCCCTTGGCTACGCCCAACTCAAATTGATAGGCAGTCCTAGACAAGTCACCTTCTGTCCTTCATAGGCCTATCTTACCTGGTGGTTGTGAAGATTATTGTGTGTGTGTGTGTGTGTGTGTGTGTGTGAAGTTTTCTGAATGCTGTGTTAACAGTGGTGCGATACAAATGCTAAGCAGTATGATTCATAAGGCTCTGTGTCCCATCTGTTATGTTAATAGTCACTGGAAAGCCAGGGCCAAAGCAGATATTAACATTGTGATTAACAACTACATCTGGCTTTTTAAATAACAACAACAACAAATGAATTAATGCTAGTTAGAGGATGGCTTGATTATCCTCAGGACCACAGCATGCAAAGAAATGAGATTTTACCCTTTCCTTGCCAGTCTTGACCCAAAACTTACCCACAACTTTGGGTGGGGGGAAGCTTTTACAACTGGGAGCTTTTACCCCTTCTAATTGCAGCACAGGAAGGGGGGGGGTCTTTGGAATTCATGGCTGGTGAGGGAAGGTTTAAATCTCCACTCTTTGAACACTGGGTTCCAAATTGGGGTACAGGGATGACAACGGGTGACCTGTGTGTGGTATTTAACTTGGGGGGACGACCATGCCAGCTATTTCCCCAAGACAGAAACAGACAAATAAAAAAAGCCCTCCATAATGAAGCAGTATAACTAATGTCAAATGCTCTTTAGCCCTAAAATCGTTGTTGCTGGCAGAAAAGGGAAAGGATGTTGTGTGGAGGTCATGTCAACATGTTTCCATGGCAACACTTAAACCCACCCCGCTGGTTTTCTATTTCAGTCCTTTCTCCCACTGAGCTAGCAGGTGGTTTGTTGTGTTGCTCCCTGTGAGGTTTCCTTTTGTGATATTCTGCTCTTCCGTGTGTGTGTGTGTGTGTGTGTGTGTGTGACTCTCTCTTGCAAGAAGTCTCATTCTTATCACATCTTTAGGCCAGTAGTCCCAGCAAATCACTTCCTGGACCTTAAGATATTCATCTGAAGTCCTTCTCCAGATTCCTCATCTAGTGAACCAAGGTGGGTGATGACTAGAGAAATGGCCTCCTCAGTGGTGGCACCCAGTCTTGCAGCTTCCTTCAGATAAGTTCACCTGGTGCCTCTGTTAGGATCTTTCAGGTGGAGAGCCTTGCAGTTAGCAACTGAATACTCCTGGGTGCTGTGCAGTGATAGTCTGCACTAGCAAGGGAGCTTTGATCAGTGCCGCCATCTTTGTGTCTGGGATCATCCAGCCATTGCTCTACATTGAATGATGCTTCCTTAAAATGGGAGGCATAACTGGTGCATAGGATCGTGATTGGTTTCTTCTTTGAATGGCCGGCGGGGATGCATAATTAAGGAGGGACATCATGTTTGCTCGCAAGGGATGCTGTGGGCATGCCTGTTGGTGTTGCAAAAACTTGCATTTGGTTCCACAGCTGTTGATAATAATAATAATAATAATAATAATAATAATAATAATAATATTGTTATTTATACCCCACCCATCTGGCTGGGTTTCCCCAGCCACTCTGGGCGGCTCTCAACAGAATATTAAAAACACAATAAAACATCAAACATTAAAAACTTCCCTAAACAGGGCTGCCTTCAGATGTCTTCTAAAAGTCAGATAGTTGTTTATTTCCTCTGATGGGAGGGCGTTCCACAGGGTGGGAGCTACTACCAAGAAGGCCCTCTGTGAGCTGGATCTAGAACTTGCCTCAACTGACAGATGCCTTCTGATGAAATTTGAGTATGCTAAAGTTAGGGAAAAGAATGGGAAACAGTCCTGGAAATGGTTATTGCTTATGTGTAAAATATGCTAGATATTGGTACATTAGCAGCCTTTGATTAAACACTTGCAATTAGTAGAGATGGGGATAAAATTAGAAGAAGAAATAATAGTTTAGCACAGATGTGGAATGCAGAAAGTTGTATTAAATTATATTCTAGATGCTTAAATGGCATGTGTTAAATAATGGTAAATTATTTGAAGTGTTAGTAAGTTTTGATTAACTATGGGTAATTATTAGAAAATTGTGTAAATAATAGTTAAGCACAGATGTGAAATGCAGAAGTTGTTTTAAATAATATTCTAGATGCTTAAATGCAGCGGCATAGCGTGGGTTGTCAGCACCCGGGGCAAGGCAAGTAATTTGCGCCCCCTAACCCCTAACCTGCCGCCGCTGCCAGCTTCTTCTTGTTGCTGCCTGGGCTGGTCTGGTGTGGTTCTCTCCCGCGCTCAGCGCTGCGCTGGGCAGCCGCTGCACTATCCCTCCCCCAGATAGTCCCTCGCTCTCTCTCCGCACCGCACGCCTGGCACCCACCCCCTCCACAGTGGGCAGCGACCCAGCGGCTCGGATCGGATTCGCACAGCCAGCACTGCAGTGAGAGAGAGTGAGTGAGCCAGGTAGGGGCAGAGAGCTGCGAGTGCGAGCGCCCCCCCCAGATGTTGCGCCCGGTGCGGCCGGCCCCCCCTGCACCCCCCACGCTACGCCACTGCTTAAATGATATCTGTGTTAAATAATGGGAAATGATTTGAAGTGTTAAAGTTAAAGGTAAAGGGACCCCTGACCATTAGGTCCATTCGTGGCCAACTCTGGGGTTGCGGCGCTCATCTCGCTTTATTGGCCGAGTGAGCCAGCTTACAGCTTCCAGGCCATGTGGCCAGCATGACTAAGCCACTTCTGGCGAACCAGCAGTGCACGGAAACACCGTTTACCTTCCCACCAGAGCGGTACCTATTTATCTACTTGCACTTTGACATGCTTTCGAACTGCTAGGTTGGCAGGAGCTCGGACTGAGCAACGGGAGCTCACCCCATCGCGGGAATTCAAACTGCCAACCTTCTGATCGGCAAGCCCAAGAGGCTCAGTGGTTTAGACCACAGCGCCACCTGCGTGTAAGTTTTAATTAACTATGTGTAATTATTAGAAAATTGGGTAAATGGATATGGAAATGTAAGAGAATTTTGTTAAAGAACCAGAAGAGGGGATGGAGGAAAGTCCGGAGATTCTTGGAATTTCAAAAAAAAGGTTTTGAAAAGATATTGCTACACATGGGGATTGGGGAGTAAAAATGTTCTTTTTTATTGATGTTAATGTGGAATTAATTGTGAAAAACAATAAGAATATATTTAACCAAATAAGAGAGAGAAGGCCCTCTGCCTGGTTCCCTGTAACCTCACTTCTCACAGTGAGGGAAATGCCAGAAGGCCCTCAGAGCTGGACCTCAGTGTCCAGGCTGAACGATGGGGGTGGAGACGCTCCTTCAGGTACACTGGGACAAGGCCATTTAGGGCTTTATTGATGATGCAGTACTGCAGCTGCTGCCAGTGGAGCATTAGGTTCATAGGTCTTTATGCCAGCATTAATCCCAGTGTAGCAACTGACTGGCATAGTAGGATCACAATATCACTCATTATAATTAATCTTACCATATTGTAAAACGCACACACAGGGAAAAAAACTTACAAATTGCACACAATATTATCACATAACCAGACTCCAAGCATAAGAATGCCCCTTTTTATTTGCCAACGTAAAAATAAACATAGTGTTCATTTTATCAATTCAAGACAAATTACAGGTAATTAAAACAGGGGCAAACACCTGCAAGTGTTTGGACTGATAATGTGGAAGGCATCTCTGTTCAAACAAAATAATTAACAACTGATGCCACGCATTAAGATCAAAGAATCTACTCAGCTGCTGTTGGGTCCTAGTATATGTTGCTTGAATCCACTGGGAAATTCTTTAGGAATTTTCATTTATTACCTATATAGCTGTGAATGTATGATGGAAGAACGTTTCAGTAGAGGCTCGTTAGCTCACATGATGGAAAAGCAGAGTACAATTGAGAAAATAAGTTTTTAAGCAATACTCCTAAATCCATAGCACAACCTGTAGCCCTCCAGATTGTTGGACGTCAACTCCCATCAGCCCTAGGTGATAAGGCCAGCAATAGGGAATGATGGGAGCTGAAGTCTGACAACATCTGAAGCACTACAGGCTTCCCATCCCAGCTTTAGCACACTGACTTCAAAGTAGGTAACTCACCTATAATATCCTGTTACAACAGGATTCCCAGGTTTCCCAGTGAGTGTGGTAAAGTTCTCACCACCAGTTGGTGGGATCATGTTACAAGATGAGACGTACCTGCTTACATGCAAACTGCGATGATACACCAAATTGCATTCCCCGTGCTTGAAAGAAATACGCCTGTTATGACAATGGCACAGTAAGGTAACACCTTGGTTCCAAATTCAAGGCTCAGGACACGTCTGAAATTTCAAATCCTATTTTTTAGTCCTTTCGCCCATATTGGCCAATACTTTTTCATGATCTAACAGAATCAAAATAGATTTTCTTCATCATCCTTTTGACTGCTGAAATTAAGGGTTTCTCATTTCAAGTGCAGGTTTCAGATTCTGACTCCTGGACCTGAGGTCACCAACATTGTACCCATGCATGCAATGACGCCCTTGAGGATTGTCCTCAGTGCCTGCTAAACCTCTGACTTCCCACTCACCCCTTTGTCATGAGGAGGCAAGGGTGGTTACCTATGTGATGATCACACAGGGTCCCCGGACGTTTGACGGTCTATTGATCCCTGTGCCACCACTGTGATTGTTTCCCTGCTGCCACCAACCCATTTCTCTCGGGTACACACAGAGTCCAGACAGTTGTTAACATTAAATCAAATAAGCAAGTTTATTTTATAAGCATTAACAAGTTTATGGTTTCAGATAATTTTTCTTGTCAGTTTCTTAATCTTAGTTTCTTGTTTCTTTACCGGCCTATACCTTTCCTAATAACTGCTAAATGATTATCCCAACTGTCTATCTGACTCCTCCTATCAGTTTCTCTCACTCTCTCACAACACAACTCGACCAACCCACAGACTTATTCTCCCTCTTCCTTCTCCAACTCCCAACTGACTTCCCAACAACTCCAACTCTAACTCTAACTCCTCCCCTTGCATTCCCACTGGCCAATCACTTCACACTCATTTAACCCTTTCCTTATGACCCACCTAGGAGGGTAAACGCCACAACCTACTCCACCCAAAAAAAGTTTGGGTGAATGTCATGAGCCCTATGGAAACATCCTTAAGGAATGGTCAAAACAGGAAGAAGGGTGGGAGATGCTCAAAGAGTTGGACTTTGATGATCCAGGGAGGCAGCTAACAGCCCGACCCACTCGAAGGAGTGCCTGCTTGCTTGCCCAGTCCAAAGGTATTTCTTGCTTGCTATGCTAAAGCTCTGCCCACCCTGTTCCTTTAAAGCAGAAGTCCAGGGGACATGCCATGCATATCTCCTCCTTTGCCTCTAACCCTTGCTTATGTACTGTACAGATTTGTGCATTAAAGTTTTTGGCAGAAACTGTAATCCGAGTTCCAGTTCTTCATCCAGCGAGAACCAGAAGAAGGAGTAGCCAACATGATGCCTTCATATGTCGAAATCTAGGTCCCATCAACCGCAGCCAGCATGGCATATGGTCAGGAATGATGGAATTGTAGTCCAACAACACCTGAAGTTTCACCACATTGGCTACCAATTCCTTTCAATTGTCAGATGACTTGCAATTTGTGTTGGAAATGTAATAGCAGAAATCTATGTAACAGAAAACTTTCTGCGGTGATCAAGTTGTTTGCTTATGGGTAATATGAAAAAGCAGAAACCCAATGTAGTCTCTCCTGATTTTTGCCTGCAGTTCAAAGAAAGAATCTTGCTCTGTTACGAACCGAAGGGAGAAAATTTATTAGACGAAGAGGATGCTTTATTTACTCTGCTTGTCTCTAATAGATTTCATTAAATTCTGCACACCAACAACTTGTCAGTCTCTACAGCAGGACCCTGTCTTGGGGAGGGAGGAATGTTCTGGTTTTTCATGCCAAGTACTTGACAGGGAGATGAAATCTCAAGGGGCTACATTTAAGAAGGCAGATAGCACAGTACTATCTTCCTAGGAGGAGGCCCTTGTCGTAGAGATTATACACAGTTTACAAAAGCAGGTGTTGATCATTTCTGTTCATCTTTTAAAAATGTGTCTACTAGTTTTGTTTTAAAAAGAAATGGCAACCATGGTTTTATCTTCTAAACAATGTAATACTTTGCAATGTAATATGCATTACATGTTACCAATGACCCATTCTTATTCAGCCTTGAAGTACTTCATATTTGCTGAAATCCGTGGCCAGTAACAAATTGTGCACTATCGGATCATAATCCAATAAAAATGACTTTGCGGAATAGAGGGAAGACGTGGTTAAGATGGATATTAAATGAAAATATCTTAGGAAATGAAGAGGTAATCAAGAAATGTTCACAAATACTAAATGAATAATTCCAGTACAATCTAAACAATGAGACAGATTTAAAGACAGTCTGGAATGCAAGCAAGATGGTAGTAAGAGGCTTCTTCATACAACAGAATGTATACCACGGGGGCGGGGGGGGGGAGAAGAAGGGGAAAGAAAATTAATGGAAGAAATGCTTATGTATGAAAATAAACTTATAGATAAACCAGTGGATTCAACAACTGAAAAATAATTGAAAGTCCTACAAACACAGTTCTTTGTGATAATGCAAGATGAGTTACAGCAAAAAATTAGATCACTGAAACAGAAACAATTTGAATGGGCAAACAAACCTGGGAAATTACTGGCATGGCAATTGAAAATAGGAAGAAAACCAAATACCTTAAACAAAATTGCAGTGGAAGATAGAATAATCTCTAATCCCAATGACATTTGTAAAGAATTCCAAAAGTCCTCAAGTAAACTCTATGAAAAAGGAAAAGAAGATGAAGAGAAAATGGACACATACCGTATTTTTTGCTCCATAAGATGCACCTAGTTTTTAGAGGAGGAAAACAAGAAAAAAAGATATTCTGAACGAAACAGTGGATGTATGATTTTTGTGGTACATGCTGTGGCCACAGACATGATATGTGATTTGATGATGAGTTTGGGGTAGCCCAATGCAAAAATCCTGAGGGTCTATGTGGATCCGTGCTTTGTAGCCACGTTTTTCCACCATTGCAGCTGGACAAAACAGTGGATGTACAATTTTTGTGGTTCATGCTGTGGCCACAGACATGATATGTGATTTGATGGTGAGTTTGGGGTAGCCCAATGCAAAAATCCTGAGGATCCATGTGGATCCGTGCTTTGTAACCACATTTTTGCACCATTGCGGCCCCACGAAACAGTAGATGCATTTTTGGTTGTTGTTTTTGGTGCAGGCTGTAGCCATGGACATGCTATGTGATCTGATGGAGAATTTGGGGTGACCCAATGCATAACTCACCATCACCCAAACCTCCCTTTTTACATATATAATAATTTTTATTTGATTTTACAAATACAGAATTATAACAATCCAACTTACATATCCCTGTTTAGAGATTTATCCAAATCTCTGGACGCCCCACCTTCCCCTCCATGGATCCTATTGTCCACCTTCTCAACTATATATTATTTCATAGTCCATATTTTATATCTTTCCATATTATCCATAATATTCGCTACATTACAAGTGTTATTAAAATCCTGCTAAGGTTTTAATCTGCTTACAGTGGTCTCCTAGATAAATTATAATTTTTTCCCATTCTTCATTGAAGTTTTGGTCTTCTTGGTTCCTGAGCCTTCCAGTCAGTTTTGTCATTTCAGCATAGTCCAACAGCTTGGTTTGCCATTCCTCTCTGGCAGGGACTTTGTCTTCTTTCCATCTCTGGGCTAGCAGCATCCGCATTGCTGTTGTCACATATATGAAAAGTCTTTTCTGTTCCTTTGGAATGTCGGTACCTACAATTCCTAATAAAAGGCTTCTGGGTTTGTTTGTTTTTACAAAAGTTATTTTTAACATTTTTTTCCAATTCATTATACGGTACATTACAGAAAGTGACCTACCTTGGCTAACAAATTACCTCAATGAACCAATATCAGCGGAAGAGATAACTATTGCCATACAACAAGCAAAAATAGGAAAATCGCCAGGACAAGATGGACTCACATCTATTTAATATAAAACGTTTCAAGAAAGAAGTAATGAATGGAGCTCTAAAAAGGGGGTGGTATACCTGAAACTTGGAAGAAGGTGTTTATAACACTAATCCCCAAATCTGAGAAAGATATACTAAATCCCAAAGACTTTAGGCCCATCTCCTGCTGGGGGTGCCAGTGCCACCCGCCGATTGTGGCCGGGCGTATTTGTGTGATCAGCAGACGGATTTTCACAGCGGCAATTTTCACAACGACGATCAGGCCAATCGCCAAAATCCGCCCGCAGCAATTGCATCCCCGGCGGACGGTTTTACGCGATCGGCGGTCGGATTTTCACGGGCGGTGGGCGGCACTGGCACCCCCCCAAATTGCAATTGGGGGGGTGACAAAAAGCTTTTCGCACTGGGTACCACCTGGCTTTGCTACACCTCTGCTCATGACAGGAAATAACTAGATATGTCTTACGGTTGTAATAGATAATTACTATCACCGTTAGATGTTGTATCAGTTGTTGTTGTATCAAAAGAGCTAATAGAATATTATGGTGAAATAAACGAATGTTTATAACAGAAAATGCAAAAAAGCAAAAAAAAATAAAAATTGTGCACGAATGCTATGCGTGCCACAGAGAGAGAGAGAGAGAGAGAGAGAGAGAGAGAGAGAGAGAGGGAGAACCTAGTCATACTCCTATATGGGTTCCTTTTTTCTGAATATATTTTTGGTGGAATGCTGGGTCACAAATATGCCAATGGAGCAGCTACTGCCACACTTCCTAGGGCTGTTCAACAGGCATAATAGGACTGCTGCACCTTATTTCGTTCAGCTGGGTATCTGCAGACAAATATCTGTCAGGCTGCCTTTTTAATAACAGTATTCTGCTGAGCTGCTATTTCTTGGGGTTTTATTTACTGTGATTCCATTATATATTTCCTATGTATTAAAGCTCACGTAGCATAAAGGAGCCTTGCCTTTCATTTCTGTATAGTTTTAATAAAACCTGAATAATTGATTCTTCTGCATGGCTGCAAAAGCATTGCCTCTGAAAAACTTAAAACACACATACTTCATAAATGGGGTATCATTGCTCGCTATCCTCAATCACAAAAACCAATGACAACACTTTAAAATCAATTACCGTAAAATGTTTTTTTCCCTGTCCCTTATTTCAAGAAATACAGCCATCAACAGAGTTATAATTTAGTGCTTACTTGTTGTTCTCTAACTTATTTTTAAACCACTCCCAAGTGGCAATATTTATTTCACCATTCCTCCCACCTGCTCATTTCAAAATGAAAAATATTTTGTTCCATCTTAAATAAACATATTTCACCCTCCAACAATCGGCAAGGGATTTGTGGAATTACATACAGAGATACTTTGGAAAACTTTTAATATGTGGTGTTCTTTTAGTCTAAAAAGATTTCCAAAGAACTTTTATCAAAGGTATCATATCTTGAAATTCCATCAGTGAATACATTCTTCTCAGCATAATTGAAACCATGTATCAACACAGCACAATGACCAATTACTTTGGCCTTAAGAAACTTAAAACAGTAAACAGCAGATAAAGAGGCTATCCAACAGCAAAGGACAGCACGCATAAATTTGGAAGCCTCACCATGATTGTTTTTGCTGCAAAGTGGAAAAGAAAAGAAAAGAATCCACAAAAGTAGATTTTCAACTAAAGGGCTTAATAAATTCAAGGCAACAACCATAAACCAACTGCAAAGTTCTAGACTAAGAATAATCCCTTTGTAGCAGGAACCCCCCACCCCAATCATTCAGTTTGTACAAACTTCACACACTCACACTCACACACTACATATGCCACACTTCTGTTATAAATTCATAGAAAAATCAACCATACATCGGATTTGCACTGTTCCATTTTTATTTTACTCCATATTACAAGGACTGTCAAAGGGGGGTGGTTTGATGTCAGTCAGCCATAATCCCTTGACCGAGCAGGCACGTACTCTGCAGCCCTTCCCCAGTTGACACAGCAACCTTGATAGTCATCTTGATGGGCTCAGACGAAGGACTATCAAAGACACAATGAACTGCATACACTAGTGTATTCAACACGGACTATGACAAAGGGATTGTGACCGGATTCCCCTCAGGGGGCAGGAAACTGCACCTTTCCCTTTGTCTTCTGGAAAGACTTATGGGGAGAAAGGGAGGGGGCCCCCGCCAGGTGTCAGGATACTCGGATTACCTGTGCGACCCCTCCCCTGACTCCTCCTGTTCTTAATGTAGTCATGATGTAAATATGATGCATTTCTAGGGGTGTAATTTAGGGGATTAGGAGCTAATAAAAGTTGGGGTCTTCTTTTGTTCTGGGCTTCCATCTTGCTTCACCTCGTGGGCGGTGGGAGTCCTGTCGCGACAGTCCTTTTCTTCAATAAAGACCAAGCCTACTGGCTGCTGATTTGCTTCCAATTTGCTCTGGTTGGTGTCTTTGTTTTCGTCCAAGGGAGCCCTCGGATTTTCCGGTAACACCTTATCTACTCTGTTCTAGATACTGACTTTATACTACTCCCAAAAGTTTATTCCAAATAAATTAAGTCCCATAATTATAAAGCAACTGCTGTCAGTCATCTGTGCTTCAACCCTGGAGCCCCAGATGATCTTGAACCAAAACTCCCATCATCCCTAGCCAGCGTAGCCAGGACAGTACTCAAGGATGATGGGAATTGTAGTCAAACATCTGGCTGAATAACATTTGAATAGAGGCTCATCTTGGATTGCAGGTGGCATTTAAAAGGACCTGTCACTCAATGCTGGGGAACACAGACAATCACAAAATCAAGGTGGGAGCAAACCACACTCTTTCCTTCTTTCCAACAGGCCTAAATTGTTGATGACAAGCCTAAATGGTTATGCCTAGGCATACCTACACTAGACTAGTTTGGGGAAAATAATTGTAACAAAACATTGCAATGAGGACACAGTCAGTTTGGTTAGAGAATTGGAGGAGCATCTGAGAGAACAGGATTCAAAATCCACACTCAACCATGAAGCTCTCTGGGTGACCTTGGCAAATTATAGTCTCTCAGTCAGACCTACCTCACAGGGTTGTTATAAGGATAAAAAAAGGGGTAAGAACCATGTGCTCCACCCATTGGAGGAAAGGTGGGATATAAATGGAATAAAAAAACAAAGCAGATAGAATAGTGCTGTCCAGAAGGGAGTTCCATTCCCATCTCTTGTTTTGAGCTCTTCCCAAAGTCAGCCTTCCTTAAACTGTTGTTCTGCAGAGAGAAGTCTGTCAAATTTGAGTCTAACCTATAGGCCAGGATCTAGTCATGCAGGCAGGGTGACAACAAGGAAGAGAAGTGTGGATGCAAAAGTACCTCAGCTTCAGATGGTCAAGAGGAAAACTGATGGCATGGATATGATTAATCAAGGGTCTCCAAAATGAAAAGAGCTGTTTTATATCAAGTTGCCCCATCGAGTCCAGTGCAGTGTTACAGCAAAGGTTTTCAAAATGTGATTCACAGGCTTTATTTACGTCACCTGCCAGAAAGCTGTGAAGCAATCAAGAATATCTGTACAGTTTTCAGACCTGCATTTGATTAACTTTTGGGAGGCCGGTCACATTTTGATTAGGGCCAGATCTTTAAGCTAACAAGTATCTCACCTGGTGCCTGTGATTTTTATAATAGAGTACAGTGCTGATGTAGTCCAGTATTTTTTATCTTTGAAATTAGAAGGACTCTTCTCAGCAAGCTGGCTTAGGTCCTGATATTTCAATTGGGCCCTCACTTTGATTATGATGAAGGCACTGAAGGAGTGGGGGGAGATAGGACTGAGAGATATGTGCTTTGACTTGTACAACCTCCTCAAAGTTTACCTTCCACCCCGCTCAGGCAGAGGTCTGTGCTTTAGCTGGATGCTTTAGCTGAGATTCCTGCATTGCAGGGGGTTGGACTAGATGACCCTTGGGGTACCTTCAAACTCTACAGTTCTATGATTCACTGTCTGAGTGTTGTTGGTTTTTTGCCTCAAGCTTTCCCCCTGAAAACCTGCTCTATAAAGCTGAGTCGGAGCAAACGTCAATCCGGGTTTTCTGCAAATTGACATTTGCTCTGATTAAGCTGCAAAGAGGTTTTCGCAGGGAAAGCTCCATAGCAAAAAAGGGTGTGTGTGGAGGGGCACTTGGACATAAAGCTTTTAATCACAGACTGTGCCTGGAAAAAGCAGAGGAAAGTGTGGCTATGCCCTAAGTTTATTAAGCGTGCTGCTGTGACCCTAGAGAATCTTCTAGTAGTTCATGGGGAAAGTTTTGAGAACCACTGGTCTCCAAGTGTCCCTATTTTCCAGGGACAACCCCAGATTTACAGAAGCAGTCCCAGTTCCTGATTTGATCCCGGAATGTCCTCCCTATTTTCACTGGAGAAATGTTGGAGGGTATAGAGCTATGCACCCCCAAAGGAGATAAATAGCCATACAACCTTTAGAAGACATCTGAAGGCAGCCCTGTACAGGGAAGTGGTTTTTTTTAATGTTTAATGTTTTTATATATGTTGGAAGCTGCCAAGAGTGGCTGGGGCAAACCAGTCAGATGTGTGGGATATAAATAATATTGTTGCTGCTGCTGCTGCTGCTGCCATGGAAGTCATGGGTAGGCAACCTAAGTCCCGGGCCGGATGCGGCCCAATCACCTTCTCAATCCTGTCCGCGGACGGTCCGGGAATCAGCGTGTTTTTACATGAGTAGAATGTGTGCTTTCATTTAAAATGCATCTCTGGGTTGTTTGTGGGGCCTGCCTGGTGTTTTTACATGAGTAGAATGTGTGCTTTTATTTAAATGCATCTCTGAGTTATTTGTGGGGCCTGCCTGGTATTTTTACATGAGTAGAATGTGTGCTTTTATTTAAAATGCATCTCTGGGTTATTTGTGGGGCACAGGAATTCGTTCATTCCCCCCCCAAAAAATATAGATTGCCCCCCACCAAGGTCTGAGGGACAGTGGAACGGCCATCTGCTGAAAAAATTTGCTGACCCTGGAATAAGATGTCCCTATTTTCATTGGGGAAATGTTGGACGGTATGTGCTGCATGTGCATACATTTAAAGCAAACCCACCTCAGGGGGAAAAAGAAAATCCTGGGAACGATAGTTTCTTAAGGGTGCTGGGAACTGTAGTTCTGTGATGGCTAAACTGCAGGCTCCCAGGTGGGTGTGCTTTGAATCATGGGTGTAGGCAGGATTTTTGTTGGGAACCTCAGATTTGTATTCATTTTGATTGATTTAGGGGCGGCTGCTGCCCAACCCCACCCCACCCGCTACGCCCATGCTTTGGCTATATGCCGCGTAATGCATGCAGCCTGTGGCAATAAAGGTTCTTCTGGGTTTTTTGGGAAGAGATTTTCCCAGCCCTATCTGAGGACGATGCGGACTGAAACCACGCACGGAGGATGAGACCCTCGCCTTCTCCGGGAGGGTTGCGCAAACAGGCAGGCTCCCCTCCTTGGTCTCGTTGCTGTCGAGACTCCCCGGGAGAACCAGCCCCAAGCCAAGCGCGCGTGACCCACGGAGCCCCCCTGGGTCCGTCCGGGACGCGCGTGTCCCGAATCCTCCGGGCGCACCCGCCCGCCCGCCTCTCTCTCCGCCCGTCTCTTGGCGGGCAGGCGAGGGCAGCAAAGCCTCCCTCAGCGCGTCACTTCCCGGGCAAGATGGCGGCGCCCGCGGGGCCGTGAAAGATGCGGCTCACTCGGAAGCGGCTGTGCTCCGCGCTGCTGGCCGCTTACTTGCTCTTCTCCCTCTACGCGGCTTACAGCGTCTTCCTGAAGCCCCGCCGCCCGGCCGCCTCGCGAGCTGCCGCCCCGAGGGAGAAGCAGGGGCGAGGTAAAGGGGACTCCTTCCTTCCTTCCTTCCCAACAACAACAACGCCGCCGTCTCCTCCTCTAATTCTGCCGCCCCACCACCTGCCCTGTTGCTCTCTGTGTGACAAGCATCTCCACAGTCATTTATTACTGTATTATTAGTAGTATTTAGTTTTAGGTGTGTATAAGGATTGCAGTCTTGGCTCCTTGAGAGGCCGACTCTCTGCACTCCCCGTTACAGCAGGATTTGCATTTACAGAGTTTATAGGGAAATGCAATGTTTGCAAGACAGGACAGGCACATACAAGTCCTATTCTGTTCCTATATGGTGCTTCAAGTGATGTATCCAGGGGACTGGCCAGCATTGGGGGCAGACTTCTAGGGGCCGAGGTCACTTCCGGGGGGCCCCAAAAATATTTGAAGGGACTGACCCTCAAAGTGGATGGGCATTGCCAGTCTAATGGTGTGTATGCCCGTCTTGTGATCCATTATGTGGGGGCAGGGCTTACCTGTTTTCCCACCCCCACCCCCCATTATTTTATTCAAGTTGGCATCCCTGCTGGCCAGATTCTGAGAGTCCACAGTCTTGTACCATCAGGCGCTTCCCAAGAACTCCAAAGTGCTTTTAAGAAGAGAGAGGGATAGGTATATATTGTTGTAGATTCTTTTGGGCTTGATTGTGGTAGAAAATGGTAACAAAGTATAGGAAACGAGATTCATGCAGAGATTGGAACGGTGTGAGGTTAAGGTTGCCACCACTGTTTTTCATTAAGCAAATCTATTACAAGCAGATGTCACAAACTGGTATTTAACTGTTGAAGCAGATGTTAATATCAGGTGATTAAAGGTAAAGGTAAAGGGACCCCTGACCGTTAGGTCCAGTCGTGGCCGACTCTGGGGTTGTGGCGCTCATCTCGCTTTATTGGCCGAGGGAGCTGGCTTTTGTCCGCAGACAGCTTCCGGTTCATGTGGCCAGCATGACTAAGCCGCTTCTGGCGAACCAGAGCAGCGCACGGAAATGCCGTTTACCTTCCCGCCGGAGCGGTACCTATTGATCTACTTGCACTTTGACGTGCTTTTGAACTGCTAGGTTGGCAGGAGCAGGGACCGAGCAACGGGAGCTCACCCCGTCGCGGGGATTCGAACCGCCAACCTTCTGATCAGCAAGTCCTAGGCTCTGTGGTTTAACCCACAGCGCCACCCACATCCCTTATCAGGTGATTACTTCATAGTATAATAGACCAACGGAATGCCGTATGGATGTTTTGCAACGCAACTCCCATCAACTCTGGCTAGCATGGCCAATGATGGGATGATGTGAATTGTAGTCCAACAACATCTAAGAACATACATGGAGCATGCTGCATCAAGCCAGTGGCCCATGTAGCTCAGCATCCTGTTCTCACAGTGGCCGACCAGATGCCTGCAGGAAACCCACAAGCAAGACCTGAGCACAAGAGCACTCTCTCCTTCTGTGGTTTCAATCAGCTCCTCTGTCTGTGGAGCAGAGCTGAGCCATCATGGCGAGTAGCTGTAGCCTTGGCTAGTAGCCATCTGGAGGTTAGCAAAGGCTGGTGTAGACCAGGCATAGTCAAACTCGGCCCTCCAGATTTTTTGGGACTACTATTCCCATCATCTCTGACCACTGGTCCTGTTAGCTAGGGATGATGGGAGTTGTAGTCCCAAAACATCTGGAGGGCCGAGTTTGCCTGTGCCTGGTGTAGACTATGTATTAGGCCTTAGAACAAGAATTTCACTTTTTGGAGTAAAGTCAGCAGCTTCCAGCATAAGTATTCATTATATTCATTATATTTTCATTAAGGTGGTAGCATAGGAAGAAAGTGGTGTAGATTGTCTATCATATTTTGTGTCATTGTTAGTATTACTTTGTATTGCTTGGAAACAGTTGGTACTGAATTGCAGGTTGAGTAAACCAGGGGTTCCCAAAGTGTGGTCCACGGACCTCCAGTGATCTGTGAGCTTCAAGTCTCTGGTGGCAGCTCGGTGGAGCAGTGGAGGTATGTGTGAAGAATGCTTTGTGCGTAAGCACAGGGGTTGTTCTGTCTTTCTTTGAACCCAGAAGTCTGCCTGGAAGATGGATGGGATGGGCCAGAAATGAGGGGCAGAGAGGCTCTGACTTCCTCACAGGAATAAATTCAGGGCTGGCATCAAAACAAAGGAAGAACCCAAATGGGGAAAAGAGACAGATAAGGCACTGAAGATGAATGGAGAGTTAATACATATGGAAGTGGAAACAGTAAGAAATAAATTCGTTTAGCACAACAGACATATCCATCACACTGAAATAGTCATATTGATTTTAACCGTATTTTTTTTATAACGTCTTTCATTACTTATTGTACGTTGAAATTTGAATTCCAAAATACTTTAGCACCTAGTGCAGAAAATTCATTAAGTGGTCTGCCAAACCCTTTGCAGTTTCCAAGTGGTCGAAGCACTGCGGAGTTTGGAAATTACAAGCTTTGTAATAAAAGTTGGGCCTTTTTTTCCTGAATCCAAGCCAGTCACTTCAGTTTTCTCCAAGCTACTATCACGATCACTCCTATTATGTATGGCAACCAAAATGAAGGACAGGACAAGACTGTGGAGAGGGTCTCTACAGTTTGTGAAACAACCAAGGTTTGCAGGAAAATTCTTCCAAACTCCTAAAAGCACTTTAGGTAGGATCAATCTAAATGTGCACCTGAGCACAGATATAATTTATTAGCAATTTTTTGCTTTCCTTTGGATGCGTGCTCTGTTGAAAGGAGAAGTGCAAAGAAACAATCCTTTCTTCATTCATCCAATATAGGCTCGCAGTTCCTACACAAGCTCATCTGCCCTCTGGTGTGCATAGGTACGAATAACACTGCTTAGTGAAACAGCTATCTAGTTTGTCTGTTTCTGAGTTCCTGCTTCAGCCAAGCTGGAGCCACAAGGCCTACTAATATTGAGCAAACACCTCAACTGTCGTGTTTCTAACATGGTTGAAGCTTACAATAGTTCTCTCCTGCTTTGTAAGATCAGTGTGTGCATGGTGAAGGAAACTCTCACATGCATGTTGCCATAGTGCACTTTGGGATTTAGTTTCTCTAATAATGGGCAGTTTACCACATTTTACATTTTTCCATTATCTTGTGTGTGTAAAGTGGAAGAAGGAAAGAGCTTCAGGTTTAAATTGTGTTGGCCTGTTGGGTAGCCATTACCACTACCCCAGTAAAAGTGCTCATCATATTTTCTTGGGTGGTATTGCTTTTCCAGGGACACGGGTGGCGCTGTGAGTTAAACCACAGAGTCTAGGACTTGCTGATCAGAAGGTCGGCAGTTCGAATCCCCACAACGGGGTGAGCTCCCGTTGCTCACTACCAACCTAGCTCCTACCAACTTAGCAGTTCGAAAGCACATCAGAGTGCAAGTAGATAAGTAGGTACTGCTCCAGCGGGAAGGTAAACGGTGTTTCTGTGCGCTGCTCTGGTTCGCCAGAAGTGGCTTAGTTATGCTGGCCACATGACCCGGAAGCTGTACGCCGGCTCCCTCGGCCAATAAAGCGAGATGAGCGCCGCAACCCCAGAGTCGGCCACTACTGGACCTAACGGTCAGGGGTCCCTTTACCTTTACCTATTGCTTTTCCATGGCTCAGTCTTTTAAGGAAGGCAGTTTGCATGCCACATAAAGTAGCCAGGCAGGCAGGCATGCAATGGGTGATTTATTACATTCTCCATAATAACGTAAGCAGCTACCTGAGAGAATCTCTCCCTTCTTCCAAAATTCAAGAGGGATTAAGGCTAATAGGTTAGCTGCTGTGACTTTACTGAGCTCTTGTGTATGCTGCTGTTAGTTATTGATTCTATGAAGTTAAATGACTGGATCAAAAATGTACACACGTTCATAAAGAAGGTAGAAAAGCCAACGAGAGGCAGCCTTACCAGCTGAGCCAAGTGAAACACCCTCCTGGAAGAACTGCTCAATTAGGATGGAGGAAAGGGAAAATGAATGGGCAAGCCTGGTGGGGATGGGGGGTTGGAGAGGGGTGGGACAGTACACACCTGAGGTTCACACCTGTGTCCCATCAAGAGTTCAAGGCATACAGAGCACCTACAGGACCTTGGAGAGCTCCCAGAGTTCTAACATAGCTTTGTGAACTGTTTTCTTGACAAGTAGTTGCATGCCAGCCTGTTAAATGGCTCTTACCTTATTCTGCCATTTTTGCTCCTGTGGAACTGAGGAGACAAGGGCACCATGCACGAGTCATCTGAACCAAAGGAGGTGGCAATACCATGCCCCGTAGTTGGGTCCTGAAGATGGTTCTGACAGTTGTGTCTCTGTGAGTCATGAGAGGCAACACTGAAAGAAGCACATCACAAAGAGTTATAACTGACTCCTTGATAGCTGCCTTATTCCAAGTTAGACCATTGGTCTATCTAACCCAACATTATATGCATTGACCAGCAGAGGATCTCCAGTGTTTCAGACAGAAATCTTTTGCAGCCAGGGTTAGAAGCTGGGACCATGTATTGTTCTGGTTTCACAAAGGAGCCCCCAGAATAATTTCAGCACCATGGAAAGCTCCTAATAAGCCACTTGTTCTAAACAAGGGTTGGAAGTGAACTGAGGCCTTTTGAGTCTCTGCCTCCAATCCACATTTCCCAGGCTCTTCCCCCTTTGGGAGAAATAGTCTCTTAAAGGGTCAACCCTGTGGCATGGGAATGGATATTTCTACTGTATTCTACTGACCTGTTGAACTGGACAGGTACTATTGGGACCCTTGATTCAAGTGAAGGTATCTCCAAGGATCCTGGCTCCAATCTATGGGGTCTGATGCTGTGGCATTTGGTTCAGTGGCTCCCTCCTGCCAGTCTTGGATTCAGTGGTCCCCTGATTACCAGCATTAGGATCACAGTCAGGAACAAAATCTGGTTTCTTAACCAGTGATGTTGTAGCCTTCTGCTTGGTTTCCTGATCATTGCTGGACTTTGGGGTCACGACAGACTATTTGCATAGAAAGCATATGCTGAGTTAGGTTTCCATGATGTTTTTTATTATATAAAAAAGTATTTATGCACTTCAGGTGTCACAGTTTTAGTATATGTACAGCATGGGCCTGTAACAACACATTCAACAAAGTTCTGATGTTATGGTTCACGTTGTTTACATTTTTTATACTTAGAAGATGCTGTTTTGGGAACTGAAGAATGGAATCCTTGGGAAGTTGATGAGAAAAACGATTTGCAGCGGAAGTCTGCAAATAGTCTTCAACTGTTAAAAAAGATGCAAGTGCAACAGGAACAAACAGACCTGAGGGTACAAATTTGGGGGAAAGCTGCTATTGGTAAGCGCTTGTCATTAGCAATGTGATTGCTGTTTCTAAATAATATTGCTTCACTCCTTCGGTTCGATCCTTAACATTTCATTACTGAACTATTGCATTCAGTGGATTTCCTTGTAACTGAGTTTAGGATTACAGTGGTACCTCGGGTACTTAATTCGTTCCGGAGGTCCGTACTTAACCTGAAACTGTTCTTAGCCTGAAGCACCACTTTAGCTAATGGGGCCTCCTGCTCCTGCCACGCCACCGGAGCACAATTTCTGTTCTCATCCTGAAGCAAAGTTCTTAACCTGAAGCAATATTACTGGGTTAGCGGAGTCCGTAACCTGAAGCGTATGTAACCCGAGGTACCACTGTAGGCAGGATTCCAAGCCCACTTTGCTGATAGCAAGCCTTGTTAACTTCCATTGGATTAACTTCCTAGTAGATATTATTAGGATCATATCTTGTAAAATGGAGCATAACATTTCCTGCCCAGTGACTAAAAAATTAATTTGACTACAGATGTTAAAAGTTTCTGAATGTACAGGGGCAGATGGGGCTCATCAACCTAGGAAGGTAGCCCATAGGAGAAGGAAAACCCTGATCCTAAAACTCCGCTGCCTTGCGGCTATGCTCATTCATCATGCGAAAGGCTTCGGGAGTAAACCCCAAGGAAAAGTCCATTCCTGCTACCTTGCTGAGACTCCTTCTTCAGCTCTGGCTCCTGCCTTGTGGAAGGCACAAACCTCCATAAATCTCTCCCCCCTTCTGCTGGATTAGCCTTTGGCCCCATTTCTTCTTCCACCCATTCCTTGGAGCCCTTCCAGTCCCTGACACCTTTCCTAGTTTTCTGTATTCCTCTCATTGATTTCACACCTTGATGGTGTAAAGCCCTTTGCAGTGGTAAATGGACGGACACTCTCTATGATGCTTCTAAGGTCTCTGAGGGTGTCTTTTTTCAATACTGAACGGGGTGGAATGTTAGCCTGAGAGTGGGATATGTCAAAGGCAGCTCTGCTCTCAGGTTTTCCTCCTGGTGGGCCAGGGCTTCTCTCCATGCCAAATATCCCAAAGCCTTATATCACATTGCAGATATAAGTGCACCTTGCATGCATCAGCACTCCTGTAGGTTTCTTGTTTTCTCGTCTGCTTAGATCCCCTCCCTAAAGCACCCTTCATTGCTCTTACTTATTGCAGACCTTTATTTACCTTGCCAAGTTGTGTTGCTTTATTGGAGTTGGCCTGCTTTGCTTCTTTTTATCTTCATTTCTCGTTAAGGTATCTAGGAGTTCAGATGCGTCCCATATTGTCCAAACTATAAATCATGTTTTCATAGGCCTTTACCTGTGGCAGCATATCTTTGAAGGTCTTCTTGAGCCTGCTGATGTGTCGGCCCAGTGGAGAGAAGGAAGCGTCACAGCAGGGAAATCATTCTTCAGGTACCGATTGTATGATACCTCTTTTAAGTTTAGTTGTGGCAGTATTTCTTAGCCCAGTGAACATGCTTAACGTAATTTTGTGCATTAGTTAGTGAAATTGTTCAAACAGAATGTTTATTCAACAATGAATAATGTGCTACTTGCCTGCACATTGGTTGGTACAGCTCACCGTGTGTGTGTGTGTAAATATATACCTACTGCTGGTACAACAAGCCTTGGGGTCAGGCCATGAAGAGTTGGCAGCAAAGACAGTGCAGGACAAAGCCTTATGGTGGTCTTAATTTCTTGGGAGAAATTGCACAGTTCCTCTTCATTCCATTACAAAAACGATAGAGCAAAATCCTTTGAGCATCAGTGATAACTATTATTTAAAATGTCAATCTGGTGTGTTATATTGCATTATTTGTAATACCTGTAAACCTTGCAGTGCCTGTCTTTTGTCATTCACAGCTTCATTACAGGTCCAGCTGTAGTCCCCGGCTACTTCTCAGTAGAAGCTGACAATGTGGTTCTAGTGCTGAATGGCCGAGAGGAAGGAAAGATCTCCTACGCCACTCAGTGGCTGCATTATGCACAAACATTAGTACAAACTCACAAGCTGCAGCATGTTGCTGTTGTGTTGCTTGGAAGTGAACAGTGCAAAAATGAATGGATTTCCCCTTACTTAAAAAGATATGGAGGGTTTGTGGACCTGCTCTTCGTAATATACGACAGCCCCTTAGTGAACGAAGAAGATATTTTCCACTGGCCTTTGGGAGTTGCTACGTAAGTCCTGAATACATTCAGGAAAATATTTTTAATTTTGCATATGCCTAAAAATGTCCTATGTATTTACGTGTATAACAGTTAATTAAGGTGGGATATACGTTGAATACATAATGCTTTGTAGAATAGCTGTATTAAGCAAAAATAGCATTTTCCTATTGTTGATAGTGCTAGTTTTCACTTTTGGATTAGGATTATTGTGTTTAAGAATCAGAAATGATTTGTTGATTAAACTACAGTTTTAAGTGGGTGGGAATTCAATTGTGAACACAGTTCCTTGGAAGAAAACTCCACTGGGCACATTGGCCCTTCCTTCTGAGTCAACTTGTAAATAACAACAACAACAACAATACTGTAATAATTTATTACTTTACCCCGCCCATCTGGCTGGGTCTCCCCAGCCACTCTAGGCAGCTCCCAACAGAATATTAAAAACACGATAAAATATCAGTCCTTAAAAACTTCCCTATACAGGGCTGCCTTCAGATGTCTTCTAAAAATCAGAGAGTTGTTTATTTCCTTGACATCTGGTGGGAGGGGGTTCCACAGGGCGGGCACCACTACCGAGAAGGCCTTCTGTCTGGTTCCCTGTAACCTTACTTCTCGCTGGGAGGGACCCACCAGAAGGCCCTCGGAGCTGGACCTGCTGAACAATGGGGGTGGAGACGCTCCTTCAGGTATACTGAGCCAATTGCTGTGATGTCTTCACAGGTTGCATTCTTTCAGCTAATATATACCAGCATTTACATTGAGACTCTTTTTTTAAAAAGTTAGGATTGTATTTAAATTAAAGAGATCTGATTTTATATTTGTATACTGCTTTTTCTCACTGAGGGGTAGTTGCATAACTATATCGGTGATATAGTGGATCTGAACACAACAGAATTGAATGAAACATGGTTTTGCAGGTATTTGGGCCCCCCAGACCACACTCTTGGTGGGATGGAAATAACTATAGCATGTGCCACTGTCCTGTTGCTCCATTAATGTTAGCAGATTTGGGGCAAGAAGAGGGGCTCCTCCCATCACCAGTATATCCTATGGGAGATGCTTATAAAAGAGTTTCACCATGGGGTTTTCCCTTGCAGCCTAAATCTTAGAATGAAATGGAATAACTTGTCAAATGGATAATAATAAGAAGAAGTTTTGGATTGTGAATGCATTGCTGGTCCATTTGTTCAGGAGCTCAGTAGATTGTGCTGTGTTAAAAATTGGCTAAAGCAGGAATAGTGATCCCATGGCCTACAGATGGGATCAACCAGCATGGTCAGTGGCCACAAACAGTCATCCAGTAACATCTGGGGGATCACAGGCTGTCCTTCCTTGGATCAAAGATTGATAAAAATATCACAGAGACGAAAAAAGCAAGGAGAGTTCTTGCGTGCGAAGGTTGTACTCCATTGCTGTAAATGTGGTCGTGAATGCTGTACTAAGATGGAAAGAGGGGAAAGGACATACCTTTCACTTTTGTGAATGGCTGACATAGAAATGAAAGAATGAAGCCAAATGAAAGAGCCTTTGAATTGATGCACCATTTATTAGGGGGAAAAGAACGGCGCTTTACATTCTGCATCTTCTCAACAGGCTCACGTAACCAAATAAACAATTAGGGGTGTCAATTTTAAAGAAGCCAGTCACTTCTGCTGGCAAGAAAGTAGATGTAGATCAGGAATAGAAAGTTCTGAATAAAATGAAGGGGCAGACTAGCATGGAAAAGGCTGTGAGCAGAGTTGGAGACAGATAGATAAGTTTGACTGCTAAACAGATTCCTATGCATGTCTACTAAGACATAAGTCCCTCTGAATGTAATGAGACTTCCTCCAAGGAAAGCATGTGTAGGATTACAGTCTGAAGTAGGCATAATGAAATGTGATTTACAGTCCCGTAAGTACGCTGTGGATTGCAACCTTCATAAACGAATAGTTCCAAATCCTTGCATTCGTGGTTCCCCCCCCCCCCCGACAACTGCTTCATACACAGAGACATGTTTTATTTTCATTACAGCTACAGATACTTTCCTGTAGTTGAACCGAGTTGGTCAATGCTCCACACGCCAAGACCGTACCAGTGTAATTTCTTAGGAACTGTTTATAAGAATTCAACAAGAGAGATCCTAGTGGACGTCCTGAAGCAAAATGGACTCGATAAGCTTTGTTGGATTTCAGCCAGAGAAGAGTAAGAACTATAGTCTATAACAGCAAAAATATTAACAGTTAAAAATACCAATGTTTTATGTTGACTGCATCAGGATTTTGATACCAATTTGCAATAATTGCCCGCATGGGGGGGGGGTATTTTGAAATGCCAAAATTGTTGGATGATGGCTTTATGATAAGGGTTCAAATACCATACCAGCACTTTATAAAACTGCTATATGCATCGTGATGTGCAGGTAGAGTTCCAAGATGATGATGATGATGATCCACCCATTTGGCAACAGAACACTAAAAACAGAATAAAACTTCAAACATTAAAAACTTCCCTAAACAGGGCTGCTTTCAGCTGTCTTCTAAAAGTCAGATAGTTGTTTATTTCCTTGACATCTGGTGGGAGGCCGTTCCACAGGGCAGGCGTCACTACCGAGAAGGCCCTCTGCCTGGTTCCTTGTAACCTTACTTCTCGCAGGGAGGGAACTGTCAGAAGGCCCTCGGAGCTGGACCTCAGTATCCGGGCTGAACAATGGGGGTGGAAACGCTGCTTCAGATATACTGGGCTGAGGCCATTTAGGGCAGGCACAGGCAAACTCAGCCCTCCAGATGTTTTTAGACTACAACTCCCATCATCCCTGCCCACTTTCTATTTTTGAGCTGTGTGTATGAATGCATAGAATTTGAATGGAAATTCTTTAGAAATAGTTTGAGATGTGCAGCACTCAAGGTCAAAGCACTGTTGTTCATTCTCTTGATTATTCCAGTTTGTTATTTTATAAATCGTTTAAAATATGCACTCTTTCTTTCTGATCAACCTCACAAATAAGTGAAAATCAACATAATGACTTGGGTCTGTTCCATCCGTGTGTGTCCCCCAAAAGCCCCCTTTGCCCCCTAATAGTCTCCTGAACAATGTGGGATGAGAGTCAGGAGGCTACTGAGATGGAGGAGAGGACAGGAAACATTCCTTCTGTGAACTTCCTTACGTTAACTTATCTTAGGATCCAAGCCATTAAGCTCTTTAAAACAAGGCAGTAATGATTGATGAAGGCAATGGGGAAACAGTGATGTAAACTATCCACTCCCCAGTTCTTAGATATTACTGTTGTGGCTGTGGCTGCTACACCGAACGGCTGCACTAAAAATGTGGTGTGAATCTTTTGTTTTCCGCAAAATTTGTTGTTGACGAAGTATGCACTTTCAGCATCCTTTTGTCTTTTTTTTCTAGGTGGTGGCCTCAGGAAACAAACGAGAGCCTTCGAAACTACCACGACGCATTGCTACAGAGTGATCTCACGTTATGCCCAGTGGGAGTAAATACAGAATGCTACAGGGTTTATGAGGCATGCTCATTTGGCTCCGTTCCTGTTGTAGAAGATGTAATGACACCAGGCAATTGCGGAAATTCATCTGTGTCCCACAGTGCCCCACTGCAATTACTAAAGACCACGGGAGCTCCCTTTATCTTTATTAAAAACTGGAAAGAACTGCCTGCCCTTTTAGAAAAAGAGCAAAATATGACTTTGCAACAAAAGATTCAGAGGAGGAAACAGCTTATGGAATGGTATCGGCAATTCAAAGCACAAATGAGACAAAAATTTATTAGCGCACTGGAAAATTCCTTTTTAGCTAAGGACGGAGGAGGTTAATTGTTACTCTGAATAGACTATAGTGTAATGCGGATCGTTGGAAGCCAGAGCTGCTTCCCACATTGGTTTTTCCCCAACGAAATAAAAATGTAAACATAAATGCATGTCCACAATATAAGGATCCTGCATGAATACCAGCTGTCAGTGTTGACGAAATGGATTCGCAGGCCACCTTGCAGTCCCATCCACTATGGAACTCTCCGAGCAAATTTGGTGGGAGACTGCAGGGAGAAAAAGAGGAAAGGACGTCATTTTGCATGAGCAGAAGTCTGCTTGTATAGTGTTAGATGTTGCCTAACGGCCTGAAAATTAATTAAGAACTCAGTTTACAAAAAAAAGAAAGAAAGAAAGTCTTGTCACTGAAGAATCTGCCTCAAATCACGTCAATAAGTTTATTTGTTTATTTTCAATATTTAGTTACCACCCAATAACTAAAGTTCCTTGAGCGGTTCGTCAGTAAAAATTTAAAGCATAGAACACATAATGAAATGTATGTTAAATTTAAGCAACGACAAAACCAGCTGCAAAATAACACCGGCAACAAAGATCATCAGTGCAACAGGATGGACAAGCTTAGGAAAACGATGGAGGTATTTCATTGTTTTCCTGACTTTCTGAAAATAGGATTAAAAACACAGTGGGGTTTTAATTAGCTTGTTTGAGTGTGGAATAAAACAGGTTCAGTGAGCAGAATAAAATTATCCAAACTAATCTTTTTCCAGCAAAGAGAATTAATAAAACTCTGTAAGCTGCTGGTGGGCAGGAAGTTTCAGTCTATTTCTTCCACAGCAGATGAGCTCTTGTCCCCCCACAAACAAGACACTTTACCACTGCTATCTGAAGGTGGGGTTCGTAACAGGAATTCACCACTTTTGACATAGAGACAGGTGTGTGGTGACTTTCAGATGGGAGTACCGTATTGCAATCTATGTAGAGCTGTATTTGAATATGGTTCAGGAGCTTCTGCTAGTGTGAAATGTTTCCACTTGGCTGTTGACATGTACAAGTAGGCACCATCCTGTAATAGCTCTTTTGAGACTCCTGCATTGGCTACCAATCTGTTTCCTTGGAGAACTCAGATCCTGATTGCCTCTTTTCTAGTATGAAAAATACAGCAATCTCCCGCTGCCCCCCATCAGCATTAAAAAATGACTTGCTTCTGCTTTTTTGTGAAGGTCATATTGACCTCCGCACACTAAACTGGCCTTCCCTGTTTGTAACCTCGTAGTTTGGAATTTGATCTACCGTGGTCGAGCCGTGTTGACTTCTTCCCTGTCATCTTTCGGGAGGCAAGTTAAGACTTCTTTCTTGCTGTTGATTTGAGGGTCTTTGTTCTGCTGACTAGCTGTTTTATTCTTGTATTTCATTTTTCCTTACAACTTGTTTTATGGTTGTGTGTTAAAAGACTTTCTGTGTTCATAAAGTGGTATACAAATTACTTAAACACAATATCAAAATCAAGGTCATAGCAGAGCCCTCCTCTATTAGCAAGGCCCAATTCATGCAAACTGCTACTAATAATAATTTTATTATTTGTATCCCGCTCATCTGACTGGGTTGCCATCCACTCTGAGTGGTAATTTTGCAGTAATAGCTACGGGGGGTGGGGACAACCACCACAACTACATAATGACTGTGGAGTCCAGGTGCCATTTGTATGAAGTGTATTCCAGTGAGGGTCTGTTATTTTTTAACCTTGAGAATGCATACTCATAGGATGGTTAAAAATCATTGCCAATGCATGGGGGAATCACTTCAGCCAAACAGCTTGCTGCAAGGAGCAGCTTCTGTGTGATTGCATCTTTGGCTGCCATGTCACCAATCACATATATATGAATGGGGCTAAGGTCTTGCAGGTCAGGGTGGAAGGGCACTCATATATGTGTAGGCAGGTGTTTGCACACTCCACAATACTATGGGTTCTACAGCGTACATGCTGTTTAAAATCAATCTGTTTTTAAAAAGATGAACTTAAAGTATTAAAAAAAAAAGTTGTGTTGCAATTGTATACATACTTTCCCCTACAAGTAAGTTGAATATAGTCCAGTTTATTTCTTTTTTTAAAAAAAATATTGATTAAAGATTTTCCTTGTTTACAAAAGCACATGCATTGTCTCTCTCTTCAGGCTGTGTTTTCTACACATCAGTTACATTTGTTGTGAAACATTGGTGTTATATGTAGTGTAGGGTTGTGTCAGGGAACTGCCATCGGAAGGAAGGGAGGTGGAAGGGCTCACACAGGTTAGGAGAGACTCAGCAGCTGAAGAGGGAACCAGTAGGGGGAGAAGAGCTGAGCTGAGGGAAAGTGAGCAGGAGGGATGGCTCCGAGACACTTCCAGCGAAAACAGTGGGGAGGTTTCAGGACCTCCTGTAGGGACACCCACTCCTCGCCGGAAACTGTCACGCAGAGAGTCCAGAAGACGTGTTTCCGTTAAGGAGCTTTTATGTTGGAAGCGATTCCGAAAGCAACCACTGTCGGAATCTGCAAGCGACTGACAGAGCCATGTTTAAGGGGCTCCATTACAGACAGAGGTTTGCAAACTTGACCAAACTCTGAGGGACTTGGATTTTACGCACAAGCAGCTCATCGTCCCATCACAGGTTGGGAAGAAAAGAAGGGGAGAGAAGGGAGAGGGTGGGGGGTGGTAAAGCATATGTTCTTTTACATAAGGCTTTGTGTGGTTTCAGGTTTTTGAGGACCATATCTATTTCCTCCAGGGTGATAGGACTGTCCATTAATTCTTGCTCTTCAGTGGTTAAGGTTAGCATGGTCAGTCCTGCTAGAAATTTTCTGATTTCCTTCTCAGATGAGTTGTGGGAGGTAGGAGGATTTTTTTTTTTTTTTTTTTTTGCAAATTCTAAGGTTATTTCTTTGGAGAATATTGATTTGCTGCCATCATTTTTGGTGATGCAATTTATTCTTGTTTTGAGTGATTTCTTTTCCTACACCTGTTTGCTAATAGTCTGGAGTTTTTCCCTCCTTACTCATAGAAGCGTTTTTTTGAATATAGGATGTTGATCATTGTTTTGTTGATTTCTAGTGAGTCTATTTCCCTTCTTTTTTGTCCTATAAGTTTAAGGAGTCTTTTAGCTCCTGTTTGTAGCGTGATGAGAGGTCTGTGATGTCTTGTTCTATTTTGCTAATTTTTGAGGAGGTTTGTTTTTTAAGGGATGCTTTCTCTTTTATGCAGGCTCCTCTGGTGACTGCTTTCATTGTGTCCCAAAGGAGCGAAGTTGTAATATTGTCTGCGTCATTTTCTTTGAAGTAGTTCTGGAAAGTTTTCATGAGACTCTCTGATTAATTTGTTTGTGCTTAGGATGGGACTCAAAGGCCATGTTGGGGTGGTTCGTGGTTCGTATTTTAAGGGTAGCTTCTACTGGGGTGTGGTCTGTGATTTTGATGTTACCTATGTTCATTGACTCAAACAAGGGGGCTAAGCCTTGTCTGAGCAGTATGCTGTCCAGTCTGGACATTGTGCCATGGAGTCTAGTTTATTTCTGAGTTGAAAGGGTTGTATCCAATGCTACTCATATTCATAGCAGTCCAATGAAATTAATGGACTTGACTATCATAGGTCCATTAATTTCAGTGTGTCTACTCTAAGCAGAACTTAGCTGGATACAACCCTAAATCATACTTCCTTATGCTCCTTGGTGCTGTACCTCTTGCTTTCTCTGGAGTTCTCTTTGTTTTTCATGTTTTCTGAGCATAGCTGTTTCCACACATTCCCCGAATACCATCTTCAATCCCAAGTTTTTCATAACAAGGATTTTGCATCTTCTAATAAATTTTTCCATCCACCCATAGCAATATGGAACAAGCAAAAAAAAAAAAAAACCAAACCCCAAACCATTAATGAATGAAAAAGTGGGAATCTGACAAAATAAAACATTGCATATGGCCTCTTCAGTGGTGCTCTTTATTGGCTTTTGCAGAAAGCTAGCCACAAGGCAGCTGTTTTCTTTTAAAAGGAGGCAGCTGGTACGTGGGCGGCCCTTGTGTAGGGCAGCTGTACAACATAGCCTAGCACAGTTGGTATTCAGGGAGGTCCCCTGAATTTGGGGGGCATTTATTATTATCTGTCCAAAATGCTGGGAATGCCCAGCATTGAACTGCAAATAGCATTTCCCCAGAAAACAAAATACAGCGTTCAGAAATTTAACAAAAGGTTCTGCATATAGTACAATATGCAACTCAGTCAACTGGGTGCAAAACCACTCCCAATGTACTCTACGTTGGCCCACCAACACTGTAAAGTGAAATTAGATGCGGCTAAACCCCACTTGAAAGTCATGCTCTTGCCAGTCAAGAGTTGCCTGGAGATCACAAGAAAATTAATCTTGAAGGAATCGTAAGAAATACTAGATCAGGAACAGAGGAGGTGGGTGCTGGTCTTGGTTCCCCGCCCCCTCTTACTACCACAATACAGTAGAACGCTTTGTCAATTTATTTTTTACAATAGCAGGTTCATTTTCAACATTTTCATTATCTGATGGATGCAAGCTTTTCCCTTGGTTTCTGTTTTTTGTTACCAAGGAAACGGCTTCAGCTAATGAAATGCATTTAAATAGTGTGTTCATTTTGGTGTACAATGTTCATTCACTGAATTCCTGATCTGTTTTAAAGTTGCTGCTTTCAAAATATTTATTCTACTCATGCCTTCGTACATTTCCATTTACTACATGGCTGCAGTGGATTAGGGCTCCCAAGGTTTCTTCCCCATCTGGGCTCAACAGGTCTTCGAGTTGCACAAGGAAAACAACAGATTAAGCTGTTGCCCATCGCTGCATGTACATGCAGGGGGAAATGTGGCATGCTGAAGTTTGGCCTGTCTCAAATGTTAAAAGCAGTCAATAAAAAAACATTTAAGCAGGCAACCATATGGAAGCTTTATTTTATTTAATTTCTTGGACAGAGACACAGTGGAAAGCTGTATATCCAAGACAGGCAAGTATCAGGTTTAATGCTACATGAAAATGAAAAAAACACAAATGTTGGGCCATAAGGACAAGAATAGGACCTTTGTTCTCTGCCTGTCCTTCAAATACTGCCCAGTGGCTGGTTCATTGTGTTGTCTCCGTACAGCAATAAGATGGCAGATCCTTTCCAAGTGGTCCTCATGTCTCTTGAAGGTACCTGCTCTTTCACATATCAAGAATGAAAACATAGTGGTTGCTGATGGTTGTGTTTGTATTTTTTTACCTTTGTAGAATGATTCCCACAAGGCAGCTTTAAATATCAAATGATGTTATGCTTTCCCTGTTGATGAGTGCAGCACATGCCTTGAAGCTTCTTCTGCCTGCAGCCATTCATGCTTGTTTGTTCCAGTGATTTCTCTCTACTAATTACATTTAGTAATGTAAAATCCTAAGTCTCTAATCAGGTCTCTTGGGTTTTGAGTACTTGGGCTTGTAAGCAATTTCCATCATCTTTCCTCCAGTCTAAGACATTTCATAGAGGTTTCAGCTTTAAATAGTCATTTATATATATATATTTATTTTTTAATAATATTGCAGGCCTGAAATGGAATTTATCTATAACTTACAAGGTGAGTTTAAAAAGTAGCTCTTAAAATTGTACGAGTGGTGTTTTAGGCATAATTTTCTTCCTAGAATAAAGATGTTGTGGTCAGGTGGTGGTGTGGTTGCTCGAGAGCAAACAGGCAAGACTCCGACCTGTCTTTTCCAGGCTTTATTCTTAGTGCAAACTATTTACAGTGAAGAGCGTCGTAAGTTCATGTCTGGCTCAGTCGCTAGCAGAATCTGGGAGTGGTCTGTCCTTGTACCTCCCCCAGCATAACAGTCGCGTGACCCCCAGCCTTTTCCTCCCCTCCCTGCGCCAAAACCTACTGCGCAGAATGGGCGCTGGCAAAGGGATACTTCCCTCCTCTCCGGTTTGCTCAGGCTCGGTGTTGAGGCTCTCCCTAGCATCTCCTGGTCCCTGCACCTCCTCTCCACTGGAGGTGGGGCTTTCCTCCTCGCCAGAGGAGGAACTGCTTCGCAAGATTTTTGGAGGTTCCCTATAACACAACTGTCCTTCCACCTCTCGCCTCTGAGCTGATGGCAGTTCCCCTACAGTCTCCTACAGGAGACGTCATCAAAATGGATTCAAAGGGAAGGGAGGTTTGATTTTTTTTAGACGGCAAAACAGTGGTAGAAAAAGCTATGTATAGAAAGATATCACAAGCCCAAGTCCCAGGGACACCATCTGTAATCTGTGAAGTACACAACACTATATTAATTTCACGTCATATGCTGGTCAAGCCAAGCCAAACCAAGCCTATCTACCTGATGAGGTGGAAGTTTTATGGTCACATTAATCCTATCAAATGGAAATTGGTCATTTTTAAAAAAACCAAAATACCAGCAAAGCCTTTTGTTGGCATCCATATGTGTGGGGCCTTTTCACCTCTTATAACATTAAGACACAGAGTATGTGGAGGCAAATGGGGTATCTAGCTGAGCTGGTTTGTCGTGTGTGTGTGTGTGTGTGTTATGAGAATAGGGACCAACAAAATAGGCAATTTGAGATATAACACAATATAGGCATTTACTCTAGCTCTGCATTTTTGGTGTTCCTAATTCATAATAAATTGCGAGTGCTCAGAAACCTGCATATGAAGATGGGCTTTGTCTTACATACCTCATCGCAACCCATAAACACCTCTCTCTCTCTCTCTCTCTCTCTCTCTCTCTCTCTCTCTTTTTTCAAACCAAGGCTTCTGGGAGGTAAAATTATCCTCTGGGACTCTCATACTGATCAGACCTGAGAGTCATAGCTTAGTGACCACTTGCAAATTTGGACCAGGCCTTTGAAACAGGCCTTCCTGGTTGAAGATGGGTGAGATCAAGAAAATATAACTATCAGGATGTACCGTAGATCTTCCTTGGCTATCACCAGTTACCAGACATTGATCAGTTGATGCTTTAGAGAGAACATTATAGCAAAGTTGCTGAAGTTCATCATATCCTGATTTGGAATATGAATTTGTCCAATGTGCCATGCTTGGTTTTATTGCAAACTGAGTATCATTTCTTCCAGAAGACCTACTCTGGTTGAGGACTCAAAGCAAAGTTGTGCATGTCTGAGGTCAGCATTCAGGCTGACCTGGCTGCTCTACGGATGAGTACACCAAAGATCTTCCTGTTGAAAGCCTTTCTCATGATTAAATTCTGGCTGATTGCTGTGAACCACATGACCAGAACACACAACCCAACAGCAATCTTGTGAATATCTTCTCTCTGTTTCAGTCCATTATTTCAGTTGTCCCTTCACAATAGATTTTGTGGTTGCAGTTGCTTTCCCCACCATATCTAAAATTCCCTGCTTGTTCTCCTGCAAGTCTTTGTGGCAGCTGTGAGCCATGGCGGCGGCTGACAACTACAATTCCCAGGTACAACACAGAACCAGGAGACAATTCCCAAATTATCTTTGCTGAGAAATCAAATAAATCTTAACTCCACAGTAACTTGAGTTGAAGAATGAGTTTGCTCCAACCTGATTTGCTAAAATCTTAAGGGATGTGAGACAATACCCCTGGGGAAACCTCTTGCTGTTTCCTGGAATGTGATTTCCACGAGGGCAGGATGATGTAATCTTGGTTAGTCTGAATTTAGAGAAAGCTAGGGTACTACAGTTGTAGCCAAAAGACTCACTCTCACACTCTCTCTATATATATACCGTATTTTTCATCCCATAGGATGCTCCGTCCCATAGGACGCACCTAGTTTTTTGGGGGGGAAATAAAGGGGGGGAAATTTCCTTTATTTCCCCCCCAAAACCAGGTCGGGGAACAGCGGGATGGCAGCGCTGCGCCTCCCCGCTGTCCCCCGAGCTTGTGGGGCTGGCCAATGTCTGCCCGGCGCGAGGGGCGCTCTGTTTCAGGGCGCCCCGCGCGCTGGGCAGCAGGCTGCTATCCACAGTGTGGGGAGCCCTACGGGAACTCCTGCAGGGCTCCCCACGCTGCAGATGTCTGCCCGGCGCGAGGGGCGCTCTGCTTCAGGGTGCCCTGCGCACCGGGTGGCAGGCTGCTATCCGCAGCGTGGGGAGCCCTGCGGGAACTCCCGCGGGCTCCCCAGGCTTGCTGATAGCTTCCTGAAGCCTGGAGAGCGAGAGGGGTCGGTGCACACCGACCCCTCTCGCTCTCCAAGCTTCAGCGAAAGCCTGTATTCACCCCATAGGATGCACACAGATTTCCCCTTCATTTTTGGAGGGGGAAAAGTGCGTCCTATAGGGCGAAAAATACGGTATATATATTTATATATTTGCATTTTGCTAATATGGCTAGGGTGCTGTCACTTATCATTTAGATTGTAAATTGCCACACACACCAACAACACAAAGTATGAAAGGGCAAGTTGCTGCCCCAAAGAGTTTACAATCTAAATTTGACACAGATGATTTCAACATAAAACAATTCTGTTATCCCTGCTGTTGCAATCACATGGGTTAATGTCGACTATATGACTGACACAGCTAACATTTTACTGAACTTCACATTATGACTTCAAACTCCTTTTTCCTGAATGGTTACAGACAAATAACCTAGAGCTGAATAAGTGAACTTGGAATTTTGGCCGAGCTTGGACTCCCATTAGCTACTTTGCTTCTATACTAGGGTTGCCATATTTCAAAAAGCTTTTTTAGGAAGACCCCAAAAATGATGACTCGCCTAAGATTCAGGACAAAGCACCATCTTCCAGAAGTCCCCACCGGACATCAATTCTACCTTTGAAATTCCATTAATGTCTGGGATAATTCGGGTGTATGCCAGCCCCATGCTATGCTTTTCTATTAAACAGGCGCTTCTCAAATTATAATTTTCTGCACTCCTTCAAGGATTACATCCACCAATCAGAGATGATGCCAGCTCTGACACTGCCCATCAGCTTTTCAGACTCCGTGTGGAGTCTGGAGCCAGTCCCTCTAATCAGGGAATGTCAGCACTAAAAAGTCTGCTGATAATCTCTTTGGTGGTGCAATAAATGCCCAGTTCTTTCCCCTTAATAAACTAAAGGATAATTATCATGATTTGCTGTGTTTCTTTTTTGAGGGGGAAATTATTATTGCTCCAAGGTCACGTTATTGCTCCCACGGCATGCATATTATCACATCCTACAAGAGGCATATGGGATTATGTTAGCACAGCTGTACATCAAAAGGAACAGGAAAGACTTTGGTTTTCCATGCTGGAGGGAAGACATGATTTTCATTTCTGTTTAACAGGCCACTTCAGCTTCATAAATCCACAGATGGTGTTTTGGATGTGCATATCCTTATAGCTGCTTTTTGACAGGTCGGAGAAGCATGGATTAATGTATTTATCTAGAAGAAGTTATTTCCTCCCTCCTTAGTTAAATATGGCCCAATTAATTTTGCCACCACTCCACATAATGCTTCCATGTATCTGGGTATGTTTTAGCAAGCCCAAATGGGTTTTGTTTGTTCCCTCGTTAGTGCTAGTTACTAACATGTTCTGTAAACGAAAAGGTGGAGAGATTTTCACTGAGCAGCTTACAGATTTTCAAAGTCAATTCTCGCTCAGCAGGGCTTCTGAGAGACTTGAGGGTAGAGAGGAAGGAGAAATCAATCAACTTCTAAGGCACTATTATAACCGAAGTGTATCCTTGTTTAGCTAAAGAAAGACCCCATCTGCCATGATGCTTAAAAACAAGTAAGGATCAGCTATTTAAACATTCCAAATGTGTCAATCACATCCATCACTCTGCAGCTGAAGTTGTGTCTGGGCCAAGGTGAACTTGTCTTCAAACCTAGCGTGGCCCATGATTAGTTTTCTGGTCCAGCCTTTCCAATAGGCCTAGATATAGCTCCAGCTGCCTCTTCCTGCTTCTTTAGTTGCTCCTTTATTACCTTATATTTACCGGACCCAACTAGGATGGCTGTATATTCTAGTTTACAGAGGACAGTCCACTGATTGAAATAATCCTCCATCTGAAAGGCTGTCCAGTCCAAGCCACCTCCATACCTCCAACATTTCTCCAGTGAAAAAAGGGACATACTAAGGAAAAGCGGGGCATTCCAGGATCAAATCAGAAAACTGATCTAAATTAGGGGTGTCCCTAGAAAATAGAGATACTTGGGGGGTCTGTGGTAGGCCTGCACTTAACTTACAGACAACCCCACAACCTAAGACAGGTACTCATCAGAGTCAACGGGTCACACAATAAATATACAGTGGTACCTCGGGTTACATATGCTTCAGGTTACAAACGCTTCAGGTTACAGACTCCGCTAACCCATAAATAGTACCTCGGGTTAAGAACTTTGCTTCAGGATGAGAACAGAAATTGTGCTGCGGTGGCGTGGCAGCAGTGGGAGGCCCCATTAGCTAAAGTGGTGCTTCAGGTTAAGAACAGTTTCAGGTTAAGAACGGGCCTCCGGAACGAATTAAGTACTTAACCCGAGGTACCACTGTACAGACATAGAGACTAGATCCTGTGGCAGACCCAGATGCGAACTCTGTCCCCAGGTCTACTCTGGCAAGACTATTGTAGGACTTTATAACGCCATCCACAACAACAGGGTTCGTTCATCTGCTCATCTTCTACTGCGATACATGGCACCATCTATCTATTGCAATATTTCTTCCTTCTTCAATGCTAATTAGTTTGTTTAGGCATAGAAGCGTAATCTAAACTTCTAGTAGACTTAGGATTCAGTCCAAAGCCCTGACTGGCAGTGGCGAGGGCTTGATGGAATGGTGTATCGATCAATGCTTCCATGGTCCTGCCCCTCACACTGGTCAGGGGTGGAACGAGGAAGGGAAGACTCATTTGTTGTACTATCTCCTAGGCTGGCATAGCAAAGAGGCCCAGAGTGTGCTCATTGCTGTTGCGTGACAGCAACAAGGTGGGCACAGGATCCATCAAATCCTGTGCCAGAATAGCCCACTCCCGCAAAATGCCCCATCACTGGTTATCACTGGTGGGGGCACTGCCAGCTGTAGCTTCTGCCTGCCCACAAATTGGTTGGTTGGGTGCACTGGGGTGCTCCTCACGAATGAGATTTCCTTGCTGACTGTGGAACTCCCTCAGTAGCAAAGGCCAACAGATCTGGCCAGGGCTGGGTAACAGGTCATCTCTGCCCCATCCGGACCCCCTCCAGCATGGTGAATCAGGTGTTTCAGTTGTTCTGTACAGGATTTATAGATTGCCTTGAAATCAACCATGTAACGTTTTACCATCACCTGCCTTCTCAATGAAACGCTGTATGTGTTCATATTTCATACAACATATGAGAGGATGAAGTAAGTGAAATATCAAATATTCATGATAGCAAATTCTTTTGATGTGTGTTTTAGGTGAAAGCGTCTTTGAGGCCTTGTTTGTTTTAACTGACTATAACAGAGTTCGTCTGCATAATGCAGCCTCAGGCAATCCTGAGGTTTTCAGAATCCCCTCCTGCCCTTTAACAAGTTATCATCAGGAAGTTTTGAAATACCCCTTCATTTTGAGAAAATTACAGAGTGCAAAGCACTAACTACGCCTCGCAATGTTGTATAACTGCTTTGTCAGCAGTACTGGAAGCAAAGCTGTAACCCTGTAATTTTTAAAAATTAGCATACCTTTTCCCTTTCTAGAAAAATAGTATATCCTGGATTCCTTTTTCAACTCATGTTTCATTACAGTCATGCCATATTAAATTTGATTATTTAAACAATTAAAGATGTTCTAAGTCTCATTATACATATTTCTAAGCATCACAATACCATGTCATAATTTCCCGCATTGGCCCGAATATAAGCCAAAAGGTTGAGAATATAAGCCACACTTTAACTTTTCATGGTCGGAATTTGGGGGGAAAGTGAAGCTTATATTCAGGCCAATACAGTATATGGCACTTTTCAGTCAATCATCAGACAATATATATTGGAAGAAGCCTTTATTTCCTCCTGTTTTCTGAGTCTTTAGTACAGAAACATTTCACAACTCCATAAATATATGGAGAAATGAGAAATCTATGTCCTTCTAGATATTGATGATCTCCAATTCCCAGGAGCCCCAGCAGCCTGCACAAAATGTTAACCTACAAACGTCACCCGCCAAAACCTATGAAATAACCCATGGTGGGGGAATTAAATATCACATTTATTCTTCAGTGCAACATCCATTCATTTAAGTGGCACACAGACATGGAATGCTCACAAGTGCACTGAACCTGAAGTGAATAAGAGACATAATATTATGGCCACTTTGGATGCGCTGTGCAGGAGATTCTGTTGAATCTGCAAGTGCTAGCTATGAAATGCGTATGAAGAGTCTCCCCACGATTTTCAATATTGAACTTGGTGACGTGTTTTCATGTTAAGTAGGCAGGGGTGGCCCGGCCCATTTTGCCACCTGAGGGAAAATAGGAAGTTGCTGCCTCCCCATCCCTTACCCCACAGAAGTCGGGGTCCTGTTGCTGCCACCTCTCCTTGCTTGTCTGGCAGGAGGAGAGGCGTCTGCAGAACTTGGGAGCCGTTGCTGGAAAGGGAGGCGAGCCACCAGCAGCAAGAGCTCACGGGACCTGGCTGCTGCTGCTTCTCCTCACTTCTCCCGCAAGAGTAGGAATGGGTGGCCTCAGCGGCAGGCAGGCACAGTAGCGGGATTTTCCACCTCTAGGTCCCGGTGGGATTCAATTGCGTGAGGCAATTACCTCAGCGTGCCTAATGGTGATGCCAGCTCTGTATATTAACTCGCCTACAGATCAGTTACTACCTTAACAGAAAGTTGACACATGCTTTTTTATTTTGGTATGATGTAATTGTACTCTTTGATGCAGGGGGGCGCAGTGGGTTAAACCACAGAGCCTAGGACTTGCCGATCAGAAGGTCGGTGGTTTGAATCCCCACGACGAGGTGAGCTCCCGTTGCTTGGTCCCTGCTCCTGCCAACCTAGCAGTTCGAAAGCACGTCAAAGTGCAAGTAGATAAATAGGTACCGCTCCGGCAGGAAGGTAAACGGCGTTTCCGTGCACTGCTCTGGTTCGCCAGAAGCGGCTTAGTCATGCTGGCCACATGACCTGGAAGCTGTACGCCGGCTCCCTTGGCCAGTAAAGCGAGATGAGCGCCACAACCCCAGAGTCGGCCACGACTGGACCAAATGGTCAGGGGTCCCTTTACCTTTACCTAATTCTACTCTTGCCAGGTTTGCCTAATTTAGCTCAAATCCCTTTTGTGACCTCTTTGTGTGAGAAGAGAAGGTATGTTTGTGAAAGACACTCCTGCAGCTTCAGACCTCTTCATGGGCCTTGAGGTATCTGCTGGAAACATTGTTTTAGGCACAGAAGAAGAGGGCTTGGGCACACTTTTCACTGTGGTTTTGAAAAGGACTAAAAATAAAAGGTCCCTGCACCCTTCAACCTGATAACATACCACTCTTATCTTACCCAGTGAAACTTGAAAAGGTTGACTGAGGGCGAGATAGCAGCTTTTCTTGCTACATATACCACAAAGTATAGTATTTGAAATGGTTGAGAGCGCCTGTTGCCACATAGAATTGTCTCCTCTGCTTGAGAGTCAGCTCCACCTACTCATGAAATTACTTTCCCTCAAATTCACTTGTTAAAGATTTGATCACCACAGGGTGAAGTAAAGGGTGCAGTTTGCTGAAAAAGGCACTATCAGCGTAAATGCCTGATAGGAAGGTTTTTCATACCACACATTTAAAGCACAAACCCCTCAAGAATCCTGGGAGCTGTAGTTTGGCCCTCAGAGAGCTACAATACCCAAAATCCTTAATAAATTACAATTCCCAGGAATTTTTGGCAGGGCTGGGGAAAGCTTGCTTTAAATGTGTAGTTTATATACATCTACAGTTTAGCATAGTTTAGCCTCACACATCTCCAGGGCCTAAATGAAGAGCTTTTCTACATATCTGTAGCCTTGTCTGAATAGGTATCTGAAGTTGAGACCAAAACCAACATCAGGTAATATGTACATGTACATTAGTGTACATGTGTGAAATGTGGATGAGTGGATGAGTGTTTATAAACTGTGAGACAAGTAAGGAATGCGGTGAGATAAAATGAGGGCACAGCAGGAAACATAGATAGGAAAGCAAGAAAATAACATAGGGCAGTGTAGAATTAGAAGTCATGCTGATTTACAGATGTTGATGATCTGAAACCTGTGTTTCGTTCTAGCCCATCCTAGTTGCCCTAGTCCTCTCATCTTGGCTCCGTCAATTTGTCCCAGTCCTCTCATCTCAAGGGGTAAGCTGGTTACCTCCTGGAATTCAAAATGCTGATGCCTCAGTGCAGCATGAAGAAATAAGCCTATGTGTCAGCAATGTGAGATGGGTTCGTGGACACAGCGAAGGACATAAGCTGATATTTCTCCTAAATATGCCAAATGATATAAAAGCCCAGCGGGAGAGGAGCAGACTTGACAACTAGTCTGAAGAACAAACAAAAGATATTCGGTGCAGGCCTTATTTCAGGAGGAAGAATGTTCCAGGTGGCAGGAGAGGCATGACTCCAGGAAGACCCAAGATTAATTTCATGGGCATGTGGCACCCCTGTGAAGGCCTTCTCCTCTAATGATGTCAGTAACGAAGACCTCCTCTGATGATGTCAGCAGATGGAAGAAGGCAGCTTCTCAGGTAACCCTTGTCACTTGTTATTGTCTCTTAAAATATACATTTAACGGTTGGGTGTGTGGGAATATGAAGAGAGATGTATTTATTTATTTATTTATTTATTTTACACTTTTCTGATAATCAGAAAGGGCATCTCTCTTTCTGCGAGCCACATGAGGGAGCTGTGGTATCTGAAAATGCAGATAAGTGAATTAAGGGGTGCCTTCATCCAGTGAGAATTAAGCGCTTTGATTTAGATGGCAGAGACACTTGCTTGAAATCAACAAAACTTAAAATGCTGGAGACGTGTATCTGTTTACACTGTATCAAAAGTGGCATATTTTTACAGACCCTGGTCCTTGTCCATATGCTGTGATCATGCCATGGTGAGGCCTGTCACTTTAGAATATCTTTATCTGGGCCACAAGAATGGCTTCTCCATGCCATGAGTCTTCTCAAGTCATGCCCTGGGAGGCCTCTCAAATGCACACACTTTGTCTGCTGGGAAAGAAAGGACCTCCCCTCTAATTTACACCTTCTAAATCTAAATAAACTGCCTCCATGGTCTAAGCAAGGTGCTAACCGGTGTTATCTCTCTGCATAAGTTGGACCTGGCAAGCTCTGGGACCCAAACTGTTTGGATGCCTTCTCCCCACCCAACTGTTCATTCAGCATAAAATGAAGTTTTCCCATTATGTCTCTCAAGAATCATCAAAAGATTATTGAGTTCCTTGCGTCTAGCAAGTCTGATGCTGTGTAATTACTAGTCTCTCTAAAGATAAGAGATCAGAAATGTTCGTTTGCATTGTTTGCCACCTCTGTTTAATCCATGGTCTGTTACTGATCTTAAATAAACCTTTCAATTTATAATTTGAACTGTAGTGGCCGTGAATTTTTACTTAAACCATGGATCTGCCCCATTCATGAACTACAACAGCTTGTCTCTGCTACCGGTTTGGAAGGACAAGTAAGTAAATAAGTTGCAGATTGAGTCTTTCTTGCAGAGACAAGGAGGCCTGCCCATTTCCCTACTTTCAGTCCTCACTAGGCTGCTTCCCCCAAGCCTGTTAATACCTCCCCTCCTTTAGGTGGGTGGTACAATTAGCTGTCTAAGAATCTACACCTGGAGAATGGATCTGCTATTAGTAATATTTAAAGGTTTTAGGATGGTCATTAAATTTTTTGTGATGCAAATAGATTTAGTTATCTATGCCAGTAAATTGATTTGCACTCTTTTAAATAGTCAAATTAAATAGTCAAAGTGCAAGTAAATAGGTACCGCTCCGGTGGGAAGGTAAACGGTGTTTCCGTGTGCTGCTCTAGTTCGCCAGAAGTGGCTTAGTCATGCTGGCCACATGACCCGGAAGCTGTACGCAGGCTCCCTCGGCCAATAAAGCAAGATGAGCGCTGCAACCCCAGAGTCATCTGCGACTGGACCTAACGGTCAGGGGTCCCTTTACCTTTACCTAAATAGAACATAGGAGGTTCAGTAATTTTGAAGTTCTAGAAGCATTAAGACCAATATGCTGAAAACAAGAGAAAAAACTACTAACACAATAATTTCCATTTTCCTCCCAGCATGTTAAAGGTAAAGGTAAAGGGACCCCTGACCATTAGGTCCAGTTGCAGATGACTCTGGGGTTGTGGGACTCATCTCGCTCTATAGGCCGAGGGAGCCAGCGTTTGACCGCAGACAGCTTCCGGATATTGGTATTTAAAAGTTAGCACTACATGGTAGTATATTGTTCAAAAAGTCACCATCCCATTACTCAATATGTACTGCCGTGTAAAAGGAACATCAGAAATTGGGACAGAAGGGGTAGCATTATAACCAGTAAAACTAACATAATAAACCCCATGTTTGAATGGAGTCATCTAGGGAACCTGTGCTGGAAAATGCAGCCAGTGGTGTTTGCCCATTATAACAATACAACCATAGGTTGCAAGCATGCATCTTCCATTGAAACAGTAATGTGTTCACTGGTTGGCTTACTAAAAATGCACTTAGCCCTCAGTAGCATGAAGTGATTCATTTTTCATATAGACTTTTGTCTTATTAATAGTTAATAAGAATATGGATTCAAGCTACTGTTCTAAAAACACTCAATGAGTAAGATAGATGGGCTTTCCATTTTTATTCTGAAAGCCCACTTCAGATTAAAACAGGGCTCTAGATAGTGATTTCTGAAAGATTCCCCCTGCCAAAATGACCAGTTCTTTTCCGTGTACTTCCTCTATAGTCACACAAGTATAGAGGGGAGATGAAAGAAAACGAGATTTTAAAAGATTTCTAGGTGCATTAATCAGATTTGCTGTACACACTGAAAAAAACTATCAAGTCAGAATTTAGTGATGTGGCATTATTATTTACTTACACCCAAATCTTTCAGCTTTTCTTTTGGTAACTGTGAGATTTATGCACAGTGGAACAGCAACTGCAACAAAGAATGCACTTGTACATTAAGTAACACCTTTTAAATAAATAGCCACGCTCTAAAGATACAGTACATCTATCAATGCTGTTGGCATTGCACATGGGATGCATTTCATAACGCTGACAATTATTGGATTCCTCTTATTTGATATACTAATAAAAGGTCTTGCTTTTTAAAAGAGGAAGAGTGTTTTATGCAGGCTACATACAGCCAGCAGATAATTTATTAAAGATTTTCACAAGGCTTAATGAATTTATTGCTGTCATCTGCCCATTCCTTGAAAAATTAGTGTCTGGCTTTCTCATTCAAGGAGGCTGATAGGATTCATTATGCTGGATGCTTCGTCTCTCAGTGATATTCCAGGAAAAGCACTCAGCTAGAGGGTGTCTTTTTATAAGTAGAATCGGTGATCAACTATTCCAACAATTAATGAGAACATATATTAGTGTTAAGTACCATCGGGATGTTATTCTTTTGCATAGATGTATAAAATATATATGTTTAAACTCAAGTCATTGCATTGAAACACTCCCAAATCTAGGTGCCCTCAGATAATAAATGCAACATATATCCACAACACAGCAGTACCAAGTGCCCTTTGTGTATGTGCTGAGTATTTCAAACCACTAACAAATCCTTTGCTATTGTTATTGCAAAACCCATTCTGCCTTGTACAGTGTAATCCAAATTACTCAAAAGTAAGTCCCATGGAGTTCAGCTAGGGATAGGACTGCAGTCTCGATTATCTTTCCTTTTTACTGTGCTATCTAAATAGCTAACCATTAAGACTCCACAGTAATTTACAGCCTAGCCATAAGCCATACTGTGCCAGCCCACAAGTAGTTGGAAACTAGACACAAGATTACAGTGATATCACAACAATATACAAGTATGTGTTGGCAAAAATGTCACTAAGTACCAGTCTTACAAATACTACTACAGTATTCATATTTAACATATATTTACATACTGACAACCATATCCCAATACGAGTGTTAACTTCAAAAGGGTGAACACCGTATAAATCACAACAGATCTATTTCTTAGATTGGGTAAGTTGTGCTACATGTGATGTCACAAAAATGTAGAAGAAATAAGTTATCTCTGGGTACCGAGTATTGCATCTTAGAAAATAAGCTTCTGTTTGGTTTCTATTCTTTTTATACGGCAGAAGGGTTTAATAAGTAAATGAACCACTATATACTATGTTCTATATTCTGAACAGGATACAGCATGTATAAAGAAAGACTGCAGTTAGTAAAAAGGAAACTAGCCCATGAGATGTGACAGACTGTGACACTTACTCTAGGAGGAAACTTAAGAAGTCCTGCTGTCCAGTTTTAGATAATTATTGCCTCATTATCTCTTGCAGCCTCATTCATTCCCATTATGGTGTGTTTATGTGATTTGCCTCAATGACTAGGCACAGACTATCCTGCTCTAGATTTTGCCTGCTGGCAGATGGACTTCCCTTTGTTACTTGTTAAGTAAGCAGGATTCAGGGGCAAATGAAGAGATTTGCATTGTCTGATGCTGGACCAAAAATGCTATCAAAAAACAAAGTTTAACTAGTGAGGCTTCAAGACCAACCTGGGTGTGGGTGGAACCAAAACACAACAATATTCTCTCTCTCAGTGTGTTTAAAGGAAAGCATTAATGAAGTCCCTTCCTGATCCAGCGTATGTAAAAATAGGTTTTCTGCAATAATCTTGCATGTGTCCTTAGAAGTTCTTCCCATCTTTGCCTCTGGTATTTAAAAGCCTAAATGCTCCCGGGACTTACTCTCTGTGATCCAAGCCACCGCAATGTGATTGCGTGGCATGTAAGTCAGAGACGACTTTAGTCTGAAGCCCTGAGCTTATTGACTCCTTCAAACATCTTGGAAGAAGATTACACCAATGTAATAATGTACAATCCTTCTGCAATCCTTAAGAGAGGGGAGGGAAATGGTTACTGTGGTTAATTCAGCCAAGCTGCCCTAGAGTCCAGATATAATCCAGAAACTAACATTTATCTCTGTTGCTCAAAGAAAGCTTCGACCTCTGGCATGTTCCCAAGCCTACTGTGAAACATGAATGTATACGTCACCCTAATGGCCATATATGGAACGTGGCTTCCGCTGTAACACACGAGGAACTCTGCTGAAAGTATTGCACAGTTAAGTAGCCATCAGGCAGGAAAGCAAGCAAGAGATCCCAGAATGGCTGTCAAATTTCTGTTGTCATAGACAATTTTAAAAAATCATTTTTATTTGGTTTTACAAGTACAAAGTTATATACAAAAAAGAAAAGAAAAACATACCCATATAAAGAGATTCTTCCAAATTTCAGGACTTTCTTCCACCTCCTCCATGGAGTCCCATTTAAAACATTTATTACTGCATATTATTCCATACTGGGACGCGGGTGGCGCTGTGGGTTAAACCACAGAGCCTAGGACTTGCTGATCAGAAGGTGGTTTGAATCCCCACGACGACGGGGTGAGCTCCCGTTGCTCCGTCCCAGCTCCTGCCAACCTAGCAGTCTGAAAGCACGTCAAAGTGCAAGTAGATAAATAGGTACCGCTCCGGTGGGAAGGTAAACGGCATTTCCGTGCGCTGCTCTGGTTCGCCAGAAGCGGCTTAGTCATGCTGGCCACATGACCCGGAAGCTGTATGCCGGCTCCCTTGGCCAGTAAAGTGAGATGAGTGCCACAACCCCAGAGTCGGGCACGACTGGACCTAATGGTCAGGGGTCCCTTTACCTTTATACTTCCATACTCCGATTTTTATATCAAACCATATTATCCATGGTAATTGTTACACTATAAGTGAGATCAAAATCTTGCTAATGTTTCCATCTGCTTACAGTGCTCTCCTAAGTAACTTAGAAATTTTCCCCATTTTTTTATAAAGTTATTGTCCTCCTGATTTCTGAGTTTTCCATTCAGTTTTGCAGTCTCGACATAGTCCATTAGCTTGGTTTGCCACTCCTCTCTGAGGGATGGAACTTTGAAATAAATAAATGAATCTTCTTCTGCTTTAAATCAGTGGTTCTCAATTAGCCAAGTATTGCAGACCCACTGCTTTTCTAGGGTCAAGCTGTGGACTCAGTGGCGAAGCTGCATGCTCCGCTACCGGGGGGGTGTATAGGGTGTATAGGTGGGGGCGTGATGCGCATCCCGGGGGCGTGGTACGCCTCCCGTGAGGGCATGGCGTGCCACTCGCAGGGGTGTGGTGCATGTTCTGGGGGCGTGGCATTCTGCCTGTGGGGGCGTGGTGCACGGCGCACAGCGAGTGTCGGGGGGGGGCTGCCGCGATAGCACCCTACCGGAATAGTGGTGCCGGGGCAGTCTACTCCCTCTGCACTCCCGTTCCTCCACCAGTGTGTAGACTGCTTACTTTTTAGGAAATGTTATGTCTATGCTAGTTTTTGTTATGTGAATGGTGCACACCCCCCCTAGGTGAGTTACGTTGACTCCTGGGGTCCGTGAACCACTGATTGGGAACCACTGCTTTAAATTATATGGACCGGGGGGGTGACTCAAAGCATGCGATGGGGTTCCTGGTGGAAGCACCAGGCAAAGCTCACTCCTGACTTCTCTGAACCCAGATTTCTTCCCACCACTGAGCCCTCTGGGATGGGAGGTGGTGGCAGCCATGGCAGACTGAGGAAGAGGAGAAGGCAGGTGCAGCGTTTTTTGTTTTGCTTGAAATGACAATACAGTGGTACCTCGGGTTAAGTACTTAATTCGTTCCAGAGGTCCATTCTTAACCTGAAGCACTTTAGCTAATGGGGCCTCCTGCTGCCGCTGCACCGCCAGAGCACAATTTCTGTTCTCATCCTGAAGCAAAGTTCTTAACCCGAGGTACTATTTCTGGGTTAGCCGAGTCTGTAACCTGAAGCGTATGTAACCTGAAGCGTATGTAACCCGAGGTACCACTGTACGTCCTGGGCTGGCCCATATCTGACTCCTAAACTTTCTATGGAATTACAATGCTTTGTTTATATTAGGGAACCCTTGAGGTCTAGTAAATTAAGAGTGTCAGACTAGCAGGCCTGGGTCCACTTCCCCACTCAGCTCACTGACCTTGGGCGAGTTGCTATATCTCTCAGTCTAACCAAGGGCTGTTGTGAGAATAAAAGAGAGGGGGAGGCAGATGTTTGCCCTTGGAAGCTGCCTGGAGCAAATGCAGGATAAAAATGAAATACAAAAATACATAGTGAGAGAAAAACTAAAAAATACTCCTCTCCCCTGCAAAAAAAGAACAATTATTGACCTGATGTTCAGTCACTGCCAGAGCCAGCCTGAATAAAAATGTTATGAAAGGCTTGGTTGATTTTGCTTCTTACTGAGCAACAATAGCAAAATCCCAGCTGCTTTATGTTGGTCCGTGCTGCTTAAAATACACACTTTTGAGATCCACAGGCAAGAAGGGCCTCGCCTCCTATTCAGATTTCAGTCTACCGAGACTGTGTGTGTGTGTGTGTGTGTGTGTGTGTGTGTGTGTGTGTCGCCTCCACAAAGATGGGTGTGGTCACTTCGCATCCAGACTGTGGTCACATCAGAAGGCAAGCTGCCCGCATCTCAGGTTATATAGAGGGAGCGAAGATGGGTGGGTGCGATTAACCCTTGAGCCCCGCTATCGCCTTCTAGCAGTTTCAACGAAACGTCTTGGTGGCAAGCGATGCAAGCAGGAACCAGCCTGAGGAACTGGGGCTTCCAAGCTAATCCTGTAGAACAGAAACAATGCTCCGGCGGTCGCGCGGCAAGGTTGCAAAAGCGTGATCCCCAAACTAAGCAGCCTTCCCCCTCCCACTTCCAGCCAGGATTGAACTTTCCACGCCAGGATCAAGGGCTCTTGCAACACCTTATCTCTGCCTCGCACCCCTTTTCCCTAGCAAAGCCCTGCTCACCATATGCTCCTGGGGCGAGAAACCGGGAGGAGGAGGAGGAGAACCCCCACCCCACCCTCCTCCTCCTCCTCCTCCTCCTCCTCCTCTCGCCGCGCCGCTTCCCCTTTTGCAGCTGCTAGCAATAACCCTCCCTTCTCCTTCCTAGCGGCATCTCGCCCGGCAAAGCGGGCGCTTTAGGCGCGAGCCTGGGCAGGGTCCGCTCCTCTCTCACCCCGGGAGGCATCCGGGCAGCCTGGCCCGCTAAGCCCCGCCCTCCGCCCTCCTGTCATTGGGCAGCGGCAGAGGCGGCGCGGCCCCCATTGGCCGCGAGGGGTGTCGGCTCGGCGCAGGGGAGGGGCGGCAGAAGGAGAACCCGCGAGGCGCTGGGAAGCTCCGGGGCTGGCGGCTTAGTCTCTTGCCTGCGCGCGGCGGCTTCGGGTGGGCTGCGCGCCTTCGCCTGCATTCCCAGGCCAGCAGCTGCGGACAAGAGGAGGAGAGGGCGGCTGAGGCGGCGAAGGCGTGGTAGCAGCAGCGGCGGCGGCGGCGCGAGGGGCTTGGCTCCGGAGAGAGCGGGAAGGCGGAGAAGCCATTAGGGGGGAGAGAGAACTTTTGTTTCGGAGCTCTGAGGCGCCCCCTGCCCGAGTCCCGCCTGCTTGGCTCTCGCCGCGCTCGTAGCCGCGGGCGAAATTTCTGGTCCGCAGGCGAAATTTCGCCGCCTCGGTCCCGCGATGCTGCGGGCCGCCGTCCCGGCTCTGGCGCGGACTGAGTGAAAGGCAGCGGCCGCAGGAAGAAAATAGCGAGGGATTTGTCGAGCCTCGAGGGGAAGGGCTGGTCCCGGCCGCTTCGACGCCCAGCCTTTGGTTGCTGCTGCTGCTGCCGCGCCCCGGAGATGGTGCCTGCTCCGGGATTAGCCTAAAAGTCCCCTCTTTCTCTCTCTCGCCTTTCCAGCTACGATCGCCGGCAGATCTAGCTTGGGACGCGCAGCGAAGTCCTTCCCACCTCGAGGAAGATCTCTGCTGTAAGCGCCGCAATTACAAATTGTGCCGCGCGAAACTCTGCCAAGTGATTCCCTACCCTCTCTCTGAAAGAAGAACCGGGCGGATAATATGTCAACCCCGAGCAGATTCAAGAAGGACAAGGAGATCGTGGCCGAATATGAAAGTCAAGTGAAAGGTAAGAAGTCTTGAGGTGGCCGTCGGGGTGGGACAGGGAAGCCTCCTTCTCTTTTCTGACTCTCCCCTTGGTTTTTACCCTGCCTTAACTCACCAATGCAAGGAGGAGAGCGCACATCTTTCCATTCTGAGTAATCACCCCCCCAAAAAACTGGCATCCTCAGATTATAACGGGGGTTATAATCCTGGCTAAATCCGACCCTCCCAATCGAAAGGGGTTTGAAAGGGTGGGGGAAAGTCCACCTTTGTACTGCTCAGGCCACTCGCTGATTTGAGAGTGTGATAAATTGGTAGGCGAGTGTGTGTCATGGGGGATAAGCTTAAACCATTTTAGGTGATAAGTGCCCCAGCTTCCAGCTGAAGACTCATCACAGAGTCATCTGGTTAATAGAGTCACAGTATCCAGTGTGGAAAGGGAAATGGGCTTGCACAGCAAGAGGGAGGCTGGGATTTGAATAGTCTTCTCCAGCCCCTCTGTTTCCCAGCCACAGTTAACCTGGAAGTGAGGACTCTTTTCTTTTTTTCTTTTTAAAAATATTGCTTGATTGCACAGTTTTAACAGCGTAGATTGCAATTGCTACACTTAATTTACTTCCAGGATGCCCTTTGATTTGGCAAAGGGAGGGTTGTAACTGATTGACAGCTCCATGTATCTGGAATGGCTGGCTTAGACCATGCACCTTCTATTTAATCAGTTACAAATGTTCGGTAGCCTTTTAAAAAGCAGTCTTTTAACAGTAGAAACAATGCTACAACATCCTCCCTGCCTATATTGTACATCAGTTCTGTTTCTCCATGATTGCTTTTTTATTTTAATGTCACAGCGGAAGACAGTGTTTATACAATCATACATAATATTTTAAGAGTTTCACTTTCCTGTTCTGTAGCTTCATTATATCTGCAGCTTCTGTTTTCTAGCACTTGGCAGCTTTTGAATAAAATGTCTCTTGGAAACAAACAAGATCTTCCTTCTAGAAATATGCTAGTTCACGTTCCTTGTATGTGCTGATTTAAGTTCTTCACTTCATTGGTCGAAAACTAATGTGGGCTATATTGGAGCATACAGATTAATTTGCTCCGGCGTGCGTACATAATAAAAGTTTATATTGTAATTTTGAGTTTGTCCATAGTAATGAAATACTCTTTGCATATGCAAATCCAACGTGTGATGTCATCAGGAACTCCGTTTCACATAGTGTCCTGTTGGCTTTGAGAGAGCTCTGTTCATCTACACCAGGGTTTCCCAAAAGGGTCTCCAGCTGTTTTTGGACTACAGTTCCCATCATCCTTGACCACAGGTCCTGCTAACTAGGGATGATGGGAGTTGTAGTCCAAAAACAGCTGGAGACCCAAGTTTGGGAAACTTTGATCTCTACACTAAGGGTTCCCAGACAAGCAACTGGGTACCTATGGCTATAGTTCCACCCTACTAGCTTTTTAATGTGGAGCAGCAGCCAGAAAAAGACCAGGCATGCTTTGTCTACCGTACAGTCACACGTGGCTTTGAAATGCATGACTGGCCTTCCAATTCTTTGCCAGAACTGTCTCAGAATCTTACGTGACTGTGTTCAGCTTGAAGGATGAGTTCCTAGCTGGTGCCTCCAGAGTATGGGGGTATGAAAACCCCACTATCTTCAGATATGCAATTGCTGCACAGATTACTGAATCAGATCTCGAAGGAAAGCCGCCTTAAACAAAAAGTTTCAATAGGTGGCTAAATATCGCAACGCTAGGAGCCTATCTAGTTTCAGCTGGTAATTGAATCGAGGCCACTTCCACACTATGTATTTAAAACACTATTATATTGCTTCAACAGTCGTGCCTTTCCCCCAAAGACTCTGGTACTGTAGTTTAAGGATGCTCAGCGTTGTTAGGATACTGTTCTACCCCTTGCAGAGTGGTTTAACCATCAATCTCTTTTCCTAGGGAACTCTGTAACACAAACTGCCTGGGAGTTCTTGTACAAACCAAGTGCACCTCTGGGACATAACTATACTCTCAGCAGTGTACCATCTGAGGAATTCAGTTGCTGGGCAGGGATATATGGGACAACTATTAGAACACAGATACAAAGTAGCAGTACTAGAATACAAATAATTTAAATGGTTGTGTGTATTGTGTTGAAAACAAAGTAAAAATTTAGTGGGGAAAGTATACGTTATCCAGATGAAACAAACTTATGTACAGTTTAATGGGTTTTGTTTTTGCATTTGCTAAACATGGGAAAGAAGAAAACGGCTACAGAGGTACTAAATTCTCTGACAACTAGTAACAACACCAAACTACCTATACCACCAAATGATTTTTGGCTTGTGGATTCTGTGAGCATACTAGATTGAACAGATCACTGGGCAATTTTTTTAAAGAAAATATTCTGTTATGAGCAATACCAGACTTCATGTTGACTTGGCACATAAAGTCCTACGCAACTTGGGTCCCAAGTACTTGATAGAGCACCTCTCCCAGCATCTACTAGCCTGAGCTCCTAAGATCTGCAGGGGAGCCCTATCTGTGCTCCCATCAATGGCCATGATTTGTTTATGATGATGAGAAACTAGGCCTTCTCTGTTGTGGAACTCTCATTGTGGAACTCCTTTCCATTGAAGGCACAGTTGTGTCATCATTTCCAGGCTTGTGAAGTCAGAAGAAGACATTTCTTCCCCTGCCGGCTTATGGGGAGAGTTTGACCCAAGGGCTGTTGGTCTGTGGTTGACAATTTTGTATTAGAATGGTTTTAATATGTTACAAATTTTATTGGAAATATTGTGTGTTGCCTTGGGCCAAAGGGTGGTCTAGGAATGTATGTATATGTTTAATACATTAATATACCAACCTTCCTCCCAAAGTAGGAATAAATAATAATAAAATAACCATACAAGGAAGAGGATTTGGGGTGTCATGTTTTTAGATAACTGGCTATATTGTTGAATTCAGGAATAAGAACAAACATGGTAAATAAATTGGGCCAATTAAGTGGTTGCTGGGGCTGTTCTTTGCAGTACACTTTTAATAAACAACAACAGTCTCAAATGTGTAGTTTATCCCAGTGGAAATAATTATCCTATTTTTCCTCAGTTATTTTCCTTACAAAACACATGAAGAATAAACTCCACTCACATGGCTGTAGCATGTTAACATGGCAGTCTAGTTTATTTTTTCTTATATCTGGTCACAAGAAAATAGACATGCTACTCTAGTGCACATAGACTGTTTTCGTCACAAAATGAAGTGTTCAGTTTGTAGAACTACCCTTTGTTAATAAAGGACTATGATGATAAATGCCATATCTGGCAAGTGAGATGTGTACAGGAATATGTTTCTGTGCCTTCAGCTAAGGCAGGTAGAAATGTGTATCGTAATCCATGGTTGCGCTAGCCCCTGTTGGACCAGTTGGATATGTAGGGGTGTGCTTTGGGGATGGATGCCCACATCCTGGAGCCGTTGATTGTCTTTGGCTTAGATGTGCATGACTGTAGCTGGGTCTAAGCCAAAGTATACAAGGCTGCCGTTGTATGCAGAATTAGGTATGGCGTGCTGAACTCTGCATCCGAATGGGCGATGAGACTGGTAGTTTACCAAGTGCATTTTGCCACTCTGCTTCAAGTCAGTCATCTGTGTTTTTCCATGTCCTGGTAAAACTTGGAAGAATACTTCAAGAAGAACAGCATGGAACCATTGTTAACATGTAACAATTTAATGATATTTAACCTTAATAATATATAAACAGAGTCAAAGTCAGTCATTGTGTATGAGATCTACTAGTATTAGAATATGTAAAAGATTATCTGTGTCCCACAGTGTTCTACAGGGGCTGCTGGAGCTTGACTTCGTTCAAGTCTTGTCTTTTGACTTATTGAAGAAACACCAAAATAATTAGCATGACACGTTGAGAGAATGTGCCTTGCATTCCATTAAAACTAGTTGGATAATTTAGTGAGATGCTTCAGTTGGAGGACTGAGTACAAGGAAATGTCATAGGTCACTGGTGTTTTATTAGTATTTTTTTAAAAAAATCTTCGGCTTTAACTGCCGATTGAGGCCTAGCCTAACCTATGGAGTACAAACTTTTATCTATTAATCTTTACAGGAACCCAGCAATTATACTTCTGAAGGCCAATTTATGCATTACAGCTGCCATTTGAAAGACGTTTCAGATTACTCCATGTGGCAGCTGTTGGCATATAACAAGCTCTATTTATTCAGTAATTCGAGGTGCTGATTTGGCAGTCTTCTCCAGGTCACTGCAAACTTCCTGAAAAAGAAAAGTTTGTAGTGAATATTGTTAAGTCTACATGGTGAAACGCTGTATTTCACATTTGGTAACCTCTGTTCAAGGCAGTATCAGTGACCATATAATGTACAAAACATCCCAAGATTATAATACTGCTTCTGCATAGCAGTTTCCTGTACTTCCTGAAGAAACAGGAATTATCTGGAAGAAACAGGAGCAGTGCAGTTTAGAAATACTTTCTGACCATGCAGTCTGCACTTGCCATTGTAAGCCATCCGGTATCCATTCCAGTCACAGTGCAGATGGTACAGGAGGCAGTGTAGACTCAACACAACATGGACCGGGAGGGATGGAACATTATCATTATTGTTGTTGTTTAGTCTTTTAGTCGTGTCCGACTCTTTGTAGACCAGAGCACGCCAGGTACTCCTGTCCTCCACTGCCTCCCGCAGTTTGGTCAAACTCATGCTGGTAGCTTCAAGAACACTGTCCAACCATCTCGTCCTCTGTCGTCCCCTTCTCCTTGTGCCCTCAATCCTTCCCAACATCAGGGTTTTTTCTAGGGAGTCTTCTCTTCTCATGAGGTGGCCAAAGTATTGGAGCCTCAGCTTCAGGATCTGTCCTTCCAGTGAGCACTCAGGGCTGATTTCCTTAAGAATGGATAGGTTTGTTCTTCTTGCAGTCCATGGGACTCTCAAGAGTCTCCTCCAGCACCATAATTCAAAAGCATCAATTCTTCGGCGATCAGCCTTCTTTATGGTCCAGTTCTCACTTCCATACATCACCACTGGGAAAACCATAGCTTTAACTATATGGGCCTTTGTTGGCAAGGTGATGTCTCTGCTTTTTAAGATGCTGCCTAGGTTTGTCATTGCTTTTCTCCCAAGAAGCAGGCGTCTTTTAATTTCATGACTGCTGTCACCATCTGCAGTGATCATGGAGCCCAAGAAATAAGGCACATTATCATATGCACCATTAAATGAATTTGTTTAAATAGCTGGAGTTTGTCTAACAACAATGGCCAGGTTCTTAGGTCAGAGGTGTGCGGTGCAGATGTTTCTTTTTCTGGATTTTCTCCAGATAAGTTGCTTGTAATTGTGCCATCATTGCCAGGCCACTTCAGGATATAGTGTTGTGAAACAAGAGAGAGAGTGATTTGCCCATTTTGTCACCCAATGAATTGCGGGCCATTGATTATCTGAACGGACTTGAGCTTCTATATACAAACCTAATATTCTAGTCATTGCACCGTGATAGTTCTCTCAAACACAAAACACCTACTGCTAAATGATGACATTCAAAAGCTGCATTGCACAGTTCTGAAAATTATGGAAGTGACATTAAAGTATATTGCTTTTTCTGATCTTGGAACATTTAGTATTTGCCTAAGCCTCAGTGTAATAATTAATATTTACTTGAATCTTCCGTGCCCTACTTTTAAAAAGATTTTGTATTAGCAGCTGTTTAGGAAAGAAGTTTTAGCAGAACAAAGTATACAAAATCCATGCTATGTAACTGTCTTCTTCCAAGAATCTCAAAGAAGATGAAAATTTGTTTAAACTAGAAGAGAGCTGTCATTTTTTCAGGGAAGAAAATTGTGGTACAGTTAAATTTGGTCAAATGTATCATGTGTGAGAAGGCAGAAAAAATCCACTTAAGTTTGCAATGGACAGTTTCACATGCAACCTTGAGAAAACCTGCAAATTTTCTCTATTCAATGAGGTGCAGGAGTTTGTTTCTGCTTGTCCCACTGAATTGTATTAAGTAATGTGCCCATTCATTTAGGCTCCAAAAGATGTTTGTGTGCCGCATTTCAAAATAGCACACTGGCCTTGTTCTTCTGTGATGCTAAACCATGGTTTGACCCTACATGCATGACTAAGAAGAAGCCTAACCAAAGCCTTGGGTCTGCGTACTCCTCCTTACAACCCCCATGTGGCCAGCAAAAGGACGTCACCAGTTCTTAGCTTCCATGGTTGTTGTGCTGTATGATCTGGAAATCCTGGTTTAAACCAAACTAGTTAGTTAAGCAAAGCAAGCCATTTAACCCATTGTTCTGAGTCAGTTTTAAACAATGATCTGTGGTTCATAGGACACACCAAGCCAGAATTTGTGGAAAGAGAAATTAAATGTGAACAAAGTCCTCCTCCTGGCTGTGCAGCAGAAAACTCGGAGGTGGGAACGGGAATGAGAGCCTGAATTTTTGCTTAGGGTCTGTTATGCTCATGCATGTTACACTATACAGTGGTACCTTGGTTCCTGAACTTAATCCATTCGGGGAGTCTGTTCAACTCCCAAAACCGTTTGAAAACCAAGGCATGGCTTCAGATTGGCTGCAGAAGCTTCCTGCACTCAAGCGGAAGCCGCGTCAGATGTTCGGCTTCCAAAAAACGTTTGCAAACTGGAACATTTACTTCCGGGTTTGTGGCGTTTGGGAGTTGATTTGTAAAGACAACTAAGCCGTTCGAGAACCAAGGTACCACTGTACAATTAGTGTTGTGTGTAGCCACAGCCACTGGTCAGACATCAAACACAGAAGCTATCTTTCCCTATTCTTACTTTTGATTGTTTAAAAGGCAGTGCTGATATTTCACACTTGCTTTATATTATACTTCTTAAGCTTGCTTCTCAGAAGTAAACACATATTGTAGGGAGAACATTTGCTAACACTTATTGCAGAAGTGTGAAAGGGAGAGCTGTGAATTCCTTTATGGCTGTGTTTGGGTGAGAGACACAGCTGCTGTCTCAGACGTCCAGAGTCTCTGGCTTTTTTGCAGCAATAAAATTGTGCTTTGTTTTCAGATAAATTTGTCCCAATATATTTAGGATCTCTAGGTGACAGTTTTGGTTTGGCACAAAATTGTAACCAAGAATAACCAACTTGATTCTGTGGGTAGTATTGTGGCAAGAAATACGAATGAGGACAAATCTTTCCTTAATTGTTTGTAAGATGAAAATGAATGGCATCTTCAAACATGATTAAGCAAAACTTACATTTTAATAATCTTCCCCTTTTTTTGGAAGGGAAGGTAAATATTTTAACTTCTGGAGCACCCCAAGACAAAATTAGCATTTGGCTATCATGCTAGCATTTTGCCACATAAACCACAGTAGACCCATTTGAATCACGCATTACATGACCAATCTACATTGTCCCTGAGTCTCCTAGTTGTTATTCATGCCATAGTGAAAGAGAGTGGGAAAATGTTATTATATTCACACGTAGTGGATATAATGGTGTCATATGGTTGAGAAATACTGGGGAAGCAGTGGATATGCTGGGCAGCTCTGGAAAAATCTGGGTGATGCTGCTATCACCCAGCCATACTGATCCATCATGTTTCGCTATAAGCAGTTGAACTGCCATCTACGTGTAGAATGTGGCCAGTTTGGTGTATAAAAAGAGCGCTTGGTTCCAGTTCAGAGGTTTCAAATTAGAAATATTTCCTGGTGAACAAGTCACAGTGCACCAAGGCTCACATGTTCAACCTTCCACTCTCTTCCTCTTTCAGAAGCAACAGGTCCTCTGCGACATCTAGACTTGGGAAACTGTAAATTACCATTTGAGAACAAGCCAGTATCTGAATCAATGATTCCATATCCTAAACTGTTCTTGGACTGCACTTAAAGTGCAGTTTCCTAACTTTAAAACAGAAAGTGGATGCTTCCATCCTGGGTGTGCAAGAGAAGATGGGAAGTTTGAGCACCCAAGTCTTGCCATAGTTTATTCAGAAGGTAGGAAGTCATGTTTCCCCATTAAATCTGAATTGGGCCTCTATTTCCTCACTATAGCTGACACACATCACACTTTATAGACGTATTAATGAGAATTTTGGAACTAAGTTACGATGCATGCCATTCCTGTTTCTAGCCGGCGGGATCCTTTGCTTTTGCCCACAAACATTGCTAATTGCAATTGCATGCACTTTATGTTGTGGGTGGGTAGAGAAGAAGCGGTGCTACTGAGCGCAGTGATTAAAAGAGAATTTAAAGATGCCCTCTATAAAATTGTTGCATGGAAGGCAGAAGTAGTAGTTTACAAGAAGTATGCTGTAATTGAACTCTTTATGATGTGGCAGTTCTTGTAAACCATGTTTGGAATTACTACAAACACCGTCAGATTTGCCAGAAGATGATTTCCATGAAGTAATAATTGTAACTGTTTACATTTGGCCACAGTGGGGAAATAACGGGAGTACAGTGGATCCATGAATATTGTATCTCCGGGCTCTTAAGCAGATGCAGTCTTTCTTCTAAAGCACTGCATATAATATCTATTAGCAGAGAGCATTGAGTTGGGAGTCTTGCTACTTTGACAGCATGTATATATGCTTCCAAATCACTGTTCACCAAAGATAATGCCATATATTCTGGCTTAATACATATTTATTATGTTCTCTCTCTCATACCTGGATCCTAAACACAATGCTTTAGAAGTTTATCTATTACCTTCACTATAAATTACTCTTGTAATTTAATAATGCAAGTTCTATATTGTAAGCATTGCACAAACCAATAGAGTAAGCCCTGCCTGTGCGCCTACTATGTAAACATTTCCAAATAAGTTTCTCTTGGAACTTGCGTTTCATACACCTCAACCCTGTTTCAGCATTCTTTGCTCCCATGTCGAGCGACTTAGGTTCATGAACAGCCCCACCCCTGTTGTTGTGCATTCCTTCCTTGACATCTCTGCATATGACTCGTGAGTATCCCTGAGAATGGACATTACAGGCTCCTTCCTTGGTATTTGGACATACAATGAAAGCATATGTTCCAGGGACACCTTCATGTATACGGTTATGCATGTAATAATAAAAATAATTATTATTATTTATACCCCGCCCATCTGGCTGGGTCCCCCCAACCACTCTGGGCGGCATCCAACAAAACACTAAAATACAATAACCTATTTAACATTAAAAGCTTCCCTAAACAGGGCTGCCTTTAGATGTCTTCTAAAAGTTTGGTAGTTATTTTTCTCTTTGACATCTGGTGGGAGGGCATTCCACAGGGCGGGCGCCACTATCGAGAAGGCCCTCTGCCTGGTTCCCTGTAACTTGGCTTCTTGCAGTGAGGGAACCGCCAGAAGGCCCTTGACGCTGGACCTCAGTGTCCGGGCAGAACGATGGAGGTGGAGACCCTCCTTCAGGTATCCTGGACCGAGACCATTTAGGGCTTTAAAGGTCAGCACCAACACTTTGAATTGTGCTTGGAAACGTACTGGGAGCCAGTGTAGGTCTTTCAAGACTGGTAAAGGCCTTCATGGAATCTGCAACTCTTCTTAAAAACATATTAGAAAGGGTATAAGATAGAACAGGCCTTACCAACCTGGTGCCCTCAAAAGGCTTCTTTTTGACTGTGACTCCTTCCAGCCTCAGCCAGTGCATTGTGGGATGTCGTGTATAGATGCATATACCAGAGCATTAGAAATACTGTATGATTATAATGGCAGCTTGTTTGGGAAAGAGTTATAGGAACATCAGGCTCCACAGGAGATCCGCAGCTAGCTGAACTATAGCAGCATTCGAGTGTTTCAGAATGTAGATAATGGGCACTCTAGAGCCTATACTAAAATTGTCTTGAGTTTTCGCATTTTTCCTCTGTTTCCTTCTTAATTTGAGATTTGACACACTTTCAAAAGACTGCTGTCACACACTTGTGGTTTAACAGATCAAGAAAGCTTATATTTTTATGCTATGTGAGCAAGAGCATTAGAGATGATAAAGAAATGATACATTTCGAACCTAGAGTGTCTCCCAGTGGAGCAGCGCACACACACATATAAATATATATTTCTTGTGTGGCATTAGTTTAGAATTTCTGCCTAGCAGAAACTGGCTGAGCCAGTGCATGCTGACGTTTCATCATGAATGATTATTAGCCTGAAAGCCTGTGAATTAACAAGCTTAAATTCCCTTTCACTTACCAATGTCTTTATTATATATTAAGTTCCTGCAGCTCATCTAGAAATGTGTTTACATACTCTTTCAAGCTGATCACATTTGTATTTATGTATTGCATAGCTTACAGAAAGCTACCACAGTTCAAACACCATTTTTTTAGCACAGCTGTTCTGCTAATTAAAGAGCTGGTTATCTAGCACAGCATGTGCATAGCTGAGTGTCCTGACTTCAGCTACCCGGAGTAGGGTAGTTCCTGCCCTGTACAAAGAGGGAACTTGCTCTGCGAGACCTTTTGCCCTTGCAATTGATTTTAATAATGTTAATGGGTCAATGTAGCCACAGTGGGTCAGAAGGTTAAAGTCAGTGAAACATTTGGTAAACGAGAATTCTCTAAATCTTTAATTCCCTTATGGACTGTGCAGCAGAATGCTAATAAGATAGTTCCAGAACGGCTTGGGGGAGATTAGTGACGGGACATGGAATATATAGGCTAAAGGCTGCCAACTAGAGTCTTGCTTAGGTCAGTAATAGATCAGAGGCTCACTGTATCACAGGATTTCACAGTTGTATTTTACAGGTTTATGGTTTTGCATTGGCTTTCATAGTCGTCTCTTTCTGCGCTCCAGTATCCCAGGCAAGTTTTTATTGTTCACAGTGCCCATATGTACATTGCTATGGTAGAATAATGATCAATCCCTCCGGCTGGATGAGTAGAGGGTTATGCATTCATGTATATACTTGCAAAGCAAGTATATTGAGAACAGAAGGCTTATGAACCAAGTGGATAATGGGCTTCTATTTGTAGATACATCTGCAAATTTGTGTTCCAGATACAAAGATGGGACAGCAAAGACTGGTTTACGGTTAGAAATGGATTGAGCAGTCATTGTCACTTCTGCATATTTTCTTCTTAAGTCTGTTCTGTCCTATTCCTATGATTAAGAAAAATAGTTAAAATTAGCATTTAAACATGCCTTCCAGAACAGCTTATCACAAAATACACTTATTTTTATACGTTATTTGAATGTAGGTGTCATGAACTACTGACTATTGCTCCATGTGGGAAAGTTATCAGGACAGAACTTTCGGGTCGCAACATGGCTGCTTCTGGGCAGGCAGGAAAACACAAGTACTTTCTTGTTTCAATTGAGCCTTGCTTAAGCTCCAGTGAAGGGTGGGGAACCTCTGCTGCATGGGTCAAGCTGGGCCTACCATGTCTCCCCATTTGTCCCACCAGGCTATTTCCCCTAAATCACACACAGCTGCCCCACACCTGATGCCATATGTGATGTCAGGTATGGGGCAGGTACCAATGTGGCTACAAAGGAAAGCTCCTGATTGTTCCTACACTAGGAAGGCATGCTTCTGTTGCCCATCAGCTGATGGGTATTGAAAGTGCATCTTCCTTCTATAGACCTGTGGTTTCCATTGCTCCTTCTAATCAGAATTGCTTTTCCGTTCCAAGCTGTCTCATGGTTCTTGACTCACCTAGGCTACTGCCCACGGCTCATGCCTGGCAGTTAAGAGAACTGTGAATAGCTGGTGGTTAACAAGTCCTGGTTCTTACATTAAATTAATCAGAACAGCTCTTCAATTACGTTGCCAAAAAGCCACCCATGAATTAAGTGGGATTTACAGCTCTCACTCGAGCGACTGGGCAATTATTCCAGAGGCTTGAGGCAATTGCAATCGAGGCCTGGCCCCTAAAAGCAGACTTATTTAAACTCCTGTAACAAAGATATACAGAGCATGTCCTCATCAAATTATCATAATGTGTGGGGAGAGATTGTATCTAAGGAATGTTGTATGCAGACTATGGATTGCTTTAAACGGGTAAAAACATGCACCTTGAATTGGGCCCAGAATTTCACATCGCAGGCGACTAATGCAGCTGCTACACAAGTGACAGAATAATAATCTCCTTCCAGTATGTGAGATTTAGCATTCTGTACCACTTGGAGATTGTAAGTCATCTTCAAGGGGAGCCTCATGTCAAGAATATTGCTGTATTCGATCCTTGATGTTACGGTAGCATGGATAAGATCAGTGTGTCAAGATCTCTGTTGGTAATACAAATGCAAGTGGTAATTGTTGTTTAGTCGTTTAGTCGTGTCTGACTCTTCGTGACCCCATGGACCAGTGCATGCCAGGCACTCCTGTCTTCCACTGCCTCCCGCAGTTTGGTCAGACTCATGTTTGTGGCTTCGAGTACACTGTCCAACCATCTCGTCCTCTGTCGTCCCCTTCTCCTTGTGCCCTCCATCTTTCCCAACATCAGGGTCTTTTCCAGGGAGTCTTCTCTTCTCATGAGGTGGCCAAAGTATTGGAGCCTCAGCTTCACGATCTGTCCTTCCAGTGAGCACTCAGGGCTAATTTCCTTAAGAATGGGTGCGTTTGATCTTCTTGCAGTCCATGGGACTCTCAAGAGTCTCCTCCAGCAAGTGGTAAAAGGTGCCCCAAAACCATACCCACTCTGATCTGAGCAGGATTCAGGAGCCATCCCCAAGTTCCACACTATAGTCAGATGGGGCGATTACTACCACCTCATTTCAAACACTAGACAATAATATTTTCTTTCTGAGCATTGGAATTGCCCATCAGCGTTGCCACCATCTTAATGATCCAATTTCAGTTTAACTTCATCCGCTGATCTAGATTTGTCATTTGCTTCTGAATGCTTATTTAATGAAAAGCACAGAACCAAGTTTCATCCGGACTCTGATGACATTTCACTCAATGCTTCAGATTATCTTACTTAGTGGCTTCATAGAGATCCTAAACATAGAGACACTGAATCTTCCAGAATATTGCATAATCTGTTCCCATAGATCTGTTTTCACAATATTTAAACAGCATTTACTATCATGCGGAGACAAAGGCCCTGCTCAGTCCTACAGTCTGTTCTCTTTTGCCATTTTGCACCCACAAGAGATTGTGGGTTACGTCTCAGTTCTGCTTCTATCGCAGCATACAGGTATGAACATTCTACTTCCATATGTGTAAACAAGTTTCTAGTCTGTAGGCTTGCTACTATGTTCTTCACAAGATCCCAGCTGTCAGACTGTTCTCAGCCACCTGTGGTCTCTGCTCTTGGGCTTAAGAACCACAACTCATCAGGTAGCACAGCCTATCCCTGCAAGATGAGTGCCGCAACCCCAGAGTCGGTCATGACTGGACCTAATGGTCAGGGGTCCCTTTACCTTTACCTTTACCCCTTCTAAACACCCGTTAACCATTCTCACGCTCTTAACTTCGTTAATCCTTTCTTCTCTCTTCAGTTTGCCTAGTGATTTCTTTGCTGCATATAAACAGCCCCTCCCGTGTCTCTATATTCTTCCACCCCCACACTCCTTCAGCACACCTGGACTTCATTCCATACAGCTGGCGTGGGCAAGAAGCCAAACTGCTTTGCTGTCATCCCCAGCTACATCATACTTGCGCATATATATATCTATATATATGCCTGAAAGTTTACAGATGTTTCCTCATGAAGTAACATAAGCAGTCTTCCAGTGGAAGGAGGTGACACCACTGAGGGCATCAGGGCCAAGACCTTGAAGATAAAGAAGGCATTCCCCATGACCAAACAGGCTGATCTCTGTTGGCAAGATGCTGGAAGATATTCGCACCCTCTCCAACTACAACATCCAGATGGAATCTGCCTTGCTGCCATTTAAGAGGAGACATTTAAATTTGCTGCTTGCCACCCCAGTAAACTTCATTGCCTTAATTCCCTATATGCACCTATGTAGAGTATAATTCCTTACATAGTTTTTTTGTGTGTGCTCATCCTCTTGACAAGGGAAATCAATTGCAAATTTCAGTTGCATATTTCATGTGATTCTACACAAGTTATATAAGGTGCAGAATATGCGTTGCCCTTTCTAACCCTGACCTCAGAAGGAGGCTGAAGAAGACTTACCTACCACCAATGTCATCTGGTTGGGTTTCCCACACCAGGCCGTTTGCCTCAAGATCCAGCTTTGCTTTTCCTGCTTTCTTTCCTTCTCAAGAAACATGGTTGTACCTACCCACACCAACCAGTGCTGTTCTTTCCCCCCTAGCCATGGAAATCCCATTCAGCCTCCTGTAGTGAAACACTACAAAGCAATTGTGTGATTTCCATATTGGCTGAAGCATGGTGTTCCCTTGAAATGTGTCACGTTACATTTTGTGACTTTTAATGAAATACTAAATAGAGCAAAAGATTTCTGTGACGGGCCTAGCCATACAAGTTTTTAAGCTGAACTACAGTAAGGAAGATGAAACGTGGGAAAACCGTTTTGCTTATCTGCACATAACTGTTCGTATAAAATGCAAACCTACGAACCAACCAAAAAAGGCTGACATCTTGACATTTTAATCTTTTAAAACCTATGTAACATCAAGAGACTTACTTTTGCATTTACTGGAAGGTTTTTCACTGCTTCAAGAACAGCGCTATAAAATGGTTACAGATAAAAGCTTAAACTGCATGGAGCATAGTGGTCTATTACATAAACAAACACATGGCCATTCCTTTCCAGCTGCTGTCTGCAAATGTTAACAACATTCTGTCAGCTGCGTTGACTGTCTTTATTGCATAATCGGAATGCTTATGGCTCCATTAACACATGAAATGTCAATACGGCCAGAACAAAAATGTGCAACAATGAATGTGATGCAGAAAAGTTTTATGAAACAAAAAGGACAAATATGGAAATTTAAAAATACGTCGTGCTCATTAATGGAAATATATCCGTGACTTCATATAGCTAATCAGTGCATTATATGACTGCAGATATTGTCAAAACAGTCCATGGTTGTGTATATTTGGGGAAGGGCTGTAGCTCAGTGGTGGAGGAACTGTGATGCAGGCAGAATATCCCTCATTCAATTCTCAGCATTTCTCAGTAGGACTGAAAAAACCCAAAAACTCCTATCTGAAACCCTTGAGAGCTGCTACCAGCCAGTGTAGACAGTATTGGGTTAGATCAGGGTTTCCCAAACGTTCGTCTCTAGATGTTTTTGGACTACAACTCCCATCATTCCTAGCAGGGTTGCCATCTTGAATAAAATATTGTGGGGGCCCAGGTAAGCCCCACCCTGCATAATCGATCACATGACACAGTGCACACACATCATTTGAATGGGAATGCCCACAAACTTTGTGGGGCCCAGCCCCCTCAAATATTTTATTGTGGGAGCCTTGGTCTCAACATCCCCTAGGAGTTGGCTCCTATGAGTTCTAGCTAGCAGGACCAGTAGTCAGGGTTGATCAGAATTGTAGTCCAAAAACAGCTGGAGATCCATGTTTGGGAAACCCTGGACCAATGGTCTCATTCTCTGTACATAAGATTTGGAATCTGTTCTGTTTCCACATATTTGATACTCAATCTTAACCCCTTGAACTGGGCTATCTGTCTTTGATGCCATAATTCCTTGGGTATTGTTGGTATAGTGCCGTAATTTGGAAATATGGTGATAAGAGACAGGTTAGCTTTCACAATGCTAGAAATGTTTCATTTTGGCAAGGATGTCAGCAATGAGCTCTTTGATAAAATGTATTTAGCTTATAGATTACTGTGTCAACTAAACAACAGAAGTTTAGTTAGCCTTTTCTTGATTCAGGTGCCTCAGGAAAGTCTTGATCATGTCCTGCAAAATGCTTGCATTTTGTCTAAAGGTTGGGAATTGTGGTTTTCACTTTCCCAAAAGCCAGCAACCCATTGGTACATTTTTCTCCACTGTAGAAATTTCATAAATAACCAGCTAATGAATTAAACAACCCTTTCCATTCAGTTTTCTTGATGTTAATTGCACTGGTTTTAATGTCATTTACCTGAGATGGGTAACAAGTATACTGTAATCTTCAATTCCTTTTTTTACGTGCAAGGGATGTAACTTTTCCATCACTGTATTTCTCTTGTTTGGGCACTATAGCCAGAGGTTTAGTACAGATTGACAGCCTTGAAGAGTACATTACTTCATTTCCTTCTGCTTCTTTAATATTCAAAAAAGTAGAAAACATATTTGGCTTACAGAAAGAGTTAAGGCACTTAGAATTGCAAATTCACTCATGCACTAAAAAGTATGGAAATTGTAAGATACCCAAGCTTAACTTTCATTTTATGTTAGCAGCAGGCATATTCTTAAATTGCTCTATTTTCTCACTTACAACATAGTCTCCATGCTCCCACACTTCCTTGGCCTTTCAGCCCCAATATTTTTCCACCTTGAAAGCTCAGAACGCTATTGAGAAAGTGGCCATCCTCTGCTTTGGATTAGCAGTGATATTGGGATAGAGTCAAGATTAGTAGCTCCATGGAGAAATGGTTCCCAAAATTTCCCCCCACTTGACTAAGGGTCTTCACAGACCACCTAATGATTTTTCTACCTGTCGTAGCAATTGTAATGTGCTGTGCTATGATTTTTAAGTATATTTTTATTGCTTCTATTATTTATTATCTTTTATTATTGAATTGCAGTTCGCATTCCATGCAGTTTAAGAAATAAGGAAGCAATAAAAATACAATTAAGTGGCAATATGGAATATTTAATGCAGACATGCCACGAACCACCTGAATAAAGCTCACGGACCACTGCTGGTTCATGAACCACAGTTTGGGAGCTCCTGCTTTAGAGGGCATCAGGTTTAGGGTTAAAAGAGCACTGGTGTGTCATCATGAGATGATGCACGTCAGCAAGTGAAAGGAGATGAGTAAGCCCCTTTATGACTAAACTTGCATGGGATCAGCTTTTGCAGTAGCTGGGTTCTGATTTATTTTAAAATGAATATTTTAGAAGCCCAGCCAAGTACAGGAAGTCTGCACATTTGAGGTCCTAAACTTGAATACAGTGGTACCTTGGTTCTAGAACTTAATTCATTTCGGAAGTCCGTTCAACTCCCGAAAATGTTCAGAAACCAAGGCACAGCTTCCGATTGGCTGCAGGAGCTTCCTGCACTCAAGCGGAAGCCGCGTTGTACATTTGGCTTCCAAAAAACATTTGCAAACCGGAACATTTACTTCCGGGTTTGCAACGTTCGGGAGCCGATTTGTTCGACAACTAAGCCGTTTGAGAACCAAGATACCACTGTAGTTACTTTGCTAGATTTTATTATGATGAAACATGCACAAGAATCTGTAACTTAAAATAAGGTTTTTTCTATGAGATTGGTTGCCTAAACTAAATGTATACAGTGGTACCTCAGGTTAAGTACTTAATTCGTTCTGGAGGTCCATTCTTAACTTGAAACTGCTCTTAACCTGAAGCACCACTTTAGCTAATGGGGCCTCCTGCTGCTGCCACGCCGCCGGAGCACGATTTCTGTTCTCACCCTGAAGCAATGTTCTTAACCCGAGGTACTATTTCTGGGTTAGCAGAGTCTGTAACCTGAAGCGAATGTAACCTGAAGCGTATATAACCCTAGGTACCACTGTAATGCCAGTAGACATAGGCTAAATTCACTCAGCAGTTTATTCTGTTTTCCTGAGGTTTCCCTAGCCGTTAATCTTTGCATTATATTTGAGCTTTCACATGTCATAAAAACCCCTTCCAGAAATACAGTGGAATATCATGCACATTTAAGAGTCATTTTCATTTAAGAGTCATTTCAACAGAATTTTTCTGGAAGCAAATAACACAGAAATGAACACTAAACTTGAACTATATTCCACTATATTTTATGTTTTTTTTAAAAAAAACTTTCTGTATCTATTGCTTTTGTGCGGTTGTATTTTTTTTACTTTTTTATTTGGTGGGTTGTGTGGGTTTTTTTTTGCAGTATTGAAATATAAAGGCTGGGTATGAATCTTTTACTTGAATAAATAAATATTTAATATGACATTTAACTGTTTAAAGTATAACTCTCCATCCTAAGGCTGTCACTCTAAAAGAGTAACTAAAGATACCGACTTTGCAAAGTTTGGGAATTCAAAAGATTCCGTAGGCTCGTTTGCTCACAATCAAATCTATAATGAAATGCTCTGCATAAAAATTATACAATTTTCTGTAATCTGGTAGCATAAATAAAAGTTGAAACTTTTGTATATTCTGTTAAGACTTGCACATGTGAGACAGGCAAACAGGATGGAACCAGAGATTGTACAAATCTGTCTGGAGATGAAAGTTAGTAAAGACTAACATCTGCCATGCTGTTACAATGATGTCTGCTGTTGCTTAAATTCAGGGTCAGGCCTGAGGAGCCCCCTCTCTCTTTCATGTCCTGAATATATCTGTTTTCTTTACATTTTCAAAGGGCCTGAAAGTCTCAGCAGGAAAGAATGTGGTGGCATTGAATTCAAATTTATTATAGAAGCTGCAAGAATATATTCTGGAGTCACAGATGGCCACAGCAATTGTCCCCCCACCCAGCTTGCTACCAAAACTGCCATTCAAGTAAAACAAAACCTATGACAGGAAAGGATATTTATTTGACCTAAAATTGGAATAAGTCTATTTGCCGTGTAGCCAACATTGTTAAAGACTTTGTGCCTGGGAAAAATGGCTTTTTGACAAATGCATGCTTATTTCTAAATGCAGAGTTCCTCCTGAGGTGAATAATACTTTCTAAGTGTGCAGTGGCTGTGTGGCAGTCTTTCTCATTCAGAGCGGAGATGACTGTTATACTAAGATATGTCTGGCTAAGATATGTTTCTTTCATAGCTTAAAACAGAATGTATATCTGTTCTTGAAAACTCATCAAAGGAAAACTTTTCATGAGATATACATTTACAGTTGTTCGGGTTCTTTGTCATGCACGTCTTGTTATTTGAATGATTATTTCAAATGGTGACTAAACTTGCATCATTATGTATTTTTTTATTGGCATTTAATGAAGCCTTACATGATATTGTGTGGGCTCAGGAGAGTTAGTACATTAACAGCACCAAAATTAACAACATAAAACCAAAGTACAGTCATACCTCATGTTGCATCCGCTTCAGGTTGTGTTTTTTTGGGTTGCGGACTGCCGAAACCTGGAAGTACCGGAATGGGTTACTTCCGGGTTTTGGCAGTCACTCATGCACAGAAGTGCTAAATCATGCTTTGCGCATGTGCAGAAATGCCAAATTGCAACCCGCGTGTGCGCAGACACGGGTTGCGAACGTGCATCCTGCACGGATCCCGTTCGCAACCCGAGCGTCCACTGTATTTAAAAACAGCTGTACCCCAAAATGGCTACATGCAAGTCAGTAAAGAATCTGTAACGGATATACGCTGGTGTGGACCCCGTGAAGGCTGATTTGCACATGCGTTGGTTTTGGCTGGATGTGAAAGCTGATTGAACCGAAAACCATTGTTTTTTTTAAGTGAGGTGAGAGAGTATGAAAGTTCTGTTAGTGGCCTTTGACTTGTGATGACTCATTCATACATGCAATTTAAGTGATGAACATGCATATGTGAACAGGCTGTGATAGAAACAATTCCTTCAGTACTAATCCTTATTACAGGTTTCCAAGTTCAAGATTGACATCTCGCAAGGTCAATCTGCCAGATATTTGCAAGTACTGTAAGTGGCTTGGGCAGTAGCCAGTGTGCTGTTTCTGCAGCGTTTTGATAATTTTCTTTTACTGTTTACTTAAGTAAAGCTTCCAATGACTATGGGTTTGTTGTTTTTTTGGTGCTAACTGGATACCAAGTGACGTAGAGGGTCATTTTCTTTCAACAAATGCATTTTTATTTTTCTCTGCACTTGCACAAAAGCTCTTCTGACGGTAGCCATAAACAAAACAGTGCCAAAATATTGTTTTAGTTTATCTGCACAGGAGGCTTCATCTGTGGCTTTTGGGAATTAAACATGCTGCAGTACAAGGTGGAAGGTCTTTCATGGCTACAGAATTTTTGTTCAGGCCTTCTCTTTCCAGGAGAAGGAAGACATATTTTCCCACAGAGATTGAACCTTATTTTCACTGTGTTTGTAAATTTCCCTTCCTGTTTCTCAGCTCACTGATGACCGCCTGTCACTATTTCTTTCTAAATGCTACTGTGTCTTAGATTTGGATCCTTCTTCTGCATACCATTGACTACTCTGTTTTAATGGTTTTTTTCTGGATATGGCTTGATGGGAAGGGGGGATTCAGAAGACACAAAGGAACCCAAAACTGGTGCCTAAGCTCTATGAAAAGAGGTATTCAGCAACGTGAGGCTATATTGTGTCTTGCATCCTCTGCACAGCTGCTTTGCAATGATAAGGAGGCAGTGATGTATTCATGCTGACCTTGTATCCAAAGAAGCCCTGTTCTGGAACTACTGAAAATAAGGAATAATTTCCTGTGACATGCTACTAATGTGGGCATTTAAATGGGAATAGAATGAAAACCCGGTGCATGACACATACTGTGTCTAACTACACAGGATTTCCTGTGTTGGAAGGGAAGCTTTGTGGAAGTCACATTTTTCTTTTCCTCCTCTTAATTCATTCAGAAAAGCAGAGGTCAGCAGCATGAATGGATGTGGCTACTGTTGCTACTAAAAGCTTAATTCATCAATTGCTAATAGATGCAATGTGACACCAGCAGGATTGCAAGAGAGTATTGTTATATACCGGTGTATATATATATATATATATATATATATATATATATATATATATATATATAATAGAGCTGCTGCAATTTGCATTATTACTGCTTTTCTAAAAGAACCAAACCCAAAACTTTTTGTAAAGGAATACTCTCTGTTGGGCTGAGGACTGTAAATATATTGTGTAGATGAATAGAGGTAGATAACTTATAAAATTTGTTCAGCTGTGTTGCTTCATGTCTGTCCTGTGGAAAAGGCTGCGCAGAAATGCCATTTGTAATGCAAATCTTGGGTGTGTTCGTTCAGGGTGCACCTGTGGTCAGCAAAGAAACAAACACCCTATTGTGTATCAAAAGCCGTATAGATTTCTGCATGTCTTACACGCAGTGCTACAGAGCTGAACCCTTGATACTGCCTGGAAACCAAAAATCATTTGTGACTTCCTCCTCCTAACATTTATAGCGGGGCTGGGTAACCTTTTTGGAGAGGCAGAGCACAAACATTGGTGGCTCAAGGGGCTGCACAAACACAAGTACATAACCCTTTCCCCTGTATCACAGAGAGAAAGAGCGATGCATTCCGCACTGTTAACAAGATCGCTGTCCTTTCTCTACTCAACAGCAGGGAATAGCAATACCCCTAAACTGTGATTTTATATCATGAAAGGGTAGTAAGTTTGAATTAAATTAAGGGAACCATTTCTTTTATTAGGCAAGCATGATTAATTTTGTGTTTAGAAGACTACAGTAATCTGCAACTTTTTCATACTTTGGCAGTCCATCTAACTTGGAAGAACAAGAGAAGAGTGCTTTATAGCCATATGGGCACAGTTTTAAAAGCAAATAACTAAGAGCCTTCATAGATTAAATTATTTTCCTGGCTTGGTAAAAGCTTTCCATTCCATCTTTCGTCCTAGCATTATTTAGTAGCACTAGCCGTAGCAAGTCAATGGTGAACTTGAGAGAGAGGATCGTGATTAGGAATCCTAACTGTATACCAGTCTCTGGTCCCTTTGCGACCTTCCAATCCACCCTGACCTAGAAGGGGACTCCAATTAACGTGGACTTCCTAGCCTCTCTCTTTGGTGCAGGTATCCCCAAACTCGGCCCTCCAGCTGTTTTAGGACTACAGTTCCCATCATCCCTGACCACTGGTCCTGTTAGCTAGGGATCATGGGAGTTGTAGTCCCAAAACAGCTGGAGGGCCTGCTCTTGTGTTTGTCTGCTTCCTTTTCTATTTGTTGTGTCCTGCCTCCATCCCTTCTGCCTTTCTGTTTCATTCATAGGCATGTCCTTGTATTTTTCACTCCTGTGTTGGATCCTACTGCCTTAGAGATTTAACAAGAACTTGTACAGCTGTCCACATATAACATGGGAATCTGCTTTCTACTGAGTCCATTGGTCCATCCAACTCAGTGGCTTTCTTGGGTTTTAGAAGGGACATTGCCAGTCCAACTTAGAGATGCTGGAGATGTTCTTCCACTGAGATACAACACATCCCCCAGCTCTCAAGTGGAAGGCAGCTTGCACAAAAAGTATTTTCTGTGCTTTCCTCCTCATCTGTAGCTTCCCATGCCTTTGGGCCAGAAAACGTTGTGGGCTGTGTCCTATGGGGCTGCTGTGGGAGCGGGGATTACCTGACTGTTGTAGGGAGGGATATTACACTCTGGTGGTGCAAGATCTCTCTGTCTAACATCAGGGGTTTCCCACTGCAGCTCCATAAGACACAGTCACTGGCTGGGTGTAATAGCTGTGGCGCTGTGGTCACAAGAAGAAGAAGAGTTTGGACTTGATATCTCGCCTTTCACTCCCCTTATGGAGTCTCAAAGCAGCTAACAATCAATCTCCTTTCCCTTCCTCCCCCACAACAAACACTCTGTGAGGTGAGTGAGGCTGAGAGACTTCAGAGAAGTGTGACTAGCCCAAGGTCATCCAGCAGCTGCATGTGGAGGAGCGGGGAAGCAAACCTGGTTCACCAGATTACAAGTCCACCGCTCTTAACCACTACACCACGCTGGCTCTAAACCACTGAGCCTCTTGGGCTTGCCGATCAGAAGTTCGGTGGTTCAAACCTCTGCGACGTGGTGAGCTCCCATTGCTCTGTCCCAGCTCCTGCCAACCTAGTCGTTTGAAAGCATGGCAATGCAAGTAGATAAATAGGTACCACTGTGGCAGGAAGGTAAACTGCGTTTCCGTGTGCTCTGGTTTGCGTCATGGTGTTTCGTTGTGCCAGTAGTGGAAAGCTGTGTGTGAACAAACGCTGGCTCCCTCGGCCTGAAAGCGAGATGAGCACCGCAACCCCATAGTCGCCTTTGACTGGACTTAACTGTCCAGGGGTCCTTTACCTTTTACCTTTTAGTAGCTGTGAAAGTGTATTCCTCCCCGACCCCAGTGATGCTTTGTTGAGTGATGTTTCCTAGATGGTTTGGGGATACTTGTGTGGTACTTCTTAAAGATGTGCTTTTAAACAAAGCAATTATTCATTCACTGTTTTCTCCCTGACCTTTTCCTTAATTATTAATTCTAGGGGGGGAAACTGCCTAGTGTTTACTTGTTTTTAAAACAATAGAAAGAAATTATTTGCTAGCACCATAGGGGAAAGTAGACCTAGTAGCCTTTGTTTATTCCCCTTTATAGGCTTCTTTAAAAATAAGAAAATCACATTAGTTATGGAGATGCTTTCTGTGCAGCAAATAGTGAAAGAAACACTTTGAAACTAGTGGTAGAGGAAGCACAAAAGATTCCTTAAAGGAAACAAGCATTTCTTTCTCTGTTTGGCAGCTCAAATGAAAGACAGGCAAGAGGGTGAAGGCTGTTTTCTATCAAGGTACAAGAATGATATCCTTGAACAAACTTTACGACTCATCTACCTTGTAAAAAATGGGGAAATGACATGGTTTGGTTCTTCTTTGACACAACTGTATTTATTACAAGCCCTGCTATAGTTTAATTAAGTCTCTGGGTATTTTCCCCATGCCTCTTCCTGTGTTCTTAGGGAAACAGATCTTGGCATAAATACGGAGGGCTTGGGTGGAGGTTGGAATCCTTTATTCTAGTGAAATGGGAAATTCATTTCCCCCCCTGACTTGCTTGCATGGTCTGTAGTAAGAGGTTTGTGTACTGCCTAGTCTATAATCTTAATCCCCCCCCCCACATGTGGGGGCTTTACATGATAGTAAAGCAACATTTAAATTAAAGCCACATTTTTGTTTCTCATAAATTCAGTATCACCTGGCATCCTTTCAAGCCCTGTTTTTCAGGAGGTTAAAAAAAGAAGGTTACAGTGTGGAATGACAGAGCTTAGTATTCCTTTACCTCTTTTGCCCTGTGCAGCCTTTGGCTTGCTGATCCTATTCAAATAACCACAGAGTAATTCAACTTTCCCTAGCACTTAGTCTGTTTCAATCAAGGGAAATTCCTTAATCCAGATACAAACATATGAGCATCGACAGCTTGACACACAAATGGTTGTCTGCTTAGACTCTTTATTGCAGTTCCGTGAAAAATCTGTGAAAACCCAAGCTATGTTTGTGTTCCGAATGAATGCTTTCATTTCAGATGTCATTTGAGAGACAAAACTGGCTAACTTTGGCAAAATTGAGTTTTTTGTTTTTCGCTACCTGCATGTCCATCTGAAATTCAATTTAAATTTTGAGTGTGGTTTTATGAACACTTGTTTGGGGGTCAGTCCCATTAAAATAAACAGGACTTGCACCCAAATTTTAGGATTGGGCTGTACTATTTATTTTGGACAAAATGCTTGTTTCCTTGCTGAGCCTTCCTGCATTTAAAAATAATAAGAGTGTCACCCTTTTGAAAGTACAGTCCCTTCCCCCTTTTTAGATGTTTTGGGTTTCAAACTCTCAGGCATTGGCAGCTGTTGCTTCTGTTTACCAGTAGGTATATTCTTTTATTTAGTATATTTCAACCCTCCTAACAGTTAATGGTCAATAGTTATAAGACATCAGGTCTCTGAAAAACCAAACTAAAGGCAAACAAATTCTACATATCAGTGCTTCAGTTTCTGAGAGGTGATATTTATCAAGTGATAACTGCAACTTTCACACAAAAGCTTGACTGTGTGAAATAGCTATCACAGATACCTATCTCGAATAGGTATCCAAATGTGACCATCAATGGAGAAACTATTTTATCTAAGTGATGATCACTTATCACTTGAACAACTCCTGTCCCCCTGTTTGAGAATCTGCCCTGAGAACAATGAAGGTTCAAGAGGCTGATGTTGGTATGGAACTAGTTTCAACAAGTTAACTGAAATAAATAATCCCATCGGGTTCTATAGGATTAAGATCAGGAATTTTGATGGGTAGTCTTGACAAGCACACAAACTAATCCCGAGCTTGTGTAAACGCCTTCAGTTTCAGCAGTGCAAGGTGGCTGTATATGATGAATCAGACCTATAAACCAGACAGTAAATCAGAATGTTTTTACAGAATGCATTGGAAACAAATAAGAGTTTTAACAGCCATGTTGAAATACTGGCACAAATTCAGCTTCCTGGTGCTAAATCTAATGAAAAACACAAGAATTATGTGATTTATTTTCCAGACAGCAGCATTGTAGGGGGTGAGGCTTGAGGTTGTCCTGCAGGACAGCTACGGTCTGAGCACTGAAAGTGATCTTAGCAACTATTGCCAGGGAAACAAATGAGACTGCAAAAATGCAAAGGCCTGGCAAGAACAATGAGAGAGATTCCGTCTTCTTTGTATTGCCTCAAGATCTATCAGTCTTTTCAGGACAGGATTGCTGAAATAGGGCACAATCCTCGTAGAAAAGATTTGCTGACCGAGAGTCTTGGTTCTGGTAATGCCAATGGAACTTGAGATATGCAGCTGGCATGACAGATCATAGAATTGTAGGGTTGGAAGGGACCCTGAGGATCATCTAGTCCAACCCCCTGCAATGCGGGAATATGCAGCTGTCCCATACAGGGATTGAACCTGCAACCTTGGCATTATCAGCACCATGCTCTTACCAACCGAGCTAGATGCAGCCGTGGAAGTCCCACAGCATATTCTGCAAGACTCCACGGGTGGACCCATTCCTGCCAGTGAATGTAGTTGGTAGACCGAATGGGGAGATTGGATGGGCTCTGGGGCAGTGGCCTCTCCTCTCTCCTTGCTTAGGTTCCCAGGATGTTGAAGGGTGCAGGCCTCTCTGGGTATGCGAGAGGCATGGGTGCTGCTGTAATAGAGAATGAGGCAGTTGGTTGATGTGAGGGGGGAGAAGGAGGGACAAAGAGGCATAGGATAGGCGTTTAGGTCTGTTGGTGTGCCTCTTTGCAGCGCTGGCCTATTGGGAAGCTTGAGAGGTTTGCCAAGGGAAGCTGTGAGCCCAAAGCACTGGCTGGTACATGCAGGAACCAAGCAATTTGTCCACAAGTACTCCTCTTTATTGGCCCAGATATACCTGCGTAACCGGGGCCTTCTCTCTGATGGGATTTTCTACTCTGCTGTGGCTAAAACCTCAGCACCTAGGACTTGCCGATTGCATGGTCGGTGGTTCGAATCCCTGCGGCAGGGTGAGCTCCCATCGTTCGGCCCCAGCTCCTGCCCACCTAGCAGTTCGAAAGCACCCTTAAGTGCAAGTAGATAAATAGGTACCGCTTTATAGCGGGAAGGTAAACGGCGTTTCCGTGTGCTGCGCTGGTGCTGGCTCGCCAGAGCAGCTTCGTCACACTGGCCACGTGACCCGGAAGTCTCTCCGGACAGCGCTGGCCCCCAGCCTCTTAAGCGAGATGGGCGCGCAACCCCAGAGTCGGACACGACTGGCCCGTATGGGCAGGGGTACCTTTACCTTTTATTCTGACCAGGGTCCCCCTGCATGTGAAACATGGCCTTTTTACTTGGCTAGGGCTCCTTGCGGTGCTGCTGGCATTCATGAGTTCCTCTGGGATGGGGAAAGGCCCATGATGTGTCCAATAGCTGTCTGCTGCTGTGGTTGGCTGGCCAGGGACCTTTCAATGTGGGGTTTGCGTTCCAGGAGCTCCCTCTCTTTTGGAAAAGGTTTGTGTGGCTAAATTTCTCTCTACCCTTTGCCCTTGTGAGGCGTGAACATCCATTCCCTACTTCGCAACCATGTGCTGTGTGGCTTGAATAGATGCAGAGTTAGGCAGCACAACTGGTTCCCCCGCACTGGGTGACAAGCCGAGTGGGTTGCAGCGGGGCATTGCAACTCTGGTGTGTGCACCACTGAAATTTGAAAGACTATAGTCCACAGCTGCCTTGAGCCAATGGAGTCTGCTGCTGCTGCTGCTGCTGCTGCTGCTGCTGCTGCTGCTGCTACTCTCTCTCTCTCTCTCTCTCTCTCTCTCTCTGGCCACCCTTGTTTCTTGTCCTGGTTGTCCCCTCCCTTGGCTGTTTGGCAAAAAGATATTTTTCTTCCAGGGTCAGTCTTGAACCTTGTTGTCCATCTTCCCTCCCCCCAAGGGCTGTGTGTGAACACTGTGCCCAGGAAACAATGTGGGTGTTGTGATGTGTGTCTTCCCATTCCTTCCCTTGAGGTGTGGTATCATGGCACTTGAACCCTTTGGAGGAATTCCTGACGCCTGGCTTAGCCAGTGCAGCTGACAGAGTTGTGGTTCTCTGGCATTGTTGTGTGTGTCGTAATGCAAGGGGCTGCTGTGTCATGAGTTCATTGGTTGCCTCCGCGTGGGGATGGTATTTGGGGGTGGCATCACTGGTGCAGACTGTTTGGTGTGCTGTGGAAGTGTTTGCAGGGATGCTTTGAGTGTCCCTCTCATTACTCTGCCCTTTGGTGAGTGCATTTTCCTGGGCTGAGCACACGTTGAATTTGGTTGCCATCCCACTAAGATAACAGTGGGGCTTCTTCAGATATAGCATAATGCAAGTATAGGGTTGTGCATCCTCAGAATAATTCCTACAAAAATTGAAAACCGGGTGTCTGCCTTCAAAGCAAGAAATGAAGTTAGATTTAAATACAGTGGTACCTTGGTTTGCATATGTCTTGGTTTGCATACTGTATTTTTCGCCCCATAGGACGCACCAGCCCATAGGACGCACCTAGTTTTTTTGGGGGGAAATAAAGGGGGGGAAATTATTTCCCCCCCAGGTGCACTGCGCTAATCCCGAAGCTTGGGGCGTGTGGAGTTCGGCGCGCCCCAAGCTTCTGGGTGCCGGCAAGGTCTCCGCTAGCCATGGGAGAGCCGCGTGACTTTGCGCGGCTCTCCCACGGTTAGCGGAGCTCTGCGCTAATCCCGAAGCTTGCGGCGTGCGGAGCTCAGTGCGCCCCAAGCTTCTGGGTGCAGGCAAGCTCTCCGCTAGGCCTGGGAGAGCTGGGTCTCCCACGGCTAGCGGATAGCTTCCTGAAGCCTGGAGAGCGAGAGGGTTCGGTGCGCACCGACCCCCCTCGTTCTCCAGGCTTCAGCGAAAGCCTGCATTTGCCCCATGGGACGCACACACATTTCCCCTTCATTTTTGGAGGGGAAAAAGTGCGTCCTATAGGGCGAAAAATACGGTACATTTTGGATTACAAACACATAAAACCCGGAAGTGCATGTCCCAGTTTGCAACCTTTTTTGGGATTACAACCCTTTTTTTCTTTTCTTTTTGGATTACGAACATTTTTTTTTTTGAGGCCCCATTGGTGAAAGTGCACCTTGGGTTACAACCTGTTTTGGTTTACAAACGGACCTCCAGAACGGATTATGGTTGTAAACCAAGGTACCACTGTATACAAACATAATTTCAACAACTGGAAAATGTTTTATACAGCTTTGTTTTGTTTCTTTGTAGACAAAAGATGATCAGTGCATATGCTTTTCCTGAATATTTAAGCCCCTTAATAAAGTTACGTGCCATCTATTACAATAGGTCAGGGTCCCTTTACCTTTACTAAATTGAACTATTAAGTGCAGCATTCATATAATGCATGTATGGAATTATGTTGGAGATTATTATTTTACATACCAGACAAGATGAGGACTTTGCATAGTACTGCTGAGTTAGCATGCTAATTAGTCAGTCAAAATAAATCAAAATAAACAATACAAACAGATGAATGTTCACAGCTCTTTCATTTGACCTTGGTTATGTGGCAGATGCTATAAAAATAAATGCTTGTGAATTCTTAAATCTTAATGTTTAGCTGATTGCAGGCTATCAAATCCTCCCACGGTTCTCATGCTGCGACTGGCATGTCTAACAAATCTTTCCATTCTTGCGCTTTTGATAATCTCCTTTGACTGCCCACCCATAGCCCTATTGCCTTGGCTCTGGCAGAAATAGCCCAGCCCTCTTCTCTCATTTCTCCACTGAGTCTGCAAAAAGCACAATATCTCTGGCCTTTCTGTCACCTGAAGTCATTCCAACAGAATTCGTGCACAGTGCCTGATCTCCTCTTCAGTCATCTTTAGCTCACATTGGAATAATAGTGTGATGTGTTAGGGATGTTGCTTTTTTAAGGGGGGGGAAATGAAAAGTGTGTCAGTCACGGTGCTCAGGTTAGCTTTGAATGCTGCTGCTGTAGGTGTTCTGCTAGTTTCTGGACTTAGAAATAAGAGTGAGCCAGAGAGAGGCTCAGGTCCATGGACACACTTGCGGTACTTCCTTTTAAGACAGAGATGGGGAACTTGTGACATCATCTCTGATGAATGGTCATGTGGATTGGGCCTGATGAAGTCCAGCCACATGTCTGCAGAGCTACCATTCATCCCTGCCTTAGAGGTAGCGAAGTTATTTGGGGCCAGGGAGAGCAGCTCCTGATTAGGGATGGGTGGCATATATGTGTGTCATGAGAAATGTCCTAGAAGGAAACAGCATGGTATAAATCAGGCATAGGCAAACTTGGCCCTCCAGGTGTTCTGGGACTACAACTCCCATCATCCCTAGCTAACAGGACCAGTGGTCAGGGATGATGGAAGTTGTAGTCTCAAAACATCCGGAGGGCCGAGTTTGCCTATGCCTGGTATAAATTGTGTAACATATACTTTATTATTTATTTAGCTATTACATTTATATACCACTTTTATCTTCCAAAGATCTCAAGGTGCTGTATATGGTTCTTTACCCCCATTTCATCCTCACAACAACTTGGAGAGGCAGGTTAGGCTAAGAGATGGTCACTGGCCCAAAATCGCCCAGTGAGCTTCACAGCTAAGGACTTGAACTCTGCTTTCTCAGGTCCTAGACCAACACACTAACCATTATGCCATTCTTTCACCACTGAGTTTCTTATACCTACCACCCTTTATCCTCAAAAGAACCAAAGCATGGTAGGTTGAGCTTAGTGACTGGCTCAAGGTCATTCGGTGAGCTTCACATGCAGAAGTTGGATGACCATCTGTCATGGATGCTTTAGTTGAGATTCCTGCATTGCAGGGGATTGGACTAGATCACCCATTGGGGTCCCTTCCAACTCTACAATTGTATGATTCTATATCTTATGTTTAAGTCACATTGACTTCCTCTCGTTTTCCTTACCCTCATTATCACGGGTGCTTTCCTGAGTCTCAACATGGGTAGGTACCTGTCTTTTAGAAATGTGCACATCTGCCACAGCTGGCGTAGCCATACCCATTTAGATATACCTGCACCGTTATATGACCTGATTTGGATTTCTGCATCAGTGTATTAAGAGGATGGTCATAGTTGTCCCATTATATTTTTTTTATAAAACATGCTGCTATTGAGCTGTTTCTTTTGAAGGAAATATTGGAGCTTAATTTGCAAGCGCTTTTGCTCCATCTAAGCCAGCCTTTGCCAACCCAGTGTCCTTGTGAAGGCCGATACTCATTTGGTATTCTAGACTTGAGTTCTATAGCATTATGACTCATTGGATTATTGTTCTTCTCCTAAATTTATAGGATTTGTGGCATGTTTAAAGACTTCGTATCATGTCATTTATCAATTTTTATTTGCCAGGAAATGTTACGAAGAAAGCATTTCTTATGATAATCCTTTTAAGTTAGCTGCTTATTTTACAAATTTGCATGTATCACAGGGCTTTTACTCAGTCCAGATTTAATGTGTTGCCTTCTCACCATTGCTTTGGCATAGATAATGCTGGTGTTCCTGTCTCCTTGAGGGTCTGTCCTTGTAACTCCAGGAACTGGAATCTGTGGGATATGTTCATTTGTTTTGTAATTCGTTACACTACAGCTTGTCAGCAAATGATTGCCCCTTAGCCAAGCTACCACAAAGGTCCTCTTCTTCGTATGTTAAATATTTGCTGGGAGATAAAATCCCATGGGTGTCATTAGTAGCAGCCAAATTTTATCAGTGGAAGTGAGAACAAGGAGGCAGTTAAGCATCTCGAACTGGAAGGATCATTTTGGGAAGCTCCTTAGGGGCATTTGCTATCTTGCATCTATGTCGACTTAAGCCAAAGGCATTTATGTTGATACCTTGCTTTTTTACTTTGCCCTGTACTACTTATAATCATGATACAGTTTTGGTCTTTATTCTGGTCTGTTGAACATAATAACTTGATAACAATGATGGATGGCTCAGTGGGTTAGAACATGGTGCTGATAATGCCAAGTTTGCAGGTTCAATCCGCAAATGGGAGGGATGCATATTCCTGCATTGCAGGGAGTTGAACTAGATGATCCTCAGGGCCCAACTCTAGAATTCTGTGATTCTATAATGACTTCTATTGTTGTTGTTGTTTAGTCGTTTAGTCGTGTCTGACTCTTCCTGACCCCATGGACCAGAGTATTCAAGTCAGTCCTGTCTTCCACTGCCTCCCGCAGCTTGGTCAAACTCATGCTGGTAGCTTCAAGAACACTCGAATGACTTCTATTACTTCCCATCATACTATTTCAGAGAATGTTGCAGTTTAGCTTTAACTTACATTAAACTTTAAACTTAACCAAGTCCCATATTTCATTCCATACCTATTCCCCAAGCACTTAACACATTGCGCAACCGTTTTAAGACAATTACAGTTTTTGCCACTTACCCACAATGCAGTAGGAAACATACCTATTTTTGTTATAATCTCGTGGGTAAAGTGTATTATAAACCACATCCACAATGTGGCTTATTCTGTGGTTGTGCTTTGAATAATGCATACATGAAAATTAATTCCTGTTACCCAATAGTTTTGCTTCCTTTGCATATACAGAAGACCATATTCTTGTCTTTTAAGCATCCAATTGACCTTTGTTTTAGAGTTTCCATGCAGAAGCAGGTGGGTAGAATTCTTGTGTGCACTATTTTAGTCTTCAGGTCAGGAGTGCCTTTTTATGTTAAAATGATTCATGGGGGCATTGCATGTATGACATCTTACCTGCAGCATGTGGTGGTATGCATCTGAATTTTACTTCCTCAAGTCTGCCACACCCAGTTCTGCATAATGTATGCAAACAATACACATAGAGCAGATTCTGCTATCACAGCGGCAGGTTCTGAACCCTACTGTGTGTTGATTCCTAAACACATCTGCAGAGCATCTACACACATTGCAGACATGTAAAAGAACATGCATATGGGATGAAGCCTTTGCCTGTCCAGAGTATTGTATTTAGTAGATGAAGGAGCACTAGTAACATCTGCAGAGGTCTATTTTACCAGAGGTCATAAACAAGCCGCCTTGTCAATTGATGTGAACAGAGAAGCCTTCCTAAGTGAAGAATTGTGCTCATATGTGTTTTGTCTTCTGAGACGGTTACATATATCTTCTGGAACTAATATATATCTATTCAGCTATATTCCTCCAGAGGCCTGATGCAACATCACACTGGGACTCATAACACATTATGAGCTTTAGCAATATGAAAACACATAGTGTGTGTTTTATGGCTAAAAGGATCAAGCTTGTATTACAAATTTATGTCCAAAGGCAAGAAGCAATCTTCTTTTAGCTTCGTTAATGACATACCTCTTAGAGCAAATTGTTTCTATCATTTCCAATAAAAGGACATAAGTAATCATTAAAATAAGCCATTCAAGGAAAAGAAAACTTTAACCACATGGAGCTGGAGCTGGACTACAACGTACCAAAATCCCATGGAACTTATAAAATGCTAATGGAAGTGAGACAGGAATTTAATGAGGCAATCATACAACTTGGATTGTACCGCTGGTGAGTCACCAAGGCATCAAGTAATGAGTTGATAATAACATTGAAACGATATTGGCATAGCAGTTTAAAGAGTGAGAGGAAAATCCAAACAGGAAGTTAGGTTACAGAAGTGTAAATTATTCCTCTGATTGAAGGAGGAATAGAATTAAGGTTATCTGGGGCTATACTTTGCCTAGAGCACGGAAGTTATTGCAACTCAGGGTGGCTTTGCCATTAATTTTGCTCTTTTCTTTGCATGAAGCTTTCACTAGCTAAAAGTAGCCCCACAGCTGTTGTCTATGGGTACTGTAAAATGTGTTTTGGTTAAAAATAGATATGGTCTGCCATTTCTTATAAGCTTATCTCTGTAAGGTAGCAAACTGTGTGTGTGAAAAGCTAAGACTTGCAAGTGGGCTATGCTCAGAAAGGTGAAAGGTCTTTCTTTTTTTTGCTTTTTTTTTTGTTAACCTGAAACAATTTGTATAATCTTGGGTTTTTTCCCCACTGCAGTGCTCTTGAGGGCAGAGATTCCCAAAATCAGAAACTTACCAGCTGTGAGTTGCAAAGCTTGGTGAGAAGAGTTCCAGGTGATAATGGATTTATCCGCAGTTATGCAGTTTTACTTCTAATATTCCCAGTTTTTCAGGCACTAAATTGGAAGAATAAAATGAATATATTATTCATTGACCTCAAGGCAATATTTGAGGCTGAATGCCCACCTCTGTCTTTACTGATGTTGCTGTGAAAAGCAATTTTCACTTTCATTTTTTTTATCATCTGTGGCTTGTTGTGTGATCAGAACCTTCTAAACTGTCGTCAATCTTAACTATGATTTGTTTCACATAATGAAACATAAAACCATGGATTGATATTGTTGGCCCATCATGATAAACTGCAGTTAACCTTAAGTTTGAGAGGTTTACCATTAGTGCACCAGTCTTGGCCATTTTGCTCCTCCCTGTTAGCATGAAAAGGAAACAAAGTACAATCACTTGCTTTAGGATTATGTCTGAACTGGGAATGGTGAATTGCTTCACTCCCAACACCACAGTCTGTAGCCAAGGTTTGTTCCTGGATTACTGGTTATGGTTTGTTAGACAAAAGAAATCACATACCCTCGTTTGGCCATAACACACTGCCAGGGATCATGGTTTCTTTCTTTCATGCTTTAGCAGACCCAAGAGCAAGTGAACCCAGATTGGCTTGTTTAATGTATAAAACACTATGGAATTCTGGTTTGCTGTTGTTGTAAACAATATCTGTCCTTCTTCCCTTATGGGGTATCCAAGAGCCTGTATAGAGTCCTTAAGTGGGTTCCCTATTGGTAGGAGAAAATAACAGAGGCCAACCAAAGAATACTGAGAAGCAAAGCAGCTAGCAAGCCTGATCTTTATTAAAGCTGTTGCAACAGGGTGCTCCCCTCACACGCAGGAGGATGGAAGAGGACCCAGAACAAAGGTGTGCCTGCCCTTATATAGACATTTTAAATTCCCTGCCCTGGAGCTCAAGACTACCCCTCCATACATCATACATACATCAGAGAAGGGCTGTAACCCAAGACACCTCCCACAAACATTATACCTACAGAAAAGGCAGTCTACAACAGAAATCTGAATGTTGTTTTTCCTGTCTGCCAGGTTATCTGATAATGCCTTATCTGATTGCCTTTTCTGGTAGTCTGGCCATTCTCTTGAGATGGTGATTACCCAATTCCTGAGACACTGGGAAGGTTCCCTCACCTGCTCCCACCTTGCAGAGAAAACATTTGGGAGTCAAAATAGTTTCAGAACGGTCTTCCTGTGCTGCTCCAGACATGTGGTCCACATATCTATGTACGTGCTTGGTTGGTACATTTATGAAGATTATAATATATATATAAGACCTTACTTTTTTTTATTATGCTGTGATGTGTGAACTGGGCTGTTATGAAGCTGCAATGTTTCAACAAGCCACCGTTTGGTGCGTGTATGTAATGCTAAATATGGTTAATAAAAAAATGGAAATGAAAGCTTCCAATCTTCATGTTTGCAATGAAGGAGGGAAAGGAAGGGGAAGCGTGCAAGCCCAAGACTCCCACAGTCTCATTCTCATCCCCATAATGGTTTATCATGATGTCTGATTGTCGATTCTTGTCTAATACTTCATAATGAACACATAAAGAAAATAAAAATGAAGTTTGCAATATGTTATATTCTTATTTTGCTACCCCCTGTCTTACCCCACCCCCTTTCATTATCCTTCCTGATGGTACACAAGCTTGTTGTTTTTTTTTTGTTAAGGACAATGCTGTTTCCTTTTGACTCATGGACCATTTTGTTTTCAGTTGCAAAATACCCTGGCCTAAATCTTTAACACTTAAGTTATGCTTGCTTAAGCACATTGAAATGTAGGCACTTAACTCCACCCCCCCACCCCCCACAATCCATTTGTTTATGCAGAGCAGAGTAATGGACATAATTGTTTGGTAGAATACAGTCTAGTGAGCAGAAAGCGATAATACAACATAGTAATCTGACTTCTAGTGAGTCAGACCATTGGCCCATCTGTAGCTCAGTATTCTTGTCTACTTCTATCATCAAACAGATCCTCCAGACCAAACCTTAATTTCTGTGTGGCTACTTTCTCATTAGCTCATACTTTGTTCAAAGTCTCCTCAAGCCTCCATTGACTGTGCTTTCGAACTGGCTTCCTTAACTTTAGAGATGACTTGATTTACCTTTTAAAAAATAAATAAAATAAAGTCGAATGCATCCAATAGGCAAATTGGACTGCTGGTGTATTAGCTTAATGGCCTACATGGGGGACTTGATAGTATGACTTGAGGATCAGAACATCTGTGTAGTATTTAGGAGGCTGTAGTTTTGTGGAATCGTATTTTTGTGGCGTCTAATTAACAGTGGCGTGTCTTTAGTAGCACAGCGAATGTTTTTAAAGGGTGCTTCCTTAAGACAGCATCTGGTCTAACCTATGAATTATGCACATTCGGCATATGGTGAATAGCAAGAGTATGGAGGGAATGATTAGACCTGTTATCATAGCAGTAGTTATATATTGCTTTTACATGTCTAGATAAAGAAGCTTCGCCATAGATCAAGACTGATGGTAGCCTCCAAATGCATAGCTAATATTTCATATGAATATTTAATGTCTGAAAGATTAGGTAGTGTTTTTTTTAATATCCTTTAGCTTTGAGCACAGTTCATGGAAAGGTTGGGATACATTTTTGAAGATTAAACGTTGCATTTTTTTAAAGTTGCAGTGTTAAAAATATTTTTTTGTTGTATTGTTTTCCTGATTTTTTTGGGGGGGGGGTTATTTTCAATCTGTGTTAAAGCCTATAGTTATAATATAACTAAAACTGCAATCCAGATGGGGAGCTTTTAATCATGCAAGTTTTCATTTGCTGATTATTGTTAGGAATGGCCTTTTTAAATGAAGAACTGAGTGTTCTTAAATCAAGTTTTCACTTTTTAATAAAATGTTTGTTTATCTGTAATCCTGAAATATTTGAATAAGTTTGTTTATGGAGTAGGTTTTATAGCCCTGGAGAATAATAGTTTACATTGTTCATTTCATAATGGGTGATTACATATTTGTAATGTGTGCATTCTTGTGTTTGTTATTAAATGCAACAACTCATTTACCCAGTTTAATTGTTTTTGTTTTATGTATTGTTTTAAAATTAGTTCTGAAATTCTAGTGCAGCTGAGCTTCTGAAATACCTCTATAGTCCTGAGAGTGTGTTGGAAGATGGTGGGTTTTCCTAATGTGACACTGGAAGAAGATAAGAATATTTTCAGCGCTGAATTAATACTAAAATTCCCAAATGTATTCCAGTTTAGAGGGTTTTCTCTTTCTATTAATATGGCTATTCTTACTGCTGAACTCTGAGGAACTGGAAGCAAATAAGGAATGGGGAAAGATAGAATATATGAAAAGTATATGAATCCCAAAAATATTAATCCCAAAAATGTTTTGAGCTCAAACACCATTGTATTCATTCGTATGAATATAGGTCCAGTTACCAAACTGATTGATTGAGTAGTCAGTTCTGCTTGTCCATGTTCAAAGCATAGGTCATTGCAGCTACTTCTATTTGTCGCGGTGGTTACGTTTTATACAGTAAACGTATGCAAGGACAGTGGTGACTTGAAGGAATGACTGCTGTTTCCTCTGCTGCAGTTTGAGATATACAAGTTTCTGATGTGGGGTGAGTTGGACAGGCCATCAAATATGTGATTGTCACACCAGGTGCCTGACTTTTAGCAATTCTGCTCTGTAATTCAGCATTGAGGTTTTCACTTCCAAAGCCCTCTGCTTTCCCCTTTGCTGCCTAAGAACTTCCTTGTGCAGATCCACAAAGTGAATTCTTTTATAGCATCACACTCTTCACATGTTGAATATGGCACTTGGAAATAAAGGGCGACTGGGGAAAAGGAAAAGTTTCCTGCAAACCGTTCAAAATGTTCCAACAAGAACAACCCGAATTGGGTAGCATCTGTGTCAGCACAAATAAAATTTGGTGCAGATTCGTAGTAGCTTAGATTAGTATGATTTTTGGAATGAAGTCACGCATATGTACAAAGGCAAATAGTGTTGGGTATTTCTGTTGACTGGATGTTTTTTTGGAGGGGGAGGGGAGCCGTAATCATTATGGGAATTAGTGTTGACCTGAGATATGAGGCAAACACAGTCATCTGATGAAACAGATGAGGATTTGTGAAAATGCGCTGGAATGTGATAAAAAGGTAGTTAACTTGAATATTCCATAGGATTTAAAAGCCTATGCACAATCTATCAAGAAGCTTTCCTGTGCAAGGCGAATAAATAAGGGGAAATAGATCCCTATGCAGTTTGTTTTTCAGGATGCGAACGCACATATGCATATCAGATGCAGATGGGGATCAGAAGCTCTATGCTGTCATTCTTTTCCAAGTATTTAGTCATTATGTGGAAGGGCAGCAAGATCATGGCTGTCCCCGACTTCTTCCTCCACAGGATTTCCTGTCATAAATATAGGGCTTACAGTCGCACAGCCTTTTCTCACCTTTGTCCTAATGTGTGTTTAGAAGTTGGTGGCAAGTCCAGCCATGATTCCGTAGCATTTTGAATACCTATCAGCCTTTGAAAGCTCCAGACATTTTGACCAAATTTGTGGAGAACATCTTTAACTAGGTTAGAAATGTGTTTGCATTGAGATGCACATCTGGCTACAAAGGAGGGAAAGTAACATGTGGCTTTCCAGATGTTCCTAGACAACAGCTGCCACCATACCTGACCATTGGTCATGCTGGAATGGGCGGATGAGAATTAAGAGTCCAACAACATATGGAGGGTCATAAAGCACCCAATTCAAGCCTTGTTAGCACTGCATTCACTTCCGTCTTGTGTTACAGGATAAACAATTACTCTTTATCAGGTTAGAAACCACTGTTTCTGGCTTGGAGTCAGTAACACTGAAAATGCAAAGTTATGTGGAAATAATTCAGCATCTTGATATAATAATCACAAATAGATTTTTAAACTCGAGGTCTCTGGGTGACAATTTGGGGAACAAATGTTGTTTACAAATAAAAAACAGCTGTAGAAAGTTCTTAAAACCAGCCGATACATATTTTATTGAGTTATTTTATTTTCAAACAAGCAACAAAATCATTTTACAGACTGTCCAACATTAGTTGTATTCAAAGTAGACCCATTGCAGTGAATGAACCTTACTAACTTAGGTACATTAATTTCAGTGGGTCTGCTCCAAGAAGGACATGATTGAATGCAACCCTATACATGTGTCCAGAATGACTCATTTGATATTTAAAGCAGCCTTTCTTTATTTCTGTTCACAACAGACACTCTTGTTCTGTGTAATAACCTTATCATCTCAGTTGTTGAGAGTGCAGTTTCTGAGTGTGCAGGTGTAGACAGCTGCCAGAAACTCCTGCCTTTTAAAGTTTAGACAATGCAGCTCTCAAGAGCCAGAAGATGTTTGTTGTTTGTTAAACTAAAGGAAGCATCAAGGACAGTTTTCATCTGTCCCTGTGACAGTCAGTTTGAGTGCATAAGCGGAAAGGCTTCCCGTGTTCTCTCTTGAAAGAGAAGAACAATGTAAACAGGTAACGCTAGATCTTGAAAATGTGTTTGTAGAACAGTAGAAGCACTTGAAAATGTGTTTTGCAGATCATTTACCCTATCTTTTGTTTTCTAAGTATTGAACTATGGCTCAATCAGTAGTACTAGTTCTTGTGACTGTGCTGTATTTTGGAATGTATGTGTTAAAAAATATGTAAGAGGGCATGTTGCTTTTGAGGAGGTATCCAGTAAATGGGCATCTACTCAATCTTCAACCCTGGGTGGTATCTAAAGGACATTCAAATCAATACTTCTCCAAAACAAGGGCATGTCATGGATGCCTATGCAGTTGATTCTTCTCACAAGTACCATTTTTAGAAAGAAGGCAGGCCGTGACCTAGCTAAAGTTAAGCACCTCTTTGTACCCTAGATTTCAGTGGCAGAGACTCTGTTCACATTTAATGTCAGTGTTTGAAAAAGAAAAGGTTCTGACTTCCTTTGTCTCCTCAGCCTGGTCCTCGGACCCAAAAGAGTCCACGAGAAGAGTGTCCTTGCAGAGTACTTTCTGCTTTTATTCTTAAAAGTCTTCATCTGCAAAACGACCGACCAACTGTACACACATCAACACTACCAGCTTTCACTAACCAACCAACCCACCACCACACCAACATTGATCTCTCTATATAAAGATAAAGGGACCCCTGACCATTAGGTCCAGTCGTGGCTGACTCTGGGGTTGCGGCGCTCATCTCGCTTTATTGGCCGAGGGAGCCGGCGTACAGCTTCCGGGTCATGTGGCCAGCATGACTAAGCCACTTCTGGTGAACCAGGGCAGCGCACAGAAATGCCGTTTACCTTCCCACCGGAGCGGTACCTATTTATCTACTTGCACTTTGACGTGCTTTGGAACTGCTAGGTTGGCAGGAGCTGCGACCGAGCAACGGGAGCTCATCCCGTCGCGGGGATTCAAACCGCCGACCTTCTGATCGGCAAGTCCTAGGCTCTGTGGTTTAACCCACAGGGCCACCCGCGTCCCTCAGACCACTCTATATATACAGGTACAATTAGGTGAAAGGTTGCATGAGTCATTGTAGGCCGCTCACTCATGCTGACTTAGTTCTTTGAGCATTAAAGAAACAGTGGCCAATTTTTAGCCGTGACATTTAATGTAAGTAGTTAAGACAGGACGTGGGTGGCGCTGTGGTTTAAACCACAGATCCTAGGGCTTTTCGATCAGAAGGTCGGTGGTTCGAATGCCGGCGACAGGGCGATGGCTCGGTCCCTGCTCCTGCCAACCTAGCAGCTCGAAAGCATGTCAAAGTGCAAGTAGATAAATAGGTACCGCTCTGGCGGGAATGTATACGGTGTTTCCGTGTGCTGCTCTAGTTCGCCAGAAGCAGCTTAGTCATGCTGGCCACATGACCTGGAAATGTCGGCTCACTCGGTCTATAGAGCAAGATGAGCACACAACCCCAGAGTCGTTCGCAACTGGAACTAATGGTCAGGGGTACATTTACCTCTTACTTGAGTGAGACAGTCTGAACACTCACTTTTCCTCTCATTCCCTTATCCACATATGTGCTTTGAGTCTCTCCCTGACTTACTATGGAGTGCAAGCCATAGTTTTCTGTTAGGAAAAAGTGGTTTGCCCTTTTAGCCACAACTGGAAACCACAAATCGAAATGTGTTTTCCAGTTCTGGGTTGGTGACCATAATTTGCCTGTTCAGGAGTAAAGACAGTGGTTTCTGCTAAACAGGAAGCTAGGCTGAAAGCAATGCAGAAGCGCAAACAGTGGTTTGGCGTTATATATGAATAGAGACAAAATTTAGCTTGTGCTTAATACTCATTGAAACAAATAGGTCTTCAAAGTGCATAACTTAAAGTGGTTGGGTTTTGCTGAAACATATTAATACATATTTCACACTTCATTTAATTCTGCCTATGAATGCCTAGTTTGATTCCCTATTGCTTTTGTTTCCTTATTATATTTTGTTATAAATTAAGACACTTTTTTAAAAAAGAAAAGAAAACCCTTTTCCTCAATGACTCATAATTCAGCGGATTACTATTACATACTCCTCTTCCTAACACAAGAAGAGAGAAATCAAATGTGACCATGCCTCTTCCTCCCTTACAGTGGTGCTGGGTTTTTTTGCTTTTGCTTTTTACAGCTTTTTTTTTTCATATGATTGTGCTTTTCCTCAGTACTTAATCCCAATGACAGCTGCTGGGCCTCTCTGCGGGTTGTTTTCTAGCAGCACAAGACAAAACATTTTTTACAGAGACGCTTATTTCTTTGCACCTTAAAAAAAAATCGATACAGGAGGCACATACACTGTGTGACAGCTTGCTCAGCCACATAGCACTGAAAATAAAAGTGGGGAAGTTTGTTCTGTAGAAAATTGAGCAACACAAAGAGACTCTGCACAATCAGGATCTGATACCTATTGTGACAATGAATCGTTTTATTTTACTGTGCAGCATTCACTTTAACCTCCAATTTTAGTGAGATTCAGGGCATTGGAACTCTAATTTCAGCTCTACAGAACCTGCTTAGTGCCTTCTTCAGTCAGTAGAGCATGAGACTCATAATCTCAAGGCTGTGGGTTCAAGCCCCACATTGGGCAAAAGATTCCTGCATTGCAGGGGATTGGACTAGATCAGGCATCCCCAACCTGTGACCTTCCAGATGTTTTGGCCTACAACTCCCATAATCCCTAGCTAACAGGACCAGTGGTCAGGGATGATGGGAATTGTAGTCCAAAACATCTGGAGGGCCGAAGGTTGGGGATGCCTGGACTAGATGATCCTTGTGGTCCCTTCCAATTCTACAATTCTGTTATTTTTCCTCTCTTTCCTCCCCCAACCAGCTATCCTATTAGCCTCCCAAAACAGCAGGTTTCTGTCTTAACCATTTATTGTCCAAGTCTCAGATTGTACTTTCTGATGCTTATCCCGTTGCACTGGTTTCAAACAAAATGGGACAGTGAATTGCAGCAGTCCTTAGGGGGTCTCGTGATACGAGGCAGATGCTAAGCTCTGCTGAATATGGGCTGGATCAGGACAGTATTCAAAGCGGTACCCTCCATACATTGTGGACTACAATTCCCATTGACCTTGGCCAGCATGGACACTGGGCATGGAGGCTGTAGTTTTTAACAACTGGCACATCCGGCATGTTTCTCGTTGGCTACATCCTGCATACTCCCAGCCACAAAGTAGGTGGCAAAATGAAACCTTTTTAAAGAAGAAATGACATATTAACACAGACACTGACAAATGCTCAATTACAATGTTGTGCATGGAAAGACTTAACGAAAAACAAAACAGCCCCGTGATGTGATCCAACGCCGTACGCAAACAAAACACAACCTAGTACCACAAGTACGTATGACAATGGCAGAGTCTGCAAGAGCCCACAGCTGACAACTCCCAGTCCCTAACAGACAGGAGTTTTAATTTTCTGGGGAGCATAACCAGAAGAAAGCATATGACTGGCAAACACAAAGGGTAGGAAGAACGGTTGTTCCTGTAGCCCTACACTATCGAGAGACAGGTTGCATGGAGAACTTACGAGAGTTCAAGTTCGGGTAGGAAAACCAATACTCTTGCATGGATATTAAAAGATATAGCGTTTTTATGAGAGTTTTTTTGGTGTGTTTTTTAGGAAGGAGGAAGCCTAGCTGCGTAAGCTATCCAGTTCCACAAGGGCATAAGGATTAGTGTCCAGTGAAGCCAAGGCAGGTCACAATCAGAGGGCAGACAAGAGCAGAACCTTGGACAGTTCCAAGGGTTCTCTGCTGGCTGAAACGTTCTCTTTCTAAGGCAGCTACATGAAGATGTTGTCTCTGCAGGGAGTTATGGAAGTTGGCAAGGAGCGTGGTAGGATCTGCCTCTCAGGGAAATCTGGTTGAGTGGTTAAAGGGATCCCAGAAACATGCAGGGAAAATCATATTAGGAGGCATCTGGTAGTTCATAGGAACATAGGAAACTGCCTTGTGCTGAGTCAGACCATTGGCCCATCTAGGTAATATTGTCCTTGCTGACTGGCACCAGCTTTCCAGGGTTTCGGACAGGAGACATTCCCACTCCCACGGGACCTTCATCATGCCAAGCAGATGCTCTACCACTGAAGTATGGAGCCTTGTTGAAAGTTCGGTAGGAAAGAGAACTGGAAGGGGAAGCGGGAAGATTGTTCAAGTGAAGAAACATTGAGATCAGCAGCGATTCGGGTGACCACTGTGGCTTGACTTTTCTGTTCACCCAGTGACCAAGCCCCAGCCATCTTCAAATATCACATGTATAAAGCTTGTTTTGCAATGCTCTAGAGCAGTGGTTTTCAACCAGTGTGCTGGGGCACCCTGCAGTGTCTTGAATGATAGTCAAGGGTGCCACGGGCAATACTGGCCGCTGTCCTCCTTTCCTTCCCTCCCACCTGTTTTGCGGGGGGGGGGGATATGTCCCACTTTATTTTGATTATACACCAAGTAACCAGTTACAGTCATACCTCGGGTTGAATGTGCTTCGGGTTGAGCGCGTTCGAGTTGCGCTCTGCTGCAACCCAGAAGTAACGGAGTGCATTACTTCCTGGTTTTGACGCTTGCGCATGCGCAGACACTCAAAATGACGTCATGCGCAGAAGTGGCGAGAAGCGATGCGCGCAGACGTGCTGTCACTAGTTACGTTTGCTTCTAGATACGAACGGGGCTTCGGAACGGATCCCATTCGTATCCAGAGGTACCACTGTACATATTTTCTGATTGGATATGAAAGATGATTTTGAGAAGAAGAAATACGCATCTTTATACATAATATTAATTGAAATGACAAAGTTAAATTCGAATATTATAAATTCCCACAGCAGGTCTCTCTGGTACATTTCTGTGACAGAAAAATAAATAAAAGCAAACTGGAATTGTCCTATAACTGTTGCATACAAGTAAAGTATTGTATATGATTGTTTTAAAAAGCTTTCTGGGTTTGGTGCCCCCCCCCCCCCCGAATCTTTGGGCCCTCCTGCACTGCAGGCCTTGGCTTTCAGCCTGAATAATGTAATACATGCCCCTTATCGCTTTGTGGCATTTTAAATAAGTACATTACCTAAGCAAATGGCTCTTACGGTAATCCAGATGAAACGTGACCGTGGGTGAATTACAACCAGCAAGTGAACAGAAATTTGGCATTCTAACTAAGCAGCTGCCAAGCTGTGTTCTCTCTCACACACTTAAAAGGAAGAACAAGTGCAAATACTCAGGCTTTAGTGCCTGAGATATGGCAGAGCACTTTGGAATGATTAAACACAGGGTGAATGACAGTTCGAAAAACAAGGGGGTGGTTTCCTTCGTTCTGTGAAACAAATCATTCGACTTAAAAAAAATGCAGATGGAAAAGATCAAGAAATGCCTAGGAGCAGTGACAGGTTTATAAGCACTCTCTGCACCGAGCACTAAAATGACTGCCTCTTTAAGGAGGTCTCCTCACTTGGCTTAATAGTTACATGTCTTTGGCTTGCTGTTTGTAGCATTGAATTTTAGATAATGAAAATTCAACGAGATCTATATTGGGCAATCAGCCAGTCTAAGTGCTTTTCTAAGTAATTGCTGATTATTTTAGTCTGTTAAAATTAAAGTATTTCAAAATGGGTGATATTGTGAGGATATTTTATGAGGGTACTGGTTGGTTTCTCCCTCCCCCGTCCCCGTCCCCCCCCCCCCCGGCAGCTAGGTAGTAAAGACTGTTAGTGGTTTGGGAAATTATTTGCAACAGATTCAATAAAATCCATGGTTTTAAAAATGTGTAAAATCATGATGTTTCATTGGTGAACCAATCACACTGGTTAATGCGTGTTTTAATCCCAGAGATGATTCAATGTGTTTTTTGGAACATGATGCTGAAGATGTCTAAATGGTGACTGTGTGAGAGTAAAGATATGGCAATAAGCAAACTGATTCACAACCCCCCACTTTTAATTGTACTCTGAAACCTACTGCTTGGAGTGGGCAACCTCTCCTTCCTCATATACAAGGGTAAACTTTAGAACTGCATACATATTTCCAAACCCTCACATGCTCACTGAATGTATGGAGGGGGAAGCGGGCCACACATATTACATCTCCACATTTTAGTGTCCATGTAAAAGGGACCTACTACATACATGCATACACGTGCAATTGGAGGAGCCCAACACACAACTACTTGTGTAGAACCCTTTCAGTCTAATGCTAAATGCACAGGTGTTGGAGATGGGGTCATATGGCTTCTTGCTGCTTTCCCACACATTTTTCTTTTTTATTTGTGTGTGTGTGTGTGTGTGTACACGCACACGCTTAGCCCTCCTTTGAACCTTTGACGCTTTCTCTCTTGTCAGTGGAGAAGCTGACAGATATTAGCAGGACACAAATATATTCTTCTTTTCTCATCTCATTGTTCATCTCCTATCCCTGGCTTAAAGAAAGGTGTATGCAGTCAATGTTCATTGCATTTTATGCTTGGATAATCTAAATCCCCTTCAAAGGCACGTTTTATTTTTAACATTCAGTAGAAGAATTTTAGCTGTGCAGGTTTCCAATAATTTATGAGGATATGAGTTGCACGTAACCTGAAACAGAGTCTGCATCACAAAATATGTCTGTGCTATGCAAGGTTGGAAATGACAGGGAGCAGAACGATCCTTCTGGCTAGGTGATCTCTCCGGAGTAGTCAGAATACCAAGGACACCTTCAATAAAGATGCCTGTTTCAGTTCATACATGCTCATAGGTGCACTTTAATTATAAATGCAGGGTGCCTGCAAATCAGAATTCACATCGATTGCATCAGTCTTGAGGAAGGTGACTTGGAAATTTAACAGTCATTTAATAAAGAATAAAGAATAAAGAGTGTGTGGTGTGGCTAAGGGCCCATTCATACAAGCATCTGAGGTGATACAATTATATGATAAACTTGCCTTTGATTAAGGAGTATTGCATATGACAAGGCTTGCTTTCATTCAGCACCTGACAGACAGGGAAGTATGTTGTCCTTTATCAATCTGGCTTCTAATGCAGGGTGAGAGTATGTTAACCTTTTCCCATGTCCAATTCTTTGTCGAATATGATGTCTCTTGCTTGAATAATTCAGTTGTTGCATATGTGGGAGGAATGGCACTCCAGCTAGTTGAACATGCAAATAAAACCAAGTGTGCTACTGCTTTCCTATTCATTCCTGCATCGTTTTATTGTTCCTTGGGTTGCAAATGGTGACTTTTGTATTTCTTTCTAGGTATAAAACAAATTTAAAATGTTTTAATAAAGCAAAACGAAGAGTCTCATTATGTAGCACCTTACGTTTTAAAAAAATTAATCATAGTGTCATTTGTTAACAGGGACAGGAGTGATTTATATTGTTCCAACTTGGACTCCGTGCTTTCATATATTCTGTGCTGTGTACGGAGGCTGAACAGGGTTGCCATTTCAAGAAAAGAATTCAGGTTGGCAATTACCTACCTAGGAAAGAGAGTGGGATGGTTAGTGCAGTATGCCTCTTTGAAGAAAAAGATGTGATGTGTGTGAGATGATTGAGAAGAAGAGGTGGAGGAGTTTGGATTTGATATCCCGCTTTATCACTACCTGAAGGAGTCTCAAAGCGGCTAACAGTCTCCTTTCCCTTCCTCCCCCACAACAAACACTCTGTGAGGTGAGTGGGGCTGAGAGACTTCAGAGAAGTGTGACTAGCCCAAGGTCACCCAGCAGCTGCATGTGGAGGAGCAGAGATTCGAACCCGGTTCACCTGATTACGAGTCCACTGCTCTTAACCACTACACCCCACTGGCATAGTTTATTCCTCTTAATATTCCATTAGTTTTGCATTGACATTTAACATCTTTTAGCTGATTCTTTTAAAAAATATTATTGCAAACTACACATGAACAATACCTTATTTAGGTCACTGGTATGAGACAATAAGGGGGCAGCCTGTTGACCTCTACTTTGGGCATCCAGTGTCATAAAAACTAAAGCTCTGGATACTAAATCTTTCTTTTCCTGTGTATGCCATTAACTCCAGCACCCAAGGGGGACATCCTCTCCTTCCCTTATAACAATGAAAGCTACATTTAATTAAATAGGCTCCTCAATCCAATTTAAGCTCCCTAGCAGTGGGAAGCTAGAATTAAGCACCTTCCCAACAATAATCAAAAGTGTTTCATCCTCTCACCAGCTCCTTTATCCTGTCAGCAGCCATTTTTGGACTGTCCAAACCTACCCTTCATGTTTCATTTTAGACTCTAAATGAGTTCAGAACCTGGCTTTCTGACTCAGAAACCACTCAAGTCTTGCAACATCTTTATTAAGTTAATAAAAATATAGTATTTTATAATTCTGAAAGCATGGCAGATTTGTCAGCCCTACATACTTAAAATAATTAGAGAAGGGCATGGTTTTATGCTGATTTCTTCCTAAGCAAATCTCACTACAGTTACTGGGATTTCTGAGGAAGGGATTTGTGAGGAAGTTTAAAATAAAATACATCTCAATTGCAGTTAGGTTTGTTATTGCCTTCTAAATGTGTGCTACAGTTCAGTTGTGCTTTCAAACTTAGCAAGCAAACTGTAATATCACAGGGGTTCTTTATTCTTTAAAAACAACACTACAGTTCTCATAAACAGCAATGAGCATCTAGAAGCCACTAGTTTCTGCTGTAACGTGGCTCCTATACTTGTACTGTATTATCCAAATTGTGTACAGCTTTCTGCTTTGCTGGGGCAGAACTTATTATTGGTTTCCAAGGAAGCAGTTACATTGTGGTGTTTTGTTTTATTTTAACTTGGTTACAGTGGTACCTCGGGTTAAGTACTTAATTCGTTCCGGAGGTCCATTTTTAACCTGAAACTGTTCTTAACCTGAAGCACCACTTTAGCTAATGGGGCCTCCTGCTGCCGCCGCACTGCCGGAGCACAATTTCTGTTCTCATCCTGAAGCAAAGTTCTTAACCTGAAGCACTATTTCTGGGTTAATGGAGTCTGTAACCTGAAGCGTATGTAACCTGAGGTACCACTGTACATATTTCCAGTCCCCAAAACAAAACAACATTTCTAAAAGATTCTGATTTCTTCCATGAGGCGATCTTAATTGTTCTCCTGCCCAGGGGTGGAGGAAGTGGGGTGCGGGTCTCCCCGGGTGTCACCACGGAGGGGGGTGACAAAATGCCGGGTGGCACTCAGTGTGCCTGAGCCACACATCTCTCCTGGGAGTAACGCGGTGGCTTGGACTCCCGTAGGCTCCTCACTGCCCCAAACGGTCTGCCTACCACCTCTCCCTCAGCTTTAGGGTGGCTGAGTAGGAGGAGGCAGGCAGACTCCTTGTAGGCCCCACGGAGCGTCCTGCCCCGGCTGGCCCCACCCCATGTTACAGGGCACGCACTTTGCCCCAGGTGCCCGATCAGCTTGCTCCGCCACTGCTCCTGCCACAGGCTTTTTAAATGCAAAGCTGGTGGTATGCACAACTATAATGAGGTCAGCTCAATGACTGAGTCCCCCAGTTCTCATTTCTTACATCAATAAAAGTTAAGCGTGTGTGTTTGTGGCACAAACATTTATGGGCTGAAGTCCACTTCATCAGATGCATGGAGTGTTACCCTAAGTGGCAGGTATGTTTGCGCATGGGTGGGTATGGGGGGGAACTGTAAGCAGTAGAGTCAGTAAAAAAGGGGGGGAAAGTACAGAGACAATTACATTAGAGCTTGACAGTGACTATTCACAGACATTGGTAAACTAATTATCACATGTAGTGAGTAAAAAACCTGTTCTCCTGATTCAAACCACAGTCAGTAGAATTAAACTTCATGATAAATTGTAAATCAGCAGTTTCACAATGCAGTCTCCCTTTGAAGTTCCTTTGTTCTGGGATGTCCATCTTATGGTCACTAGCAAAGCATCCTGGGTGGTTGAAATGCTGCCCTACTAGTTTTTGAATATTGCTGCTTCTGATGTTGGATTTGTGTCTGTAAGATAATCATAGGGGGAAGTCTCTAACAGTGTGTCTGGCAGAACCATTTGCAGGGCTTTAGGCTAGGAGATTGTCATCCCATGATAAAAGAAACCTTCAATCCAACATACCCATCCATGTGTGCATGGAATTCAGTATGCATTTCTGCATATTTGAAGGTTTAGTCCAGGTCCCATGTCCTGGGAAAAACATAATTTGAACAAGAAGGAACCGGGGAGGGAGATAAGATGCACAAGTCCAACCCAATGCAAAAGCTATACTTTTGGATTAATGAGATAGAGATGGTGCATTAAATTGTTTTGTTTTCTTTATCTTACTGTTGTGTTTTAATGCTGCACCCCACACTAGGACCTTAGGCTGTAGCAACAGAAAAAAACAAGTTAATACAATCTTGCCCATATGATACATCAGATGTCTGCCTTCATCCCTGTCCCAAATCCTGGCAATGAAGCAATCCTGCATCATGTTCAAGAGCTGTCTTGCTTCTTTCATATAAAAGGATTCATGAAATTTCAAAAATACCTAGGACTGTTGACCTAGGACCTTCTTCTGCGCCTTAGATATTGTTTCTTGCCAGAGAAGGCTTTTCCCTCAAGGGAGAATGTCCCTCTGTATCTTGTGGCTTTTCATGAAATACTTCCCCTTAAACCAGCTTCCATCTGATTTGAAAATGGAAGCCGTGATTCTGTTGTGGTGGGAACAGCACATGTGCAAATGAAAGCTTTACTCAGAAGAAATCACTGGGTGAAGGCATCCCTGCTCCTGTTATGATGTGGCAGGAGAAAAAGCAACTTGGAAACTCACCACCTTGCAGAGTTTCAAGCTACTAGTGTGAACAAAACCCGATACATTATTCTGCCTTATGGTCCACAAAGAGTAGCTTTTCTAGCAAATGGGTTGACATTCCATGCTGAACTTAAAGAAATCTGATGATAACAGCACCATGTTTCAGATACCAGTTAGGCAGGCCTTATAGCTCATGTCTAACACTGGCCCTATGCTCCCTCCAAAGCCACTCTTGGAGACCCTCTAGAATACTATGGGATGTGGTGGAGGCACTGTAGGGGGAGGCAATTGGAACTGCCCGCCCCCATATTGTAAAGCCTCAGAGCAGCTCGCTCATAGAATTGATTGGCATTCATCCCAGGTAAGCATGCTTAGTATTGCAGCCTTAGGCTCCTGATTAAAAAAAAGATCATGACCCTAAACACATTTTACTTGGAAGCTGGTCCTACAGGTTGTGGTTAAAGGTTGCAGTCTGATAATCCAACACGAGGTGCAAGTCCCACTGTGTTTAATTGGGCTTTAAGGCTGCATATGCTTGCCACCTCAAGCACTGATTAAAACAACCCTGACTGAAGTGCTTAGGGGAGTTTTGCAAATTTGGTCTCACTGGTGCTTTATAGTGACTTTAATAATTTCTTAGCTTCCCTGGTAATTTATTTTATACCTAGTGTCATTGCTCTGTCATTAAGACTGCTTTATGCAGTATGGTTTGTCTCGTCTCTTTGCCATTATTTACCCTTTTTATTTTAATTGTCTTTGGCAGTGTGCCTCAAATGCAGAGGATTTAGTATCTATCCCTTGGAGAGAATAGAACCAGCAGCAAAATATGTTAAATATTTTAATAAATGTAAATCAATCTTACGGCACACCACTGCAGAGGAGTGGAAGATTGTCCTCCAAAATGCTCTTGTCAAAAGATTTCCAAGTGCTTGGTATTTTTAACAGTGCTACAAAAAAAGGAGGGGGGGGCGAAGAGTCATTTGAAGGAGAGTTATTGAAGTAATTTTCTCTCCTGCTTTTAGAACTCTCAGAGCATAAGAGGGGTGATAGATAGATAGATATTAATTCTAAAGCACCTCACAACTGAAAGCAGATTGTCAAGTACTTTTTGACTGCTCTCCTGTGTTTGCAAGGCATCTATTGCAATTCAGCCAAGTTAGCTGTAGGCAGAGGTTTCTACAGGGACTTGATTATAATACTGTAGTAGCTCTACTTTTTCAGTTTTCCTTCCAACAGTTGTCAAGAGTTCTGATAGTGCTGACCTTGACGGGAGCCTAAGATATCTCCGGAGGATTGTGCTCTTATGTGTTCGTCATATCCAAAAGTATATCTTCACTAGACAAAACAGGAGGCTACATTCTAGTCCACTATGTCTCTGAACATTGCTGATAGTGCATTATATCGTACCTACCTGAGTGCAGTGCAGCCATTGTGAGATTAAGGAGGGAACAGAGTTTGTTAACTGGCATGGAAGCAGTGACTATGAAAGGGTCTCTCCATGCAGCATTATTCCATCTCACCTACTCCAGTTTCATTTCCAGTGTGAATGCAAGAGAGCAAAAACGTTGCTCTTTGTTGATACCCAAGCTCTTACCTCAAGCTGAGAATTTGAAGATAAATATGAAAGGATATTAGAATGCATCTCTGCTTTGTTTGGGCAGTGACACTTTGAAATCAAGACAGTGCAAGAGAAGACTCTGTTCCTTCCCTTGATTTGACCTCAAGTTCCCAGACCCCACCAGCCAGAGAGCAGAATACAGACTTTTCTGTGTGATCAACATGAAGGACAGATGTAATGCCAGCACTTAATTGCTGGCACAGATGGCCAGTTTCTGCAGGGGGGATGGTTCCCAAATTGTAACTCAGCATAGCTGCTGTGATGTTTCAGGCCTACCAACTTGTGGGCAGGCAGCGTGCCATCAATTCAGATGCCTCTGGGTGTAGGCAGCCAAATGACTATCAGCTGTAATTATGAATAGCCAAGAACAACAACAATAAAAAACCCCCAAAGGTTCCTGCAGCTACATTGAGCATTTTGGCACTCCTAATATACCTTAGTGAGTAGCATCTAAATATAGTCTAGGCAACCATTTTGGATTTTGTGTGCCAGGATCCAGTTGGTTTTGTGGGATACAAGATCCATATTTAATTCAGAAGAGTAGCTGCATTTGTCTGCAGCAACAAAAATGAAAGTAGTTCTGTGGACCTCCAGCGACTGACTGATTTACTTGGGCAATTCCTTTCATAGGCCATGGCCGACTCTACATAATAGATGCATGAAATGGGTTGAGAAGATAAGTATGTGTATGGTGGTACAGTATATATAACTCAACCTCATATTTCAGCACACACCTGGTAGCCCAAGGCGACAAGAAACTGCATGCAGGTGAGTGAGTGAGTGAGTGAGTGAGCTGGCAGAGAAGGGATGGATCACTTTGTTCGCCTCTGGGCACAGCATAGAAACCAAGTGGGCTACCAGAGGAGGGAAGCCCTTGCCATGCCCAGAATAGAAATGCAAGGAGCTGCTGCATTGAGCAATGAAGTTGTCCATTCCTTCTTTTGCAGCCTCCAGCAGGACAATACTTCCTCCTCCTTCCCTGCCTTCTTTTCTTTTTTGCAGGCTAGTAACTTTTGTGGCCTTATTAGGCCAATGTAAATATGGGTTGAAAACCAAGTTATCAAAATTAGAAAGAAAGATAATGTAGCAGTCTGTTTCAGGAGTACTAAGCACAGTAGGTGTACCACATTCAGCTAAGAAACTTTTTGAAGCGAGAAAGCCACCAATAATCCTTATACAGCCCCTCAGAAATGGTGTCTGACTTGTTAGTGCTTACAGGCCCTGAAGTTTCCTGGACCATTTATTATAAAGGCAAGTTTGATGGTTGCTGGATCCAAACCCAGGACAAGAATTTGAATCTTTGCCACAAGGTGAAGTTGGTGAATACCACTACCACTACTAGCTGCGGCCTGAAGATGTAGGCCACAACTAGAGACAAAGTAAGTCTTCAAACAACCAAGACCAGCAGGAAAGTGGTTCAGCCTTCCCGAAACTGGTGTCTTCTAGATGTTTAGGAGCTAGCAATCTGGTGCTATAACATCTGGAGGGCACCAGGTTGGGAAACTCCATGCCTAGAATACTCCATGCTTAGTTTGTGTGCTGACTGCTTTCACACCATCGAACATGATAACCATCTTTGCCTCAGAATTATCAAGTCTGATTGACTTCCAGCAGTCCCTATTCCATATGTGTAATTCATTGCAGGACTGAAGCCACTTGTGTTTAAATAGATGTGTAAGCTAATATTCAGCTAATAAGTTTTAGTTTTTGCCACCACATGAGACAATCTGGCAAATGAATGTAACAGAATTTAATCTACACACACACACAAACTAACCATGCATTTCTGTTCATGTTTACTCAGGAGTGATGCCCATTGTGTTCAGTGTCACTCCCAGATTAAGTGTCTATAAGTGTGTATAGGGTTGCAGCATAAATGTTAAGGTCCTAGAGGCAGAATGTGTGTCAGGCTAGACTGGACTGAGCTTGTATGTACGATGAATGAGTGAGCACACTTTACTGCTGCTTAAGGTAAAGGTAAAGGTACCCCTGCCCGTACGGGCCAGTCTTGACAGACTCTAGGGTTGTGCTCTCATCTCACTCTATAGGCCGGGAGCCAGCGCTGTCCGCAGACACTTCCGGGTCACGTGGCCAGTGTGACAAGCTGCATCTGGCGAGCCAGCGCAGCACACGGAAACGCCGTTTACCTTCCCGCTGGTAAGCGGTCACTATCTACTTGCACCCGGGGGTGCTTTCGAACTGCTAGGTTGGCAGGCGCTGGGACAAAGTGACGGGAGCTCACCCCGCCGCAGGGATTCGAACCGCCAACCATGCGATCGGCAAGTCCTAGGCGCTGAGGTTTTACCCACAGCGCCACCCGCTGCTGCTTACCAGATGACAAATGACTCTGCTATTACAAAATCTTTTGACAGATCCGTTGGGGTAGCACAATAAAAGGAGATTCAGGTGCATCACACAGCTCTTGGAGAGCACCTAGTCATAGATGATAATTACTATGTAAACAACCACTCACAACAAGCTTCTGTTGCTTTCAGGCTCTTAGAGGGTAGGAATACTCATAGGATTTTGTTTTGCTGGTAAGTGGACTGGTTGATGGGAATACAGTCGTCTTGGTGGAGTTAAACATAATTCTGGGCCCATAAAATCCCCATAGTAATTTGCAGTAATTTGGTGTTTACCGTTAGTAATGACAGGGCTCTGTAGTTTGCCTTTTGTTGTGTCAGCATTTAAAGAAAAACAGGTTGTCAGACCCCACCCCACCCCAAAAAAAGTCACATTATTTCAGCTGGTATATGTTTTTGTAAGCTAGTTTAACATTCTGCAACCATTTCTTTTTATTTTTATTTGATTACATTTATACTCCATCTTCCCTGTAAGGACCTGAAGGTGGCATGCAGTACATGGTTATTTCCTTCCTCATTTTATCCTTACAACAACCCTGTGAGGTAGGATAGGCGGAGAGACAATGAGTGGTCTCCAACTAATTTTACTCAAGTATAATCCTTGAAATTAATGTGCATGGTTAAGTTAGCTCTGTTAAATTCAGTAGGTCTAAGTAAAACTTAGTTGACTGCCACCTGGTGAACTTCATGGCAGAATTGGGATTTTTGGACACTGGTCTCCCAGTTCCTAATGCAATAGGGGATATAAGAGAAGAGAAACCGAGGGATTACTGTAATACTCCCATAGGAATGTCTTTCTCCAGGTGCACTGCAGGTTATAAACAATGCTTTCAGCACCTGCTGAGCAACCAGTCTGCTCAAATAACCTAAAACGAGAGTGCTGAAGGAGCTGCCTGCGGAAAATTCTGACTTAAGATTCAGAAAGCCAAAGATAAATCAGAACAATAAGGATACACGCAAGACAGGCATGCAGTGTTGAAAGCTGAGAGTAGGCAGAAGTATCAAGGGCAGGTGCCAAGCTAGGGATAAGCAGGGGAGGAGCTGGATCTGTTTCTGCGCACGCTGTTGATTAATACATTAATGAGTGTTACTCTGTGTTTCATCACTAAGTGACTTACAGCTGAATTGTGTCAGCTGCCTCCACAGAGAAATATTGTGCTTCAGGTGATGGCAGGTGATATGGGAAAGCTCTCTAGACTTTGGAACTACGAGCTGCTTTGCTCCTGGAAGTGTGACTGCTTGGTGTCTTTGTGCTTCAGTCATTGCAACATGCACATCTCAATTCACTCTAATCCCAGTTCACTCAATTCACTCTAAGGTCCAACTCTGAGGGCCTTCTGGCGGTTCCCTCACTGCGAGAAGTGAGGTTACAGGGAACCAGGCAGAGGGCCTTCTTGGTAGTGGTGCCCGCCCTGTGGAACACCGTCCCTTCAGATGTCAAGGAAATAAAACAACTATCTGACTTTTAGAAGATATCTGAAGGCAGTCCTGTTTAGGGAAGTTTTTAATGTTTGATGTTTTATCGTGTTTTTAATATTCTGTTGGGAGCCGCCCAGAGTGGCTGGGGAAACCCAGCCATATGGGTGGGGTATGTATTTGTGTATATATATTATAAACATATAATTAAGTTTGGACCAATGAGGCCAGTATCCACAGAGCTTGACAACAATAGAGTGGGGGGGGGGGGGAGAGATGGAGGAAAATGATTTGAGTCTTTAGTTTTATAATTTCTCCTCTACCCTGTTGGGTGTTTCAATTGTGTTTGAAAAGAAATGAAAAATAAAATATGTTTTATGGCAACAGCATTCCAAATGGTTTAATTTTAGGTGGTCTCGTGTAATCAAAGACATACTTAGCACTCGGTTGCTACAGAAATATGAGTGCTAAATAAAGGTTCCCAGATGCTAATGTGTGTTTGTGTGCCAGATTGCAGGATGAAACTGTAGTGGGAAATGCAAAGCACGTGTTTGTTTTTACCCCTTTCCAGTCTGTATAAAAGGGATAAATCCATAAAGTTCTCCTACTACAGTGGTACCTCGGGTTAAGTACTTAATTCATTCTGGAAGTCCATTCTTAGCCTGAAACTGTTCTTAACCTGAAGCACCACTTTAGCTAATGGGGCCTCCTGCTACCGCTGTGCCGCCAGAGCACGATTTCTGTTCTCATCCTGAAGCAAAGTTCTTAACCTGAAACACTATTTCTGGGTTAGCGGAGTCTGCAACCTGAAGCGTATGTAACCTGAAGCGTATGTAACCCGAGGTACCACTGTATATGTATTTCATGCACTTCCAGGCCAACTAGATTGGAGCTGCCACCTGCTTCGTGTCTCGTTTCTCTTGCTTCCTTGTACGTAATTACAAACAGCATGTGACATTCATTGCACTATGCATTCCTCTGCCCTCCTCTGCAAATGATATGAGGAAAGGAAACATGCAGTACAATGACATGCCACATGTTGTTTGTGTTAGATGTTATAAGGAAGTGAGGGAGAAGAGATGTGGAGCAGCATTATTAGATCTGTGTCTCTTAAAACATCTAGTTGGCACTTGCTTGTACTTCTTCAGTACCAACCCATTTTTGGCACTTGCTTGTACAGTGGTGCCTCGCAAGACGAAATTAATTCGTTCCGCGAGTTTTTTCGTCTAGCGAATTTTTCGTCTTGCGAAGCACGGTTTCCCATAGGACTGCATTGAAATTCAATTAATGCGTTCCTATGGTCAAAAAAAGTCCAAACAAAGCCAAATTTGGTACAACAATAGTTTATTAACTGCTCTTTAAAGTCACACATACTTTAAAGAGCATTTCAAAAATTGAAGGAACAATAAATTAAGTTTCTAAACATGACAGAAAAACATTTAAAAATCAACAAAGTGTACTGTACATACATTTTCTAAGACTCCCGGGGACCACTCGAAGAAGGTTCCTCTTCCACTCTTTGCTTCTTGCTGAGGAACCTGTCCATGGTCTGTTGCTTCATCCGTCTTTTCAGCAGCTCCCTGAGAGGCAACATGACCGTCGTATCAAAAGTGTTCGCTTGGTCATGTGCCACGTGCTTGTTCGGGTGGTGCCGCTCTGCAAAAGCCTGCACCTCCTTCCACTTCTGGCAAATGTCCCTCAGTTCTTTGGAGGACAGCCGTTCCTCAGTTGCTTCCTCCTCTTCCAGCGAGGCCTGCTCCTGCGCAACCTCTGCCTGCAGTTCAACCAGCTCCTGGGTGGTCAGCTCGTGGTCGTGCTCCTCCACCAGTTCGCTGACGTCCTCCTCTGTGACCTCCAGGCCCATGGTCCTCCCCAAGGCAACAGTGTCCTGCACCACTGTTGACTCTGGTGCATCAGAGTCACTTGGTGCCACACAGTCCGGCCACAGGCTGCGCCAAGCGCAATTCAAATTTCTCTGGCTGATCCCCTTCCAGGCCGTGGTGATCATCTTCAAGCAGGTGACGATGTCGAAGTGGTCCTTCCAGAATTCCCGCAGGGTGATGGTGGTGCAATCAGTCACCTCAAAGCATCGCCTGAAAAGCTCCTTGGTGTAGAGTTTTTTGAAATTGGCGATGACCTGCTGATCCATCGGCTGGAGCAGTGGCGTGGTGTTAGGCGGCAGGAACATGATGTTGATGAAGCTGAACTCCTCCAACAAGTCCACCTCAAGGCCTTTAGGATGAGCAGGAGCATTGTCCATCAGAAGCAAAGCCTTCAGTGGCAGGTCGTTGTCCAGCAGGTACTGTTTGACAGCAGGGCCAAAAGCAAGATTGACCCAGTCCACAAACAGCACACGTGTGACCCAAGCCTTGCTGTTGGATCGCCACATGACACTCAGCCGCTCCTTGTCGACCTTGTGTTTCTTGAAGGCCCGTGGGTTCTCCGAGTGGTACACCAGCAGGGGCTTGATCTTCAGGTCGCCGCTTGCGTTGGCACAGAAGAGCAGGGTCAGACGGTCCTTCATGGGCTTGTGGCCAGGCAACTTGGCCTCCTCCTGTGTGATGAAAGTCCTTTTGGGCATCCTCTTCCAAAACAGCCCGGTCTCGTCGCAGTTGAAGACCTGCTGTGGAACGTAGCCCTCCGTCTTCACAACCTCCAGGAACTCCAAGGCAAAGTCTTCAGCTGCAGGAACATCAGAACTGGCAGCCTCTCCATGCCTGACCACGCTGTGGATTCCAGATCTTGCCTTGAACCGGTCAAACCAGCCTCTGCTTGCCTTGAAGACTTCTGGCTCGCCTGAAGTTCCTGGCTGTTCCCGGATGAGGTCTGCGTGCAAGGCCTTGGCCTTCTCACAAATCACGGCCTCAGTCACTGTGTCCCCTGCACGCTGCTTCTCTTCTAACCAGATGAGGAGCAACTTCTCGACCTCCTCCAGAACAGCTGGGCGGTTCTTCACGATCCTGGTGACTCCCTTGGCTGCATCAGTCGCAAGGATCTTCTCCCTCATCTTCAGGATGGTCCCGATGGTTGATGGGTTCCTGCCGTACTCCCTGGCGAGGTCCGTCACACGCATTCCACCGTCGTGCTTCCAGATGATCTCCTTCTTCATTTCCAGCGTCACCTTCTCCTTCTTCCTCTCGCCGGCCTCCGCAGCAGCAGCAGTCTTCTTGGGTCCCATGGCAGCACAGCTCTTACCTTCGTAAACTCAGAAAAAAAAAAAAAAATCAGCAATTCAAACCCAGAACCAAGTCCTTAAATTCCAAACACCCAACCCAAAATCCAAAAACCCCAAAAAAAGTTTTAAAAGTTTAACTTATGAAATGGCTGCAAATCACCAAAGTCTTCAAAATCCTCAAATGGCTGCAAAAGAAGTTTTGGGAAAGCTTTAAAAATCACCAAAGTCTTCAAAAACCTCAACTGTTCCCCCAGCCCCTCCCCAACTGTTGCAAACCCCTCCCCAACTGTTCCCCCAGCCACCCAGCACACAGAAATTCAAAACCCAGAATTTTTTTTCAAAAAAATAAAATAAAATGGCCCAATGGTCACAGAAAACCATAAAAATTCAGAAAAAACCACACAAGCTCCCAGATTCTTGCAAACCCCTCCTCAACTGTTCCCCCATCCACCCAGCACACAGAAATTCAAACCCAGAATTTTTTTTTTATTAAAAAAAAACATGGCCCAATGGTCACAGAAAATCATAAAAATGCAGAAAAAAACCACACAAGCTCCCAGATTCTTGCAAACCTCTCCCCAACACCAAGTCCTTGAATTCTAAACACCCCAACCCAAAATCCAAAAACCCCCAAAAAAGTTTTAAAAGTTTAACGTACCAAACAGCTGCAAAAGAAGTTTTGGAAAAGCTTCAAAAATTCAGCAAACTCTTTAAAAAGCTCAAAAAGGCCACCACACCGCGTGCAATGTGTTGCTCCTCGAAGTCAAGTCGCAACTGCACCTCTTCAAGCAATGCACCCTGGGTATTAACGGTTTTACGAAAAAGGAAACAAACTTGCAAGACGTTTTCGTCTTGCGAAGCAAGCCCATAGGGAAATTCGTCTTGCGAAGCAACTCGAAAACGAAAAAATCTTTCGTCTTGCGAGTTTTTCGTCTTGCAAGGCGTTCGTCTTGCGGGGCACCACTGTACTTCTTCAGTACCAACCCATTTTTCTTAAGACCATAAGCCACTCACCGTTTGTTTATTTTCATTTTAACCTGGTCTTTTTTCCATGTTAGGACTCAAAAGGTATAGCTCAAAAGCACTAAAAACTACATAAAAATAGAATCTGAAATTTCCTTTGAAAGCTGACAAAGAAAAAATAAAAATAACAACCATAATCTCCCCCATCAAAAGTAAGAGATTTCCAGACCTATTAAAACATGAATAAAGCTTGAGAAGTGAACTCACTTGAAACCATTCTAGAATGAAACCAATCTCCTGTGGGATAAAAATAAGAGTAAGCTCAATAAAAATCCTCTGGGAGGGCTCTCCACAAATTGGGAGAACAAATACTGTTCCTCATAGCCACCAAACAAACTTAATTGGCTATGGTACTCAAAACTGGACTTTTGGGGGTGACCAGAACACACAAGGGAGTTTATGTTCATTTAAAAGATGTTCCTTAAAGTTTAAAACCAGCACTTTTAATTCATGCCTGGGAACTAACTGGGAACCAGTGAGGTCTTTCTAACACAAATGCGACATGTTTCCTATGACCAGCCCCAGTTAACTTTGGGTTTGTTTTTTTTGTTTGTTTGTGTTGTTTTTTTTTGAGGCCATATTCTGAGTGTGCTAGCATATTATAATGTGATTCTTGCTCAATGGTGTAATGTACAGTGTGGTAAAAGTATAATGCAGTGCCTTCATGATTTTATAAAATATTATTTGCAGGGAGGGTTGTTGCATTTATACTTAACTTGTCACCTTCTGTGTGTTTCTTTCCAGAGATTCGAGCTCAGCTAATAGAGCAACAGAAATGTCTGGAGCAGCAGACGGAGATGAGGGTGCAACTTCTTCAAGACCTGCAAGATTTCTTTCGCAAAAAAGCGGAAATAGAGACTGAATATTCTCGCAATTTAGAAAAATTAGCAGAAAGGTTTATGGCGAAAACAAGAAGTACTAAGGACCATCAACAATACAAGTGAGCCAAGAAACCTTATACACTCAGTAGCCCAGTTCAGCTATTGTAATCTTAGTCTGATAAGCCGTGGTTCATTGGAGTAGGAACGAGCTATGTGCCTGCCCACCTTCCTGCCCACCTGGCTTGGGCAAATATCTCCTGGTTTCCTAAAAAAATTAGTTTCCCATGATGTCATAGAATCATAGAATTGTAAAGTTGGAAAGGACCCAGAGGATCCTCTAGTCCAACCCCCTGCAATGCAGGAATCATAACTAAATAATCTCTGACAGATGGCCATCTAACCTCTGTTTAAAAACCTTAAGTGAAGGAGAGGCCACCACTATCTGAGGTAGTTGTTCGTTCTATTACCAAACAGCTCTTGCTGTGAAAATGTTCTTCCTAATGTTTAGTTGGAATCTCCAAATGAGGGAACTGTTTAAAGGACTCCTTCCAATGTGAAACGAAGACTGTATTCTGGTTACATATCCTAGTTTGGAGGGAGACTTTAAACCAGTGTCACAGGAAACTGGTTAAAGAAACCAAAATCTGTTGGGTAAAACCAGGCAGGCAAGGAGGAAGTGTGCAGGCATGTGACCTATACTTAGTCCAATTGGATATTTCCATGATATTTCAATGTAGTTTAAGTGCTTTTTTCTTAAAAGGAAATTACTTGGGGATCAGTTGTTGTTTTTTGTTGGGAGGGAGGAGTCAGTTTTATATAGTATTAAAAACAGCAGTATGCATTCATTTGTATTCTGATTTTTAACGTGTGCGATTACCATAGTATTGGTTGGTCCTCCTGTTAACTCTGGGGGTTATCTGTGATTGTCATTTGAGACAATTGTTTATGATCACTAAACAATGATACAAATACCGAATCCCCAAGGTTCCTGTCAGCCAAATGCACCCAACCATCTCTTGCACTAAGCTGGGCAAGGGGGTAGATTGGGCAGCTCACCACCAATGCAGTAATGCAAAAATCCACTTCATCACACACATCTTTCCACCATCGAACATGTGGGCAGGGCAGGAGTGCCATCAGCAGGATGCCTGACAGCAATAGTCAGCGGAAGGTGCCGAAACAGGGTGTTTCATAGGTGGAACTGATCTGGTCTGGGATGGTTGGCTCTCAAGTCAGTCACGCTGCCGTTATTCAGTGGCATGATGGCCGATCTGGGCCTGATCACGGCAGCAGCTCAAGGCCGGGGCAGCTATGTTACTGCTTCTACTTCAGCAAATGTGGCAGTGGCCCTGTCACTCTCATAAAGCCCTGGCAGGGGTCATGGGTTTAAGTTTAGATTGCATCCTAAACACCATCTAATTGACTGTGCTAGCTGTATCTGCTGGCTGTAATTTAGGTAGTACATAAATTTACAACATTTCCATTAACCAAAGCACTATTTCTGCAGTAATTCTATAGCCAGGTTGTTGGGAAGTGGTGTAGTGGATGGACCATTATTTCCCTCCATGAAATCAGAGTGTAGAAAGCAGAAGCATGAAACAATCGTGTGTCTTTTTGTGCTCCTTTTCATTCATACTATTAGTCTTTCCACCTGATGTGACCTGCTTTCCACAAAGAAGCGTGGTGACATCCTGTCCCCGAGATATGTCCTTGTTTCCAGTTGCACGCTACAACGTTCAACTGAAAGCATCGTACTTTGTTGTTTGGTGACTTTCTGCATGAATATGAATGATGCTGGCAAATGGAGTGTCATTTAAATGGTTATATCTTTAAAAATACATACCGTATTTTGAAGGGGAAATGTGTGTGCGTCCTATGGAGCGAAGACTCCATAGCCCCGCGACCCTCTCCCTGCTGGAGAGGTGAAGCTCGGCTATGGCAGGAACCTCTTTAGCCGCACACCACCTCTCCAGCCGGGAGAGTGTGCGCGGGGCTAAAGCAGCCATAGAAGCTTTCCGCTGCTCCCCGACCTGCTCTTTGGGGCTGGTGGTGGGCTTCCCCCCACCAGCCCCAAAGAGCAGGTCGAAAGGAACCTGAAGCCTGGAGAGCAAGAGGGGTTGGTGCGCACCGACCCCTCTCGCTCTCCAGGCTTCCAAGGTAGCCGCCTGAAGGCGACTGAAGGGGCGCTGGGCAGAGAGGGGGAGATTTTTTTTTTCTTGTTCTCCCCCCTCTAAAACAAGGTGCGTCCTATTGTCCTATTGCGCACCGACCCCTCTCGCTCACCGGGCTTCCAAGGTAGCCGCCTGAAGGCGACTGAATGCACCTTAAACGGCACCTTGTTTTAGAGGGGGAAAACAAGAGGGGGGAAATTCTCTGAAGGGGCGCTGGGCAGAGAGGGGGAGATTTTTTTTTTCCTTGTTCTCACCCCTCTAAAACAAGGTGCATCCTATTGTCCAGTGCGTCCTATGGTGCGAAAAGTACGGTACTTTTGTTTTATTACTAATGTAATAGACAACCCCTGTCAAGTAAATCTGAGATTCTTAACATTTCCTGGTTGAGGACAACCATGAAAGATTAGAATCTCCACCACCCTTAAATATGCATTGTAATAATCCCTTTTGCAATCCTGCAGTCGCCCTGATGTTCACTGTTAGTGGTTGCTTAAAGAGTGTTAAGAAATTATTACTGCATATAGTAATACAATTCTGGATATGTTTCCTTAAGTTACCCATTCCTTAATGTACTTATACAGATAAATAGTTGTAATGTTCTTATTGATACTGGTAGTAAATACAAATGATGTAAAATATCTGTACTCAACAGGAAAGACCAGAATCTGCTGTCTCCAGTAAATTGCTGGTATTTGCTCCTCAACCAAGTGAGACGGGAAAGCAAAGATCATGCAACCTTGAGTGATATCTACCTGAACAATGTCATCATGCGATTTATGCAGATAAGTGAAGATTCCACAAGGATGTTCAAGAAGGTATTGTATTTTGATCACTCGGGTTTCACCTTGAAATCATAGAATTGTAAAGTTGGATGGGAACTCGAGGATCATCCAGTCCAACCACCTGCAATGCAGGAATATGCAGCTGTCCCATCGAATCTGTAACCTTGGTGTTGTCAGCACCATGCTGTAACCAACTGAGCTATCCAGGTAGTTTATGAGAGCAATCCTGGCCCCTAGATCCCAGCTGGAGGGAATCAGCATGGGGTGGAGCCTGTGAGTAGCTGGGTGCTTCTATTCTAGAGGCCACATTTACACCCATGGAAAGAAAGTTCCACAGGCACAGATTAATAATAATAATAATAATAATAATAATAATATTTTATTAATACCCCGCCCTCCCCAGCCAAGACCGGGCTCAGGGCGCCTAACACCAGGTAAAACCAATTGATTAAAATACAACTTAAAAACAAGATTAAGTACAACATTAAAATGCAGCCTCATTTCAGTAGAAACTGAAATCAAAAACTATTTGGGGATGAAAACGTCAAATCTTCACCAAGGCCAACTATCCAGACTGGTCCTACGTGGGCCAGAAAAAAGCCAGGGAAGTCCCCAAATAGGAGTTCCATCACAGAAGGAGAAAGGAAAAAGGAAAGAGGAAAGAGGGGAGGGGATCAAGTTGATTCCAAGCCAAAGGCCAGGCGGAACAACTCTGTCTTACGAGCTATCTACTGCTATTAGCTTATCCAAACCTCCTTCGTTTCCTGCAAAGCCCAACCTGAATCTACCATACTTTTTTAAAAAACCCACTGCAAAAAGATAGGCAAAACTTACTGTCTAAAAAAGAAATGTGTGGCTGGTGTTAGCTGACAGGGCTTAGGAAACCATCCACTACTTCACTCTCTTCCCCCCCCCCCCCCCAGTTTAAGAGTGCTGTGCCCTAAAGCAATTCTATACATGTTTCCTCAGAAGTAAGCCCTTCTGAGTTGAGTGAGACTTAATCCTAGGTAAGCGTGTGTGGGATTGCAGCATAAAATACATAATTTTTCAATGAATATATAATATCCATTAGGATATTACTGTCTCACTGACAGCATTTCTTACTGTAAATGTAGACCATAAAGTGCTTTTCGTGATGAAGGTTTTTCTTAAATACAGGAAGGGTTAAAAATAAGCCCTACACTTTGTTATTAAGAGACGTATTTGTCGTCTTCACAATAGGGAGGGAAGTTCATAGATTGAACCTACCAAAGTAGAATAATACTCTATTCTTCTTAAACTACTTGAAAGAGATTCCATTTGTAGAGAATTGAGAAAAAACTGGTTGAAGCAAGAAACCTCCATGCTGTGCTATAAGCTTACTGGCTGGGGCAACCCAGTCAGATGGGCGGGGTGCAAATTATTATTATTATTATTATTACTATTATTATTACTACTACTACTAGGGACGCGGGTGGCGCTGTGGGTTAAACCACAGAGCCTAGGACTTGCCGATCAGAAGGTTGGCAGTTTGAATCCCCGCGACGGGGTGAGCTCCCGTTGCTCGGTCCCTGCTCCTGCCAACCTAGCAGTTCGAAAGCACATCAAAGTGCAAGTAGATAAATAGGTACCGCTGCGGTGGGAAGGTAAACGGCGTTTCCGTGCGCTGCTCTGGTTCGCCGGAAGTGGCTTAGTCATTCTGGCCACATGACCTGGAAGCTGGTCCCTCGGCCAGTAAAGCTAGATGAGCGCCGCAACCCCAGAGTCGGCCACGACTGGACCTAACAGTCAGGGGTCCCTTTACCTTTACCTTTACCTTACTACTACTACTACTACTACTACTACTACTACTACAAGCTTCAGCTGCTCTTTATTGTCCAGATGACAATATATTAAACTATTAGGGGTTTTCTACAGTCTGTATATGTCAGGGCCAGACCAGACCAGATGGTAAATACACATTTTCTGATTTGATTATAAAATGGATTGAGGGTGTGTGTGTCCATTTTTCACTAAATGGACCATGTGCTGGATGGGTGTGAACACTCTCTTATATCAACATAATCCTGCTGCTTGAAGAATGTACCCCCTCCCTCATTGCCGAGAGCCACTTTGGGAGACAATACTGGTCTGAAAAGAGGGATAAAAATATAATAAAATTATGTGGCAGAGTGAAATGCCTGAGGCAAAGAGAATGAATTGCTCTAAAATGGGGATCTTCAGTTCTGTGCTCTATTGCAGCTACACAACATAGTTAAGTACAACACTCTTCTTTGTATTCCAAAGAAAGAAGAAGAAGACACATATGTGCCCAGCCTCTCTGAATTGGGGCATTTTATTTTATTTTATTTCTGTGTTATAATTAGTTAGCTATTAATTGTGTTTATTGCAAAACTTGCAGCAAGGTCAGAGGAACCTCTGTTCACCATATCACAAGCTTAGATGCCTTCCAGCATATTGCCTTTTATATTATTCTGTTTTCTCTGCAAACTAAAGAAGTATTTTTAGATGATGGCATGTCCATCAGCCATATAACTATAGCCTAGTTTTTGAAGATATTTTTGGCTTTCCATTTTTATACAGAAGAGATGGCAGAGGCAAGCACTGATTGGGCATTTCCAGTGGGCTTTCCAGCTGTCAGAAGAGTAGCCTTTTAAAAATCCACCCTGCTTCAGCTACATGTAAATTACTCCATAGCTGAAAGTCAGACTTACATTGCATGCACCATCTGTCTGTACTCCACGTTTCTTGCCTTCTTGATTACAGTTTCCTAACAGCATTTGGAATATGTAATCCAATGCAAAATAATATTTACATGTCAAGGGCTGCAGTACTATACATTAAACATCAGGGCACTCAGTGGGATTTACTTCTGAGTAAGCATGCATAGGATTGTGGTATAAATCAGACAAAAAGTTGCATTGCAGAATAGCTTTTAGTTCACACTTAATGCTGCTTATTTGCCTGTTAAGGCATCTAATAGTGTTCCTTGGCATGGAAGATAAAACAGCTATATAATCACTTCACATTTAATTTAATTAGAATAAGCTCTCCTTTCAATTAAGATGTTTACCACAGTTGCACTATTAATTCTATGTCAGTGATAAACATTTCTCTCTCTCTCTCTTTTTTTAAAGGATTAATTAGATTAAATCTGTCTCTACTCTCTGATTAGGATCAGGGGGAAGAGACGTTCGTTCCATTTGCTGTCTTGCCAGGAATGATGTGAGGTGTACAGTGGCTATTGGATCCAGTTAGCTGGAAACACTGGCCTTTGTTTTTCATCATGAATGCCAAGTAGGTATTTGTGAAAGCTTTTTAGGCCATCTAAAAGTCAATAATTATTTTTTTTTAACTCAATTTCTCCTTCAGCTTTTAGGTCATGTACACGCTCAAGGAGATCTTAACTCAAAGGCAGTGTTACAGTACAATGCATGTGATCTTTTGAATCTATGCTGTGGGTAGTGTTTAAGATTACTGGGCCCAGGAACTTGATTTCATTGGGTAGAATTGAAATACACCTACAAAAAGAAAAGCAGAGAAGGAAAAGGGTAGATGATGCTCAGAGTTAAAACTGTCTTGTCAGCAGGGCACAGGATCAGTGGTGCATCTTTTGATATGCCAAGCTTAAAGATAGGTGCTGTTCAGAGTCGTATTCAGAGAACTTGTATCTGTATTGAAGATGCTGTAAAAAAAACATCCAAGAATAGCTTTTACTGTTTAGGTCAGGCATAGGCAAACTCGGCCCTCCAGATGTTTTGGGACTACAACTCCCATCATCCCTACCTAACAGGACCAGTTTCTCAGCCTCACTCACCTCACAGAGTGTTTGTTGTGAGGGAGGAAGGTAAAGGAAAATGTTAGCTGCTTTGAGACTCCTTAGGGTAGTGATAAAGCGGGATATCAAATCCAAACTCTTCTAGTCTCAAAACATCTGGAGGGCTGAGTTTGCCTATGCCTGGTTTAGGTCACAGTGGCCTAGATTAATCCACTATGTGTAGTCTTTTTTTCTACTGTCACAGACAGGAGAAAGTCTTCCAATATTAGACGCCTGGATTCCCAGATTTCCCATTTTGCTGTACTAGTGCCTTCGAATTGAAGTGACTCTCCAGAGTTTAGATATACTCAGCAACAGCTAGTGAATTGGGGGCACAATATGGTCTTAGCTGCTACCACTTGCTTTGCTCACTGAGGGTGACCAGGGTGTTGGAAGACACTGGGAGTGGGTCACTGTGCAGGTGGCATGGCTGCTGCCTGGTGCCCTTGTTCGAAAGAGGCAGGGAGGCAGAGCGTCAGAAAGGTACACATAAACATTACTTTGCATCTCGGGCTTCCTCTCTTCTCACATGCAAGCTGGGGACAGCAATTTCATCAGACTACTTCCGTAGGAGAGATGGGAAGCAGGGCTCCCTCCATCAGATTTGCTGAAAGACCAGCTCCATCAGGCTCCACCCATCCCTGAAATGTGCCAGCTGGTCATTCTAGTATTATAATGACAGAAGATCTTAGACTGCAGTCCTACCCCACTTACCTGTTGAATTTTAATAGGACTTACTTATGAGTAGACATGATTAAGAAGCAATGTCATTCCACTTAATTTACCAAGTATCAGTTTGCACTCAAACTCCTCAGTGCATTAATAAACGAAGCCAGTTACTGTATTGACAGGAAATGTGTATTTTTTTTATTACTAGATATTTTTTAAAAGAAATACATTATTAAAACAGATTAATAAAATAGTGTAAACTCTGGGAAAATTAATTAGGAAGAATATAGTGGCCTTAATTTAACACAAGAAGATTGGTTTAATCTCCTTCAATGAAGTTTTAATACGAGTCATCTCTGTTAAATCCTTAAATGTATTCATTAGTGAAATTATCAATACAAGTAGACATTCTATATCAGCAAGGTTTTTCTTTCTTTCTAAAAACACACTGAGTACCTCATAGAGTCTTGTCACATATTTGCCAAAGGAAAACAGTCATTTCCTTACATGCACACATCCTGCAGGGAGCTGTAGCCAACAGCCCTATGGACTATGGCACACCAATAAAATATAACACCAAATCCTACAATTTCAGCACAAATGTACGTCGTCATAGTTCCTACAAGTATGTATTCGTCTACTAAGCACTTTTTGTGGTGTTTGAACTATTTTGATCAGCAGACTTTCAGTGGCCTTGAACAAAAATGTCAGAGGGCTGGGTGTTCTCCACATATGCACAATGGAACTATTTAATAATTGGATACTGCCCATTTCTGTTTTAAAAAAACAGGACCAAGTTTAATGTAAAATCAGTTGGCTTGCCTGTGGGAAGTACTAAAAAGTATAGGTGCAGGTTTCTGGGCTACAGGTATAAAAACGCAAAGTTAGGGCAAAAAGGAATGAAAGCTTAAAAAAGGAGAGAATTACACTGAAAGTCAGGATAATGCAGACGGCTTCTTTTGGCCCCCTCTTTGTATGCTTTGGCACTGGTCTCAAGCCAGGCTTCTCGGCAACCTTTCTAACCTTTGTACATGCTAGCAGGCTGCAAATAGAGAAACCCACACAATCAAAGATGTAATCATTAATTTGATTGCACATGCAAATGAGAATTGCTTGTTTCCAAAAGATTAAGTGGAGATAATGAGAGTGAGAAATTGTTTAATTCTTTATAAGGTGACAGCTGGGTCTCCAATTAATAGCACAAAAATATGTAGCGTTTATAAGTTAGACCCTGCTAGCCCCTGCATGTTGAATTGACTTAAAACTGCCAGTACGGATGGAAAAGCAGTTCAATGCAGTGTGGTGGAGGGGCACAGCAACAAGACTAGAGAGCGGAGAGTGTGAGAGGATTGTAAAGCAGCTAATTTCTAAGATCATGGAGAGCCAGGTTTAGGAACAATGTTGAAGAATGGTGTATTTTCAGGCAGCAGCAGAGTGTCCTAGGAGATTTAAATGCCCTTCCACTGATTCCAGGACACTCTCAGAACACTCTGCTGCTGACCTGAAAGTCAGCATTCTTCGGCGAAAGAACTTAAGCACTTTGTGCAACTTGCTAAACTAGAAGTCATCAGCAAGTTTGTTTACATTTTCAGGCATTTGCCTGAACACACAAATGCTCTGTGTGCAGACAGGGGCGGGATTCCACATGTAAGCCTCACCCCCCAACATCCTTGTGAATGTCATGCTACATAGCACAGTGAAAATCAGCAGGGGACTTGCATTCGCCTTCACCTGAATGCAGGTAGACACCCCGGTGTGCTCAGGGACATGGCTTTGTGTTTTCCAGCAGATGCAAATAGCAGCTGCCTGTGGGTCTTCCTGGAGCAACACAGAGACTATGGGGAGTATGCTGTGCACAGGGTTGTTGGGGGCGGTGTGTTCATAAGTGCCCCTGCTGCCACCCACATGTCAAAAACCTCAAGTATGCAAGGCTGCACATGTTTATCATAAATAACATTACGTTCTTGAAAGCGTTACATGTATTGCTTTAGGCCTTAATATGAAGATGGGACACGAGTGGCGCTGTGGTCTAAACCACTGAGCTTCTTGGGCTTGCCGATGAGAAGGTGGGCGGTTCAAATCCCCGTGACGGGGTGAGCTCCCATTGCTCTGTCCCAGCTTCTGCCAACCTAGCAGTTTGAAAGCACGCCAGTGCAAGTAGATCAACAGGTACCGCTGCGGCGGGAAGGTAAATGGCATTTCTGTGTGCTCTTGTTTCAGTCACGGTGTTCCGTTGCGCCAGAAGTGGTTTAGTCTTGCTGGCCATATGACCTTGTCTGTGGACAAATGCCAGTTGCCTCGGCCTGAAAGCGAGATGGGAGCCGCAACCCCATAGTTGCCTTTGACTGGAGTTAACTGTCCAGGGGTCCTTTACCTTAATATGAAGGTGGTTAGAAAGTAGACCAGGGTCCACTAGTGGAGCACTGGCCAGTTTCTAGTTGACTACACAAATCTGAGAGTCTTGTTAAAGATGCCAGGTTTGGTAGGCCTTGGTCTGGTCCATCAAGGTATCCCTATGTTCTTAGGCAAGAGTGACTTCTCAGGATCACATAACACAGAATGGTTAATTCTGACGGATAAGAGATCCTGAGGCTGATGGAACACAAGCAGTCTAGGTTTTGTCCTTATTTTAAGTAGTTTACACAAAACTGCAGGGAGCCCACTACCATCTTAGTAGATAGTGTGTGAGTTCCATTGGCTAACATTTAGTACTACTCATAGATAAAAGCAGGTTTGACTATAAAATGGAATCACCTGTGAATCTGTTAGATGCACAATCATTCTGTCTAATACAGCGTATTTTTAATTTTCAAAAGGCTTATTACATCCTGAACTTTAGCCCTTCAGTTTGGCCCCTGTCTTCTAATTATCCTGTTCAGCTGTGTGAGAGCATTTTTTCTCCAGCTGTTGTCTGCCAATGCATCACTGAATCATTAATATTTGGAAACTGAAATGCTGTCAAGAGAAAATGCCAAGCTCTCCACTGCACAGCCCTTCAGATAATATGAGTGAATGGTATAAAAAGGCACAAGAGCAAATTTTGATTGGGTTTGAAGTATGGTTGCACCCAGTGCTTTTTTTTCTAGAAAGGTGTCGGTACTCACAATGAAGTCAGTGCCACACCTGGGAAAAAAGCACTGCCTGCACCACATTTTCATCCTGAAACATTTCCAAAAATTTTTTTTTTGGGGGGGGGGCAGCATCTTCTCCCTTGCTATGACTGTTGACAGCTCAGCTACTGATTCCTCTCTGGGTTGCTGCTTAGTTTTTTTCCTCTAGTGTTCCTGGCTCCCCTGAGTGATTGCAGCCTTTTTAGAGATTGCTTAGAGATGTAATGGTATCACAGTGCCACATAGGCAATCAGGTTTAGCCTACAGGGTGATGTCACCAGGGCCCAAACAAAGCCTCAATGCCTTCACCCTGAATCAGCTTCAGCAAAAAGAAATGGCAGCCCATTGTTGAGCCAGTGCTGCCAACACTGGGCTGTTTTGCAGGGCTGTATGCAGTAGATTTATTTGCCGCAGAGTAGCAAAATGAAGACTGTTGGCTCAGTTGTCTTTCTAGCCGGTATGTATTCTCTTCCCTTACACCTGCCTGAAGAACAACTTCGCTCCCTTTCTCAAGGAGGCATAAAAAGCTTGTGTGTGTGTGTGTGTATGCTCAAATTTTGTTCCCTGAAAAACTTCAGTAAAAAAAGTACCTCCCCAACCCTCTTGATTTGGTTCTAGTTTTAAGTGATTCTTCCTAATAATTTATTTTTAATTACAGAGCAAAGAGATTGCATTCCAGCTTCATGAGGATTTAATGAGGGTTCTTAATGAGCTTTATACGGTAAGCATATTGATTTGGCTTTGCTTGAAAGAATTGTTCATCGAAAATCCATTGTAACATGTTTGAATGTTTTTAATTGAGCTGACACGTCGTAGAAGAATACTGTGTGTTTCATTTGGTGACATCTTGACAAATAAGGCTGTTGAGGTGGTCTCAAAAGAGACATTCTTATGGGGGTCTAATCATCTTCAAGACTCGCTGTTCCTTTGAAATCTGCCATATACTTAACTGGACTTTGGATGGTGTCTTGAGTTCCCTAGGTATGCTTAGTGCACTTAGGTGATTCCTTGTAATTTCACCTTTCCATCAATGTCATGAACTATGGTTTCTAAGTGCTCCTGGACTTAACCTCGCGTCTCCTCCCACCCTCCCACCTGAAACAGTGCTATGTCAGTCAGAGCTTTTCACTGACATACATGGATGCATAATATGGTTGCCTCTGTCCTTCTTGCATGGGAGCAAATTCCTTTATTGCCCTCACCCCAGTTACTACTCTTGAGAGGGGACTTTTTGATATGAAGAGCTAAGCTTAAGCCTCTGAGGTTGGTGTACTCGTGCTCACTGGCTTCTAATTGTTATATGTCCTAATCTCATGGAAAAAACAGAGCATTTTACGGTAAACGTAGTACATGAATTTGTATGAAAATTCTGAGCAAGACCCATGTTCAACAAGTGGAAAAATAAATAAAACACATGCCATTGTTGGGGGTGCTGCTTCACTTGTGGTCTCATAGATGCTCGCTGTCCTAAGCCTTGCTCACTCCAGACTTAGGAAGCTGCCTTATACAGAGTCAGACCTTTTTGAGGCCCATCTAGCTCAGGATTGTCTACCCTGCCTGGCCATGGCTCTCCAGGTTCTCTGGAGATGCTGAGATTTGAACCTGAGGCCATCTGCATGCAAGGCAGGAGCTCTACCTCTAAGCTATGGGCCATCCCATGTCTCATAACAATCCCCCCTCCTTAAATAGTTCAAAAGAAAAGTTGTAAACAGTTTATAAATAAAATTGTGTTATTTCGACAGGAAAGGATAATTTAATGTTTTGTTCCATAAAGCATATTATATTAGCCCTTTAGTAGAGTTCGGAGTAATTAGATGCTGCAGCCCCGTTCCTTTAGATAATTTAGTATTGACTCCCCTTTTTATTGTTTTTATAATGTAAATAAGAATGTTTGTAAACAGTGCAAAATCAAGGCTAGCTGTGTAATGTAGAGTGGCTTCTGTGGTTTGTGGGTAACAGGTATAATGAAATACAAGTCGAAATAAGCCTGCCGTTATTCGCAGCTGAATAAAACAGAGAAAAAGATTAACTATTTGCATACTAAAATTCTATATTTGTCCTAACATAAACCTGTGAGTAGGTAGGTCTGATGTTCTTTCAAGTTTTGCCACCACCACCATTTGGGCAGGTAAAGGAGACTGCCCACCTGTCTACCAGGTAGGACAGCAGAGTTTGCTATTCCATCAGTGGTCCGAAACAGCAAAGCAACAAGTGGGTGCTTCTAGAATACCCATGCCTAAAATACCACTCTTCCTTCGCCTAGAAATTTAAGTGTTGGAGCCCAGAGATGGGATCCTTTTGACAATGCATTTTATTTTTAACTGGTTTTACTTTACTTTAAATACGTAAATATGTTTTACCTCGTCTGAACATTTGGAGGCAAATTGATGTAAAGCTAAAATGAACAGTAAAATAAAACTCCAGCAGCTATTAATTTGTGCGTTTTGAGACATTCTGTGTAGGCATATATCTACCAAGCAGTGTCTGTTGTTGATAAAGGGTTGTATCCACCTAAGTTCTACTTGGACTAGGCACATTGAAGTGAATGTACCTAAGTCACATCCATTAATTCCAGTGGGTCTACTCTCAAGTGTGCCTAGCATTGGCTGCAGCCCATGGATATTGGTAACAAAAGCCAGAAAACACACAGAGCTCTGTTGGCACCGTGCCTTTGTAGAAATAGAAATTAGTTTCAAGTAAATGAAAGGTGAATATCTGTTTCTGCAGTACGTGGCCCCAGTGGTTTGCCCAGTTTCTTGTACTTGTTTGATGAAATGAACAGTTCCCAAAAGGACCTATTTTAAAATTTAAATGACTGGTTCCTGATTAGCATTCAGGTGTGCCATAGAACTGTGGAGTCACTTGGTGGAAAAAAAGGATTAAAGTTTTAAATCTACAGCAACAGAGTGAGGAGGAGAGATTTTTAATCTCAGTGCTGCCATAGTATAGTGGATTATTTTGTTCAAAGGTATCTGTAAAAGTAAGCATTTCTATGACATTAAAAAGTTACTCCACTTGAAAGTAGATAGAAGAATATACCAATTTGAAATAGGAATATATTTATGGGAGGGCAAACTGGGGCAGTTGCCCAGAATGGCAAATCTGAGGAGGGAACAAGCTGATTTGCTGTCACATAAATACCATATTTACTCAAATGTCATGCGCACCTTTTTTGGCCAAATTACATTGCAAAAATTAGGATGTGCATTAGATTTGATGGCACATTAGAGTTGCCTAAATAGGGTACATCTGTGGCTGGGGGTTCCCTCTTCACACAACCAGGAGCAGGGGATAAAGTCTTCCAAGGCTTAGCATCACTCAACCCAGAATTGCACCTCGGCCATTATTATTCTCCTGGCTCAACCATGCCAATGCATCAGAGCTGCATGGACTCTTCTGGAGCTTCAGAACAGGACAATGATGGGCGGCCACGCCATCACCTTGAGGTCTGTTTGTTACCTATGCAATGGCCTTACCAAGAGAGAGAGGAAGAAGCCTGGGGAGCAGGTGACAGAGCATCAAAATTCAGCACTGACTGACCTCTTGTGGCCGCAAGCCTGCTGACATGATTGGCATCCTGGGTGTGCTTTCACTTCCTCCACCTCCTGCTTGGTGGTTGCTTGGGCACAAGTCATGCCCACCCTCCTTTCTTTCCAGGCAGCCTTGTGGAGTCCACTGTGACTTAACAGTGTGTGTGGTTGGAGTTAAGTCAAGAGACCCTGCACATTTTGAAGAGCTGGGATCTGGAGGAAGGAGTGGACAAATGGAAGCAGCAAATTTATTCTGCCCAGGGGCAGCAGACACCATTATGCACCACTATTTGGAAAGTAAATTACAAGGGGACTTAAAATCTGAAGAGAAGTCAGGCCAGCGTGCAGATAAAATAGCTTGTAAGAGTCTTGGTTGAATTATTTAATGGGGACCAAATTTGCAAAATGGATTCTCTCAGACAGATATATATTGCGTGGATTTCAGCTTAAACACAAGCAGTGTCCATATTTCAGTCTAATACTTACTAGTTGAATTTCACTACTACCTATAGAGATCTACCTTTTAGTATTTAGTGCAGCTCATTCGAATCCTGTTAATTTGTGGCACAGTGTTATATTGCAAGTGGTACTAATTGCTTCTTGCTCCACTTGTTGTTGTTGCTATTTGGACTATTAACAACTCACTGCTTTAAAAATTGCACTATGTTCTTTAGACTGTGTGCATTTCCCTTTGTGCCAGGTTGTTTTTTTTCCATTTTCATTTGAGAATCAAGCCATAGTTGGTTAGTTTGTCTGTGGGACAACAACTCATAGTAGCTTGATGAACAAAACATGGCTTAGTGACATGTGTGAACCAGTCCATTTGTCCATCTGCGGAATATGAGAATATTGCTAACAATATGACTTCAGAATTTATAAATCAAACAAAAGCTTCCACCCACCACACCCAAAAAAAGGTCAATAGGCAATATTATTAAATTGGTAAGGGAAGTGAGAAGTGAAGGGGGGAGCAATCATTTTTAAAATAAATCCTGATTGGCTGGCTATCGGCTTGACCAATCACAAGTGGGTAAGGAGGCAGTCCACCAGGGCCTAACACTTTTTGCCACGTGCGTTTTCTTGCAACAGTTTCTGATGGGAGAGGGCGATCGCTGAGGCTCACATTTTGACCGGTTGAGCCTGCGATCCCCCAGGTCAGGAAAGTGCAGTGGTGGGATGGCAATGGGTAGGGCTGGGCGAGCCGTAGCTGGCTGTTGCTGCCACCAGTGCTGGGCCCAGGGGCAGCCTGGGCCAGACTTTGCAAGGCTCAGAGTGCAATCCACCCCAGCGCCTAGTGGATCAGGGCCTTTGGATGTTGCCGAGGGGCGCAGGGCCCATTGGCAGCATTGGCCCAGCTCTGCAAGGCATGGAATGAAATCCACCCCAGGCCTAGCCGAGTGGGGTCATCTGGTGCTGCTGACTTGCATCTAGCAAATAACTAAGTGTCTACTCAGAAGAAAGCCGTGCTGAGTTCAGTGGGCCTTACTCCCAGGTAAGGATGTGTGGGGCTGTAATATTTTATCTAGGCAGCCAGGAATCCTCTGGATGACAAGATCTTTTTGCACCAGGTCAGTAAGGACCGCTTGCTTTTTAAAATTCTCACATATATACTGAACTCCCTGTGCACCTTTTGGACTGCTTCTGTAGCTTTCCCCCTCTGCATCAGATAACTGGGGTCAAATAAGTGTTTACTTTTTATAATACATGGAAGATGGATCTCCCTTGGGAGGTTCTGGACTCTCCTTCCTTGGAGGTTTTTAAGCAGAGACTGAATGACCATCTGTCATAGATGCTTTAGCTGAGTTTCCTACATTGCAGGGGGTTGCACTAGAAAGATGACCCTTGAGGTCCCTTCCAGCTCTGTGATTCTATGTTCTTCTGATTCAACAATATTTCATTATGCTCTTATTATTTTATGTATTTGTATTTTGTATAAATTGTATAAGTTACAGATAAAACATGTTCCATTTAAAAGCAAATCATTTAAATAGCTACCATTCTGCTGGTAGAAAGGGGCGTATGGACATAGCCGGGATTTTTGTTAGGGCAGCAGGCTTTTGTTTGGGGGGGGGTCAGAACCTCAGATTTGTATTGATTTTTACTTACTGGGGGGCAGCTGCCACCCTTGGCTACACCCATGGGGGGGGCACAGGAAGGAAACAAGGTCGGAAGGGGATCACAGTCAGGAAAAGGTTGGGAAACACTGATGTAAGGTATAATATAAATATTCTTTTCAGCCCTGAGTGATTTCTAATCAAGTAACTTCCAGAATATATATGATTAACTGCAGTGCCTTTATCGGTAATAGACAAAATACATAGTGTAGTGTCCAGGATCACATTCTTACCTGTAAGTATACTGATTTCTGTAATTACTTGTTTCCAAGATTTTGTTTCCAAGACATTGGCACAACTGCACACATGACAGTGAGATCCATGCCCCCCACAGTCCCACCAGCACAATGGTGATCCTGACAGCTGCCTAATAGTTCCCCTTGCCTCAGTGCAGACTGAAAGTTGAAGAAAAGCCATTTTAATGGGTCATGCGTTGACTACTTCCCCATGCCAGCAGCTCATTTTTAGTCACCTCATTATTAGATAATGAATTGTCATATCACTGACATGAGAATTTAGTAACACACGTGCAGTCAGTAGATAATGGATGTCATATGTTTAAGAAAAAAAGAACAGGTTAAAGGAGACGAGGTCACTGGAGTCTGGTGTGTTTCCCACCTCCTGTAGACATGGTTTTGGAGCATGAAAAGCCTTTTTTGATTTTGAAAAATATCTCCCTTTTGCTGAAGGGTTCTTTACGCAGTTGAAAGTCTTGCGTCTCTCTGAAGCTCAAAAACCCCATCCTTTGAGATGGACTACAAAGTGATCTTGCAGCATGTTCAGTACAAAAGTAAAAAGCTAAATAGCATGTGAAGCATGCAAATGGAATGAAAAGTATCTCCAAAATCCACCTCTTCCTAAGAATATTTTTAAAAAACTGCAAAAGGCCCACAGGCCTTCTGCAGGATTTTAGTATTCTAAAAAGTGAACTGTGTCCCTTGACACAATTGATTTGAAAGGCTACTCTGTTTATATCTGTGTTCAAGCATACACTCTGATATGTATGTTCTTCAAGTCCATCTCACTGTCGTCTTGCTTATTCATTCAATAGGAAAACACTTCAGTTTGGGGGATTTATTTGAACTTGTGAAAGCAGAGCTACAACATGAAGCCAAGCACAGTGCATAGTAACTAGGCAAGACGTATTTCAATGGATTTTATTTTCATTTAAATGCATTTAGTTTTACTGCTTTGACCTATGATCAGGCTTGAGACAGTGAACAAACAGCAGCGAATAAGCCTGGCCTGTAGCAGTTACACAAAAGGCCGTGTGGTTTTTGGGGATGGGGAAAACCAATCCAGAAAGCAACCATGGCTTCCTCTAGGAGCAAACTCATGTGTTGGGAGCAGACAGAAAATGGAGCCAGGATGGGACCACTGCAAAAATAATAGGGATAAATCAACATACTTAGGAGACCTCCAAGATATGCAGAACTACTACTACTACTACTACTACTACTACTACTATTCATATTAATGTGGCAGAACATGCACAAAAAAAACCCTGCCCAATGTGGATTGATCATGCTGAGTAGCTACAGAATGCTTGACCGTTAATTGGAAAAGAAAAACAGATAACCGGAGGACAATGGAAAGAGATGTTGTATTTTGTAGTTGGTCTCCTTTTGCTTACAATACTTGCAGGTGGGCATGTGTGGTTGCAGAAACCCTGAACGAGAACACTCCTGCTAGGAGGTGTGGAGACCCTGCAGGATTTTGTTGGAAGTCTCATTTGTTAAAATTGTATTTATCACCCAAGGTCTGGAAACGATGCAACTGCTTTTCCTGAATAAATCATGCCCATAAATGTACTGGAGTGTATTTTATAGACTTTCTTTTTATCTTTTAAAGTAAGGCCTTGCATTTCCACGCTTTTGATGTAGCCGTTCCTACTTTTAAGATTTCAAAACATTTTCTGAAAAGGATAAAATATTGAGTTTTATTGTATAATTAACAAATTAAATACAGCAGGTACTTTCATTTCCTTTCAGTGTGCTCCTTATCTGTCAGGTGTTTTTTTTCTTTTAGTCATGTCTCTACCAGCTGCCTTATTTTACTTATTTACACAGTTTTGTCTCTCTCTTTGGCCAAAAAGCTCCCAGAGGCAATTTTCATAAGTGCAATTTTGTATGGGTTATTATACTTGCCTGGGCATTTCAAATTATGGGGCAAAGTGTCCTTCTTATTTAAGCAGTCTGGGGTAATGAGTCTCTACTAGAAGGGAACAACATAATGTTCAGGAGCGGAGGGAAAACTACTCACCTCTGTAAACTTAGAAAAATACTAGCTTCAGAGTAACAGACGTGAATGGCGTGTAACTCATCCCTGTTAACCTGGTCATAGCTATGCAGTTCTTGCGATCAACCATGTGTGCCTTGCTGATCAAGGTAGATAGTGAAGATATCTCTGAGCCCCACCATTATTAGATTATTTCCTCATAAGCTTCAGGTGTTTGAGCTTGTGCACATTTAGAGATTTTATTTATCATTTGGATTTTTTAAAAAATTTTTATAGCCTGCCCAGAGTCCAAAGACTAAAACAGGTAATAATTCATTTTCTCTAAGCTCACCTTTAACTTCTTCTGTCATAGGTCATGAAAACTTACCATATGTATCATACAGAAAGCATCAGTGCAGAAAGCAAACTAAAGGAAGCTGAAAAACAGGAAGAGAAGCAAATTGGGAGGTCGGGAGATCCTGTTTTTCACATTCGGATGGAGGACAGACACCAGAGACGCAGCTCTGTGAAGAAAATTGAAAAGATGAAGGAAAAAGTATATTTATCCATTAATACCACTTAATCATTTGAAGTTAATGAATTGTAGTTCCAATATTCTTCTGAGCTGGGGGCATAGATCTGTTGTAAGGATGGCCAGTCAACAGGAGGTGGACTTGAAAGGGGATTGGAACTCCCATTAGTGCTTTTGTTGTTTTATATTATGATTAAATCTTAAATCTAAGGCAGAATGAAGCTAAGCGTACACAGTGGAGACTTGAAAATAGCAACATACAGGCATATTTTGGAAAGCAGCAGCAATTTAATACATACTGACCATGTAGTCAATTTGCTGTTACTTTTTGAACAACACTCATTCATTTAGAATTTGCTAAGTGAGATAACTGGTGCATTTTTACCATATTTTAATGCTATTCTTTCCCCCTCAGCGTCAAGCAAAATATTCTGAAAACAAGCTGAAATCCATTAAAGCCAGAAATGAGTATCTGCTAACCCTTGAAGCAACAAACGGCACTGTGTTCAAGTATTACATTCATGACCTTTCAGATCTGATTGATGTAAGTAGCTGGTATTCATGCAATTCTTACATGAAGGGGTCACAAAGCCTCTAAGCCCCCTACTCACTGCCCCCTTGGCCTTGACATGGTTAGGATGGTTTCCCTTTTCTCCCTTGAAAAAGCTCACATTAATTCTGCTGGATCTAACTTGAACACAGATCCCTTGAAAACAGTTGTGTACGTGTGTGTGTGCAAAAATCCAGAGGTGCCCATGGGCCTAAAAAAATGTTTGACGCTAAAGTATCCTGCTCTGGTTAGAGCCAGGGGTTTGGAAGGACATAAGACAGTGGCCGGATTCACACATCACTTTAAAGCAGAGTTACACTAAATTACAGTTTAAATGTGAACATACAGCATGCGGGTGCACACTGCTGAAATTGCAGGTGCTTCTTCATGCTGTGTTGGGAAGCAAGCCAATTTTTTTTGAGAAGCAGTTGTTTGTTGCTGAAGGGCATCCCTTAACATCTGTACAAACTAACTAAAGCTCCATTAGATTATTATCGAGACCTACATTGGCTCCCAGTACGTTTCCGAGCACAAGTCAGAGTGTTGGTGCCAGCCTTTAAAGCCCTAAACGGCCTCGGCCCAATATACCTGAAGGAGTGTCTCCACCCCCATCGTTCAGCGCCGAGGGCCTTTTGGCAGTTCCCTCACTGCGAGAAGCCAAGTTACAGGGAACCAGGCAGAGAGCCTTCTCGGTAGTGGCACCTGCCCTGTGGAATGCCCTCCCATCAGATGTCAAAGAAATAAACAACTATCTGACTTTTAGAAGACATCTGAAGGCAACCCCGTTTAGGGAAGTTTTTAATGTTTGATCTTTTATCGCGTTTTTAATATTCTGTTGGGAGCCGCCCAAAATGGCTGGGGGGACCCAGCCAGATGGGCGGGGTATAAATAATAAATTCTTGTTATTATTATATTCAATGAATATTACCATTTGTGTGGGAAACACACAGTGTTTTGTAAACATTTCCCTTATGCACAGGCACTGCAGGTCTATATGCTAACTCACAGTTATGAATAGGTTGACCATATCTCCTAAAGTTTTTCTTGTGATAATAGGCATGCAATATACGATGGGTAGCCCATTTTCATTAAATATTCTCATTCCTTATACAAGAATTGTGTTTTTTTAAATAAAAAAACTGTTTAGAAGCATAAGGTAAAGTTGGAATAATGTAATGATCAAATAAACAAACAATTGTAGTGCACAGTTCCATGTGATCCAACTTTTCTGTCTTCAAAATGGTAGAATAAATTGTACTGTGATAAAGATTAAATAACATTTGTCAAGCCCATTGAAAGATAAAGAATTTTACTATGGATGGTTTCTCTTATTAAGTGCTTGTCTGTTCATTAGATAGTACTGCTGAAATTTGCTTTCTGCTTTTTTAAAAAACACAACTTCTTCTCCTTCATATTCTGTTAGTGTTGCGATCTTGGATATCATGCAAGCCTGAACAGAGCCTTAAGAACATATCTCTCTGCAGAGTATAACCTTGAAACCTCTCGACACGAGGGTCTGGACATCATTGAAAATGCTGTTGACAATTTGGAACCACGAAGTGACAAGCAGAGATTCATGGAAATGTATCCGACAGCCTTTTGCCCTCCAATGAGATTTGAGTTCCAGCCCCATATGGGTGATGAGGTCAGTAGCTGTTGACTTTTCATAGACAGAAAAGGATAAAAATCCAAACAAAATTTTTGTTTGTGCCTGGATGAGCACTTCCCTCTGTTGTGAACTTTGATTTCCTTTTTGTTCATGTCTAGCTTTTATCCACTCAAACAAAGGGTCTAGCTAGGGTAAAACGAGAGCCAACATTATTCATACAGACGCAAGAAGATCAGCAAACAAACTACACCAAGAGAATGTTTTGTGTAGAACTTAATTTGCCAGCTGCTCTAAACAAATCCCATGCCAAATGAACCCTTCATTACTGCGCATTGAAATCTGCCACAACATGGGTAAACTCTCTGCAGCTTGGCCAAGTAGCTTTCGGCATACAAACAGAGCAAGAGGAAAGTTGTTTTTATAGCATTCTTATGCTGCTCGTGTTTCTCTAGAGCATCCCTGAACATCTTCAAAAATATGGTGAGACACTGGCTATTAACATACAGCTTTTTGGAAACTTGGAGACGGTATTAGAACCATCTTCCTACAGTACACATGTTCATTTTTTGTGTCTTCCCATGGCCTTTAGTCAGACTCTATACCTGCAAATTTCCATGCCACGTCAAGCGATGCTGGGAAAAAGATGAAACCAATATCCAGAACTTTATCCTGATTTCTGTTATAGATGTGTAAATATGTGGCTCTGTTGGGTGTTGCCTATGTGTCCATGGTGATTATTACTGTTAACTCCCCATCTGTGCCTCAAATACACATGCCTAAAACAGTTCCATTTTACACATCCATATGATTGCCGTCATTCCCGCTATTTCTTTTTCTTACATGGATTTCTCATAAACATATGTACAAACTAACACATAAACACACAGTAACAACCATACATCCCAGCGGGAGCCACTCTGCTGAGAGTCTGAAGGCATACTTTGCTGCCTCCATTGCATCCTCATTATGACGTCTGCAGAGCTTTTCCAGGTTGTACGGGGCCTTTTACAGGCTGGCCCAAAGGAGGTGGTAGAACCAACGGTAGCTCGCTGTGACTTGTTTGCAAAGCATTTTGAGGATAAAATTGCTTGCATCCACCAAGACCTTGACTGCTGTTATAGCAGATGAATCTCATGGGTTGTCCAGAGCACAGTCTGGTCCTGTTATGTTGGATAAGTTTCAGTTGGTAAGGCTCAAGGATGTGGACAAGGTGCTCGAATCCGTCAGGGCGACTGCTTGTGCTCTAGATCCTTGCCACTCTTAGCTGATAAAAACCAGCATGGAGGGAACAGCTGGCTGGGCCAGGGAGGTGATCAATGCCTCTTTACGAGAGGGGGTGGTCCCTACCTGCTTGAAGGAGGCAGTGGTAAAACCACTCCTTAAGAAACCTTCCCTGGATTTGGAAAACCTAACTACCTACTGATCAGTTGCTAATCTCCCTTTCCTGAGCAAGGTTCTGGAGTGAGTGGTCACAGACCAGATCCAGGTGCTTTTGGAAGAATCTGATTTTCTAGATCCATTTCAGTTGGGGTTTAGGCCCAGTTTTGGCACAGAAACTGCTTTGGTCGTCCTGTATGATGACCTTTTGTCGAGAGACCTTTGTCCCTGACAAGAGAAACATGTCCCTGTTAATTCTTCACAACCTTTCAGCGGCTTTTGATACCATCAGCAATGGTATCCTTCTGGAGCGACTGTCTGAACTAGGGGTGGTTGGCACCGCTTTGCAGTGGTTCCAATTCTACTTGGATGGTTGTTCCCAGAGGGTGTTGCTTGGGGAATACTTTTCAGCCCCATGGAACCTTCAATGTGGGGTTCCACATGGCTCAATCCTATTACCCTATGTTGTTTAACATCTACATGAAACCGCTGGGTGGCGTTATCTGGAGGTTTGGAGTACGTTGTCTACAGTATGCTGATGATACGTAGCTCTATTTCTCCTGTACATCTGCAGGTGAGGCAGTGGAAGTGCTGGACCAGTGTCTTGCCTCAGTAATGGACTGGATGAGAGCCAACAAACTGAAACTCAATCCAGATAAGACTGAGGCACTGTCAGTGGGTGGTTCCCTAGACCGGATGGGTGGGAGATCGCCTGCTCTTGATGAGTTACACTTCCTCTGAAGGAGCAGATTCGTCACTTGGGGCTACTCCTGGATCCTTTGTTGTCGCTCGAGGCTCCGGTGGCCTCAGTGGCCCAGAGTTCCTTCCATCAGCTTTGGCTGGTGGCCCAGCTACACCCCTATCTCGACAGGGATAGCTTGACTACTGTTTTCTATGCTCTGGTAACCTCAAGGTTAGGTTACTGCAATGTGTTATATGTAGGGCTGCCTCTGGAGATGGTTTAGAAACTTCAGCTAGTGTAGAATTCAGGGGCCAGGTTGCTCACCGGAGCAAGATGGTGTGAGCATGTTACACCTATCCTGGTCCGACAACACTGGCTACCAATTCAATTCAGAGTGCTAGTTTTGACCTATAAAGCCTTAAGCAGCTCAGGACTGCAATACCTCAAGGACTGCCTCTTTCCGTATGAACCTACCTGGACCCTGAAATCATCTTCTGAGGCCCTTATTCATGTGCCTCCTCCTCAAGAGGTCCAGAGGGAGCAACACAAGAACGGGCCTTCTTTGTAATGGCTCCCCGTCTATAGAGTGCTCTCCCAAGAGAAGTTCACCTAGCACCTTCATTATACACGTTTAGGTGCCAGGCAAAAACGTTCCTTTTTAACCAGGTGTTTGGTTGATTTGATTGACATCCTATGCCCTTTAAATACGTGCAGGGTTTTTTTGGGGGGGGGTATTGGATTTCTGTATTTTGTGGTTTTATATTTTGATTTTATTCTGTGAACCTCCCTGAGGCCTCCAGGTATAGCGTAGTATATAAATTCAGTAAATAATAATAAATAATAATAATAATAATAATACATGGAACAAAACCACTTGACTGGACAGAACAACCCCGTGAAGACTAAGCATGCTCAGTGCTGACTGGCTGCTGAGGGAGTAAAGAAACACCAGGTGGGAAGTGAAATGCAGTGGCTCCCTGAACAGGGAGAACTTCACACTGCAACATTACGTTGCAGGTTCCATTAGTTTGGTTTGAATATTTATTGCCTTTAAGTAAGGCAGCATAATTTGCATCACTTATTTTGTCCTGACAATTGCTGAAGTGATCCATTAAATGCAAGCAGAATCATAGATACATGTGTTGGTGAACTCCCCACCCCCGCCCCACCCCCCAATTTTTACCTAATCTCTTCGTTTGATATTTCATATTCAGGTTTCTCAGGTCAGTGTCCAGCAGCCAGTCCAAGGGGAACTCATGCTTAGGTATCAGCAGCTTCAGTCACGACTGGCCACATTGAAAATTGAAAATGAGGAGGTAAGATGGACTGCAGTTTGTCAGGCGTAGCATTGACACTCCACATAGTGTCTTGACAAATATCAGGGCCTATTAGCCATGACTCCAAAATTTTTGAAAATATTATATTTGGCACCAAAAATGAGAACATATACAGAGAGGCAGACCGTTGTTCCATACAGCTCAGTACTCCCTGCTCTGACTGGCAGTGGCTCTCCAGGGTTTCAGGCAAGGGACCTCCCCAGCCTTACCTGGAGCTGCCAGTATCGAACCTGTGATCTTTTGCGTGCAAAGTGGATGTTCATCCATTGAGCCACTGTTCTTCCCGGGGGGGAGACAAAACAAAACACTGGCATGGAAGGTTGAAGCAACTTTAGTGCTGTGCCCAAAACATGCTTTGTTGGGGGCCAGATGCCATTGGAGGAAAGAAGATGCAGGTGGCATGTCCGCCTCACCACAGGGGGAATAAAGTAACACTCACTTAGGCAAGGGTACTGCCCAGGCTGACATGACCTTTTTCTTTCAAGGAAACAGCCCTGAAAGGGGATGCGCTGGATCAGGTGGCTCTGAATCAGCTTTTGTTTCAGCAGATGGCTGCTTGCCCTGCCACCCAGAACACTCAGAGGGAGGCTGCTGTAGCCCTGAGAGAGGCCAGATTGCCTGGCAGGCCCAGTTGGGCCCTTCAGAGACACCTGGCCCTGCACTTCTCCTTTCAGGGCCAGTTTTTTTAAGAAAGGGGGTGGAAGTCTTGCAGGCCTGGGTGATCCCACTAGACCAGCGCCGTTTCCCTTTCCTCCTTTTCATAGGACCCAGAGCGAAAAGGAGAAGCGCTTGGCAGCTCCGTAGTAGGCCTCTCCTTCTGCTTCTTCCTTCAGCAGCCTTCCCAGAAAGCTCACAAGCGGCAGGGAGGGCCAGACCACCAGGAAGACACACGGAGGAGGTGCTGCCAGGGTGGTTTGGGGAGTCTCAAAGGGGAAATTGCCCAGGGCCCGCTGAGCACAGGCAAATAAGGGCTGTCAGGAACTACCGTATTTTTCGCTCTATTGGACGCAGTTTTTCCCCTCCAAAAATTGAGGGGAAATGTGTGTGCGTCCTATGGAGCGAATGCAGGCTTGTGCCATAGCCGCACGCAACCCCTCTGGCAGGGAGAGGCTGCACGGGGCTATGGCTTCTTTAGCCCTGCGCAGCGTCTCCCGGCAAGGGAAAAAAAATATTTTTTTTCTTGATTTCCCCCCCTAAAAACTGGGTGCGCCCTATGGTCCGGTGCGCCCTATGGTGCGAAAAATACGGTAGTTTGTTTAGTTTTTGCACTTATCTCATAAAATGCATTGAACTACTTGATTGCAAGAAAAAAAAGCCTCATGAAAAAAATGGCAACACAATAACATTATCAATAAAAACAGTTGAAAGCAGCTGTTTAAAACACTCAATAAAAATAATTAAAATGGACGATAAGCTAAAAAGGAGAATAAAACACATGTCGGCAATCTAAATCTCCGGGTGGGCTTGCCTGAACAGTGAAGTGAAGGGGGCTGCCTTATGTCAATAGGCATTACATGTTTTGGCACTGCCATAGTAAAATACAGATTTCTTACTAATGCAAACCAGTATTATGTAGCACCTGTAACAAGTACACTCAGCAGCTCCCTTATTCCTACTGATGGTGGAACGTAATTGGTCTGTTTTTCTGCTTGATACTATGAAGTGCACCTTTTTAACTCCAGGTTAAGAAGACAACTGAAGCTACTTTACAGACAATACAAGATATGGTCACCATTGAGGACTACGACGTTTCTGAATGTTTCCAGCACAGTCGTTCAACAGAGTCTGTGAAGTCAACAGTTTCTGAGACCTACTTGAGCAAGCCTAGCATTGCGAAGAGAAGAGCGAACCAGCAGGAGACGGAACAGTTCTATTTCATGGTGTGTTGCCTGCTTTCCATGTGATACGCTCTCCCCAACCCCAACGTTCTTGAAATGTAGATAGCACTTCTTCAGATGCGAAATGCATTGATCTGTGTCTTTGCAGAAATTCAGAGAGTATCTGGAGGGAAGTAATCTCATCACAAAGCTCCAAGCAAAGCATGATTTACTGCAGCGAACACTTGGAGAAGGTAAATGAATCGGAATAAACCTCAGAATAAATCTTCTAAAATATTTACAATGCGTATATTTAAACCCATGGTTCAGATGTAGCCAGAAGCCATGATTTTAAGCTATGTGAATGATCATGAGGCTCACATACTCCCTGCCCCTCTTCCTCTTTAGCAAATATGGGAAAGAGATTGAATGCATCCGCTTCCTTTTTTTAAACTAACGACAGGTCCCCATGATATCTAAACTCAGGAAACGATGACTTGTTTAAACTATGGTTAGTATAAACAAGCCAGAATCAAATGATGGTTTCAGAACCTGGCTTGTCCTAAAACCATAGTAGATTAATCACAGAATCTATACTTCTGTTAGGAAATATTCTGGTTCCTTTTCCAGTAAACAAAAGCAAAGCAAAATATAAAACCTCAGACAGAGACCTGAAAGCCTGTTTATTTTATGTACTGGATTGTCTCAATTTGGCTTGTATTTTTGGTGGGTTGGGGGAGTACATGGCATTGTTAAAAAACAAACGAAACAAAAAACCCCAGGCAGGGTGAATAGAACAGAAAATGGAGAAATCTTTCTTTGGCAGAATTAGACAGCCCACTGTGCAAGGTCATATGTGACCTATTTTGTGTGCGAAACATTCTAAATTATAACTCCTAAGAGTCTGGGTATCTCTGTCTCTTAATAGCATTACCTTGCATCTTCTGCTGCCGAATTTATTAACTACTTCCCTGTAGGCTGAAATAGTGCCTCATTATGAACAGAATGCATTATAAACTTTCTATGCACCAGCATGGTATTATCAGTTTGTTCATTATATTATTGAGAAAATGTGCCTTGCATTTTAAAACGTGCTCCTTGTAGAGTAATTCTTGTAACAGTGGGATTTCCTGTATTATCATGAATCACAGAATATCTCTCTTTCATACTTTTCAGTGGGATTAATAATCAGGCTGTTGCAGGCTTGCAAAAACAAGTTTATAAATATCTGCTACCCACAGAATGTAATACGCGCCTACCTATATTTTCTGCCCTCTGCATAGTCATATCCTCTGGCTTTCTCCGTAGCAGAGCTCAGGATCAGGCTGTAAGAATCACAAATATATATTAGCAGCTTTTAAGGCCATCCCCTTTGCTTGGTTCTGTGCTTTATTTTCCTCTCCCACCCCCTTGCAGATAATACCGCGCTTTTGAGAAAGTGGTGACATTTCCCTTTATATGAAATCATAAATGTTATGAAACTGGCTGGATAGTTGTTTCTGAGCCCAATTAGCAACTTTGCACGCTAATGGAAGCCTTTATTTCAAAAGTGGGTCGAGTTGAGTTTTAGTGCAACTAGAACCATCCCATCCCTCAAAAGCACAGATAGGTTTCTGTTTTCATAACACATGTTTTCATAACACACCGTTTCATAACACATGTGCTAAACTTTTTCTGGCAGAAACTGCAGCAAATGCAAGAGTGAAAATTGATACTTTAAATGTTCTGCCACCCACATGCCTTGATTGTGCTTGTTGAGAATAATATAGAACTAGCATCTGTTTGGTAAAGGAGAATGCATTGAACTACATATCTGTTTTATGCATGTGTGATTGAACTTCCTGTCCTAGGGGCAAGCCAACATTTTCTTCTGCTGTGCATCCTCCATTTGTTTCATGAGTGGTAGTGCTGCGGAACTGCTGTGCTGCGGCCCCTGAAATGCATGAAGGAGCATAGTAACCGTGTTGGGCAGATGTGCACCAGGTGTTTATATTACGCAATATGCAGTTATGCATTCTTATGCAGCACACATTTAAATATTTGCTCTCATAACTATATCTACATCTAAGGACGATGCATTTTTAAACTCTACGGCCTTTGGCAATATGCCTTCCAGCCTTGCCAGCCCTTTCTTTTTATGTAAACTTTGACGAGCTCATTAAAATATGCAAGCCTTCAAGATTGCTTGAAATTTTGTTCCGTTTTACTTGCAAGCAAGCAAGCAAACAAACAAACTCTTTACTCCCATAAGACAGAAGCTTTAGTACAGCAGCTTCACATACCGGCTTTGCTTTTCGAACATTTTAACGCTGGAAGTGGGAAAACAGTTCCCTTGGCATGCAAGTATAACTCTTGCGCAGTTAAAAATAATTGAAGATTGAAGAGGAACTAGATGGTATATGTATAGTTTCATAGAAAATCCACTTTTAGTTCCATTCGTTTTCAGGTTATTGTTCCCTTATCTTTTAGGTCATAGAGCAGAATATATGACTACAAGGTAAGACAATGAAACTTTTTTACGTGGTTTGTATTACAAAAAGCTGTAATGATAATAACGTTCACAAGCAGGGGAAATAAATGTTGTGGATGATGAGTGCAATGTTGTTCCATACGTTTTTAAAAAATAAATTTGCACTATTAATGTTAGCAGCTTTGTTGCATTCTTGTTACACCCACCATGAATATTAATATGCAAATCTTATTGAATTCCTTAACATCCTCTCAGATTTTGTGCCAGTGTGGTGTAGTGGTTAAGAGTGGTAGTCTCGTAATCTGGTGAACCGGGTACGTGTCTCCGCTCCTCCACATGCAGCTGCTGGGTGACCTTGGGCCAGTCACACTTCTCTGAAGCCTCTCAGCCCACAGAGTGTTTGTTGTGGGGGAGGAAGGGAAAGGAGAATGTTAGCCGCTTTGAGAATCCTTCGGGTAGTGATAAAGCGGGATATCAAATCCAAACTCTTCTTCTCTTCTTTGTTACTATTTATCTTTTGCTTAATAAATATATTCCCTTCTCTCAGACCACAAAGTCTTCCGTCTAAATCTCAGAAATGCAATTTGTTTAATGGCGATTTGGGATCGTTGACCTTGCTCCCTGAGCAACTCATTTCAACACCTTGCCATAATGGCCAAGGTCTGTTATACTATGCTGAGGCAGAGATGTCCTGGGGGTCTTATTTCCTAGCTGCTCAGTATAATGCTTCTTGGAGTCAGGACAGATATACCCACAATATATACACAGTTATGAAGGAATGCCAGAATTCTGAGGATGATTAGCATTTTCAGTCTATTAAAAGAAGGTAAAAAATTTTTGTCGGTATGCAACATTTTCTGATTAACGTGTTGCTCAGATTGACTCAAAAGACTATGTTACAACATGCTGGTTTGGAAAACCCAATGCTTGTATTGTTTTCAGTAATTCCTTATGCTACTTAAAGTACTGTTCTGTTTATTTTTTGACTGCTGTATTTACGTCTTCATCCTGTGTTTCCCCCCCTGTTCTGATAACGCTTATAGCCGAGGGCGAAGGAACTCCCACACAAGGCATCAGGTATAAGTCTATTAAATCGAACATTTACCATCTCTTGATTATTGGGGACTGTCTGCATTAAGAAATGAGAGGGGCATGTCACACTTTCCTGGTGTTTTTCTAGTGGGTCTCTAAATTAGAGAAATTAGCTATCCCTAATGTCTTGATGGAATCCACTTTATGCAATAAAAGGTGAAACCTCCCAGATCCATAGTACCTCTTTTGCAGGTGTGCAGGAAGTTGACAGATGCAGGCTGGCTTTTGTTACAATTTCCTAAATGCCAGATCTGCCTACCTGTCCTCCCAGCACAGCACAGTAACTTGCTTTTTAAACCCAGTAAAGACTTACAAGCAGCTTGTAGTAACACATAAAGCACTGCTACTTAGAATAAGCAAACAAAGGCCATGCTTTGTATATGGATCTTCTCGCAGTTTATAAAATAAGCTATATATTTTTCATCATACATCATTCACAGCTGCGATTGGATCCAGGGTATGCATTTACTATGTGCTTTCTGGCCCATGTGTTCTTTTTATCCCTTTGTCATGGCAGCATGATGGACAAATGGGAGGTCATCTTTCCGAATAATATGGGATCCTTTTGAAATAAAGGCATACCCTGTTGAACTTTTAAGATCCATTGCTCTCAGTAGGTGCTGAACTTGACCGTAGCCGTTCTTCCAATCAGCTTTGTGGCTCATCAGCATGCCACATACACCTGTCATTCACACAGGGACTGTACTGATTTCTTAACCAACTAATGCTAGTCCAAACAAGCTGGCAGGATCAGAAGGCATCATGCAAAAACTTGTGATGGCAACTCCAAAGTAGTTTGCTCCTTCCTAGTGTCACTTCTCTTATTTCCAGTTTGGTTCTATTTATCTGCTAGTTGTAGCACCTGGAAGTGTCTGTAGTAAAGGAAATGAGCCTGTGTTCATTAATTACTCTGAGTGATTTGGCCTCTGTTTACAAAGACCCTAGGATTAATGTGCAGGGCTTCTTTTCACCCAGAGATTCATTGTCTGCTCCCTTTGGGGTCTGTACAAGGTACAGGCACTCTATAAACATGCTAGCCATCAGAATCATATAATTGGAAGAGATCCTGAGGGTCATCTAGTCCAACCCCCTGCAATGCAGGAATTTCAACTAAAGCATAGACGGAAGCATAACAGCAGGCATATGACTAGTCTCTAATACCCAGGAGGTAAAATTATCCTGGCCTTCTTGTACTAAAGTCAAAATCCAAACATTGTAAAAAACATTAGGAGACAATGGATGCGAAAACTATTAATCAGAAAAAGAGAGAGGATAATTGCTTTCCCCCATAGAGCTAGTGACAGAACACAGATATGCCTTCAGAATACTAACTATGTAGTTTTCATAGCAGCGGCAGGAGAACAGCTGTAGTAATACTCTGACAAATTGAGGCCAAATTATGTCTGGGCAGACCCTCCTGCATCTTGTTTGCTTCTTTGCTTGGATAACAAAATCGGCTGTGGGAAGCTGAAATTTGGGGTGAACTCATAGTGATTGGGGAAGGGGGTGGTGCTTAGTACTTCCTTAAAAAAGCACACCGGGCTTTCCAGGGGTGGTGGAAAAACCCCAGGGATCACCCGTGAGAACATTTTTCTCATTAACAAAATGGTAAATGCATTATTTCGGTTCATGTCATCCCATAGTAACCTTGAGTAATGGATTCCTTCTTGTAGTTATTTCCTGTAAAGGGACTGAAAAAATCTATGACAGCTTTTGTGATTGCATTGAATTAGGTAAATGTGAAATTTTAGCAAACCATTTCATAATGCCATGGAAATGCATTTAACGATGCATTCATTTTAATCTTGAAATTTCTTACTGCAAACAGTACCCTTGGGGTTGCTTTACATTCCTTGCATATTTCAGCTTTGCAAAGGTGAATGTGGTTTATAGAAGTTTCCTCCCTCCCTCCCTCCCTCTCTCTATATATGCATTTATTAATTTTGTAAAACTATACCATTGCTGTTGATTTCCCTTGAATAGCTTAATGAAGATGCTTTTAGGGCTGCAAGGATGTTGAAGCGAGGGCAGCCCTAGGCTACAGGGGCCCAGTGGCCAAAGCAGTTGCTTAATTAATTACGAGTAAATTTTTCTGTTATTATTTATTTGGGCCATATGTCATAGCAGTATAGCATCATCATAAATTATACTAAGGCATAAAACTAATACAAGGCATAAGGCACTACATTTGTAATCTAATACATAGGATGAGTTCAAGTGTAATAACCTAATAAACTATGGTTCACAGTCGTACCTTGGATCCAGAATGCCTTAGCATTCGGACATTTTGGCTCCCGAAAACCGCAACCCTGGAAGTGAGTATTCTGACTTGTGAACGTTCTTTGGAACCCGAACGTCCGATGGGGCTTCAGCAGCTTCTGGTTGGTGGCAGGAGCTTCCTGCAGCCAATCAGAAGCCACGCTTTGGTTTCCGAATGTTTTGGAAGTCGAATAGACTTCCAGAACGGATTCCGTTCGACTTCCAAGGTACGACTGTATTAGGCTGAGTGGTGCCGCTGTGGGTTAAACCACAGAGCCTAGGACTTGCCGATCAGAAGGTCGGTGGTTCGAATCCCCACGACGGGGTGAACTCCCATTGTTCGGTCCCTGCTCCTGCCAGCCTAGCAGTTCAAAAGCACGTCAAAGTGCAAGTAGATAAATAGGTACCGCTCCGGCGGAAGGTAAATGGCGTTTCCATGCGCTGCTCTGGTTCGCCAGAAGCGGCTTAGTCATGCTGGCCACATGACCCATGACACTGGTTCCCTTGGCCAATAAAGTGAGATGAGCGCCGCAACCCCAGAGTCTGCCACGACTGGACCTAATGGTCAGGGGTCCCTTTACTAGTGCCTACATACTCTTCATCTTTGAAGATTCCATACATCTTTCTTGCTCCTGGTTTTATATTCTGATTAATAAACAGGGGTCAAGCCACAGTTTCCCAGCTCAGGTGTAACAGGAAACTGTGGTCCTTAAACTGTGGTTTAAGAAACCCTAGAAATACACAAGCAAAAGAAGAAAGAAAAAGGAGGGCACAGAAGCACATTAATTCTTGGTAAGATTTATTAGATCAAGGTTGTTACATCTGAACTGGAGTTCTGAAAAAGATGCTGACAACTCTTCATGCTCCCAAGTCAGGATTCTCTATTTTCAATTTGGTTTCCTTGTCAGTGTTAGCAAAGAGTCCAGTTTTTTTAAGGTACTTGCTATCACATTTGGTCAGCTGCCTTCAAGAAAAACATACAGAATGCATACTTATAAAGGCTGTGCATTACTTTCTGCTCCTGACAAACTGAGGAAGATAATTCAGTTTGGAAATATTTTATTTTTTTAAGATAAAGCCTTTGATTCTCAAATGCATTACTGGAACGAGTATGGTTCTAGTGAGGTTTGTGTTTACAGATCATTATGAGTTTGAGGCTGATTCCTAATAGTGATAATTCCTATTTGCAGAGATAATCTCTTATATTATTTGTGGTATATTTTGGGTGATTTTTCTTCCTTCATAGGACTCCGGGCAAGTAATTCCCCTCATTGTAGAAAGCTGCATCCGGTTTATCAACTTGTATGGTGAGTTCCAAAATTCAATTTTACTTAATCCTAGTTGTTGTTTCTTCAGAATATTGTGCTTATTAATAATTATGCTTTTTTCTGATGTTGAAGTCACTTTCTAATTACAGCTAGGGAGGTCGTAAAGCTTTAATCCAGCATTAAGGAGGCTCACAGTATGGCAGTGTGAGGAGCTCTAGAATAAAGCCTAGTGTGGAACAACACATTCATAAAACAACAGGGACAGTGAGGCTGTGGAAAGGCAGCAAAAATAATGGAAGTATGAATGGAATGTACACAATATAATGGCAGAAGCGAAGAATGGGCAGGGAAAAAGTGTCAGGAGCAAGCTAAGAGAGGAGGTTGGGAGAGAGGAGGAGGGTACGGCTGCAGTCCTAACTCCACATCTGAATTCAATAGGACTTACTTCTCAGTAGACATGGTGAGAATTGTGGCATTAGAAGTCAGAATTGTGTCTCAAAATGGTGTAAACTGCTTTAAAAAAAAACAAACAAGAAACAAAACAGATTATATGTCTAATAAATCAGTAACAAGTCAGTATTTCCTCCTTATTTGAAATAACTTGGTACCCAATTTAATGACGCATATTTCTTTCTTGCTCTTGTTTTTCAGGTCTCCAGCACCAGGGCATTTTCAGAGTATCTGGCTCCCAGGTGGAAGTCAATGATATTAAAAATTCATTTGAGAGAGGTAATTATATTTTCTGCCATGCATACATAATTGTATTTTGTTCCATTTCGGTAACATGAGAGCCAGAGTTCTAAACCTTTTAACCACACAGAAATGCTTCCGTTCCTTGAAACTTAATCGTTAATGCACACAGTGGTGTGTCCTGATAAGCAAATATGTCGGACGGCGGCCCGTTTGACAGATTCTGCATCTCTGTCCTTGTGTGGGGCTGTTTCAGCAATACAGATGCTGTAATACCTTAGGGTAACGTGCAGATTACTGCAGAAGGACTGTAAGCAATTCATGGGTGCAACACATTCAGGTGGCAGCAGTTTAGTGTACTGGTTCAGCAGATCCAAAGCCAGCCATGGGCAAGGTATGGACTTTCTCTTAATGTCTTTCACACTCTGCTTAGGACTAGGGTTAAGTCCCACAAAGGGGCTTTCCAGACATGACTTTTACTAGAATAAAAAATGATCCCATTCATAAATTCAGCATATGGTACACTCTTCCTAGGACTTAGCTAGAACCTTTCCAGCTTTTCAGGAACAAGGAGCTTTCAACAATAGCGAGAAGGGCTTCAGGAATTTTATCTCCCATATGTATGCATACTGAAATGATAATATCGATTGTGAAAGTCAACATGGAAATTTAAGTGTGTGACCACATCAGGATTTGAACCTCTGGGCTCCAGCAATTATCTTAGATACTGATAGAACTGTGAAAGTTACTTAAAAGTATAATAACTTGTGCCCTCTTTGGGGATATGGCTGCCCACATTTTAATTTACAGCCAGACACTTACAGATTGTTTTTTCATTCAAGTAGATCCATGGAGAAAAGTCAGTCCTTTAAATAAAATGAGTGGGGTGGGGGGATCAGTTCAGGTCTCCAAATCAGGAGTACACAAGAATTAAATCATGCTGAAACACTTATTTGTGGATTGTTTTTGCGCAACCATTTTTTTAAATTAATGAATTTGGCTAAGCCCTCCTTATTATTAAGGGTTATATGAAATGAAGTTGTCCCACTTGCACAAGGACTTCCCACTTTTTCAGTGGACTTAAACTGCCTCTCCTTCCTCTCTCCATTCCCCAAATCTTTCTTCAGATTCCCCAAATAGATTCAGGAAATATGCAGCAAGAAGGAGGGGTGGCTTCCATCGTGCAAGTGGAAGTCCTTGTACATTTTAAATTATTACTATGTCATGTGAGCAGCCAAAGACTTTAGTAATAATTGCTTCCAGTACCTTACATGTTAAGTGGCATGGGTAAATCTCTGTAAAATTGTCACCCACAAAACCTTACTTGTGTTGTAGCTTCCATGCCACTTCTTTCCTACGCAGTTCTTCTTTTGCACATTAATATTAATACCACTTTATTCTTTTCACTTCTAGCTACTCTCTCCTTTCATGCACGTATGCCTCTTTTTCACTGCTGAAGCTTCAGGTCATGCACTTAAGGCAGCTACTTTCCCCCCCCCCCCAGCCAAAGCAAGTGACCGCCTTCATTTCTCATTCGAACAGTTCCCACTGAAACATTCCGTGTTAAAAGAATCATTAGGAAAGAGATCAGGGACGCGGGTGGCGCTGTGGGTTAAACCACAGAGCCTAGCACTTGCTGATCAGAAGGTCGGTGGTTCGAATCTCCACGACAGGGTGAGCTCCCATTGCTCGGTCCCTGCTCCTGTCAACCTAGCAGTTTGAAAGCACGCCAAAGTGCAAGTAGATAAATAGATACCACTCCAGCGGGAAGGTAAACAGCGTTTCCGTGTGCTCCTCTGGTTCACCAGAAGCGGCTTAGTCATGCTAGCTACATGACCCGGAAGCTGTACGCCAGCTCCCTCGGCCAATAAAGTGCGATGAGCGTCGCAACCTCAGAGTCTGTCATGACTGGACCTAATGGTCAGGGGTCCCTTTACCTTAGGAAAGAGATCAGAAACAAAACTGCTCGTGTCGTAGCATTGCGACCACTCTTGGAGAAACTATGCGCAATTCCTGTTGCCTCGCCTCAAAAATATTGTAGAGCTCGAAAAGATACAGAAAAGGAGCAATAAAAAAGATCGAGGGAGTGGAGGAGCTTACATGTTTTTATTTATTTAATCGAACAAAACTTTAGATGTTTACTCTAATGAAACGCATATGCAGCTTTTACCATGAAATAAAACCGCTATGTGGTTTGCAGGTAATCCAAAATATACGTTGACTCTAAATTGTCAATAAAAAACAAAATTAAAATACGAAGAAACAGCGGTTTAAAAATATACATAATAGACTGAAATTACAGGTTAAAATACCATATTTTTTGCACCATAACACTCACTTTTTTCCTCCTAGAAAGTAAGGGGAAATGTCTGTGCGTGTTATGGAGGGAATGCCTATGGGTGGCATGCCTATGGATTTTCCTCCTCTAAAAACTACGTGCGTGTTATGGTCGGGTGCGTGTTATAGAGCGAAAAATACGGTACTTGTCAACTTTATTTACATATAAAGAATACACATAAGGCACCTACCTAAGTACCTATGAGGAAATATTACAGCGTTTGTCGCTTTAAAAAAAAAATAATCTAGGTATTAAATCAATATAAATTGTTGACTTTCTCAAATATCAGCTGCAGTGAAGTGCTAAGCATCTTGCTTTAGTTTTTAAAGCTAACTAAACTGAAAACAGTTACCCAACCAACAACCTTTCAACTACTAGCACCCCCCTTTTAAACACATTTTACGGTCTGAAATCTCGATCTTTTCCACTGAGGGATGGCATTTAGAATCCATTTTTCTCATCACAATACACAGCAGTCCGCATGTTCTTGAAATCTCTTTAATTACTTTTTTCGGCGCTAAGAAAGATGTGCACCTTGAAGACATCTATATTTGCTTGGTATGTGACTTGACTGAACAAATGGTTGCAAAGACTTACTTGATGCATTCTGCAATCCTCAGACCATTTTTCTCAAGTTTATTAGATCTTTATTTCAGTGGGACTAGTTTTGAGTAGGTGCATTAGACCATAAATAGACCATATGGATTGAGTATTGCATCTCTGACCCAATAAACTTTTATTCTCAGCTGATGACTCAAGGCATGCCTAGCCTATGCAATTAAGAGGAATGTTTAATTTACTCTCTTACATTCACTTTAATCGAAGATTGGACTTAACTAAACCAGTTATTATTTATTTAATACAGCTCATGATCCGACTAGGTAGTAAAATGCTGTTCAGCTAGAATGCCTATATTAAGTATTTAACTTGATTTATTTTTGCAGGTGAAAATCCTTTGGCAGATGACCAAAGTAATCATGACATTAACTCAGTTGCTGGAGTACTGAAGCTCTATTTCCGAGGGCTGGAGAACCCTGTCTTTCCTAAGGAAAGATTTAATGATCTTATTTCTTGTGTCAGTAAGTTAAATTTGTTTTAACAGCTTGTAAAGTTACTTACTAATAAATGCACTAGCACCTCAGATGTCCCGCCAACCAATTTCTGTAAGACAGTTTGCTATCCTCTGCAGTTAATATATGTGCATTCATACATATTTCTGAATCTGCTCTCAATGTACCGTTGACATCATTGTAGCAGGCACACCGCCTTTCCAGAACACAGGAGGTATAGTGAAATTCAGTGCTGCCCTGCTACAAACGTTTTGTCTGTGCAACTTTTTCTGCTTGCCCAATGGAAAAATTTTCCCTCCTCTCCCCCTGCATGCATCCTGACTCCCCCACAAGCCAATGGAGGGCATGTGAGGGGAGGAACTGGACCAGATTTAAGGTGAATAAATCATCTTAACAGGCTTGTAAGTGACCATAGCCAAGGTGTTTGAGAATCCTATGTACCTGCAGAAAAAGGGAATGGCGGTTCCTTTGAGTGACAAGATGTTCAGGTCAGAAGGAAAGCAGAGTTTACTCCCCCAGTTTAGACTTATTCCGGATATGGGCAAAATACGCTAAAGAGTTTAATTGGCCATTTGCTATCAGCTTGATGAGATCTGCAATATTACAGTGGTACCTCGGGTTACATGCGCTAAAGGTTACATATGCTTCAGGTTACAGACTCCACTAACCCAGAAATAGTACCTCGGGTTAAGAACTTTGCTTCAGGATGAGAACAGAAATCGGGCTCCGGCGGCGTGGCGGCAGCAGGAGGCCCCATTAGCTAAAGTGGTGCTTCAGGTTAAGAACAGTTTCAGATTAAGAACGGACCTCCAGAACGAATTAAGTACGTAACCAGAGGTACCACTGTAGTAGGAAATGTTAGAAATGATGCCCTAGAAATGAGCCAGTGTGGTGTAGTGGTTAAGAGCGGTAGATTCGTAATCTGGGGAGCCGGGTTCGCTTCTCCGCTCCTCCACATGCAGCTGCTGGGTGACCTTGGGCTAGTCACACTTCTCTGAAGTCTCTCAGCCCCACTCACCTCACAGAGTGTTTGTTGTGGGGGAGGAAGGGAAAGGAGAATGTTAGCCGCTTTGAGACTCCTTAGGGTAGTGATAAAGTGGGATATCAAATCCAAACTCTTCTTCTTCATAGTGCTGTATACTGTACCGTCACATAGCCAATGATTTTACTTGTATGTTGTCTACTTGTATGTTGCAGGAATAGAAAATCTCTATGAGAGAGCTCTTCACATACGAAAACTCCTCCTGACTTTGCCCAGATCAGTCCTTATAGTGCTAAGATATCTTTTTGCTTTCCTCAATCAGTAAGTACATTAACTTCCGATCAGAAGCACTCTATTGATCTTTAATTCTCCTTCATTTTAACAGAGGAGAATATTTCAGTTGGCAGCAAAGCCATGATTTCCAAACAAACTGGAATAATTTTTACCCTGAACTGAGAGATCTCACTGTAATAGGAATGACTTGAATGCAGCAGTTGTGCAAATGTAAAATGAACTGCCCAAAATATTTGCATAATTGACGAGAATAATAATAATAATTATTTGAAGCTTCAGTTGTAATAAACACTCAAGTTATCCTCAACAGCTGCTTTAGGATGATATAGCAATATATGAATTCTCATTTCCATCACTATAGAAAGGAGATTGAAAACTGAAAGTTTGAAATAGCCCTTGAGAGTGTCAGGCTATATTTACATGAACAAAATGTAGTTTGGTTTCAAGGCAGTTTTGGTTCAACTCCTGTGTCCTTGGCAGCACCAGGTGCAAGGTTTTCAGGGCTAGAAAACCTGTTGCGCCTGTTACATTTCTGCAAGTTTTATCTTCGAGCTGTAACTGTTCTGTTCAAATACTGTTGAGCTGCAGCTCCTATCACCTCTCAACATTGGGCATCCCATCTGATGATCTCAGCTTTAGATCTGCTGCCCCAGTGTAGTGTTACCCATGCATCTTCTCACCGATTATTCTCAGTGATTCAAGTAACCCATATATCTTCATGTCAGCCTGTCACAAAAAGATCTTTTAATTAAATTGCTCTTACGGCGTTCCAGTGCAAGATTAAGCAACCCATAGCTGTCAACCGACCCTTATTTGGCAGGAAAGTCCCTTATCCCAGTGCTGTGTCCCTCTGCTGTCCCTTATTGATTATGTACCTTAAATTTCCCGGGTTTCAAAGGAAGCAGCTCCTCTCCCTCCCTCCCTCCCTGCCGGCCAGGGAGGATCCAACTGTGTTGCTTGGCTGCGTTGCTCACTCAATAAGGAGTCGTAAGAATGACTGGGGGGTGGAGCTTGCATGCCTTGTGCCGATCAAATCGGCCACGTTGCCTGAGGACTCGCCTTTGCTCAGCGCTTCACAGCGGAGAGGTGACGGTGGTTTTCCTTGCTGCATCCCCTTTGCCGGGTTGCTGCGCTGTGGGAACCACCGCTTGAGGCTTTGTTTGGCTGCTGGCTGGGCTTTCTGCCTTTGGCTTGGAGGGGCTCAGAAGTTGAACATACCTGTGCTTGGAAAATCCCTTATTTTTGCTGCTGATCCCTTATTTTTGAGGCTGCTGGTCCCTTATTTTCAAATTTGTAAGTTGACAGCTATGAAGCAACCTGCTTGTGGCGGGTGGGTTGAGTAATATTGTGTATGCAGCTTAAGCATGCGTTTTTGTTTCGGAAGGTCACATAACGATCCCAGAACCCTCTTCTTCTTCTTTCCCCTTTTTAAAAACAGCCTTTCGCAGTACAGCGATGAAAATATGATGGATCCGTATAACCTGGCCATTTGTTTTGGCCCAACGTTGATGCCTGTTCCAGACATTCAAGAGCAAGTGTCGTGTCAGGCTCACGTGAACGAAATAATCAAAACTATCATCATTCACCACGAAACCATTTTTCCAGATTCTAAGGAGCTGGATGGCCCCGTTTATGAGAAATGTATGGCTGGTGATGAATACTGGTAAGCTCTTCATTATTTTGCCCAGGTCGGATTGCTTCAGTTTCGTATGAATGACTTTTAGTTTGTGAAAAGTTTCACCCCTGTTTACCATTTTTTTTAAAAAAAGCTATAGATGCCTGTAACTCTGGGCCAAACTACGTGTGACATTAGTCACTTGTTTAACCAGGTCAGGGCCCACACCAGTCTTTTACTGAAATTTGCCCCCTGCCTGGCTCCAGATTCCTCCTTTTTGCAGTAAACAGTACAGTGGTACCTCGGGTTAAGTACTTAATTCGTTCTGGAGGTCCGTACTTAACCTGAAACTGTTCTTAACCTGAAGCGCCATTTTAGCTAATGAGGCCTCCTGCTGTCGCCACGCCGCCGGAGCACGATTTCTGTTCTCATCCTGAAGCAAAGTTCTTAACCTAAAGCACTATTTCTGGCTTAGTGGAGTGTGTAACCTGAAGCGTATGTAACCCGAGGTACCACTGTACTTCCAGGGGCAACAAGCAGTCAGGAGGAAACAAGTGATAATGTGCTTTTCTTTTACTTTTTAAGAATTTTATCTGGATAGGATTTTTGTTGCTCAAATGGATATTGTGCTGCGTTGTATATTTATGGTATACTTAAGTAAAAAGGAAATCCAAGTACATAAATATACAACACAGTTATCAGATATTTGCATGCCTGTATATTATTTACTTTTTTACGTGGAAACTACTTCAAGATCTATTGTTAGTAAGCTGTCTTAAAAGTAAGCGGTTTTTGTGAACTGCATGGAGGCTTTTGACAACCAGGCAGTATATAAATTTTATGAAATAAATAAAATATTTTTTTAAAAAATGGTTAAAATAAAAATAAACCGTATTTTTCAGCAGAAAACTGGCATTGGGGTCCAGACCTAAAACATATTCTGACTTGATGACCCACAGCTGTTTTTTCTCTAAAATAAAACTTGTCAGGTTGAGCATGTCTGTTTGTGGCCCACGTGTTTTCCAGTCTGTCAGCTACGTGAAATTATGCCTAATATCATTATAGTGGTTTTAAAAGCCAGTTGATTAAGGTCTACTTGACAGGGAAATGGTTCAGCATAAATGGCCATGTTACATAAAAGCAGATGTTTGTGCCTTTAGTAAAAGCATGCCAGTTTGGTCAGGTTTTGTGCGTTCCAGGAAGTCATTTGGAAGCAAACTGCCTTGTTATCTCTTCCTTAGTTTTAGCACCATTTCATTATTTTTTAAAAATTTAGTGCTTATGCTGCTGTTATTCTGTCTTTAATTATTTTATTGCAAGCTGCATTGAGGACCAATTTGTGGGAAAGATGCCTACAAAGTGTCCTTTAGGACTGAACAGATTTAGCATGATTGTTATTTCCATTAAAAATAAGTAAGATCTTTTGGCTGGTTTTATTGAACATCAGCTACTCCCAGTTGGCCTATCTAGTGATAGTTAAAATAAAATTTCTCCCATCTATCTGAAAACAATTAGTAAGTTTTTAGGGTACTTCGTTTTCAAGATGCAATCTCTGAAACGGCAAAACATCATCAATTCATTCTTTTCCTGATAAATTCAGACAGCTAACCCTATCCCTGTCGCTTAAAGGCCTGTCACTTAAAAGAAGGTGGTGGGCTTTAAAATGAGAATAGCTGAAAATACATCAAATAAGAGTAATACTTTGTGACCCATACCATTTCCATATTGGAGCTTTTTCTGGTGCAGTTGGCCTTACACGTTTTTAAAGTGTCATCAGTTCATCCCTTGTGGCTTTGAACATGAAATTGATGCCACAGAGCAAAATTGATTCTTTTTCCATTGTGATTTTCTGTCACTGAAGAGTGTTGAGATCAGGACACCAGGCGCCAGTATTCAGGGTCAAACTAGATGTTACACACAGATGCTTGTAACATTATCTTGACAGTCTTTTTTCTTTTTTAAAAAAAATCTATAGTATCTTGAGGAAGGAGAGTACAGAAACAGCTGTTTTGGAGTAGGAAAATGACCATCAGGGAACGGATTAAAGATCTCTTTGCTTCCTCCTTTCCCTACAACCTCTTTTCTGCTCCCAGTTGCCTTCTTTGGAGACTGCTTTTGGATTTTAAACCCAGACTAATATCACACAGGTTTGCCTGTAACTAGAAGGACTTCTAGTTTGTCTCTTTAGGCAGCATTCCATTAAGGCAACCTTTTGACCCTTCATGTGGGTAAAACACTGTCCAGGTTACATAACACTATCCAATTTAAAAAGAAGAAGAAGATGTTGAGAGAGAGAGAGAGAGAGAGAGAGAGAGAGAGAGAAATAATACTAAGGAGATTATCTGACATCTAGATTAAAAAAGAAAAGAGGTAATAAAAGTGTTTTAAGATTCTAGGAGTGCTTTGTCTTAACTGAATACGTTAAGTAGTGTTTGCAGGAGCAGGAGGCTAATAATACGGCAGCTTAATTGATTTTTTAATGATAAATGTGTCCATTCATAAGGTATTAATCCATATGGTACTGTCTCAACAGTGATAGTCCTTATAGTGAACATGGTACCTTAGAAGAAGTGGACTTAGATGCTGGTACAGGACCACACACCAGTGAAGATGGTAGGCGCCTTGTGCTGTTTGCCTTTCCCCCCTCCCCCTTCCATGTATATGTAATTGATGAAGGAAATGCTGTTTTCCTCATCACCTCTCCTTTTAAATGAAGAATCTCTGGCACAGTGTCTCATTTCTTTTTTCTTTCTTTTTTTTTTGTGTATTTCTTGTTTTTGTTGTTAACACTGATCTGCCTGTCATTGGCCAGCTGTTTCCTTGCTGCTTTCCTGCGTAACACAGTTAGAAGGAAGGTCAAGTGAAAGAATTCTGCATTTCAGCACAAATTTCTGGCTCGGTGTCACGTTCTAAGTGCCATTTTAAACTCTTTTGTGCACAGTGCTGTGGTTTGCGTTGCTGCTTTTAAGTAAATGCGGGCGGGGGGGAGGAAGTCAGCAGGGTCTCTAGAGGCCCGTTTCCTCCGGCATTAGCTCACCTGGCTCCAGGTGTTCATGAGCACTCACGCCTTGGCTTGTTCCATCGTGCCATGGACCCAGACCTTCGCACTCATCTTTCTGCCCCTCCACTATTTACAGAAAGACCATTAAAAAAGGTAAAGGTAAAGGATCCCTGACAGTTAAGTCCAGTCGCAGACGACTCTGGGGTTGCAGTACTCATCTCGCTTTACTGACCGAGGGAGCCGACGTTTGTCCGCAGACAGTTTTTCCAGGTCATGTGGCCAGCATGACGAAGCCGCTTCTGGCGAACCAGAGCAGCGCACAGAAACGCTGTTTACCTTCCCATCACGGTGGTACCTATTTATCTACTTGCACTGGCGTGTTTTCGAACTGATAGGTTGGCAGGAGCTGGGACCGAGCAACAGGAACTCACCCCATCGCGGGGATTCGAACCGCCAACCTTCTGATTGGCAAGCCCAAGAGGCTCAGTGGTTTAGACCACAGCACCACCCGCATCCCAGTAGAAAGACCATTAATCTTAGATAATTCACAGGCCATACAGAGAACTTCACTTGAAGTCCTCTCTCTGGTCAGGGTTCTTTTCACCTAAGTTTCCTTACTGGCTTTACTGTGGGGTTTACCCAAAGTCGTCTTTCTGGTCAGGGACTCACCTCTTTTTGAGCCATCAATTGAAAGCCTGGCTTCAGATTCTGGGGTGGGGTGGGGTGGGGTGGGGTGGCGTGGCGTGTGTGTTACTGTTGAAACTCCCCCTTGGGAGCTAGTATTAGTCCTGGGAAGGAAGGTGCCATTTGTGCATTTTGCTTTGGCTTAATAGCAGCTGGGAGGGGGGTCAGCTGGACCCCTCAACCCCCCCCCAACTAAGAATCTGTTGTGGGCACCACTCACACATCACAAGGTTTAGCTTATTCTATTGGCTGCAAAAGAGTGCTTTTTTCAAGTCTAATTTCAGCAGGGGGAAGGGTTGGGAGAGAGGACCCTGTGGATACCAGGGAAGTACTCTGCAAACACATCAGTACTTAACAGTCACCATACTGGCAGCCTCCGAACTAGATATAAATATATATATTACCAGCAATATCTGAGGCATTGTAGAATTTATTTTGCTCTAATTCGCATCGAATAGAATAGTTTACAGTATCCGTTTCCAGAGGAAATCTGAGTGAATTTCCTGAGGAAGCCCGAAACAGATGGATCATGGCTGATGTAGAATTCACACAAAAGAAATGCAATGTTTTTGTTGGAATACCATGCTATCTCCTCTGTATTTATAGATAGGTGAAGGAAATAAAAAACGGGTCAAGGAAGTAGTTCTGTCATTGTAATTTCAAAGGAGCTGCAAAGGTGGAACTATTTTGTTCCTTGGTATAACCGTATTCACACTGACTGAAGCTCACAAGACCTATTTTATCAAATCTCTGTAAAACGGTTTTGTAACTTGTGTTGGTGTTTTTTGTAAACACAGCTTACTCTATGGTCTTAACCCCTTCATGCTTTAATTAGAGTTAAGGGTATTGGCTACATGAGGCTGATTCATCATAGAATCATTATCCCACAACTTGATGACAGTATTATCTGGATCTGAAGTTAGTTTCTAAAACGGCTTCTTTCAGGGAATCAAAACTCTGAAGGCAGCCCATAAAAGTCTCATGCAGGATTGTTGGCATCATTGTAAACAGCTGATAGAAAACAGCACTTGTTCATTGTGCGACTGACCATTCCAAAAATCTTAAGTTTCTTACAGATCCCAAGTCGTCTCTTTGTCCCTGTCACTTGAAATATTGTAAGGGCAAGAAAATGAGCTCCACAAATTCTATGGGGGCTTATTTTCTTGATCAACAGTATGTCATTTCTAGATAAAAGTCTTTCTCTCTTCACCTTTGCTTGCATCCATTATGTGTTCTTTATGAGAAATTCTTCCTCCTGAGTACTGTCCCCACCCCCCACCCCACCCCGGTCTAATACATGGTGCTTCATCTTTCCTCCACAGAATGTGAACCAATAGAAGCTATTGCCAAGTTTGACTATGTTGGAAGATCTGCACGAGAGCTGTCTTTTAAAAAAGGGGCCTCCCTGCTCTTATATCATCGAGCTTCTGATGACTGGTGGGAAGGAAGACACAATGGAATTGATGGCCTTGTACCTCACCAATACATAGTGGTTCAAGATATGTAAGGAACAGCTAAGTGGTGCAAAGTATCCTAGAAGTTGTCATGTGCCAAATCAGACCAGTCTAGTCAAGTACCGATGGTTGATTTGTAGACATTATGCAGGCCCTATAAACCAAAGCTGTGGGGCAGAGCCCCTGGAGTGGGGTTCCAGATAGGGGGCAGGAGTGCATGTGGAAGCTGGGACCCTAGGACAATTTCATGCTGCCAAGAGCCAATCAATGTTTGAGCATCATTTCCTCCTTTATCTCTTCATTCTCTCCCTCTCTCCTCTGGTAGCATATAGGGATATACTTTACTGTAATTTCTTATTGTGAACCGTCCTGACAGTGCTTTTTTGTTGTTGCTGGTACTCATAACTTAAAGTGCTGTAGCTGGCTGCATAAAATGGCCGCCATAGGCAGCAAAAAAAGAGGAATGACTGTTCCTCTTACTGGTGAATATCATCAAACACAAAAAGCACTAAATATCGCGAAGTATATTTATATGAAGAGCAGTATAGAAATAACTTAAATAAGCAGAAACACTGCTTTCAGCAGCTGTAATAATGGAAGAGGGCTGCCAAATCCTGTATGGTGAGAATTCTTAGTCTTAAACTGAAACCATCCTCACTTCTCAAGATCAAATTCTATGTCATTTGCAGCCCACAGATTTTTTAAAATGTGTATATGATTGCACTTTTCCTGTTTCTCTGCTTTTCTCAGAATTCTGTTTGAATAAAAATACAGCTCCCTCTTTGAAAAATCGTGCTTTCCATCTCCTAAAAGTATCAACACTGTTGTTAGGCTAATTGTAAGATACATTGCTTGCTTCCTTACTATGATACCTTCTCAGTTGCCATTTGGAAGGCAAAATGTCACTTAGGAGCATCTACAAAGCTGAAGCTAGAAGGCAAATTATAAAGAGAAGCTCAGCTGGGGATATTCTTCTTGCCCCGCAGAGCTTCCTAATTTTTCAATTGCATTCCTGCTATTGGCCGACGTTTGATTATATATCTGCCTAATGCCTTTGAATATAATGGTTATAGTGGTTGTTAACGAGAATGAGATGACTGAAAATGGAGAGGGGGAAGATCATGAACCACTCTTACTCTTTCCACCCAATAATATTGGTTTCTCAAGAATTGTCACCTGTCTTTTCTGCTCAGGGATGATACATTTTCAGACACACTGAGCCAGAAAGCAGATAGTGAAGCCAGCAGTGGACCAGTAACAGAGGACAAATCCTCCTCTAAGGATATGAACTCACCGACAGATCGCCAACCCGAAATATATTCCGGAAGGTAAATTGAACTGAGCACTCAGCATCAACTAAATACGTGGCGTTTATATTGCACTAGAGAATGTTAAAAGCACAGCACGTGTATTATTTTGGCAATCTGTGAAACAACTGTGTAGATTTTTCGTTCATGGGGGTTTGAGGCATAAAATATAGTGTCTTGACAAAGATCATCTAGACCACAGCTTCCCAGACTTATTTGACCTACCAGCCCCTTTTCAGAAAAAAAATTACTCAGCGCCCCCCTGCTGGCTCAATCCAATCTGCCCCAGGGGCAGGGGCGGTGCCACAGCCCGCCTGCCATTGGCCAAATAGGTAGGCAAGCTGTGATCCACTTCCTGGGACTGGGTGCAGCTGAAAAGGGTTCACCCAAACCCGGGAAAGCCCCCCAACTCCAACACGACCGCCAGATCCAGGGGGAGGCATTACCTCCATCTCACAACAGTGCCCGACCTAGTGGCCAATGTCATAACACAACAGATGAAACCTATACAAATGGTTTTTCAAAATTTTATTAGCTTCTTTCTTTATGCTTCCACTGCCCCTTTATTATTATTCAACGCTCCACCCCAATTGCACCTGAGGCTACTACCGCCCGCCCCCGATTGATCCAGCACCCTCCAGGGGGCAGTATCGCTCACTCTGGGAAACACTGATCTAGACCTTCATAGGTGAGATATTTGAACTGGTGGACTCACACTCATCACACCAACACATTTTGTTGGGCAACATGTATTGACAGGTATGATTCGTAAGTTCTTCGTTTCATTTCCTGTGTCTTCACTTTGCCTCTCTGTGCAGGCAGCGCAAGAGAGCTGAACTCTCGCTTTCCGGCAGACGCCCTGGCAGAACCAGCGACGGACACTGTCCAGTTCATCAACCACACAGCCTTGCCAATTCATCGCTGGAGTTGGGTTCCCCCAGTATGACAAGCCACAGTGCTTCTCGTGCTGCCCTTCAAAACCGCAGCCTCAATACGGATAGCCCAGAAAGGAGACGAAGGCCTGGTCATGGCAGCCTCACCAATATTAGTAGGCACGAATCCCTGAAGAAAATTGACAGCCCACCCATTAGAAGATCAACATCATCTGGCCAATACCCAGTTTTCAATGATCACAAACCACTTGACCCAGAGGCAATTGCTCAGGTGTGTCTTGAGAGTTAACATAGGAGTTGTTGCTTTCTCTACTACAGGGAATGTTAGTGTGAACTTTTGAGATAAATAAGCCTATAACCTCAACCTGGTGTCCTGGTGGCTGTGCTATTAGTGTTTATTTCTAGTTCCTTGATTGTGTTGTGTTCATATCAGCTTGGTAATGTGTGCAAGTACACAAAAAGGGATGCCTCACCTCTGAGTTAATTCTGTGCTTTACATGATGGCTGGATATATTTAATGATAAAGGTGAGCAAGATAGAAGTTAGCACTGAGACTCTTACTAATTCTCTTATTTCATCCATACTTGATTACTTCAGTGCCTTTTTTGTTGGTATTCCTAAATTTCATGTTAAACTACTGATATTTGTTCTTCACTCTGCATTTCATCTAATCTTCCTTGTCCATTATATGATCTTTGCACTACCTTTCCTTTTATTGTCATATTAATGTTAAATTCAAGCTGTTTGCACCTTACATTTGGAAATCAGAGATACTCACGTGGTCCAGTCTCTTCCACTCCTTAAAAATCAACTACAAAACATACATGTTTTCTCATCCCTTTTTGAACCTTGGGGATTCTATTCAGCTAAGTCCTATTTGAAATAGACCCAATGAACCTAAGTTTTTCATGTTTATTACCTTCAGTGGGTGTACTCATGAATAGGCCCAGCATTGAATTCCAACCGGTTTGCCTTCATGGCGAAAAGCATTTATATAATATCAGTATTTCTTAAACTATTTTTTAAAGTTTGAAAAGTAGCAAGTCTGCACAGCAAATCCCAAATGACACATATTTCTTGCAGTGTGTCCACTTCTCTGTTGCCCAGGAGAAGCACTGTAGCACTCATTCATCTAGCCCCAAGTATAGTGCTAAGGATAAAAACATGAGTATTTTTTATTATTATCTGAAAAATAGGTATTGTGCTTCAGATAAGCAGGAAACACCTGGTATTGTTCTTGCTTGCACCTTGCTGTGACTGAATAGTTCTACACATGGTGTTCTTGGTATTTTCTAAACATGTAGTTATCTATTGAGGCATTCCTACGCCTCAATAATACTGGTGCTTGGTTAATATGTTTACTCTCACACGAGAGAGAGAGAGATTTGGTTTCCACCATGGTGTAGGGAGGAGGCGCAACGCAATCCCCCGTGCCATCTTTGGTGTTCGGTATTTCATTAACCTTGAACAAACTTGCTTCTTCCTTTGGAACAGGATATTGAAGAAACAATGAACACAGCTCTGAATGAACTCCGGGAACTGGAACGTCAAAGCTCTGCAAAACATGCCCCAGATGTAGTGCTGGATACCTTGGAACAAATGAAAAACTCCCCCTCCAGCACCGCCTCCACGGAATCCCTGAGCCCTCTCCACAGTGTCCTCTTAAGAAGCACCGAGCCTCAGATTCGGCGTAGCACCAGCTCTTCCAGTGATACTATGAGTACCTTCAAGCCCATGGTGGCACCCAGGATGGGGGTGCAACTGAAACCGCCTGCCCTTAGGCCAAAGCCCATCGTTCTTCCAAAAACAAACCCAACCGTGGGCCCTTCCTCTCCTTCCCAAGGTCCAGCAGACAAGTCTTGCACAATGTGAAAACCAAGCAGTTTGTGTGACAAGCGTGGAGTGAACTACCAAAAGGATGGAGCGCTGATCAATGTCTTGTGTTCCATCACACCATTCGTTTCTAATTTATAATGGGAGAGGTTTCATTTTTTTAAAAATGTTTTTTTTAGTGTAATGTCTCCAAGCTACCTACGCTAACATGGGTCCAATTTAATTGTGTGTCATTTTAAAACAACAGGAATACGTGCTTTTACTTGAAAACTCCACGCTGCACCTTTTCTAATAAAAGCATCACAGGTCACAACCAGCATCCCGTGAGGTTCAATAAGTTACACTTACTCTAGTTTTTAGACTTATGAGTGGTCATTTGAAAGGGATTAGTTAATGGATTTGTTTACTTCTATATTGTAATTGGCTCCAGTATAGATCAGATTTTTTATATGGGCTAAAAGTTTGTATCTTGAGAATTGCTAAGAAGTGAATCAGGAAAGACATTTCCTTCAAAATACTTTGTATGTGTGTTGGTAGGGTTAGTACTGCATATGGAGAATGTATTTGCATCTCACACCGACGTAGATGGCAGCTCTCTAAATCAAAGTTAAAGCCTGTTGTCATAAATGCTATATAGAATAGTTTCTAACGGTTGCACTCAGGCTTGCTGCACTGCAATAAAGGTAGATTTTTAGCCACCAGTTCTTTCAGATAACTGTTCACACAAACAAATCACTACAAAAAATATGTTTACATTCCTATGAGCCGATGGTTTAGATGTCTCTGCAGATAGTCTTAGCTAATCAATTATTTGTAACAAAACATTCCTAGAAAACCTACACTTTAAAGCTGCTGTATCCTTCTGATTATGAAACACATTGGCCTGCACGTCACAGTAAGACATGGCTTATTGCTTTGTGTGAACAAGCAGTGTGCTAACTCCTAGAAGAAACAAACCACAAGGCTTGACTCGAGCAACAAACAAACCATGAGCGGTAAGCCAGGAACAAATGGTAGCTAGTTCTTGCAATTTGTTTGTAGCTTGCCACTAGCTGTTTGTTTGCAAGAAACAAACCAGTGCGGGTTAATAAGTAAGACAAAGCCAAGTTTTGTGGTTTGTTACTCCTGGCTCCGAGAAGAGTAGGACAGATTGAACAGCATGCACTGGTATAAGGCTCGTTCATAGTAAGTCATGGTTTTATTGCTCCTTGTGGCATGCGAAAGGGGCTACTGTGTACAAAAGAGTGTTCTGTTTCTCGAGTGTATTTATTCAGGTGAATTTTGATTTCTAAACTGGAATAACTCCTTTTGAGGCGAGAGGTTGTTCACAGGGCAAAAATCTCATTTTCTACTCTAGAATCTGAGCAAAATGTATCAGAACCACCCCACCCCCCCAATTAACATGTCATTACTTTTTCCATGTGTGTTTATGTGTGAGTGAAGCTATCAACCTGCATAGTGCTTCATCTTTGTTGTTATTGTTACATATGAACTAACAAGTGTTTTGCACAAACTTAACAGTAAGCTATATCATTTCCATGAATGTTTTTACAAGGTCACCACCTCACTCCACAGGAGAATTTATCGTATGTTACTAATCAGGCAAACACTTAACTAAAAACTATAAGTACTAGACTGGAGTTGGGGGAAGGAATTGATTCAGCTGATACTTGTCTACATATGAAAAGCTTGATCAAAATAAGGGGTTTCTTTTGGCATTGAACTTGTCACATTAGGAACTCGTCATTCTTCAAAATGAATGTTTTCATTTGGGTCCTTCGCACTATGCGGAATCAAACAGGAGCAGACTAGTTGTTAAGCAGAAAGAATTGCCTAAGGACATCGTAGCTACCATTGTTTTTGGGACTGAGTTACTCCCATTGCAGTTTGTTTACTAATTATATTTAGCTGAATGGTATTGCCAAATCACACGTAGCATGGACGTGGCAAAGACCTAAGTAGCTTTGCAAAGAAGTTGCCCACATGAACATCTGTGAGCCAGCCCTGCTCACACATCTCTGTTAGTTATTTGTGCCCAAAAATGGGGGGAGAGACAAACATTTTCATCTCAGTTGATGAAGCTGGGGGCTATTTACAAACCTAAATTGGAAACCAGATCTGGGTGGAATTCATGAATCTGAAAAACAAGATGACAAAGAATTCACATGACGCTACAGTATATATAATGATTTTGTTTGCCACAGTAGACCATAGGAAATGTTACATTCACCAAAGCTGCCACTATCTAGAAAGGAACTCGATCCCATATCCCTAGACTGCACCCTGGAAGCTTAACTAAGATCCTGGACTCTGTAGTGAGCTTTTAGCTAATGCTAATCATAGTGAAGTGTTGCCGTGGCCCCTGCAAGGAATTATTTTTGTAACGAGCCCAAATCTAGGACCTATGGGACAAACGGAAGCGTTGCCGTTCCTTTAAGTGCATTATAGCCTAGTGACTTTGTATTATTATTAATAGGTTGTGTGGCAAAACTTAAGGTGGGTGCCTGTATCATGAAATTGCATAGGGAAACTCTGTACGTCTGAATAACTGTACCGGCCTCCATACTGCTTATATTAGAGATTGTTTAGTGGAGAAGGGAAAAAATATTAGAAACAGTGCATCCAGTGATTGCTTCTGCTTAGAACATTCACGCGAGTTAAATGTGTGTAGTTTGATGGTTTGTTATAGCTACTTGAAGTATAGTGAATGGATATTTAACAGGAAAGACTGATACAGCTACAGGCTGTATAGCCTGTGTACCTAATCAAATCAGTATTGTCCTTGACTGTCAGTTTGATAGATTGCAGTGCTGGTAGCTTCCTGCTTGTTGACTGTTACCTAATTGTGTCAATGTACATCTGTAGTATGTACATGTGAAAGTGCCTTTACATTTTTAGAGGAGCTTTAACTTTGCTCTTGTATTGTTGCAGTTCCATTTCATGTTCTGCTGCATTCCCATTGCATTCCTTCCATTCTCAGACAACAGGAGAGTTACAATTGCACAGTTTTAAAAGAAGAAAACGTACTGTTAAGCTGTTGTGACAATGCACTTTTATGTATAGTACTGTACATTTTGGCATGTACCATTACAGGCTTCAATATACATTCAGATTTGTTTCTCATAGTGTAACTTTATATAATAAATAAGGGTAGTTTTGTCTGTGTTTGTTTTGTTTTAATGATGTCTAATTATCAACATATTTCTACGCATGTGTATCGTTGCATATGCCTTTTTTAGGCTCAGTGTTAATGAGGCCCAATTCCCTAAGTTCCAATACATTTATAGGGTCATATTTACCTTTAGTGGAGGCAGCCTGGGAGTCTTATGGTGCTTGGAAATATCTCATTTATTTACAAGTGTACAAGGCGAGCAGGTAAGCAAGCAGTCATTCATATGAAGGTAGTGCTGTACCCAAAGCCAACAGCAAACCCAGACAGCCACAAAGTACAAAGACCACTTCTACCAGCCATTTAAAAAAAGGCTCAGAACTCGTTTCTTTCCTTGTCCAGATTCAAACCAAACAAACTCTCCTCTTTCAATTCCAGCTCATGAAAGCAACTGTAACGCATTCAAAGATGCATAGTGGAAATGGTAGACAAAGAACACAGATGACTCCATTTATATTTATCTAAGTGAGGAGTGTCTTGCACTGCCCAGGTATTTTTTAGAAAGCAAAATATACTGTGGCTTCTAAATAGTGTGATTTGTGAGTTAGGGCTTGTCATGCCAAATATCATGTAAAGTCATGTGAAGTCACACCAAAGTGATGTCTGACATCTTGATTCAAAATTTCACCTGGCATCCTAACAGTGATCAAATTTGCTCCACCTCAGGAACCCCTGTTTGATGACAATTTTCGATAGGTGGTAAACCTATGCCAAAAAAAAAAAAAAAGGGTGAAGTTACACCAGAGTCATGCTTTGGTCCACCATCTTGTTTCAAAAGGGCAGCTAGGGCCCCAAAATTCCCAAAGATGGCTGCCTCCACTATGGAAACTCTTGTGTCAAGCTTGGCAACACTCTCTGAAGAGGCAGCCAAAACTATAGGGAACAAATGGGCAAGCCATTTTCCAAAATGTATGGTAGATTCATTTACTTATATACTGCTTAATAACACAACTTCTAATCGGTTCACAAAAATAACAAAGAACTATAATAAAGAATGAAACTGAAAAACTGCAATATAAAACAATAACAAGCCCAAAACATTAAGATAGCAGCACATTTAAAAAATAAAGAACCCCTTCCCTTCTCACCTCTTGTCCAAGGCACATTCTTTCACATCTACACAAACCGTACAATACACAGTAGTCATCCAATATTACTTGCCCTATTCTATTTGTACACATTCACTCCAACTCTAGCACCATTTTTGCTCTACAAAAAACAAGCTGCAGAAACAGTGGGAGACCAAATATTCACTGGCAGAACCATAAAAATATATAAACAAATTCCTACCCATAGATCACGCAGATTACTGTCTATAACACCAGGACATCTGGCTCTCACCCAAGCTATCTGCCATCCAAGGCCCTCACCCAGGGAGGGGTGGAGCTGCAAGGAGTGCCTTCGAGGTATGTCAACCAAGCATAAAAGGCACTCCACAAAAAATCCCAACCTGAAGGTTGTTTTTCCCTTCAAAACAGCTATGAGCCAATAATTTTCTGACTTTCACTGGAATATTAAGGGGGAAATCATACCTTCTAGGGGCCCTGCAAACATCCTTTTTATTCTGCGTTCATTATGATTTGTGTTCATGATGCTATTGGGTGGTTACCCACAATCCCACTTTCAACCCTGCTTGTGACAGCAAGTTTTGGAGTGGTTCTGCTGTGTCAATCGCTGCATATCCTGTAACTTCATGCTGAAATCCCGTACCTTTTTTTATAGCCCAAATGTACTAGTTTATTTTGTCCCGCTTTGGTTGGGCCATATCCCCTCAGGACAGCAATAATATGGTATCATTGGAGAAGAAAAACAGTACAAACTCAGCAGAATAAATCCACCACTAACTAAAGCACTATTATTGTGTCAAGAACATGTCGCAGAATGCAGCTGCAATAAAACACCAGTAAGACTGAACAGGGATATACCAAGTTTGAATTATTTGCATCTTCTGGAAGGAAATAATGCAGGAAAACTATATGCATGAAGCAGATACGGAATGCTAAGGGAGAAAACTCCATGCACTGCATTGCATTCCTTGCATATTTTTTTTATATAACATTGATGCCAAATCATGCATTTTGCATGGAGCTGTGTCTCCAGAATTAGCCTCTTCAGCACGACAGAGTTACAAAGGGAGGTAGCTGCATATCCACCCTACTTTTACCACTGGTAAATCTTGATGTCACAAAGACACAACCCATTCATCTCCTGCCTGTCTTGTTTTATCTCCATCACTTCCCTTTTTGTACCTTAACAAGAAACCTGCTTCAATATTTAACTAATACAAATGTTCCTTATTACGGATGCAACAGCGTCAGGAAAATGTTAGGTAGGGTATGAATAAGGAATCCCTCTGAAATGGTTTTGTTAAAGGAAAATATATCCCTGCTCAGCTGATTTACACCTACTTAACTTGGAGCAAACTTTGGAAAGTCTGCTTGGGATATCTTGCCATCACAAATAACACGGCACACGCCAACTGACTCATTCTATAGAGATGATAAGCTGAGACCTGAGAAGGTTGTTCAGTTGTTTAAGGTAGTGAGGATTCAGCAGATAACTGCCATGACCTGGGGTCAAATCCTGGTTAAGGGAGAGAGGAGTGATGCTTTGACCTGACTTCTCCCTTCTTGGGGCACCACGATCCTGTTGGCCAAGAAGCTGGGCCACACAAAAAAAGAAGCGTTTCTCCATGGTGATCATAAAATCATAGAATTGTCACAGTTCTTAAGGGCTGTCACGTGGAAGAGGTAGCACGCTTGTTTTCTCCTGCTCTGGACGGTAGGACTTGAAGCAACGGCTTCAAGTTACAAGAAAGGAGATCCCGAATAAACTTTCGAAAAAAACTGTCTGACAGTTCCTTGGAGGTTTTTAAGCAGAGCTTGGATGGCCATCTGTCATGGATGCTTTAACTGAGATTCCTACATTGCAGGAGGTTGCACTAGTGACCTCTCAGGGATGCAAGCCTCTGCAGTGCGTATGGAGCTCCTAGGCTACCCAGGCGACAAGACCTCCCTCTCTGCCTTGCTGATGTGGTCCAAAGGAAAGCAGAGCAATATATCTGGCACTAGAGCTTGGCTGCAGGAGTTACTGGAAGGAGACATACAAGGCACCATCCAACCTTCTTGGGGACTCCACTCCAGATTTGTGTAAGGTATATTCCTTAGCCTTCGCTTCTCACAAAGATCTCTTGCAAGGCAGCAGGAGCATTAGATACATTTGAAACTTTGGAACAACGATTTCTCATAGGAGTCTGTGCTCTGGGGGAGTGGGACAGGAAGGGGAAACGTAATGTCATGCTCTTTTACAAAACAAAGTAAAAAAAAAAATATTTCAAAAAATAGAATTAGTTGGCTCCACCTACTGCTGACTTCTGTCCCCACCCCAGTCCCAACAGGCACTAGTGAAGATGAATGAATATTTTAGACAAAGGGGCAGGAAGGAAGGGTTGAATTTCCACTAAGTTGGACTTCCGGGGTGGCGCCATCGGCAATGGCGGACTCCCTCTGATCTGGAGGGACTAGCTCCGTGCGAAACAGGTCTTTTCTGCTACGGCGAAGCGGGGACCCTTTTAAAAATCACAGGCGGATGAAGCCTGTGACCATGGGACTCGGCGGGCACCCTTAGCGCCCCCCCAACCCGCAAAGGAACCCACTAACAGTCTCCGAAGCGAAGAGGGGGAAGTGGCGCGGTGCTGAGAGTCAACTGCTTTTTCCGTGGAGCGAAGCCGCATAGCCGTTGCCGGAGACCGCTGCCTTTTTCCTGGGACAATTTGGCTTCTAAAATAATCACCCGTGAGTACTTAAATTTCGGACAATTGGACTTTAAATAAGGACTTGCGAGCAGAAAGGAATTGGACTTAAAAATTTACTTCAATTTGGCACTGAAACGGGAAGGTCTAAACAGGAAGTCAGCCTTCCGTTTCTTTGTAGACAGAATAAAGCAAAGACAACGTAAACTAGAGCTCAGAAAATCGCCTCGAAAAGATTAACTTTCATCATTTAAAATTGTTGAACCCCCCTTCGGAAGCAGGAGAAGAAGGGGGATCTTTTTCGGACTGTTTAAACCTGCAGAAGTGAGTTTAAAGTAAAGTGAATTTCCACCGTCCTGATCCTGGAGCGGGGTGTCAGGACTGACGTTTGAAGCTCATTGACCAGAGACAAACGCTTTTGACAGATAGCTAAAAGAAGAGAAACATAGTGATTCCACTGTTCCCTTTCGCATTTTAAAGGAACAAATATTGACAAAATATCTCAAAAAGGAAACTTTGTTGCTAGATTCGTCCTTAAAAGAAAGAACAAATAGAAGTTTTCCCCCTAGAGGGAGACTGTGAAACTGTAACTAATTCCAGGGAGCTTGCAGCTGTTACAGATTACAGTCGTGGGAAATAGACTTGTGACCTTGTAGGACAATGTATTCAGAAGCTCTGTTGTGTGCTCTCTGTAAAACAAATGCCCTACTGGAACCGTTAAATGAGAATACGGATTTGATGACTAATGCGGTCAGAATTTTTGAACAGGCAGTGGGAAACTATATGGAGCCCACCCAGGAATTAAACCAGGAGTGTGCCCTGACAGAACAGATGAGAGAAGAGGATGTTGCTGAATCTTGGGCGCCAGAGATGGAGGGAGCTGTGGCCCTGCAGGAACATGAGCTTTTGGATTTGACAAATGAACTTGGAAAAAGCCAGATTTGGAAAGATAAGGTTTGGACTGGTTTGGAAATGGGGGGTTGGATAGACCCCCCCTATGCAGGGATGTTTGGACTTTCCAAGTCTGGCAATGGGCCGTGAGATGTTTGGGGCTGTGGGGGCTCTTAATCTTGGAGAGATTCTGAAACATGTTTTTAAATACCACATGGAGTTTAGTCTGGACTTTGGAAAAGGGGCTGATTTGTTGAAAAGGGTCAAAAACATTACCAAGCTGGATTTCCCATGTGTGAAAGGAGAATATGAAGAAGAGCTGCGGAAGGGACATGGAAGAGACTTAAGGGCCTCGGATATAAGGTTACCAGGTTAATGCGCTAGATCAATGGGATAAAGAGGACTGACAAAACCCGGGACCAGGAGGAAGGGACACTGGATGAAGATTGGATTGTTTTTATTTCTTTCTTTTTATTACTAGGATTGTTTTATAAAATTGATTAATGTTAGAAAAATGTTGGAACGAAATTACTTGGCTCTAGCAAAAATGTCTAAAGAATTAGGTAAGAATATTATGGTTATGAGAAGTTGGTAAAAATAAGAGTTAAGTTTTAAGTTTTAAGGTTTTCTATAAGATAAAATGAAAATAGATTAAGGTAATGTAATGACAGAATATTATGAAATATGGAAAGGAATTGCTGCGATAATTAATAACTAGGATACAAAAAAAGGGAGAAGGAGGAGGTCAAAGAAAGAAGGTAATGAAAGTTGAGGATTAGAGAATGATGGATTTGTTTTTATCTGTTTGTGGTGTATTTTTGTTTTTTTGAATTTACATTGTTTGATGTGGTTTGTTTTCTCTTTGTTTTCTTTTTTTTCTTTTTCTGCTGTGTTCATTTCTGTAATTCTAAAAATTTTTCAATAAATATCATTTAAAAAAAAAAAAGAATTTCCACAAAGTTGTGGGGGACACACACACCCATATTTAGCAACTATGTAAATGTGGAGTGCCAAGAAGTGTTGAATTTATCTCTGGGGTCCCTCCATTTCTTTGCGCAATTGGTACATATCTACATTTTATCCCTAGACTACCTATGACATATTTGATTACATTGAAAAATTGCCCGCCGTTTGCTGCCTTCAAATAAATTGATAAATAGATATATACACAGTACTTGTGCACCATGGCAACTAGTGCATCATTACCATAGTAACCAGTTGAATATCATTACCTTCTACAGCAAGTACTGGTTGAGTGATACCGTAAGAAAAAAATCCTGAACAGACCAGCTCTCTGAAAGTGAGCAGTCATAATTTCCCCATTTACTATGACGGTCCAATATTTCTGATTAACAACAGTAACACTTAAGTAGGAAGATTGCTTTCTTGATCTATCCCTGTGTCAAGACCAGGCTGGCAGAAGAGGACCTACTTCACGGTTTGCATTCTGTCCTTGATAAATTGGCCCATGGAATTATTAAGCGTGATCCATAAGCTGTCGAGCCTTACATTGAGGGAGGGAGACCAGGACACCTCAGAAACCTCGAAGAGTTGGGTGCTTTGAGGACAAAAATCAGTCATCTCCACTGCAAGCAAGATGCCACGATTGATGCCGTCTTGAGTGAGCTTTCTAATGCCCCGTCAAGCCAGGCTTTGTAGGACCAGCTTCAGCTTTGCAGCCTGCTGGCATTGACAAGAGTATTTGTGAACTTGCACCCAATAACATGGCGCTTGGATGCTCGACCTTCATGGCTGATTAAAGGTAGCCATAGCTACCTTTAGCAAGACTGGGTGGGTTCAGGGTGTGATGAATGAGTCTTCGCATGAGTGGGTGGCTCTAACCACCTTGGAAGATGTGACAGCTGGGGGAAAAAGCCACCTTGGACCTAATAGTATTTAGCAACTACCACCCTGTCACCAAGGGACGCGGGTGGCACTGTGGGTTAAACCACAGAGCCTAGGACTTGCCAATCAGAAGGTCGGCGGTTCAAATCCCTGCAACGGGGTGAGCTTCCGTTGCTCGGTCCCTGCTCCTGCCAACCTAGCAGTTCGAAAGCACGTCAAAGTGCAAGTAGATAAATAGGTACCACTCCAGCGGGAAGGTAAACAGCGTTTCCGTGCGATGCTCTGGTTCGCCAGAAGCGGCTTAGTCATGCTGGCCACGTGAGCCGGAAGCTGTACACCGGCTCCATTGGCCAATAAAGCGAGATGAGCACCGCAACCCCAGAGTTGGCCACAACTGGACCTAATGGTCAGGGGTCCCTTTAGCTTTACCCTGTCACCAATTCCCCAACCCGGGCTTACACAAATGACGATGGGCTAAAACAGCCCTGGGAGGCTTGTGATTTGCTCTCTTGAAGCAGTCTGGTGGGTTAACGCTCCAATGTAATTTCCCTGATGTAAATCAATTCCCTCCCCTATCATAAGTAACTATTAAATTCCATCCACATGAGGAAAAACACCTTTGTTCAGCAACTTGCCCTTTTTTTTTTACTCCCATCAGAGCTAAAAGCAGAGTGCGGAAATGACAATCAGGAAGGGAGTACAGTGGTACCTCGCAAGACGAATGCCTCGCAAGACAAAAAACTCGCTAGACGAAATGCTGTGATCACCAATAGTCAGCATGGATTTCTGAAAAATAAGTCATGTCAGACTAACCTGATCTCGTTTTTTGACAGAATTACAAGCCTGGTAGATGAAGGGAACGCAGTGGATATAGCCTACCTTGATTTCAGTAAGGCATTTGACAAGGTGCCCCATGATATTCTTGTAAAGAAGCTGGTAAAATGCGGTCTTGACTATGCTACCACTCAGTGGATTTGTAACTGGCTGACTGACCGAACCCAAAGGGTGCTCATCAATGGTTCCTCTTCATCCTGGAGAAGAGTGACTAGTGGGGTGCCACAGGGTTCTGTCTTGGGTCCGGTCTTATTCAACATCTTTATCAACGACTTGGATGATGGACTCAAGAGCATCCTGATCAAATTTGCAGATGACACCAAACTGGGAGGGGTGGCTAACACCCCAGAGGACAGGATCACACTTCAAAACGACCTTGACAGATTAGAGAACTGGGCCAAAACAAACAAGATGAATTTTAACAGGGAGAAATGTAAAGTATTGCACTTGGGCAAAAAAAATGAGAGGCACAAATACAAGATGGGTGACACCTGGCTTGAGAGCAGTACATGTGAAAAGGATCTAGGAGTCTAGGTTGACCACAAACTTGACATGAGCCAACAGTGTGACGCGGCAGCTAAAAAAGCCAATGCAATTCTGGGCTGCATCAATAGGAGTATAGCATCTAGATCAAGGGAAGTAATAGTGCCACTGTATTCTGCTCTGGTCAGACCTCACCTGGAGTACTGTGTCCAGTTCTGGGCACCACAATTCAAGAAGGACACTGACAAACTGGAACGTGTCCAGAGGAGGGCAACCAAAATGGTCAAAGGCCTGGAAACGATGCCTTATGAGGAACGGCTAAGGGAGCTGGGCATGTTTAGCCTGGAGAAGAGGAGGTTAAGGGGTGATATGATAGCCATGTTCAAATATATAAAAGGATGTCACATAGAGGAGGGAGAAAGGTTGTTTTCTGCTGCTCCAGAGAAGCGGACACGGAGCAATGGATTCAAACTACAAGAAAGAAGATTCCACCTAAACATTAGGAAGAACTTCCTGACAGTAAGAGCTGTTCAACAGTGGAATTTGCTGCCAAGGAGTGTGGTGGAGTCTCCTTCTTTGGAGGTCTTTAAGCAGAGGCTTGACAACCATATGTCAGGAGTGCTCTGATGGGGTTTCCTGCTTGGCAGGGGGTTGGACTCGATGGCCCTTGTGGTCTCTTCCAACTCTATGATTCTATGATTCTATGATTCTATGAAAGGGTTTTTTGTTTTTTGAGCTGCTTCGCAAGACGATTTTCCCTATGGGCTTGCTTCGCAAGATGGAAACGTCTTGCAAGTTTGTTTCCTTTTTCTTAACACCGTTAATACAGTTGCGACTTGACTTCGAGGAACAACTCATAAAACGTGGTGTGGTAGCCTTTTTTGAGGTTTTTAAAGACTTTGGTGATTTTTGAAGCTTTTCCAAAACTTTCCCAACACCGTGCTTCGCAAGACGAAAAAAATCGCAAGACGACAAAACTCGCGGAACGAATTAATTTCGTCTTGCGAGGCACCACTGTACAGACAGGAGGCTTAAGGACTCCTCTCCCAGCACCTCTACTCTGATCAGCACCAGAATCTAACTTTCCATCCCACCAGGTTGCTTTATAAGAGAGGGAATGGAGATCCACTCTGTGAGCACACACACACACACACACACACACACCTTTAAATCTTTTACTTAATTCAAAAATGGAGACAGGGGAATACTATATTGTGTACATCCCTAAAGCTATTTATAGAGTTTCCCCATCAGTCCAGGCAAACTTGCATGCAGTGACAATAATGTGTGTCATCACATGGATCAACCCTATTCATGTGAAGAGCCTTATACTGCATTCTGGGCTTTTATAGCGAGAGCTAGACAGTGTGGTGTGCCTCACAACTGGATGCATTGTGATTTTTTTAAGGTTTCTAATCCAGAATCTCCCCCTAGTGGCTTGCTTTCATTCACACAGTCAGCCTAGTGCTGTGCTTTCTTTAAAACACATAAACACTGGGATTCGTCCCATCCAGCCCTAAACTATATTCTCTGCGGCTCCCCAACACAGATCCAATAATCTGCTCCACAGGTGAACATGCAGGAATCCTTACACAAAGTCATACAGCTGCAGCCTGGGAGTAGTAAAGCTACACTGGAATTAGGAGAGGAATGAGAGATACCTGCAATAAAATGTTGCAGCATAGAGTGTTGTTCTCCAGGATTCCAGTCTCTCCATTCCATTCTGCCCTCTGCTGGCTTTCCATTCCCCACGCCATCCCTCACCCACTATTCTTGGTCCTTACTGGACTCTGTTTTTAGGGGGACATTGCCCTGAGGCTTCCTCCCCCCCCCCAAAGGTACTTCTGCAAGCATGCTGATACCTGCATGGGTGGAGGTTAGGTTTTTCAGCCAAGGAATGCAGTGGTTAAAATGTTGGACTTAAGACCTGAGTTCAGATCCTAGTTCACTGAGTGACTTTGGGCAAGTCATTGCCTCCCAGCCTAACATAAGTGTTGTAACAATACAATTGGGAGGCAGAAAACAATGTACACCACCCTAATCTCATTACCATCGAGAAAGTGAATGGGGAAAACTTATGCAGACACAAATGACATTGAAATTGGGATCATGTATAACCACCCTGATACCATCCTAAGCACAAATAATCAGCCCTAAAAAAGCCCTTTAATATGATGTCTGGAGGGGCTCATGGTGTGAAGAAATTTGCCATCAGAGAGAATATGATAGGCAGGGGTCAGCAAAGTTTTTCAGCAGGGGGCCGGTCCACTGTCCCTCAGACCTTGGGGGGGGGCAGACTATTTTTTTTGGGGGGGGGAATAAAAAATGAACGAATTCTTATGCCCCACAAATAACCCAGAGATGCGTTTTAAATAAAAGCACACATTCTACTCATGTAAAATCCATGCGGGCCGGATTTCGAAGACGATTGGGCCGGATCCAACCTCCGGGCCTTAGTTTGCCTACCCATGTGATAGAGCACATTCTTTGCCTGTAGAAAGCCTTGGTACTTGGTCTCTCCCGCTTTAAAAAAGGACCAGGTAGCAGGCAATGAGAAAAACCCATCTGAGACCCTAGAGCGACTGATGGACAGAGTAGACAATACCAGGGTAGGTGGATAAATAATCTGATCTGATATAAGGAATTCAGCTCTAGAAGAGAGCCTGTAAAGCAGGGGCCCCCAACCTTTGGGGGCCAGTGAGCACATGTGGAATTCTGATATAGGGCAGTGGGGGTGTGGCCTATCACAAAATGGCTGCCACAGGGGTGTGGCATAATGGCTTCAAAGTAGGCGAGGCTGAGCCAGTTGAAAGAACTGAGGAGGAAGAACAATCAGCCTTTCATGCATTGTGGATTTTTTAAGCGGATGTTTAATGCCACCTTTCATGAGTGCCAAAGGAGGTACTGGCCATGGGTGCCACACTGGTAAGGCAAAGCAAGCAACAAGAGGACTCCAATCTGCTTTATCAATCTCTTGCCTGTGGGTAGCAGCACAGAAACCGCTGGCAGTAAAATACAGTCCATTGACAATCAAAGGGCATGAATTTTAGTCTCTCTGTCAGGATAGGGAACCTGTGGTGCTGCAAATGTTGTGGAGCTTCATTGGCTCTAGCCAGCATGGCCAATGTGCTGGTCACAAGGAAAAAATAGGTATAAAAGGAGAAGTCTCTGGCTGCCAAGATTCAGACTTAATACAGGTACTCTTTGGTGAGAGAACCCCAGGTGAGGTTTAAAATCGCAAAATATGCAGCAAAGGAAATAATAGAAATATAGATTAAAACATTAAAAATGTTCAAGGAAGTTCCAAAGTAGCCCTTCTTCCCCCAGCATTGGAGAATCCACGTTTCATAAGTTTTAAATGGTTTACTTACAAACTCTCCAGCTAAGTTAGATTCATGTCCTTTTCCATGCAGTCTTCAGAAAAAGCTGCACAAGAAATAAAACTTGGCTAAGTTACAGTGCTGAAAGTTCCTAAATTATTAGTACAGGAACTCAAGTGGCTTGTGAAAGCCATGGGGTTATGCTGGAGCAACAAGCTTAGCCTCTTCATACACTGAACTTCTTAGGCAGACTGGAGGAAAACAAAGACTTGATTACCTAGTCCTTCCCAAGACAAGTTAAACCTGGCGGGACTGCTTACTCTATGACAGGCATCCCCAAACTCGGCCCTCCTGATGTTTTGGGACTACAACTCCCATCATCCCTAGCTAACAGGACCAGCGGGCAGGGATGATGGGAATTGTAGTCCCAAAAAACATCTGGAGGGTCAAGTTTGGGTATGTCTGATCTTAACCCCTTCATGCATTAATTAAACTTAAGCATGTTGGTTATATGAGGCTGGTTATCCCACACAGTGGTTATAGATAACAAAGGTTTTCAGTCCAACAACATCTGGAGGGCCATAGGATTCAATATAATAAAACACTTTGAAAACTATATACCTTAAAAGAAGGCTATCCATTTTCGAATTAACCCTTGAAGCCCATGAAGGCTGACAGGGAAGCAGTAAGAACTGGAGCTCTTCATCACCTGCCTATCACTTTTGACATTTAGCTAGCAGGTTATGTAATGAAGTCAGATGATTCTGTGTCACTTTTATCTGCTACTTCTCATAAACAGCTCAAATATTTAATAGACTTTTTTTTCAGTAAACAGTGCAGTTATTTTTCATGCTGCATAGAAAATCCTCAGTACTTCATGAGCAAATGGTGCACTCAGCATAGTCTCAAAAATTTAGCACCATTAAATATTTTATCTCTGCAGCCCTGAGCCACAGAAGAAGTGCAGATAGGCTGCACTTTCAAAATGCTAATTTGGGACAAAATCGTTTCAGCCTAAATGATAGAGAATAGAACTGATCCCAAAAATGCCAGAAAAAAATTAGTTGTTGGACCAAGGATTTCCTAGCTAAGGTTTGAATAAAATTGTTTCTAAAATCTTGGGTCTATTTTAAAGTGATTACAGTTGGGGACTGTAGGTAAGTCTTAGTTCAAGCTTCATGGCCTTCAAAATATATGTAGGATTCATTAGCAATTCACTTAAAATTAGGTTCTCAGCTCTCAAAGCGCACATGTTCAACTTGATATCCACTCTGACTGTAGTTTTGCTTATTGCATTGTATAGAAATCTGTAAGTCAGGGGTGAGGAACTTCTGGCCAGTGGGTCAAATATGGCCCAGCTGAAGCACCAGTTTGGCCTAGAAAACCAAGCCCACCTGCTCCACACCTGACAGTAGGTGTGGGGAGGTACTGACATGAGTTCAAAGGAACAACCAGGAGCTTAAAGTGAGCTCCCGATCATTGCTTTGCTGCAGCAAGGCAGCCACCCACTGACAGATGATAGGAGTGTGTCTTGCCCCAGGAACAAGAAGTAGTTTGTATCAACAAGAGTGCTAAAATAAAATATGGAGGAAACTCCTATTTGAAGGCTTGCTGGAAATAAATCTTCAAAGAACCTCATCGCCTGTCACAGAGAGAGTCCTGAAAGGCCCCATTTGGCTCCCAAGGCCATACTAGATGTTGCCCTGGTGCCCACCACTTGCTGAAGCATCCATTCAACGTTTGTAAAATTAGCCATTTCTTATCCTTTCTACCCCAAATTCAAAGTGGGCCATCCTCCAACCTACCTTCCCCAAACCGCCAAGTTTCAAATCAGCCAACTGAACCATTGTCTAACTATAAGCCAGTTCTTCCTCCACCAGATATCTCATTATAGTGGTGGCATGTGGTTCAGACTCATCTCAACAGAGGGCCATGACTGTGACCCTATAACACGGCATGCTTAACAAATGCTCCTAAAGCACACTGTGTATCATATATTTGCTGCTCAACTTTCAGAACTTTTATGTTTTCAAAGTTGGGGCAGTGATGTGTGTGTGTTTTAAGGGGAAAACACTGAAAGTGAGAAGAGTATTAAAAATGTAAGAGTTGCAAGTGTACTTCTGGTAGAAAAATCTACTCCATCTTGAAGGCAGGCCTTTAACTAAAGTGACAAGATTATGGAATTTGAAATGTGAAAAGCTTTTAGGTTGCTATTCTGAGCAACTGAAGTGATTATAGAGCAGGTCGGAGCTTTATATATAGATATAGGGAGCTGGCTTGGACCTGTCAGCCCAATGATCCATCCTATCAATGAATCATCAGTTTTAGAGGGCTTCTCTAGCTTGTCTCCCAGGTATTTTTAACGAGAGGCACCAAAGTCTGGGACTGTGATACAGAGGGCAATGGTTCTTGAATGTAAAAACTGCAAAGGCTGAACTTTTTCCAGACTAAGCCAATTATCCCCCCCCCCACTATGTATTGACTAATTCCCTTATTAAACCAACACCCGGGTAGATACATAGGTAGGTTTAGATAGCTACATAGATACTGTGGAGTACAGGGTCAGATTTAAGGTGCTGGTTTTGACCTTTAAAGCCCTTCAAGGCCTAGGACCCTCATACCTACGGGACCGCCTCTTCTGGTATGCCCCACGGAGGATCTTAAGGTCCATAAATAGCAACACCCTAGAGGTGCTGGGCCCTAAGCAAGTTAGATTAGCCTCAACCAGAGCCAGGGCCTTTTCAACTCTGGCTCCAGCCTGGTGGAACGCTCTGTCTCATGAGACCAGGGCCCTGCGGGATCTGATTTCTTTCCGCAGGGCCAGTAAGACAGAGTTGTTCCACCTGGCCTTTGGCTTAGAATCAGTTTGATTCCCTCCCCCTCTTTCTTTTTCCCTTTCTCCTCCAGTGAAGAGGCTGCATCCTAATGTTTTAATGTTAGATTTTAATCTTGTTTTTTAAATTGTATTTTAATCAACTTGTTTTTATTATTGGTTGTTAGCCGCCCTGAGCCCGGTCTTGGCTGGGGAGGGCGGGGTATGTATGTATGTATGTACAAATAAATAATAAAATTTATTTATTTTTATTATTATTATTATTATTATTATTATTATTATTATTATTATTGGTCGGTGTGGCCTGGCCATCCTAGGTGGAGAAAGTGGATGGGGGGAAAGTCCACCAGCCCACCCTGGTCTCTTAATACTAGAACTGAAGCTGAATGTTGGACGATTCAGGACAAACAAAATGATAAATTATGGAATTCACTCCTACAAGATGTAGTGATGGTCACCAAATTTTGAAGAGCATTAGATGAGCAACAAGGCCAGTTGTACTCAGCTGCTGCTTGCCAGCTTCCCACAGGCATCTAACTGGCCACAGGGAGAAAAGGGTGCTGTGCTAGCTTTTGGGTTGATCCAACAGGACTTTTTATACTCTCATGACAACTGGCAGATTTCTTCCAGATTGTAATGTGTTTTAGTAGACCTTGTTCTGCCTTGCCTGATAATCCTGCCTTTTTGCTGCATTATCCTTTCTAAGCTGCTGCGCTCAAAATGTCATCAGATGCACAAACTTTGAAGATCGATAGCATCCTCATCACTGCCTTTCACTGCTAGTCACTGCACTACATCAAGACCGGCTGTCACTTTGAGGCAACACAAATGCACTTTTGTTGCCTAAACCCTTCTTTTATTATTTTCCTGATATCAAAATCAAGGCACTGACCAAAAACGCCTTGGATCAGCGTATGTTAGGGTCAAGCCTTAAGATCTTTTCCAAAACTAAACAAGTGGTAACTTCTATTTTGATAGCTGGACTCTTCTAGCTTCCATTCCAGCTAAGTAGTTTTGCTTTCTCGCAATAATTTGAAGGAGTGGGACTACATATGAATTCTGTAGAATTCTGAAGAGGAATTCTAGCTAATATACAGGTTTATTGCCAGTCGGAATGTAGTATTTGCTTTTAGTTTTCTGTGAGGTTCAGTGGCTTATTTATAAGATATAAAACAGAAAAGTGTGCATTGATGAAAACATATCTAGGAGGCAGGACCTGAGCATGTTGCTAAGAGACAAAGGTTTTATTGCTTCACTATCCAGTTGTACACACATCGGATCTAAATGCTTTGAAAATATAGTGTACCCAGTGCTTTTTTTTCTAGACAAAAAGGTGCTGGAACGCACCTCCCTCAGAAGACCCATCCCAGAGCAGAAAGAGGATCTATTTCGGGGTTGTGGAGGGTGTCTCCTCACTAACCAGAGGCTTGTTGAGGCTGCTCAGTTGAGGCAACAAAGCGGAGCCTTCCAAACCTCAGCTGAGCAGCTTAACAAGTACAAATGCACACCCTGCTGTCAGGGGCTGGACTGAGGAGGAATGGTGGGGACCGCCCTCCTCCTCCTGGCCCTTCCTGAGAACAGGAGGACAGTATAGATTTAGATCAGTGGTTTGCAGAAGGGCATAGTTCAGAGGCTGCAGAGGGCAGAAGCTGGGAAATATTGGAAGTGGAACAGCAGGAAGAAGCACCAGGGGAGAGACAGCTGACAGACTCAGTGTCCTTGGAAAGCGTTCCTGACCCTGCTTCTCCCAGGACCAGACGGGCGTTGAGAGTAGTAGAACAGAGAGCTCAGCGGCAGAAGGCTCAGATTAGCGGCCGCGGGACTGACGTAGATTAGGGGAGAACAACACCATCATTGCAGAGACTACATCCTTTTGCTCTCTGTGAATACTGAATAAATTATGTGGCAAGGACTCCTTGTGTTATCTGCTTTTTCTTGGCTGCCACCGGGGGAGGGATAGTAGTCCCTGAGCCTTGACACCTGCACACCTCTCAGCCGGGAGCTTGCTCAGTTGAGGTGCAGCCTTCCTCTGCGTCAGCTATTAGCTGGGAGGCTGACCAGCCTCAGCAAAGCCCCACTGTGTATCCAGCTTGCGAAGAGACCATAGAGGGTGTCCTTTGGGCTTTGGGGAGGGTCTCTCATGAGCTGGATGTGTAGCATGGCTTTGCTGAGGCTGGTCAGGTCTCACCCACCCCCCACCCCACTTCTGGAGCCAGCCAAGAAGTGCAGAAGAGTTCTAGCTGACAAAAAGCCCTGTGCATTTAACTGCACCGGAGACTGTCAGTGCAATCGTCTCGAAAGCTACATCAAAGTGCTTACAATTAATGCAGCTGAATTGCACCTAGTGACACAACCAAAAGTAGTTCTTTCGGTAATAAACGTTACCACAGTTCTTTTGCCATTGTAAAGTTGTAAATAAAAGTATGTGATGCTTTTTAATGAAGCTCCCAGGTCACTCAAACCAAAATTATTTTAAAACCCATTTTATTTTTATACCATACCCAAAGTGTACACAGGTGTACTTTCAACTGCTCTTTTGAAAACGGACAGTGATTTTAAATGCCAGTGCAAGGTCTATTACTTTAACCTTCCATTTATATTGTTCTAAAGGCTATTGCTAATGCCATCAGTGTAATATGCGTAGCTGTAACGGCGAGTAAAGAGAGTTGGAGACCACAACACTTAAACCATACCTGTCACGGTCCGGTTCACGGGTGATCGAAGTCCCGGCAGGGGACGTCAGGACCGGGGGCAAGATGGCAGGGTGGGAGCAGGGACAGGGGTCCAGAAGCCAGGAGTCGGGAGCCAAGAGTCCGAGGGTCAGAGAGCCGGGAGTCAAGAAGCCAAGGGTCTGAGGGTCAGGAAGCAAGGAATCACGAAGTCAGGGGTCCAAGGATCAAGAAGCAGGGAATCAAGAAGCTGAGGTTCAGGGATCAGGAAGCAAGAAGTCAAATGCAGCAAGGCAGGAAGCGTGTTGTTGTAGCAAAGAGCTGAACGGAAATGCTGACCTTCTATCCCTTCCCAGCTCTTGCCACCAGGTGCTGTGAGTTACCAATCGGCCTCACCTGTGAGGCTGTGCCTTGCCTCTTCAGAACAAACTTAGGAAGGCCCCAGTCCTGCAAAGTCCTATTGGTCACGGGGCTTGTCTCCTGCACGCACACCTGACAATACCTGCACACTATATTCTCCGGTCCCCAAGGATCTTCCCAGACAACCAGTTTTTCAAAGAACAAATGTAGCACAGCTGTTCATTTGTTCTGCAGGACGCAACTGTCTTTCCTTCAAGAAAGGGCTTCTGTTCAGGATATTGAATTATTGCAGCACTTAGCTGCAATATATCACCATTGGGAAAATGCAATTAAATCCACAGCCAGTGAGGCTTTTGCAATTTGAGGTGGTGCGTGGACGGTGGTTGCAGGGGTGTCATAGAAACCTACCAATAGATCCCATGGTATCAATAACAAAATTCCCCCTCTAGTCATACTGTGTCTTTATTTTATTGTTAATTTTCTCTGAAAGATATATGCTCTTTCTTCCCATACTGGAACATTTATCTTTTCCTGGCACTGTTGCGCTGCAAAAAATGAATGAATGTACTTCCATCTCAACCAAAGGAGATTGCAGAGAAGTTGAATGCATTGCTTTTGTCTTCACAGCAGAGGGTGTAAGGCAGATCCCTTTCACAGAAAATGAGTTTTGAGGAACTCAGGCAAATGGTGGTGACAAGAGACAACTTCCTAGGCCTTACTGACATTAAAACTGGCAAAACACTGGGTCTGGATAGCATCCAACCATACAAAATGGCTCATCTTCTAAGAGGAAAAAAAAAAAGTAAATTGTTCCTAAAATCTCCCTCCATACCCAAATATTCCAAAGTGGCCAACAGAGTCATGCCGGTGGTTTGCACAGTGTTATTATCTCTTCACGAGAGAGAAGTATGATTAACCTCTCCAAAGAGAAGAAAATAAAAAAGTCATGCATTAGTCAGGGCTTTTCCACACTTGCCATGTATGGTGCTATAGCTGCGGTTGGATCCATTTTTAAGTGCATTTGGAGCTGATATTCTACACCTTTTGTCACATGGTTGCTGTTTTTACAAAGCGAGTGCCTTTTTCCTCCTCCCACACTAATGGCAGGTTGCACCCAAACTGAGAAAAGGTCTGTGGTTGTAGTCACACCCCTCACCTTCCCTTCCCTTGTGTCCTGCCAGCCAGTAAACGTAGGATTTCTAAGCATGTGCATGGAGATAGCACTTGCAAGTTTTCTTTGGATTTTTTGGTATATACAGTGGTACCTCGGGTTACATACGCTTCAGGTTACAGACTCCACTAACCCAGAAATAGTGTTTCAGGTTAAGTACTTTGCTTCAGGATGAGAACAGAAATCATGCTCCGGCGGCGCGGCAGCAGCGGGAGGCCCCATTAGCTAAAGTGGTGCTTCAGGTTAAGAACAGTTTCAGGTTAAGAACGGACCTCCGGAATGAATTAAGTACTTAACCAAAGGTACCACTGTAATACCTTGTATTCTGGAATTCTAACAAATTATAAAAGGTTAGACAGGAGGAACTCTCTGTGTCTGCCTGAGCTACAGCTGATCCCTGAACTCCCTTCACTAAGCTGACATCATGTCTCTGAATAGTTCGCAAACTGACAGCTTGCACTGGTCAGAGGGAGTGGCATGAAGCAGCTATCTCCAAAACCACACCGCACAAGCCCCCGCCCAGAAAGTGGGGTGGTGCCATACAAATGATAATACTGAGGATCCATTCTGCATCTTTTGCAAATGTTGGGACCTTTTCATTTCTAGAAGGGAAAAAAAACATTTTGAGTATCGGTACATTGTTTTGAATAGTAGCTGAAGAATGGCAGCATGTGGCAGCATGCCAGAAAAGAAAAACCAGTTAACAATACCTCTATAAAAGCTAAGGTCCTTGGTTAGGTACATAGCTGACTTGGAAAATAAGTTTAAGAAATTTGCTTATCCTTAAATGCCCAAGGCTGATTAATTTTCATTTCACTGCAGTTGTTGTTTCCTGGTGACGTTTTAATGCTTTCATGTATCTGTATTAGCATGATGGTTTAAATTGCTGTATTTGAGTTTGGATCGAAGGTTGTAAAAGCTGAGTTCTGCAAGTACAATAGGACTTCTTCATCTTGTCCCCCCTTGAAATGTATTCCTCTGCCCTAGCACTCTCCCTGAACCTGCTCTGGAGCCCCCAAACCTTCCAGAGCTGATGTAGGTGGCACTACTGGATACAAACCATGAGCTATTTTTACTATTAGCCACCTTGAGCGCTTTCAAGGAAAGATATGGGATATAATTTTTTTTAATAAATAATAACAAGTATATACACCTTCCTATAGCATAACAACTAAGCATAAGAGTTAGAGAGAAAGGGATCTGTAAAGACACTACCACAAGATGATGAAATGGGGCCTTATATGTGGGTTATGGAATTCCACACCAAGGTTTTACAGAGCTGAGAAAGAAAGGTATTTTTTCCATTATGCATTTAATTTATTGCAATTATTTGCTTCAAGTTCCAACATTTTCCAGTGAATATGACCAAATAATACTTTTAATATAGGCAATTGCTTTTGGTGGTGGGATTCACACTCCGTATTCCTATTCAAATCTGTTTCCAGCAAATGCTAAGTGACAGACCAGCAACAGATAAAGTGCATTTAGGTAAAGGCAAACAAGTGTCATATAGACTTAAAAAAAAATACAGCAGTTGAGCAAAACACCATCCTGATAGTTTTAGTGCACTACATTTGAGGAGTTTGCCACCTTCCAATTCAATTTTATATCATTCAAGCTATTCATTCCAAAAATGCTGAATATTAATATTAAACATTAAATACTTAATATTAAAATAGCTTCTATATTTTAAAAAATGACCAACATACACAAACAGGCATTTCTAGAAGCCTTAAAAGCCAGTTTCCTTGCAGTCCAATAAACAATTTTAATAGCAAATCCTTTTATCCTTTGGATCCAGGCTTCAGACTTGCGAATGCTTTTGAGTTCTTAAGGGAATAGGAAGTTTCATTGAGAAAAGAGATAAAATGAGAGTCTCTCTCAGACTTCTTGGATTCAAAAATAACTACAATGGTAAAATGAGGTTCGGGGCGAGTCAAAAAGTATGTGCTTTGAACTTTGTCATCATAGAAATGGACCACCTTTTCCAAACTGTTGAGGTCAGAAGCCTTGTCAGACATAATCATGATGACATTGGGCCAGTGCATAACAGGCCTGTCACTGGGCAGAGATACTACTGCAGGATACTGATCAACACCTTTGGGGGCTTCTCTGTAGGAATGGGGATGATGGTAACCATGTCCCTGAAAGCTCTCCGATCCACGGTTGTCAAAGATTAAGGAAACGTTAACAGCATCGTATTTCCTGATAAAGCTGGAAATTTTCCCAAAATAATCAGGATTGGCTTTTGCAGTCAATGTCTTCATTTCAGATGGCGTCGTTTGCCGACTAAGTGCCTCATGAAAGTAAAAGCTAAATTTGGCAAGGAGGATATTCCTGAGTTTCATGAGCCACAGGAAAAGGTGTGGCGGTTGCACAGCCTTCTGAGACTGGCCACCAAACAGGTGTTTCTTGGTTTCTCGTTGCTTCTCGAAAATCTGTCCCCAGGTCTGCAGCTTTGTGTGAGCATTGTGCAAATGCACCAAGGATGGGAGGAATTTCCACTCTGAGATCTGTGCCTGAGCCTTCAAAAGATGGGTAAGCACATCCGCTTCTAACTGGAAGCTACTTTCCAGAGGACTAAGGATTGGATGATGAAATCTAGAGAAGGGAAGACATTTCGAGATGCATGAGACGCATTACACAGAAAAGCTATTCTCTCAATCAGCCAAGAATCCAGAGAGAGTGTACAGTTCTAGAGCATGCTTGCCACCATGGTACAAAACAGAATGGAAGAGCTTTGTCACTACTTCTAATAGGATTGTAAGATCTTGGCAACTCTGCATGTTACAATCATTGTAAGATCTTGGCAACTCTGCATGTTACAATCATGTACCAGGTACACCGAATAAGCAATTCACCCATGTTCCACTCACCAATGTATCCAAGTTGAGTAATTTCTATGCTTGTCTCCAAGGGGCACAACAGCCGCATTCACACATCAGAAGAAGCCATCAACCATAATAAATTATGCCTGCTTCACTCCTCTTGGATCACATCAGCAGAAAGCAAACCATAATCCCCAGCTAGGCGTTGTATTTGAACAAGGAACCATGGTTTGTTTCGCTCCTAACAAACCATAATCTTAGCCAAGGTTTATTCTTGGCTTACTGATTATGGTTGTTGGGAGCAAAACAAAGCAGAGTTCAGAACATTAAGCCAGAGATCATGGTTTGTTTCCTCCACACAGTAGTGGAGAGGACATAAACACACCAGAAATGTATGTTCAAGGTAAACCATTAATTATAGCATACATGTGAAGTGGGCCAATACTTCCAAGTGTTGGATAATATATGATTTATTCCCAAATTCTGCAAAAAAAAACAAAGCCCCTCCAACTCACCATAGAATGCTTCACATTTGGATGCAGCAGAAAACTTTGGTCAGAATAAGTTATACTAATTAAATTATATAAACATCCACTTGAAAGTGACCCACTACTCATTTTTACAAAATTTCAGCTCCAGTTGGTTCCAACGACCAGGTCAACAGCCATTTTATTGTTACTGCAAACTAGATAACGAAGAAAAAGCACAGACCAGTGCTCAAATTGTTTCCTAATGAGAGGAACATTCCTGATATTGTGTCTGAAAAAACGTTGCCTACTTGGAGACAATGTGCCTTCAGTCCACCATATAAGACTCTCAGCTAACCAAGTTTAAATGAAGCAGAATTTAAACTGAATGCAAGCCTTGTCGGGGACATCTAGTGAAAAACTGTAATTCCAGAAAATTGCCAACTGAATGATGATGATGAAGAAGGCGGCTAAATGACAAAACTTACACTGTCTCAGAAATGTGTACTAATTAAAAGCCTTACCACAGACACCATTACAATGTCGTTTCCACACCTGCTTTCTACACACACAAAAATGTCTACTCCTGACAGTGACAATTAAGAAATACAGATATGAAACCATATTTTTTAAAAAAATTAAATTATGGGGAACTATTTAAAATTAATTAGATGTTGCAGTTTAGAAAAATCATGATGATAAGGCTGATACAATTTTGTACCAACCCTAAATCTGGGATTATGTTCTTAAATTTAGACACTATGTATAAATTTGCAGGCTTCCTGAGCCCATCAAAAAAAAATTAAGGGGTAGGGGAAGATGAAAGTTAATGAAATTGTTGGATAGCAAACATGATAGAAACTGCCAGATCCCTGTTCCAACAGCTGGTCATATGAAACACCGGGGTTGGGGGGAATTGCAGACACTTTGTTGGCATTGTTCATATATGTTAAACTCATTTTTTGCTAATATGTAAAATGGTATAAAGACTAAACCATTTGGATTCCGGACTGCTTTTACATTGACAAAGCTATAATGCAAATTTTCAATCCTTCTGCTTAAAATAAAAACCTCAATGACATTAAAAGGACACACTGACCTTGAGCTGTACTTTTTAAGGATGGATTCCAAGATGTTTACCAGTTCCTCGGAGTTGATAAACTTTTGGGTGCTAAAGCTATACATTTTTTCATAGAAATCAGCAATTTCCATTCGAGCCTGAACAAAATAACAGAGCTGCTCAGACAGGTGAGAAAGCAATTCTTCTAGGTGGGGGGCTGTTCCCCCCAATGCATTCCGACCCGTTGCCACCACCTTCTTCAGTTCATTATGCAGAGATGTATATATGGTTCGTATAGAGTCTTTTCGGCTGAAGAAAGACTGTCCACCTGTATTTTTTTTGAAAAGAAGTATATATTACCGATACTATGGATGAAAAATGCACAACAATATGCCTCCGTAGTTAATTAGCAATTGCATGTTCAGCAGCAACAATGACTTGTAAGAGATTTCATTATTACGTAATAGAAGTTTGCATTTTAGCAAGTTTAACCTCTAAAGGTAAAGGGACCCCTGACCATTAGGTCCATTTGTGACTGACTCTGGGGTTGCGGCGCTCATCTCGCTTTATTGGCCAAGGGAGCCGGCATACAGCTTCCGGGTCATGTGGCCAGCATGACTAAGCCGCTTCTGGCGAACCAGAGCAGCGCACGGAAACGCCGTTTACCTTCCTGCCGGAGCGGTACCTATTTATCTACTTGCACTTTGATGTGCTTTTGAACTGCTAGGTTGGCAGGAACAGGGACCGAGCAACGGGAGCTCACCCCGTCGCGGGGATTCAAACCGCCAACCTTTTGATTGGCAGGCCCTAGGCTCTGTGGTTTAACCCACAGCGCCACCTGCGTCCCAGTTTAACCTCTACTTGTTCCAAATTAATTTTTCATCAGGGGCCTTCTGCCACATTGCTTCACTGTCCATGCCTTGTTTTCAGAAAGGTCTAGATACTACTTCTAAGTTTGCTGGGAAGAATATAGTCAACCTAGAAGTAACCTCTTCTCTAAGGATTTTACACAGCATTGTCATCATTAAATGTTAATAACTCATGCTGCTATTAATAGCTAGACTTTTGAATGTGTTTTTGACCAAACAACACGAAACACTTTTAAGTTTTTTAAACCCTGAAACGTGAAACGTACAGTCATGAATATACCAACATTCTAACTGCAAATCAGAACTCAAAGAGAACAGATGAACTCAAAGACCTGCTCATTAGTCCTTAAAAGCACACAAGCAAGTACATTTTAAATTATTTAAGATTAAGAAAGCTTAAGCATGTATTTTCCCAAGAGCCACATCACACCTCAAGGGAGTCACAAGACCCATTAAGGGAAGGAAGCAGAGTTAAGTAATCAAATGCAAAGAACATAGTGCATGAGAGTAATATAATTCTTATTTGTAACCAGCTGTGATTTTGAAAGCAAGGACTAAAAATCCCTCCAAAATTCTTTAACTCTTTTCATGCTTTTATTTTTCCCACTCCAGCAAGTGCAAAGTTCCTCTGCAACTCTTCTCTCCTTTTGTCTCACGGCTTTTTTCAGAATATGAGACTTCAGGAAGGACTTATGCTTTTCTGTTTTTGGACAGTGCCTATTGGGTGATTTTATTAAACTGGTGTTGCTGACAGTTCCATGTGACAACCTAGTTCTGCAAACATGAGCATTAGAAGAACCAGAAAGCCCTAACAGGTTACTGATATCAGCACATTACCTGGACTGCCAGTGCCATGTCAAAGAATGCTGTTTTAGAGTAGCTTTATAAATCTGAACAAACGTTTAAGTTGCTCAGTGATTTGAAAGTTAATCTGCAGCCTGTACCCAATTTCATCACATGCCATGAAGGACCCATTCACCACCCTCTCCTTCCCAAGTCTATTAACTGGGACTCTTTCTATCACATTTAAATGGCCATTCCAGCACCCAAAATGATTCCTGCCTATTAGTTTCCATTCGGCAACAGACTGCCTTGCACCTTGCATTAATCAGATTTCTGTTCTAGCTAGCTCAGTAGTATTGCCTAAAAAAAGCTCACCAACTTAAAAAAAGCTCAACAACTTTGGTTGGTCCTTTGGCCAGCTCTCACGGCCCTTCACTTCATCAAATCTGGCCCTCTTTGAAAAAAATTTGGACACCACTGGCCTACATTAACTGGCAACATCTCCACACCAGTGTTTCCAACTGAACCTCAGCTCTAACTGCCTGCAAAGCAGTTGCTCCAGCACTTGCTTTCACTATCAGGCTGCATCGGAACAAAAAGCCGATGTATTGTGTTAAAAAAGGGGGCCCTCAATATTGTTATTATTGAATTCAGTTTCTGCCAGAGAAGAAACGGGAACTATAAAGGCAGGATGACAGGATGTATTGCTTGTGATGAACACTGGGAGTCTGAAGCAACTCTTCCATGAAACATGTACACCTTTGCCTGCAAATATACCTTTGAGCTGTCCCTAGCTTTTGTTTGTTCTGCTGAACATCCCAAGGCTGTCATGGATATGGATGTCTGGAAAGGTGTGGGGGGGGTGAGTGAAGTGCAGAAGGGGGATGACATGGGCCCAACCCCTCAGCAGAGGAGCCAACTCCTAGGGGCCGAGGTCCCTTTGCCCCCCCCAAATAAAATACCTGAGGGAACTGGGGGGGGGCAGCCAAAGTTGATGGGTGTTGCCATTCAAATGAGGTGCGTGCGCCACACCTTGTTTATGCGGGGATCATAGCTGTCAACCTTCCCTTTTTTTATGGGAAATTCCCTTATTCCAGCGCCATTTCCCACTGCTTCCCGCTGCTATCCCGGATTGTTAGATATCCGGTAGACTGTCCCTAGGGACAGGTGAAGCTGCTGATCCCTTATTTTCGAGGCTGCTGATCCCTTATTCTCAAATCTGAAAGTTGACAGCTATGGCGGGGATGCGGCTTATTATTCTTATGGGTTAAACCACAGAGCCTAGGACTTGCCGATCAGAAAGTCAGCGGTTCGAATCCCCGCGACGGGGTGAGCTCCCGTTGCTCGGTCCCTGCTCCTGCCAACCTGGCAGTTCGAAAGCACATCAAAGTGCAAGTAGATAAATAGGTACCGCTCTGGCAGGAAGGTAAATGGCGTTTCTGTGCGCTGCTCTGGTTCGCCAGAAGCAGCTTAGTCATGCTGGCCACATGACCCGGAAGCTGTACGCCGGCTCCCTCGGCCAATAAAGCGAGATGAGCGCCGCAACCCCAGAGTCAGTCACAACTGGACCTAATGGTCAGGGGTCCCTTTACCTTTACCTATAGCTGGGGGTCTCAGGGCAGTTCACATAATATCTGCCCCCCACCCAGATATTTTATTCAAGTTGGCACCCCTGCCCTCACTCAACATCTACACCTCGGGACCAACTGCTGGCGGGCCTGAGGAGAAGTTCCGCACGTCAAGGAAGAACTGCCCTTCTCTGTCAAGGGGAGACCTGCGCCTCAGTGGGATGGGGCGGCGGGGGTGGGGGGAGGAGAGAAGAAAAGCGGCCCCAAAGCAGCATCAGCGGCCCGGTCGGTACCTAGTTTCTGGCCCAGGAAGGTCATGCTGTGATAGGCCTTCTCGGCCGCGGCCAGGTGGGCCAAGCCGGCCAGCAGCGAGAGCCAGCTGGCGCCCGCGCTCTTGTTGGCCTCGCGCTCCTTCTCCACATTGTCCTTGGCCTTGTCGTAGGAGAAGATGCCCAGGTGCGAGAAGAAGGTCTCCAGCACCGCCTGCTCCACCGGCACCGGCGCGCCCAGAGGGGTAGACTCCCCCATTCGCCCGCCGCCGCCGCCGCCGCCGCCACGCGCACGGCAGCCACCTCTCCCGCGCCCCGCCGCGGAGACATCCACAAACACACGCGCGCGCGCGCGCCAGACATATACACCTACAGGACAAGTCACGTGAGCCGGAGGGCGGCCATCATAACCCCCCCCGCGCGCCCGCCCCTTCCCTATTCAAGAGCCAATCGGGCTGTAGGGAAGGTGCAGCGCCACGTGATCTATCAGGGAAGCCAAAGGGCGGGGGAACCCGAGCGAGGCTGGTGAGGGGCGGGGACGAGGAATCAGGGAAACGAATCCTATTGGTTATTGAATCCAACAATCGGCGGGGCGGGGACAAATTTATTTCCATAGGAGCGCAGCGAGGACAGAAGGGCTCAAGTCCTAGAGCGGCGGCCCGAAGGCTGCAGTCGCCAACCTTGTACAGCTGCATGTTCAGGCACATCGTCGATGGGGTTGAAACTCGTTCCTTCTCTACTCATCCACTGATAATGGCCAGGTTTGGGGCCCAGTCAGGCTGGGGATTGGCCACCGATGCCCAAGACTGTATCAGGCTTCCTTTTTCCATGCTACACACTTACACAACTCAGCACCCAGTTCTTTACCAAAAGACATGCCACCAGTCTGTTTTGCAGCTTTCTTAGTCGTCCTATATTTTTCTGTTAATATCAAGATTATTGGTCAATTTGTCCTTGCTTCCTGTGTTTGGATTCTGAGAAAGAACTAATAGGAAAGACATAGAGCCCCCGACCCCAGGTTTTGTTTTTTAAACTCTGGAGAAATTTTCCAAACTTAAAAGTAGAAACATCAGGCGAAAGATGACTATCATGGTATCAGCATTGCCTGTCTGGTTGCCTTTAAGTCAGTCAGCTGTAACGCCACCTGCCCCGTATCTGGCATTTTGTGTAGCGTCAGCCAAAAGTTCTCCACACCTGCTATAGCCACAACTTTTGCGCCTCACATTACCCTTCCCAATGTTTTCAACTATTTTTATAGTGAGTCTGTCAAGTCAAAATACAGTGGTACCTCGGGTTAAGAACTTAATTCGTTCTGGAGGTCTGTTCTTAACTTGAAACTGTTCTTAACCTGAAGCACCACTTTAGCTAATGGGGCCTCCCGCTGTGCCACCACTGCACAATTTCTGTTCTCATCCTGAAGCAAAGTTCTTAACCTGAGGTAATATTTCTGGGTTAGCGGAGTCTGTAATCTGAAGCATATGTAACCCGAGGTACGACTGTATTCAACTCTGACATAGGCCACACAAACTCTGGTGCAAATAGGCAGGGACACTTTCAGCACCCGGCATAGTGGACAATTTGGGGAGGCCTCTATGTCCTGGCAGGATCCACTAAGCCTGGCATTCCACCCACCTACTTGCAGCCAACTGGTACCTCCAGCCTCTGTACCTCATCTGCTGTTCCTAAGAACAAGGCAAGACTGCTTTTCTTTGTACACAGTTTACACATTGGAGCAATAAATATGTGTAGGCTACACCAACCTAGCATTTTCCTGTGTTCATAATGGAAGTATTGTGTGTTCTTCTTTGCTAGTTTTGTTGAGTTGGAGTCTGTTTACATGTTAAGGAAAGTGACAGGTATAATAAAAAGTACAAAATATAACTTTCTATATGTAGTTTCTGTATCTGCCACAGTCGTGTGCCTAGCAATTTAAGGTAGCAAATGACTACTTGTGGCAATAACAATTACCTGTTCCTCAGCAACCTGAGAAACCTTGCTCTTCTCTTTTCTAAACTTAAAAGCAAGGCTCTTTGTGATAAGGTGACGAAGCCAGTCTGTGTATGGGTCTATCAGAGAGCATCCTGTTCTGTGAATGATACTCTAGGTCCATCAACTCCCTTGTCCTTCCACAGATGCACAGCAGAGAGGTGGGAAGAGGATGACAGGCAGATGTGCAATTTCTCTCAACATTGTATTTGCAAAGTTAGGACAATTATGTTCCAAACCTAACAAAAATAATCAGAAGTTCAAAAAGAACTTTATTGAAACTCAGAGCAAATGAACCAAGTCTGCATTTAGAAGAACGTGTTTGGTCTCTTGGTGGTGAAGCGCGGCTTATGTTGACGACGCAGAACTCTATGTGGCAGAGGGAACTTGATTTTGGAATCCTGTAGGAAAACAAAGCATTAATAAATGTTCATTAGACACTAACTAGTAAAATTAATTCATGGCTACTATGTTTTAATAATTGACATTACTACACAAGAAAAATAGAGTTAGTAAAAATAAATTAACATCTTGGATGTTAATAGCAACAGGGATGCACCTTTCTAATCCCCACGCACATGTAATAAAGGCAGCATCCCAAAGCTGCTAAAAAGTCACTAGTGCAAAATGTCTTTAGGTGTCCTTCAATATCAGATACGTTTCAGGCTCCATACCCTTTCTGATGGGACTACAAAAATATATAAATCCATTTTTCCCAGTAATATTATGGTACCACTTACATATCTGCACCAGAATCTGCATTGTGGTAAAAAAACAGCTGGGGGACACACTGCACTGCACTAAAATTATATGATTTTTTTATAATAAGCCAAAACCAAACAAACATCTGTATGTTTTAATCAGCAAAGAAGAAACAAAGACTGAATGCTTAGAGGACATTTTGCAAATGAACATTTTAAAGAACAAAACAAGGTGTGTATACATAATACTATAAATTTGAAACTAAGCAGCAAGAGGAGAAATAGGTTTCTCTTATTAAATAAAAGCATGTTGTTTCATGTTATATAACACAAAAGTATTTTTACAGTAAAAGAAAATGGGTCCATGCATGACTATAATGCGTTTTCCCTCCCTCATCTACAATCTGCACCCCCTCTTGTCCCAGAAATTGCTCTAGGAGGATGGGGGATTCTCTTGAGTGAAGATCTGCTCATGCAGACCCAGTATAGGCAATTTTACATGATTAAAATTTGATCTGGTTTAGTACTGTAGTTCTGATGTAAGAACTGGGGGGCTCAAAACACACCAGATACTAAGGTCCAGGACAAATATGCAGCTCATGATCCATCCCCTAAAGTTATTTTTTATTGACATCACTTTGATGAAGACTGTTCCATTCTCAACTTTGTAGAGATGTCAAAAGTACGCATTTAATCTACTTACATGGAACTGCTTGACAGCTGGTCTGCGGCACTTGTTAGCAGCGATCTCTTCAACTTTCATGATCTGAATTGAGTGAGCACGAGCTCTATGACGGGCTCCCATATCGCGATCTGTAATATGCCAGACAATTATGAACTATTCTAATAACATAAACAAGGTTGAGCCCTGTAACTAGATATCTATACATACACAAATACACAATCTTGCTGTATTTATTTGTAGGACCTTCAATTTCACTTTCAAAGGCACAGCAGCTCTTGAAAGGCGACAAGGTACATTTAATATCTGCACACACGGCAAGAACATTTTATTATAAACAATGTTCTTTGGGTTTGTATGCAGTTTTAAATTTCAACACCAGTAACAATTTGTGGCTCTTCCATCATGTAAACTGTACATGTGGATAGTACTAAAGGACAGCCAAAGTTCCCAATTGACAAAAAAAAAGTTAAAAGTAATTTTCACACCACAAATCACATGAATTAGGTGACAGAGTACAGTTTATACAGTGTTTCTCAAACTTTGGCCCCCAGCTTTTGTTGGACTACAACTCCCATCATCCCTGATCACTGGTCCTGGAGATAGGGGTGATGGGAGTTGAAGTCCGACAACAGCAGGTTGGTTTTGAGCCATGCTAGCCTCTTCGTTGACCCAAACTAGGTCAAGATAAGTCTGGCTATGAACAGATTAAAAGAATGAAACTTATCTTGACCTGGCTTGGGTCAATGAAAAGAATGCCAGACACATTATCCATAACTAAGACCCATCAAGAACAATGGAATGTGCATCAGTCCCAAACTTGTTTATGACTAGAGCACACAAAGCTGCAACTTATTTTTCAAAAAACCTTAAGAGTTGTATCCAACACTGCATGAACAAAATTCCACTTGTGCGGGACTTGTTTATTCTCCCCCCAGTGCACACCCAAAAAAAAATCTGCCCTGAGCGGGGGTCTCCCAACCATCAGCAGATAATTTTGAGGGAACAGGAGGTGCTAGGAGGGTCAGGGGAGGGTCAGGAGAGAAAGTTCTTTTGCACACATAGAAGTCTGTGGTAGGGCATTTGTTGGAAACAACCTTTAATGATTAAAGAATCTGCATGGGTGGAGCAAAACTACCACAACTCTTAAGTCACAGAAATATAGGTTGCAGCCAACTATAACCTGGCTTCATATAAAATGCTTTGTCAATTTGGATCGCATAACTAATCAAAATAAATGTATAATGAAATGGATGACACGATAAAAACTTTGAATTATTTCCTCTTTTTCATTATCTTTCAATAGTGGTATCGAAAGGAAACCAAACATTCCAAAGGGTCTCTACTTACAGCACTGTGTAACAGCTCCAGCAGTTGTCAAATCTCTGTACTCCCTGTACATGTTATGCGTTCCACTACGAGAATCATAGCGCAGCCAGATACCGAAATTTTTCACCTTCAACGGAGACTTCTCAAAAACCTATGATTGCATTAATAACATTGTCAGAAAAATCACATTACAGACTATCAGTGCTTTATATAACAAGTGAAAGCATCAACAAATGGATCAGAATGGAGAGATTTCATTGCTGTTAAATTTATATGGCAGGAATAGGGAACCTATTAACTTCCAGATGTTTTAGACTACAACTCCCATCAGCCTTCATGGTCAATGTTTCAGGATGATGGACTGTTCGAAACTCCCATTGTTCTAGGCACATTTTGAGGCAGCAAATTTCATTAGTGCGAGCAGTTTCTGAGCTCTGTGCACAGTACAGCACCTAAGATTTCACATTAAAACTGCAGAGTGGAAGCAAAGGAGGACATTTTTCTGCCTCCCCTTTTCCAGCTACTCTCTGAAGACTGGAGAAGAGACCCTCTTAAGAGTATCAGGGGGGTGGGCAGGGGAAGGACTAGACCATGTGAAAAATGAACATAATATTTTAGCTGTTCATTCATTTTCAGCACTGTACAGTTATTAAAAAAAGCATGCCTAGACATTCTGTTGTTGTGCTCATAACCAAGGTTTAAGGTGCCATTTAGCTCCTGGCTTCCATATCTCAGTTTCTAACACTAGGATGATGGGAGTTTTATTTCAGCAACATCTAGAGGGAAACAGATTCCTCACCTCTGTTATATGGTATATATGGCTTTCATTACTACAAAATGCTGCTGAGTACAAAGTACTGCTTTAAGTACTGTATGTGGATCATGCCTGGAACGAATATGCAGGCATCACAAAACAACCTAGTAAGAATGTAAAATTTCCTTGGTACAGCAATCCGATGTCCATCTGCAGCAGGACAGACTAATTTGTGGCTCGTCAACTCCTATGGACTCCATCTCTCATCAGTCCCATCAAGTATTGTCAAATGCTGATGAGAGATACAGTTCTGAAATCCAGATGGTACCAGTTTCAGAGATCCTGGTGTAATCCTATGCATGTTTTTTCAGAAGCCCCACTGCATTTAGAAGGGCTTATATTGTAAGTGTGCTTATGATTGCAGAATTAATCTAAAAACTACTGTGGACAGAATGCCAGAAGATGCTTTCAGAAGCTCAAAATAGTATATAAATACGAAGGTTAGTATCTGATTTTCAGAAGTATACTGTCTTGTAGCATGAAAGACTCATTTAGTAATCATAACCATTTAATGTAACTATACTAGCGGTCATCAACACATCTTGTGATGGTAAATTAGCTGCAGATTAAGTGTTAAGTTTCACTTTCTTTCATTTGACTCGAGCTTATTGCCAATAAGCTCTACTGGGTGAACTCAAATTATAGTATTTTAAGAAAGAAATCTCTCCATGCGAATTAGAATTTTATAACCAATTTTCAATCTCAACCCCTCCAGGCTAATTTGGATTCTTTTAAATTAGAAACAATCTCTAGACCAGGCTTTCTCAATCTTGGGTTCCCAGATATTGTTGGACAAAAACTCCCAAAAACCTGACCACCTGGGATTCGACTACCCTATGTAAATTCCGCTGAAATCAAGAGAATACTTTGGAAATTTATAAGGAATATTTTTCTATGTCCTTGTCCTATGTCTACCCCTTTTAAAACTGTAAAATGCCCAAAACATTACAGTAATACAGAATATCCTGCCAAATCCACACACTACACAAATTAGATTTTTCAAAGAAGTAGTAGCATGTTACAGAGAAACACAGTAACATTAATTTTAAGTGTTTTCAAAATGGAGGGAAAGCATTTCAAGATGCAATCCTAACTCCCACCTACCTGGAAGTAAACCCTACTGCATTCAATAGGAGTTACTTCTGAGTAAGCATTGTTAGTACACTGACAATGAGCAGTGAAACATTTTGAGCCAACTACAGCACTTTAATACTTTTGAGGAAGCCAAAAAAGATAGGAGACAGACATTCTGAAAATTATTAATAAAGCATTGGTCAAATATATGTATGTGGAACCTTTGGCCCTCCAAAGGCTGCTGAACCAGCATGGCCAATTGACATAGGAGTTGTAATGCAGCAACATCTGGAGGGACAGAAGTTTCCCACAGGTGATATATACAAGCTAGGTACCTGGGAATGTTGGGTTAAGCAAATAAGCAAGCATTCCAACAACAAAATTAAACAGGTCTTTAAGATTTAAGTTTGTTCGTGGTCTTACCTGTCCACAGTACACAATTTCCCCAGAAGATTTCTTCATCTTCTTCAGCTGAGAGACAAAGTACCAGAAACGGGACTTTGCAACAACATGATTAGGAGCAAAGATGCGCATACGATAGAGAGGTGGTGTTGGGCACTTAGGAGTGGGGAGGCATCTCCCAACAACTTTGTACTCCCTCAGCTGAAAGAAAGAAAAAGATAAAACAAACATGAAAAATCCATACTGCTTTTAGAGCCAGGGTGTTTTTACCTGCAAGATGATTGTAAAAAATGAATTACTTGTGCAACGGTAAAGGTAAAGGGATCCCTGACCATTAGGTCCAGTCGTGACCGACTCTGGGGTTGCAGCGCTTATCTCGCTTTACTGGCCGAGGGAGCCGGCGTACAGTGCTGGTCATGTGGCCAGCACGGAAACACTGTTTACCTTCCTGCTGGAGCGGTACCTATTTATCTACTTGCACTTTGACGTGCTTTATAACTGCTAGGCTGGCAGGAGCAGGGACCGAGCAACGGGAGCTCACCCCACTGCAGAGATTCGAACCGCCAACCTTCTGATCAGCAAGTCCTAGGCTCTGTGGTTTAACCCACAGCGCCACCTGTGCAACGCTATCTTGACGTTAATCATACTGAGCTCTGTACATTGTGCGCACACACATCGGCCCATCCCTGACATACAGGGAAAGTATATTTCAACGATCAGTAGTTTGCCCAGTTCAAAAGATGCAGAAAGACCAGCCCCGATTGGAAACTGCATGTTCCCATGAGGGTGGAATGGAGGCGAGAGGAGTAGGCCTGATATAAAGGGGAAGCCTCCCTATTCCACGGCCTTGGAGTGGGGGGGAACCATCCGCCTTAGGCGGGGCTTCTCAGCCAAGCGCGTCTCCCGGAGGCTCCACGCTGCGAGGAGCTGACGGCGCCAGGGCCGCCATATTGGGCGCTCGCTCGTGGCCTGAGCCAGACAAGGCCGAGGAAAGACCCACGGAGAGCCGCCGCCTCCCTGCGTCGCTCCCGCCACCCTCAGCCGCTTTCCCCCCACCCCCCGCCCGCTTCGCCTTATTAGAAGCGTCTGCCCGAGACGCCCGCAAGCCCGCGAGACCGGCGCTTCGCTTACGGTGCCCGACGCCTTCATGGTGCTGCCTCTCTCGCGGCCACCCAGAAAAGGAAGGCCCGCATGCGCGACACCCGCACGTCACCAACCCGACGCGACGCCCCGCCTTTCCGGGGGAGCTGCCGCCCGCTATTGGTTTCACGCGGAAGGCCTTCTGAATGGGCGCGAGAAACGTCCGTCTCGAGACGAACCACGTCGCTTATTGGTCAGTTTTCCAACGGAATTGACGTGAACGGCCTCAAGGTGGGGTATAGCTTGTGGTTCGTTGCGCGACAAAATCTACGTGAATGGCGTAGGTCTCTCATAGGCACGTCGCTGCAAATAAGGCAGCTGAAAGTTTAAATTCGGGTGCTTCTGTCATTCTGAAAGGATAAAATGATGGCGTTGCTATGCTTAGCAAATTTACAGTCCACCAGTAGCCTGTGTTCAAGGCAGGGCAGCTGCCACTCATGCCATAATCTGTAAATTATGGCATGAGAAAAGCATCAATTCCGATGCTGGATCTTCTTCCCCCTCCACTCCAGCCAGCAACAGTTATTCTCACACGTTTCGGAGAGGAAGATGCCATAGGTCTTGTATTCCCAGAGATCTTTTGAGGATCGTCACATGATGGAGCAGAAAATTATCCAGCACCCAGCAGGAATCAACAACCACCTCGTTAGAGATTGGCCTAGTGAAAATGCATTCTCAGTCCTCCATCAACAAAATTCAAAGTGATATACTTCTGTTTGACCTAGAACTAATTGAAACATACATTCCCCTTTTCCTGGATTAGAGATGTTATAATCTCTACGCAGTCCAAATTGCAAGGCACTTTGCACCTCCCACCTTCCCTCATTTGAAATGTATATGCTCAATTGGATTTGACTTCAAATCTGTGGCGCTTCTCCTGAATTTTCACTACTGACTGGGAAGATGGTAGCATAGGGTAATCACTGCTATCGAAAACGCAGCTGCATGGCTTGCAAGTATTACCATGAATATGCTTCTCTACATTTTAAGGCTTAATCTGCCCAAGAATTAACAGCCTTCATAAATACATAGAGAGTCCAAAAGCGGTAGGTAAAAGGTAAGTAAAAATATTTTGAGTAAGTAAAATTTTTAAACACAGCTGCAGAAGACAGAGAGATTAAGGAGCACATCCAGAAGGCAGCTTCTCACACAATTTAGAGGGTTTAGGAAGGATGGGTAGAATTGTCAACTAATTTTTTGGGGGGGAGGGAGTTTGAGTGTTTAGAACTTGCCACCCACTGATGATGTAACTAGAATCTAGCGACTAGATCCTAGTCCATTGTTTGGATAAGCAGTAATTGATCAACACAGGAATTAGCAATGTGACAGCATGTCTTTCAGAAGCCCAGAGACTCAGAAACAGTAACAACAACAGTAAACCCTCTGGATTACCCTGCAGTGAACTCTCCCATTAATATTTGCCCCAACTTTTCATTCACTTGCTTTCCAACCACAGTCCAGAGAAGAATCCGCTTTTATACAAGTTTTAAGATTAAAACACTGTAGCTTCTTGTTTGGAAATAAAGCCCCGTTGAAATCAGTGGGTCTTCTTTACGTAAACATAGGCTGCACTGTTGTGTTTTTCCTTCCACAGTGTTTAGCTGAGGATCTTCAGAATGTATTACAGTAAATGAATCTCATTTACAGAACTACAGTTCCCAGCGTCCCTTTGGGGGGGGGAGCCATGATAGCTAAACAGAAATGTGTGCAGCGCTGGCATACCCGGAGAGCGTCCCCGGTTGTCAGCTCGCATGCGGTCGAGAGGAAGTAATGCAACCGGACAGGCTTAAGCGGGTGGTAGTCTGTTTAAATGACTTGTGGATCTCACACACGAAACCAAAATAGCCACTGATCCCAGTCGGAGCTTCAGGTTATTTGTGGCGATGACTGTCTCTTTTACGGACAAAAAAACCAGCCTAAAACCTACAGGACATGCGGCGCTCTCGATCTCTGCGCGATGACTACAAGTCCCAGCATGCACTGCGCCCCGGAGAAAGCATTCCCCGCCCCACCCCGGCCTACCGCCCTGATTGGTAGGAGCCAAAGCAAGCGTCGGGAAAAACCTGTTCCTGGGTTCAGGGCTTTCCCTTGCTCTGGGTTATTACAGGGCGCACCGCGTGCCTGTTCAAAGGGTTTGCCGCGGGGCAGGCTGGGAGCTGTAGTCTCGCTGGGCTTGTGGCAGTTTCCCGGGCGGAAAGGGGGAGGTGGGCTACGCGGCGTCTCCCCGCAACCCAGCCAAGGCGCGCAAGTGGCCCCGCGGCGGCGGACCTCGCACACTCTGCAGCGGGCTGCTCTTCCTCTGCCCGGCTCCCCTGCGGTTGTGGCGGCCTCTCGGGAGTGCCGAACGACGACGCCACCCCTCCCTGATGGACTAGCTGGGAAGGTAACGAAAGGGGGCGCGGGGCGCGTGCTCGTTCCCGCGTGGCCCACCTGGTGGCCCCCAGGGGGCGCGGGGCTGGGGTGGGGGGGTGGGCCAGCAAAGGGGTGCGCTTGGCCCCGGCAGGCCCCTCGGTGGGTGGTGGCGGGGTCGACCCGTCGGGCAGGTTCGGGGGTTGCGCTGCTCTTCCCTCGGGGGCGAAAGTAGCTGGGACCCCGCTTGAGGGATCCCTGTGGACCCCATTCCTCGCCCTCGGGGTGGGTGATCCTGCTCTCGCAAATCCCCACTTGGCCAATGGTCGTGCCTACTAGGGAACGTGTTGCGGGGGGGGGGGCTAATCTCCTCTTTTTAGCGTGAAGGGGAGAGGATGGTTTAAATAAGAAATAAAAGCAATGCTGCGCCCGAAGGCCTCTTGCACATGAACCCGTTGCGCAGCAGCTGCTGGGTTGGTACGGAGTGGGGCTCGGGCCGGTTTCTTAGCCCGATCGACTGGTTGGTAGCTAGTGAGAAGCATCAAGGGCAGGAATCGTCTTTTTTTTTAAAAAAAGGGGTAATTAATTTGCATTAAGAATTGGTTCACACATGCCCATCCGTTGCTTGATGTTTCATAACTTTACAGCCATCCAAAAGCAATACTTCAGTTGACGCCAAACTTTCCCCCCCTTTGTTGTGCATCATAACGTGCGAGTCATTGCGTGATGGTGCAGTTGAGCTGTGAATGTGCTCCTAGGGATAGGAGTCAGTCAAGTGGGCTGCAATGGATTGAAATTAAAAAACTGCAGTACACTGAACAGTACACCTAAGATAAGCCTGTTAGTGTTCTGAACACACCCTTAAAACACCTCTTTGCTCACTGATAGCCCTAAATTAGTAATATTTGCATGTGTAGGAATCACCATAGATAGAAGCGCCATATCTCCTTGACTACAGCAGTTTATAGTGGTGACAGTTCACACCTATACACACACACACACACACACACACACACCCTGATCAAGTGTTGAAAGTGATGTCACATTACATAGGAGCATGTGTGACATTAATTCACCATCCCTTAATATAGCCACCTTGGGAAAGCTGAATACTGTAGTAATGAATGACAGCATTTTCACTTTTTAAATGATTCATTTATTTCTAGTCTAATCCATGATGTTGTAAATAAATAATGCAGAGGGAAAGCCTGTGAGTTTGGTTGTTTGGATAATAACAGCAAACAGGACCCAAAAGACACTAATAAGGTAGCAGGAAGCAGCAACCAGATGTAGGCTGACACTTTCCCCCACCCTCCAATCCCAAAACAGTTGCTACTGTGTAAGGCCCATTGACTACAGGAGGAATATAATAATAACAATTTATTATTTATACCCCGTCCATCTGGAATTACTTCTAAGGAAACAAGTACAGGATTGTGCTGTCAGACTGATTGTGAACAACTCTTTAGGCTTTTGGTTCACTGTTTCTTTTCTTTTTCCCTAGGTCAGTTTAAATAAAGGGGAAATTAAAATTTGTTGCTTTGATCTCTTTCTGTATGACGGTTAAAGTTGCTTCAGTGCAGGGGGTGACAGCTGTTTTGGGCCCTTGAGTACATCTGCAATTAGGAGAAACCCACACAGACACCACACACTCACCCCAACCAAGCACACATTGCGACCTATTCTATTGGCTAGGGTATAATGCTTCTTTCAAGCCTTATTCCAATGAGAGAAGGGGACCATGTAAGTGACTGGGAAGATCTCAGTGGGCACATGTTGGCAATCCTCGCTTTTAATGGAAGGTCTTGTGTCCCGCTTTATTTATCTGTGTGGGAATAGATATATTTGATGTTGTTGGCACAGATTTGCTCCTGAATTAAAATGGCTGTGTCTTGAGTCTGTCTAAAATAGATGTTTTTTGTACTGTATTTTTTAAAAGGGGTGTCACTTATGAGTCCAGGAGTTAAAACCTTGTTTTTCACTAGAAATCTTTGAACTTTTTGGTATAAATAAGGTGGATAATTCACACTACTACTGAGGTGCATGTTCAAATTATTCAATCCTTTAAGGTCTTGTAGTCTTTACCAGGGCTTTGTATAGGAGTAGGGCTCTTTCCTCCCCTTAAGTCTGTAGAGGGAGTAAAATTACATATTGCATAAAATCCTGTGTGCTGCAAGAATTTCAGCACAGTGTCATACTGTCTTTTGCAAACATGAGATGCCCCAGGAGGTAGAGACCAGTGTTCCTTCTTTCCTACAATAACATCGGGAGGCCTAGTTCTTGCCCCATTCAACTTCGGTGTGCTTACTCAAGGAACATTCTAGCACTAAAATGAAAATGTGTCTTCTTTCACTAGTCATGCCAGACTGCTGGTTCCTTTCGGTCCCAGATAGCACAGCCAATGGATAGGGAATTATAGGAATTGTAGCTAGCAGCTGAAGGACTAAAGGTTTCCTAGCCCCGCTCTAGAGGGTGGAAATCCATCAGATCAAAAACTTAACTCCAGTACAGGATACTGGGTCACTATATCTTCTTAAAAAATGGAAGTACTGTAAAATGAAAACAACTTGGAATACAACTCCATACGCATTTACTTGCTGAACTGAGTCAAACTTTTGGATAAACATGTAGAGGAATACATTGCTCATTTCGTCGAATCTCTATGAAGGGCAGAAAGCTTTCTTGTGATAAATCTTTATCTCCGGATGGCTAACCTGTGGAATTCTTTGATGCTGTTGGATTACAAATCCAATTATTCCTGACCACTGGTCCTACTGACTGGTACTTGATGGGCAGGGGCCAACATAATGTAAGGATTTAAAACAGATGTCAACTTCACAAAATCCAAAAGATGTAGGTCAAGTGCGTTTTATATTGGGGAGCAACGAGTAGTTTCTAATGCAGTGGTATAAACGTCTAATGAAATTGTGAAGCAACTAGATTGCTTTGTTACATTCCAAATAAAACTGTGCAAAAAATGTCTTGCTCACATGGGTATCCAGATATTGGCACATTGAAGTATATGTTTTTGTAAGCTGAAATGGGCTGATATAATGATTTTGCTTTTTGGAAACGTTCCCAACCCCAAAGTTTGATATGCAGGCTGAAGTATCTCATCTGCATGCAGTGCTTGATGTAGACCAGGTCGCAATTCCAGGCACACACTTGTAGTTGAGCTTCTGAGCTCTGGTGATTTCCCATACTTCCCCATTTGAGCCTCAAAGAATCTGGCCCCAGGACGCCACAGACCTAGCAAGTGGCAGGACTTGTTTTAAATGATCATCTCTGTGACACTTCAAATGAACATTAAAGGCCATCCCACTCTAAATATAACTTTTCCAAAGCCCGTAAACTAGCACCAAGCAAGGGTGTGATTAACAATTGTTCTTCGGCTTGCTGCCTTGGGACCAGAGTGTCCTTTAGGAAACCTGATGAGTTGGTTGAAGATCCTGCAGCAGTGGAACAATGAACTGCTCCCCCGATAATACAAACCTTTTATTCATCTCTGCACCTTTCAGTTCATATGCACTGCACAGACAAACCACACAGCCCATTGTTGCCTGAGTAAAAATCTGAACCTGGCAGCCAGGCCATACCTTCATTTTTATTTTATTTTATTCAGGAAGAGAATTGTACAAGGAGGTTTGGTAACCCTTTAAAGATTTCTGTGGCAACAATATGGCAGCAAGTCTTCATTCTTTATTCTTTCTGGGCTAAATTGCATACAGTCGTACCTTGGAAGTCAAACAGCTTAGTTCCCAAATGTTTTGACTCCTGAAAGTGACTGCTCCAGTTTGCTGAACACCCAACAGCCAATCAGAAGCTGCACTTTGGTTTTCAAACCTTTGGAAGTCGAACGAAATTCCGGAACGGATTCCATTCGACTTCCAAGGTACAACTGTATTATTTAATATAGAACACAGTTGCTGTGTTTATGATCTCTAACCGCCCTCCTTGCCCCAGAGCCTTCATCTCTCCCATTGTAGTTCAAGCTTTCATGTGGTTGTTGAGTTTATATACAAGAAGTTCTACAACAGGAGTGGGGATCCTGTGGCCCTGTGGATGTTGCTGGATTTCAGTTCCCATTGCCCTGGATCATTGGCCATGCTGGCGAGGACTAATCAGAGTTGGTGTTCAACAGCATCGGGAGAGCCACAGGTCCCTCTCTCCTGTTCTAATAAACAGGGCAGTTGCATTTCACATGGTTAGGCTTCAGCACCTGATATGAGAAAATAAGTAATTGTATTGATCAGCGCCAGTGATTCAGACTCCTTGTTTTCTTGATTTGTTTTCTCTGCAGATGTATGCAGCTTCTGCTGTGAGTGAATGGGATAATCCTGTTAAAAATAGGGAAGCTGGAGCATAGCAGAAATGGATGAACAAGCTCTTCTGGGATTAAACCCGAATGCTGACTTAGATTTCAGGCAACGAGTAAGTTTAATTATACTTTTTTCTCATAATCTATGTGACAACAGGTAGCTCACTGGACATGAACAGGATGTTGATTTCAGCTTAGAGTAAATAGTTCAGACCCGCAGTCGAAGATTCCACTGGTTTGAAAGTGTATGAGATGTTTTTTGAGGCTTCCACCTTCTGTTGGTACCTTGTTTTTTTGTTTTTTTTTGAGAAGCATTATCCATGTTATCACGGGTGTGGGCAGATTCCAGGTGTCTAGGATCTACTTTGTTCTAGACATCTGAGGTTCACCAACTGGGCTTGGGTGCAAAATAGTGACTTGGGAAATATAGCCAGATGTAGATTGGTGTTCGAAAGGGATGCGGGTGGCGCTGTGGGTTAAACCACAGAGCCTAGGACTTGCCAATCAGAAGGTTGGCGGTTCGAATCCCCGTGACGGGGCGAGCTTCCGTTGCTCAGTCCCTGCTCCTGCCAACCTAACAGTTCAAAAGCATGTCAAAGTGCAAGTAGATAAATAGGTATTGCTCCGGCGGAAAGGTAAACAGCGTTTCCATGCGCTGTCCTGGTTCGCCAGAAGCGGCTTAGTCATGCTGGCCACATGACCCGGAAGCTGTACGCCGGCTCCCTCAGCCAGTAAAGCGAGATGAGCGCCGCAACCCCAGAGTCAGTCACGACTGGACCTAATGGTCAGGGGTCCCTTTACCTTTAGATTGGTGTTCAGAAGATGGAATCAGCTACCTTCTGCACCTCGTGAGCCATACACTGGGATAACCTGAATATATAAGAACAAATACATATCCACATTAACTGCCAACCAGGGACCCTAATAGACCAATTTGTGTGCGTGTAACCTTTTCATTGCTGCTGTTATTAAGCTGCTGGGACTCAGAATCTCTTGCCAATCTATGCAGTTCATCCAGTGATCAGCTAGTAGACCCCAGTCTTATTGTCTGTTCACCAATGTACTATCCCTCCTCACTTTTCTTGGCTCCTTATTTTTCTTGTAACCTAGGCCTTCTTTTCTCTAGTTATTGTAGTGACATACTGGCTATTAACCTCACACAAGGCCAAGGGATTCCTCCCCACCCCTTCCCCTTTCATATTGGTCTCTCTTTCTCAACTCTCTCCCTCAGGCATAGGCAAACTCGGCCCTTTTGGGACCACAACTCCCATCATCCCTAGCTAACAGGACCAGTGGTCAGGGACAGTGGGAATTGTAGTCCCAAAACATCTGGAGGGCCGAGTTTGCCTATGCCTGCTCTACCTCCTGTGCCTTGCCCCCCAATTCATTTTTCTCAGTTGCTTCCTCCTCTCATCCTTCCCTCCAATTCCTTTTTCTTAGTAGTTGTCCCCTTTGTTTCCCTTTCCATCGGCAACCCTGTACAGTGGTACCTCGGGTTAAGTACTTAATTCGTTCCGGAGGTCTGTACTTAACCTGAAACTGTTCTTAACCTGAAGCACCACTTTAGCTAATGGGGCCTCCTGCTGCTGCCGCGCCGCTGGAGTCCAATTTCTGTTCTCATCCTGAAGCAAAGTTCTTAACCTGAAGCACTATTTCTGGGTTAGTGGAGGCTGTAACCTGAAGCATATGTAACCCGAGGTACCACTGTACTTGCAAAACTGGCATAATGTCATCACTATTTTTCTCCTCCCCCGTACCCCACCTTGCTTGATTTAAAGTTACAGAGAAACTTAATGTATTCAGGGTTGTGTCCAGGAAAGTTGTCCCTTGCCCAGTGCCCAGAATTACCTGTGCAACAAGACTTCTCTCTCTCTCCTCTCTTCACATGCCCCCCGCATTTCCACTTCATCTGCTCCAGAGGACTCTCCCACCCCAGATTGGGGTAAGAGGCAGAGAGAGAGAGAGGGAGGGAGAGTCTTATAGTCCATGCACTAATGGGAAGACTTCATTGAGTTCAACCCCATATGTTTACATTATTTTGGAGATGATTCCTCAAGTGGCTACTCTAGCAACTTTCTTTACAGTTTCTGGAAACTTTACAGTATAAAGGAATTTATTTATTTATTTATTCATTCATTTTAGGCATTGGCCTATTTTGAACAGCTGAAGATCTCTCCAGATGCTTGGCAAGTGTGTGCTGAAGCTTTAGCCCAAAGAATCTACAGGTAGATAATAAATAGTTTTGTTTTTTACATTTAATCTGAGAATGTTCTGAAGTTACATCACCTTGACATAAGATTTATTTTTTATTTTTTTGATGATTCACATGTCTCTGTTTAAAGAACCAAGCAATTTCAGGGAGGTCACTAGACCAGATGAATTTGATGGGTGGCTTGTTGCTCCAGCTTAACGGCTACAGCTAGACCCACCACAAAATATGCACAGCTGGTAGCTAAGAGCAGAACTATCAGGTATCAGCTTCCACTTTCCACATGCCCAGCTCCCCTAGACTTCATACAACTTGCAGCTCTCTAAAAAGGAATGATTTTGTGAGTGAAAGCGCAGGTGCTCAGGATGCTAAATACTGAATTTTAGGTTTGTTCAGTGTAGCCCTAGAATACACAGCCCACTGAAACTGGAATCACTGTGTCCCCACCCCAAGGGTTTAGTTTTCTGCCATGATACCAAATGGAATCTACCCACAAAACCTTGGTGCTTGTATCCAGTTTTCAGAATCCACTTTTCACGCCGGGTGACTATTACATACATTGTTTGATTGTGCATTGATTGTACCGTTCTTCTTTGTTTCAGCGACGATCACATCAAGTTCTTCTGCTTTCAAGTCCTGGAACATCAAATTAAATACAAGTGAGGCGGCATCTTTACATTTATAGAATTGCAGCAAACGGAAAGTAAATGTAGAGAAATTATAACTGCTTGCGTTTCTAGTAGTTCATGTGTCTCATTTATTTTCTTCCTTGAATATTGAAACCCCCGATTTAATGCATTTATTTCACTCTCAGTTGTCTAATTTAGCTGCACTGAAACAGCCAAAGGTTCACTTTGTGCCATCCAAAGGGCTACTGAGGTTTTGTGCTGGACGGTTTGATGAGAAACCTTTGGGGCTCCCTGACAATTGGGGTGGTTCCTGATGCTTGCATATTTTCCTGGAGGGTGTATATTAATCCTTGTGTGGTTTCTTAGCGCATGGTACATCCCACTAACTGAACATCAGCCAGCACACAGCAGCTACGGCACAGATGATGCTGATGGGCTTCAGGTTCCAGGGTTTAAAATATACATATGCAAGTTGAATGTTGTTTTGTCCTGTGTTTCAGGTATTCCCAGTTGACTGAGGTACAACATCAGCTAATTAGGGAAACACTCATAGCATGGCTACAGGCCCAGGTAGGTTTCTTCACAATTTGGCTATTAATATTGTATGCAAATATCTGCTTGCCGCTGTTCCCAAAATTTTTCCAATATATTCTTGCATATTTTGAACCTACCGCATCTTGAAATGTTACTATAAAATGCTGGTTCCTTTCAGATGGTGAATTCTCAATCGGAGAAAACATTTATACGGAACAAAGCTGCGCAAGTCTTCGCGTTGCTGTTTGTCACTGAATATCTCACGAAATGGCCCAAGTTTTTCTTTGATATCCTGTCTGTGGTGGGTCTCAATCCTCGAGGTGTGGACTTGTACCTTCGAATCCTTATGGCAGTCGATGCCGAACTGGTCGATAGGGATGTTGTTCATACATCAGAGGTAAGTTCCCTTCTTACAATTCAAATGTACCCTGTTCTGTAAGTCCTCTTTTCCTAACTTGCCTTGCCTGTGAAAAGCATTTCTAAAAAAATGATTTCTGCTCTCATGGTGTTTTCTGTTCTGAAGTTTCTGTCTGCAGTTTAAGTAAACTCACAGTGCAATCTTACACATGTCTAGTCAGAATTAAGTCCTACTGAGTTCAATAGGACAGTCCCAGCTACTGCCTGACTCCTTTTGCTCCTCTTCAAACACAGAGGCCTTCTGATGAGACACTTTTGGTGGTCCCGCATGCCCCTGAGGGCCAGCTGGCCTTTACCAGGGGCCAAGCCTTCAGTGTGGCAGGTCTTGTGGAATGCCTCGCCAATAGAGTTTTCAAGCAGAAGTCATGGCTGCTTGTTTTTAGACACCTTCTAAAAACCGTGTTATTTAGACAGACATTTCAAAGCAGAGATTCTTTGCCAGCCAGCTTTTCCACTTAACACTTTTTAAAAACAACCTTTTGGCATTCTTGCAGCCACTACCTCCATTTTTTGGTGTATAAGAAAGCAGTGAGGGTGTTACCCCCAAAGTTGGCATTTGATATTCCTTTTTAAAATCTTAAATGTTAGTGTCTAGACTGACACCAGCATTTTCCCTTCCAAGACTGACAAACTTCTTACATTTACAGGAAGCCCGCCGAAATACCTTATTAAAAGATGCTATGAGGGAGCAATGCATTCCAAGTTTGGTGGAATCATGGTACCAAATTTTACAAACGTATCAGTACACAAATTCAGAGTTGACATGTCAGTGCCTTGAAGTAGTTGGAGCTTACGTCTCTTGGATAGAATTGAGCCTGATCGCCAATGAAAGGTAACATTTCTTTTGAATTAGGAACGCACAGACTAAACTCAATTTCTTAAATAAAATTTGGTTTTAAAAAACCAAACACAATTCCAGAAGCAACAGTCTTGAAGTTCTTTGGGCATTATAGCTGGGTTATATTATTTCCTGTCCAAAACAAGCAATAGCAAATTGGTAAATAACACTCAGATGTTTGCATCTACCGAGTAAAACTTTTGTGTATCCCTTTTAGATTTATAAACATGCTGCTAGGTCACATGTCTGTAGAGGTTCTACGGGAAGAAGCGTGTGACTGCTTGTTTGAAATTGTAAATAAAGGAATGGACCCAATTGATAAAACGAAGCTGGTGGAGACGTTGTGTCAAGTGTTACAGTCGGCTGGCCTCTTCAGTGTTGACCAGGTGAGTTGCCTTCCGTAAAGAGAGAGAAAAAGCTTGTGTTGATAGGCCTGTGGTGTGATAGCGTCGGCAGCTGCTGTGTGCATAAGAAATAGGTAACATTTATTTCTTTGCCAATGCCATCAGATGTTTAGTATGCTGCTGGTGGTTCTTCCCCTTATGCCAGTATAATTTGCTTCTCTTCCCTCCCATCCCAAACTCTTATTTCTGTCTTGTTTCTGAACTGATTCTCACCACCCCAGTCGCACCTAGTCCTACTTATGTAGAGATTGGCAATTATATCTGATGCTAGTCATATAAATATGCTAGCAAATGTGCACAGAGGGTGAGACAGAAAGTCCTACTGGGTTGGTAGTTTCAGGGCTTCCGTGCAAACTGTGTTAAGTTGCTTGCATCATTAGCTGAGCTCCAGCTGCTGCAGGGCTGAATAGGATGCTTCCATCTGGCAGGAACATAAGGAAAGCCCTGCTAGACAAGACCAAAGGCCTCCTTAGCATCCTGTTTCCCACAGCAGCCACCAAGATGTCTATGGTAGGTCCACAAGCAGGAAGTGAGGACAATAGTCTCCTGCCATCGTTCCCCGGCAAGTGATATGTAGGGATATTCTGCCTCTGATCCTCAGGAAACATGTTTGGCATTTTCTGATACCTTCCCTGCACATAATTCCTCAGAAATCCCACTAAGCTCAATGGAGCTTGCTCTCTAGAAGTGTGTTTAGGATTGCAGCATAAGTAAATATAATAAATGCAATTATAAGTCTATCATAACCGTATCCATGTGTATGCCATTTTGGTTGATGTCATTAGAGGTTCAGGTAGATTAGTTGCTTTGGTGACATAAACTAAAATTTTAATAATAATTTGATTAACCAACTTGACAGGAAGAAGATGTGGACTTTCTAGCCAGGTTCTCCAAACTGGTGAATGGGATGGGACAAGCACTGATAGCTAGTTGGACTAAACTTGTGAAAATTGGAGATATGAAGAATGCCCAGGATACTCTGCAAGCTATTGAAGCAAAAGTGGCCCTAATGTTGCAGCTTCTGGTTCATGAGGATGATGATATTTCTTCTAATATTATTGGGTTTTGTTACGACTATCTGCATATACTGAAGCAGGTAAATTGCTCTTCTTGCATGAAGGCTAACACTAGAGCTTCATTTTGAAGGAGATGCAGCCTGGTGAAATCTTGTTCTCTGAAATATCTGATTTTTAAAAAACCAAACACATCGCTATGCTTTCTTTCTGAAACCAATGACCAGTGTTAATATGCAGAAACGGCCTCAGTCCAGTATACCTGAAGGAGCGTCTCCACCCCCATTGTTCAGCCCGGAAACTGAGGTCCAGTGCCGAGGGCCTTGTGGCGGTTCCCTGACTGCGAGAAGTGAAGTTACACGGAACCAGGCAGGGGGGCTTCTCGGTTGTGGCACCCGCCCTGTGGAACGCCCTCCCACTAGATGTCAAGGAAATAACTACCAGATTTTTAGAAGACATCTGAAGGCAGCCCTGTTTAGGGAAGCTTTTAATATCTGAAGGACTATTGTATTTAAATATTTTGTTGGAAGCCGCCCAAAGTTGTTGTTGTTGTTGTTGTTGTTGTTGTTGTTATGATTAATAAATAGCTTGAGACACTTCAAAAGTAAAGTTTGTTCTTTTTTTTTTTTTTTTTGCAGCTTCCTATGCTTTCAGAACAGCAAAAAGCTAATGTAGAGGTAAGAGTGATTAAAATATCCCCCCCCCCCCAGCTTATAACTGAAAAGAAAGATCTCTTCTGTCCTCTATCCCCCAAAACCTCATTATGACTAAAATGTATTGGGCTCTATTCAGTGACGTCATCCTGTTGCTGCAAGGACTTGTGCCTGCACAACAGCACCTCCTCTCCTCACCATGCTCCTTGTATCCCTCTATATTTCTGTTCTGGACGTTCCCCATACCCTGTGAAGCAGATTTTGGAGAGAGTAGACAGGGAGAGGAAGTTTTGTTGCATAGGTGGAAGGAAGTCCTTGCATTAATGGGATTGCTTTGTTGGACACAACCCTTTGAATTGACTTCTTTGCTTTTTAAAAGAGATGATGCAATGCATACTTCTTCTTTTTTTAAGTCGAGAGTTTGATGCTAGCTGATCAACTGTTTTCCATTACTACAGGCAATTATGTTGGCTGTTATGAAGAAACTAACCTACGATGAAGAATACAACTTTGAAAATGAGGTTAGCTGTCACATTTGGCAGGTTTTAGCTTTTCATGGTTTAGCTTTTCGAGAAGTGGTTCAGTAATGTCTTGGTAACTCTTGAGGAATTGTTTTAGTATTCAAATACGTGCCAATGTAAACATTCCATATAGGACAGGGAGAAGGGGACACTTTAGTTTCTAGGGACCACAGTGCCAAGCAGCAAACATGGACATGTGTTCTTAAATGCATGTGTTTGAAGCTCTCTGCATGCGTCCTCATCTACATGTGAAGCAGAAATCTTATTTTTATCAAACCCTGGTAGAAATGAGGAGTGGGTGAGCTTTTTGTGCTTCTTCTCCTTGTGTCAGGCAGGCATAAGAAGCCAAAGCAGTGAGGAAGGGCCTTTGTTCATTCTAAGGCATAGCTCTTTTCTTTGTACAAATGCCTTCTTGAGTAGATTCAGTTGAAGTGAAACTCCTACCTTTATGGAGCCACACTTTCCCCTAATACTATGCTAACCCCCTGAAGAAACTTGAGGATAAACAGCTACTGCCCATTTCCTTTCTTTATGTTGAGAAGGCCCATCCAGTTTGGTGGTCTTCATAAAGACCAAAAGCAGTGTGAAACCAAATAAGGGCTCTTTGGATTTTGCAGTGGGGTGATGGTTCAAAGACTTAACTTCTGGTTAGTTTCCATGTGACCACTTGACGGTGGTGTGTGCAGCTTGACAAAAGTACTAACTCAACTCTTGCAAACTTCCATGATTCGGAATGAATGACTCTTGCCAGTGTGAGAGAATATTATCACAAGTTAGTTAGCTAAACACTTCATTGTTACACAAAGAAATTTTACGTCCCTGCAGTCAAAAAGATCAGACGTATGTTTGTGTTTTATCTGTTCTTATTTCAAAGAATAAAAAGTAACACCTTTGGTCCTGTTCATGCCAATACACACGTTGACAGGGTGAAGATGAAGCGATGTTTGTAGAATATCGGAAGCAACTTAAGCTGTTGTTGGACAGACTTGCACAGGTTTCGCCTGAATTACTCCTGGTTTCCGTACGGAGGGTTTTTAACACTACATTGCAGTAAGTTTTGTGTTGGCTTTGTTAAGTTTTTCTCTAGTCCATCCTGGTCATTTGTTGCTTTTTTTTTTAAGCATCAAAAATTTATGTTGACATTTAAGAACCCCAGAGATTACTTGTCTCGTCCACATTAAATGATACAGAGAAAATACTTGAATCTTTGTATGCTCCTTTGGAGCTTCTAGTCTCTGGTATCCAATATAATCTTATTAACACCTGGTAAGTCAGGATTCATTCGTTGGTTCTTAATTTGGCCATTGTGTTTCTATCAGTCTGTTCCAATCTGTGTGGGACGAATAAGTCATTCACTATAAGATTGATTGTAGCTATTTTGGGTTCTTTTTAAATATATGTGTGTGTGTGTGTGTGTGTGTGTGTGTGTATGCATGCATATGCCTTACTTGGGCCTATTCTATTCTGTTTTATAGGAATTGGCAAACTAAGCCGTTTATGGAAGTGGAAGTCGCAATCAGGCTGCTGTATATGCTGGCTGAAGCTCTTCCAGTATCTCACGGGGCTCACTTTTCAGGTGATACAAAAGCCGGGGCTTTGCAGGACATGATGCGGACTGTAAGTACAAAATGAACTCAAGACAGTTTTCCTTTTGAGCAAGCCTTTCTTCAGTCAAGGTGAATCATCCTTTTCTCCCTCTTGCAGCTGGTTACATCGGGTATTAGCACCTATCAGCATACATCAGTAACCCTGGAATTCTTTGAGACTGTGGTCAGATATGAAAAGTTTTTCTCCATTGAACCTCAGCACATTCCAAATGTTTTAGTAAGTCCATAGTAATTGCTTCCTTTTCTTTTTTTAATGTGCGTTGGTTATCAGTAACGCTTCTACACCCCTTCCCCCTCCGGACAGTTTTTTGTAAAAGGAGTTTGGGAAATGGTTTTACCTCTTTTCCCAATTTATTACCCTTTTCCATCATGCAGTGTGGCTTAAAGCGATCAAACTCTCCCCGTCTTTAATTGCAGATGGCCTTCTTGGATCACAGAGGTCTTCGCCATAGTAATCCAAAAGTGCGAAGCAGAGCAGCTTATCTTTTCTCCAGATTTGTCAAATCCCTCAAGTAAGTTGCTTGAAACCTAGAGACTTAATGGGAATATTTTCAGAAATAAAAGAGCTATTTCCCCTCCCCCCAGGAAAATGAAGCTGCATAAGCATCATCATTCTTTACAGTGGTGCCTCGGTTTAAGAACAGTCCGGTTTAAGAACGATTTGGTTTACAAACTCTGCAAAACTGGAAATAGTGTCTTGATTTGAGAACTTTACCTCGGTCTAAGAATGGAATCCAAATGGTGGAAGGGCACCGGCGGCCGGAGGCCTCATTAAGGAAAGCGTGCCTCGGTTTAAGAACAGTTTTGGTTTGAGAACGGACTTTCAGAACAGATTAAATTCATAAACCTCGGTACCACTGTATTTGCAAACCACTTTTCCATGGCCAGCCATGCTCAAGGCAGCTCACAACATCAAAAAGTTTACATAAGATAATTCACTAGCAACGCCAAGGCGCAACAGAATATAAATAGTCATAATAAGCTTGGCACTTTGGGCAGAGTCTGGAGGACACTACAGAAGGATCTTTTCTAAACAAAAATAGAAGTGAGGTTTACTGATCTGAAAATTTGAGTCTGGAGACTTATGGAAAAGTTCAGTAATTAACCCACCTCTTCTAAATCAGTTCACTGTTACTCCAGGACATCAAAATTCTGGTAATGTGTTTTCCGTAAATGTGTTTCTATTAGGTTACAAATTTAATTCTAAATAAACAAATTAAGCGTTTTTGGCTTAAGATTGCATTTACTGGTGAACAACTCATTCCAATAAATAGAGAAGATTAGGGTACTTATTTTTTCCCTTTGTACTCTCGCAGTACAAGATGTTATAACTTCTAAATTGATACTTTGAAAAATACTGTTCAACTGTCACAATTCAACACATCCATTACTGTAAAATGTTTGTAAGCATAGTCCACTCCTATGTTTCAGCAAACAAATGAACCCTTTTATTGAAGATGTGCTGAACAGAATACAAGATCTGCTAGAACTTTCTCCACCTGTAAGTATTTCCTTTTGTCTTGAATGAAAAGGGCAAAGAGGCTGGGCCCATAACAGCGAGGAGGAAGGCAGGACAACATTATACATTCTGAATTGCTGTCGATGTATAGGAGATGATGCAAATGTACACATGTTGCTTGCATGATTATTAGGTCATGTTGCATATAGTCTGCAACTTACCAATGTATGCCTTGTTTGGGTTGTTCTTTAAATGATCTTGGCATGTGGCAAGTGCCGTATCACATCTTAAGCGTGGGCTAGTGGTCTTGGACTGGCCGGATGCTTTCTTCAAATTCCCATTTGACCACAAGGCTTACTAGGTAACCTGGGGCTTGTCGTTATTTCCCAGCCTTCAGAGGTTGTAAACATAAAGGAAGGGTGGTATTGATGATGTTTACTGCCCTAAGCTTTTTAGAGGAGAAATGGCAGGATAAAAACCTAAGTCGGAAGCTTCCTGGAGCACTCCATAGATACAATGTCAGATTATAGACTGGGTGTTATGGCTGTTCATGACCCGGGTTTCTAGAACCCTGGAGCTGCTTAAACCTTCTGAGCCATCCTTTGTTTTCCAATACCCTTCTTATCATATAGCATAGTACTACCTATGGAGTAGCGGGTGGCGCTGTGGGTTAAACCACAGAGCCTAGGACTTGCCGATCAGAAGGTCGGCAGTTTGAATCCCCGCCACGGGGTGAGCTCCCGTTGCTCGGTCCCTGTTCCTGCCAGCCTAGCAGTTCGAAAGCACGTCAAAGTGCAAGTAGATAAATAGGTACCACTCTGGCGGGAACATAAACGGCGTTTCCGTGCGCTGCTCTGGTTCGCCGGAAGTGGCTTAGTCATTCTGGCCACATGACCTGGAAGCTGTGCGCTGGCTCCCTTGGCCGATAAAGTGAGATGAGCGCCGCAACCCCAGAGTCGGTCATGACTGGACCTAATGGTCAGGGGTCCCTTTACCTTTTTACCTATGGAGACTATTTCCCCACCTCCATTTTCCCAGGTTTTTTGCGCGCGCCCCCCCCCCGCCTTCACATCTCTAACTGTTTTGAGACAGATTCCCTAAATAGGGTACAATGTGCATTATTCAACTAACATGCAGAGATTTCCATTTGTGCAGTGGGACCTCTCCCATTCCCTCCCGTTAGGCATACCCCATGCCTTCCCCAAATCTGCTCCAGAAAGTTGGGGGAACCCCTAGAACAGATTTTTTTGGGGGGGAGTCCAATTGTGCAAGTGGAAATTCTTGCGCTGATGGGAATCATTACTCAGCACTATTTTATGTGCAATTCATGGAACTTGACCAGCTAAACAATTGTTTCTTCATTTAACAAGAAGTCCTTCAGAATGTAAATCTCTCATTGGTTCCTGGACCCATTTAGTATCTCTTACATTGGGAACTTCCAGTGCAGACCAGAGTGAATGTTGCATTGCAGACCCATAGACAGTCCCATAGGCGTTTGAGACTTTTGAGATCAACTTCACATTGTTGTGGCATGCAAAGTAGGTGGAATATAGTATCAGAAGTGATTTATTTCCAAATAAGTAGCATCCATAGTAGTAACTCAGCCTCATGAAAGATTTGAGCAGTTTGGGGTAAGGTAGCGTGGAGTGTTGCTGTACAAATAGGTTGTTTTGTGTGTGTTGTTTTTTTTAAGCTATTCTAGATTTCTGCAAGTAGAATTTAACAGGAAATATCTGAACATAAAGCTCTCCTTTGTTTTCTGGTTCCAGGAAAATGGCTACCAGGCTTTTTTAAGCAGTGATGACCAACTGTTCATTTATGAGACTGCTGGAGTACTAATAGTGAACAGTGACTACTCTGCAGAACGGAAGCAGGCTTTAATGAGAAATCTTTTGACTCCTCTAATGGAGAAGTTTAAAGTGCTGTTAGAAAAACTTATGATGGCACAAGATGAGGATAGACAAATGGCATTAGCTGATTGTCTGAATCATGCTGTTGGCTTTGCAAGGTGGGAACAATATATAGTTTATTCAACATGCATACAGAGGTATAAGTTTAAAGAAGAGGTTTGCGGACGGCTGTTTGCAAACTCCAATGTTAGCAGAGGTTCACATGTTTGCTAAAGTCTTAAGCTTGTGGGATGGGTTCCCCCTCCTGATATTGCTTAATTTCCTACCCTGTTATGGGAATAAAGCTTGGGAATCTGATTTGGTGGTGGAAGGAAGTCTCTTAAAAGTACATCCCTCTGTGACTAGAAATACTGAGAGCTACAAAAATAAAAAGGCCTTGTGGAAACTGAATTCTGTTGCTCCCAAATCTGGAAAAAAAGACTTATGACTAAATGTGTTGTTAATAAATATTTATCTATCAGTGCCTTCGAATAGTGTAGGATGTAGCCCAAAGAGCCTATTGGGCATAGATTTACAAAATTTCTTCAGAAAAGTCCCTGTAAATTCAAAGTGCAATTAAGTGTGACCTTAACTAAAACATGGCAACGATGATAAAAATGTTTTAGCTGTTGCATCAGATTTGCTTTTAGTACTGGTCTGATTTGAGAATAGCATAGCTGAAATATTTTTAAATGGCTCAACCTAAGGATCTGCCTGCTTGTGTATGGCAAAAACCTTGACTACTTCTTCTTTTGCACAGCCGTACTAGCAAAGCTTTCAGCAACAAGCAGACAGTAAAGCAATGTGGCTGCTCGGAAGTGTATCTGGACTGCCTGCAAACCTTTTTACCGGCTCTCAGCTGCCCCTTGCAGAAGGAAGTTCTCCGAAGCGGTGTCCGCACCTTCCTTCACCGAATGATTATTTGCTTAGAGGAGGAAGTTCTTCCGTTTATCCCATCAGCCTCTGAACATATGCTCAAGGATTGTGAGGCAAAAGACCTTCAAGAGTTCATCCCTCTCATAAACCAGATCACAGCTAAGTTCAAGGTAGGCATCTCCCTCAATGTAAAAGGCGAGGAACTAAACTAAGTGTCTCTTGAGCCGGCCTACGAAGTGAGATCATCACCGGAGGCATTGCTCTGAGTGTTCTTACCATTTGAAGTTAGGTGGATGGTGGCAGTCAGAAGGGCCTTCTTGGTGATGGTGCCCCAATTGTGGAATGCCTGGCACCTACTTCAGTGTGTTTTCTGTGCCAAATACCCTTTTTTTTTTTTTTCCAGACCCTTAACAAATTTTATCGGTCTAGCACCAGAATTTATCATTCATTTAGTGTCATTTGTTTTTTACCTGTCGGTTGTATTTGCAAGCTGCCCTGGAAATATTTTGTATTGATGGGCAGCAGTTACCTTTTAGAAACAAGACGTTTGAAAAGATACCTTCCGAAGCAGGATGTCTAATTGCAGAAAAGCCTGTTTTTCTTTTCTTTTCTTTTTAATCCCTCTGTTAGAAAGTGGATTTTTTGGAAAAGGAATTTGAAAAAGAGACTGTATCCAAGTGAGGGTATTCAAGTGTTAGTGGTAGATGCAGAATTCTAATATAATAGCTACAGTCAGTGATGCTGTGCAGTTGAGCCTTCAACATTTTAAAAAACCTTGCTTCCTTCTTATAATGAGATTCTCTCCCTTGCTTGTGCAAACTGTAATTTGCTCCAAAATAGGGGACTGAAGCCCATTTCAGATCATATTTTAGTCCCCAGGTTGTGGGCAAACCAGACATTACCCAGTTTGGTTTCAACAGCAAGCTATGAATTTAGTCAAACCAAGGGAAGGAAAGAGATGGGGTTCTCAACGGACCAGCCCAATGGGTTGGCTGCAGTTAATTCTCTGTAAAACAGGAGTAGATCTGCATCATCCAGTTAATTGCATGGTTCAAAGGGAAGGAATGTAAAGCAGTTTCCATAGGCTTTTCAACACTATTTTTAATATAATGCCTTGTGAACATAAAGCAATAAATTATCTTGTGTCGCTTGTTTGGCTGGCTGAAAGTGCCATTCCACATGGGTAATTATAACTAAATTAACTAACTTAAAACTAAGACTTGAGAATCGTTTGGCCATCATCATGGTGTCATCCAAAATAGCACTCTGTGTACTGCAGAAATCCATTCAAGCCCCAAATGTCTTTTATGTGAAAGCGCAGTTTTTGTATTTCAACTCCAGGAATCCCTGCTAAAAAGGCAGAGGAAGTTCTTAATGTAGATGCTCTCTGTTATCACAAAATTTGGATTTATCTTGGGAAGTTTGCATTGATCTAATAAGTTTGAGTTGAGAGAAATAAGCAGTGTTAATCATTGTACATTTAGATATATAGACTTACCGTTAGAACTTTGTATCTTTAATATGGAAGTATAATAAACTAAAGACAAGTTGCTTGCCTTTTTGTTTATGGTATGTTTTGCTCTTGCTCATCCATAAATTTAATTTTGTCAACTTATATATTCCCTGTCCCAATAGAACCAGGTCTCCCCATTTCTCCAACAAATGTTTATGCCTCTGCTGCGTGCTATTTTTGAAGTCCTGCACCGCCCAGCTGAAGAAAATGACCAATCCGCTTCATTAGAAAAGCAGATGTTACGAAGAAGTTACTTTGCCTTTTTGCAAACCGTCACTGGTAGTGGAATGAGCGAAGTCATAGCCAATCAGGGTAAGGCATGGCTCATGATGGGAGACTGGTTTCGTAGCCATATAATTCTTCTAGTATGGAAGTGTTGGTTCTTTAGCAGTGAAAGAACTGTGTAGTTCAGAAGTTCAGTTCTAGAATGTTCTTAAAGTGCTTTGCTTAGATAAAATGCATGTGGGTTGTATCTAACCAAGTCCATTTATTTCAGTAGATCTTTTCTGAGTACACCTTAGGTCAGCTATAACCCTGTACAATTATTATGTGTGTCTTCCTTGGAGGGGAAATGCCTTGTAACACATGATTTATATATGGAAAACAAATTGGCCAGCTTCGCACTTTGCTCTTGACAGACCAGAACAATTTGTTATTTATTGCCACTTCATTGGTTTGAATAAGATTTAATTGAGATTTCCTTCCAATAGGTGCAGAGAATGTAGAACACGTGTTGTTCACCATCATCCAAGGAGCAGTTGATTACCCAGATCCTATTTCTCAGAAGACATGCTTTATTATTCTTTCAAAATTAGTGGAACTCTGGGGTAAGGTTGCCTTCATACCATAATGGCTTAAGTTTGATACCCACAAAAAAATGATTTTCAGTTTTTTGTGTTCCGCCTTCAAATGTTGCCGTAGTCACTGTGGGGATGTGTCCTTTTCTTCATACTGTGTGGTGCTTACCCTTGATGATGAGAACCAGAGAAAAGTCTGAATATTCTTGTTTGGCTTTTTTAGGAGGCAAAGATGGACCTGTGGGTTTTGCTGACTTTGTCTACAAACACATTGTTCCTGCATGTTTCTTAGCACCTTTAAAGCAAACCTTTGACTTAGCAGATGCACAGACAGTATTGGTATGTATTCCGAAGCCTGACAACATTGGGAAGTGAATGGCTAAATGTCCTGTAGGCACACCAAATTGGGCGGTGGGTGGCTCTCCTGAGGTCTTCTAAGATGCAGGAGCTCAGAGGAATCTGGAAAGCCTGTTCACAGAATATGGAAGCCTTTGGGGCTTTTTAAAAGAACTCCTATACATAAGAGGCAGTTGGAGCCATGTGGCTTCTTGGTAAATCATGTCTCCATGGCTGATACCCTGAATGCCAACATACACAAGTAGTAGAATTCAGGGCCTCCGCTGGGTTCAGTCTGCCAAATGTAGATTGTTTAGAGCTCCTGATAAACTCCACAAGAGAATTCAGCAATCCTGAAATCTGGCAGCAGATTCCATCTGGCTTAGAATTCTGGCATTGGTAGAAATAGTTAGCCACTCTAGTAAGCTTAAAGCTCTCTTGAAGAATGTGCAAAGCTCTGGCTTTATTTTGAAGCCTTTCTGCTGCTAACAAAGGTTACTTTTACAATGAACTATTAGCCCCAGAAAGTGTAAATGTAGCATGTAATTCAAACTACCGAAATTTCAATACTCAAATGTTTGTGCTGAAGTATTTTTGTTTCGTTTTTATAAGGCTTTATCCGAGTGTGCAGTGACACTAAAAACAATTCATCTCAAAAGGGTAAGGCTTTTGGAAATAGTGACTATTTTATTAATAGCCTTTTTTTACCTTGTCAAAAACACTGTTTCAGTTCACAATTTGCAGGTTGTAGAAGGGAGGCTCTGTGGAGGGCGGATTTCCTGTTTTGCTTGTGTTTTCCCCCTAGTCTGTATTGGCTTGGTCATACTCCTGTATGAAATCCAGGAAGAAAATTCTGCAAGTAAACTTCCTGAATGTTGCTTTTAAAAATAAGTCACAGGAACAGGGTACTTGCACATTTCAGCTGAGTTTGCATTCCTTCTGGCTGCAAAAATACTGAGCCTCCTGATTAGTTAAAAATGTTTTGCCATTCTTGCAGCCTGCTTTTTTTCAAAATGGTCATATGTCAGAGTTACGACAGTCTGTATATGCAAAGTGATCGGAGGGGTGTGGTGTTATCTAACATAGGAACTTACACAGTTACATTTTTTTTAATGTTTGCTTTTCTTTAGCCTGTGTGGTGCCTTTTTGAATGTAGAAGTGATACAGCCCCACTTCAGACAATCATATTTTGATTTAATAAGCTGAGATATGAACAAGCTTTTTGCCCTCACATGCAGCCCCTTTGCTCAAGCCATGCTTAAACTATGAAGTTTCTAATTAGCCATTGTTTCCTGTTTAATCTGAAATAGAAAACTATAGTTCCCAGCTTTGGAACAAGTCAGGATCTTAAATCAATTTGGTTTAAGATCCCCCTCTTCCAGTTTTTGGCTACACTGGCCAAAGCCAATCTATGATTTTATTAACTGGATAAAAACCTGTAATGTGGAACAGGTTCAAATGATGAAATACCTAACTGCAAAAACACTGCTTGGATGTTCCTTTTCGTAGGGCCTTGAATGTATTCAGTATCTCCAACAAGAATATCTACCTTCGCTGCAGGTAGCTCCTGAAATAATACAGGTAAAACTTATTATTTGGCTGATGCATAGGATTGGATCTAAGAGGACTAGTGAAGGTTACATCCCATCTTCCTGGCAGCTCCACAGTTCCCCCGAGGGCGGTGGGATCCTGTTGAATGAGGTAGCATGCTAAGCTGAGGGGAAAGGTGGAGATCCCAAAAATCCTTGGAGCTAATCCAGTTCGGGTTTTCCTGTGGGTAACAACGTTTGTTATTTTCAAGCAAAACATACTGTAGTATGATTGCAAGTTATAGCAAGAGAGTTTGATGATTTTGCTGGAGCAGATTATTAATCTGGTGCTCAAGGCGCACAGCGCATCTAATAGTTGAGGTAAAAGCGCATGACTGTTCTTGTCATTAGTCTATTTATCCTAAACAGTAAGTGTCATTTACTTTCTAAAAGATGACTGAGAACTAACTTGTATCTGCAAGGTGTATTTTATATGCACTAGAGAAGATACTTCTGCACACAGATTGTCTTGCTATATGAGAACTGTGCTTGTAGAAGGTTTTGTGCAGGGAGAAACAAAGCCACCACCAGAATTTAAGGTTTCACAGAGATAACACAGTTATCCTTGTGGTGACAGAGAGATCATTGCATGCAGGAGCCCAAACACACATAGTCACCTGCTTCCTCACACACAGATCTATAGATAGATCCCATTTCTAAATGGTTACATTTTCATTAGGATTGGAAACAATTTCCAGGTACAATGGAAACAGTTTCCACATACAGCATTTTTATTGTTGAATCTTTCATTATTCTTATTCTTATTCTTATTCTTATTCTTATTCTTATTCTTATTTTGAAAGGAACACTTTCATAGTTGCTGAAAAAAATAACCATGTTACTTCAACACAACAGTGTAAACTATTTGCTCATTATTATGGTGCTTTTCTTGTTTTTCTTATAGGAATTTTGTCAAGCACTTCAGCAGCCGGATGCTAAAGTTTTTAAAAATTACTTAAAGGTAGGTTAAATTTGCATCAGTATTCCATCTTTCACGGGTGAAGGCATTTTGTCATGGATTAAATAGGTCTTGCATGTATCTGCTTGCATTTACCATAAACTCTGAATTAAGGGCGGGGGCCTGCAGCCCTCCAGATGTTCTTCAGCTCCCATCTTCCCTGACCTTACTGGCTGGGGCTGGTGGGAGTCCCAACATCTGGGAGGCTATAGATTTTCCAAACCAGTATTAACTCTGAACAATACTGCTTGCTACAGGAAGCTATTATTATACCAACATAGAAACCACCTTCACGCGTTAATAATGTGAAGGGAATCCATGTAAGGGGAATTGAGCGACATCCTTGAACAGATCTGGGCTGAGGTTGTAGCTTTTCACCCCTTTCCATTTTACTCATCTTTTGAATATTTTAGGTGTGTGTTTTCAATTGATAGTTTTAATGTTTCTTTTCGCTCGGCGGTTTTCTTAGTCAAGCAGTATGTAAGTTTCATTAAATAACGTTTTAGGTGGCGTTGGTTGAATTACTAATTTCATATGCAGCTTACAGTATTTTATATGACTTTTCAATTTAACTATTGCCAAGATAGCTGTGTTGATGACTTGCCTTAAAAATAGCATGTGAAAAGTTGCTGAAGCATTTTATCAACTTATCTTGGAGGGTTGAAACCACCCTTAAGGCAAATAGCACACAATATAAGCATCGCATCTATTTCCTGTCCAGGTGGGAGACTCCATTGCCAACTTACTTACTGCTCTTCATGGTGTCTAAGAAATTAGTCCCATAAGCGGAAGCTTGCTCAAGGACTTCCACTAGCACAATGGGGCTTTCCTCCCCCCACATACCCTCAAAATGGTTCTGGGAGGTTGGGGGTATCTCCCAGTTCATGTGGGAATGAGGGGGGAGATGGCCTTGACTGGCAAGCTGCAATACTTTCACATTTCTGTAGCGCTACGCTGAATTCCTCCCAGAGATTTGATAGTCTCTTTGTTAGCTGCAAATGGTCCCATTTAAACCTGATTTCTGCTACTGGCAATGTACTTTTATTCTTAGCTTAGTGGTACTGTTCTTCTGTGCTTTCTTCTTCTCTAAAACGATATTTACTTTCTTTTAAAAACAGGTATTCTTTCAAAGAGCAAAGCCCTAAGAGATCTACTGAAACCTTTGACTGTTTCCCCTAATCAGGATCTCCAGATATTAATTTGTATGAATGCAAACTCCTGTGCCATTCAGGCTTACTTTTTCTTTTGGAAGACATTGCTCTGTGCTTCAATCAGTATGTGTATTAGCCTTTTGGTGTAAAAGTGCAAATGAAATGCCCTACATTGTGTTGGTTGATGCACATGCGGCATATGGGCAACACGTCTTGCCTGCCTACTCAGAAACACTCTGATAATTGTATGCTGTAATTAGTACAGCAAAAAGAAAAATCCTTTTTTATTTTGAAATTTAAAAAAATGTATAAATTCCTTCCAAGCCCATAGGAATGGTTATAAATTGTGTACATTTTTAAATACTGAGTAAGATATTTGCATATTAGAAATGAAATTCATTTGTTCATGCACGGTGATATAAAATAAAGCAATCAAACTTGGTTTTGTAGATAGATGTTTCATTGGAGCGGTCTTAATGCTGAAGTGTATGCTACAAAACAGTTATTAATGGATCAGATTTACAAGAAGATCTGGTTCTACATTTTTATACAGAAAAATAAATTTTATTCAATGAAATCCACAAGTTCTCATGAGTCATTGGTTGTTTTCTTGGCATCTGTGGTTAAATAATGGAAGGCTGTGTCTGTGCTATACACACTACATAGAATGGTCTTTTCGGGGGGGGGTCTTAACCCTCCCCCCCCCCAAAATCATGACTGAGCAGATATTTGGTGGTGTTTACAAGTTTCTTGTACCCCTGGGGAAGTCTCAGTATAGGGCTCAATGGAGTTTTCTTCCATTATCCTTGACAATCCCTTGACCACACACAAGTATAGGCACTGCAGTAACTTCTAGGGGCAAGTGGTCTTGCTGAGATAGGTATATGATAAGCTATGGCTGGTGAACTGCACTGTGCCACATGCTTATCTCCATAAAATCCCATCTTGTGATTCTTAGAGGACAAACCACATTATATGAGTGTAGTAGTCCTCTCCCCCTTGAGTTGCCATCAAGATCTTCAGAGGCACACCATCTCTGATAACGGATGTACCATAATAGTCACCATGCCTAAAAGCCACGTCGTAATGTCGTAGTAGGTTATGGGTAGGCAAACTAAGGCCCGGGGGCCGGATCTGGCCCAATCACCTTCTAAATCCGGCCCGCAGATGGTACAGGAATCAGCGTGTTTTTACATGAGTAGAATGTGTCCTTTTATTTAAAATGCATCTCTGGGTTATTTGTGGGTCACAGGAATTCGTTCATATTTTTTCCCCAAAAATATGGTTAAGCACCCCACAAGGTCTAAGGGACAGTGGACTGGCCCCCTGCTGAAAAAGTTTGCTGACCCCTGTCGGTGGTGATTACAAAATAAAGTTGTTATGGTCATCACACTTTTTGTATCTTCATCATTGAGCTGCCCTTTTGAGACCCGATCAGTAGTTAGCATTGAACTGAGATTCCAGTGTTTTGTGTTGTATCTGCCCGTGTTTCAGAACTTTGAAACAGCAGGGACAAGTGCATTAATACACTCCAGCGCTAGGTTTAATTTCAGCACTATTTGAAACGTTGGGCAAAAGATTCCTGCATTCCAGAGAGTTGGACAAGATGACCTTCGTGGTCCCTTCCAATTGTATTGATTCTACGTATTGCTTGCCTTTCCACAAAACAAGTCCGCAAGCTCATTCCACATGCACACAGATGCTGCCTGCTAAGTTTTCGTCAGGCAGGTGAATTTGCTGAAATCTACGATTGCCTTCTTTGAGAAGGGTAAATAGTTCTGTTCCTGCTCATTTACTGGCAGTTTCTTTCATTTTAAAACAATTGGAAATGTTGTTTGGGGATGCCTGTCTCTTGCATCCACCTGTATATCTGGTCTTTGCAAAACTTGCTCACAACATATGCACTTTATGTCCTTCCACCCTGGCCAGCCCCTTCTATTTCTCCTTTAGGCACAATTCCGTTTTGAACTGTGCCCTGCAGTTTTCAAGCTATGGCAACTGCAGGCCTAACTTGCAGGCTTATCCGTATAAGACATTGTTTTGGCAAGAACCCTGAGTTGTTATCTCCTGCCCTTAAGCCTCCAAGGAACTCAGCACGGCATCCATGAGGCCTCCTTTTTCCTCACAACAGCCCTATGAGGTAGATTAGGCTGAGAGCATAGGAGCCAACTCGTAGGGGCCAAGGTCCCTTCAGAAGAAGAAGAAAAGAGTTTGGACTTGATATCCCACCTTTCACTACCCTTTAAGGAGTCTCAAAGCGGCTAACCATCTCCTTTCCCTTCCTCCCCCACAACAAACACTCTGTGAAGTGAGTGGGGCTGAGAGACTTCAGAGAAGTGTGACTGGCCCAAGGTCACCCAGCAGCTGCATGTGGAGGAGCGGAGACGCGAACCCGGTTCACCAGATTACGAGACTACCGCTCTTAACCACTACACCACACTGGCTCTCTTCACTCCTCCCCCCCCCCCAATTTTTTTTTGAGGGGGCTGGGGGGGGCACCAAGTGGATGGGCATTACCATTCAAATGATTTGTGTGCACCATGTCTTGTGATCGGTTGTGCAAAGGAAGAATGGATACAAAAACTTAATATGCAGAAATGGTGAAATTTACCGGAAGAATAAGAAATCAAGATAACAAAACGTTTTGTAAAAGAACGGAAACAGTTTACGTATTGAATATTTACAGATAAATTGTAAACAAGATAAAAACATTGGCAGGAACATTGTAATAACCTGCAGCTTCATAAGAGTACATATTTAAAGAAGATGAATAAATGAAGAAAATTATTTTGGATATGCAGAAGATATTAAAAATAAATGTAAGGAACCACAGAAAGAGGGGGAAGGAAGTCAAGTTTGGAAATGTCAAAATGATGGTAAAACCAGTGAAATGTATAAAGAAATAAAAAAAATTAAAAAAGATTGGGCAGGGCTGCCCCTACCCCGTTTTTTGAATTGAAGTTGGCTGACCCCAGGATGCACCGCCGAGAGCCAACCTTTGTGAAAATGTCTCCGCCTCCCATTGAGTCTTTTGGGCCTGTCCTAGTTCCACGAAGGCTGCAGCAGGGGCTGGGCGCGCCTTACTCCCGAGTAAACCTGCTTCCTGCCTCGCCCGGCAGCAAGCAGGCAAGCGCGTGAGCCCCGGGACCTTCCCGCCTCGCCCGGGTCCTTTCGCACGGAGCTGCCCCGCCTCCGAAGCGTCAGGAAGCCGGAAGCAGGCGAGCGGGAGCCGGAGGAGGGAGGCTGCTCGGCGGGCCGCGCCGATTGCGAGGAGAGCGGGGCTGCTTCGGCCGGGGGCTGCTTCCCGCGCTCGCCGTCGGAAGGGGCCTGTCGAGGGGACCCAGGTGAGGCGGCGCGGGCCCCGGCGCGGGTGGAGGGGAGGGGCGCGCGCAGGGCAGAGGCGAAGCCGGCGGGGAACGTGGCTGCCTGGCTTTCGTTTTCGCCCAGGCGAGCGAGTGACGAGGCTTCGGCCAGCCTTTCTGCAGGCCCGACGGCAGCGGGGATTTCCCGGCACTGCCCTGCTCTGGTGCAACCCTCCGGAGAGGGGCGCTTCAAAACAGAGGCGACCCCGCGCAACGCAGAGCGACCCGGGAGCCGGGTTCGAATCCTGAGCCTTCCCTCGTTGCAGCTGCCCGGCGTCTTTGCTCCTTTGCCTTCTAAACATTTCGCCCTCCGAGCTGCGCAGTCTTCTCGACGTGCCCAGCGAGGAGCCAGGCCCGATGTGTGCATATCTAAAAGATCCAGGAGCCAAAATTTATAATTTTGCAGAATATTCGGACTATTTGATATGTATTTGTATAATTTGGAATATTTAATGTGATTGGATTGGATTGTTAAAATGGAAAATAAAATAATATAAAAGATCCAGGAGCCTCTGTTGGGCATCTAGCCGGCCCTCCTTGACTATTCAGGGACTCGGTGGCACTGCTGCCACCTTCCTCTTGTTCTCCTCCACCCATCACCCCGCTGACATTTTCTTTAGATGGCAGGTGTCACATTGTAGCTCAATCCGTAGAGCATCAGACTCTTCATCTTCAAGTCCCATGTTGGGCAAGAATTATTCCTGCATCGCAGGGGGTTGGGCTAGATGACCCTTGTGGCCCCTTCCAACTCTACAATTCCGTAATTCCTTCCTCCAGCTCTTAACTGAGCACCCCAGATATTGTCCTCCTGCCCCTCGTGACCTAGCACTTACTTACTAGGGTGTAGTCACACAGATACACATTTATAACAGGATCGCTTGTGTGCAGCAGCATTCGCCGTGGATCAATCACCAGAAAGGTTTTCGGCTTCCTGGAATGCAAACATAATATTTAGCAGTGGAGATCCCCCTATGGGCTCAACTGTGAGGTGTGTGATTTGCATATTTCTAATTGAAGAGCTTGTGTACAGAGAAGCGGCTTTCTCTGATTGCGCATGGAAGCGGAAGTTTCCTGTTGCCCGAGTGCAATCATAACATTTTGGCAGTAAAGATCATTTATGGGCTCAGCTGTGGAGCATTGGGTGATTTGCAGATCTGTGGCCAGCGTTCCATAGTTCCATGACGGGTTTGTTGCCTTAGATTCAGCTTTCACCCTCTCACAAATAGACTTAGGCCACTCAATGTTAACTTTTCTTTTGTATATCTTAATGAAATAATCTAGAACCTGGTGTTGCTGCAGGACTCTTAACTCCCATTGTTCCAGATCGTTGCCTGGCACTGATGAGTTGTTGTTGTTGTTGTTTATTCAGCTTGTATACTGGCCTATACTTGCAGGTCTCAGGGTGGTTCACAATGTAAATTCGCAATATAAAATCACAAAACAGCTGGAGTGATGCAGGCCCCCCCCCTTGTGTCGGGGGGCTGGTGTCAAAGACTTAAATCCTGTTTTTCCTTACTTGAGAGTAAGCCCCATGTGAATTCACCTGGGGTTCAAAATAAATATGCATATGATTGTGCTGATAGGCTCATTGGGTAGTCATGAGAATTAGCTAATGTTCCATGAAAAGGTAAATATGATGACTTTGCTTCATCAGCTGGCTACAGAATGGGGAAGGAAGAATAAGGCTGCGATAATGTACATATGTATGTATACATGCATGCATGTTTATGTGAAATTTCTTTCTCATCTTTCCTTCGAGGAGCTCAAGGTAATGCATATTGTGTGCTCACCAAGCCCCATTTTATCTTCCTTGTTGTGGGATAAATGAATGAAAATGAGTTTTATTCTTAAGGAAGGTATGGTGAGGATGGCCATGCCTGCCTTAAGACCGATTCTGTGAACAAAGAGGTTCAAAGGAGCCCCAAGGAGGCCCCCTTTGCAGAACTGTTTATCAGCGTGTTTTACTACCTGAGTTGTAAATATCATACAGATTTATAGTTCAGAGGTGAGCCGAGATAACAAGGAGAAATAGTAGATGATAGTTTAAGCACTAGTACGCATACTCAAATGCTTCATTAATATTATAAAACACACCCCTATTGTAAAAACCTGCTAATTTGAATAGACATAGGATATATGTTATTGTTGGGGATACCTGTTTTACATGTTCAGTTTAGGAGCAGACATGATGTAGGCGGATCGGGAAGCCTGTAAACTGCAATTTCTTAACCAATAGGAATTGTAGTAGGGATATTGAACGGTCTTAGGGTATAAATTATCTGTGATGTGAACTGGAATGTGCAATCCCCTCTTTCCAGCAGGAGCTGCTGGAGGGGGGGAGTTCTTTGCCCACAGTACTGTCGACCCACAATAAATCTGCTTATGTTTGATCGTGATGTAGACTCCTTCTTTCAGAGAGAAATTTGAATCCCTCTGGGAAAGATCCCTGGGGCAGATTTGTCCAACACTTGTGAGGTAGGCTAGGTTGGTAGATTGCAACTCGTCAGCTGGAAATTCTTTGAAGGAGAAAGTGTGCTTTGAAGGTACATTGTGTATTCAGCGATGGTCTGATACTCTTAACTTCTATACCAAGCTGGATCTATGATGTCAAGGGGCATGCTTCTGAGCACATCTGTGTAGAATTTCACCATATAGATTGTAAAGTTCTTTGCAAGTGGGCAGTAGTATGGTGGTGATTATTTATAGTAACAATACGCTAACCCTTCTATTATGTCAACTTTGATGAAGAAGGAAGTGCATCTTGAAAATCGATAAAATACATTTTAAAAAGGAGGAGGAGGTGTATCATAATGAACCGCAATTGTTCCTAAGCTATTTCGAACTGAAGCCGCATAAGAAGGGGAAAAACCCTTTTTGGATTTATAAATCTCTGTAAATGCTTTTTTTAAAAGAAATCTGCAAGCTGCATTGCTAGAGACAGATGGTTGCAAGGACAAGGCCTGCCTGTCTCCAGCAGGAGATTGCATGCAAAGCTTTAGATCAAGAAAGGGCTGAAAAGTCTGTGGCCGCTTTTACAGGAGAATAGAAAGAGCAATCAATCAAAGTTCTACATGTTGCACCTCTTTTCCCTGTTGGAGTTTGGTAAATATATTGCGGCATGCTTGCAGAAAGAAATAGTCTTGTAAAACCTTTGGGCTGAAGCGATAAAGAAAACATAAGATTTATTACTCAGGGTAAATGTTAGCTCACACTTCAACTGACTTGAATTACGTAAATAAACTTGGAGGAGAACCATTAAGCTGCCTAAACAGGACAGGTGGGGAGAAGCAAGCCAATCTACCCAAACATGGGTAGATTTTTTTAATCTTATCTCAGGGGTCAGCAACCTTTTCCAGCCGTCGGCCGGTCCACTGTCCTTCAGACTGTGTGGGGGGCCGGACTATATTTTTTGGGGGGGAAATGAACGAATTCCTATGCCCCACAAATAACCCAGAGATGCATTTTAAATAAAAGGACACATTCTACTCATGTAAAACACGCTGATTCCCGGACCATCCACGGGCCAGATTGAGAAGGTGATTGGGCCGCATCTGGCCCCTGGGCCTTAGGTTGCCTACCCCTGACTTATCTCAATTGCTGATTCAGTGGTAACCATTCTTAAGACTTTCAGAGGCAGGCTGGGCTGTGACTGTTCGATTAGCTAGCTTCAGCTGCCAGAACCACTGCCAATTCTCTCATGTGTTTCTTAATTCAGGGAGAAGGATCCATGTTGGAATTGCCTTGTCCCCATTCTCACTTTTGATAGGTTTCTGCAAGTGTTAAATCTATAAGCATCCCAGTCTGCTACTTGACACCTTGCAAATAATAAGTGTGCCATTCTTGGCGCATATAAGACAAAATGGGCAGAAAGCTGGAAAAGAAAATCAGAAGTGATAGAAATAAAAGGAGCACTAGCATGGAAGGCTAGTTGTGAATATATCACAGAAAATGAATTAAGCTGGTAAGAAAGCAGAAGAAAGGATCAGAATGGAGTTAATATGAATGTAGTCTTGCTTTGAATTTTACATGGGCAGTTACTTTTACAAGCTGATATTGTGAAGCAATATTGTGATAATGTTTTGGACTGTGGATCCCATTGGTAACATAATTTCCATGGTCACTTGTACAGTTGTATCATCTTTTTGCAGACTTTACACTTAAACGTGAACAACTTGACTAATTTTGAAAACAAGTGTAGAAAATGATAAAAATGACTAAATTTGAAAACAAATGTAGAAAATGATAAAAATCCTATGGGGACTGAAAACAACGCATAGAGTTCTGTTATTGGCCTCCATTTTATTCTGCATCCATATTCAGAAGTCAGAAATAAACCTTTCAAACTCCATTTCCATTAATAGGTTTGAACTAGAATTACTTCATCCTGTGGTTTCCAGGATTTCAGTGAAAAGGAATTTCTGAAACTATTCAGGCTAATCTTCCTAGGGTACTTCCCTTAGGTTTTGAATAAAACATGAAACTTTTGTCTACTGTCACATGCACTGTGGCAATTAACTCCGGAGTATCTATTTCCCTATTCAGATCAAACAAGAATTGCCCAATCAGGAGCAAAAATGCAAAGCACTTCGAATTATCTCTGGCTTCTCTCGGACATTCTGGGACAAGGAGCTACTGCAAATGTTTTTCGTGGACGACACAAGGTTTGTATAGAGACGGAAGTTCTAGCTGTCTGCTGGAAAGGCTTTTATACGATCTTAAAGTAGTCTCTGTTGTCATTGTAAAATTAAATGGGATGGGTTTTTTTCTCTTATGAATATACAATGAGCAGTGCAAATTATTGGAAATACAGGAGGCATGACTAAGAGGGTCTAATTATAATACCCTTTTCCCATGTAACTGCTTGGCTCATGAAATATAAAATATTTATCATACTGTAGAGTATAAGAAAATCTTACTGGAGATAACTGAAATCACATCCCTTCTTAATCTGAAGGTAAAGTGCTAGTTAGTACAGTAATTAGCAAGTTATTCAAAATGGAACCTTTAGAAAATGACATTTATTTCCTTTTTTTGTTTGGGTATAGAAGTAACAGTGTTCAATCCAACATGGAATGGATTTTCTTTCCTCCCACTGTAAACCCCTGCACTACCAAGTCTGCTCTGGAAGGGCCCCAAATCCTTCAGATTTTGGGGAATAGGGAAGGGAAATCCCATTCTGCAAGTGGAAATTTTATTCACTCATGTATGGACACCGTTGGATTCAACACATGCATTTTGAAGTTTTCTGTCATCTTTCATAGTTACCAAGTATTTAAAAACAAGCACAACCAAACTTCCTTTCCCCACTTCTCTCTCTTTTCCCCTTCCCACATCCCCCCCCCCCCAAATCTTCTCTGGGTTTTTGCCCAATCCTCCTGAGGAAAGGGGATGTGGGTGGTGCTGTGGGTTAAACCACAGAGCCTAGGACTTGCCAATCAGAAGGTTGGCGGTTCGAATCCCCGCGATGGGGTGAGCTCCCGTTGCTCGGTCCCTGCTCCTGCCAACCTAGCAGTTCGAAAGCATGTCAAGTGCAAGTAGATAAATAGGTATCCCTCAGGCAGGAAGGTAAACGGCGTTTCCATGCACTGCTCTGGTTCGCCAGAAGCGGCTTAGTCATGCTGGCCACATGACCCGGAAGCTGTACGCCAGCTCCCTTGGCCAATAAAGCGAGATGAGCGTCGCAACCCCAGAGTCGGCCACGACGGGACCTAATAGTCACGGGTCCCTTTACCTTTACCTGAGGAAAGAGAGCAGAGGTTCCATTGTGGCCACAGAAATTGTTCCATGTGTGCCTTGAGTTTGTTGGATACAACTCAAAGTGTAAACCCCTCCCCACATTATTTTTAAAGCAAACTCACATCCATGTTTATTCAGAAGTAAATCCCACTGTGTTGAGGGTTTTTATTTTATTTTATTCATATGCATAGTACATTTTTATAGTATTGTAATGAATGCAGGAACAAGGTTTTTATTCCCTAGTCAATTGTGTGAAATGCTTTTTCTTTCTTTTTTTAAATACTCTCTATTTGTTTTACAGAAAACAGGAGACTTGTATGCCGTAAAAGTGTTCAATAACTTTAGCTTCCTTCGTCCCGTGGATGTTCAGATGAGAGAGTTTGAAGTGTTGAAGAAATTGAATCACAAGAACATTGTCAAATTATTTGCCATAGAAGAAGAGGTATTTTTAAAAAACTCTATTGCTCTGGTAGCCTACTGAGCATTGTCTTATTATTTTATTTCGGGTTCCAGTGATCAGAATGCCTTTTCTTTGATTTGAGGTTCACGGGGACAGTGTATGATTTCTGATATGTTTTTGAACATTTATGAATGTGCCTTAGAACAGGTTGCATTGCATTATTGCATATGATGTATATAATTATGAAACACCTGTTTGATTTTTAATAATGGCCCTTCTTTTTTAAAAGTCTTCCCTTAACGACTGCATTCAGTACAGAATAGAATTGCTTTCAAATAATGCTTCCAAATAATGGTGTGGTAGACACACATAAAGGAATTCATCCTTGAAGCTTTCCTTCTTAAAATTGCTCGTCATTCCTAATATCTGATGGCAATAACTAACATCAGTTTCAGAAAAACTTCCAAGAAATGTGCATAGTATCATTTGCTTTCTAAGGGGAATCAAGTATATTCTGGGCAGCCGAAAAGACTGAACTTTTGAGTGGTGGAGAAAAGAATGGACAAAAATCCTTGTTAGCAGTTTTCCATTTCTTCTCTCTTTGATTTTTAAAGACCATAAGTTGTAAATTACATTGATTTTATCTCTGCTCAAGAGAATTTTATTTGCTTTTCTTTTTTAACCCATAGGAAAGGAACTTACATCTTTCTTCTTGATTAACTGGGGGTCTGGCTAAACTTTTTGGTAGTGAAGCTTTTTTGCTTTCTTTCTGGCACTGGGACTTGTTGCATGTTAACTTGCAAACCTTTCTTGTTTTTCTATTCTAGACAACATCTAGACATAAAGTCCTTGTTATGGAATTTTGCCCATGTGGCAGTTTATATACAGTTTTAGAAGAGCCAGCTAATGCCTACGGGTTGCCAGAAGCAGAATTCTTAATTGTATTGAGAGATGTTGGTAGGTGAAAGTTGTTTCCTTATGTACTTTAATGTCACATAATGGGCTTACCGTATTTTTCGCTCTATAAGACGCACTTTTCCCCTCCTAAAAAGTATGGGGAAATGTGTGTGCGTCTTATGGAGCGAATGCAGGCGGGAGGCTCTGCTCAACGCTCCCTTTAAAGAGCCGCGTGGAGCGTGTGTGCGGCTCGGGGGCTTTTCCCCGAGGAGGGAGAAGGGCTGCCTTTCTCCCTCCTTGGGGAAAAGCCCCCAAGAGCCTCACACACGCTCCGCACGCTCTTTAAAGGGAGCATGGCTCTTGGGGGTGCCTTCCTCCCGCTGCCCAGGAGAGGCTGCGAGCGGCTATCCCAGAAGCCAAGACAGCAAGAGGCTATCCCAGAAGCCAGATCCCTCTTGCTGTTCTGGCTTCTGGGATTCAGAATAATCTTTTTCTTGTTTTCCTCCTCCAAAAACTGGGTGCGTCTTATGGTCTGGTGCGTCTTATAGAGTGAAAAATACGGTACTTTGTTTATGGCACTGTCTTCGAATGCTTAGCCTAGTTAGAGCATGTTTGCATGCAGATATGGAACCATAGGATGGATGCAATCTCATTTAAGTTTGGTTTTGACGCATGCAGGTGTACTAAGCTACACAGGGTTAACTTTTGCTGTTAAATGTACACATGCCACTCCCATCTACTAGACTGTGGAGTCGATAAGCTAACAGGAAGTGGTCCTCCAAGAGTGCTCACGATTCCTTCCGTTAAGGAAGGCTGGTGTGCCAGTCGCATTTCTTCTTGGAGAAAACAGACTGGACCACAGTGACACATATCTTAGTTACATCACGACTGGGCTACTGCAGTGCACTCTGCATGGAGCTTCTTTAATAATAATAATAATAATAATACTTTATTATTTATACCCTGCCCATCTGGCTGGGTTTCCCCAGCCACTCTGTGCAGCTCCCAACAGAATATTAAAAACACGATAAAACATCAAACATTGACAATTTCCCTAAATAGGGCTGCCTTCAAATGTCTTCTAAAAGTCAGATAGTTGTTTATTTCCTTGACATCTGATGGGAGGGGTGCCACTACCGAGAAGGCCCTCTGCCTGGTTCCCTGTAACTTGGCTTCTCGCAGCGAGGGAACTGCCAAAAGGCCCTCGGCGCTGGACCTCAGTGTCTGGGCAGAACAATGGGGGTGGAGACGCTCTTTCAGGTATACGGGACTGAGGCCGTTTAGGGCTTTAAAGGTCAGCACCAACACTTTGAATTGTGCTCGGAAACGTACTTTTGATCCATGTTTGGAATCTAAAGCTGGTCCAAATGGGGCATTTAGAACATTGACTATAGAACCAGCTATCAGGATCCTGCTATTCAATTGGTGCAATTGTTTCATTGACTTTTGGTCTGATTCTATGCCTTATTCAAAGTTGCTGGTTATCACCTTGGAAGCCCTAAGCAGGACTCCTTCCATTCATGCTGTGATGCAGCAGAAGCTCTCACTGGAGAGGAGGAGTAGGGTGATATTTTTTGCTAATTTCTCTTTGCCCATGTGCCACACCACATGCTATTCCCGAGCTTTCCCCGACCTTACGGGGCAGATTTCCAACGGACTGCAGGGCAAAGGTGGGAAGGGATTCAGTAGAAATCACTCTCTCCTCCCTTGCTGCTTCTGGGAAGCGAATGCCGAAAGTGGAACTCTGTTCAGTGGAACGCTCCTTTCAGTGGAAACTCATTTAGAATTTCAGCCGGGATATTTGCATGCTTTCTTTCAGTGCTTATAAATACAGATTTAGAGGAAGAAATCCAATAAAAATATAACTGTCTTTTAAAATTTACATATATTTCTCTTCATTTTCCCGTGCATTTAAGTGGCTGGCATGAACCACCTTCGTGAGAATGGCATAGTGCACCGTGACATCAAGCCAGGCAATATCATGCGAGTTATAGGTGAAGATGGTCAATCTGTTTATAAACTGACAGATTTCGGGGCTGCTAGGGAGCTGGATGATGATGAACAATTTGTCTCCCTCTACGGTACAGAAGAATACTTGGTAAACCTAGACACATGTTATTTTTTACTTAGCCTTATTTGTGTAATCTGTAATCTGTTGATACTTGGGGCAAACATCTTAGCAACAGCCTGCATGGCTGCTAGCAGAGTCTGAGTTGTGAATTCATTGATCAGCAACATATTGTGATGGAGATGCGTGTGGGCGTCGGAGGAGGGAGGGAACAAAAGAGGGACAGAGGCCAGTTTTGTCCATGGCACACATTCAAAGGCACATTCAAGGGTAATGTCAACCTTTATTGAATGTAACAATTGGAAAGTTTGGACACTGTAAGGGTATCAGGGGGTTGCTCGAGAGCAATCAGGCAAATGCCTCCCTGGTCTGTTGTAAAGCCTTGTTACTGGTGCCAAAAAAACCTTCACCAGGCAGAGTGCCTCTATTCCGTGTCTCGCTCATTCACTGGCAGAATCTGAGAGTGGGCAGTCGTTAAACCTTCCCCAGCAAAGTAGTTTCTTGACGCCCAGTCTGTGCTTCCCCTCTCTGCGCGGAAGCCTACTGTGCAAGGAGGGCGTGGGTAATGGAGGACGTCTCTCCTCCCCTCTTTGCTCAGGCAAGGTGTCCTGGCACTGCCTTGCCTCCTCTGAGCCCTGAAGCTCCTCTCCACTGGAGGCGTGGTTACTCTCCTCTGCTGAGGAGGTGCTGCTTCCCACGATCTTTGGGGGCTCTCTGTAATCCATCTGGCTTTTCCCCTCTTGCCCCTGAGTCGATGGCAGTTCCCTGACAGACACGTAGTACGTTGTGCCGCTTGCTGATGAAGCAATTTATTCTAATATTGCTTCTTTTTGTCCCTTACTCCTTTAGCATCCCGATATGTACGAACGAGCAGTATTGAGAAAAGAACATCAGAAAAAATACGGGGCAACGGTTGATTTGTGGAGCATAGGGGTGACATTTTACCACGCTGCAACTGGAAGTTTACCCTTTCGACCTTTCGAAGGGCCTCGTAGAAACAAGGAAGTGATGTAGGTAATTTAGAGGAAATGCTTTATCCACAAATTATGCTATCAAATAAAAAATAGAAAACGAATACGTAAGAATTGAGGGAAGAAAAATCTTGTGTGATTTGGGTAAACTCTTGAATACCTAACACTGGGTTTACATGTACTGCCACTTCCTCATTCTTTACCAGCTGTAGTGAATTTGTTAAATTATTGTCAAATTACTTTGCTTTTTTACAAGCATGTAGAACTGGGTTTTTTTATTCTAGTTGTGTTGAGAGCAGATTTGATTTGGCATCTTCCTCAAAGCATGAGAACTGTGTTTGGAATATATGTGTTAATACCCTGTAGGAAATAACTTGCTAGAAGCCACATGGGCAACGTAGAGAGTGCTCCTATGCTTCAGCCCTGCTTGTCGGTTTTCCACAGGCATTTGGTTGGCCACTGTGAGAACAGGATGCTGGACTGAATAGGCCATTGGCCTGATCCAGCAGGCAAGCTCTCCTTATATTCTTACCTTGTTTCCAAAGTTGTGGCCATCCATTAAAAGAAGACAACTTAGGGCAGATCCACTTAGTAGCATCCCAAGTGGTAGTAGTTCCTGGCTTGGTGCAGCCTGTTGCAGAAGAGATAGCAGGAGACTTTGTAAAACATGGACATAGCCCAAGTGTGTCTCCTGAGATGCTATATTAGACCTTGTTGCAAAAGTAAGCGCACCAAGGATTTCAGTTCTCTTTTGTCCCGTAATAATCTTCCACCAGCTTGTGGGTTGGGCCTTCCCCTCACCCCTAGATCCAACCCATACATTCAGCTTCCAGATGAAAACTTCCAAAAAGTGTCACTCATGGCAGCAACTCACATGGCAACCTTAATATAATTTAATGCCCTGCAGGATTTTCACATCAGCAGTGCCTGTCATTCAGAATCTGGGAGTGACATTTATGCAGTAGTCATGCCACTGAATTACCGTATTTTTTGCTCTATACGACTCACTTTTTCCCTCCTAAAAAGTAAGGGGAAATGTGTGTGCGTCTTATGGAGCAAATGCAGGCTGCACAGCTATCACAGAAGCCAGAACAGCAAGAGGGATCGCTGCGCAGCGATCCCTCTTGCTGTTCTGGCTTCTGGGATTCAGAATATTTTTCTTCTTGTTTTCCTCCTCCAAAAACTAGGTGTGTCTTATGGTCTGGTGCGTCTTATAGAGCGAAAAATACGGTGCGCATTATCGTGTCTTTTAGTATGAGAGAGAATATGGTAAATCATTAGCCATATCTGCAAATTGAACTGCTTTGAGTTCCAACTCGCTTTAGCAAGTTAGAGAAAGCAAGCCAATGGACTGGAGCCAGAGTTCTGCTTAGGGGAACTTGGCTTAAGGGATGCTCCTGTTGGAGTATGCTTTTCTTGCTGAGTCTTCCTTCCTTATGTACCACCCAATAAGCTGCTCCAAAGGGTTAGAGGGCTCTGTGGAAAAGTGAGGGAGGTGTCATTAGGGACTGCCTGGGGAAGAAGGACCTTGCAAAAATTTATCAGGAAAGACACAAGCTTTCTTCATCCACAATTTTTAATGAAATACTTCTGTTTGTTTTACACAGATACTATACCTCTAGTCCAATAATCATGTATAATCATTATTATTTAAATGGTAATGATTGATTGCTGTTTCTAATAACTAATAGTTCTGGTTCTGGAGGCATGTTCTATTCCCCCCCCCCCAAATATGAATTTGTCTCAGATATTTATACAACATAAGTTACTTCACATTCCTGAGAAAAGATTCTGGAAAACTCTTGTGCGTTGGAAATGTGCCTGTTAACACAGTGTTAACTGAGCAGTAATCTGGTCCAAGGTCACAAACAGATAATTCCTATTAAGATTATGATTAAGCTTTTAAAGAAATTCTTATGTTTTCAAATGACTGCACTTTACCTTTTAATATCCCAAAGGTATAAAATTATAACTGGAAAGCTTTCCGGTGCAATATCTGGAGTACAAAAAGCAGAAAATGGCCCCATTGAATGGAGTCGTGACATGCCTGTTTCCTGCAGTCTTTCAAAGTAAGTTCATCAAATTGCTGACTCACTTAAGTAATTGGACGCTGAGTGTATTTTCTCCCTCTGCTTTCCTTAGCGGATATAAGACGTATTTCACTTCATTTGTGTTGGTATTGGAAACCATTTTTGTGCATTTTGTTTGCTTTCCCACACATGCTATTTTATTGCCACTGTTTTATTGCCCAAGGTTGTTATTAGAAAGGTACCATGATCACTGCAGATGGAGAAAAGCAGTGACAAACCTAGACAGCATCTTAAAAAGCAGAGACATCACCTTTCCAACAAAAGTCCGTATAGTAAAAGCTATGGTTTTCCCAGTAGTGATGTATGGAAGTGAAAGCTGGACCATAAAGAAGGCTGATCGCCAAAGAATTGATGCTTTTGAATTATGGTGCTGGAGGAGACTCTTGAGAGTCCCATGGACTGCAAGAAGATCAAACCTCTCCATTCTTAAGGAAATCAGCCCTGAGTGCTCACTGGAAGGACAGATCCTGAAGCTGAGGCTCCAATACTTTGGCCACCTCATGAGAAGAGAAGACTCCCTGGAAAAGACCCTGATGTTGGGAAAGATTGAGGGCACAAGGAGAAGGAGATGACAGAGGATGAGATGGTTGGATAGTGTTCTCGAAGCTACCAACATGAGCTTGACCAAACTGTGGGAGGCAGTGGAAGACAGGAGTGCCTGGCGTGCTCTGGTCTATGGGGTCACGAAGAGTCGGACACGACTAAACGACTAAACAACAACAACATTAGAGCTCAGACAAATTGGTGTAGGTGAAACATAGATGTAAAGAAGGAGTTTGGATTTGATACCCAGCTTTATCACTACCCTAAGGGGTTTCAAAGAAGATGCTAGCACTGAGCAGGGGGTTTGGACTAGGTCACCTCCAATAACTCTTTCAACTTCATGATCCTGATACCATATCTCTCTTTCATGTTGCTGCTAAGGATGCTAAGAAACAACTTCTTCTTGGAAACCCAAGGTTTTGGGGCTTTTTGTTCATTATGCTTCAGTTGTTGATGATATATCACTGCCCCAACTTGGAGCATGGTTAGACTCAATATGTCTGGCAGTAACCATGGTTCATTGCTTTAATCCTGGTTAAGATCCTAACTAGTGAAGCCAAGGTTCTGTTTGTACAGCTGAAGTCTTTTTTTTCTAGCTTAGGAGCTGGGGAAACAGCTGTAGCCATCTGTGCCTTGTAAGGTACAGATGAAATGCTTAAATCAGCACAAACTGTGGCTTGCAAACCATAGTTTCACATCCTGGCTTGTGGCCCATCCTCATCCATGGTTCAGCTATTTAGTTGCAACACTTAACCAGGAAAGCAAAATGTATGGTCCACATAGAGTTTTATTTGGAAACTAAACCTATGAATTTCAATAGAACTTACTTTCAAATAAGTGCCCTAAGGTTTGCTGCCTTAGAATTATAGTTTTCACATTTGAATCTGCTGGTGGATTTCCTTTTCTTTTCTGCCTTTGGGTTGTCGCTGCATATTCTGCAATACATTGCTCCCCCCTATTAAATTACTATGAGAAATTCCAGAAATGATGTACCCAAGTGAAGAATATTCTGTTGCAGTATAGGTGCAAATGCATTTCATGCATGAATCCTGCAGTATAATATAGTATGATGGGCATGTGTTCAGCAAACGTCTCTCTTGTTGCTGCCACCAACTGTCCCACCACTAACAAAAAATAGTTGACACCCTTCGCACTGTACAAAATACTGATTAATTAGATGATCTTTACCTAGCAAGCGTTGAGGAAATATCTCAGTGGGTAATGTCTTCCCTGCTTCATAGAGGATATGAGTAATCATTGACCAGTCGGATCCTAGGCAAGGCAGCCTAGAGAGTTTTATGCTGTTGGCAGTGCTGTTATACATACACAAAAACCAGCAGATTCAAGAGTGGGCAGAAGGAAAAGAAGGAATGTCGTACTTACTCAGAATTAAAAACAAATGTGTTTATTTTTCTATTTTAGGGGCCTGCAAGTACTACTCACACCCGTTCTTGCAAATATTCTTGAAGCAGATCAAGAGAAGTGTTGGGGATTTGATCAGTTTTTTGCAGAGACGAGCGATATACTCCACCGAATAATTATTCATGTTTTCTCTCTGCAACAAATGACTGCACACAAAATTTATATTCACATCCATAATAAGTAAGTATTTCAGCATTTTCATATCTTTATTCTTACGTGACATTTCAAACTGATAGGATCAGGTTTCCTCTGAATAGAACAGTTTTGCTTATTAACTCTGAATTCTTTCTCCTTTCACTCTGTCTTTATTACTGCATTAGGAGCCATTTTTAAAACGTATTTTTGCTTCTTCTTTTTAAACAGTGCTGCCATGTTTCATGATTTGGTATACAAACAGACAAAAATAGCTTCAGTTAATCAAGAACTGATATATGAAGGCCGGCGTTTAGTCCTAGAGCCCAGCAGATTGGCACAATCTTTCCCCAGAACCACTGAAGAAAATCCCATAATCGTCGTGAGCAGGGAGCCTGTGAAAATCACAGGATTACTCTATGACGAAAGTATGATGGAGTCTCTTGTTTTTTTCTTTTCTTTTTTAATGGCTGACTTATTTGAACTGAATTGTTATTACTTGATTTTATTATTATTATTTTAAACACGTTACTTTGTTGGATCCTGTTTCGAACATCAGCCCCCTATGTGACCAGATAAGTTACTTTTTTAAAAACTGTGAGCAAGTAATTGGTTTGCTGTCCTGGAAAATCATGTGAGGAAGGGTGGAATGGAAATTGTAAGAAATAAAGCAATCCTAATTATAATTTTTCTTTTATATTCTGCATTTGTTTGAGTACTATTTGCTTATTTTTAAAAAAATACTTCTGTTCTAGTTCTGCTTCCAAAGGTCCATCAACGTTATGACTTAGATACTGATGCAAGCATGGCAAAAGTGAGTATCTCTTCATAATTGTGTCATGGAACCATTTCCTAGAAGGGAAATACATGTATTGGTACTGAACTTGGATATGGCAGAACACCCGATAAGCCCCTGTTCTAGATGGAGTCTCCCCTTCAGCCCAAATATTCTACCCCAACTTTAATATACAGTATCCTGCCTACCAGGTAGTATCTTGAGTTCCTTGCTGCCTTTGTTACCCTTTGTCCCAGCCCAATATCCCAAAATATCTAAAGAGTATGTGCTCCTTTTGCACCTCACAGATGTCTAGGAAGTCCAAACTGTAAAACTAAAGTTTAGAAACCTCAAACTTTAATTCTGTCTTGGTGATAAGTATGTTGCTCAGTATTCCCACCTGCCTTTTCATGATTTAGCTTCCTAAAAATATGCTTCTTTTACTCCTACAGTTTTATCACAGTCTGTTTGCTTGTGACAAACTGTAGTGTATGCTGCTCACACCTTTCTTTGGTCTTCCAGGCAGTTACAGGGGTTGTTTGTTACGCCTGCAGAGTTGCCCATGCTTTACTGCTGTACCAGGAACTGATGCGGAAGGGAATCAGATGGTTAATGTAAGTGGCGCTGTGATTTGCTTGATCGGGCAGAGTGATTCATTTCTCTGGCACTTACTGACCCCGGGTATTCCAAGTGCCAGTTACAAAGGTGGAAAGCCCCAGAGAGATCTCTGCCCAACAACTGCCATGCACATCCAGCTATAGACAAACCTGAGCTGTAATAGAATTACTGTATTTTTTGCTGCATAAGACACACCTGACCATAAGACACACCTAGCTTTTAGAGGAGGATAGGGGGAAAGCCCTGTTTTCGGGGGGATCAGCTCACAGTTGTGCAGCTTCTTTTGCAAAGGGGAAAAGCCCCCTTTTTTGAGGATCAGCTCAAAGTGGTTGAGCTTACTTTGCAATGGAAAAAATCCTGTTTTTATGGGGTTCAATTCACGGTTCTGCAGCTTCTTTAGGAAAGGAAAGGGAGCCGTTTCTACAGTTTCCAGACAGATAATCTAATCAGCCAGTCACATGTTGCTGGGGAAACAAACAGCCTCTGTCTACAGAACATTCAACAATGGAGTCCTGGGCAAGGGGGCAGGGCCAGAAAGGGAGCCAGCGATCGACCACACATTCGCTCCATAAGACGCACGGACATTTCCCCTTATTTTTAGGAGGAAAAAAGTGTGTCTTATGGAGCGAAAAATACGGTGTATCCTTTGGTGCTGCATAGGAGGTAGTTACAGCGTGACAGGCTTTCCTGTTCCTTGCAGTAAACTATTAACTTAAGTTTCTGTTAATCATCAAATTCCATCTACAAATGCAATTCTTGTATGCAGGATGATGGCGTTCTAAGCTTGTTTACTCAGAAGAGGACTATCGCCCGATTAAAAGTACTTAGAATTGTGGCCTTTGTTTACATGCAGCTGCCATTTTGCATGGAGGTTCCGTTCCCGGCTCCCCTGCGTACCAGCAGACCACGCCCTGCCCCATTATGCCCCATTCTGTCTCCGTTCTGCCCTCTCCTGGGTCCAAAAGGACCTGCAGGTCGGCAATCGTGCCAAAAATGGTCACCACCTGTTCTTAGAATATAGAACCTTTTCAGGAATAAGTTGATGTTCATTACTTATCACTTACTTCATTTATGAATCATTTCCTATGAGGCATACTGAAATGATTTACAATATACAGGGCTACCTCAGTTTTCAAATGTAATCCATTCTGGAAGACCGCTCGACTTCCGAAACGTTCAAAAACTGAGGCGCAAAGGGCAGCCTGCAAATTCAATAGAGAAAATTGAAAAAACCTCAGCGGAAGCCGTTTGACTTCCGAGGCGTGTTTGAAAACGGAAGCATTTACTTCCGGGTTTCCGGCGTTTGAAACGTACCACTGTAATAACATATAAAAACAGATAAGACAACCAACAAGAAGTTGAGCGATGCATATTTATTTTCCATGGGTTGGTGGGAGTGTGTCAATTTTTATATAGAGCAGACGTTTTCTATTGTAGCACGCGGCTAGCATATCCGGTATTTTTCATATCTGTGCTGACACAGTTGGTCTTCATTCTAGCGAAATAATCAAAGAGGATTACAATGAAACGTTACACAAAAAGACAGAGGTGGTTATCAAGCTGGAATTTTGCAACAGAAACATAGAAAAAGCTGGGGAAATGTGAGTATATAAATGCTCTTTTTTAGAACGAATGCTGCATGCTGTGAAGGTCTGCATTTCTCATGTCACTGGATAATATCCAGTCTTAGTCTTGTTGAACAATGATGGGCATTTGCTACAGAATGCCTCCACCCTGCTCACTGGCTGATTTTGGACAGTCACTTAATCTAACCTACCTCGCAAGGTTGTTGTAGGGATACGGGGGGGTGGGCAAAGCATGTATGGCAGCTTGAGCTCCTTGGAAGAAAGGTGGGGTATAAATATAAAACATAAATAAAATAATTTTTGTTACCCTAAAATGTAGGTTAACTACATAAACTACTTTTAACTAGCCTTCAGCAAAACTGCTTTCAAGGTCTACAGAAATATCTCCACGCACATTTAGTGCTCAATTGTATACCCAGGTCTCCCTATTTCAGGTGTTTGTGGATGTACTGTTCTGTTGGATCCAGAATAATTGTTTTTATTTTATTTTGGCATATCACCAAATAGGGTTTTTTATTTTTATTGTTAACAATTATTTGATCATGCTAAACAGATCTGTGGGCTGTTGTACGTAGGTTGACTTTGTGTGTCTTGTCTTCTGGCGAACAGATATCAAAATATGTATCAAAACAACCTGGCACCGTCAGAAGTGGATGAAATTTCAGACATACACTCCAAGCTGTTACGGGTAAGCATATTAACATTGCAGCATTACAGTACTTGAAATAAGGGTGTACTGCAAATTCCTGGTATGTTTAGTGTTTTCCTGTAAAGGAAAACCACTTTTTTTTTAGCATGTTTGTTGAGCATGTTCATTAGCTGATGGTATTTTCTTCATATGAATCTATTTAGTGTATGTGTTATTTCTTTCCAATTTGGATGTGGAGAGATGTGAACAGTCGTGGGGAAATCGCTCAAATTTCTGGCTTGATATTTGTGTGTGTGTGTAGAAGTGGCATACGGCAGAATTCTTGTGGGGAGAATAGCGAGCCATGCTTTGTTCACATGCATGGGTGTTCGCATGAAGAAACACGTCCCCCAAATGTGATGCTGAACCAGTTGCACAACAGCACTGCAGGGAAATCAAACTAATACAGGTGTTGAGCATTAATGTGCTAGTGAAATATTCCAGTAAAGTTTATTGCACACCCTAAAAGCAAAAATAAAAAGATCTCTTTCAATGTAGTTGACTTTCTATTTTTGTGTCAGTGGTGTTTTGTGTATATTTACAGTGACAGCAATGTAGGGATGTTGCCTGTAAGCACAGATTCTTGGCAGCCAGTAGAAAGTCTCTCTTTCCTCCAATGCAAGGATGCTTAAAGTATGTTAAGGTGGACGTCTGTAAATTCTAGGAAATGTGGCTTGGCTTGCTGCTATTATGAGGTGTTGCAGGTTTCTGGCCAATTTTCTGTCATTGAGACATTTTCAGCTATTCTAAAGTAACCAGGGTTTCTTTCTTTCTATATATACAGTCATACCTCAGGTTGCGATCGCTGTGGGTTGCGCGTTTTTGGGTTACGGACGCACCGAACCCAGAAGTTCCGGAACGGGTTACTTCTGGGTTTCGGTGCATGTGCAGAAGCGCCAAATCGTTCTTTGCGCATGCGCAGAAGCGCCAAATCGCATCATGCACTTGTGCAGACGCGGCGCTGCGGGTTGTGAACGTGCCTCCCGCATGGATCACGTTCGCAACCCAAGGTTCCACTTTTTTATTATTTATTTTCCATTTAATTATATACATTCACATCATCATTATCCACTTTACTGCCCTGGCTCTTTAGAGCCTATTGACTTCCTTCCCTCCTGCCTCATGGCTTTCAAAATTAACCTTTATATCATTGCATTTTGTACGTTTTCCAATTCTAATTGCACTCATTACAAAATGACTCAAAATTTAAATAAATAAAGGTAGAAAATTTCTCATTACAAGTCTTCAGACAACCCTGCTAGTGATGTTAATTGCTTGCAATAATCTTTCAAATATTGTCTAAATTTACTCCAGTCCTTTTGGAATATTTGATCATGCTGGTTTCGGATTTTTCCTGTCAGCTTTGCCAGTTCTGCAAAGTCCATCATCTTCATCTGCCACTCTTATTTCATTGGTACTTCTTGTTGTTTCCATTTTGGGGCTAAAAGAATTCTTGCCACAGTTGTTGCATACATAAACAATCTTTTATCTTATATTTATAAAAGATAAAAAGGTTTCTTTCTATATATGTTCCAAAACTCAGCTTTCAGCAAATTTTTGCTGGGTAAAGCTGAATTTCTTGCATTCGTTCAGCTTTCAAGTTCGCGGGGAACAATAGAGAGCAGTCTTCAGGATATCAAAAGCAAACTCTGTCCGAATGGCCTGCTGTCTGATGGCTGGACCAACCAGGAAGGCACGCACCCGAAAGACAGAAAGTGAGTGGCATTTCCACGTAAAGTTCTTACTGTGCTTCGTTTTCAAGTTCATGCATACTGGCATGTGTTAAATGATTTATATCTTTACTTTTTCTCTCCTAGCCCAGAAAGGTTGCAAGTCCTACTGAGTTCCATTACAGAAATTTATTATCAGTTCAAAAAAGACAAAGCAGAACGCCGTAAGTAATTTTAGTTTATATTTAGCTGAGTTAAATTATGAGGTACTGCAGATTTGCCTCTTTACCACCTGAGGTGTATATTTTTTAAGACCCATCCTATTTTTTGTGACTGTAAGTTGTGATTGTAAACTGTTTTTAATGTTGCGTTTATTTTAAATTGTCATACTTTAGGCTTAGGGTGAAGGGTGGGTAATAAATTAAAATAATAGTAATAATAAGTAATAGTAATAACCAGTGCTTTTTTCCTGGAGGGCCACATGGGTACACATACCCCTAAACATTTCGTGAATCTAAGTTTGGCCTCATTGAAGGGCAGTATTTCAATATGAGTAGGAAAATGAGAGTACCCTTAAACATTTTTTTTTTTTTTTAGAAAAAAGCCCTGGTAATAATAATGTTCAAAGTTAAAATGATCATGGCTAAGTATATGTGTACAGTCGTACCTTGGAAGTTGAACAGAATTTGTCCCGGAAGTCTCTTTGACTTCCAAAATGTTCAGGAACAAAAGCGCTGCTTCTCATTGGCTGCAGGAAGCTCCTGCATCCAATCGGAAGCCCCGTCAGACATTTGGGTTCCAAAGAATGTTCGCAAACCGGAACACTCACTTCTGGGTTTGTGGCATTTGGGATCCAAGGTACGACTGTATTTGACTTGATGGGGGGTCATCGATTATAAAATCAATTTGTGTTTCAAACGGTGAGTAGAGAAAGCAATTCTGATCTGCCACTGTGCTGCCCAGAGGCTCATTTGTTCCCATGCAGGTCCTCCCTGTTTCTCACTGGGTCTCCTTCCCTCCCCCCCACTGACGTTTGGCTTGAAATAATCATTCTTCTGTAGGCAGTAGGACTCATTGGGGTCCTTGTGTCCACACACAGACAGCTTCTCCAATTTGCCCGTGTGCCCTAGAACCCAAAAAGCTTCACAACCCCCTGAGCATTACTTTTGCTATCCGATTTCATTTTATTCATTTATTTTCTTTAGGACTTCCATATAACGAGGAACAAATCCACAAATTCGACAAGTAAGTCTCTTTTTAAAATTCTATAAATATTTTGGGTGAGGTCCAGCATCCCACCAGTGGACACAAAATGACAAAATAAAAAAAACAATGTGTGATTTTCTATATGTGGGATTCCTCTACTATAATAATAATAATAATAATTATTATTATTTATTTATTTATACTCCGCCTATCTGGCTGGGTTTCCTCAGCTACTCTGGGTGGCTCCCAACAGAATATTAAAAACACGATAAAACATCAAACATTGAAAATTTCCCTAAATAGGGCTGCCTTCAAATGTCTTCTAAAAGTCAGATAGTTGTTTATTTCCTTGACATCTGATGGGAGGGCGTTCCACAGGACGGGTGCCACTACCGAGAAGGCCCTCTGCCTGGTTCCCTGTAACCTCACTTCTCGCAGTGAGGGAACCGCCAGAAGGCCCTTGGCGCTGGACCTCAGTGTCTGGGCAAAACAATGGGGTGGAGACACTCCTTCAGGTACACTGGACCAAGGCCATTTAGGGCTTTAAAGGTCAGCACCAACATTTTGAATTGTGTGCTTTACTGTGTACTCTTTCTACAACGTTCTCCCTCTTTGGAGTGCAGAGATACTGTTTTTAAGGTCCAGGATTGTGAGGAATGGAATATTTGGGAGCAATATGACAGTATGGTTCTTATTTCTGTGCTGCAGGCAGAAGCTTTTTCTACATGCTACAAAAGCCATGACCTTGTTCAAGGAAGAATGCGTCACCAAGTACGAAGTTTTCTTTGACAAGGCAGAGGACTGGATGAGGCAAGATTTTTTGTTTTGTGTATCATTGGACTCTCTCTACAAGAGCAAGTCATAGTGACACAAAAACATGATTTTAAAACTGGTTTTCCTTTTCAGGAAGATGCTTCTTTTAAGAAAACAGCTAATGAATCTCAGAAAACTCTGCTTCGATATTGAGGAAGAGGTGTCGAAATATCAGGACTATGTAAATGATGTAAGTGTTCTCCTTAATTACAGTCATACCTTGGTTTTCAAACAGTTTAGTTCTCTTAACGTTTTGGCTCCCGAATGCCGCAAACCCAGAAGTGACTTCCTGTTTGCAAACTATTTTTGGAAGCCAAATGTCCGACGTGGCTTCCATGGCTTCCGATTGGCTGCAGGAGCTTCCTGCAGCCAATCAGAAGCCGCACTTTGGTTTCCAAACATTATGAAAGTTGAATGGACTTCCGGAATGGATTCCGTTTGACTTCCAAGATAAGACTGTATCAGTATTTTAAAGAGGGATAGTCAAAAGAGGAATAAGTGCTTTGCAGAAATTCGTAATAACCTGCACAGATTTTCCCCTTAAATTTTATTGCATACACAAGGTCTCCCAACATTGCTCCATTAACACTGTAATCCTATGCATGCTTATTCAGAATTAGCCCTATGGAGTACAGTGGAGCTTGCTCCCGGGTAAGTGTGCATAGGATTGCAATATAAAATTACTAGAGCTCAGTGGTTGTCTTACTGTGAGAAATGTATTAAGGAAGAGAACAGTTATCATAAACATTTCAATTTAGAAAAGATTGACTCCATTCCAGATGTACCAAGCAATTTCTGCTGCCAGCTTTGATCATCTGTGGACAGGGGGAAGATTGCTTGGAGTTCATTGAAATTAGGCTCTAGGGCAGTGGTTCTCAACCTGTGGGTCCCCAGATGTTGTTGGACTACAACTCCCATCATCCCTGAGCTCTGGCCTTGCTAGCTAGGGGTGATGGGAGTTGTAATTCAACAACATGTGGGGACCCACAGGTTGAGAAAGGCTGCTCTAGGGCCACAGGCCTCCCATCCCTAACATATAAGATCTCTTTCCAAAAAAACATTGTCCCTCCCCCCCTTTTTATTAAGTCCACCAGTGGAGCATTGAAAAGCTAGAGAGGATTTATTTGCCACAGAGTCCAGAACAATTCACTCTCTTTGATAACCAGAATGCCCAAAACTTCCCAATTCTTTAGATCTTTAAAAAAAGCTTCGAGAACAAGAGGAAAATTAACATTGTATAGGTAATCCTTATGATATGTTATTTTTGTGCCTAAATACCTTCCCAGTTTAGATAGCCAGCTAATAGAACTCCTTTTTAGTGCAATCTTCACAGTTCCATAAATTCTGTTTTGTTAACATTAGACTTACTATACATCTGGAAAACTTACTAAATAGAGTTATGCAACTACAGACTTCAGGAACTGACTAATGAGGGTCCCGCGGTGCTGTCAGGGTAGCACTGTTAGTCAAGGTGGGGTGAAGGGGGAGGCGCAGTTGGTCTTCTTAAGTCTCTTGGGAGCAAGAGCTCATGCTCTTTTCAACTCTTGGGTACCAAATGTCATCCCTTGAATCCAGTGAGTATTTATTAGAAATATGTCTCCTGTTTTTTTCTTATTAAGATGGGCTTTGTGTATTTTATTACAGTTACAAGAAAATTTACCCCATAAGATGTTTGCGGCTTCCGGTGGGATCAAACATACAATTAACCCAGTTTATCCAAGTTCAAACACTTTGGTAGAAATGACTCTTGGGTAAGAATTTCTCACCTGGATGAATGCAATGCTTTTTAACCTGCTTTTCACAGAACTACTTAAAAATGCCAAGCTTTTGTTAAGATTGTTATTTTTTTATTATTTGAACCCCACCCATATGATTGGATTGCCCCAGCCACTCTGGGCATAGTCACATTTGAATGTTGACACCAAGCTTTATTAGTTGTTTTTTTAACCCAGGGGTGGCTAATCTGTGCCCTTCCAGATGTTGTAGTCCAACTCCCATCATCCCTGACCATTGCACTGTTGGCTATTTGCAGTTTAGTTGTGCTGCAGAAAGCTTGCTGGGGAGACCACGCATTACAAGGAACTCAAAAATAACTTTAACAAGGTTTTAATAACAAAAACTCCTTTTACATTAAATATATCAACAAGCATGACCCACCCATCCCCCGGGGTACTGAGAGAGTTAGGTGCTGCTCTTTATATACTATACCCAATTGCTGACACAGCTTAATTAACACAACTTAGCAGCACCTGCTATACTGTTTCACAGCTGTAAAACTGGGTCTCGTTATTTGCTCTGGCCCTTAAAGACATACACAATAATGAACCTTCACATTTAAAGAGACCATTCAACATGCACATGCTGGCTGAGGCTGAAGGTACTAGTGGTCAAGCAACATCTGGAGGACCAAGATGGCATAGTTCTAGAAACAGTATTGCCATGCAACATTTGTGTTTCTTATTCTTGTGTCAGCTGTTCTTATGGTGCTGCCATCACTAGCCCTATTTGGTGTGTTTTTTAAAATCCTTCATGGAGTAAGAATCGCATAAAGTAGAGTAGGGACAAGGGCAGTTGTTTCCTTCCTCTCCCTCTTCTCCAAACATCTGCCATGGGGAGCCTTTCCTACTCCTGTAAGCAGTGTTGGAAAACACCCCGGGGCCGCCTGCAAGCCCATGGAATTCCAAGCGTCCTCTGATGTGTCCAGCACTGGAAAAGACATCTCCCTCCTTCTCCAGGGCGCTCCAGCAACATATATCAGCTTGATATATGCACACTAATCTTCTGGCATAACACAGTAAGAAGAGTGAGACATCGTAGATCTAATCTACGACTTATTTACATGCTATATACTGACTACAGCATAATGGTATCTGTTCTCTCCAGTTCCGAGAGAACGACAAAAATGAAAGTACATTACAAAGTACATACAGAGGAAGAGAGATAAGGCTGTCTTCCGTTCCCACAGTCTTCTCAGACAGGCGTGTTATTCACACCAGTTACATCTGCAGCATCGACTGCATGAAATACTAACAGTTGGCAGGGTGGATTTGATTTAAATCATTTTTTTAACAGAAAGACCCATTCTTGCTGGTATTATATTAATATTTACAACCAGATGAAGGTTTTATTTTTGTAATAATAAATTTCCAGAGTAGTTTTTTCAGTTATATCAAAAATTACTGATTTGGTTATACAATTAGAAATACATATAGACAGATAATTATGGAAATATTGTGAGGTTTAATAAGTTAACTGTTTATATTTGGACAACTTTTCTGCTGTACTTTATTGGAAGGAGGAAAATAATCATTTCCTTAATAACAATAACATTATAGCATATATATCTATGTTTGTTAACTGATGTGGTTAAACAATTAAAAAAAAAAACTTAGACTGAGTTTTAGCACACATTAAAAACTTAAAAGAAATCCTTATTTCCTGATGAATAGCCTTTGGACTATAATGTAACTTAAATAGAAAACTATCTTTACAAAGATTTTCCCTCCAAAAGTATTTTATTTTAAAAATCCAATTTACATTTTAAAAAATTGATTTATTTTTTTAAAAACCACTTTAAAAATCATTGATTTTTATCCTCCCTGCATGTAGGCTCCTCATGTGATTTAGAACCCTGGAAGAGCCTAGTAGTCAGTGAGCCGAGCTGAAAGTTCCTCTTTAAATAGTCGTCCTCTTTAAATAGTCATTATACACAGTTTGGGTGTCTTTTTGAAAAATCTGTTTCACTTCCAGTTTCCTTACATTAAAGAAATAGCCAGTAGTTTTAGAAAGATTTTTAACTGAGAATTAAGCACTGTGCATTTCTTTTCTTTCTTTCTTTTAAACTTTCAGCATGAAGAAACTGAAAGAAGAAATGGAAGGTGTCGTTAAAGAATTAGCCGAGAATAATCACCTTTTGGAAAGGTAAGTGGGGGTTTTAAGGAACTTAGTTTGGCAGCAAGCATATACGGTGAACACGTAGCTGTGCATCTCTTTTGAGAATTTCTTGTGCACCTGAAGAGGGTTGGCCCACGGCTTGCAGAAGATCCATGCTTTGAAGTGGCGTCTTGTGTGCAACCAGAAGCAAAGGAGCCACTTCTGCATGGTGCTTTCCCACCCTGCAGAGGCGCACGTGTGAATTCTGTGCAGAGACGCTGGTCGCTTGAGTGTTTCCCATGTAATTGGCATCCCACCAGGAAGGAGAGTTAGGAATGACCGACACAGTGGACCCTTCCACTGTACTCACACAAATGCACTCCTTGTGGTGAAAGGCAACGTGGGTGGTGCTGTGGTCTAAACCACTGAGCCTCTTGGGCTTGCCAATCGGAAAGTCGGCAGTTCGAATCCCCACAACAGGGTGAGCTCCTGTTGCTTGGTCCCAGCTCCTGCCAACCTAGCAGTTCGAAAGCACACCAGCGCAAGTAGATAAATAGGTACTTCTGTGGCAGGAAGGTAAACGGCGTTTCTGTGCACTCTGGTTTCCGTCACAGTGTTCCATTGCACCAGAAGCTGTTTAGTCATGCTGGCCACATGACCTGGAAAGCTGTCTGTGGACAAACATTGGCTCCCTCGGCCTGAAAGCAAGATGAGCGCCACAACCCCATAGTCGCCTTTGACTGGACTTAACCATCCAGGGGTCCTTTACCTTTTTTTAAAAAAAAAACTCATTTTGTACTTCCAGGTGCACTCCTTGTGGTGCGTCTTAAAGACTTGTTCGATTCAAGCCAGTGGGCTTGATCCAGCTAAGTCAGTTGAACTCTGATCCCATAGAAATCAACAGAATGAGTTCATTCCACTGCACTGCAGCACAATCACTCAATACTGTGTACCAGAGACAGCATTAAATGCTATGATTGTGTTTTTTTGTTTAGGTTTGGTGCTTTGACGATGGATGGTGGCCCAAGGAATGTGGATTGTATTTAGCTGGACAATTTACCACAACACAATCTGAATTTGCACAGAAAGAGCGTATATCCATTGAAAGAGTTTTCTGAACTTGGCATTCCCCCTCAGTATTTAATAAAAGCATGTAAATATGTACATAATGTATATAATAGAAAGTATATTTCTTTTGGTAACGTTACAAGTGGTCTTAACATTTGGAGTAACATCAGAACTTTCCTCCGTGTGAAATAATGACGGCTGCATATTGTGATGAGCACATCGACACAATGCAATTGCTTCAAATGCTGTCCTTGCCTGTTTACTTGTGAATGTTGCTAGAGAAACTGGTCTTGGAAAAACCCTACTTCATTTTTGTCAAGGAAATTGGGCTTCCCCTTAAGTCACCTGAATGCACAGTACCTCATTTATGATCCTCTGAAATTGTTTCCTGCTGTCTTTCATTGTGAGCAGATGTCTCTTACAAAGTACAAAAAAAGAGACAGGGAAAAGTATGATTACCTCTTGAAAAAGTATCTCTCTTAACTAATGGTGAAGGAAATATTTTTGAGTTTGTAATCATGTTCAGTTTGAGTATGTATAATCTGCCAGTTTGGGATTTAAAAGCACATACAAATTGAATCTTCTATTTGCTAAATCAACAGGTGACGGAAAAGCTGTAACATGTTCGCTAGCATAGAGTGTGTCTCAAAATCAGTGAACCTTGTTATTAATTCTTACTGGCATTTAAAAAAAAAACCAAACACCATACAATTTCAAAAGTAGCATTTACTTTCTTACATGCTAAACATTGAGCCTGGTGTGGCCCATATACTGGTTTCTAATCTTTGTCAGTTCTACTAAAGTAGGAGAATTCTTTCCTTTTTTTATTAAAGCTATTGTGAAGCGTTTGACACTGAGGTAAAACATTGGCACAGGTGTTTACGCAGTTGCCTTGGAAAAGGGGATCCCTGAAGAGTTGGCACTTTCCTCACTCACTGAAAGTGCCTTGGCCCAGTTTTGGGGAATCTTCCTTACAGCTCATCAACCTCATTCAGCACAGAGGCCCAAAATTTAGTTCAGCATTTGATAAGCTATCATGGGGAGGAGGTAGTAGAGAAGTGAGCTTCTGCTACCTTCCTTACACTGTGTTTTAAATTTTTTTAATTCAACAGACATGCACACATACAAAACCAGTCTAATTCAGTCTTACTGACTTTAGTGGAACTTATTTTCCAACGTGTCTAGAAAGTAAGGCTGTTGTTCTAAGCCAGAGTATTCTGGATAAGTTCTAGGAGAGACCCAATTGATCTGAGACTATTCTAGATTTCTGTGGGTTGAGGCCTTCGTTTCTTTTAATCAAATTTCTAATCAACTCTACCTTCTGTCTCCTCCATTCTGACATGCCAAAATACAAATAAAAATCACCCGTCTCTACATAGTCTCAAATGGATAAAGAAATATTATTTCACTGTTGCAGCTCTTATTTTCATTACCAAGTTTCCAATAACCTAGTTGGAAGGACTACGGAAATCATAGGTAGTAAATCTATGTGAAACTTTGCTGCCTTATTGTATGTAAATGTCTATTCTGAAATGTTGAGATTATATTTCTGTAACGTGTTTACTTTATGCTATCGTTTTCTGTTTTACAGAATCATCATTTTGCATAATCCTGTTTACTCTATAACATAATTTTTGAAGGGAGGAATTGGAGAAGGGTCGATTTTTCTTCCATATACTGAAACCAGTTTTAAACAAATAGTGTAAATCATGGATGACAGCTTTTATGTTGCTGAAGGCACTTCTGCCACATTCTCCCATCCCTTCAGAGTTCCTTCCTTTCTATTAGTTTCATTTTATTTTATTTTAAAGGATTTTGCTGTCTTTCTATGAAGTTTCAGAATAACGGTGAGGGGCAGTGTTTTATTTGATTAAAATACTTTTTTTAAGCTTTTCTTCTGGGCTTTTTTTTTGGGGGGGGGTTCTCTCAGCTGCCCAAGAACAAATTGATAGCTTTCTATCGTATATGTTTATGTGCATATGGCACACTAAAATAAGAAAGGAATTACTTTTACTTGCTTTTCAAATTACCTATATTAGTCTCCTATACTAAAATAAAAAATAACCCCAAATAACCCAGAGGGGCTTATTTCTGAGGACACCTTTATAGGACTGAGAATTCTAATCCGTGGTAGCCATGGTGAAAATTGAAGCAGTACAGTCTATTCTGGATTAATCTACATTGCTTTTGTCTCTGCCCCTGCTTACAGCCCCCAACAGATTACATTACAGGGTACGCAGCACTCAAGAGAAAAAAGGTCCTGTTCCCCCTTCCTCCATGTAAATTATTAAGATAAGTTGTAAACAATATGACATATACCAGCTTGCTTTTTTGTAGTGTTCAATATTTTGCATTGTGCTTTCATATTAATTTGTAGAGGGAACTCTACCATTCTTAGTCTGTATAGTAACTCTATCGGCAGCGGCTGTGGGTCTTGCGAAAATTCTCTTCAAATCAATGTACCACAAGTTAGGCAGCAGCATGAGAAATAAATCTCTTTTCACACTTCTAATTCATTGTCCTTGATATGAGGAATTGCTGATCTTGGTACGTAAGCAATGTACATCATTGGACTTCAAGACTGGATACTCACAGTGTTATAGAACATTGTTAAGAGTGTGTGAAAGATAATGGGTTGAAAGAAATAATTAAAAAAACAACAAGGTATGAGCAGGACGCTGAAGTTGGTTGCTAGTTCCCAGTTCCTTATTTGGTTGAAAGTTTGAAACACTGAAAAAAGAAGAAAAGTTAATATGTTCTGAACTCCGAAGTAAAGTATGTCTCTGAATTGCAAAATAATATTTGGGATACCCTACATGATATATAGGGATGCAGGTGGCCCTGTGGTCTAAACCACAGAGCCTGGGGCTTGCTGATCAGAAGGTCAGCGGTTCAAATTTCTGCGACGCGTGAGCTCCCGCTGCTCGGTCCCTGCTCCTGCCCACCTAGCAGTTTGAAAGCACGTCAAAGTGCAAGTAGATAAATAGGTACCGCTCTGGCGTGAAGGTAAACGACGTTTCCGTGCGCTGCTCTGGTTCGCCAGAAGCGGCTTAGTCATGCTGGCCACATGACCTGGAAGCTGTATGCCGGCTCCCTCGACCAATAAAGCGAGATGAGCGCCGCAACCCCAGAGTCGTCCGCGACTGGACCTAATGGTCAGGAGTCCCTTTACCTTTACCTTTTACATGATATATATCTCCATGATCAGAGGACACACTCCTTTGAGCCCAACGGTAATTTTCTTCAGTCAACAACATGCTTGTGAAATGCTCATAAATATGTGATTACATCATGCAACCATTTTTTAAAAAAAACAGGTAACTGAAGGTGGCCACTGCAAAATATGGCTATTTCCACCACAAATCATACACCGATACAACCATGAAAATGTCCTCTACAAGATGCCATTGAAATCTCACCTGGCCTAGAGCTGGCACATGGCACTATGAAACACATTTATGCAGATCAGCAATAGCCAAAATATGGGGGTGGGTGGAACTGGGGTTGCCCACTCCAATATTGCTTTGTACCACCACATATCATGCACTCGTGTTCAGGAGAGTGTCCTCTACAGGATTGCATGAGATCCCATACAGTCTAGGGCTTTCTTTGGGTGCAAGGCCCAGTCAGGCATTCCTGTGCTTACCAACAATGGTCAAATATGAAGGCGGAAATTTCAATGTAAGCGGGGCCCCACACCAAAATATGGCTTAAAGGTAAATGGACCCCTGACCGTTAGGTCCAGTCGCGGACGACACTGGGGTTGCAGCGCTCATCTCGCTTTATTGGCCGAGGGAGCTGGCGTACAGCTTCCGGGTCATGTGGCCAGCATGACTAAGCCGCTTCTGGCGAACCAAAGCAGCGCATGGAAACGCCGTTTACCTTCCTGCCAGAGCGTAACCTATTTACTTGCACTTTGATGTGCTTTCGAACTGCTAGGTTGGCAGGAGCAGGGACCGAGCAACGGGAGCTCACCCTGTCACAGGGATTCAAACTGCCGACCTTCTGATCAGCAAGCCCTAGGCTCTATGGTTTAACCCACAGCGCCACCCACTTAGGTCACCACAAATAATAAAACCATGCATCTGGTAGGGCAGCGTTTCTCAACTGAGGGCCACGTGGCTCCCTGGGGGGGCCCAGGATATTCCACAGGTGAAAATCACTTAAATGGGGGGAGCATGGCACAAGACTAGAGGGCCACAGAGGAAAGTGAGGAGTGAAGAAAACACAGAAGTGACCTAGAAAATAAAACAACCAAACTGCATTCCATTTTCTGATACTTGTTCTTTATCTTAGTCTCGCAGCTACAATATGACTGAAACTAGCGTTTGTCCCTAACAAGTCTTGGGAACAAGTTCGCCTGAACGTTGCCACATCCTACATTTTTAAACTCTCCAATTCCATCATAGAAATTCCAGTCCTTTGTGTTTCCAATATTCTGCAAAGAAACAAAGGGATAGCCAGTGTTTTAAGTTATCACTGAAAAAGTATTTTTAAAAAAGGTGTACATTTCATTTTTAATTTAAAATAATGAATTTAAAATATAAGAAGACACCTTTTCTAGATAAGACTAAAGACCCATCAAGTCTATTATCCTGCTTTCACAGTGTGTAGAGTATGGATCTAGCCAAGAATTAAAATCTTAATTGAATAAACAACACATGAAGATACATCACTCAGGGTATTATGGGACATACTCAGCATCTTAAATCATGATGGGATTCTAAGAAGTTTATGAGTTTAATAAACAATCTAGCTGTTGAGATACAAAACACCCTAACTTTTATTATGTTTTCAGTGGTCCTTGGCTTCCCAGTTGCATTAAAATACTTTGCTCCGACATTCCTTCTGGCTTCCATGCAATATAGTGAAAACTAGGAAACAGTTTTTCTGTTGGATATCTGTCTCTTATATTCAAACAGACACAGACAAAAGAATATCTGTGGAAATGTTTGCTTTATCTTCTAGGACACATTGACGCAGGAAATACAATCTATCAAGATTCAGACTGGAAAAAGGCAGTAAGTTAAAAATATCTGAAAGTGGGGGTCTAAATATCTTACATGTTTTAGTATGGAGGAGTGAAACATAAATATCTCCTGAAACATCAGTACTATGCACTGTGTTACACAAATGCTTTTAAGTCATTTTACAATTTTGATGCAACATCTTTGTTCCTATAACGTTTTGTGTGCTGTTGTGTCTGGATTTAGCCAAGAAAATGTCAACTTAAACGAGATAGCTGGAGGCAATAAACTCTAAACAGCAGCAAATGTAAAAAATATGGGCATCCTTTTCAATTGGACACTGTTTTGTTTAATGAGAATAGTGTAATTATCTAAAAGCACAATGAAAATATAAGCATCACGGTTGCACAGATTCATCATTCTTATCTATATATAAAAGCATGTCATTTATTTATAGACTTTCATTTTGAGGTGCCAAAAGTAAGCCACTACTGTATATATTTTATTCATTTGTTGGATTTCAGTGTCAGCAAAAGTGATTTGTTAGAGACTGAGCCTAAGACTGCATATTGGAAACTTTAGCATAGATCCTGGCAGTACAGTTTAGAATCAGAAAAGGATTTATTTTCAAATAAACATGTTAGTAACAGAGCACCTCATTCTAAATAGTAACAATATCAAGGTATCTTTATAATTCATCACCCACTTCATAAGATTGTGGGAAGAATGCTCTGTTGATTTGATTAACGGATTTCTGTAAGGAAAACACCTGTTTAATGTTGGGATCATATATAACCTGAGAAAAATACTACAGGAAATGGTTTTTTAAACAGCATTTTTGTAAAGATACTGATGAATTCCTCTCACTGTACCACCATACAGTTTGGTTATAGTAATGTGACTGAATATAAAGATAGAGATCTCTAGTTTACTAAATGTAGATGAGAGGATTTAGGACCAACAGGTGGCCTTGAGACATGCTGGCTGAGGTTCTATTCACGGCGATCTTATGGGGTTGTGGGTATTTGAGGCTTTTTCCTTCCTTCCTGCACTTCTGTGCAGTTACCTCAAGAGCAGTCGGCTGACTTTAGCTATGGCAATAAGAAACGACTTCAACAAAACAATTAGAAGGATAGCACAGTTTTTTTATTGGTTCCCCAAATCACTGGGTAGCCCAAGGAGGAGAAAAATCAAGCTTCTTTGCACATCTTCTGGTAAGTTTATCTTTTCCTCTTCTCTGCAATGAACTTAAATTGAGAAGTCATGTTCTCTTAACAAAACTAAAACCCTTTCTCCCGCAGTTTTGTGATGAGTGTTGTAGCAGAAATAAATTAGTCTGTGTCAAGTTGCTTGAAGCACATCTAAGGGTCTGAGCAGGCCTACTAAGATTTTTACTCTTCTCTTCGAACCAGCACATCTCCATTGGTAGATAGATAATAAACAGCTTAATATTTTTTTAAAATCTAAGCAGTGTACTACATGAACACCGTAACAATTTCATTAAAACAAAAATACAACAGTAAAGTATGGAAGCATATTTAAAAAACGGGTTCAGCAAATTTATACAGAGAAAAATGGACTGATCTTATGGATTAGGGAAAGCCTGGGCAAAAAGATATACTATTTACAAGATGTCTGAAGCTGCTGCTTCACTTATGGCAGAGACAGAGAAAGAGAAGAGCTCCTCATTGAGTTTGAATGAAGACTTGAAAGCTGTTCTTTAGGGAACACTTGTGCCAAGCAGCAGTGGGTACATGGGCCCATCGTGCTCCTGTCTGAATTCTGATCATATGCATTCTTTTGAGATATATTCTTAAAATATTGCTTTGGTGGATTAAGGCCATCTGCTCTAGCATTCAGCTTCATATGGCAGCCAGCAAGATTCCTCTGGAAGGAAGGAAGGAAGGAAGGAAGGAAGGAAGGAAGGAAGGAAGGAAGGAGAAGGAGGAAGAAGAAGAAGAAGAAGAAGAAGAAGAAGAAGAAGAAGAAGAAGAAGAGGAGGAGGAGTTTGGATTTGATATCCCGCCTTTCACTCCCCTCCAGGAGTCTCAAAGCAGCTAACATTCTCCTTTCCCTTCCTCCCCCACAACAAACACTCTGTGAGGTGAGTGGGGCTGAGAGACTTCAAAGAAGTGTGACTGGCCCAAGGTCACCCAGCAGCTGCATGTGGAGGAGCGGAGAAGGAAGGAAGGAAGGAAGGAAGGAAGGAAGGAAGGAAGGAAGGAAGATATCTTCCAACATCTTGGAACCAGGGATACGTTGCTTCTACAAGCAATGGCCATTCCCGAGTTTGCCTAATCCTTTACTTGATCCATCTAAGTTTATGGCTACCACCACATCTTTTGCGAGTCAATATCATTCATTATGCATTTGGTCAACATAGCCTGTCCTGAACCTACCGTCAGGTGACCCCAGGTGCTATCATGAGAGAAGGAGAGAAATGCCTTCCTCACCATGTTTTACACGTGGTTAATAATTTTAGAAAACCCATTTATTTATGTATTAAACGTATATCAAGCCTTTCCTCCCAAAGGAGCCCAGAGTGGGAAACACATCAGCATTAAAGCAAGAACAATTAAAAATAGCACAGCGATGTATTCAAAACATTCACAAACGACGCCATACTTTCACAGCTAGCAATTTCAAGGTTGCAGGAGCAGAAAGGCTCAGTCATCAAATGCCTGGGTAAACGGGAATGTTTTCAAATTCTTTCTGAAAGTTCATAAAGAAAAGTACAGGTGCCCTGTACCGAGGGGGGCAGGATTCCAAAAATGGGGAGCAGCCACCAAGAAGGCCCTGTCTTGGGTTAATGCCAACGAAGGGACACCACCAGCAGTTGCACCAACAGGGCCTCCCATGGCAATCGTAGAGCCTGAGATGGTTGATATTGGGGAAGGCACTCTTTTAGGGTCTCAAGCCATTTTAGGCTTTGCATGCTAGTAATAGCACTTTGATTTGTGGTAGCTCCCTGGCAGCCACTGCAGTGCTTTCAGGACCAGTGATACATGCTTCTATCAGGCTGATCCACTTATCTGTCTAGCAGCTGCATTGTGTTCTAGCTCCAGCCTCTGGACCATCTTAAAGGGCAGCCCCAGGGAGATTGCATTGCAGCAATCCAGGCAGGAGGTCACCAGAGCACAGACAAGTGAGGCCAGGCTATCCTAGTCCAGGAATGGCAAAATATTCCTAGTCACAGAAGCCACTTGAGACTGTGGTGACAAGTTAGAATCCAGGATTACTCCCAAACTACAAACCTATTCCTTCAGCAACCTCTCCCAGAACAGGTCCACCTAATTCCTGGACATGGGAACAGCCCATTCACAACACCTCCATTTTATCAGGATTCAGCCTCAGTGTCTTGCCCCCTGTCCAGCCCATCACTTCTTCCAGACAGTGGTCCAACACTTTCGCAGCCTCTCCTGATTCTGATGAAATGGAAAAACCAAGTTGTTTGTCACCAGAGTTTAAGAATTTACTGGATTCACATCTTCTCCCCTCCTGCCCACAGTGTCAAGCAATTTCTCCCACTATGAAATGGCACTTTATGTATGAAGTATTATGCCACACCCTAAGTTGTTTATGATGATGATGACTGGGCTGCCCCAACCACTCTAGGTGGCTCCCAAAAAAATATTAAAATAGCAGTAAAACATTAAAAAATCCCTGAACAGGGCTGACTTCAGATATCTTCTAAAAGTCAAATAGTTATCTTTTTGACATCTGCTGGGAGGGCATTCCACAGGGCAGGCATCACTATCGAGAAGGCTCTCTGCCTGATTCCCTGTAGCTTCACACCTCACAGTGAGGGGAGGCCCTCAGAGTTGGACGTCAGTATCTGGGCATGCCTCAGGCCCATGTCCCACCCAGTCCAGCGTCCTGTTCTCACAGTGGCCAATGAGACAACATCCATTTCTGACAGTGCTTCTGCAAAACACGCCACTGTGGCGCAGTCCCAGAGCTCTTTTCCACTAAGAAACCCAACTAGAAATGTGTTAATTGCCACCTTTCAGAGAGAAAATCTGAAGTGTCAAAGTGAGAGGCTACCTTCAGTGTGAGATTCTCTTCCTAAGCAGACATGAACATTTTTCCAAGACTGCGCCGATGCAGTATTTTTCTATCTAGCTTTTCTGTTTGTTGCTCTGAACACAGTCAACGCAAGTAGGACCTGCAATGTTACAGTGTCTCCCCCATCCAGTGGATATTCTTGTTCCAGGTCTCCAGATAGCTGCAAGCCTTGAAGTGCTGTTCAGGTCTCTGGAGGCCAGGGAGATATTGAGGAGAGGGGGGACAGTGTACCCTCTTTTTCTTTCCCAGCTCTGAGCCCTTTCCCTGTTTTGTTATCTAGAGATATAGTGTCAGAGGACTCAGGTTTGGGGCTGGCTGACAGTTCTGAACCTGGACATTTTAATCACAATTGTGTGTCTGTGTTTACCCTTGCAATTTATTTTGTTTACAGGAATACTGCAGGTTTCACAGAGACCATTGGGGCTTTATATCTCCTAAGAGTCACATGGGAAATAAATTATTTTAGCAAACCTGTTAAATCCGATTGCCAGTCTAAGACGTGCTTCAGACCCATTTTAATAAACAGAATCAAGCAAGGGATGCCGCTTTGTTGTTGTGATGTTGTACACTCAGCACTAGGGGTCAGTAAATAATCACTGAAGTAAATATACTAAAACCCAAAGCAGAGTGATATCTGAGACAATCCAAAATGTGCCAAGCTTTCAAAACCTATTTGACCAGAACTTCACCACAAGTCTGATTCAAGCACATACAGGGAAATATGGAGCAATGAGAATTCTGCCTTAATTTGGCAACTCCCATTTGACAAAATGGCCTGTTCAATGCTTTCGACTTCATGCAAGATGCATAAACGTTATTGAATTTGTGATAGAAAATGTAAGTGATATAAGGCTCTATTTCACCAGCTCACTCTTAGAGGGGGGTAAACAGCAGTTTACTGATGCCTGTTTTCCAATCATATCCCCAGCTCCCTGTCAAGAAATTACATACCTGCAAGATTCATTAGTTTTCTTTATTGGACATTTTCTGTGTTTCGCCCCCCTAAAGACGTAGAAAAGGGAGGTGTCTGCAGCTATGGAATAAGTCAGCGACACAACAGAACTGGGATAAAACTCCACAGAGCAAATTTGAAAGGTTTTCCCCATTCCTACTAGAATATCCTACTGGTAACATAGCATGTTATTATTGCTGTTGTTACCATCATCATCATTAGTCATGTACTGAATTTATATGCTGCGGCTTGTAAAGGAGCCCAGCATGGAGTAAGAGACGTAAAAAACAGGGGTGGTAGAGATTATGTAGGCAAAAACAGTATCAGATAGTATTATTAGGTAATGTCGTCAAGCCCTGGCCTACCTGGCGGCAAGTCAGTTTGTCAAGTCTCCAGTCCAGGGTCAATCCACATATCCACAGTCCAAAGCACAGTCCATAGTGGTCCGGGAGCATCCAAGCTGAGGTCCATCAACATGGGCAGTTGAGCAGACACAGCACCTCATCTCTGCTTCCTTTTGGTACTTTGCATGCAGATTGCAGCATCTGGGCTTGATGAGGCAGGTGTCCCTCACCTGTCCTGAGTCTACTCCAGCTGAAGAATCACACACCTCCTCCCTGAGCTAGTGGCCAGCTAGGGAGCTGGGTTGTGGGCCCTTGCCTGCCCTAGCCTCCTAAAGCTTCTGTCCCACTGCTCCCTACGCCTCAGAGCATGCCATGTTTGTGGAGATAGGGGCCCCTCTGGTGGTGGATCCTGCTGCTCTGGTTCCTGTGCACTGGACCCCCATCTCCTTGTCATCCTCCATCACCTGTGAGTACTTCCTACACCAACCTCTCCTTCCCCATTCCCAGCTTGTGTCCCTGTGTGTCCCAGTCCCGGCTACACCACACACAGGGATACTCTTCCTCCTCCTCCCCGTTGTCCTGCCAGTTTATCACAGGTAAATTTCAAATCATTAAAAAGATGAGATATTCTAGAATCCAGATCCTAAAGAGACATTCTGTATTCTAAATAGATATTTTAAAATCCCCCCCAAATACAAAACTGTATACATTCATATGCAAATACATTTTTCCCAATGGAATATTATAATCTCACTTTACTTTTTCTAACCAGAAAAAAATGTTCGCATCTGAATCTGAAGGCATTCCTATACTGTAGAAACTGAAAGCTGGCATAATAGATTCTTTTGCGATTCTCAATTTCGTCATCTCTGAGTTTTCTTGAGAGACAAATCCCATTCAAGGCTGCAGTGCTATCTTCACTTGCCTAAAAATTTGCCCCATTGAAACAGTGGGCCTTACTTCTGATTAAGCATGTATAGGGTTGCATTGTAAGGCTGCAACCAATGCATGCATATGTGTGTATGTGTGTGTAAGTAAATCTTACTGACATCAGTGTGAATTGCTTCTGAGTAAATGTGCAGAAGTTCAGACTGCACATTTCAAATACAGGTGCGTTGATCATCCTTCTAGATTGGATCCTGGGCATGCAAGATGATGGTTTGAGGGTCACTCACAAAGGGTCAGTGTGTGTGGGTCATTGGCACCATACTCACACTACCAAACTGCCTGCATTGCCGAATATGATTGATTGTGAAATATGTGACTGAATCTAGGCACCCCTTTTGTCTGCTCCAACCATTGACAAGCCTAGCCAGAAATTACAGCACCAGTCACATGTTTTGTGAAGGCGGCAAAGCCTTCCATCCGCACTTCATGATTGTTGGGGCACAGAGTTGTCTAGCTGAGCGGCAGATATAACATGGCTTCAAATGAAAATTTATTCAAGAGAGATATAAGAAAGGGGCACTGCCCATACCAAATCCGACGTGCTTATCCCTGTTTTGGTTCTGTGCAGACTTTAGCCTCCATTTACAAATGTTTATTTGGAAGTCAAATCAGCTAATTCAAATCAAGGTTTCAGCGTGTAGGGCTACAAAGGCTGAAAAATAAGTCTGGCAGAATATGGAAACTTCTCTTGAGCAGCAGCAGCCTGGTTGTTTTATGAGATCCAGCACAGCTCAATTATCTGCGTCTGCTTGTAGAGCATCTGTTAATCTGCTTGCCTACGCAGCCTTGTAGATGCTCTGTGATGGGAACAGCCATATACAAACTATCCAGCAAAATCAAGCTTGAGGTGAAGAAAAAGCAGAGAGCAGGTAGGTGGCAACTTAACACCGTGAAAGGATCACACTGTTGCTGCAGGCAGAATATAAGGAACTACCATGACCGCAAGTAATTTGTATGTTTTTCAGCTGCAAGCGTTATGCTAGTTCTCCTTGGATTCTAATTTTTTATATATATAAATAAGACAAATTTAATTTGCCCTAGGGCAGAATCGAAAGTAATGTTTTATCATGCAGCCCTTCATCGTTTGAAAATGGAAAGCTTAAAATATTGTTTTGTATCTATTTCTCATGTATTTTTCAGATGTGTTTTTAGAAACAAACCAATACTGTAAATAAATAGCGAACTGATTTGTTATGTGCAGCGCCAGCTGAATTGCTGAGGGAAGACTTCAATCTGATCAGAATGCCTTTATAAATATTTGGTAAATTTTTAGTGGCACCATCATGAGCCAGTGCTATTCTCCAGATCAGCATCTTTCAGATGTTATCAGGAAAAGAAGAATGAGAAATTAAGACTGGACAAAGCTTGATTTCAGAAGCAAATAATTTTTGTATTAGATTGATAAGTACTCTAGGAGTGGGAAGAATAATTCTTTAAAGGCTTTCACACACAGCTATCTTTTTCTCAGCTTTATGGTCTCTGTGGTTCTAGTACAGGCCTATACAATGTAGGTCCTGCAATGTGTACTTTGTTCACTCTCTGCCTTCTTATAGCTTCATCAAATACACTTTGCTGCCTTTCCTCATCCTGGCAAAAACACTGTAGACTTGCTCAAGCTCCTAACAAATGGGAATGGGGATAGAAGAATACCTGCATCACTAACTGTGCATTGTTCCCACTCTCAGGGCCCAGCTGCAATTGCCAAGACAAGCAGCAGCGGAGGGTGGGGTGGGGGTTATTGGGACTGCAAAGACTCTTAATGTAGCTCCCAGTTCAACCCTGATTGCTCCCCACTTGCTATTTAAAATGGAAATAAATAGTAGCAAACAATACCACACAATGAATTTAATGTAACATGTGGTTTGGCCCTTATTTGATTCAGAGGCATATGGTAGAACTTTTCCAGTCTGTCGTAGCCATTTTTGTAGCCCACCTGTATCTAAGATTTCCATCACTGGTGTGAATTTATTTGACAGAGAAAATTTGCCAGTAAACACAGTGGAAGACAACTACTGAAACTTTAAACACAAAGCATAAATTGGACTTATACAAGTTGGGTTTTTGTTTTTTTAAGTTGTGTTTCTAGGGTGTTTTTTATGACAGCAGTCATATGGAGTACTGGCTTTGCTATTTTTGCCGCCCATGGCAGCCATTTTGTACTGGCACCCACAGACCTTTTATCAATATATGATTATCAGCCCCTCATTCCCCCCCCCCCAAAAGGCACAGTGCTCTTTAAAAGGAAGAAATTATTAGCCTCTTATGTGAACAACTTCAAAGATACTCAGATTGAGATTGATGGTGAGAATAAAAACAGCCATAGCAACACTAGTTTCCTAACGTGATTAGCCACCCTGTCTTTGCATATTGTTTAACCAAATCACAGCTTTCTAATTTGACTTCCCAAAACATGTCAGCTCAAATGATAAAAATAAATGAATACAAAATAAATGGGATGCCTTACAATGGTTATTCACAATCTCCAGCTATCATTACAGTGTTTGTGATCTTGCTCTGCCCCAGGCAACAATGAAGGCCACACATATAGGCTGGTGTATTTCTACTGCTTCAAAAAGTCACTGTCCTAAAGGGCTTTTCTTTTCCTCAGGTTGGGCAGCCTCAGCATGATTTTCAGTTTCCACATGACTGGGAGTTTCAATTTGGTTGTGGCCTAGTCTATATCCTTCTTGCCATAATATTTAAAACAGCCCACTTCCGTTGAGCCAAATGTCCATGCCTCAAACCTCTTGGTATTTTCCTTATAAAATGCCTTGAAACTTTCAAGGCTGCCTCTAGCTTACCTTTATTGTTCCTATTCCCTCCCAGCAACTTCAGATCACAAGAAAACTTATATTGGTAACTGACACATTGCCTGCAAGAATGGCGTCTGGGTCCACCACAACAATTTATTTACAGGCACAAGCCTCTGGAAAGACCCCAATTTTTTGTCAAACTACAGTAACTGTAATCATAAGGTTGCATTATTGTCCTATCCTGACCTTAACAAGAGGACCATGGGGCGTAAGGTAGACTGGTCCTTTCAGCACCATAGAAAGCTCGAAGTGAGCTAAGTGCTCCCACACAGTCTAGGACTGGACTTCAGTGGTGCCCCGCAAGACGAATGCCTCGCAAGACGAAAAACTCGCTAGACGAAAGAGTTTTCCGTTTTTTGAGTCGTTCCGCAAGACGAATTTCCCTATGGGCTTGCTTCGCAAGACGAAACGTCTTGCGAGTTCTTGCGAGTTTGTTTCCTTTTTCTTAAAACCGCTAAGCCATTAATAGCCGCTAAGCCGCTAAGCCGTTAATAGTCGCTAAGCCACTAATAGCCGCTAAGCCGCTAATAGCCGTGCTTCGCAAGACGAAAAAACCGCAAGACGAAGAGACTCGCGGAACGGATTAATTTCGTCTTGCGAGGCACCACTGTAAATACTTTTATGCCTCCAGAACCAGTTCTATGCCTCTTCCTTGAGGAGCAGAAGGCCTTCAAGGGGCAAGTCTCTGGCTTGGAGCCTAACATTCCTCCTCGTCTTAGACTACTCCCTCCAAACTTATCACCTATGCTGACCAGACAACATGAGGCTGTGGGTCCATAGCATGAAGAGAGCTGGTTCTTCAAGGGATGAGGACTCTAAGGATGCAAACCCAATTCAAGGGTTTCTGGGTAAAGGGTCCCCAATCTAATAGGATTTGGCACTGGCTTAATTATGATGCTGGGGCCTAGGCTGGTTAAGGCTTTTCTGTGTCTAGTGTTACTGGTCCAACATAATTGGCTGCCCCTCACTCTTCAGAATCAGAGCACAGGCTGCTGTTCAGGATAGGAATGTTGACAATTATATGAATTCAAAGCAACATGAATAGCACTGATATGTTATCTAAATTGTGCCATGCCTTTTATGTTTCAGATTGCAAATACACATGCCGTTCTCACTGTCAAGACTTGGTACATCTGGACTATACGCAGAATGGAAAACTGATGGAATGCGGCTCCGTATATGACACTGATGATGGGCAGGTAATGAATTTTATTCTCATATCATAAAGGGCACCTGCCTTCAAATCAAACAGGGCTTCTATAAGGGAGTCATAGGGACCCACGGTTTAGAGGTTGTGTTCTTAGGTGAATACAGATGATCATGTGTCAACAAATTGGGCATTAATACCTTAAAGAAAACATTTAAGGTACATATAACACAGAAAGAAGTCAATCTGTTTCCCATAGAACAGAGAAAAGTTGACCCAGCTGATAAAGAGAAAGCTAGAAACTTACCAGTCATGTTTGATTTTCCTGCGCAGAAGGGTAGAGGTACATTTGTGATTTTTCAAACTCTGCTAGTTGTACCTAACTACAAAGGACAAATCGTTAGTGTTGTTTGGTTTGGTTTTTTGCAACAATCACAAGACACTTTCAAATACCAAATTCAAAATATTTAACCACTATGTTGTATTTCCCCAAATCAAGAGGTATGTTATCCTTTAAAAAAACTTTTAAACGGATTTTGTCTCAACTGCAACATCATCTCAACTCAAGAGCCATTCATCTTTGTGCAGTTTTTTCATTTTGTATCCAACCTGGGCCAACTTTCTAATATATTAAAAATATAATATTGCAGATCTTCTAATGATCTCCCAACCAGGCTACTCATAAAAGCCATAGTTGCTTCCCTTCAGTCACTAGAGCAGCATTAGGTGCCCCAAATTCTCCTGAGTTTTATGCTGGGATGTGTATTGTTTTTATTTTTTGTCACGCAGACCGAAGCAAATCAATGTGCTAAAATGTTCAGATGAACTTCTAATATTGCATGAATTATGATTGGTCCCCAGACAAGCATGGCACAGTCCTAGAGCTATGCTGCCTAAATTCATTATAAATTCAGCTTGTATTTACATTCCAAATTTCCCACTACCATCATTCAAAGGTTTTATTTATAATACGTGTGGGGTTTCCCCCGCATGAAAATGCTAAAGGGTGTGAGCTGTGCACAATGCACAAATGCTACATTTCATGTGGTTTGGCCTTGTTCTGTGGCGGGTGAAAGCCGTCTCTCTCTTCTGTCCCTGCTCTGGCTTGTATGCACTCAATAGAGCCATTAACAGCTGGGAATAAACTTATGGGCATGGCTTTGGGCAGAGCTGGAATGCTGTCAAATAATTAGGGTGAATTGTGCCATACAAATGGAAGGCCTTTCTTATTAACTTACCAAATAATAATGTCTTCTTAAAACGTGCCACACTGGCCACTAAGGAATTACTAATGCATTTTTTTTAAAGAAAAGCTTCTTACGCTTTTGTCATGCATTCTTATTATGTATCATTTAGCATGAAACTGCAGCTAAAATATGTAGTGTCACTGAGTAATTGAAACTGAAGAATACCAATGATATGTTCCATGAAGATATCCATCTTTTTTTGGCCTTAGATGTATAATATTAATATTCTGTACATGGTCTATGTATGAATAGACAATGTATCTGGCTATTATAAGCTTTCCTGGTGCATCTTAAAATAGCTTATTGCATAGTTCTCTCCTTCAGCTGCTTCTTCTTGCAAAACCCACCCTTCTAAAGTCCTCCTTTCACATGAATATACATTTCAAAGGCACCCACGCTCATCCCCTGCTGAAAAAAGGCTCAGGTTTCCTAGAAGAGTCAGTTAGAAGTTTTGACATGGCAGGTGCAATTTTTGTGCCTCTGTAGAATGGACTCAGGTGACTGTACACTGTCTGCAATGATGGCACGACAGTATGGTATTACCATAGCATAAGAACAATGGTGTGTCTTCCTGATCATCCATCATGGATAGACCTCAAGCGTCATTGTACAAAATGCATTTTCTAGGACACTCAGAATGGACACAATCTGGGCATTTCATTAGCAAACAGCTGTCAATGAAAGGCAAGATGACACCATTCTGGTCACCTCTAGAGAGCCTTTTCGTTTTGCATTCTTGATTATTTGTGCTCATGATGGTATCACGATCCAGTTTTCTGTACTGTTTGTGCCTGCAAAAGTTATGGGGTAGGAAAATTGCTTCATTTCTCTAATCGGTGTATGTCCCCTAGCTTCCTGCTGAAACCCAAATCCTTTCATACCACAAAAAATGTTCCAGTGAGGTTTCGTTCCACAATAATGCAGGTAACGTTGGGGAAACATCATTGAACAATTAATAGAATGGAATGACGTATGTATGGCCAGTCCAGTATAAATCCACAACTGATGCATTATTATTGTGTCAAGGACATGTTGGAGAATAAAGGTAAAGGTAGAGGGACCCCTGACCATTAGGTCCAGTCGTGACCGACTCTGGGGTTGCGGTGCTCATCTCGCTTTATTGGCCGAGGGAGCTGGCATACAGCTTCCGGGTCATGTGGCCAGCATGACTAAGCCGCTTCTGGCAAACCAGAGCAGCGCACGGAAACACTGTTTACCTTCCCGCAGGAGCGGTACCTATTTATCTACTTGCACTTTGACGTTGCTTTCAAACTGCTAGGTTGGCAGGAGCAGGGACCGAGAAACGGGAGCTCACTCCATCGCAGGGATTCGAACTGCCAACCTTCTGATCGGCAAGTCCTAGGCTCTGTGGTTTAACCCACAGTGCCAGCCGCGTCCCTTATGTTGAAGAATACGCCTGCAGAAAACCACTGTTCTGGAGGGCCTTTATAATCTCTAAGGATTTATGTGTTGAAGCTATGCTAAAGAACTGTTTTCTTGAGAAGGTTTTGGTGTTTATGAACTATTTTAGAGTAAGACCGGAGTCTGAACATGTGCTGAGGGACCCACATTTTGAAATGTTCATATGTTTTTGCATTATCCAAGTATTATAAATAGAAGAGATTATTTTCACCCACGGAATGAGTAGGAGCACCTTAAAATAGATAGATGATAGATGATAGATATAGATAGATAGATAGATAGATAGATAGATAGATAGATGATAGATATTGCTTGTTGAAAAGTATGATTTGTGGGAAATTAACATTTTGCTCTGTGCTGAGGTCATTGTTTGGATACTGTGCTTGTCAGCTTAGCAGCTGTTGGGAACCCGTTAGGGAAAGTTTGCCAATGTGGTTTTTTTGACCCACTGTAACAGGTGCTGATCATTCATTCCACACTAGATACAAGGAAAGGGAGTGGGAATAGGGAAGATGCCTTTTTCTTTCACAATACATTTTTGGAGCCTAAGGTATTAGGGCTGACTTGTTGGAGAAAAAACTCTGTATATGTGAGCTGTCACAGATAGTGCTGAAGTAGGTCTGGATATTCCTCATACATACCCCAAAACATATGCCTCATACGACTTGGTTTCTTCACTTTACAGTCTCAAATTTGGTTGCTCTTTGAAAACCTCTTTTTCTACCCCCCCCCCCCCAGGTTAATTCCTTCTTTCTTGCAACCAAAAGGACATACAGTTCTACTTTTCCCCACTGCTTAGGATGATTTAGAAATAAGTAAGTCGCTATAAGTAAGTCTGTAAGGGATGCGGGTGGCGCTGTGGGTTAAACCACAGAGCCTAGGACTTGCTGATCAGAAGGTTGGCGGTTTGAATCCCCGTGACGGGGTGAGCTCCTGTTGCTTGGTCCCTGCTCCTGCCAACCTAGCAGTTTGAAAGCACATCAAAGTGCAGGTAGATAAATAGGTACCACTCCGGCAGGAAGGTTTCTGTGTGCTGCTCTGGTTCGCCAGAAGCAGCTTAGTCATGCTGGCCACATGATCCGGAAGCTGTATACCGGCTCCCTTGGCCAGTAAAGCAAGATGAGCGCCGCAACCCCAGAGTCGGCCATGACTGGACCTAATGGTCAGGGGTCCCTTTACCCTTATCTTTAAGTTGCTATGAGGGTCCCTGGACTGAAAATCAGGATATAAATGCTTTAATAGGTAATAAAAATGTCATCTCTTAAGCGAAACATCTATTGTAGCCAGAATTTGGAGATGGATGCTTTCCTCTCATGCTGACAGCCAGCATTCTGAAAGCAGATCTTGCTTTCCTTTCCATACCCAGAAGGATGGGTTTGCTGACAGCTGGCCTGGACGATTTGGAGAAAGTTGAGCTTGGCTTTCCATGCCCCATTGAGGCCTTAAGAATTGTTGGCATCTGCCCATCCCATTGTCAGCATTTTATGGAAAGAGTCTAATAGGTTAGGTTACAGCAGCTTGTGCAAAAGGAACGTTTCCTGATAATTCCCCACTCTGTGTTGCACTTGCATTTCCCTTAACACGTCTGCAGTTCTTGCTAGAATCTTAACTACTGTACTGCGTTTCAAAAATAGATAGAAAATCTCTCCAGCTACAGCCACGTGTGTCCCGTCCAGTATGTAGATAAATCTGCAATCCTATGTCCACTTCCCTGAGAGTAAGCCCCACTGAATATTGCTGCTGAGTAAATACTAGTCGTACCTCAGAAGTCGAGCACCTTGCGAGCTGAACATTTTGGCTCCTGAGTGCCACAAACCCGGAAGTGAGTGTTCCGGTTTGCGAACGTTCTTTGGAACCCGAATGTTCAACGTGGGTTCTGTGGCTTCTGATTGGCTGCAGGATCTTCCTGCAGCCAATCAGAAGCCGCGCCTTGGTTTCCAAACGTTTTGGAAGTCGAACGGACTTCCGGAACGGATTCCGTTCAACTTCTGAGATACAACTGTACATGCATTCTTGTATTTAAATCAAACAAGTAACAATAATTCTAAATCAAGGATTATCTATGGAGAAATGGGTGAAGGGGCCCCTGGTCCCCTCTGGGATATTTAAAAGAAATGCTTTTTAATTATCATCATAATCTAGGTCTGTTTCCTGAGTATTCTGCTTTAATATTTAAATATTTCCTAACCCTTGCACCTGTTTTAAAACAAATGTACATATAAAATAACATGTCTGGGTATCCTTGCCTAAAGAAAAAAGATTTTAGCAGGTGCTGGGGGGGGGGGGAATATGGCAAAAGCATGCTGCAGTATTATGTTTAATTTCTCAGTAATTGATAACCCTGCTTACTTCTGGATGGTGAGTGCAAATGGCACTGAAATGTTTTTCAAGGACTAGGCATTTACTTTAAAATGTGTAATGTACTTCATATAGTAATGCGGTCTAATCATTACTGCTACTTGTATTTAGGTTTCGGTTTTTCAGCATTTGATTTACACGTCTGTTATTAGCCCTCTCGCTCCCAACACTTACCACCACAAGATCTCTGACTATGGGCCAGTCCAGTTGCTATCAGATACACAGATCCATTGTCCCTGAAATCTGTTCTGCAGGCAGTGATTGTTTCCCACCACAAGATGGCTGTCGTTTTGGGGTTTATCAAATCCCAAAGGTTGGCAAAAGAAAGGAACTGTTTTTAGCAACAGCTCTTTATAATTAGATCTGGTATGTTCATTATAGCTGCTACTTCCAGCAATTATCTCCCTGTGACACTCTTTCTCCAATTGCCCTTTTTGTGAAAATGCCCTCATATTTTGTTTTGGAAATTTATTCCTTTGCAGACTGCTTTGCATCACTAAACTTAAATGTGCTGCGATGACAGAATCTCCTCGGACCTTTGTATGGCTGTTCCATGTTGGAGATTATTTCATAGTTTGTATGATAGATGTGCTTGCTGTGTGAGCAACATGCATTGAGCCACATAGAGTAGGCTTGGGAAAGCTGTGGTCCTCTTGACATTGGCCCCATCTGCATTATATATTTAAAGCAGTGTCATGTCACAGCTAGGGCTTCCCCCAGAGCATCCTGGAAGCTGTAGATTGTGTGCTGTGAATTTTTAGGAGATCCGCAGCTCCTTAACAAACCACCGTTCCCAGGATTCATTGGGGGGAAACGCAGATATTTAAAGTGGTATGGTACTGCTCTAGATGTATAGTATATATAATAAATGTTGGAAGGGACCCTGAGGGATCATCGAGTCCAGCCCCCTGCAATGCAGGAATATGCAGGTGTCCCATACAAGGATTGAACCTGCAACCTTGGTGTTATCAGCACCATGCTCTAACCAACTGTGCTAACCAGCACAGGCGGTAGTCAGGTGATGATCAGAATTGTAGCCCAACAACATATGACGAGACACAGGTTCCCTTCCTGTGCCATAAAGTGTAAATGTGTGAAGCAACTCTCTATATATGTGAGGAAACACAGTGGACGTGTGCCAGAGAGTCACAGGTGCTGTGATTGTCTGTTATGCAGTGCGATTCAGCACTTAGTTTTGCAGAACACCATGTCCAGACTTCAGATTTTAAAAAAACAAAAGATGTGGCATGTCTTACTCTAAGCCTATAGTCGAAGGCATCAAATACACAACATTGACAATGCTTTCCTTTGTTATTTATGCAGTTATCACCGTGATTATTCTGTATGTGACTTCGCTCTTGCACTTTGGTTTGTGATATAATTACGAGAAGCTCTCGGGTAAGGCAGCTGCTGAAAGAGTTTTAGGATCAGCATCCCGTGTCATAATTACACTGAGCTAAATAAGAGGTAGAATTAACTCTGGAGGTGAATACACAAACCTGCTTGTAGCGACAACTTCCCTCTTAACCAACAGAAACCACTATAAGCAAGATCTTTAATCAAAGCTAAGGGCTTCAGGCAGTTGAACCCTTACTTGGCTTAATATTGCATGTCAAACATTTGACACAGCTGCTTAAGGGAATTTCCAGGCAACTAGATGTGTCACTTTTCACATGCCTTTCAGGGGGATTATTCATCAAAAATATAGGTATAATGTCAAATACTTCCCTCCTTGACTTTCTTCTGTGTTGGAACTTAAGGTAGCACAAGTCTCCCAGGTGGTTCTCCATCCAGACTCCTAAATTTTAGGGACAGTAAAAAGTCCTCTCCCCACTTCACGGGAAATTCAGTATGGACCTAGGACTTTTCACTGCCCCTGGAAGTTTAGAGCACATTTCAGTATTATGTATCAGGCTGTCAGGTGGCAATCCTAGACTAAACCAACAACATCTAGCTGACTAGCTACACCTAGTGCTAAACATATTGTTAGCCTAGCCAAGCTCACTTTGGATATTGAGTGGAATACCAGGAGATAGGGTGGAATCCAACATCATTTTAATTTTATTATTTAATACATTTATATCCTGCCTTTATCTTCCAAGGATCTCAAGGTGGTATACCTGGTTCTCTCTGTTTCATCCTCACAACACCCCTGTGAGGTAGGTTAGTCTTAGAGATGGTGACTGGCCCAACTGGCTGAGTGGGGATTTGAACCCCGCTCTCGCAGGACCTGGTCCAACACTCAGATTGTTCTGTCAGTGCAAGTATTTCCACTTGACAGATAGAACCATCTCCCCTCTCCTTCCCTGCTGTTCTGGGGGTTTTCCAAAGCTGATTTGGGGGAGGCATTGGGGTGGAAAGAGGGGGGAAGCCCCATTACACTAGTGTGAGTTTTTGTTCTGGCTTCCACAAGTGCACCTGGGTAAGGTAAAAGGTAAAAGGTAAAGGACCCCTGGACGGTTAAGTCCAGTCAAAGGCGACTATGGGGTGCAGCGCTCATCTTGCTTTCAGGCCAAGGGAGCCGGTGTTTGTCCACAGACAGCTTTCCGGGTCATGTGGCCAGCATGACTAAACCGCTTCTGGTGCAACGGGACACTGTGACAGAAGCCAGAGCGCACAGAAACGCTGTTTACCTTCCTGCCACAGTGGTACCTATTTATCTATTTGTACTGGCGTGCTTTCGAACTGCTAGGTTGGCAGAAGCTGGGACAGCGCAATGGGAGCTCACTCCGTCGTAGGGATTTGAACCGGCAACCTTCTGATTGGCAAGCCCAAGAGGCTCAGTGGTTTAGACCACAGCGCCACCCGTGTCCCAGGGTAACTGAATGTGGCCCACGGACATTAAATTTGGTTATTTCAACTGTATGGTAAGGAGCAGAAGAGATCCTGAAGCAGAAGTTCAAAACAAAGTAGCTTTGGCAGTGCACAGTTTGCGTTCTACCTGCTGTGATTGTGACAAGCCTCTGCAAAGTTAATGGAGTAATATATGGGTGAAAAGGATAGCCCAGAAGAGAGTATAAACAAGCTTAACTTACATGCTTCTCAAGCTACAGGCATTGACCTTGAGCTTTGTTGATTTGGTCTGATCCAAACCATCTGCACTCAAAACAATTAAAAGCCTCCACATCTAAGAGTTTCCTTCCTCTTTTTAGAACATGTGCTGCATGTTGAAACACAGAGAGTGGCTATTAGTTAATATATTCCAGAAGGGTACAGTACTGTAGTTGTATCAGTCTGTAGTAGTAATGGCAGCAAAGGGTTTTGTGGCACCTTCAGGGTGAATGGATTATTGTGGTGGACGTATTTCTGGTCTAGAACTCAATTTATCCATTTGACAAGTGTTATATGCGTGCACACGCACACGGCGAAATGTAAACAGTGAGGCTATATAAAATTATAAAGATAGTAGCAGATCTGTGACATTTCCTAGTGTGACCAGTTGTATTTCCTCCCAGAGGCATGCACAGAAGTACCACCTAAGAGAACAACCATATTGTGCCTGAGGAGCAGTGAGCGGTTTTGTTCCAGCCATCACATCCACAGCCCTGACACTTGCACCTGACACAGCAGAAGGTGGAGAGGCAGTACTGTAAATCCACTTTTTTTTTTTGCTGTGCCAGCTCCATGCTCCTTAATAAATGCCTGCTTTTTATTTTCATCACTTGCCAAGTAGTTACCCCTTGCAGCATGAAACTGACATGTTTGATTTTATCAGAAAAGGTAAATTCACTGTAAGACTTGTAGGCGTATTTAGCCAGCTGCTTCAGTTTCCAGTATAGCATATCTGCCCTGTATTTACAGTACATTTCCATTTTCTTCTTAGCTGTTCAACACACTTCAAATGTGCAGTTCGAATGGAGTGCATCCATGACCAAGTTTGGGGAAAATACTGGATAACAATGTTGGCAAAGGTATCTGAAGAAGTGTGCATGCACACGAAAGCTTGTACACAGAACAAACTTAGTTGGTCTCTAAGGTGCTACTGTAGGGACATGGGTGGCACTGTGGGTTAAACCACAGAGCCTAGGACTTGCCGATCAGAAGGTTGGCAGTTCGAATCCCCGCGATGGGGTGAGCTCCCATTGCTCGGTCCCTGCTCCTGCCAACCTAGCAGTTCGAAAGCACGTAAAAAGTGCAAGTAGATAAATAGGTACCGCTCCAGCGGGAAGGTAAACGGCGTTTCTGTGTGCTGCTCTGGTTCACCAGAAGCAGTTTAGTCATGCTGGCCACATGACCCGGAAGCTGTACGCCGGCTCCCTCGTCCAATAAAGCAAGATGAGCGCCGCAACCCCAGAGTCAGTCACGACTGGACCTAATAATGGTCAGGGGTCCTTTACATAAGGTGCTACTGGACAAATTTTTAATGTTGACAAATGTGAGCTGAGAAACACCTTCAGAGTATTTCGTTTTGCCTGCTGAGGTTCTCACACAGACACATACATCCCTGCTGAAAATAAGCACTTGAAAGGAGGATTACAATCTGATTCTTTTTCCGCACTTGGCTCTTGAAGCTTTCTCTTTTGAAGATGCTCTTTGCTTGTATTGATTTTCCATTTGATGGCTATCTTTTCAGCCTTTTTGTTCTCTGCCCCTCATCCTTTTATGGGAGTAAAGTAGGAATCTGAGCCATGTGTTCCAACCAGCCAACAGTTGACATATTCATTATCTGATCAGTTTATTGACTTATTCACAATATTTATATACCACTTTCTGGTGGATTTTAAAAGTTGTTTACTTAAGATTATTAGAACAATAAACATATATATATTTTTTAAAGTTACCACAGAATGAAAAACATAATTTGTTTATTTAAAAAACTCTGTTACCGCTTCTTCTCCACTCTCTTTGGAAAAAGATGGTCCTTCAGTTGCCTCTGAGGTGAAAGTTGGGTGGGGAGGGTCCAATTTAGGTATCTGTGATGATGGCCACACCATTGGATTGATGTGGATATTTTTTTCAAACATTACATCTCAGTCTTTTGTAATTACATATTTTACATTCCAATATTATAAATTGGGCAGGGGCAGTGATAGTCAATCTTGCTGACATTATTTGACATTCACGCAAGCTTGAACAGGAAAAAGAATGGAGCTTCTCTCTTTCATAGAGACCTTACTGGTCTGATTTTCTGATGGCTCCCTCTTCACGTCGAGTCGCTTGTTTCAAGACAGATGCTGGGAATCAAATTGCAATTGCAGTGCAATAACAGGCTGGAATTCTCTTGGTGCTTGCAGGCATGCTGAGATTCCACGTTTGGGGTGCTATATTTAAACCACAAAGTATTATAGTTGTGTTTTTATTGCTGCAAGTCTTTTTATTTTATTTTACATGCCATTAGTGAGTGGGGCAGGAGATGGAAAGTCCCCTTTAAGTTCACTCCACTACCAAATAAAGTTCACTAGAATAGAATTTATTATAGAGAGGTTTATGGATTTGTACTATGGAAAGAAGGAAGCTAAGGAAGGATGCATTTTTTACCACTAAATAATCCCATTCTTCCTGCCATGGAATAGAACTAACAATTGAGGAAAAACTCTTGGCACATTCTCAAGGTGCTCTGCCAACACAAGCTCTTTTGGAAGATGTAAAAGATTTTACATTCGAACATGCCTATTTTTATTGAATTTATTATTTATTAAAATATGTATGACCTGCCATTTTATGCAAAAGCTCCTCACCATGGCCCAGTGAGTAAGAGCAAAGCACTAGGTATTCTTGGGCATCAGGAATTCCATATATTTAAAAAGGGGGGCAGCACCCCTCCCTTCTCTTCTCTTCCCTATCCTTATATTGTGCTCAGCACTAACGTCTCATAGGAATTGTAACTGATCTGTAGAAAAGACTTTACAACCTGAAAAAAGAGACAATGCACATACTTTTGTAAACCAAGAAAATCTTTAATAAAAATTATTTTTTAAAGAGGGGGGAGGCAGCAGTGATACTAATGTAGAATAGAATGTCCCTATTTTCGTCTGAGGATTGTTGGAGGGTATGTAGCTAAACATAAATATGTGTGACATGTTTAAGTCAGATTGGTTCCAACAGAACAGACCAGTATTTTATAGGAAGGGAGGTTCCTGCTGCATGCATTCTTTTCTGTGTGTGCCAATCACAGAGGAAGACTTTTTTCAGGCCTGTTGCTATCTGTCTTAACGCAAAGAGATTGCTGAATATAAAATTAGGTTATCTATTTTCATCTAACAGATGTCAGAGGCTATGGGAAGACTTGATGATTGTCTCTCAGGTCAAAAGTGGTCCCAGTTTGTAGATGATTGAAAGAATTATCTCTAGGCAAGGACAAACCAACAGACAGGGTCGAGTCAGCAGTTGCTAGGATAGATTCCCCTGACAGAGGAAGGGCATTGCTTATCTGAGGTAGCCAGCTGCTGTGACTAGGAGCTAAGCCATCTATGAGTGTACCTTGAGTCAGTGAGCAGGTTTCCTTTAACCGTCATATGTGTACAGTATATTTCTAAGTTAGAGCCATGATCTTTTTACGAACAAAATTAATTATTGTGAAACTTGAGGGCTGTTTTAACTGTGTAAGTAAATCTCCTAGAGATACTTTGAATCATGCAACAAACAAACAAACAAACAAACAAACAAACAAAGTTACATAATTATGTATTTTTACATTCATCTCGCTACATAAATGTTTGCATTTCACAGGAATTCTCACAGTATGAAACATCTTGAACCATATGATTGATTTATTCAGATTCATTGCTCTAATCTACTTTCCTAATTTGGCAGTGTGAAGGGAAGGTAAAGGTAAAAGGACCCTTGACCATTAGGTCCAGTCGTGGACGACTCTGGGGTTGCGGCACTCATCTTGCTTTATTGGCCGAGGGAGCCGGCGTATGGCTTCCGGGTCATGTGGCCAGCATGACTAAGCCGCTTCTGGTGAACCAGAGCAGCGCACGGAAACGCCATTTACCTTCCCGCCGGAGCGGTACCTATTTATCTACTTGCATTTTGACGTGCTTTCGAACTGCTAGGTTGGCAGGAGCAGGGACCGAGCAACGGGAGCTCACCCCGTCACAGGGATTCAAACTGCTGACCTTCTGATCGGCAAGTCCTAACCTCTGTGGTTTAACCCACAGCGCCACCTGTGAAGGGAAGAGTTAAACATAAATATGTAGGAAAGGAAGATTGCATATCAATGCACAGCCTGTATAATGGCTACATTATAACAAGCCTAGAGTAAGTCAATTTTGTTCCAACTACCAATGTTTTTCAAGGCTCAATTCAGGTTTCTTGGCTTAGGCCTTCAAAGCCTGGGCCACGGTTTCTGAGGAAGCATCATCCTCTGGCATATGAATTTCTTTGAAATTTGCATTCAGTTTTGAGGGAATGTTTATCATCTCTTCATTCTTTATTTTATCAGGCATTTTTATTCAGTGTCTATGATTATAGTTTCAAGATTGTGGGTTGCTAATATGCTTTTCTGATGCTCTTTTATATTACTACTGTTTTATATTTAGGATGGATTTAATTTGTTGTGACATATATCTAAGCTACCTTGTGTATGATTTATCATAGAACGGCTGGTATAAAAGTCAAAATAAATGGCAGGGGGAGATGTTATTTCAAAGGTGTTTGTATCCTCACAGATCTTACACAAGGAAGTAGACTCTGTTTAATAGAGAGAAGTTGTCAAACCTGTTTCTGTTTGTTTTCATGTGTTTTTATGACTCGGATGACCTTGTTCAGCACACTCCTGCTGAATTCAAACTCCATTGCTAACATGTAATACTAGATATGCATTTACTGATATCCACTGATTCAGGAAGGGATTAAGCAAAGATTACTGCAATTTCAAAAACAGAAACATTGTTTTTACATCAGTTTGATGGTTAGATGCGGTAATGTGAAGTTCAATTTAAACATCATTGTAACCTTATCTATTATCTGTAAAACTGAAAACTTTGGTTACAACCTTGTCAGAGATACGTTAGACTTTGCAGGGCTATCACAAATATTTTTAAGAAATAATATTGCTGATTCATGTTACAAATAATGTGAATGTCGCAGGTGGGAGAATTGAACACAGAGGTAGGCATGCTTAAGTACCTTGAAATCAATTGGCTTAAGCATGCCTCTGTGTTGGATGGAGGATGATCCAAATAATTAGGATCAGGGATTTTAGAGCAAGTGCGTGTCAGGATTTGACACAGGAGCCTGAGGATGTTGTCAAGTGTCACAAAATTGCTTGTGTCTTGGACATCCTTCTTCCAGCTTTGTAGCATAGAAACCAATTGAAGAGTCAGAATGACTATCTACTGATAAGTAATCACAAGGAAATGCAGTTTAATCCTTAAATATGAGACTAAAAGGATGCAAAGGTTGAGTAATCAGCATTCTAAAAAAAGTACAGTAAACAGCTTTGTTTTCTTTGCAATCTTCTACTAATTGATATGGTTATTGGAATAAATGCACTTCCTTTGGGTAATGGAAAATGATTTAGGACTTAATACAGAGGTCTGCACCCAGAAGTTTACTATTGATATATATTTAAAACGTGTTTGTCTTACCCAAATCTTCTGCCATAAAGTACTCAGAGTGGCTTAGAGGAATTTAAAATATGCAGTGAATACATTGCAATCAAACTTACAAATAAAACCAAAACAGTGCAACAAAACAATTAAAAGACTTCCATAAGAAATCCTCATTCAGGGAGGCGGGGAATCTAAAACTCAGACTTGCCAGCACTGTGATGCCAGCAAATGGTTTCAAACACTAATGAGCATACCCAGTAAGCTCTGGACACTGGGAATATGGCTTCAGTAACCATGGGAACCAGAAAACAAGGAGGGAGAGGCCAAGTAAAGCATAACCTAGGTTGATTTGCTGTAAGCTGCCAGAGATCTCCGTCTGCAAGACAGGAAAAAGGAGTTGTGGCAAACAAGATCAACACAGTAATCGGAAACTGTTACATAGGAGTGCCAAAATCCAATTTGAGTGAGGGAAGCACAAGGCCTGGGAACTGACTGGGAACAAGAGGAAGTCTTGAAGCTTAGAAAGAATGTGTCTCTCAAGGCTTCCCAGTAGTGCAGGAGAGAGGATATCACTGTATCCTCTGATGCGGGCAATAATCATCTTCTTGGGTGCTAAGGTTGCCAATAATAATGATAATGATAATGATAATGATAATAATAATAATAATAATTCTTACCTGCCGTATACTTTGAGGTCCCAGGATAGCTCACAACAGTTTAAAAGTGCTGGGCAGGGTTCACCTAACGAACTGCATCAGGACTTTTCTACCTCTCCTCCCACTGCGCTTCCCCGTGACTCATGAAATTAACTCTGGGAGATTAAGGAGAACCCCAAAAACAGTGCAGGAGGGAGAGGACTGGAAGGGGGTCATTGAAGCTTGGAAGCTGATATGCTTGTGCAGACAGCATGCTTATAATACAGTGGAACCTTGGTTCTCGAACGGCTTAGTTGACCAACAAATTGCCTCCTGAACGCCGAAAACCCGGAAGTGTTCTGGTTTTTGAACGTTTTTCGAAAGCCAAACATCCGACGTGGCTTCCACTTGAGTGCAGGAAGCTGCTGCAGCCAATTGGAAGCTGCGCCTTGGTTTTTGAACGTTTTGGAAGTTGAACGGACTTCTGGAACGGATTGCATTCAAGAACCAAGGTACCACTGTAGTACAATGTTGAAATCCACCCACTGCTACACACACTCCATTCTCTGAGTGGCGAAAGACTTCAGCTGGTCCAACGCTTACGTCAGGTTTGGTTTCTCTGGGGTGAAGGTCTCTGGGCACTGTGGTGTCTTTTTGAAATATTGTCTTAATTACACGTATATACAAAGACTTCTTACAGCATTAACACTCCAACAGATTTTGCTTTCCTGTTAGGTTCTTAGGAGAATCCTCAAAAGCATAGCTTTGGCCTATTGTTTCCCTGTTTCCAGGGTGGCTTGGCTTCCAGCCAGGTGAGGGGAGGGGAAGAGACCTTCTGCCTCCTCCTGGAAGAATTGCTAGGTAGTTGCTTTTATGACAACACACCTTTATTTCACCTTTACACATGTAAAAAAGATGCTTAACAGGCTTGGCTTGGGCCATTAACTTAACAGAGACTGGTTTGACCACTTTAGCCATTCCTTCTATCACACACTCTCAGCTTACAGATATAAAACCAGAGTTCTGTGGGTTCTGTGAGTTCTAAATGGAAACCCAGCCAGTATTCTGGCTGCCATATTTTGGAACAGTTGAGAGTTCTGGGTCTTCTTCAAGAACAGCCTCATGCACAGTGTGGATGGGAGGAAACCACCCATTTCTCCATTCACTGCAGTTCCTCAAATTAAGCAAGTTTGGTTTTGTCAGATTGAATCCACTTTGCTGCCTTCTCTCAAAATTGTTTCCCATTTATTTACCTAAACAATAGCTGTCAGTTTGAAAGTGAACACTTCAAAGCCAACCCTGTTCACCAGCTTTGCAACTCTTCAACCTGACAATTAAGTTATAGATCCTGCTACATATATTCTGCTACCCTTCATGGTCTTTGAAACCTGCCAACATCAAGGTTTATTCTATCTTGAATAAACTTATATTTTACTGCAAGTTAAAGCCTGTGATGTCCATGCTAAACAGTATATGTTTAAGAGAGAGAGGAAGAGAAAGGTATTCAGTTTCATGTGGTTCCTGGAGATGTTAGATGTAGAAAATAATGTGCTTACATGCTGACGATAGTAAATACAAATTTAAATTGTTATAATTGCTTACAGTTATCTGTTAGAATTGTCACACATAATCCATATACCTTTGGAAGTCACTGGCTCATTTTGCACTCTTGCCAAGCCAGCTGATTTGTATCTTAAAACACCAGATGCTATGGTTAGTCATTTTTCCTAGACGGATAATTATCCTTCTACTTCCTTCCCTCAAACATTCACAGTATTAACTAAAACGTCTTGAAACATTTACAGTTCAAAGTGATTCATCAGGACTCCCGTAAATACAGAGCACTACTAGATGTCTAAGGGTGTGTTTTAAATTCCCATTTTTGCCATGTTATTTGTCTTCTGATACAACATTTCATTAATTTTGTGCATTGGAAAAAACTGGCTTTTGATTGGCTATCTGTAAAAACATACAGGAATCTTTATTCTAAAGATGAAATGTGATTCTAAAGGTTCTGATCAGGTCCACTTATAAGTAGATGGGCAGAACTGGGGCAAGGAAAGACAGGAGCATCTGAGTCACCACGACACATATGAAATTTGATCAGAAAGGAAAGTGGAGAGGCAGTTTTTAGCCATATTTGGCATTGCTGAGGGGTCTGAGGAGCCATGTTTTGGATCCTACAGGTCCAAACCCTCAAGCCACTGAAACAATAGAGGAGACCCAGCAGTGATGTTTCCCACCTGCAAGGGAGTAGTTTGGGTGTCTGCTTCTCATCATTGGCAGAGAGACAGCGCTACATCTTACCTCTCCCCAGCCAACAACATTGGGGGGGGGGGGGCAGGTTAGGATTACTACCTTAGACAAAATTTAAAAAGACAAAATCAAAGAAATTGATAGGAATGATTCAGTAAGTGCACAGGGAGAAAGGGAAGTTCCCAGATTTAACTTGAGGCTTTGGAAATAAATAGGCAAGAGGAAGTCAAAAATTCAATACATGTTACCCTTTCAAATAACTTTGCAGTAGCCGTTAGTTCAAACGCTGCTTTACTGTATGCCTGAGTTGCAGTTGTGGAAAATTAACCTTGTTGTTGTTGTTGTTTAGTCGTTTAGTCGTGTCCGACTCTTCGTGACCCCATGGACCAGAGCACACCAGGCATTTCTATCTTCCACTGCCTCCCGCAGTTTGGTCAGACTCATGTTTGTAGCTTCGAAGACACTATCCAACCATCTCGTCCTCTGTCGTCCCCTTCTCCTTGTGCCCTCCATCTTTCCCAACATCAGGGTCTTTTCCAGGGAGTCTTCTCTTCTCATGAGGTGGCCAAAGTATTGGAGCCTCAGCTTCAGGATCTGTCCTTCCAGTGAGCACTCAGGGCTGGTTTCCTTAAGAATGGATAGGTTTGATCTTCTTGCAGTCCATGGGACTCTCAAGAGTCTCCTCCAGCACCATAATTCAAAAGCATCAATTCTTCGGCAATCAGCCTTCTTTATGGTCCAGCTCTCACTTCCATACATCACTACTGGGAAAACCATAGCTTTTACTATACGGACCTTTGTTGGCAAGGTGATGTCTCTACTTTTTAAGATGCTGTCGAGGTTGGTCATTGCTTTCCTCCCAAGAAGCAGGCGTCTCTTAATTTGGCTGCTGTCACAATCTGCAGTGATCATGGAGCCCAAGAAAGTAAAATCTCTCACTGCCTCCATTTCTTCCCCTTCTATTTGCCAGGAGGTGCTGGGACCAGTGGCCATGATCTTCGTTTTTTTGATGTTGAGCTTCAGACCATATTTTGCGCTCTCCTCTTTCACCCTCAATAAAAGGTTCTTTAATTCCTCCTCACTTTCTGCCATCAAGGTTGTGTAGTTAACCTAGGTCTGAAATAAAATGACTTGCATTTCCTAAAAACCTCCTTACAAAAAGGAGCCTATCCTCACAAAAGGAATTCATAGCACAAATGAACGGCTATTTACATTCCTGATACTTTACTAAAGGACCCATCAGTTTTGGGTGTAAGAAAGCTACTTTTCTTCTTTTGTAATGTGATTTTGCCATTGTCTTATAGAGCAAGAGGCTCAAGGAATAACAAGTAGCAATTCTGGTTGTTGTCCATAAGCAAAGCATAAGGCCCCTGTGAAGCATATTGTCTGTCTCACACACTATAATTCAAAGTCCAATTAAAATTTTACAGCCAGCAGGCCAACCTTCATTTGCATGCCTGGCTCATAATTTATAAAGAGCATGCTTTGGAACTCAGTGGTGAATAGAAAAAAGTGCTATGCTGTCCACCTGAAAAGTACTTATGCATAACTTGTACTAGGAGGACACAGAGGATGATATTCTCTGCTTTACTGTGAAATTTGGCAGAAAGCTAACACAAAGCATTGATTCGTATATGCTCATTCCTTTGTTGATGCAGTTAAGTGTTTTGCCAGTAGCTTTAAAAAAATGCAAATACAGACACTAAATCAATATAACTTCAGGCATCTTAGCATGGTATTAGTTGTTACAAACCAGACAGTACAGTGTTCATGTAACAACTGTTTTTGTTCTTTCTCCTTCCTTTTCATCCCGACAACATGCAATTAGATATTCAGAGTTATGGAAACACTGACTATGGAACTTTATTTGCAACTCAACTTTAGAACATATTTATACTTGCTTTGGTTTTGTGGAATTAATAACTGAACATTTTTAAAATGCCTACCATGTTTGTGCTGTCTTTTTTTTTAAGACTCAGATTATATTACTTTGCTGTATTATTTCAGCATTGTGTTTTTAACCATGTTCAAAATGTGCCAGGGAATGTACAGGTGGCAAACTCCTCATCTGCAGGAAACCTAGACTAAAAGACCCAATAAAGAGTCAGATTCACTTCAGCATAACCATGCTTACGATCAGAGTATTATGATTCTGCCACTTGGCAACAAATAGCTACAGAAGTATTGTCTTTTATCTGAAGAGAAATTTGCTTCCCGCCATCCCATAAGGCACTCCCATGTCCACAACTTTACTAACTGTCCGTTTTGTGGGATAACCTGGTTTTAAAAACTGCTTGCGCGCACACACACACACACACATACCATAGACTGAACCTGTTCTGCCCCACTGTTTAGTTCTGTTGACTATAGTGCCTTTTACATTAGGATATGGGTACTTATAGGGACGCAGGTGGTGGGTTAAACCGCAGGTGGTGGGTTAAACCACAGAGCATAGGACTTGCTGATCAGGTCGGCAGTTCGAATCGCCGCGACAGGGTGAGCTCCCGTTGCTCGGTCCCTGCTCCTGCCTGGTCCGCCAGAAGCGGCTTAGTCACGCTGGCCACATGACCCGGAAGCTGTATGCCAGCTCCCTCGGCCAGTAAAGCGAGATGAGCGCCGCAACCCCAGAGTCGGCCACGACTGGACCTAATGGTCAGGGGTCCCTTTACCTTTTTTATGAGTACTTATAATTGATTTTTTGGGGATTTCTAATCTGCCTTTCACCATCTACTCCCAGTTTGTGTACTAAAATTGCACCTAGTGTGCAGCCTGGTCTTTCTTTTTTTTTGCATGTTTACTTGGAAGTCTGCATGGAGCTTACTCCAAAATGAGCCTGAGATTGCAGTCTTGATTGCTCCAGCTCCATGATATATCACCTTTTAAAATGTAAAGGTGTCACCCGCTTTGCTGACACCTGTGTGGTCCTTTGAGGCTCTGACACCAGTATTCTTCTGTGAGCTTTTGATACTTGTCAAGGCTTGGTGCCATTCAGAAAACCAGAGGTGCGTCGGACCAGATTTAAGTGACACCCGTCGTGTTCTCTTAAAAAAGAGTATCTGAAGAAGTATGCATGCACACGAAAGCTCACACCAATAACAAACTTAGTTGGTCTCTAAGGAGCAACTGGAAGGATTTTTTTTATTTTGTTTCTTAAAAGAGATGAGCTCTTCTGGAACTAAGGAGGTGCCCTTGACAATGAGGGCCGTTTGCCAACCCTTGAAGCGCTTTTGCAAGAATGCGCGCCTATCAACGCTCGCTATCTCCGACGGATATTAGCTCATGCAGCCGGCCTGGGCCGAAACTTTGGCGGCGAGGTGCCCAGGAGCCAAACGGCGCTTGGGGAGGAGCACTAACTGATCTCCGCAGGAAGAAGCGCGGCCTCGTCTTTCCCGGCTCACCTGTTGCAAGGCGGGAGCGAGAGGGCGCAGTCCCCGCGCGCGCGCGAGCGAGCCAAGTTCCTGAGGGGAAAGGGAGGCGAGCCAGAAGCTCCCGCCCAGCTTCAAGGCAGGTGGCGGCTCAGGGAAGCTGCCCAGTCGCGGCCACTCGGGGGAAGGGAGGAGGAGGGAGGAAGGCCCGGCTAGCTGGCTGGCTGGCTGGCCGGGCGGGAGGCGGCGCTGCCTCCGCGGAAGCGCGTCCGAGAGGAGAGCCGGCCTCAGTGCGCCGCCGGCCAGGCTGCGGCGCGCAGCGACCACGGGACTTGTCCGCCGCCGAGCTCCGGCCGGGTGGGTCTCCATGCGGTGGCGGCAGGGACGCCCGGGCCCCCCTGCTGCTGCTGCTGCACGGAGGGCGCGCCACGGGAACTAGCAGCATGAGCAGCGGCTACAGCAGCTGGGAAGAGTCCGAGTCGGAGGAGTTCTTCTTCACCGCCCGCACCTCCTTCTTCAGGAGCTGCCCCGCCAAAGCCAAGCCGAGTCTGCAAGTAAGCGAGCCCCCCCCCTCCTTTCGCCGGGCGGGAATCCTCCCCGTCCCGAGCAAGAGCGCCTTTGCCCTGGCCTGACCCGCAGCAGGCCGCGCCTTCCGCTGCAACCCCACGTGTTCTTCCCAGGCTCGCTCTCTGTCCCCGCGCCCCACGCCAAACTAAGTCCTAAGTTTCTGGGGAGCCCCTCGTGGCGCTTTCCCGGTTCCGTCCCCAAGTCCCAGCGGGATCTGGAGGGTGCCGGGTGCCACTTCCGGATGATCGCAGAGGGAGCAGAGTCCAGGCAAGCAGAAGCATTGGGGTGGGGGGCTGGATCCCCAAGGTTTCTCTTCGCACCCCCGCGCCAGACTTTCGGTGGAACTGCACGTGTGGATTCCAGCCGTTGGGCTAGCTCGAGCAGCGTTGCTGCGACCTTTGAGCATGAAAAGCGGGCTTTCTCAGTAGATTCACTTCCTCGTGAGCCAGAACTTCTCCCGGCGGAAAAAATGATCTCCCATGATGCGACCGGGGAAAAGAGAAGTCTGATTGCTCATGCGTTATTCCTGAAACCGCATGGTCTTGCAGCCGCCGCTCTCGTGCAAACCGTTGTAGGATTTCTGGGAAAGCGCATAAATAGAAAAAAACCTATAGTTCCCTGGGAGGTAACGGATTTTTTGCCTCGTCTTCTCAGCCCAACCCGGCAATCATAATCATTTGAATTGTTTTTAACACACTAACGGAGCCTTAATTGGGATATAATCTTCCCTTCATAATGATGTGGAGGTTGTCTGTGTCTGCTCCTAAGTGGTTTTCAATATCCAGGGATTTTTAATAGTTAGAAAGTACTGTACAAATAGTTTTTTAAATTGCTGCACTTTATTTCTGTAACACCATATGCACCTGACCCAGGTAGTTGTATTTAAATGGGAATTGGCATGCAAAAGGCCTTCAAGTAACCAAAGCATTTAAAAGACTTTTACCCCAAACTCCATGCATGGAGTGTTTTACAAATATGATGCTAGCACACTATTCTAAACGTGTTGGAAAAATAGTACATTTTTAAAAACACACATCCAGTTGTGTGGATCACCTGCATGAGCAAGTGCTTCTCATAAGGCAGTTTTGCATTTAATTTTGGACACCATAAACTCTAGGGTTCTTTTTAGGGTCATCATGTGCAGGTTATTTTTTTCTCCTTCTCAAAATAATTTCAAGAATGCATGTCATGATTTAAAATGCAGTGGCGACAATGTGGTATTCTAGATGCTTTGATATTCTGTTAATACTGTAGACATTAATATTTTGCTATTAATTTCTTAAAGCTGTTAAACTAAGCTGAGTTGGCTGTGATCTTGTTAGAATTGCAGGGTTGCCATCTGACTCTCAGGGTGCCAGAGCTTTTGCATAGTGGAATGATAATGGAATAAGGTTCTTCCAAACTTTGTGTTAAAAGTTTTGAAACAGCAGTTTCAGAGAGGATCAGGGTGACAGCAGCGGTTAAGAATTCAGCTAGTATTAATTCCTGGACTTTATACATCCTAAGGTAAGGATAACCTTGTCATTTCAATATGTAGATTGGCTTTGGCTATTCCCAAGTGGTTTTCAATATTTAGAGACTCTTAATAGTTGCTAGGAGATGGCTGCAGGCAACATGTTGCAGCAGTCCTTAATGATGTCAACAGGGCAGTGTTCAGCCTCCACTCCTGGCACTGATTCAGAAACACAGTCAGTGATTAAAAAGTGGGCAGGAATAGGCAGATAAGGAGTATGAGCAACACACTGCATTTAAGTGGTATGTGTCCTGAGTGTACATAGTGTTCTATAGAGTAACATAAGCAAGAGTGGTCCATCCTCCGAAGCAGCTCACATTCTGAATTTACCCTAGGGCAGAAAGAAAGTTAAGAGGTTGATAGGAAGAAGCAAGGGTAACAAAGCAATGCAGTGTAGAAAAAGCAAAGAGGAAGAATAGCTGAGGATGAATGCTAGCAATTGCAAATATGGGGTTCATTTCTGCTGGGGATGAGGACTAAAGAATTACGGCAAAGGTTTTGAAGACAAGAGCAGGCTGTGAGCTGTGATTTGGAAGAAAAAAGTAGCACCAAGCAGGTTTGCTTGGAGGAAGCTCCAGGCATAAGACAAACTTTTGGGCTGCAATGGGTAGAATCACCGAAGAGGACAACAGGTGTTGTTGAGGGTGCCCAAGTTGGAGGAAAGAAAGATCAGGGGCAGAGACACAGCGGAAGAACAAGGAGTCTATGGGTGTGTAAGCTTTGTGAACTAGCAACACAGAATTCTGGTGAAACAAATAGAAATATGAGAGGGACAAAGTGGATTTTACCGAAGATTATTTCTCTTTTTAAGAATTGTGGACTAAGCTGATCTTTTCCTATTCCTTTAAACTTGGCATTTGATGCATCTGTGGGAGAGAGTTGTGTGTCAATCGCTGGAACTCCCACTTTGACTAAAACATGTTGATACTCCACTAGTCATGCAGAGAAAGTACAGTGGCCTTTAGTTTTGTGTGGTTCGTTATAAAATCTTCAAAGCTGAGGATTTTGGTTTCTGTATATTATACTTCTCAGGTTAGAAGCCTTTCTTGAGTGTCTAATTTGGCAGAAAAAGTAAAAACAATAACAAGAATAAACTTGAAGACCACATAAAACAATGTGAAATACTAGGAACAGAAAATACTGTACTATAAAACAGATTAAACCCATATGTAGCATTTAGAATCTAAAAGACCTAGGCCACCAAAATGACAGTGAGCTTTTCAGAGTGAGCTATGCTGATACTCTATACTTTCTTTGGTGCCTGACCTGAGTGATAAAGAGATTAGTGTCCTATCTTTAGTGTGGTACCATATTGGAAGTGCTCTGAGCTCTTGCAAAACTGGTTTATAAATATCTATTAAGCCCTACAGTTAGTATTTGGCACAGATTGTTCATGTGGTCAGGAACTGGGGTCTAATAAACTGATTAACTTAGAATTCATGAGCATAATAAAGGTAAAGGAACCCCTGACCATTAGGTCCGGTCGTGGCCGACTCTGGGGTTGCGGCGCTCGTCTCGCTTTATTGGCTGAGGGAGCCGGTGTACAGCTTCCCGGTCATGTGGCCAGCATGACTAAGCCGCTTCTGGCGAACCAGAGCAGTGCACGGAAACGCCGTTTATCTTCCCGCTGAGTGGTACCTATTTATCTACTTGCACTTTGACGTGCTTTTCAAACTGCTAGGTTGGCAGGAGCTGGGACTGAGCAACGGGAGCTCACCCCGTCACGGGGATTCGAACCGCCTACCTTCTGATCGGCAAGCCCTAGGCTCTGTGGTTTAGACCACAGAGCCACCCACATCCCTTATGAGCATAATACTTCTCCTTAAATATGTTGAGACCAGTGGAACCGTCTGCTTCCTCATTACTTTTATAACCCCTCTTTTTTGTTTTGGGAAGTTTTTAAATGTTTAATGCTGTATTGTGTTTTTAATATTCAGTTGGGGGCCGCCCAGAGTGGCTGGGGAAACCCAGCCAGATGGGCAGGGTATAAATAATAAATTATTATTATTATTATTATTATTATTATTATTATTATTATTATTAGGTTAGGCCTAAGTGACAGTAACTGGTCATCAAGTTCACCCAGTCGCTTCATGGCTGGGTGGGGTTTTGAAACCTGGCTTTCCAGGTCCTGGCCCAACATTTTAACCTCTAAACCACACTATTTCCTAACACTGATTCTAGAACAAATATTTGAGCGTTGCTGCATTTCTGAAATAATGCTGCAGGGTACTGGGAAACCTGTTACCTTGCATTTGAGGTTCAGTTCCTGAAAATCTGGAGTGGAGTTTTTTGTCGACATTAAAGTTTTTTCTATTGATTTCTCATTTAGAAAGCTGATGAGTTTCCTGGTAAAGGTCAGTACTATGGTTGGAATTGCTTGTATATTGCCTCTCCTTCCTGTTGTAGTCTCTGTTTCAGTTAGCTACTTTTGCTTTCATAGAAATCATAGGTCGTCTCGCATACAAATCAACAAGCTGTGAATTGTGCATCCCCTCGAAACCACAGTTTGATTTCAGCTTGGAGGGGATTGTGGAAACCACAGCTTGTGGGTTTGGGTGTAATGGCAAAGGGCTTTCCATGGGTTTTTGTTTTTTTAAAGTGTGTGCAAGGGGAGAAAGAAAGCAGAAATGTGTAAAGTGTAGAAGTCTGATTGATCCAGGGCTGAACTCTGGATTGGCACTTGTGTATTTGTGAAGCAACCCAAAGTATGTCATCTATGCCCTCATTAGATTTGAAAGCTGCTTACAAAAGCACACACCTTTGCATTGGTTTGGTAACTAGCGTTTATAATTAAAGACTTGGTTTGTTCTCACCCGATCAGGAGTATGGCTACTTGATCCATACCTAGTGAGCCAGTCACATAATAGGTCATGTTCAACACACCAGTGCAAAATCTGTTGAAGGGGGATTGGCAGGGGGCATCTAGGGTGAACAGTGGCAGCAGCGCACATTGAATCATTCTGAGCATGTTGCCAAGTGAAAAGACATTTGAGTCAAAATAGGCTCTTAGCTCCTCGCCTACCCAGGCCAGCAGCAGCAGCAAACTTAAGTTGTGGATTGTTAGTTTCATGAAAAAAATAATCGCCTTGTTTTGAGTACATACAGTGAATTGTTTTTGTATTGCTTAAGGTACACAGAAGGCAGGGAGTTGTAGGGGCTCATTTGTTTTTAGTAAATAAGCAAGCATGCCTCGCTCCTGCAGTTTGCGTGCCTGCATTTTCCCTTTGGAGAAGGGGAGGGGCACATGGGCAATGAGGTCAAAGGAAGCAGCAAATATAAGTCTCTCCACCCATCTGCTAGCACTTTAGTTGTACTTGCAGAGTTGGCACTGCATATGGTTGGCATGTTTCCTTCTGTTTTATTTCCTGAGGCATCTCCCTCTTTCCTTCTCTTCGTCTTCTGAAGTTAAAACAAAGATAATTCTCAATTTAAGGCAGCTTGAGACTGGTTTATTTTTTCAGATTTGACAAAAAAAAAAGAGGCTATCTATGTCTTGAGTGTAGGAATGCCGTCATAATGGCTACGCTCCCATTTCACATGGATTTGGGCTTTCAGCATTTCAACATGCTATCCTTATATACTGCGTAGGTTCACATTTAATAATATGGTATCCCACAATTGAAGTAACCCAGTGTGCTTGTCCAAGTTATGGGTGTTTTTACTAATTGAAATTGTATCTTTGTCCAAGAATTGTGTCAGATTTCCTGGTATGGACATTTAGTGCGGTATTGCATTGCGTGTAGCCCTTTGGGGAGTTGGTTGCTGTGATGGCCTGGGACTCGGGCTCGGACTCAGACTCAGAACCAGAGGAGTCTCGGTCCGCACCGGTTCCTTTGCCTCAGGCGGCATCTGAACCGAGTCTGAGGCCTGATTCTGAAGAGCCCCAGTCTGCACAGGTTCCCCTGCAACAAGCACCAGCTGAGCCGAGTCAGTGGCCTGAGCCTGCCCTGGCTCCAGTTGCGGGGATTACCTCGTTTCCCTCTGCTGGGCAATCACGTGCAGCTGCTCCACTACCAGTTGGGTCAGGAGAGGCTGAGGCGGCCTCTGGGTCTAGTAACCCACCAACGTCCCCCGAGCTGCAGAGACTCAGGTCTGAGAGAAGGAGAGACCTGAGTACTCGCAGGAAGAGTGCCCGCCTTTCAGCGAGACAGGGAGGTGAGTCACCGGGGGATCAGGACTGGCCGTTACCCTGTCAGAGATAAAAGGCTGCCGGACCCCACCCCAGGTTGCGGGAGCAACATTGCTGCTTGCTGGAACCTGCCTGTTACCCTGTGCCTGACCTAGCCTGGTTTCCTGCCTTGGCCCTGTTGGACTGACTCCTTGTGGAATCCTTGGATTTGGGACCAGACCTGGACCGTGTTGCTTGGGTTAACCCTCGGGCCCAGCACAGTTACGGTGCAAAAGCTTAAATATTTAAGCATAGCATCTTGGCCAGGGGTAGACAACCTAAGGCCCATGGGCTACACCTATGGGGTTTTTAACTCCTTAGCTCCATTTGAATCCGGGTTTCAGATAAGATCACGAAAGTTTTGGTATCCCAGTGGAGCTCATTGCATTGCATATGAATAGGCAGTTACACCAGGCACCTCTACTGGCAAGGCAGCATGCCTCTAAATACCAAGTTGCTGGGAATCATGTGTTCTGTTTGTGGGCATCTGGTTGGCCATGGTGAGAACAGGTTCCTGGACTAGAATAGGCCTTTGGCCTATAAGATCCAGCGGAGATCTTATGTTCTTAACACCTTGATTTGTTCAGACAATTAAAATGCAATGCCGGTGTCTTTAAAAAGCTGCTTATCAGAGATTTTGGAATTCAGGCATCTGAAGAAATAATTTAAGGTTTCTGTTCCATGTGCAGTTGTTGACTTTGAATGGCAGATCGCTGCACCATATCACAAAACTGCTGTTGAGAATGTCTGAGTTTGCAACACTGCCTGGGGCTCATTTGTATTGAGAAACAAAAGTTCCGATTTCAAAAGGAAGTCATAGAAGGGAAAGTGAAGTTGCTGAAAGGTGCATATAATATTCTGCTAGAAAGGGAAACAAAAGATGAGGAGGTGAAATCGGTCATGATTAAATGGGCACAAGATATAGGTCATAACATACTATTTGAAGATTGGGAAAAATTGTGGAAAACAGATCTAAAATTTACAGATTGCTCTCTTTTGAAAGAAAATTATATGAAAATGATGTATAGATGGTATATAACATGAGTACAGATTGCAAGAATGCATAAAACTGGGTCAAATGTATGCTGGAAATGCAAAGAAAAAGAAGGGACGTTTTATCATATGTGGTGGGAATGTAGAGAAATTAAAACATTCTGGGAAATAATATATACTGAGTTGAAGAAAATGTTTAAACTAACATTTGTAAAAAAAACCCAGAAGCATTCTTGTTAGGGATTGTAGGAAAATACCTGCCAAGGAAATTAAAGAACTTATTTATGTATGCGACAATGGCAGCAAGAGTCTTGATAGCATAAGGACAACTATGGCTTTAGAGAAGAATGGGAACTTTTTACAAATTACTTAAAAACAACAATAAAATGACTTGGATTCCTTGGCAGGTTTTGAATAAACATACACAAATTTATTATTGTTAACATAATAGATAGACAATTTAAGGATTTTTACAATTTTATAATATGCAGAGAATAATATGTGTTGAAAAACTGGAGAGAGGAGCTGAGGGAAGTCTGGGGTGAGGGGTGGGAAAAAATGGGGGGGGGAATGAAGATGATATGTTTTTGATAATTTATGGTGTTGAAATTCTTAATAAAAACTATTTAAAAAGAGAGAGAGAGAAAAACAAAAGCTCCAACACTGTATACATGCAGAACTAGTTGTGTGACAGTTGTAGATCTTGACTTGGCCTGTGGGAGTAGTAGTAATAATTTCCTTTTTTTAAGTGGAATTATACAAATAATACATTTTAGAGCTGCTCTATGTTATCAGTCAGTTTTAAATGGTTATGCTTGTAGTGCAGGGGGTGGTTCTGTTCCTAAAATTGTGTGTGTGTGTGTGTGTGTGTGTGTGTGTGTACACCCTGAGTTCAGCAGTTCACAATTTTTGTCTACAGAAAAACACTGCAGTATCATTTCGGGATGGATAAAGCATACCATATTAAAATAAAATAAAAACAGAGAACAGGATCCTGGACTAGAATAGGCCTTTGGCCTATAAGATCCAGCAGAGATCTTATGTTCTTAACACCTTGATTTGTTCTGACAATTAAAATACAATTCCAGTGTCTTTAAAAAGCTATTGCTGTGGAAATTTCTGCTTCAAACTCCTGTTTCATTTTTCAAAGTAATGTCTCTAATTCGTGTATTGGAAGAACAGGATCTAAAATAGGATGGCACTTGCCATTATTTGTAATTAAGGATTATGGACAATACTCTTACTTGAAGCCAAATAGAGAAGGCAAGTTCATTTTCGAAATAAGAAATGAGTGACTCACATTGGATTAAAGCTGCATAGAAAGAGGTTCCTTTTTAAAAAATATATATATATAAAAATGACTACAATAGTCATAGTTGGCAAAGTGGCACCTTTTCAGTATATGAAGCTAAGTAAATTTTAGGGACAGACTCTTCATCAGGATTTGGACTGGGATTTTGTCAAGTTGCTGTTGATCAACATGATTATTATTATTATCATTCATTAGCAAGGTTTTTTTAAAAGTATTTTTTTGCTAAAATATAGAATGAACTCTTGACTGCTGGGAAAGTTTTCAGGAGAATAACTTCGTATGCTTGATGTTGGTATAAGTGCTAAAATTACTATCACTAGTGCTTCTACATATTTCCACTCTGAGATATCCACAGTACCGTAATTGTTTTAAGCTTGGCAGAATGCTGTTTACATTCCATTTGATCTTGCGGCACTTTTTCTATGTTTTGATTAAAAATGCATTTTTTTCTCTATACACAATCCCTTTTCTGATTGTACCGGTATATCTGCTCTTTTAAAGTTGTGATCCCTGGTGTGTATTAGAACCTAATAGTACAACTAAATCTGAAGATGTTTTACTGCTCAGAAATAATGTTATCAATGGGATTGCTTCATTATCAATAGGCAAGTGCAGGGTTCAAAATGCCCATTGTTCTAATCTTGGCACATTTTGCGATAGGGAATTTCATTAGAGCTAGTGGTTTCTGAGCTCTGGGCGTAGTACTGCGCCTAAGATTTCAGTTTAAAACTGCAGAGTGGAAGTTGTCAGGGTCGATCCTGGTGTGCAGGCATCTTTACTTGGTCACAAGTGGTTGATAGCCAGGTGCAAAATGCGCCTGGCGCTTGACTAATTTCAAACACTGGCATCCTCATTGGTCCAAGATGCTTGAAATGGTAGCCTGACACATCTGGAGAGTGGAAGGTTAGTTTAGGGGGTGTTGGTGATGAGACAGAAGGATGACATTGTGTTTGGTAATAGTATAAAACAGGCATAGGCAAACTTGGCCCTCCAGATGTTTTGGGATTACAACTCCCATCATTCCTAGCTAACAGGACCAGTGGTCAGGGATGATGGGAGTTGTAGTCCCAAAACATCTGGAGGGCCGAGTTTGCCTATGCCTGGTATAGAACAATCTTCTTGTGTTACCATTGAAGGAGTGAATGTGAACTTCTACATTGGTCCCTCCCCCGAGATGGATAAACTGAATGTGGAAATTAATCAATAGTCCTTGGAGGTATAAAAAAAGTTGTGTGTAATGTTTTCTGGGTGCTTCTGTCCCAAGACCTTAAAATTCCAACAGCATACTTTTATTCTGATTTCTAAGTAGATTATACAGTGGTACCTCAGGTTAAGTACTTAATTCATTCCGGAGGTCCGTACTTAACCTGAAACTGTTCTTAACCTGAAGCACCACTTTAGCTAATGGGGCCTCCTGCTGCTGCCGCGCCGCCGGAACCCAATTTCTGTTCTTATCCTGAAGCAAAGTTCTTAACCTGAAGCACTATTTCTAGGTTAGCGGAGTGTGTAACCTGAAGCATATGTTATCTGAAGCATATGTAACCCGAGGTACCACTGTATTTTTGAAATCACATTATGATTTTGAGGTGCTGTTGAATAATATGAAGTGAGCACACAAGGCTGGATGAATGGAATTCTCAGCTGATGAGCTAAGAATGGTCACACACTTCCTGACATGCTCGGAATTGTTTGCTAAAAATGGAACACTCTCAAGGTACAGAGTCAAGATCCATGGCTGGTAGAGAGAAAATGTTAATGCTGTGTTGGAGTTAACCACAATTATCAGATTGAACTTCCTAGTGCAAAAGTGTTCACTAGTGGCAATGTATGCAATGGAATGCTAGATCAGATGGAACAGAACTATCTCACCTGGGGCTCAGCCAGCTGAGCTAAGACAAGGGTAAGTCCCCAGGGAGGGACCAGAGGGAGGAACCTAGGCTGGATGCTAAGCCTAAGCCTAAGTCATGTGTCCTGATGATCTGGCATATAACACTACAGTAGTACCTCTGGTTGCAGACAGGATCCGTTCTGGAGCTCTAGTCGGATCCTGAGGTTTTCGCAACCAGAGGTGCCTGTTCTGCGCATGTGCGCAGCACGGTAGAGCGGTTCTGCGCATGCGCACAGTGCAGTAGAGCGGTTCTGCGCATGCGCGCGTGGCGAAACCTGTAAAAATACTTCCGGGTTTGCCGCGTGTGTATCCCGAAGATTCTGTAACCAGAGGTGCGCATAAGTAGAGGTACCATTGTATTTTAAAAGCTAATTTTCTCCCTGCCAGGCTTAGGCAGAGCAGCAGGTTAGGATCTGGCGTAACTTTGCACCAGCTTTTTGTGCATAGGATTGCTACCTAAGTTGCTGACATCTAATTTGAAATTCTTTCTAAAAGAGCAGTAGCACCTATGATTTAGAAAAAAAAATAGTAAGAAGACACAAAGCAAAGATAATGACGGAAAGAAATTAAAAACTAATATTTAAAACTCCACTGTTCTTTAAACCAGTATATCTGGATATATTGTTGAGGACTGATTATTTTGATTGGTGGAAAGAATATTCTTGTTTTATCAAATCTTGATAAATGGTTATTGGGTGCTTGTTGTTGTTTTTTTAAAAAAGACTTCTTTTATTATTCCACTCAAGGCAGAACAGTGTTGTGCTATTGTGAGCTTTATGGCATTTTTACCTTGAAATCTTAAAAATTGTCTTAAAGGATGGGTGGAGCAGCAAATGTCCCTGTGACTGTGATTTCCTGAGCTTACAAACAGGGAAGCTGCTGTTCAAAAAGGAAGAAAGTGTTTGAACCTTGAATTACAAAGTCAACGCACATTATTCCCTGCACTCTTAAGAACAAAGCCACTCTCGCTGTGCTTCCTGATGGCCTCTTTCCGGAGCTAGTAGAATAACTTGTTTATTTACAATCTGATCCAGTGGCTTGTGTCCAAAAAGCAATGTGTGTGCACGCGCAAGTGTGGTTTTGTTTTTCTTCCAGTGTAGTTCAAAGAGCATCCTTTTTCGTTCAAGGTGAGTTAAATGCATCCAATTGTTGCTTATTTGGCAATACAGGTTTCATTCCTGCTGGTGCCTGTAAATACTATTTAAAGCTGATATTTTACCCCCCACAATTTATTTAAAAGTATTTCTAATCCTCCCTGCATTGCAGAGGGACCCCAAGGTTGGCAGCAAGGTGGGGGCTAAGTAATGCAGCCCTTGGGTGGGGGGTGACCCAGACACCACATGGTTGGTACCAGAGCAGATACAGGGAGAAGATTACTGGAAATCAGAATCCCAGGTAAATGAGGCAGGAATCACACACAGCGATTTCAGCTCAGGATTGGTGCATTGTTCTCACTGTGCACGATGACTTGAGCAGAGGTAGCGTTTTTCAGCCCCTTTTGTATTTTCCAAAATACAGTGGTACCTCAGGTTAAGTACTTAATTCGTTCCAGAGGTCAGTTCTTAACCTGAAACTGTTAACCTGAAGCACCACTTTAGCTAATGGGGCTTCCTGCTGCTGCTGCGCTGCCGGAGCATGTTTTCTGTTTTCTGTTCTCATCCTGAAGCAAAGTTCTTAACCAGAGGTACTATTTCTGGGTTAGCAGAGTCTGTAACCTGAAGCATATGTAACCTGAAGCGTATGTAATACAGGTACCACTGTATTTTCTGTTTTAGCTTGTACAGTGGTACCTCTGGTTCCATATGCTTCAGGTTCCATACGCTTCAGGTTACAGACTCTGCTAACCCAGAAATAGTACCTCTGGTTAAGAACTTTGCTTCAGGATGAGAACAGAAATTGCGCGGCTGCAACCGGAGGCCCCATTAGCTAAAGTGGTGCTTCAGATTAAGAACAGTTTCAGGTTAAGAACGGACCTCCGGAACGAATTAAGTATGTAACCAGAGGTACCACTGTAGAATACAATTTAGAGCACGTTGACATAGTCATAGTTGCATAACAACTATGCAGAGAAGAAAAGCTTGTATCGGGATCTGTGCATGATCACAGGGATTGTTTCAGATGAGCACTGTTGTTTTCAGGGTGGTAGTCTGAGGAAACATGGGACTCTCAAGAGGGGAAGTTGATGATCTTGCTTAGAGATGCACCATGTATGGTTTTGTAAGCAACAGGTGAGTGTGCAGGGCTGGGCGATACCTGGTTTTCAGTGTTGCGATATATCTCCAGCTTAAACATCTTGATATGCCGATATATCACGATGTCTGAAATAAGGGTGGAGCTATGCGGAGGCATTGGCCGGCTTCACGGTTTTCCCTGCATTGTGATTTTTTTCATAGCGCATGAACACCCACCCATGATTTGCAATATATGGCCAGGTCAAAAACTATGAAACCGATATCATGATATGGACTTCAAGCAATATACTGTATCAATATATCACCCAGCCCTATTAGTGTGCTATGGAAGTGTTAGTAGGGTGTCTCATTGAATAACATAGAAGAACATCTGGCCCTGCTGCAGTCAGACCGGCTCCCCTCTCCTCCTGTGGTGGGAAGGAAAGATGTTGGCTATTCTGTTTTGCGAGCATTTGGCTCCTGGTTTATCTTCTGTACTTCATAAATGTTAGCTGCTTTGAGGACTCTGGTGAAAAAGCAGGATGTGAATGTACTAAGTCAGTAAACATCCTTGTGAAAGTCTCAAGTGTTGTGCTGCACCTCAGCCAATGTGGTTTAGTGGATGGGGGATTCATTGCTTCGTTTGCGGGGGGCAGGTCTCTCTCAGACACCGCTATCTTAAAATGTCTGCTACCCTGAATCTTAGTAAAATGTGATGAAAACAGTTTCAGAGTTCTAGTCCAGGTTCATTCTCTCTCTCTCCCCCAGTAACAAAATACCAACTGGTAAATTATTTCTTTACATACCAAGTTCCAAGTTTTCTCATTCTTTTTACAAAATGACACAAGGTCACATGGGCCTGTATGAAAAGTATATTTCATCAAAACAAAACCCTTTATTCCATTGTAAATGGATGGGTAACCTGCTGTGCCTTTTGCTGTAAATCAAGTGCCAGGAATCTAAATGCTATTCTTGCAGCTTCAAACTTTAAACAACCTACTCTGTTTAGAACTGGGTTGTGTGCCAGCAGTTAAAGCACAACCATATAGGGTATGGCAGAACTTGTGGTTTTGGAGTGAGAGCATGATAAACGTGATCAGTTACTTTAGTATCACAAGTACATATAAGTCTCTCGTATTCATACTCTCTCACATACACAGACGCACACAAATAAATTGTGTTATATTTTTGGCTCTTTTTATGGTTCGGTTTTCTGCAGTAGCAGAAACTTGCAAGCTAGTTTGCACAAAAGAAGGAGCAATAGCAGCCGACTGGCCTTCCCACAGGGTCACAAAAGTAGCTTGCACATAAACAGGTTTTGATAACTGGTGTGTGTGTGCGTGCGTGGGTGCTGCCGGAGCATGATTTCTGTTCTTATCCTGAAGCAAAGTTCTTAACCTGGGTTAGCAGAGTCTGTAACCTGAAGCGTATGTAACCCGAAGCGTATGTAACCTGAGGTACCACTGTATGTTACGCCCTTATTCGTCAATTGCTAGATAAGCAGAGCTTTTGGTATTCTCAGTATTTCATGTCCCTAATGCTTTTGGGGGGGGGGGGGCACAGGTGGCACTGTGGGTTAAACCACAGAGCCTAGGACATGCCGATCAGAAGGTCGGTGGTTTGAATCCCCGCGACGGGGTGAGCTCCCGTTGTTCGATTCCTGCTCCTGCCAACCTAGCAGTTCGAAAGCACGTCAAAGTGCAAGTAGATAAATAGGTACCACTCCGGCGGGAAGGTAAACAACGTTTCCGTGCGCTGCTCTGGTTCGCCAGAAGCAGCTTAGTCATGCTTACTCATGCTGGCCACATGACCCGGAAGCTGTACTCCAGCTCCCTCAGCCAATAAAGCGAGACGAGCACCGCAATCCCAAGAGTCTGTCACGACTGGACCTAATGGTCAAGGGTCCCTTTACATTTTAATGCTTTTTAGATCAACCTGCTCAGTTGGTTAGAGCATGCCAAGGTTGCAGCTTTGATCCTTCTATAGGACAGCTGCATCTTCCTGCATTGCTGGGGTTTGGACTACATGACCCTCCACAATTCTATGATTCTTTGATAGGGTCTTGATATACACCCAGCAGCTTAAGTGGAAGCTTTCTGTTTGGGGGAGTAAAGGCCTAGTAACCATTCCTGGGTATCTTCTGAGTATTTTGATCCTGTGTTAGATACGCCTGACGAGACGACTTTCAAGTGAAGGCAATTAAATAGACGTTTCAGTTCACGAAAGTTGAGAGCTGCAATAATTTCAGGCTATATATGGTGTGTTCGTGCAAATAATGGAAGTGTATTAATAGCACCAATTTTCCATATGGGTTGTGAGCAAATGTCCTTTGAAAGATATCCTGCGCTTAAGGAACATATTTGTATTGGACTGTAAAAATCAATATCCCACTTGGAGAAAGCTGTTTTGGGATAATAGCTTACTTTTTTTACAACAAGGTTAAAACTAACCAATGGAAATCTAGTAAGGCCTAAGCTTCTCTCCCCATTAAATAGTAGCTCTTCACATTGCTTTTGGGTTATTTGTTGGCCATGGTCAAATTGGGGTGAGGAAAATATACCCTTCCTCGTTTAAGGATTAATCTTCATTTCAAGAATGGTTCAGTTGGGGTGCTTGTCTGTTAAAGGTTCCCCCCCCCGTCAATTCCTTGAGAATCATTGTTTTTAACGTCTTCAGTTTGTGTCCAAGGAACTTAGGGGCATTTTACTCTCACGCCAAGTTTGAGCAGGTTTGCTCACCCTGTGAGCTTTGTAGCTAAACGGGGATTAGAACTGGGCATTAGGAATTCTGTCTCTTCTTCTCCCTGCCCCCCAATTTCCAGATACTTCTGTACCACGTTAGCTCTCTGCCTAACAGCTGTCACCCAACATTAAATGATTCACAGTAAATCAGTCGCTACATGCTCAAACTCTGCATGGCTTCAGAGAGACGTATCATGAAATAAGATACACCAGCAATAATTTTTTTTTTTGCATGCAAATAGTGGACAAGTGAACACAATTGGATTTGGGCATGCTTTGTTTCAAAGTGGTTCTCTTAAGTGCACTACTTTTGCTGGTGCTTTGTATTCTGCAATGTGAATATTGCAGTACATTGATTTCAGATTTCTTTGGATGAGACAGAAGAGTCTCATTTCTGCATCTTGTCCAAAGCCCATAAATTCATTTTCTAGTCTGGTAGGGAGTCAGACAACATGGGAACATGATGATTAGATATGTGAGTGGCTTGTTATTCCACTTTCTGGGTAGGAATCCATTTGGTGTTCATGGGCTTGTGATTCATTTGGATGCTTCCTTTTAACCAACTAGCAAAGGAGGCATATTTTGCTGATTTCTCTCTGCAGGAAATCCCAGGAGCTGATTTTCAGAGATGCTAGGGAATTCAGGGGAGTGAAGGAATCTGCAGAACGCCTGCTACATGGTCCTTTTGTGAGCATAAGGGCATCAATCCGATTCCACTTGCTGCCTGCTCCTAAGCCATTCATTGAAAGCTAAAGGTTGATTCCACTATATACATTGGTAGTGTGTGTGTGGAATATGACAGTTGCACACCAGACCTTCAAAGTGCTACTATACCACTTTAAGAGCTACGGACAATTTTGGGAACTGTAGTCTACTGATCTCTGAGAGCTACAAATTCCAACACCCATCAGAAACTACCACTACCAACAATTCTCTATGGCTCTTACAGTGACACGATACAGTGGTACCTCGGGTTAAGAACTTAATTTGTTCTGGAGATCCGTTATTAACCTGAAACTGTTCTTAACCTGAAGCACCACTTTAACTAGTGGGGCCTCCTGCTGCCGCCGCGCCACCAGAGCACAATTTCTGTTCACATCCTGAAGCAAAGTTCTTAACCTGAAGCACTATTTCTGGGTTAGCGGTGTCTGTAACCTGAAGCGTATGTAACCTGAGGTACCACTGTAGTGCTTTAAATGCATGGTGGATATGTGACCTAATTTGGAACACATACATTTACATTAAAACTTTTGTACATCAGCTCTTGTTTTTAAAACCTCTTGTTCAGTAGCTAGAAATGCTCAGTAAATATTAAGTAGTAGTATACAGTGGTACCTCAGGTTACTAACACCTCATGTTACTTCGGGTAGCAGACCACTAACCCAGAAGTAGTACCTCGGGTTAAGAACTTTACCTCAGGATAAGAACAGAAATCACATGCCAGTGGTGTGCCGGCAGCGGGAGGCCCCATTAGCTAAAGTGGTATCTCAGGTTCAGAACAGTTTCAGGTTAAGAACGGACCTCTGGAACGAGTTAAGTATGTAACCAGAGGTACCACTGTATATATTTTTGGTATCTTTAAAACTGTCAAATCTCTTTTGCTTTAGGATGTTCAGAAAGAGCGAGAAGCTCACACGTATCTTACCAAAGAAGCAATCAAGGAAAAAGTCCAGACATACAATTCAGATGTCACTGACAAGCTAAAGATGACATTGGTAAGACTGTGTGTAAAGTTTTTTTTAAGTTTTGGTAGTTTAAAGGGGTGCATGGCAGCAACATAAAATCACCACTGTATGCTTTGAGTATATGGGCTTGGACAAAATTTATGTATTATCATATTCATTGTTTTCACATTCTGTGTATTTGTACTTAAAATATTCCTAAACACTATATAGCAGAATGGTGCTACCTTATTGGTTGGCAGTCAAAGAGAGGAAAATGAAAACAAGCAAAGTCAGCAGATGCCTTAGTTTAACCCAGCAGTGTCATGGGACTACCTTTGAAGGATCTTCAAAAGTTACAGTTGATTTAGTATGCAGGAGCAAGGATGCTCATGTGACACCTGTCCTGCAAGAGCTGCACATTGCCAGTTTGTTTCTGGGCACAAGTTGATGTTTTGAAAATTAACCCTTTAAAGCCCTACAACAGGGGCAGAGAATGGGATCTGGCTGGCAGGCCAAATCCTTAGCTCTCCCCTAACCTTCTCAGGGTCATTTTGACAGGCCCTAACAATCAAGGTGACCCAACAAGCCATACTTTGAGAGCAAACTCTGCTTTGTGTAAGGATCGGTAGTGCAGCAGATCTCAGCAGGCCTTGCTGTAGGCCCCAGTCAACTGATTGGCATTCATGGCAAGCTCACTCACAGAGGAAGATCTTTTGTATTGCCAGCTTGAATTCAAAGGAGGAATCTGGGGTGTGCTTCTAGTTTTTCTTCCTTTTAGCTGTGGCTTGAAACTCCCTTGTGCTTGACCTCATAGATGCTATCAAGCATAGGAAAGATGTTTGTGCTTTGCCTGTCTCCAAGACCTGGCAGAACTAATTTGATCTGCGGCCTAGCAGTTCCCCACCTTTGCCCTAAAAGGCTTGGGCCCAGGTTACCTAAAGAGCACACTGCCTTAACATCTGGGGGAGGGGCCTTTCTCTACGTTTCATCTACGATGGAAGCAGAGTTGAGTGTGACTTTCAGTGGCCGCATTCCATTTTACAGTCGTACCTCGGGTTACATACGCTTCAGGTTACACACTCCGCTGACCCAGAAATAGTGCTTCAGGTTAAGAACTTGGCTTCAGGATAAAAACAGAAATTGGGCTCCGGCGGCGCAGCGGCAGCAGGAGGCCCCATTAGCTAAAGTGGTGCCTCAGGTTAAGAACAGTTTCAGGTTAAGAATGGACCTCCGAAACGAATTAAGTACTTAACCCGACGTACCACTGTATATTCGCTTGCCCCACAAAACCTGGGTGGCTCCCTTTCTTGCTGGCTAGTAAAGACTTTGAAAGAAATTATATGCCAGACTTTTGCCATACGTGGCAGAATGGCAGATAAGCCTCCCCCCAGCTCCTCTGAGTTGGTTTTCATGTTATCGTAGAATAATAGAATCATAGAATGGGAAGGGACCCTGAGGATTTTCCAGCCCAACTCGCTGCAGTACAGGAATATACAACTGTCCCACATGGGGATCAAATTTGCGACTCAAACTCAACACGGTGCTCTAGCCAACTGAGCTATGTCTGCATCCGTTTGTGTTGTGTTGGGGTTTTTATGCTGATTTTGTTGCGACGTTGTGATGTGCAAGCATTAGAAAAGCGGGGGGAGCAAAAATGGATGTACGGAAATGTATCTGATCCTTGAGCTTCTGGTTATTTTGAAAGAACTAACCCTATAGTTTTTGTGTGTATTCTAGCACTCCAGCGGAGTATACACCGGCTTCATCAAAGTTCAGATGGAACTGTGCAGACCCATCACGGTACGGGCTCCTGCGAGTCCCGGGAAGCATGTCAACAACAACTCGGAGACAGCTTTTTGCTTGCCTAACGGCTACACAAATACCCTTCACATCAGCAGCACTAACACTGTTCGTGAAGTTATTGAAGCTTTGCTCAAGAAGTTCATGGTGGCTGATAACCCTGCCAAGTTTGCGCTTTATAAACGTTGTCACAAGGAAGATCAAGGTATGCTTCTAAATCTTCTGAATGATCATATGGTCGCTCTGTACTCTTAAGACTTGGGGAAGAGGGCTCCCCGGTTTGAAGTCCCATCTAGCAGAGGTTTTCAACCATTTTGGGTCCGTGGTTCCCTTGACCAACTACGTTCTTTCTGCGGCACCCCTGTGGGGCTCAGGAGCCCAGTTATGTCACCCCTTGCCTGCAGAGCCCCTCAGCCCTTTTCGAACACACTCCCTTGTGGAGTGTTCCCTCAGCCTCGTCTTCTCTCCTCTCTTCTTAGGAGTCGTCTGGGCAGCTGCAGCTGCCAGCCCTGGTCTCTGAGCTGCCCCTCCCCTGCCCCAAAGAGAGGTGCCTCCTCCCACTGCCCCACAGGGGCCTGGGAAGCACCCCTTGGCCAGCCCTAGAAGCACCATTCACCTGTGGAACTTGTAGCCAGGGCTGCTGCAACAAAAAGCTGTTCAAGCCTTGGGGAGGCAGAGATGCAAGAAGGCATCAGAAGAAGGAGGGAGGGACAGAGTTGCCAGTGGCACCCCTGACCATCATTCAAGGCACCCCAGTGGGCCATGGCACACTGGTTGAAAACCACTGCCATCTAGTGATAGCGGTTTTGCGCGCTATGCAAAAATCACAATGTGGGAAAAACTATGAAGCCAGCCCATGCCTGATGCCTCTACAAACTCCATCCTTATTTCAGACATCGTGATATATCAGTTTATCACAAAGTTTAGCTGGTGATATATCACAATGTTGAAAACCAAGTATCACCTGGCCCTATTGAGGACACTAGAGTTTGTTGGAAAATACTTAGATTTATTCAGCTTGATGGATTTTACTGCAGAGGGCTGTAGTACGTAAGAAGTCACAGCAAAAAGGTTTCTACTAAGGCAGAATCGTCATTAGATACACAACCCATAGATTCACTCCAAACACTGTTTAGATCCAGCCACATTGCACTACTGTATAGGCCGACCTGTTTACATCTAAATACTAGGCCTACTAAACACAACATGCACTTGTATCATGTTTTGAAAATACAGTACCATCTTTCTGTTTAGGTGGTGTACGAATTGAAAAGGCACATAAATAATATTGTCTAATAAAATCGCATACATTTGCTACAAGACTCTTAAACGAGCAAGCAAGGGAGCCATAAACCAGAACCATAAAAGATATAAAGAACTGAGTGCTGGTTTAAGTCAGCCTTTGTTATCTTCCTTCTGAAAGTGCATAAATGTTCTTGCTTTTGAAAAAGGCTCTGGAAACGGTTCTTGCTACCCTTGCTGTTGGGCCACCACTGAGAAGGCTATCTTCTCTGAATGCTAAATTGCTTCACATGCCAAACAGAAGGAGCAAGATTTCATTCCAGTGCTTAGGAATGTTCATCTGGCAAAAGTGGTCCCTTAGATATACTTGAGTCTTGGCTGTAAAATAAAGTGGTTGGCGTTTTTCCCCCCACAAGTTGCAGGAAACTGATTGCATATACACTTGTCAGTTTTGTGTATTCTGAATATGTTTAAGTTTGGGTGTTTTGCTTAGTGTTTCCTTTTTTGCTTTAGCAGTTGTCATTGTTGCTGTGCCTCACGTAATGAACTTTGCTCATAATTCTCAGTTTGTGCAGCAACATTTGAGGTGGGGGGCGGTCTTTTGTGTCTATGTTGATCTAGTTCTAGTCTAGAATTTCTAGCAGAAATTCTGTATGCATATTTACTCCCCACCCCTTTTAATCTCACACTTTTTTTAGTGTATATGTGCAAGCTCTCAGAAATTGAACATCCCCTTTATTTGCGGTTGGTGGCAGGCCCAAGGACAGACATGCTGAGTTTTGTTCTCCGTGAGCATGAAACTGGAGAGTTTTTGGTAAGTTGGCAGCTCTGTTTATAGCATCAAACAGCTTGGAGGGGTTCTTGAGGGTTTCCAAGTCCTACTTTTTTCCATTGCCAGGATTTTGGGCTATTTCCCAATTGATGTTTGTCAAGTGTACTACTCTCAGGCTCTTTTGTAGGCCAGAGAAGGACCTGTTTTGATACCAGTTAAAACCCAGTCTGTAATTTTAAGATTTTTTAATCATCTACATGCTTTTGTAATCCCCTTTCCCCTCCACAGTGGGAAGCTTTTAGTGTTCCTGAACTACAGAACTTCTTGCGTATACTGGACAAGGAAGAAGATGAGCAGCTGCAAATCTTACAAAGACGCTATGCAGCTTACAGAGACAAACTTGAAGAAGCCCTTGGTGGAGTCTGGAAACCAGGTTAAAATGGGGCCAAAGAACACTCAGGAAAAATACAAATTACCAAATATTGCATAGCATGCCAACCCCTAGAGCAAGAGCAAGAGTACCTGTGTCATTAAAACATATGACCTTTTTTTGTTATCATAGAGGTGGTTCTGTAAATTTGACATACTTTTACATCTTGCAGGTAGCAGCAAAGGGAATTTGCAATATTTGCAGACCTGTGTGGTGTGCGTACTTCACGAGTCTTTTCAAGATTGCATCATGCTAACTGTGATTGTATGATGAATCTGTTTTCAAAGACCCTGTGAAACACAAGACATTATGTGCTTTAATTATAATTTGTAGCTTTTAAAACTTAAAGGGGTGTGCAAGTTAGATTTTATTATAAATCTCAGCTCGGTTTAGAATAAGGATTAGCACACTATTTGATACCAAAATTGATTTTTGCACTACCTTTCTTCTGATATTTTTGAAATACGTATTATTTTTATTTGTAGAAGGGATGAACAATTGTGTCCCAAATGTTATGCAGAAGATGTTGAAGTAGTTTGAGCTGGAGAAGGTAGAGGGGAAGTAGAAAAGAAGGTGAGAGAGGAGAGAAGTGAGAATGTTGGAACAGGAGAAAAGTTGGTTAGTGTGTTGTAAAGACGGTTGAGTGTTTATGCTGATTAGTATTACTGAAATTAATATATTCAGATGCTATTATTGAGAGAGAATTTAGTAAATATAGTAAAAGCGGAATTGCATAGAGGCTGTGTGCGACCAGCAACACACTTTAGTCACAGTCTTGCATGTGCTGTTAAAATACACTCAGATTCTTGGTTGAGGTTTTCATTAGTAAAAACAGCTTTTAAGGAATTAATCCACAACTGTTGCAATGCTGAAAGGTGCAGTTGCCTTGATCTCACCACAAAACTTCGTACCTTTGCGTAGAAAGAGGCAAAATAGGGCCATTCTCCTGGTTTTATTTAAAAACTCAAGGAAGAAAGAAAATCCTTCTGAATTAAGTAGGCTAGGAGGAAAAGTAGCTTTGCGCTGTGAGAAACTTGAGCTATATCTGGTTTGGTTTCTGTGTTTAAACTATACAAGTTTTGAAAAACTGGCTAGGATTCTGTATGCTGCTGAACCATGGTAAATAATTGGAAGAGGAAGAATTTTGTGTTTTGACTGTAACTGCATTTTCCCCCAGAACTATTTTTATCTAAAGTATGCAAGGTGTAAATGAAATCAAAGAAATGGGTGTGCAATTCAAACCTTTATATAAATGTATCAAAAGACTTTCAAGTTTATATTTGCGGCCACCCAGGGGAAAAAAAGATATTGGTTTGGAGTAATAATTTATATAATTTAAGGAATCGTGAGCAGCAACCATCCCCCCTCCCTTTGAATTATTTGGGCATTAATTTTGAAATTTCTGAGTAATATCTGCCAGTTGCTGACACCCGGTGGGGATTATATGCAACTCCAAGACATATGTTCTCTTGGGAAAGTGTGCCTTTTATTGTTTTTAAAACTTTGGCTGTTTATTCCCCTCAAAATATTGAGGTTTGAGGAAGAGGTTCTAATCTCAGACTTGCCAAGACAATCTTGATATATTAAATGGTTAGCGATAACTTAAAAGTAGAATTAGGTATCAATCAAAGGCATATCTTGTTGGAGTTTTTATTATTATTTCATGTGTAATACTGTAGTGCTTTGTGTGTGTCTTACTGTTTTTTACCAGAGACCTAATCAAGAGTCACATAGGGTAGTGGGGGAAGGTTATGCGTTGAACATCAGTTTTGGAATTATTTTTCTACAAAGGCTATGTGTCACATTATCGGAAAGGTTTAGGTGTTAACTGCTTCTATGTGCCAGCCACCCAGAAGCCTTTGCCCTTTGTTGAGGGAAGTGTTAACATTTAAATGCTTCTTATAGCACACATGTTGGCCAGTCGTGTGCAAGGGTATACACCCTGCCAGGGTTACACCGTTAACTGGCAGAGAGTGTCTACTTTGCGCACAGTGGCGCATGCATCAAACATGGCTCCTGCATAAAACATTGTCACAGAAAGAGATTTTTCACTAGAGCAGAGCCAAAAGTTAATCACTGAGCCCTTTCTGCTAAAATTAGGGGTGCAGAGGGTAGCGCCACCCCGCAAAAAAACAACAACGGTGGTGACCCCCCCACTCACTTTTTTTGCTCCTTCCACTGCATTTTCATTTATTCTTCCCATTTCTGAGTGCTGTTGCTTTGTTTCAAAATGGCAGCTTTTTTTTACAGCGGTTCTCAACCTGTGGGTCCCCAGGTTTTGTTGGACTACAACTCCCATCATCCCTGAGCTCTGGCCTTGCTAGCTAGGAGTGGTGGGAGTTGTAGTTCAACATCTGGGGGCCCACAGGTTGGGAAAGGCTTCACCTGTCTTGAAGCCAGATCAGAGTGACGGCAGGAGGGCCCTGCTTCCTGCTTCCACTCTGGTTGTCTTCCTGGGTTAAGAAGTCAGTGGAGTAAGGGAAGAAAGCTCCATTTCCCACCCCCATTTTGGCCTCAGAACGGACACCATCAGAGCTAGGAAGCAGTATATCCTGTATGCAGTGGAAGAAATGCCATCGGCAGGGAGAGTGAACATGCTGCTGGCAAGTCAGGAGAAAACCCCACCCTTGTTCGTATTCTCATGTGCACAGTTCCAAAATGGCTGCCCAACTTGGATGTGGTAAACTGGGGAAGAGGAGTGCATTTTGGCTTAGCTCTTTGCTCATGCCTTGCATCTGGGAGCAGCTGAATTCTAAACTGGCCTTTGGAGTCACTTAATTCTATTGAAACTCATAAAAAGTTGATGTTTGGAATTTTAATATTAATCAGGTTGCTCGAAATTTAAATACTGTATTTCAGTCTAGAAATGACAATCTACAAGTATGTGAATCTTAATTATTATTATTTTTACTTGAACTTTGTGTTTTCCTTACCCCTACATCTTCTCTTGGTGTGTTTTATGAACTGCAGGAATAACAAAATTTATATTCCAAGCAGTCTCAAGCTGAAAGCACACTGGTTACTACAGGTGTTTTGTTTTTGTTTTTTTAAAAAAACCCAAAGCTTCAAAGAATAGGTCAACATTGATCCAAAGGTAGGGTTTTTTGGTTTTTTTTGTAGGCTTTAATTTTGTTTTCTTGTCAGGTTCTTAATCTGTCAAAGATGCATTGCAAACTGTTTTATGTTTTGACTTTGGTAGTAGCTGACTGGAGGGTGATGTGGAAAACACTGAAAAAAGGTTTTCTTTTTTTAAAAAACAAACTTGTACTATTTATTTTGAATTTTTTTTAATAGGGAAGCCTTAATGATTCCCTTTGAAGTTGTTATAGCAAGTTGTAATTCCATCATTAAAGCTAAAGTTGACACCGATATGGATGCTTTCATTGTTTCATTATTGGTTTAAATTTATAGCGCTTCCAACTACAAGTTAATGGCAACAATCTTTGCTGACTTGATGGGACTTCGCAACAGCAGTATCCTGAATCAGCACCAGGCATCTGACACCAGCTAAATTTCCCTCAATATGTCCAAGGCTGAGGGGTACAATATTTACATTATTTTTGTTGTTCTTACAGTTATACATCCACATGCCAGAGATGGATAGTGACTTTCCCAGGACACAAAATTCTGCTATGTTCAAGGATAAGAAAAAGCAAACCATTTGCTCATGTTGCAGCAATCAGGAAAATTCCTTACAAATTCAAACCACGCATCCTAGTAAAGGCATAACCAAGCCTGCAGCAAGTACAGTGGTGCCTTGCAAGACGAAATTAATCCGTTCCGCGAGTGTCTTCGTCTAGCAGTTTTTTCGTCTTGCGAAGCAACCCTATTAGCAGCTTAGCGGATTAGCGCTATTAGCGGTTTAGCGGCTATTAAAGGCTTAGCAGATTAGCTGCTAAAAGGCTATTAAAGGTTTAGCGGCTTAGAAAAAGGGGGGGGGGGAGCGGGAAAAAAATCTCAAGACTCGCAAGACATTTTCGTCTTGCGAAGCAAGCCCATAGGGAAATTCGTCCTGCGAAGCAACTCAAAAACGGAAAACCCTTTCGTCTAGCGGGTTTTCCGTCTTGCGAGGCATTCGTCTTGCGGGGCACCACTGTATTCTTCAGCTTGGGGATGGCAGGTGCTTAACACATTAAGCAGCTATGGCCCATTAGAATCTGAGAGAGTTGTCATATTGTAGGACATTGCATATTATCACAACCCTTTATACTTTGAGAAACTGCAGGGCCTGCATTTATCCAAAATTGTTTTCCAGGGCTCTAACATGATGCTATAACATCTAACGAAAACTAACCACAGACCTCCTTCATTTGTCTTAAAAGATTCATCATTGCTGCTGGAGTCTTTGGAGCTTTATTAAGTGAGAGCAACCCAACTGAAGCTGGAGTTCTGTTTCGAAAGTGAAGCAAATGAATGATAAACAATTAAACCGTGCTGTAAAGTGATTTCTTTCATCACGAAAGAGAACACATGGCATTCTGTATAGTTTCTTTATTCAAATCTCACTTCAGAAACCACTGAGCAGGCCCAGAATTTTCAGTAGCTTGGGATCTCTCTCTGCACTAAATGTTACAAACATAAGATAATTTGTAGTGCTAATTTGGGTTTTTCCTGAGGTTACTTTATAGGTAAAACTACCCACTTCCACCAAGGGTGGTCATGGGTGTTCATTGGGTGTTGGGGTTCCCCCCTCCCCTATTTAACAAAGACATTTTAATTTATTTATTGAAGTGTTTATGCTATTTACTATGCATAGCTATTCATGCCTTGGCTACAACCACATTAGTCTGCTGTCATGTGCACTAAATGTTGTCTTTTAAGGATGATCTGGAAGCTTTAACTCAGGGGTCAGTGAACTTTTTCAGCAGGGGGCCAGTCCACTGTCCCTCAGACCTTGTGGGGGGCCAGACTATATTTTGAAAAAGAAAAAAGAACGAATTTCTAGGCCCCACAAATAACCCAGAGATGCATTTTAAATAAAAGCACACATTCTACTCATGTAAAAACACGCCGGTTCCCGGACCATCCGCTGGCCGGATTTAGAAGGCGATTGGGCTGGATCTGGCCCCTGGGCCTTAGTTTGCCTACCCATGCTTTAACTCGTAGAAAACAGCTGGTGAGTTACATGTGCAGGCTAAACAATACCTTTTTCAGAGGAACATACAGGACATATTCTGCACCACCTCTTCTGCTTTCAAAGAGCCAATGAAAGTGTTGATTGTTCCCTTTAAAGCCTTAAATAGTTTAAGACCAGGTTATTAGGAGGAGGAGGCCCTATTAGCTAAAGTGGTGCTTCAGGTTAAGAATAGTTTCAGGTTAAGAACGGACCTCCGGAACGAATTAAGTACTTAACCCGAGGTACCACTGTAGAACATAAGGCCCCATAAAACAGATGAAGTGTTAATTGTGCCTGTGCTTATGGAAGGTTCTTAAAAGCACTTCAAAGGGAGTCAGAACTGTGCTAATGGCCACAGAGCACAGCACTTGTGTAATTTCAACACGCAGTGGTATTGTGTAGTGGGGTGTCCTGCCCCTTGCTGCCAAGCGGTGTGTACACTTCAGAACATTATGTGGATGCAGGATGTGTTGTTGTTTTTACAAAATTTTAAGCTGTTCCTCACAAAGCTAAATCAATGTGTCATGATCACCAAACAATACGTCACTCAACAATTCAGATATGTGTGCCTTTAATTTCAGTTCATCACAAACAATTATTTTTGTTGTACATAAATTTAATTACTGAAAAGTGCAGCAATAATACAGGGTCCTTCAAAGGGCACTTTCTAAAAAAATTGCTATGATTCATGAGTAAGAAAACTAGCATACATAGTTGTCATACAGCAACACTTAAAGGAAAACTGAACAGAAAATGCCATGGTTTTGAGCAGCATTACAAACATTTTACTGGGGGTTTTTGTTTTTGTTTTGTACTGATCAGGATGGATTTGGTGGTGTGGGGCCTAAGTACAAAAAAAAAGACCTACCTAGTACAAGCACTTGTAAAACCCTAGCAATTACATGCAGTGACTGTCTATTTGGTGAGTTACGTATGAACAGACAGCCTTCCAGAATAACTTGCCTTTTAAAAGAACTTGCATTTTGGCCAAGAGTTGTTTTTTAGCAGAAACTTCTGAGATGATAGGGCAGTGTTGTGAAACGTTAACGAGCCCTGAAAAAAATTGATAGGTTCTGTTAATTGAGCTAGAAGTTGTTTTTTTCTCTGCACAAGAGAGGTGAGCTGTGAAAAAAAAATCTAATTAAAACTCCACCAGTCAACTCCGGGCTGCTGCTCACAATATATAGCAGCTATGCAATGTCATGAGTAACTCTGTGCAAATTGGCTTGCCAGGCAAATTCATTTTCTACTGCATAGTTTGCTCCCACATCACTGCCAAGCAGCTCTCAGTTTAGCAATGTGAATGTTACGGTCTCGTTTTCTTTAAAACTAATACTGTGTAAGGCCTCTGTTGGTATCCAACAGTTGGAGGACAGCGTCTTCATCGTAAAGTGCAAACGGACAACAATAGCTAGAATCTTACAGAAAGAAGTGATTAGATTTGTGTGTTACTTTTAGGTAAATGCTTAGGCGCAAAGACTGGTTAAAAGTAGGTTTCTCGTGGTCCTTTCATTCTTACAATTCCACTTGACATCAAGTTCAAAGAAGCCTGTTTTTCCCATGCCAACATTGTGCATTGAGACATGATCGGACTTCCTCTCCCTGACACCCCCAAAGCTCCCCCAGTTCCCACCCAGAGCAAATTTTGCGGTTGTATAGGGTTCTGCAGGTGGAGGAAAATGGAAAGTCCAGTTTGCGTGAACTAAAATAAATTGCATAAGTTGTGGTTTGTTTTTTAACAGAAGATATGCAGCGTTGGATAGGATAGTTAGAAGTTATCACATTTAAGACATTTTGAGATGCAAGCTCACTGTTCTGAAATAAAATAATAGTAAGAACCTAAAGAAATAACAAAACAAGTAAAATCTTTCCATTCTGTGTTTTACAAGATCCCAAGTTTCTTCCTGAATTGCTATTGTAAATTACCTGGATCATAAGTGCCTTGTGAGGAATCAGCTGGTGAATTTCATAGTATTAAATATACCAAACTACTGCTAAGTTGTTTCACTCATTCTGTATGGTTAGTTTCGATAGCATGAACATTGCTTAAGACATGCAGCACAGAATCTTCTGCTCAGACCAAGTAAAACACCTTAACTCTTAAATGTTTATTAAAGTCAGGGGTGGCAAACCGGTGGCCTGCCAGATACCACTGAACTTCCATCATTCCCGACTGATGAATGTGATGGCTGGGACTGATGGCAATTGGGAGTCCAACAACCTCCAGGTGATTACAGGCCCCCACCCCCTACTCTCAAGTCCACACAAACGGAATATTACAAATGAATATATTAGAAGTTAACCTTAATATGGTACAGGAGCTTGCTACTAAAATATGTTGGAACTCATTCTGATCCACTCTAGCTAGGGGTATTAAATGCAGACGGGGAGACAAGAGTAATCTTTCTCAACGTTATGTATGACAAACAGAAAATAAAAACACGTAATATATTTAACTGCAGCAGAACAGACATGTTTCTAGCTCTGATTTAAATCACTGAAGTTGACGAGCAATGCCCCCCTGCTGGTTTTCAGAGGTGTTTAAATTGGCTGGAGCCTAAATCTCTGAAGCAATTTCCTTTCATGCTCTCCCCCCACTTCCAGGATGACTCAAGCCACCTTCTCACCTTATTCCTCCTTGACCCTGCTGCTCTTTATGTGACCTCAGCCTTTATCATCTGACACAGCATATGTCCAAATAGGCCATTCCTATAAAAGAGGTCCGTTTATATTTGTTGCTCCTATCTATTGTTAAGTGGATACGATTGGGACAAAACTGTTTGGGGGCATTGTGTTGCTCAAGTGTTTAAGGAGATATGCCCTTTGGGTGATAAGTCAGCTAATTGAAGAGAACTGGTCTGGTATTCAAGCAAATGTCGATAACAGCTAGCAACAGTCTGATCGGCATCTCTGGATATTAAATAAAAATAGGACCAAACGTTCAACAAGTGCTAACAATATATTTCACAGGCATAGGGCAATCGAGAATAAGAAGCGTCAATTCTGGGCATCAAATAAATACGACTTGCAGTTTTGTGGCATAAAGGGCTAATACAGTAAGCATTATATCCTAAAGCAACTTTCTCAGATGAGGCACTGGAAATACTCTCCTCTGTATATATTGCTACATTGGGACATCAGATTCTATTGTACTTTTGAGAATGCACATTTTCCAATTAAAATATCACTCTTAAATTAGTGGCTCCCATACAAAATAAATGGCACATTCAGCGCATTTTCTATTTTTTTTTGGGGGGGGGTGTGTGTCTCCATTTAGTGGTTTACTTGGTTCTGATCTGAAAAGAGAGTTGATTAATACATATTGAGACAATCTAACAGGCACATACATTCTAATCAGCAATTCCAGACAAGTCCTGAAAGGCTGAGAAGAAAAGCAATGGCAACCTCCCTGGTTAAAACTTGACTAGACTTCTAAACACAGCCCAGAAGCAGGATGCATCTTCTTAACAAGCTTAGCCGGTAGTGCTGTAGGGAGGCGATCTTTGGCCTCTGCCTACAGGGTAGGCCCAGGATGACCCTGCTCCCCCCAAAAAAACTTACGTCAGGACCAGCTCTCAAAGGTAAGCAGTTAACACAGTTTCCACCTGAGGTCTTTTCACATAACACCAAACAAATTGGGATTCCTGGCCACAAGTCAACATTGTACTTCAGGATGCCATTTTCAGATTGATGTGGTAATCAGATTTTGAGGGAACTAGACCGATCATATCTGTTAGCACGTATTGCACAAAACAACCAGCTGGGGAGGTTATCTTCTCCAAACAAAGTCCGCCAATCATGCCTTTCAGATGTAGTCATAGTGGATTCAGCAGATATTCTGCAGTCACTTTGAAGAAATGTTAACAAAACAGGCTAGTCACTGCAGCTACAGGGACCGTGTAAAAAGTCTGCGAGCCTGAGTCCCATGATTGCTGAACATCAGGTGTGGGTTGAACTTGTATCTACAGGGAAAGGGGTGAGTTTGGGAGAAGAGGAGGGAAAAACAAGTGCTTTGAAGTCAAGTCTGGTATTTACAGTTTTTAAAAATATCAGCATTCTATGTGTGTTACAGAATCTCTCGCTGATCTTTTCCTCGAGAGAAACCTCTGCTGTATTAGTTACATCACATTCGTGCAAGAACCCCGTGCTCCATTAAAATGAATGGTGGCTGTATAGATGCTGCATTTAGTTGAACACAGTACTTTCAAAGAAGCAAGTGTTTCCGTTGTTTAGTTCCAAGCTCAAAAGTGTTTGAAGCAGCTGCTAACAAGCAAGCTGCAGCAAGGGGTTTGTTCTATATAAGCTTTAAAGACTTCATGGTTAGGCCCAGATAAGCGGTTTCTTTTAAAGCCTGTGGCTTGGACCAAGGAAAACCTCCTTCCCCCGCAACCCCCCCCAAATCCTCTCTAGAGAATCAGGTTGGGTGCAAGTAAGGGGAGGAAAAATGAGAAACCTTTTATTCAAGATAAATGATCTTGGTATTCAGGTCTCGGGGGGTGTGTGTGTGTGTGTGTGTGTGTGTGTGTATTTCTTTACCGCTTTATATTTTTAATAAAAATCTCAAAGTGGTTTAAGGTAAAAGTAAAGGGACCCCTGACCATTAGGTCCAGTCGTGGCCGACTCTGGGGTTGCGGCGCTCATCTCGCTTTATTGGCTGAGGGAGCTGGCGTACAGCTTTCGAGTCATGTGGCCAGCATGACTAAGCCGCTTCTGGCGAACCAGAGCAGCGCACGGAAACGCCGTTTACCTTCCCGCTGGAGTGGTACCTATTTATCTACTTGCACTTTGACGTGCTTTCAAACTGCTAGGTTTGCAGGAGCAGGGTCCCAGCAACGGGAGCTCACCCCATCGCGGGGATTTGAACCACCAACCTTCTGATCAGCAAGTCCTAGGCTCTGTGGTTTAACCCACAGGCAAAGTGGTTTGTAGCATATTAATTCAATAAAGCATTAGCCGGGCGATGTTCCTCCAGCCTCATGAGGAGCCTCTTTAGTGGAACTGGTGAGTATGGGCCACGCCCCCTAGCCCAGCTGGAAAGGGCTTTTCGGGGAGCAGCCTCCACGCCTCACTGCAGGGTGATGTTCCTTTGTTGGATATCCTTCACTATTAAAAGGACTTGCCTCACTTGCACGAATTCCGATTTAAAACCTTGTAACTGAATTTTACTTACAGTAACTCAAAGACCAAGAGGGAAGGTCTGTGTGCCTGAACTGTTCAAAAACAGTTGCAAAGCCATATAATGATTGAAATAGGTCAATAAGTGCAGGCTTACCCCGGATCAAATACCCCTGGTGTGCGGCAAGTTGCTCCAGAACAGGACTGCAACATCATTAGCCGATAGTTCATCTTTTCTAAAATTTCTTGATCTATTGTTTTTGCGATGTTGGTAATCTGGTGCGGGTCTGCAGTCAAGTTGTAAACTTCAACAAACACCTGCATTAAAAAAAAACCAACACAAACGACAGGCTCAATATGGAACGGAGGATTTATAGCCAGAGATACTACGATGAAGATTGCTATTACATCTTAACATGGTCCGTTACAGTGGTACCTCAGGTTACAGACGCTTCAGGTTACAGACTCCACTAACCCAGAAATAGTACCTTGCGTTAAGAACTTTGCTTCAGGATGAGAACAGAAATCGCGCGGCAGCGGGAGGCCCCATTAGCTAAAGTGGTACCTCAGGTTAAGAACAGTTTCCGGTTAAGAACGGACCTCCAGAACGAATTAAGTTCTTAACCTGAGGTACCACTGTAGATGCCATATGGATAAATCCATTTGTCGATCCCATCCTGTAGCTCCTTTTGTGGGAGCAATACATCTGAACTTCAGCTTGGTTTGTGCGACAGTAAGCAGAAACCAAATCGCTTTCTCATTGTCTTCTAGTTTTGCCACTCATAGTGGATCACCCTCGTGATAAATGGGAGGCGCAGTCATGTGGGATGACCGCCCTCTTCCACTGAGCGCGCAAGCTTTGGGAGGGAGGGGGACACCTGCCTAGCCTGCCAGGTCAGCTGAATCAACCCTGATGATCTATGGAGTGACAGATGTCGCTTCATGAGCAAGTGTTCATGCAGCCAACATCTTACTAATGGGATTTAAATTTCGCTTCTAAAGGGAGAGGTAGGTCACTAAAATCCTCTCAAAGCCAATTGTCCCGGATCTTTTTACAGACCTGTGTTCCCTCTTCAGTGTTCAAGCTGCCTGCCTCGTTTCAATTTACGATGCTGCCGGTTCATCAAACCTTAAGTTTTACATTCGTCATTAACAACTACTGCTAGAGCCGCACCTGCTGGAACAAGAACCATACTGTTCGGCCCCAGCCTTGTTTTTCGTACATCCCTTGCGGCATGTAGCAAACAGCACCTTATCCACTGTTTGCTCACTCCAGCAGTGAAAGACAGCTGAGTGTACAATCCAGAGCAGGCTATGCATGCAGGTCTCTTTCTCCTAGTATTAAAATTAGTGGCTCTTTAAAGCCAAACAGAGCAGTATTCACTGCCAATGCATGTAAGGAGTAACATGCCAAAAACCCATTTCTAGCCATTACACAGTTACCTGGTGTGTGATTGCTCTGCACAAAAGGAAATACTGTATTTTTCGCCCTATAGGGTGCACCGGCCCATAGGGCGCACTGGCCCATAGGGCGCACCTAGTTTTGTGGGTGGGTGGGAAATAAAGAAAAAAAATTTTCCCCCCCAGGCGTGGGGCTGGGGAAGCCCGAGCTTCCCCAGCCCCCAGAACAGGCTGTTATCCGCAAGCCTTGGGAGCCCGGCAGGAACTCCCGCCGGGCTCCCAAGGCTTGCGGATAGCTTCCTGAAGCCTGGAGAGCGAGAGGGGTTGGTTGGAGGGAGAAAAGTGCATCCTATAGGCCGAAAAATACGGTACTAAACTTCTGCACCAATGTTATTGGAACTACTTATACTAAAAACAACTGAAAATATAACCACGTCCACTAGGACACAGGGTATATATATCATGGGTTGAGAAATAAGAATAGAGAATCTTCCCTCTGAAGAATCTAACTAGAAACAGAGTGACAGTCAGAAGAGGGAATGAGGGATTGATTGCTGTAGAGAACTTCTTTCACAACGACAACACAGAATAACAGTATTCTATTAAAATTGATACTCTTAAGCTGTGACCTGTTGTCAAGATGGCAATTCTCTGTCACGCAGTGCTGTCATATTCTTTACACATCCCTCTACCTGCTTCATTTGGCCAAACTCACACAGCTTTCTCTACGTATCTTTTCACTGCAAGATTCTGCTTGTAAAAAAAAACTTTCAGAGTTCTTGAGACGACACTGAGTTTACTTCAGAAGACAGAAGGTAAGTGCTGGACTAGCAAGATTATAGGTAAAGGTAAAAAAGGTAAAGGACCCCTGGACAGTTAAATCCAGTCAAAGGCAACTGGAGTTGTGGCGCTCATCTTGCTTTAAGGGCAAGGGAGCCGGCATTTGTCCACAGACAGCTTTCCAGGTCATGTGGCCAGCATAACTAAATTGCTTCTGGCGCAACGGAACACTGACGGAAACCAGAGCGCATGGAAACGCCGTTTACCTTCCCACCGCAGCAGTACCTATTTATCTACTTGCACTGGTGTGCTTTCAAATTGCTGGGTTGGCAGGAGCCAGAACAAAGCAACGGGAGCTCACCCTGTCACGGGGATTCGAACTGCAAAATTATATACCCCTACTAAAGGTTGCTTCCTGCATTGCATTTTACTGACACAGGGATAAATTCTTACAGGAGTGGGTCGTGGTTCCCCTAGTCAAAGTTCACCTAAGTATTTAACGAGTTAGAATTGTCGTTTGGGGTCAGAAGCAGCCCCGGGAGTCTTGCCCACTGCATAACTGAAACGAAAGTTACAAACCCAAAACAAACAGGATGATTAAATATAGATATCTGAACCAGCTGTCTGGTGAGGGAGCTTTCAGGTCAAATGGGAAATAGCTGATCACACTAAATTTAACCTACTTGGTTAACCAGGTTCTGGGATTTGCATAAATAACTCCTAGAACTGTTATTCCCATCTGCACAGAATAAATACATCAGGAGTTGAAGTTAACATGGTACTGCAAAAATAAAAATAAAAAACAACCCAAAAAAAACAGAACAATTACCTCACGATCATCGAATTCACAGTACTGCAGATCCCATGAAGAAGAGAGTGTTCTTACACATGCATATGTATTGTTGTATGCATCTTCACAGACACAATCTGGAAAACAATGCTATAAAAACAAAAATTCTGTTACAATGCGGCACACATCCATTGTTAAACATGAACAATACAGAGCACTGACAGCGGACAGCGACGTATGTTAAGACCCAGCCCACAGACTGTCCTAGATGCAACTTGCAAATTTGCCTTTAAACTCCTCCTTTTTTGGGGCCCATGTACAAGATGCCACTCCTAATCTTTCCACACAAACCCTCGGCGACCCCATGCTTCTCAACATTCTTCAGGTAAGGATTCTAAAAGCAAATGGAAGAAAACAGAACAACGTACGGTGACACCAGGTCCAAGGGCAGGGCAGGTAGGATCACTACTGTTGTGTCCTTCTCCTTGGTACTCAACCAAAACATCTGATCTCCAGGTCACATTTGCATCTCCTCTCTAAAATAAAGCAAATGTCAACAACTGTGTGGGTCAGACCGAGTAGAATGGAAGCGTCATAAAACAAAAAGAGCTTTTAGCCTTCTGGACTGTGGAGACTAAGCCTGAAACTTGTAGCAGCAGCAGAGACTAAGTATAAACATGAAGAAGGCCTCAGTCCTTGCACTCTATAGTTTCATGACTGAAAGCTGACGTCATCTTCAGTATCTGATGTTAGAGATTGAAGAACCGCTGAGAAACAATTTATATGAAGTTTTACACTGCTAAAGTGTCCCTTAAATGCACTAGGTGCTCTCCACCAGATTCACAATAAAAATGGCACAAATGTGTGAGGTACAACTACAGAGTTCAGAGATGCTATGCCAGGCATAGGTAAACTCGGCCCTTCAGATGTTTTTGGCCTACAACTCCCATCATCCCTAGCTAACAGGACCAGTGGTCAAGGATGATGGGAATTGTAGTCCTAAAATATCTGGATGGCCGAATTTGCCTATGCCTGTGCTATGCTAAGTTTGCATGTTATAAACATGCACCGTTCTTTTCTTTTAGCTCCTCTGGAACTTATCACAAAGCGTTTTGCTTCGTTTCCCTTTTTTTGCTACTAGAAACAACCTTACACTGTATACAACAATGTTTCACATCGAATACAACTGATCTGCAGAAAGGACTTTATGATATGAAAATAGAGATGATGTGTGCAATTTGTAACCCAAGAAAAATAAATACAATTTTTTTTAAAAAAAAGATACAGGCAAGCTGCATCAGTACTCAAATTATTTCACAATATGTTTAATCAGTAAATTTGGTTGTGTTCAATAAATATACACTCCGATTTGCTTTACACCAGGTTGTATTATTTTTTTGTCCATCTAGCTCGATATCAGCTATTCTATGCCTCTCAGACACTGTTCTTTCACATCACATGCTGCCTGATCCTTCCGTTTTAGTGGGTGTCTGCATACAGAAGATCCTGGGTTCAAATTCTGTGCTCTACCACTGAAGCTATCACTCCTACCAATACCAACAGCAAGGCATGTGTGAAAATACCTACAAGGTAGAGGAGATTACGACTGCTGAACATCATAATCTAGAGTGGAAGAACAATCATTGAAGAACAATGTTTAGAGCAGTTACCAGAATACCTAATAATAATAACCCCACCAATGTACTTACAAGTAGTGGTAGTAGTGACATCCCATCCATCTGTGTTTTATTTAGATCATAGCCTGCAATATCTAAAATAGTAGGACCCAAATCAACGTTTGCCACAAGCATCTAGAAGGAAACATAAAAAAATATTATGGATTTTCCTATTATGGTCCAAGTGGAAACATGCACGTTTTCAGGGTCCAAGCATATTGGTGCAAGCATGTTAGTCTACACTTGCTTCTGTCACATAAATAGACTTCCACTGTGCTCTGAAAAGCTGGGGGAACGTATTGCTAAAGCTCTGGGGAAGCAGTTTAAACAGTACTTGCCATTTCCTCCTGCCAGCTTTCTGCATGCACTGACTGAGCTGCCAACTCAGAACATCTTCCATTTAAAGCTAGGACTATAGTTGATACCTGCCTTCTGCTATTAAATGGCAATTACTTGTTATTAACATTTGCTTTACAATAAAAAGGGTGCAAGAAAATACAATGGTCATTGCTGTGCAATAACTAAATTCTTATCCGAGCCATCCCTCGCATTCTCCCCTCTAAACTTGCACGAGAACTTCTAAGAACTTCCATCCCAGTGCATTCCATAAGCAAGACAAAAGAGCAAAAAGGAAGACAGAGGGGAAAACATGAAAGGTGTCCACATTCTAATATACACACCTTGACACTTATTTTTATTAATGTGTTACCTTATGGCCAACTGTGCTAATCTATGATTTGGGACCAGTTATTTATTTAATGTGAACACACATTTAAAAGGGTGTCTGCAGAAGCAATGAAGCGCCATCCCTAGTGTGAGTCCTGGTCCATCTTCCGGTTTTCTAGATGTCATTAGAATACTTTTCACACCCTTTATGTAGTTGCAACATAGTTGATGCTATCACTAATGACGCCATTATTGTGAAGTGGTGGCCATAGAGGTAATCATGCAACTTCTTTACTCCAGCCACGACCGCCATGACCTCCCTGTCAATGATCCCTATCTTTAAGTCTGAACAAAATGCTTGTTTAACCAGGAGGTAGGCTGTCTGAATTGTGCATTGCTTTGTAACAATTTGTTGGGTCTCTGGACCATAATAAAGATTGATTGATTGAGTTGCAACATAATATTTAAAGAAGGCCAGTAAACAACCAAATTTATCCAGTCCTTCGTGTGACTAAGAACTGCCAATGCCTAGGCAAGAAGCTTTGTAACAATTCAACACACACACAATATTAAATCACACAGGCTTGTAGCTGCTGTTGCTTCTTTGCAAGGCTGATTCAGAAGCAGTAACTTCTTCGTAGGTTTTTGACTATTCCATTCTACACAACTGAAGGCTTTACCACTCAATTCTCTTTGCATACTCTGTTTCCGCTTTTCAACATTTTCTCTCTTTCCAATGCCACTCATACTTAATTCTTTTCCCAGCTCAAACAACGAATATTCTGGAGCCAGGCTGCTTTCAAACAACATGGTCGCAGGTATTTGCACTTATTAAGTGTAACTTTACCTTGTTTGTTTGGTTGGGTTTGATTCCCGGTCCTCGCACCAACAGTGGAACTTTAATGTCAAACTCGTAGAGCTGTCGTTTGTCAATAGGCAATGAAAACTGACCTAAGAAACATGCAGAACAGAAATTCTATATATTGCATTGACAGCTTTTGTTATTTTATCCCAGGGAGGGGCTAACCTTTGGCCTTCTAGATGTTTGTAGAGTACAACTCCCACCTTCTCTGACTATTGACCATGCTGGCTGAGGCTAAGAGTTTGAGTCTAATAATATTTGGTGGGTCACAGTTTAGCCACTTCTGCTTTATCCCTCTTGGTGTTTGTTCACTCCCCAGCTGGTCTGCATTTATTCATTAGGGAAACGCTTTATTTTCGGTCACCCTTATATTGTTTTTAGCTTAGAGCTAAATTCCAGGAAGTGACCGCAAAGAGAATATAGGACTAAGATGTTTGGATGCCAATAGTTTCCAAAACCACAAATTTGCATCACTTCTCCCACTTATCTGAAGCCGTTTCAAATGCATGCATAAAAGTTTACAGCCTTTCAATATATATATATATATATATATATATATATAACTAAAATACATTCACCTGTATGAAAGCCATTGTCTGAAGTGTAAAAAATGTATGTATTATCCAACTCTTCATGAGATTCCAGCCTCTTCACCAGTTTTTCAATCAGATCATCCACTGACAGAAGTGTCTGCCATCTGCAAGCAAACAGGAAAGTTTAAGTGTGTTAAATGTATGAGGGTATGTGCATGCAAATGTGAAATGGAGTATGTTTCATAACTCAAAGCAGATTTTATTATATATTTTTACATTTTTGAGCCCTGCTGTTTTCTATTCTAAAAGGTCCTGTATCTCTCAATACCTTGATCTAGTTTGTTGGATAATGAGAACCTCCATTTTCATGGGCTGCAAATTCAAGCAAGTGTTTGAAAATTCTGCAAGACTCACAACTCTGGGAGGGGTGTAAAAGCATCAGCCGGGTACTTAGGTACTATTTAACAGCTCACTGCAAGTTTGGCTTATTCCAGAGGCAGCTGGTTGCAATGGGCAGAAAAGGAAGCAACCCCTTAAGAGCCAGAGAGAGAAAGCAGGGTTTTTTTGTCTCTCCATCTGCACACATAACTAATTCACTACCTCTTTTTCTGCCCCCTGTTCTCTGAAATCTATTCTGGTCAACAGAAAGTGAAACCTGATGTGCTGTGCATGCATTTTGCCCCAGGTGGCACGACCCCACCCCCTCCAGAAAAAAATATATTAAAAGCACTACCCATTGAAAAGATAACCTTCAGTAAGGCTAATATGAACCAATGATTCCCCTCTTAGCCTCCTTTTTGGATGACTTTCAATACCTAGCCAATCGCAGCCCTCCAAAACAGTAATTTGCATGAAAGTTAAGTATCCATAACCATCATTCACAACCAACCCACTTTTAGCAGCGTCTTAACATTCTTTGACCATTGAGCCATTGCCTGGCTGCACAGGTGGACCCACAAGACCCACTCTCAGGCACGCATGTGAAGAAGTTCAGAAGTGACCACAGGGAGCCGCTGAGAGAGGCCTTAGCAAGGGAGAAATCCCTTCTCTGCTCGGGGCTTTTACTTAAGGCTCTCTTGACTCACAAGCGCTGCAGCCATTTAGAGGAGCAATGCACACAAGAACAGCTTCCACCCCCAACAAGGGAAGGTGTTAACTGTGGATCTGTGGCACAAAGGACTATTACATATAGGGGACTATTCCTGATCCCAGCTGCTCGCTCACTAATGGTTAAGAGGTGGCTATGCCTTCTTAACTGTGCTATGTCATAGGAACTTCATCTCTCAACACACAGCAGAGAAACATTCCTATCTGCTCATGGGGAAAGGAAACTTTCTCCCCGCTCTGCCTTCATCAACAGACCCTCTGATTACTGTGCTAAGCAATGAGATAGGGGTTTCATTTATTGCAAAGAATAAATAATAATAATAATAATAATAATAATACTCCACCCAACTGGCTGGGTTTCCCCAGCCACTCATGGCAGCTTCCAGCACATATAAAAACCATAATAAAACATCAAACATTAGAAACAATTTCTTCCTTCCCAGGCTGTCTTTCTCCCTACCTCCCTTTGATCACATGTGTGTGAGAAATATACGAGAGAGAGAGAAGAGGGTAAGAGTTGAGTGTACGTGAGTGCATGCCAGCAACAAGAGAGAAGGGCTGAGTGCATGCCAGTGTAACATGAGAGCATATTTCAGCATCAGGTGAGATTAGCCAGGTTTGCATGTGCCTGTGTTCCATGTCTTTAAGCTCTCTCTCTCTCTCTGCTTCGCCACCTTCAATGGTCGCCAGTCACTTCTGCTTATCCCTTTCAGCAGCTACTTAAAAGCAACAGCTGTTCTCTGGTACAGAAGGTATGTAAAGACACCAGCTGTTTAAAGGAATCTTTAGTGAGGAAAAGGTGGAGAGACAGATGTGACATTCGTGTAACCAAACTTTCTTCAACCAACTGCAGTTTATTTCATAACCCAAAGCAAGAATATATCGTGTAGATTTTCAAAGCTAACTATAATATATATATATATATATGCTCCGTTTCAGTTTTGCAAGAAATCCCATTAAAAAAAATTAGTATAGGTTCCTACCTTTTCCTAAAAGCGTCATCTAGAAATTGTATTGATGAATTAGTCATTGGTGTCTTTGCTTGCCTGATGAGCCAATGTTTGTCCTATAAAACATATTATCAACATTTGTTACTTTAGATTTACCCACCGCCTCATGCCAAAGACTTAGTGTGAAGAACAATTTAAAGCACATAAAAAAGGGAACAAACTAGGATTCAGTTTAAAAGCCAACAATGATATTATTTTATCTGGATTGCCTTTTGGACTAAGGTTGGGTTTAACCGACATAATTTTCAGTTTGTGATCAACATTTTACCCACCTCAAGCCACTGGGATTTGGAATGACAGACACAAAAACCCCAAACTATTCCAGTTCAGATAACATGTGCAAACCTATCCATGTCTACTGTGAAGTAAATCCCATTGAGTTCAATGGCGCTTACTCATCGATAAGTGGATATAGGATTGTAGTCTCATAAGTTGAAACTATTTCCCTTTAGCTTTCTTGGTGTCATAAATTAATTTCAGGAACTTTTGTCTTATATAGAAAGATGCTGTCATATTTGGCATTTGATCAGGCTCACTGGTTAATTATTTCGTAATAATTTCGTTAGAAACCAATATAACGTTAGCAGCACAATTTTCCAAAATGATACGGGATATAATCCAATTGGTGCCTTTGTGCTCATGGAAAGATTTTTGATCGATTGGATAGGTCTGCTAACAGAAGAGAAAGGAAAGTGATTTTTGTCAATTCATCCTTCCCCGTGCAGCCAGATACCACCTTTCACCCTGTTCTGGAGGGTTCCCCAACTTTCTGGAGCAAATTTTTAAGGTGCGCTGGGGCAGCAGGGAAAGGGGGAAGTTGCCAAACATAGCCTCTTATCCTCTTCCATTAACAGATGACTCTATTCATGGACTCTGCAGTCAGTTTCCTATTGCTATGTACGCAAGCTTCTCCTAAAATGGAATCTAACAAGGTTTTGCTTTAATGAAAACATCCTGCCAGAACACAAGATGCTCTTGGGCCACAAGGAGGAACAAGAACGTTTGAGAGATTGCTCAGACTTTAAAAAACAAACAGGACCTTGAACTGGAGAAGTAGAGAAACAGACAACAGTAAGTGCTGACGAAATCTCCTTCATAATTCTCATCCGATGAGGCTGAGAGCTGCATGGCCTTCACCTTTATTCAGAAACAGCACAAATAGCTCCAGTCTAATCTGGGTTGACAACGTGAATGACTATTTTTTGAAAAGAACTGTGCGTCATTGCTTGCCTAACCACGTTCCAACGCATTTTACTATACAGTAGAACACAGCCTGTCCAAGATAGGCGCCTATGCAGCAACAGCAACTGAAGGACAAATAGTTCTAAGGCACTTTGATGAGTAATGTAACATAAGTGGGAGTTAGAATCTTAGCTGCAATAGATCGGTGCTGACTATACATTCACCACTGTGAACACAGTACTCCTAGGCACCATTTTATTGATATAAATTCCTGAGACCACTACTTAGCAATCTTCGAGCCACAGATGCAACAACGTCAGAATCTGAAGATCTAAATGCCCAAATTCCGCCGCCCCCCGTGTGTGTTTGTGTGTGTAGGCTAATTGGTCACTAAAGCACTCTCTGAAGCTCCTTAGAAATGACAACTATTCTGGCGGAGTTTCATTATAAGTTAGAAAGGCAAATAGGGGATGCTTGAATACTTTCATCTTGAGTCAGAAGACTGAAAAGGACCCATTGATTTTAAATAGTGCCAACCCTATATACACTTGTTGAAACAACAACAACTAAGCTCATTTCCAAAGAACAGACAACGACCGTATTTTTCGCTCTATAAGACGCACCAGACCACAAGACGCACCTAGTTTTTGGAGGCGGAAAACAAGAAAAAAAAATATTCTGAATTTCAGAAGCCAGAACAGCAAGAGGGATCGCTGCGCAGTGAAAGCAGCAATCCCTCTTGCTGTTCTGGCTTCAGGGATAGCTGCGCAGCCTGCATTCGCTCCATAAGACGCACACACATTTGCCCTTACTTTTTAGGAGGGAAAAGGTGAGTCTTATAGAGCAAAAAATACGGTAATCACAAGAGTACAATTCACACATTGAGAGGCAATATAAGGGCTGCACATATTGAAGGATACAAACAGGAAACTAAACAAAATTATGAACGGCAGAGGAGCTGACTTAGCCTAAACACTCTCATCACACTCGCCAGAAATTTCTGCATTTTGTAGAGAAATCAAGTTCACCCCCTGTAGACCCGCAACTTCCACCTGCATACTTTGATGCCTTGATCACATGGCAGGTTCTCATGACAGATTCCCATGGTGATCAGCTGTTTTAAAAGCTCAAATGAAGATTAATTCATTATATCTAGCAATCGCCAATTAACACGTTTGTAATAGATAATCCATACCTTTCCATGAATATTGAAATTACTGTTTCTCGGAGCGCTGACATTCTGAAAGCTTTTCTTGTACTGAGGAGCAGCTATCCAAGGTGAGTGGGGTGCAGGTGTTGCTATCAGCATGAAGAATGGCTCAAAGTTGGATTTATATTCCAGAAAATCCAAGGACATGTTGGCCTGAAAAAATAATAATTATGAACTTAAAGCTAATTTACATGTATTTCAACTGTTCCTTTCTTTTGTATTTTCCTTTGAGCAGAAGTTAAATTCTATATGAGAGGTAGGGAATACTTATTTCTTATTTTATCAAAGTAAGTACCAGAGTTCTCTAGGTCTAACATGTGATGCCATGCTATTGTCCAGACACAAAAAGGAGGAAAATCTGATAAAACCATTGCTTCAAACTTATGCTATCCCACTATGGGCAGCCATTCTTGTCCAACAATGCATTGCTATTATTTTAGGAAGTTGCCTTATACCAACGGTCAGACCACTGGTCCATGTTGGACTGTATTGCCTACTCTGCAGTCCTGCATTGCAGGGGACTAGACTAAATGAGCCTTTGAATCCCTTTCAACTCTACAATTCTATGATTCTATCACTGGCATTAGTGATGTATGGAAGTGAAAGCTGGACCATAAAGAAAGCTGATCGCCGAAGAATTGATGCTTTTGAATTATGGTGCTGGAGGAGACTCTTGAGAGTCCCATGGACTGCAAGAAGATCAAACCTCTCCATTCTTAAGGAAATCAGCCCTGAGTGCTCACTGGAAGGACAGAACCTGAAGCTGAGGCTCCAATACTTTGGCCACCTCATGAGAAGAGAAGACTCCCTGGAAAAGACCCTGATGTTGGGAAGGATTGAGGGCACAAGGAGAAGGGGACAATAGAGGATGAGATGGCTGGACAGTGTTCTTGAAGCTACCAGCATGAGTTTGACCAAACTGTGGGAGGCAGTGGAAGACAGGAGTGCCTGGAATGCTCTGGTCCATGGGGTCACGAAGAGTCGAACACGACTAAACGACTAAACAACAACAAATTACTGGCAGCAGCCCTCCGGGACTTCAGACGGGGATCTCTCCCAGCAACTACATGGAGATGCTGAAGATTAAATATGGGATCTTTCCTATGGAAAATGTG